>NC_083708.1:35017500-36267500 GCF_033118175.1 Dama dama | reverse complement strand
CATCCCACCTTATTCCACCTACTGAAATCTCATTATCTTTCAAGGTTTAATGTGAAAGTTGTGAACATATTACCCACTCAGTCATGTCTGACTCTTTGTGACACCATGGGCTGTAGCCCACCAGGCTCTTCTATCCATGAGATTCTCCAGGCAAGAATACTGGAGTGGATTGCCATGCCCTCTTCCAGGGGATCTTCCTGACCCAGGGATTGCACCCACATCTCTTACGTCTCCTGCATTGGCAAGCAGGTTCTTTACCACTAGCACCACCTGGAAAGCCCGTACATTCACTCAAATATGGCCCCCTTTCCGTGGAATCTCCAGCATATTTGTTTATGCCTTTCTTACAGCAGTATATGCTCAGAGTTAAGAGAATGAAGTCCAGAGAATCCAGACTGCATGTTTTCATATTCTGAGTCTATCATGTACTAAACCATGTGACACTGAACACATGGTTAGTTTCTCTTCCTGAGTCTTGGTTTCTCATACATGAACTAGGAAGTTTATAGTATTTACCCCACAGGAATGTTAGGAGTAGTAAAGAAAATAGTCTTGTTAAGTTCTTAATATATTCTATGTGCTCATTAAATGCTAGTTTTTACTATCCGTATTAGATTTACTATTACTGTCATCATTGTCATTATTATTTTTTAAAATAATACATGGCTTATTTTATGCCATTAAATGGTTCTACCCTACAGAAAAGTCTTGCCTTTTCTTTCTCAACAAGCATCCAGCTTCAGGATAAAACTGTCTGAGACACTGAGTAAGTGAATATAACAGCATCTACAATAGCTGGATCATTCTAGGAAGAGATGATATGAAAATCAAATTATGTGTCATTTTTTAAACAATCCATGGCTGATTCATATCAATGTATGACAAAACCCACTGGAAAAAAAAAAATAAAAAAAAAAAAAAACAATGTTAGTTTTTGTGACCTGCTGTACAGAATAACCTTTTTACAGACATGACTGTTTAATTCATTTGTCATCCTTGTATCACTGAGCACAGTCTCTCATATACAGTTGGTCTCAATGCATACATGCTGACTCTAGCTAAATATATCAGAATCATGACATAGCATCTTTTAAAAAGTTGAACACACTTTCACAGTGAATGAACTTTCGACAACGACCTATGTCTATATTCATTTTCTAGGGTTCTATGTTTTTAAATTAATAAGCCATTAACTTCCCCAAATTGTCAATGTTTGATTTTTTTTTTCTTTCACTCCTTCCTTCAATTAGTATATACAGACTGTGTATTAGAAGCTGTTTATGTACAATTCTAAAAATACAGATGAAGTCACTGTCTAGAGCTTTGCTAACCAAAGTATCAGCAGCACTTGCAACACCTGGAAGCTTGTTAAAAATACAGACTCTGAGTCTCTAACCAGGCTCTAACTGAGACCTGAATCAGAGCCTACATTTTAACAAGGTTCCTAAATGGCAAAACACATTCAAGAGTAGTATACTGGGCTGCACATAGAATCACTTACATTTATAAAAATACAGATACTTGCAATATAAGTTGAGCATATTTTATACATATAAAAGCATCATTTTATGGAGAAATAATCAACATACATCATTGTATAAGTTTAGGGTGTACAGCATGATCACTTGATTTACATATATTGTGAAATGATTATAACAGATTCAGCTAACTTTCATATTTTCATATCTACACAGTAAAAAGAAAAGAAAAAAAGAAAAATATGTTCTTGTGATGAGATTTCTTAGGATTTACTGTCTTAAATTTCCTACATATTACACAGCTGTGTTAGCTACAGTCATCATGTTATATATTACATCCCTAGAACTATTTACCTTACAACTGGAAGTATGAACCCTTTAGTCACTTTCCTCTAACTCTCCCTTGGCCTACTCACCACCTCTGGTAACTCCAGTCTGATATTTTTTTCTACAAGTTTGATGTTTTTGTTTGTTTCATTCTCTTAGATCCCACACATAAGTGAGATTATACAGTATTTTTCTTTCTCTGATTTATTTCACTCAGCATAATGCCTTCAAGGTCTATCCACATTGTCAAAAATGGTAGGATTTCCTCATTTTTTATGGCTGAATAACATTCCATTATAGGAGTGTGTGTGAGTGTGTGCATGCACACATATATACCCACAACTTTTTAATCCATTCAACCATCCTTGCATTCTTCAGTTGTTTTCATGCCTTGGATATTGTAAATAATGCTGCTATGAACATAGGTGGTAAGG
Organism: Dama dama; assembly: GCF_033118175.1. Lineage (NCBI taxonomy): Eukaryota > Metazoa > Chordata > Mammalia > Artiodactyla > Cervidae > Dama > Dama dama. The sequence continues at coordinate 36,265,261 of NC_083708.1, read as the reverse complement.
TACAGATATCTTTTCAAGTTAGAATTTTCAATACCCTTGACTACATTCTTAGAAGCAGAATTGCTGGATCATATGGTAATTCTATTTTAAAATTTTTTAAGGATCCTCCATACTGTTTTCCATAGTGGTTGTACCAATTTATAATCCCACCAACAGTGCATGGAGGTTTCCTTCTTTCCTCATCCAAGCCTGCATTTGTTATCTCTTATCTTTTTGATGATGGCCATTTTAAATAGGCTTGAAATGGTTGATACCTCATTGCGGTCTTAATTTGTATTTTCCTAATGATTAGTGATATTGAACATCTTTTCAGGCGCTTGTTTGTCTTTTTTATATCTCCTTTAGGTAATATCTATTTAGGTTAGGTTATCCTTTTTTTTTTTATAATTTTCTTTTTTTTTATTGTAGTGGTTTTTGCCATACATTGACATGAATCAGCCATGGATTTACATATGTTCCCCATCCCGATCCCCCCTCCTGCCTCCCTCTCCATTCCATCCCTCTGGGTCTTCCCAGTGCACCAGCCCTGAGCATTTGTCTCATGCATCCAACCTGGGCTGGCGATCTGTTTCACCCTTGATAGTACACTTGTTTCAATGCTGTTCTCTCAGAACATCCCACCCTTGCCTTCTCCCACAGAATCTAAAAGTCTGTTCTGTTTTTAAAATTGAGTTATGAAATTTTTGCTATTGAGTTGTATGAGTTCTTCATACGTTTTACATACTGCCTGAAGTCTCAAGTCAGGCTTATAAAGATAGTCAGCATTGCGTTCTATATTCATTAGTAGAAGCAGCTTCAGGGCTTCCTTGGTGGCTCAGATGGTAAAGCATCTGCCTGCAATGTAGAAGACCTGGGTTCTATCCCTGGGTTGGGAAGAACCCCTGGAGAAGGAAATGGCCACCCACTCCAGTACTCTTGCCTGGAAAATTCGATTAACAGAGGAGCCTGGTAGGCTACAGTCCATGGGATCACAAAGAGTCAGACACAACTGCACAACTTCACTTCTCTGATTTGACAAGACAGCAGACCAAGGCCAAGGGTCTAGGCAGCTCATTGTCTAGGGGGCCCAAATCATGCTTGAGTATGCACTGAATTCCCTGGTCAGGTGAGTCCACTGATTTTGCTCTACTGACTGGGGAAGCCATAGCCTGTGCTGTGTAAGTGCCATTGCACACAGGGCTGTTGAATGGCCTGTAAATCTTCCCATGTGCTCTGGTTAGGTTCCCTGGTTGGATAGCTTTAAGGCTGTGTTCAACAAAAAGCACAACTACACATGAGATTTCCTGCCTGACTGCAGCAGTAGCAGCAGTTCTAGAACCAGGAAAGCTCCATTTGCTGTCTTAAGCTGACCTACACCACAAGTTCCCTGGCTGAACAGGACCACTGGCTTGGCCTTGCAAACCATGAGCTCCGTCTGCTCTTGTCTCCACTCAAGTGCCAATGGGCCACATTGGAGTTATTACCAGCCCTTCCAGGCAGACAGGGCTAGATGGCACTCTCCACGGTCACAGTGGGTGAGGCAGTGACTCAGCACCTTGCCTAGGCATGAAAAACTGGGCAAAACTCCTCTCTTGAGGGTCTAGATCAGGTAAATCTGCACCCAGTCAAGTTCCTTGATCAGAGTACACTTCTGACTTGGTTCTGCAGACAAGCAAAGCCACTAGTTGGGATGACTACATGGTGCTGTCAGCATGAACTTGGTTGGCCAAGATTCCTCTGCTGGTTTCTGCAAGCCCCTCCCCACTTCTCTATTCCAGTCAGATTCCCAGAGACTGGATTCTCAGATCTTCCTGTAATCCCCATGGTGAGAGTAGGGACTCCCAGAAATTGACTTGCAATGCTGGGGGAATCTGGCTGCCCACCTTGGGTTCTCTTTCACCACTGGGGCAAATGCAGGCTCCGAAGACATCTCTCCGCAGATCCTATGCTAGCCTGTTTTGGGATAGGACAACACAGCTGACATGGAGCTAATTTTCTTACCTTTTAATGCAGGCTGTCTTGGTCTCTGAGGTGCATGGGTGTGCTTCACCTCTATCCCCATGTTCACTAACATTGAATAAATGTTAGTTTTTCTTCTTGGGAGGGAAGAAAAGTCAGGAAAACCTATATCACCATCATGGGTAACCAAAACTGATAGTGAGCATCTTAACTAAACAAATCCCTGATAATTCAAGAATTATTTTTGAATATGTAGATGAATTTTTGTAATAGTACCATTAAACTTTACTGCATAATACATTTTAATGATGTGGCAACTATAACTCCAAATTATATCTTGTGATAAAGAAACAAAGATCCTAAGGTTGTATGAGGTTGTCTGCTTTCCTCCATGTGGGTATGCTCCGGGAAGATTATGTCTAGAAATTTTGTTTTATTTAAAAAAAAAATGTCCTTCATGAAATTTAATGTTGATAAAACCTAGATGAAAGGAAAAAATGAATATGTGCCAGAACCAGAGGCATTAGATCTTCCTCCATCTGAAAAGGCTAAATTAGAGTTGACATTCCATCAGGAGGCAGCAGATCTGTCATCTGTAAAATGTGGCAGAAGCAGAGAGTTCCACAGAAAGGGGCAGACGAGAGACCCAACTCAACAGGTGAGCCACAGTAGGGACCAAAGCAGGTAACTTGGAATCTGGGAGTGAGGCTAAGTCACAGAAAGGACCAGATTAGATAAGAAACCAGGAAGCACGACTCCAGGAGCCAAAATTAAAGGAAACTCTAGATGGGAACAAACATCAGTTGAAATGCTAGGTGGGGCATAAAGGACAGGAAGAAAGCAGATCAAAGTGGTACCAGGTATCAAAGATATCAGAGCTGTGTATACTTAATGTGCTAAGCAAAAAATTCCATTTGAGGAAGAAACCTGGGACAGCCTCGCTGGTCCTATGGAATGAACATTTGTTCCTGAGATAGCTAAAGGAGCTATTAAGTCATATTACTTTAAAGACAAATGCATTATATTATAAATATGTCTTAATTGAAACATTATAATAGGTGTAATCAGATCAAATGAGGGAAAATGTTCTCTCCTATGCCTTTGGAAGGTCTCATGATTTTCTGTGATCAGCACTGGAACAAGATTTTCAGGATACTTGGAGTACCCAGGGATGACCATTTTTTTGCATGCTTAAAATTTATGATAGGAATGTTTCCTCAGTGTGTTTCTTATGTGGCATTTCCTGGATTAAAGGTCATGAAATGAAATCACCAATAAATTAGGGAAAACACGAAAATACTGCTGGGTACTGTGAAAATGGCCTGGGTCCAAGAACAGCATGCAAAAAAGCAAATACTTTGCACTCTCCTTTAACCCTCCTAAGTTTTCAACACTTATTTATTTATTTTTTTTCACTTCTTTTAAGGAAAACCCTTAGATACACACTGTGGCAAGGACTTTTTGTCCCTTGGGTCTCCTGGTTTCCTTATTTAAATGTTGATTTAAGAGCGGGCCAAAGCGGCTAATTATCCATGACAGGTAGAACTCCTTTTCAACAAACTTAATAGGGCACCAGCATTGCTACATTACAGCCACACTGCTTTCAGATATAAGGCTGCTGCCCACGTGAACAGATGAGGTGTCAACAGCATATAAAAAGCATTTTACAAACCTCATTTTCATGAAAGAGCAAGCATAGAATTGTGTAACAGCATTCTACACTGGGAAGATAAGCATGGCTATTCCTTACACCTTTAGCTGAAACTGTCCAGCCAGTCTGTGGACTGTCCCCCAAACATGCTTTTCCCCACCTCTTTGCTGTGTTTATGACTTTCCTTCTCCATCCAAAGTCTGTTTTTCAAGGTCACTGCAAGTTCTTCTTCCTTTGTTAAAGTCTTCCCAGACACTCCACCCCCGCCTCCCCTCAACTGGAAGTGACTGCATCCTCTTTCTACCTAGGAAGCCTCATTTACCTCATAGAGAAGTTCGCTCATTACATTTATACCCGTCATTTTTACATGTATAATGGTAGATTACAATCAGTCTCACACAGTACCAACAGGAGCACTCCAATACCACGCACTAAGTTACCTAGATCTACCTATCACAAACTAGTAAGGAACACACCCCTTCCTCCTTCCTTCTCCCATGTCAGGGCACCACTCATGGTTACACTTAGCACTTAGCACTTAGCACAAAGCAATCATTACTAGATCCCAGGGTTGGGAAGATCCTCTGGAGGAGGAAATGGCAGGCCACTCCAGTAACCTTTCCCGAAAATCTCATGGACAGAGGAGCCTGGCGGGCTACAGTCCAAAGGGTCTCAGTGAGCTGGACACAACTGAGTGACTAAGCACATAAAAGTGCAATCATTACTAGGTAAATAGTGAAATTAGTGAGCAGAGGAACTGTAAACACATGTGCAAGTATAGTGTGTCAAGAGAACAAATTCATTTCAAAGAAACAAAGATTTATGAACAAATCTGTTTTCTAGAACTGCATGCCCAAAAGAAACCCTTCATTCTGTAGTGAAAACTACAAGTGCTCTTGGTTCCATCCCTTAATAATCAAATCCAGATGCAAATGAGATCATTCTGAGAGACTTTTAAAAATGTCTGGGGGGTCCCAGATTACAGGCTTTTTGTATCAAAATCTCTAGGAAAATGAGAGAGAATGGCAAGGCTCTTATCATGAACCTAAATGATGTCTCTGGGTTCCCTCTCTAGGATTTGCGTCTCTTTGGCTGGTTGCAAAGTAGCTCTTGGCTCTGCCTCTGTGGTTGCAGCTGTACCAGCCTTCTCATCTTCTGAGCATAAGCCTAGCAAGGAAGAGTCTACATTCCAACACTCCAAGCAAAATGTCTGAGATCCACTTTGATTAGATGAGCCTCAGTTTGGTTACCAAATCCCACAGTCCACAGGGTGGCAAAGAGTCAGACACAACTGAGCAACTGAACAACAAAACCAATCCTTAGATAGATCTAAGCCAATAATAATAACCAGCGGAGGCAGTAATCGCAGAACCATTCAGATTGAAAAGTCAGAACCACACAGGAAGGCAGATGGAGAAGTGGATGCTTGGGAGGCAAGCAGGAGCTATCACTACACATGATTCTCTTCCCTACATGAAAGTAAGTTACCAGAGGGCAGGGGAATCTGCTTACTCATTCATCCAAGTAGAACTATGGGGTCCTTATGATGCTGTAAGAGTATTTATAAAATGACAGTATAAATGTCAGTCCTAACTTTTTGTGGTTCTTAACAACTTAAAGTTACCACCTATTACAATGATTTTGAAAGATAGGAAGTTATTTATGTGCATTATCACAGTTTCATCTCACTAAAATCTTCTAGGCAATGAATGAATGATTAGCATCTTTCAGTAAATGAGGAAGCTAAAGTCTAAAACAGTTAAATGGTTGGGACTGACATATACACATTACTCTGTATAAAATAGATAACTAATAAGAACCTGCTGTGTAGTACAGGGAACTCTAATCAACACTCTGTAATGGCCTATTTTTTTTTTGTAAAAAATAGGATTGGGACTTTGAGAGCATGCAGCTTTATTTCTAAGCAAATATTACCACTAGAGATTTGCAAAGTATGAAGATAGCATCAAGAAAATTATCCATAAAAAAAGAGTGGATATATATGTATAGCAGATTCACTGATGTACACCTGAAACTAACTCAATGTTGTCAATCATCTATACTCCAAAAAATTTTTAATATAAAAGATTAAATGTTTGCCTAAGTTTACACTTTTATTTAGCTGAGATTAGAATCCCAGTCATCTGACTCTTATTCTAATGATATTCCCATCTAATCCCTCTGACTTTTCAACATTTGAATATGATAGTAATAGTAAAACCTTTCAGCCATATGATGGGATTTTTATAATAAACTAGTTTCCATAACAGTTAAGGCAAAGTAGAATTTTATCTGGAGTTTATCTTCCTCAGAACTTTGCATATAAAAATTGTCCACCTGCGTTATGCAAAGTGGAGAGCCAGTTTTAAAAATAAAACTTAAAAATGATAACTGCCTGAATCCACACTCTATGTTTTATTCTTTGTGCCTTGTGGTAAGATGTTAAAGCAGGATTGGAGAATTATTTGGTGTCTTTCAGACATCATCCAGAACAAGAGCTTTATCACTGACAACAAGCCAAAGGAAATCTAGAAGAGACAGCAAGAAAATCATTTGGTAAAATCTATCTTATCTTCCCCACCTGACCTTGACTCTTATCTTTGGTATCCAGCTATACTCTCTAGCATCTGACATAGCAATGCAGTCTGGACTTTGTATTCCCATAGTCTTTTGAAATGACTTTTGTTACTCCTTGTGGAATGCTGTTACTCACCCTGGTCATTCTTTATGCGTCCCTCCCCTGAAGCCTCCAAGGTCTTGGAAACAATTTACCTCTTGGCTTCATGTTCCCATTACTAACCTGGCATGCTTGCCCACTGAACTTGATATCTGACTAGCCATCTTGTGCCAGTATCTAGCCAAAGCTGTTACTGACTTGAGTTTTAATCTGGAAAATGCAAATATACCTCTCATTCATTTGTTTGAGACAACAGGCAACCTGTGAAGAGACAAAGAACAACCTGAGACAACCTGAACAACCTGAGACAAAGAACAAAACTTAATCTACATGCCTAGGCACTTGCAAAAATATCTAGGATAACTTTCTTAATGCTGTCTTCATACCTTATAAATCTCTAATGGTAATATTTGCTTAGAAACAAAAATGCATGCTCTCAAAAGTCCAATCCTATGCTCATTTCCAGCAGAACACTGTTATGTCATCTGTGATCTAGGATATTAATGAAGCAACTGGGTTGGAGCTATACGTTTCACACAATATAGTGGAGGCAGAATCCATTTGCAGCCACTACTTCTGCAGAGAGCCAAACTAATATCAGATCTTAGATCCACAATCACTATAAAGCCTGTAGCTTGTAAATTATCATAAACATCCTGAAGCTACCACGTGATGCTGTCAGAGACAGTGGAGGTGTTAGTTGTTTCCTTTGACCAAATCCTATGTGTCTTCAGATATGAGAGATTGGAGTTATCATTCTTAATCAACAACTAGAAAGCAAACTTATAGTCAGCGAGAGAGAGAGAAAATAAATTGGTTTCTTGTGCCTTATAAAATAATGTATCTTAAGCTTCTTTCAAACCACAGTTTGAAAGATGGTAGCTCATCTGATTGAAATCCCAAAAATGACTATTTATAAGAATGAGAAATCTGCAGGGCTAGATGAGGAAATTTGTTCCTTTCATGCTGCAGAATGTTTAATACCACCTGCTCTATTGTGTATGCATGCGTGTGTACTCAATTGTGTTCAACTCTGTGACCCCATGGACTGTAGCCTGCCAGGCTCCTCTGTCTATGGGATTTTCCAGGCAGGAATACTGGAGTGGGTTTCCATTTCTTCCTGCAGGGGAACTCTCTGACCCAGGGATTGAAACTGTGTCTCCTGCATTGGTAGGCAGATTGTTTACTGCTGAGCCAGCAGGGAAGCCCTGCTCTACTGTAGAGTTTGTTGTAAGACATTTGTGAGAAACATAGAAAGATTTGACTATAATTTTTGGAAGGTCGTAAGTCATACTGTGAGGTAGCTCAATTTTAAATTTTATGAAATGTGGTATAGCCAAGATGGCTGGGTAGGAAGACCCTGAACTCACCTCCTCCCACTGACACACCAAAATTACAATTTTCAGAGCAACTGTCTATAAGAACGACTGAAAACTACTACTAGAGATTTTCCACATCTAAAAACATGAAGAAGGAATAAAATGGATATGAGAGGTGGAGACACAGCACAATCAGGACTCAGAACCCAGGCTGGTGACCCACAAATGGGAGAAATGATGCAATTGCAGAGGTCCTCCCCAAGGAGTGAGCTGTCAGCTCCCCACAGCAGCCTCCCCATCCTAGGGGTCTTGCACTGGGAAGATGTGCCCCAAGAGTATCTGGGTTAGAAAACCAACAGAGTTTACATTCAGGATGGCTGGAGTACTATGGGAAAAGAAAACTCTGGTGTTGAAGAATGTGAACAAAATCTCACATGTTCTATGTCCAAGTTCAGAGGCAACAGTTGGAAAGAAGCCTGGGTTAGACCCACTTACTGATCTTGGAGAAGTGGTCAGAGAGGCAGGAGGCAATCTAGAAGCTCCCTGGGGATGGAGACATTGGTGAGATTCATTTTGAGAGCTCTTTCTATTGTAGAGATAATGACACAGTCAAACGCCATCTGGGAAACTCCCTCCAGCCAATATATTAGCATCAGAGGCTTATCCACCCACCAACCTCTCCATTCCCCGGGGCCCACACATATAGCTTTGCAGGGACCCAGCCCAGACTACCAGCAGACCCACTTACTGATCTTGGAGAAGTGGTCAGAGAGGCAGGAGGCAATCTAGAAGCTCCCTGGGGATGGAGACATTGGTGAGATTCATTTTGAGAGCTCTTTCTATTGTAGAGATAATGACACAGTCAAACGCCATCTGGGAAACTCCCTCCAGCCAATATATTAGCATCAGAGGCTTATCCACCCACCAACCTCTCCATTCCCCGGGGCCCACACATATAGCTTTGCAGGGACCCAGCCCAGACTACCAGCAGACCAACCAATACCAGCCCTTTGGGCCCATGATCTCTTGGCCCATATACCCAGCCATGTGGGTATCTGCCTTCCCCAACTCAGCAGGCTCATAGCTATCACACAAGGCAAGGTCTCACAGCCAATGGGGTAGGGTCCAGCCCTCCCCACCATGGCACCCACTGTAGTCAGCACCTGCACAGCTGAAGGGGGCAGGAAGCCCACAAAGCTATGTATACTAGAGCATGTAGCTCTGATGATCAGAGGGGAGGATACAGCTGGGCTCATGGAACAGCTCCCACCGAAGGCCACATCTCCTGGATGGAAAAATATAATTGACCTGCCTGATACATAGAAATAGACACAGAAAATTAGCCATAACAAAGAAACAGAGAAATGAAGGTACAAGACAAAACCCTCAATAAAAGAACTAAACAAAGTGGAGTAAACAATCTTCCCAATGAAGAGTTCAAGGTAATGATCACAAAGGGTTCAACAAATTTTGGAGGAGGATGAATAAACACAGTGAGAATTTAAACAAATTTGGAAAAGGCTAAGAACTAAGCAGAGCTGCAGAATACAACCATAATAAAAAACACACTAGAAAAGAATCAACAGATTAGATGGTGCAGAGGAATGAACCAGTGATCTGGAAGATGGAGTAGTGGAAATTACCCAAGCTGAACAGAAAAAGATACAGAATTTTTAGACAGGAAGGTAGTTTAAGAGACCCTTGGGATTACATCATGCATATTAACATTCACCCTATAGGGATGCCAGAAGGAGAAGAGGTAGAGAAAAGAACAGAGAACTTATTTGAAAAAAATAATAGCTGAAAATTTCCCTAATGTGGGAAAGGAAACAGACATCTAGGTTCAGGGAAGATAAAGAACCATAAACAAGATAATCTGAAAGATATCTAAATCAAGATACATTATAGTTAAGATGGCAAAAAATTATAAAATGATCTGATCTGCCTCCTCAGGCAAGGGAAACAAAAGCAAAAATAAACAAATGGGACTATATCATACACAAAAGCTTTTGCATAATAAAGGAAACTAGCAATAAAATGAAAAAGCAGCCTAATGAATGGGAGAAGATATTTGCAAATCATATACCTGATAAGCGATTAATATAAAAAATATGCAAAGAACTCATACAATTCAACATCAAAAATCAAACAACTCAATTAATAACTGGAAAGAATTGAATAGATGTTTTTCCATAGAGGACATACAGATGGCCAACTGGTATATGAAAAGATGCTCAACATGACTAATCATCAGGGAAATGCAAAGCAAAACCACAAAGAGATGCCGCTTCACACCTGTCAGAATGTCTATTATCAAAAGGCAGCATGTATTGGTGAGGATGTGGAGAAAAGGGAACCCTCGTGCACTGCTGGTGGGCACTGGTGCAGCCACTGTGGAAAACAGTATGGAGATTACTCAAAAAATTAAAAATATTCCTAACACATAACCCAGCCCTTTCATTTTTCTGTATCTACCCAAAGTAAACAAATACACATTTGAAAATATTTATGTACCCCAATATTCACTGGGGTACATATTTATGTACTTCAATACCCCCAATAGCCATATCTTGGCTATTGTGAATAGTACTGAGAACAAATGGGTGGTTGCCAGAGGGGAGGTGGGTACAAAGGTGAAAGGAATTAAAAGGTGACAATCTCCCACTTTAAAATAAATAATCCATGTAGATATAATATACATCATAAGGAATATGATCGGTAATATTGTAATAACTTTATAGGACAGATGGTTTCAAGATTTATCACAGTGAGCATTTTATATTATTTGCAAATGTCACATCATGAATGTAGCACACCTGAAACCAAGATAATGTATGTCAAGTGCATTTCAACAAAAAGTCAAAGAAAAACAATTCTATGAAATGTGATGACACTCAGGAACAGCTTTCTTCTTTCTTTGAAAGATGCAAATAGATACCTTTTTCATCTGAAAGTTGATGCTCAAAGTTAAGTGATGATGTATTTTAAAGGTACTCCTCTTGGTGCTTGATCCTCATTCCCTTCCATGAGGGACAAGCTTGGTTCTGAGAATGAGAAAGGAAGACTATTTGGGTCTCTCCTGAGGCATCATATACCTGATACCCAAGGAGCAGAGAAACCTCTTCTCGATAATTGAATGTGGGAAGCAAAGGACACTGACTAAATAGCTCTGATCCCTTACTGCCCTTATTTCCACACTAACTACTGGTACTCAAAAACCAGTACATTTCAGAATTATATAGTGGCTCATTAAAAATACATACACACACACACACACACACACACACACACACACACCACACATACATGCTAGGTCACATCCCAGAAGCAAGCCTGACTGAGTAAGCCTGAGAAGGTCTTGAGCATCTGTATTTTAACAAGTTCACAGATCATTCTGAGGCACACTAATGTTAAACTACGCTCTAGGCTCCACTTACTCAGACCTCCTTAAGGTGGATACACTATACAATCCTTTCATCAAATTGGTTTCTCCTATAAATAGACATTTTCTCAGAATGACAATGAGAAACTGGAGATGAACACGCCTCCAAAGAAAGCTGTTTATTAAATACAAACTCTACGTGAGGTAAACTCCACCTTTAATCACGGCAACAGCAAATAACTGCAAGAAGACAAAGGAAAACAAAGTACTAAATGGAACTCAGAAAATCCAACACAAATACTGAATAACAATGACCACACCTCTTAAGCCCATAGCCAAAACTGACAGAAATTTCATTTACTGAGACTGCCTTGATATTATACTGTTGACTACAGAAGTATCAGGAAAGCCTATTTCCGCATTTGCACTGGGAAAAGCCTATTCATTGCATTTTTGTCACTCTGAGAGGTCTCATATATGACCAAAATTGCTATACTAAATGGATATACAGGAGTTGTTGCTTTTAACTATGGTGCTGTCAAGATTCCCTGCAGAGAAACCTATTTTAGTTGATCCTATGGTAATATTATGCCAGTCCATCTGTAACCTAGCCTGTGACCTTGTAAATATTTCTCTACAGACAGTGCATATGTTTCTGGTAATTGCAACAGGGGACCTTTGTTACTGTATCTTTTGGTCTCAAATATTAAATTGTCCTGTACTGTATGGTTAATAATTTCTAGTTTTCATTAACTGGTTGTTAGTCCTGTGCTAATGAGAAATACATTTGTCAAGTTTGGGGTGTGTAAACCAGGTATATATATTTCTAGAATACAGACTAGAATAGTCCCTGATGATATGTGGCCTTTTGAGTGCAAAGAGGTTTCCAGGGAATTGAAATATGTTGTAACAGCTGCTTTCAAGTATTTCATGATGTACTCCAGCATTGCTGAGGCAACTTGATAAAACTCAATTAGCTTTAGAGTCTGCCTGTGAGTAGAGCATGGCTTTATCAGCTCTGACCAACCTAAATCACCACATATTAATCTCTGCCAAAATGTATGCTCTTATTATCAATGGTTTATCAACTGATAAATATCTTCTGTGTAACATATGTGTTGCTTATTTTTTTGGACAAAAGTAATATGTGTATTGATGTATTGTTTACTGTAGTTCATGAGTGCTGTCTGAGTCATTATAAGAGAATTACAATAAAAAATCACTGGTAAGGGGGTGGTCCCAAGATGGCAGAGGAATAGGACAAGGAGACCACTTTCTCCCCCACAAATTTATCAAAAGATCATTTGAATGCTGAGCAACTTCCACAGAACAACTTCTGAATGCTGGCGGAGGATACCAGTCACCAGAAAGGCAGCCCACTCTCTTCAAAAGGAGGAAGGACAAAATATAAAAGACAAAAAGAGAGACAAAAGAGTTAGGGACAAAGACCTGTCCTGAGGAGGGAGTTGAGAAGGAGGAGAAGTTTCCAAACAGTAGGAAACCCTCTCACAGGCAAGTCCTTGGGGAGTTTTGGAATCTCAGAGGGCAACATAACTGGGAGGAAAAAAAAAAAAAAACACAGAATAGGCGCCTAACTGCACCTACCAGCAAAGTACCCCAGACGCTTGCATCTGCCACCAGCGAGCCGGGGCTGGACAGGGAGGTGTGGGCGGCATCATCGGTCCTTAGGGTAGGGACTGGGCCTGAATGCCCTGAGGACAATCTGACGGAACTAATGTGAGCAACCCAAACTGTGGGATTGCCAGAGAGGAAAAAAGAGAGAGAGAACTTTCCCACAAAAGGCTCTAACTCGCAGCCTGGCCCACTCACAGAACAAGGATTAAGTGAATACCAAAGGAGAGCTGGCCGACTGCGTACAGACACCTCTCCCCTGCCAGAGGCAGAGAGGCAGGGGTGCAACAGCCAGAGCCGGAAGGTAAGGGGCTGCTGTATTGTCAGCCTCAGAGACCAGCATCCTCCACCAAACTGTGAACAGGCTCCCAGTTGCTAACCACGTCTTCCTGGGATGCTGAACGGTTGACATCTGCCAGGAGGGTCACAATATGAGATCAGCTCCCCAGAGTAGACACATGGCACACCTGAGATGGTGCTCTTGCGGCCCACCTGGGAAAGTGAGCAGCCTGGACTGGGGGTGGGAGGTGATTAAGATGCTCAACCCATCTGGGATAGTGTGCTCCCAAAGCACCTGGTTACCTGAGCTGCTCCGACCTGGGAAACACACAAAACACAGGCCCAACCAAGTCTGTGCCCTTGTGGAGTACCTGAGAGCATGAACCCGAGTGGCTTAGACCTGGGCCCACTTTGGACAATGCCCTGCAGAGCACCCTGGAGCCCAAGCAGTGTAGACCCAGAAAGCACACGCCGCTGTGAGCTGGGGCAAACCCAGTGTGGTCCATATACTGGGAGCACTCCCCACACATGCCAGTGATATTTCCTTGCAGTGTTCCTCCCTCCCCACAACACAACTGAACAAGTGAGACTAAGTAAGTGACCACCTTCTCTGCCTTGTGTCAGGGTGGAAATTAGACACCAAAGAGACTTGCAAATAGAGAAAGCCAAAATAAACAAAGAAGAGGGAAACGCTCCGGAAGGGAAAGGCACAACAGACTAAAACCCTGTAGTTAACATTGCCTAAGCATTGGCGGGGGCCTACAGACCTTAAGAACAACTACAAGCTGGAACAAGGAACTATCTGAAACTGAATTGACCCCACACTGTCCACAACAGCTCCAGAGAAGTTCCGAGATGTATTTTTACTATTACCATTTTTAAATTTTTTAAAAATTCAAGTTCTTTATTACTCCTTTAATTTTCATTCTGATAACCTACTATTACCTTGCAAAAAAAAGACCCTATTTTAAAGCAAATTATATATATATATTTTATAATTTTGTGATTGATTTTGCTTTGCATTTTTAATATTGTATTTTTAAGAGTCTAACCTCTACTCTAGATTTTTAATCTTTGCTTTTTGATATTTGTTATCAATTTGTAACTTTAAGAATCTAATCTTCAGTATCCATTTTCAATCAGGGGTGTGATTACTGGCTTGATTGCTCTCTCCCCTTTGAACTCTCCCTTTTCTCCCCCAGGTCACCTCTATCTCCTTCGTCCCTCTTCTCTTCTCTACTTAACTCTGTGAATCTCTCTGAGTGTTCCAGGCTGTGGAGAACACTTAGGGAACTGATTACTGGCTAGATTGGTCTCTCCCCTTTTGACACTCCCTCTTCCCGTCCTGGTCACCTCTATCTCCCTCATCCCTCTTCTCTTCTCCATGTAACTCTGTGAACCTCCCTGAGTGTCCCTCGTTGTGGAGAATCATTTCACCATTAACCTAGATGTTTAATTATTTGTGCTGTATGGATGGAGAAGTCTTGAGCCTACTGTAAGAATAAGACTGAAAGCTAGAGGCAGGAGGCTTAACTCTAAAACTTGAGAACATCACAGAACTCCTGATTCCAGGGAACACTAGTAGACAAGAGCTCGTCCAAAAGTCTCCATACCTACACTGAAACCAAGCTCCACCCAAGAGCCAACAAGCTCCAGAGCAAGACATATCATGCTAATTCTCCCACGAAGCAGGAACACAACCCTGAGCATTAAAAGACAAGCTGCCCAAAGCCATACCAAACCTATAGACACCCCAAAACTCACTACTGGACACTTCATTGAACTCCAGAGAGAAGAGATCCAGGTCCACCCACCAGAACACAGACACAAGCTCCCCTAACCAGGAAACCTTGACAAGCCACTAGTTCAACCCCATCCACAGGGAGCAACTCCACAATAAAGAGGAATCACAAACTTCCAGCCTACAGAAAGGGCACCCCAAACACAATGGGGAATCTAAACAAAATGAAAAGGCAGAAAAATATTCAGTAGGAAAAAAAACGAGATAAATGCCCATCAAACCAAACAAAATAGAAGGAGATAGGGAGTCTACCTGAAAAAGAATTCAGAATAATGATAGAAAGATGATCCAAAAGCTTGAAAACAAAATGGGGTTACAGATAAACAGATCAGAGACAAGGATTGAGAAGATGCAAGAAATGTTTAACAAGGACCTAGAAGAAATAAAGAAGAGTCAATCAATAATGAATAATGCAATAACTGAGATCAAAAGCATTCTGAGGGAACCAACAGTAGAATAACTGAGGCAGAAAATAGGATAAGTGATGTGGAAGATAGAATTGTGGAAATAAATGAAGCATAGAGGAAAAAAAGAAAAAAGAATTAAAAAAGAAATGAGGACAATCAAAGAGACCTCTGGGACAATGTAAAACACTCCAACATTCTAATCATAGGAGTTCCAGAAGAAGACAAAAAGAAAGGGCCTGAGAAAATAATTGAGGAGATAATAGTTGAAAAATTCCCCCAAAATGGGGATGTAAATAACCACCCAATTCCAAGAAAATCAGAGAGTCCCTAACAGGATAAACCCAAGGCAAAACACCCAAAGACACATATTAATCAAACTAATGAAGATAAAACACAAAGAACAAATATTAAAATCAGCAAGGGAAAAGCAACAAACAACACACAAGAGGAACCCCATAAAGATAACAGCTGATCTTTCAATAGAAACTCTTCAGGCCAGAAGGGAATGGCAGGACATACTTAAAGTGATGAAAGAGAAAAAACTACAACACAGATTACTATACCCAACAAGGAGCACATTCAGATATGAAGGAGAAATCAAAAGCTTTATAGACAAGCAAAAGTTGAAAGAATTCAGCACCACCAAACCAGCTCTTCAACAAATGCTAAAAGATCTTCTCTAGACAGGAAACACAGAAAAGGTGTATAAACTCAAATCCAAAATAACAAAGTAAATGGCAATGGGATCATACTTATCAATAATTACCTTAAATGTAAATGTGTTGAATACCCCAACCAAAAGACAAAGACTGGCTGAATAGGTACAAAAACAAGACCCCTATATATGCTGTCTACAAGAGACCCACCTCAAACCAAGGGACACATACAGACTGAAAGTGAAGGGCTGGAAAAAGATATTTCATGCAAATGGAGACAAAAAGAAAGCAGGAGTAGCAATACTCATATCAGATAAAATAGATTTTGAAATAAAGGCCATGAAAAGAGACAAAGAAGGACACTACATACTGATCAAAGGATCAATCCAAGAAGAAATAACAATTATAAATATATATGCACCCAACATAGGGGCACCTCAATATGTAAGGCAAATACTAACAAGTGTGAAAGGGGAAATTAACAGTAACACAATAATAGTGGGAGACTTTAATACCCCACTTACACCCATGGATAGATCAACCAAACAGAAAATTAGCAAGGAAACACAAACTTTAGATGATACAATGGACCAGTTAAACCCAGTTGATAGCTATAGGACATTTCACCCAAAAACAATGAATTTCACCTTTTTCTCAAGTGCACACAAAACATTCTCCAGGATATATCACATCCTGGGCCATAAATTTAGCCTTAGTAAATTCAAAGAAATTGAAATTATTTCAAGGATCTTTTCAGATCACAATGTGGTAAGATTAGATATTAACTACAGGAAAATTGCAGGGGAAGGTAAAAATCTCAAAATCATTCTATGAAGCCACCATCACCCTAATACCAAAACCAAACAAAGATGCCACACAAAAAATAAAACTACTGGCCAATATCTCTGATGAACATAGATGCAAAAATCCTCAATAAAATTCTAGTAAACAGACTCCAATAGCATATTAAAAAGATCATACATCATGGCCACGTGGACTTTATCCCAGGGATGCAAGGATTCTTCAATATTCACAAATCAATCAATGTGATACACCACATTAACAAATTGAAGGATAAAAACCATATGATTATCTCAACAAATGCAGAGAAAGCCTTTGACAAAATTCAACACCAATTTGTGATAAAAAAAAAAAAAACTCTCCAGAAACAGGCAGAGAAGGAACATACCTCAACACAATAAAAGCCATATATGATAAACCCACAGCAAACATTATCCTCAATGATGAAAAATTGAAAGCATTTCCCCTGAAGTCATGAACAAGATAAGGATGCCCACTCTCATGCTACTATTCAACATAGTTTTGGAAGTTTTAGTCACAACAATCAGAGAAGAAAAAGAAGTAAAAAGAATCCAGATTGGAAATGAAGAAGTAAAACTCTCACTGTTTGAAATGACAATGATCCTCTACAAAGAAAACCCTAAAGACACCACCAGAAAATTACTAGAGCTAATCAATGAATATAGTAAACTTGCAGGATATAAAATTAATACAAAGAAATCCCTTGCATTCCTATACACTAAAAATGAGAAAATAGAGAAATTAAGGAAACAATCCCATTCACCATTGCTATAAAGAATAAAATACTTAGGAATAAATGTACCTAAAGAAACAAAATACCTATATAGAAAACTATAAAACAAGGATGAAAGAAATCAAAGATGACACAAACAGATGGAGAAATATACCATGTTCATGGATTGGAAGAATCAATATAGTGAAAATGAGTATACCATCCAAAGCAATCTATAGATTCAATGCACTCCCTATCAAGCTACCAAGGCACTTTTCACAGAACTAGAACAAATAATTTCACAATTTGTATTGAAATACAAAGAATCTCAAATAGCTAAAGCAATCTTGGGAAAGATGGAACTGGAGGAATCAATCTGCCTGACTTCAGACTATACTACAAAGCCACAGTCATCAAGACAGTATGGTACTGGCACAAAGACAGAAATATAGATCAATGGAACAAAATAGAAAGATATATCTATTTCTATAGAGATAAATCCACACATCTATGGACACCTTATCTTTGACAAAGGAGGCAAAAATATACAATGGAGAAAAGACAATCTCTTTAACAAGTGATGCTGGGGAAACTGGTCAACCACCTGTAAAAGAATGAAACTAGAACACTTTCTAACACCATCCACAAAAATAAACTCAAAATGGATTAAATATCTAAATGTTAGACCAGAAACTATAAAATTCCTAGATGAAAACACAGGCAAAACACTCTCTGACATAAATCAGAGCAAGATCCTCTATGCCCCATCTCCCAGATTAATGGAGATAAAAGCAAAAATAAAAATATTGGATCTAATTAAACTTAAAAGTTTTTGCACAATGAAGGAAACTATAGGCAAGGTGAAAAGACAGCTTTCAGAGTGGGAGAAGATAATAGCAAATGAAGCAACTGACAAAGAATTAATCTCAAAAATATACAAAAAGCTCATGCAGCTCAATACCAGAAAAATAAACAACCCCAATCAAAAAATGGGCCAAAGAACTAAACAGACTTTCTCCAAAGATGACATTGAAATATGTTTATTACCATATGTGAAATAGATCACCAGTCCAAGTTTGATGCATGAAACAGGGCACTCAAAGCCAGTGCACTGGACAACCCAGAGGGATGGGATGGGGAGGGAGGTGAGGAGGCCTCAAGATGGGGAACACATGTACACCCATGGCTGATTCATGTCAATGTATGGCAAAAACCACAATATTGTAAAGTAATTAGCCTCCAATGAAAATAAATAAATTAATTAAAAAATAATCACTGGTAACTCTTGCAAGGGTAAAGACAATTTTAATTCATGATGAGTACCCCTTTAGCTCCTTCAGCATCTTTTTCTTTCCATGGACAAAGTAATAGGAATTTATTTTTTGTTTTTGAAAACCATTGCACATGTTAATTTCTCTTAAACATATTTTCTTCTCTTCTTGGCAGCCTTAATCTATGACTACTTCTTTTAACTCATGGTGTACCATTGAGTTGATGTCATCACCATTGTTCTTTATCTTCCAAGATTACTGTCTCTTGTTGGATTTTTTTAAGTAACCTTGTTATTATTTCCCAAATTATTTTTCCTCAATCAATACTATATTCTATCATGCTTTTCACATTAAATTCACTACAGACCTAAGATGAGAGTTATCTATTGCTACATAAAAAATCATTCTAAAACGTGGTAGCTTAAAACAACAGTATATGCTTACTATCACACATAATTTCCATGTTTCAGGGAGCACCTGACCTAAGCGCGGTTCTGGCTCAGAGTCTCTCATGAAGTTGTAGTCCAGATGCAACTATAGCTGCATCTGGAAGAAGAAAGATCTTTTTCTAAGAAGATTTGCTCTCATGGTTAGCTGGTTGATGTTGGCTATTGGCAGGAGGATAATTCGTCACCACACAAATCTATCTATAAGGCTCCTGAGTGCCCTCATGATACCATGGGTGGTTTCACTAGGAATAAGTCATACAAGACCAGACAAGGTGGAAGCCACTTATCTTTTGTGACCTAGCTTAGAAGTCAGACATCTTCAGTTCTGCAATATCACATTGGTAACACAGGTCAATATGGGAGGGAAGGAAACGAAGGCACAAATACCAGGAATGGGGAAAAAATATAATTCCCATAGAGGGAGTTTTCATAGCCACCCAATGCCCAAAGTTATTCATGTCCAAAACTATGGTGAGAAGACTATAGTTCTTTCAGGAGGGCTGAGTTCAAAGGGAAATTGTTAGGAACTATGAAGATTAGGTATCCTAACCACAAAGTTGTGACCATCACAGGGGACACATAGGTAGGTACAGCAAATGGCCATCATGGTCAATATCAGCCAGAACAGAAGGAACTTGAGATCTCTGAGATTACACCTGTGGTCACACTACCTACAGAGGCTTTCTTTAGAAGATTTTCAAGGGAAGTAGAACGCAAAGAGCAGTACAAGATAGAAGTCTAGATCCTTAAGAAAACCAATCGAAGCTAAGATTAATGCAGAGCTCTAGATAAATACCTAAAAGATTTCATAACTAGAGAGAGAGAAATATCTCCCATTTGGAAATCATATACAGAGCACAAGAGTACGACCTGCAGAGACAAAAAAGATGAAATAAAAAAGGGTTTCAGAAAGAGTAAAAGCAGATGTTATAGTTAAGATGTTCAGCTTTACTGGGAATTAGACTTCAGGAAGTAGATGGGTACCTACAGAGGCTGGAAATCATGTTTCAAACACATGATGTAATAGAAGATGCCTTTTTGGTTCAGTCGACCTGTATTGATTACCACTGCACACCAAGTGTTGTAAAGTAAAGCAAGATCCTCATGGAAAAGACCACATTGAAAATAAGAACTGGATCCAGGACTGTATCTACTTCTTATCATTGATGGTACGAAAATGTACTAATCTCTGGTAAAAGGAGAAAGCAAATTAATAAGAATTACACCATGTATCCACATTTTAGTTATGTTATTTAAAGTGCTTGGGCTAAATGTGGAGGTGAGGCACCACAGGATATACTTATTTGCAATTTCAAGGGCAGGGAAAATGCTTATTTTGTTTAAAACTGCTCTGATTCTCCTCAGACATCCTCATTGTCTAGATGGCAGGGAAACCTAGTTCCTTGGAACTAGGAACAAATGTCCAATCTGGTTGATAAATCTGTGTGATAAAATAGTCCCTTTAGGTAACGATCAGCTTGGGAGACTGTTGCTCAGGCTCTCCTAGTTCTTCTCTCTAAGGTAGAGTTTAGGGGTACAGTGCATCTGGGGAGATGGAGGAAAGAGTCTGATGACCAATGCGGAATCACTCAGGTTCTCCACAGTTCCAGCATCAGTGTTTGGTGGGCATCAGTGGAGCATGGCTGACTCAGCCACCTCTGAACTTATATCCCACTTCTGTTGGTGACGTCTGCCTGCTCTCATCTGGGATCTACTCTTCCACAGCTCACTACCCTTGCCTTGCAGATTCAACCTCCCCTTAGCTTCTGCTGGGTTTTCCACATGCCCAGTAGGCCTGGCTGGTCTCACACCAACTTCAGAAACAGTTTCATTTTGCTCTTGACCTGCCCATGGCTCTCATCACACTCAAGCATGACTGGTCCCTTGAACACCAGGCCTCCTAGATGGCGATCAGAAGCAACCTTGTGCTCTCCCCACACAGCCCGTTCAGAACTAACTTCTCCCTGTGGAGATCATTTTCCCACTTCTCAAAACCTGAGCAAGTTTCACGGTTTACTCTTATCATTTCAATAATAAAAATTTTTCCAGTCTATTCTACAACAAAAAGTATCATTTCAGGGCTTTCCTAGTGACTCAGATGGTAAAGAACCCACCTGCAATGCAGGAAACTCAAGTTCAATCCCTGGGTTAGGAAGATACCCTGGAGAAGGGAATGATGACCCACTCCAGTATTCTCGCCTGGAGAATCCCAAGGACAGTGGAGTCTGGTGGGCTATGGTCCATGGGGTCAGAAAGAGTCGGACACGACTGAGTGACTAACACTTTCACAGTAACTACTATGTCCAAGACAGGGAGAAAAATATTTAATCTCTAGAATTTATTTAAGGTTGAATTTTCTTTCATCTCCCGCTTTGAGCCTATAGCAGGCTGTATACGAGGGGAAAGAGGTACATGAATAGGTATGTTTCCCTATCTTAGCCTTCTCCTTCTTCCTTTCATTTCCTGAGCTGCAGAAGGAAGGAGAGGGGAGGGCAATGAGGGGCAGGACAAGTTTACTTGTCTGGCCCTGATGTTCTGTGGCATCAGTTTCCTTCGGCCATAGTAGCTGTTGAAAATCTCTCACGGGCAGTTTTGTCTTCCTCATTCTTCTGCTAGCTTCTCTGAACATAGCCCCTTGGCTCTGGCAGGGCCCCTCCTGCCGTCAGCAACCTCTCCGTGACTTTCGCATCCATCAGTTCACCTTCGGTTCTTTCTGCGGCAGATGTCATGCCCTCTGGCAGAGGCCCTCCTGGGCATCATCCCTTTTAAAATAGCTCCAGGCCATCAGCTCTACTGCAAGTTCCACATCTGGTTTTAAAGAATAAAGTGCCTTTGATCATCTTTCAGTGGGAGTACAGTCAGTTCCCCCAAGCAACCCTCTCTGCTTGCTAGCCTCTTCAGGCAGCCTTGTAGCATTTTTCAGGCATTAAACATAAATCTACTGTAACCCACAAGCATCATAGGGGGAAATCTTAAACTGAATTTAGTTGTTCTTTTGTTAACAATAGTACTGGTGTTTTAATTTTGAAAGTATTCAAAACCAAACTGGCTCAAACTGAGGCCTCAAACTGCAGTCACCTGTAGCAACCCCCTGACCACTCCGTGGAAGAAAGGCTCCCATCCTGATTGTGGGGGCTGGGGCTGGGAGATGGCTTCCCCAGTTGGAATAAGTTAGCTGGCTCTTTGCCACCCCTATAGTAGCACTTCTCATGATGTATAATTGTCTATTTGTGTGTCTGTCTACCTGTTAAACTGACAGCTCTCTGAGGACTGAAATTTTGCCTGCCTTGTTCACCACTGTTACTGGCAAACAGTACATGCATTCTCAGTGGGGGTGATATCACCATCAAAAAAAAAACAACAACAACACTCAGTAAATGGTTTGTTGTTGTTGTTTAGTCACTAAGTCGAGTCCAGCTCTTTTGCAACCCCATGGACTGAAGCCCGTCAGGCTCCTCTGTCCATGGGATTTCCCAGGCAAGAATATTGGAAAGGGTTTGCCATTTCCTTCTCCAGGGGATCTTCTTGACCCAAGGATCCAACTCACGTCTCCTGCATTGGCAAGTGGACCCTTCACCACTATCATAGTAATGGAGTACATTTCAGGGGATTGAAAATGAGAAAAGGTTGACAAGCAATCTAGCACAATATAGACGACAATAAATACGGGTTAACTAAGCGATTCATGGGGTAGCAAAGAGTTGGACATGACTGAGCGACTGAACTGAACTGGACTGAAGCTCATAAATAAACCAATGGCCCTAGCACTTGCTATCTGTAATTTTCCCTTATAGCATCTCCTGGCAATGTTTCATGAGGTTAATGTTCATTCATTCACTAGCGCTGGCTCCTACTCCTATATACAGTCATGAATTTGCTGTGTATTCTTTCAATAGCATTACACAAAGGTGCAATGACCTTTTTAATGTGTTATTCTAAGTAGAGTTAGTTCATAACATCTTTTTATGAATATCTCCTAATCTGATGTCTTCATTCTCAAGAAAGTAAAGGCTTTCAACTATGGGGGCTTACAGTTATAATAAAGTTTATTATAGTCTGTATCACTCTCTGAAAACAACCAGTTTCACAAATAGACTAGAAAATTCAGATATGGATTTAACTTTTCTCTTTTTTAGCACTGCAAAATAAATCTTTCGAAAACAGATAGTGCTTAAGCAGTGAATACATATGTATATGCAAGTGAGTATATCATAGATTCTTTTAAATATTTATTTATAGGATATATAGGTAAAGTTTGGGCTGATATCACACGTGGAAATGTACAGTTGTTAAAAATAATAGCAGTTACAAAGTGGTATATCAATAATGTTATAGTTTAAATAATATTTGGAGAATAAAATTATCAATGATTTGATAAAACATTGTATATATAATTATATATTTCTTAAAGTTTAATTTGAACAGAGAGTCCACTGCAAACCAAGCAACTATTAGACATATTTTGTTTCAAAAACAGAGGAAGAGTGGCCAATGATATCAACATTCCAAAAATATAATATTTTTGGAAATGTGATGATGCTTTGTATGAATGATTTTAATTTAGTTTGAAATATCACAATCATTTTGGGAAAATATTATTAGCCTCTATTTTATAAGTTGATAAATTTTGCTTCTAAAAAATTACGTGATTTTCTTAAGGTAACATTGTAAGTAGTAAAGATAGATTAAAATTTAAGCAACTATGAAATTTCTTCTATGCTTTTCTATTTCAGAAATGAATCTTCCAGTTCCTTGAACTGATTTTTTTCCTAAACTGATACCCAAGAAAAGTGCAGGTATTATAATATCTAAAGAATTAAATTTCAGGTTCATAATCAAGATTGCCCGGATTCACATATGTCCTTCCCACATTTGGATAGCAAGATTCATTGTCTGAGCAGAGGAGTAATGTAGCAGAATTCAAAAGCAAATTCTTCATTTTAAAAAATGATGGATGCTATTGTTAAAGCATTTTACCTTTTGAGCATTTTTAGGTTTACAACAAAATTGAAAAGGGGGCATAGAGATTTTTCATATACTCCTTGGTCCCACATATGCATAGTCTCCCTCATTCTCAATATCACTTACCAGAGTGGTACTTTTTCTTTTAAACAAGGATGAACCTACAGTTACATATCATAATAACTCAAAAGTCCATAGTTTACCTTTTCTTGGTGCTGTACATTCTATGTGTTTGGAAAAATCAATCAACAAATCCTTCATTACAATTATCACATGGAGTATTTTTACCACACTCGTAATTCTCTGTGCTCTGCCTTTTCATCTCTCCCTGCCAACTCTGGCAACCACTGATCTTTTTATTGTCTCCATAGTTTTGTCTTTCCTAGATTGTCATATAGCAGCCTTTTCAATTGGATTCTTTCACTTAATAGTATACCCTCAAGTTTCCTCTGTGTCTTTTCATGGCTTGATAGTTCATTTATTTTTAACATTGAATAACATTCCATGTCTGGATATATCAAAGTTTATTTATCCATTCATCTACTAAGACACATCTTGGTTGCTTCTAAGTTTTGGCAGTTATAAAAAAAGAGTTGATATAAACATCCTTGTGTAGGTTTTTGCATAGATTTAAGTTTTCAGCTTCTTTGGGTAAATAGCAAGGAGCATGACTGATGAATCGTGTGGCAAGAGTATGCTTAGTTTTATATATATGGTATGCTTAGTTTATATATATATATATATACACATACACACACTATACAGTCCACGGAATTCTCCAGGCCAGAATAATGGAGTGGGTAGCCTTTCCCTTCTCCAGGGAATCTTCCCAACCCAGGGATCGAACCCAGGTGTCCCACATTGCAGGTGGATGTTTTACCAGCTGAACCACAAGGGAAGCCCAAAAATACTGGGATGGGTAGGCTATCCCTTCTCCAGTGGATCTTTCTGACCCAGGAATCAAACCCAGGTCTCCTGCATTGCAGGCAGATTCTTTACCATATGAGCTATGAGGGAAGCCCTTAGTTTTATAAGAAACCAGCAAATTGTCTTCCAAAGTCATTGTACCATTTTACATTTTCACTATCAATAAACAAAAATTCCTGTTGCTTCACATGCTCACTGGCATGCAGTGTTGTCAGTGTTCTGGATTTTGGCCATTCTGATAGATGTGTAGTGGTATCCTGTTGTTTTAATTTGCATTTTTCAGATGATATACGGTGTAGGGCTTTTATTCATATGCTCATTTCTGTGTATCTTCTTTAGTGAGGTGTCCATTATGGTTTGTCCATTTTTAATGAGATTGTTTTCTTATTGTTAAGAGTTCTTTGTATATTTTGGGTAACAGTCCTTTATCAGATGTATCTTTTGAAAATATTTTGAAAAATATTTGAAAATGTGGCTTGTCTTCTAATTTTGTTGATATTGACTTTTATGGAGCAGAAGTTTTTTAATTTTAATGAAGTCCAGCTTATCAAATACTTCTTTTATGGGTTATGTCTTTGGTATTGTCTCTAAAAAAAGCATCACCATGCTCTAAGTCTTCTAGGTTTGCTCCTATGTTGCTTTAAAAAACTTTTACAGTTTTGAGCCTTACAGCTAACTAAGTCTACGATCCATTTTGAGTTGATTTTTGATGACGAGTGCATGGTCTATGTCTAGATTCATTTTTTGACTTGTGGATTTCCAGTTGCTCTAGATGTGTTTGTTGAAGAGATTATCTCTGCTCCATTGTATTGTCTCTGCTCCTTTGTTGACTATATTAATGGGAGTCTATTTCTAGGCTCCCTATATCATTGATCTATTTGTCTATTCTATCATCAATACTATGTTTTCTTGATTACTGTAACCTTTTAATATTAAGTTATGAAGTTGAGTAGCAGCAGTCCTCCAATTTTGTTCTTCTGCTTTAATATTGTGTTGGCTATTCTAGGTCTTTTGCCTCTTCATATAAACTTTAGAATCAGTTGGTTGATAGCCATAAAATAATTTGCTGGTATTTTGATTTGGATCACATTGGGAAGAACTGACATCTTGACAATACTGAGTATTCCTATCTATAAACATGGGACATATTACCATTCATTTACTTCTCTAATTTTATTCATCAGAGGTTTGTATCTTATGCATATTTTATTATATTTATATCTAAATATTCAATTTTTGGTGGTGCTAATGTAAATGGCGTTATGTTCTTAAATTCAAATTCCAGTTGTTCATTGTTAGCATACAGGAAAGCAACTGATTTTTGCATATTAACCCTGTATTTTACAACCTTGGTATAATCTCTTTTAGTTTCAAGAGTTTTCTTTTTTGCCAGTTCTTTTGTAGATAATAATATCATTTGCAAATAAAGGCAATTTTTTAAACAGTGAATTTATCACCATTAAGTATATGTTAGATTTAGGATTTATATAGTCTTCATCAAGTTGAGAAAGTTTTCCTTTATTTCTATTTTACTGCGAATTTTTATCATAAATGGATACTGCATTTTGTCAAATGCTTTTGTTCTGCATCTACTGATATGATCATGTAATTGGTCCCTTCCAGTCTGTTGATGTAATGGATTATAGTAATTGATTTTTGTATGTTGAACCAGTCTTGCATACCTAGGATAAATTCTACTTGGCTATGATATAAAATTCTTTTCACACTTTTTTTGGATTCAGTTTGCTAATATTTTATTTAATCTGTGCTCATAAGAAATATGGGCTTATAGTGTTCTTTTCTTGTAATATCTTTATCTAGTTTTGGTATTAGGTAATGCTGGCCTCATAGAGTGAGTTAGGAATTGTTTCCTCTGCTTCTAGCCTCTAAATCAGATTGTAGAAAATTGATGTAATTTCTTCCTTAAATGTTTGATAGCATACCCATTTAAGCCTGGGGCTTTCTGTTTTGGAACAAAGCCAATCTTTGGCTTACAATTTTCAGAATAGTAGTTTAGGGCATAAAAATGTTTTAAGGAATAGAAAACATGTATTATTAGATTTCCCTTCCTTCCTATTAATCATTACCCAACCTAGATTATGTAAAGATTCTAGAACAGCACTACATGTTCAAAAATGGTAGCCACTAGTCACTTGTGGTTATTTAAATTTAAATGAAATAAAATTGATAACATTTAAATTCAGTTATTTAGTCACACTAGCCACATTTCAAATGCTCAAAAGCCAAACATGCCTTGTGGCTACAATATTGGAGAGCACAGATATTAATAATTTCCAACATCACAGAAAATTCTACTGGATAGCACTTCTCTAGCAACTGAGATGAGGTTGAAAAGGAGAGAAGATTGAATGTTTAGCTACAGAATGAGGCCTTAATATGAGTCTCTGAGAAAATGTTTGAACCTACTTCCCATGGGAGTAGACAACTGAACTGAAAATCTAAGAGTGCTATACTTTAGTCACAGATTTCTTTAGTCTCAAAGAAATCAGCCAAATTCCAGTATTTTTCATACCTCAACAAACACAGAAGCAATAGCATAGCAATGACTAGGGGCAATATCTTGGCAGATAGACCTGGGACAATCTCATGAGTTTCTCACATGTATTGGTACAGCCCAGGCAGTATTCAAATGTTATTTTTTTTCTAGCTGTTAAAGTAGACCAGGTACAGTTAAGAATTTCCTGCCATTTCAAGAAAACCTAAAATTAATTTTGAGAGGGTAGACCTTGAGAGGTTTAGCGATTGGGGAAAAAGGATACATCTGTAGAGATTAATGACTGACGACTGCTCAGTATCAAATAATTCATCAAATGCCTGCAAAGGCAGATGATAAAGACAAAAAACCAAATGCCACCTTCAAGCCTAGGGGTACAGCATCTATAATTTTCATTAGAATAGTGAAGGATGAATATTTTGATATTTCATGTGCAGGTGGTATTTTAATTAAGAATCTTTACCTCAGAAGTGGTCAGCAAGCATTATATCAGAAAAATCACTATCCAGGGGAGGTTATTATGAGTACTTCAGCTATCATCATCTCTGAGAACACCAGACATTTAGCTAATTAGCAGAATGTCAAAAATGGGTTTTCATTAGTGAAATCAGTGATTTATTGATAGCATGAAGATTGTTTCAAATATACTTTCTTCACTGACAGTTAATCTATTACAAAATATGGATTGAATAAAATATTTTAGGTACACTCGTAGTCTTGACTGCTTGGATTTATTTTGGTAACAGCCTGAAGTAAATGCTAAACAAGACACCTGAACAAATTTGGTCCCAGTTTTGTAGGTTAGATTAATCAGAGTAGCTTATGAAGCAGCAAACTCATGGAAAAATTCACAAGAGATCAAGACAGTGTAGAAATGAGGGGCAGAGATTACTTAGAGTTCATTTTCCATGGTCTTTCAGGTTTCTGCATGTTTTTGAAGAAAGGCACTGACTGTTCTCATTTTGGACTACCTTTTCATGGCTTATTGTATTCAGAAGGGCCTAGGAAAGAGATGGGTTTCTCTCTTGGGCAGCTGACAAGTTTTGGGGGTTTTTTGGTTTGTTTATTTGTTTTAGCAGAAATTGGCAAATGATGGCTAGTGGGCCTAATTCAGCCTACAGTCTATTTCTGAATGTCCTGTGAGTTAAACTGGCTTCTAAATTGTTAGTGTTATAAGACAAAGTTAAGAAGCATAAAAGTGACACTGTATTTGGCCAAGAAAATCTAAAATACATACTGTTTGGCCTTTATTTACTATAATATCACTTTATAGAAAAAAAGATAAAGATACTATCTCTCTCCAGAGCATAAAGCAGTCTGAGTTATCAAAACTCAGTATAAAGGACTAAAAGATTTCTGAGTTATAAACGGTTCTGAGTTATCAAACTCAGTTTTACTCTCCTGCCTAACTGTGCTTAATCCCTCAGTCATGTCCAATTCTTTGTGACCCCATGGACTATAGCCAGCCAGGCTCCTCTGTCCATGGGGATTCTCCAGGCAAGAATACTGGAGTGGGTTGCCATGCCCTCCTCCAGGGGATCTTTCCAACCCAGAGGTTGAACCCAGGTAGCCCACATTGCAGGCAGATTCTTTACCATCTGGTCCACCAGGAAAGCCCAAGAATACTGGCTGGAGTGGGTAGCCTATCCCTTCTGAATGTATTATCTGACCCTATTCACATTGCCTGTGAGAACCAGTGTAAACATTGATACTCGGGCTATTTCTATTGTGAGTAGTAATTGCTTTTTGTCTCTGATCCGAGTCTCATGTCTTCTGCCAGTACTCACAAACCTGTGGTAGATTAACATGTGAGCTTGCAAGCAGGGTAAATCTCAAATCCTTTACAGTTCTTGACACCTGTTGACAACAGAAAACATCATGGAATTCAGCCTCTGGAAAATTGTCATATCTGCTTTAGGGCACATTTCATGTAAGGTGGTGGTTGGAACACATTAAAGAACAGAGATTAGAAAACTGGGACCCCATAGAGACTGCAAAATAGGTCTATGTACTGGTTAACTAATGAGGATTTGTTTAATGGAGCATTCTCTCTCTCTCTCTCTTACTCTCTCTCTCTCTCTCTCTCTGTGGATGTGTGTGTAGTGTGTGTGTATATACACATACATATATATGGTGGAATTTGGACTAAGACTTTCTTTTTACCTTGAATTAAATATCTTGGAAGGCTGTTACCATCTACAAAGAATAAATTTGCTCAGATCAACTTGCAATATACTGGAACCTTGTAAGCCTCCTATAATGGAGGTACAACTTTGGGGAAAATGTTCATGACCAGGCAGAATGAGAGCTCAAAACAAAGATTAAGTTCAATTAAAAAAAAAAAAAAAAAAACAGAGCAGAGTTTATAGCTTAAGATATGTACATGCTATAGCAATTATTAGTAGCTAATTAAATAAAAAGACATGTTGTTTTCAAGATAAAAATTAAAGTATGTATTATTTCTACTTACTATCTATATTATTCTAATCACCTAGGCATTTAGAGTAGTATAACTAACCAAAAGCTATTCCACAGAAGGTTGTGAATGATCATACTTTAGGAACTTCAAAATGAGATTCTATAATTTTTCACAAAAATTGAAATGGTTAAGACAATTTAAGGATCCTCTAAAATTTATATTTTATCAGAATATGTGTAGGATGCAAATCACTAATCAGTTATGAAATTTAAATCAGAATGGAACTATGACATCATATATGTGTCCAGGCTTTTTCTAAAGAATGGAATTATATGAAAATGTCATATTAAAAGATAAAATGATTACATATGGGGTAACAAGCTACTGACCTTTTAGAAAATATTTGCTATCTCTTTTTTACCTTCAAATTTTCAATTAATTGTGTTTAATAATATCACACTAGAGTTTCTATTCACTTGCTAAGTTGTAAGCACAATTTATCCTTTCTGAGTGGGTAGAACTATAAGAGCAGTTTTCTAGAGCCAGGGTCACAGATCTGTGTGAGGTCCTATCAACACCAGGCATGGACTCCAATGCACCATTTACAACACTTGATGATGGCTCATAATTTTCCCCTTTCCTTTCTCTCATTTCCCTCATTCTTGCCCATGTGGTTTTGCCTCTCTCCTTTCCATCATACAATAGAAGTGCTCCTGTACACTTGTTGTTCACCCTACTGGTGACATTCAGGATGTTTTTTATACCATTTACAAACTATTAGAAAACAACTCCTAGCATCGTATGCATCACATTTCTGAGTGATTACCCAAAATATCATTTTTCACTGAAAATGTTTAAAAGTTCTGTAGACAAAACTAATGCTCAGAATGGACTCTAACACTATTCAGAGAGGAGCAGACAAAGCTCACTCATTAGAGGAGACTACCAAAAACTGGAGGTCCTCTCTGTTGGAAATCTACAATACACCCAACACAGGTACAGTTTCTGCCTACAGGGCCCAAGAGTTAAATTTCTTCTATGGCTTCTCACCATCTAGTCTGGAGAAAATTTCTTTCAAAGTTTCACTACTCTTACTGATCTGTAATTACTAATAGCATCTTCTCTGCATGTGTTTCCCATCAATATTCCAGCAGAGCAGGGCTCCTGCTGGTCACTCCAGTAATGGAGACACACGTTAGGTGTTTTTCTAAACATGTTGAATTTTGTCTCTGGATGCCTATTCAAGAGGAATTTGTATTGTTGAAAGAGGATTTTTTTTTTTTTAAGGTATAGAATGTTGTTAACTCCTCCCAAGCATACCAGAACCTGAACTCTAGGGAGATGTGGTCTGGAAGATTGAGAAGGCATGATATGACTTCCTCAACTTTTCTTTACTTTTTTGTTCCAGATGGAAATACTTAAATGAAGTCATAGCCTGATGTCCATGGAACAGAGGCCAAAAGAAAAATAAACAACTCTGTTCTCATATGTGTGTCTTGAAATATTGTATATACATTATATGTAAGTATGTATATGTATCTACATATATACACTTTTTTCTCTAAGCAAGTATTCATTACGCTTATTTTAAAATCTTACATTTGTATAATTCCTATACACTTTTTTCAAAGTGAATACATACACAGACATACATATTCTTCCCATTTACTGCAATTAAAGTAATTAAAATATTCATTGTTATCTCTATCTTATAAGTGTAAAAGAAGAAAATAATTTGCCTAGGACCACTTTATTAGTAACAGAGTCAGAATTAAAATTTAGAATTTCAGTTTCTTATCTTAGTGTTCTGAGTCCTATACTTTAGAAATGTTTGCTTCTGAAAGAGGTTATAGTATTTTTCTTAATCTCATGGCATGCTAATTGCCAAAGATGCAGCATATAAAACAAGATGTTTTCCTCATAGATCACTTCTACTTGGAGGTAAAGACATATCATCATCAGTGTTCAGTCCAGTCTGGTGCATAGCTCTGTACAGAAATTTCATTTTCAAACAGGGCTTCTGAAAGGAGAATGACAACAGAATAACTGAATCAATTCACCAAATCTTGCTCTGACAGAGAGGCAAGTCAGAAAATGGAATTTCTTGCTTTATCTTAAGAAATATGGAATATGTGAACATTAATGGGGAACAAGAGGAGATACTGTGTCAATAAATTATTTATGTGCCAGCTAAGTCCTTAAATCTTCCTGTCTCCCCTCAGGTAAGTACTCCATGAGATATTGGTTCTTAAGTGACAACACCGTTAACCACTGCTCTTATCAAGGTGCATTATTTTCTACTACGTTGTTTAGAAGTGAAAACTGTGGTACGAGCAGCTATTAGCTCAACTATTCCAAGCCTGGCAGCTTGATATGATTCAAGATCTTGGCAGAAAAGACCTGGATATGAAGTCTGGCCTGTAACAAGGACAAATGAACTAAAAAAAATACAAAATTATCCCCCCTACCATGTAATTTCATTTACCCTATCAGAGGTATTCAGCATATTTTATTTTTTCTCCTTCTACTCTATTGCAAAAGTGTGCTCTTACTCCCCAATCTATAGTGAAAAGACTAGTTCATCCTGTCTGTCTCTGGTCTGAATTATCACATCTTTTTCATTGAATTCTTTGTTTCTTTTTGACCAAATAAAATTATCACAAAAATGATAATCTTTGGTTAAAATCTATATTTTCATCATTATTTTGTTTAAATAGAAATAGGAATAGAATCATTTTGGGAGAAGAGCTAGAGGAAAATTAACAAACACCTGAATTGAAAGATGTACAACTGAATACATTATGCATGTGATGGATCTTCTCTGCCACCTCCCAGAGACCCTGTCATCAAAATATTCACCTATATGGAATTATACATCATAGAAATATATATATCATATACACATATAAACCAATAGGAAAAAATAAAAGAAAATTCCATCAAATAGCCTATTTAAATTTTGTGTTAAAATACATAGTTACTTCAGGATAGTCTCCAGGTTTACCATCTATCATCCCAGAAATTGGCTCTGTTTGCAGTCAGTTTGTATAAGGGTTTCTTTAATGCATATCAATAACATATGTGTTAATGATAAATACTAGCCTCTCTGAACCAAAGTGTCCTGAGTTCAATGGGGAAAGGTTTACCCTTTTAGTAAGAGAGAGAGAGGCTGAGTATTCTAACCAGGACTAGTGAATGAAGACTGTGAGTGTAACACATTATTATTATTACATTTTTTGGCAGTACCACCTTTGCTACTTTCTATTATTTACAACACCCTAAGCTTTGCTATAGGACTTTGCAAGAGAAGGTGAAATGGGGAGGAGGGCCAATGTTTTTTCAGATTAGCTACTTGGAGCCCTTTTCTACTTCCAAAACTACATGTCAGATGATAAACACTTGAAGGGCCTCCTCACACACAAAAAAAATTACTTGTTCTATGAAAAACACATTTTACTCAAAATTTCCATAAAATGACAATGTCTGCCAAATGTACAGCTTTTTACATCCAGTTTAAGGAGTTGAATTCTGTTTATATTGAGTATTTAAACATCACAAAACATTAAGTGTTAAGCAACATTTATAAATGATTGTAATATGCTGAGTATTGGCCTTCCAAAAACAAGTCCTCACCCTTGGATCTTTAAATGTTACCTTTAAAAAAAAAAAATCTTTGCAAATATAATTAAGAATCTTGAGATGAATTCAGAAGTGCCCTAAATGCCATCACAAAGACATACACAGAGAAGTCAGTGTGAAAATGGAGGCACAATTTACGGTGTTGGAGCCACAAGCCAAGGACTCAGTTCAGTTCAGTTCAGTCGTGTCTGACTCTTTGCGACCCCAGGGACTGCAGCACGCCAGGCCTCCCTGTCAGCAGCCACTAAAACCAGGAGGAGAAGCATGGAATTCTCCCTCAGAATCTCCAGAAGGAGTCAACCCTGCCAACCCCTTGATTTCAAACTTTTGGTCCCCAGAACTGAGAAAGAAGAAATTTATGTTGTTTTAAGTCAACAAGTTTGTGGCGATTTGTTATGGCAGCCCTAAGAAATGACTACAGCTATTATTGTACATTCTTAAGCTGGTCATTCTTCATATCAATATATGAACTTTTATCATTAGAAAAGTGTTAGTTGCTTAGTTGTATCTGACTCTTTAAGACCCTATGGGCTGTATAGCCCACCAGGTTCCTCTATCCATGTAATCCTCCAGGCAAGAATACTAGGGTGGGTTGCCATTTCCTTCTCTAGGGGAATCTTCCTGACCCAGGGATCGAACCCAGGTCTCCCACATTGCAGGCAGACTCTTTACCATCTGAGCCACTGGGAAAGACTTTGTCATTAGAATATCATGTCTACAGTATTTACTACCATGTATTATAAGAAAAAAAGGAAGGGGAAATTAAATACTGAGAGCAGGAAATTATAGAGTTTCAGGGAACAAAATATTGAGATCTGGAAGGAAAAAAGTAAAAATTAATGAAGATTTTTTAAAGCATAGTTCTTAATGAAAGTAGAAATTAGTTGTTTTGTCATTTTCTCCAGTCTTCCCTGAGACTGCCTTTCAAATTTATTTAACTGATCCACCATGAAAGAAGGTTAAATTTAGTATTTTTTTTACTTTACAGATGAATGTCATGCTTTTATTCCAAAAACCAAATTTTGTGTAGCTTCTAAACAGAAAGATAAATTAGATTTGGACTTCAAAAGTCAATATCTTTAGAAATTTGTTCTTTTCCTGACCTAGGAGAAATTTAAAAAAGAAAGAAAGAGAAGAGAGGGAACAAGAGAAGAAGAACTAGAGTGTGTTAATATTCAGGCTGCCAAAAAAAATCACTTTCTAATCAGATTTCTCCTCTGGGCTAGCCCTAGGCAAAACTTGGAACTGGGTATGTTTTAGTGGTAGCTCTCCTTACCTTTGCTCCCACTCACCTACTAAAATAAAACCATGCATTTGAAAAGCATGTTCACATCAATGCTATAACAGAGACTTTTAGTTCATCCCCTCCCCGTATCCATTCTCTCTAATATCATAGAATTCTGAAGTTTTAATTGGGCACATAGTTGCTCAGAATAAAGCCCACATTTTCCAGCCTCTTTTATAGCTAAGTGTGGCCACATGAGGAAGATGAAAGTGTTCTTAAAGGGAAGAAAATATATCCCCATTTTTAGTTGCTATTATAAGCAGAGATGCTATAATTTAGTTCTAAGCAGCCCTCTTTGGCCAGGAATGGAAGCTATCTGTGGTGGACAACAAAATATAAGCCCCACAGACATTCTGTATAAGGACTAATAAGAACAGAATTAATAAGTTTTGGTCCCTAATAATCATGTCTTACCATTCAAGCCAACCTCTTAACACAGTGCCTGATGCAAAACAAGTGCTCATTAAATATTTTCTATTTCTTACTAGTTTATAACGGCTATTATTTGTTAATTCATTGCAATGTACTTGACACTTACACAGACAGTCCTATCTAGAAAGTTAGATATTATTATCATCCTCATGTTATACAAACAGAAACAAAATTCTGAAAAATGCCCAGTGTCACAGAGCTAGAAATTAGTATATGAGACAATCCTATCAGGTTATCTGATTACCAATTGAGTGTACTCTCCACTATATTAGTCTGTTTCATTATAAGATCATTTGCTGTCTCTGATTACTCCAAAGATGTTCTAAGGTCTTGTATCTTTTTTAAAATGTAGTAATTGAACCAAATATAAATGGAATAAATGCACTGAAACAGATAACATATTGCTTTAAAAAAATAAAAATAATATATGGAACAAAAAAATCTGTAGGGAAAAGAATATTTTGGATGCAATTTCTGGTATTTCCTGCTACTAATCATGCAGGAAATGTCTTTTTCATTCTTTCCCCAAATCTCCACATTCAAGATTTCAGCACTTCTATTTCAGACTCAAGGCACAGTTACAGGCCTCAGGAGGAAAACAAAAACACAGAATCAAAATGGGAGGGGGGGGAGGAAAAGAAAAAGAAACCCTTCTCATTGCATTTAGAAAACATAAAATTCATCAATATGAGAAGACTTGAATGACTTTTTCAAATGTCCAACAGTTTCTTTTTTTTCTCAGAAAAGCTTTGCTTAACTTTTTTTTACAAAGATAATTTACTTTCAGATACTTCAAACGTTCTGACCACAAATAATATTGTGATATTAGAAAACAAAACATTGTCTTCTAGACTAATCAGAAGGAAGGAAATATGTTAACATTATAAGCTAATCCCAGCTTTTATTCCAGTGCAATCTTTTCCTTTGCAAATTGTCGGCTGCATGTAAAGTAGTTACAATATTTTTGAAAATCTGACTGCACAAAGAGACTTGGCCAACGTCAACATTATAGTTATATCTCAGAGCTTTTTATTTGGTCAGAATCTACTCAATAATGTGGAGATAGAAAAACACCACGTGTGTGCGTGACATGCAAGTGAAAAGAAGGCATGCTATGATATTAGATGATGTATAAATTAATTTTTGTTACATAAAAAAAGAAAATCAGCCAAAACTTTGTGACTTAAAACAGCACATATTTATTAGCTCATAGCTCTATGGTTCCATGGTTTAGGCTGGGTTCACTTGCGCAGTTCTGTTGACCTGGGTTGAGCTTCATATGTCTTGTCAAATGTTCACTCATGTGTTCACAATCACATGCAAGTTTCTTTGGATTAGCTAACTGTGGGATGGAGTACCCACTGATCCAGGTGATCTTTCACCCTGAAGCAGGCTAGCTTGCTTGTTCGTTCTGTAGTCTCATGGTTCCACAGAGCAGCAACAGAGAATGCAAGACCCTATAGCAATCACTTGTTAGGTTTCTACTATGCCACATTTACTATTGTCTCACTGACTCAAACAAGATGCAGGGCCAAGCCTTGAATCAGGTTAGGAGGGACTAGCAAAGTGCAGGGGATAAAGAGAAATATAAATAAATCGATGCTGTTGTGTAAATAAGTTACAATGCCATTGTGGTCATTACTGCAACAATCTATCACAGATGATAAATAAGATTTTTTTTTTAATTGGCAAGAATGGCATACCAAAAATTTAAAGAGAATTTTCATAGGGATAAAATATAGAATACAGTAGTTGCATTCAGAACACCCCTTACATAAGGAGAGAATGAAGGAGACCTTATTTAACTTTACTTACATTGAAAAGTCTCAGGAATTTTTGTTGGCAACATTGAGCAATGTGAACTGACCATCCAAAGAAAGAAAAGAGCTAGTGTAATCTTAAGTGGCAGTACTGGAAGTAGAGATGGCAAGACAATGGAGCCAATACTCTTCCAGCATCTTGCATACTTCATGTGTTCTGCACACAATTAAGTGACAGGGTAAAGTAGAAGAAAGTGTGTTCCAGAGGAGTGTGATCTAAGTGATAGGAAGCTAGAAATACAAATCCTATCCTGCAAAAGAGAAGGTTTAAGATTTGGAGGAACTGTAAAAAAAACTAGTTTTCTTCAAAGACTTTAGAAGATTATAACATAGAAGCAGGATTAGATGCGCTCCTCTCCTCGTGGCTTTGGAAGGAAGAGGGAGCTTATAAGTAGAAGCTGAAGGAATCCTTGGGCCTACAAGAGAAAACAACCATCTCAAAGGCCCTTGCTGAATCATCTAACTTTGGGGAAAACAAAACCGAACTTTAAGTCCTGCTCTGATGCTCCAGGCCGGTTGCATCTACCTGGGACTTATCACCCCCTGCCCAGAAACCTCCCACCCCCTACGTCTGCCCGGGACTTACTGCCCCCTTCCCAGGGGACTTATCACCCCCTGCCCAACACCTTCCACCCCCTGTTCAACTACAATGCCATCTCAACTAAAGATTACCCAAAACGTCCCACCTGACTAACGTTTCCCTTATCGCCTCCACAAACCTCCCTTTAACTATGAGGCCTCCCTGACCCCTCCTGCGCTCATCCTGGTCATCAGGCCGACTGTCGCCCCTCCTTGCCTGAATAAAGGTAACCTACCTCCCTGAGGTCGTCTCTCCTTCTTTTCTGCCTCAGCCCAAACTATACCTTACAGAAGCTACAAGGAGACAGTGACAATGGAAACAGTGACAGACCTTATTTTGGGGGGACTCCAAAATTATTGCTGATGCTGACTGCTGCCATGAAATTAAAAGAAGCTTACTCCTTGGAAGAAAAGTTATGATCAACCTAGATGGCTTATTAAAAAGCAGAGACATTACTTTGCCAACAAAGGTCTGTCTAGTCAAAACTATGGTTTTTCCAGTGGTCATGTATGGATGTGAGAGTTGGACTATAAAGAAAGCTGAACACCGAAGAATTCATGCTTTTGAACTGTGGTGTTTGAGAAGACTCTTGAGAGTCCCTTGGACTGCAAGGAGATTCAACCGGTCCACCCTAAAGGAGATCAGTCCTGAATATTTGTTGGAAGGACTGATGTTGAAGCTGAAACTCCAAGCCTTTGGCCATCTGATGTGAAGAACTGACTCATTGGAAAAGACTCTGATGCTGGGAAAGACTGAAGGCAGAAGGAGAAGGGGACAACAGAGGATAAAATGGTTGGATGGCATCACCAACTCGATGGACATGAGTTTGAGCAATTTCCGGGAGTTGGTGATGGACAGGGAGGCCTGGTGTGCTGCAGTCCATGGGGTCACAAAGAGTCAGACACGACTGAGTGAACTGAACTGAACTGAACAAGGAGGCAAACAGGCGCAGTGGTAGGAAAGCACTCCCACAACTATTAGAGGTGTTCATGAATGGGATGATCTACCTCCCAGGTGATGAGCTTCCTCTCATTAGAAGTGTGCAAGCAGAGAGAAGATGGTTAGGAAGGGAAAGCTGTGCAAAACCCTTTGCAGCAGTGGTTCTCCAACCAGACTCTGCATCACAATCACATATAGAGCTTGTAAAGTACGTGGATCATGACACACTTGTAGCATAAAATCTAGACAACTGTTCTTAAAACTTCCTAGCTGAAGATACTAATAATGTGACTAGGTTTGGAAATAACTGCTCAAGACAGAGTCATCCAACTATGGCCTGCCACCTGTTTTGTATAGCCCTAAGTTAAGAACAGGCTTTAGCTCAATACTCTGTGACAGGTGAAAACTACATTAAATTTACACGTCACTGTCTGTAAGGTTTCATCAGAATGCAGCCATACTTATTCTCCATGTTTCATGTACAACTCTGTAACAGTGGAGTTGAGTAGTTGTCACAAAGACTGCATGGCCCACAAATCCTAAAATATTTATCATCCAGCCCTTTACAGAGAAAAAAAAAAAAAAAATGCCATCCCCTGATCTAAGATCTTACAGTCAAAAGTGTGGTATCACCAGGAAAAGTGTTAGAAATGCAAAATCTCAGGTCCCACTCCAGACCCACTGAATGAGAGACTACATTTTAAATGATGCCCAAGTGATTAGCATTTGCATTAAAGTCTGAGAAACACAGCTCTAACGTTGATTGATTCTAAACATCTAGAGTCTGCATACATTTAAACTCCCGGTTGTACTGTTTGCCTCAATTATTCAATGGAAACTAGAATATTACTTAACCTGCTGCTCTCCTTTAAGTGACCTATTCAAAACACATTTAAATGACCCAGATATCCACTGGCAAAATAGACATGTACCAGCCTATAGACATGAAGGTCCCTTCAGTCAGATAGAGAAAACTATTACAAAAATTAGACAGTCTTCCCAGAATCCAGATCTTGGTTTTTATTAACATTCTCCAATAAAAGGAACTAGAGGTCATTGGAGAAATGAGTGATTCTAGGACTGGAGAAGGCAGATACAAGACTAGAGCATCTTCTAGTGCCACAAAGTAAGGAAGTGATCAAATATAAAACAATCAATTATAAAACAATGTCCCTCCAAGGGACAGAGGAGACAACTGAATGAACTCCTGGTGGCTAAAGCCAAAATAATTTAAGCATGAAAATAAATAATGCAGTATTGGACAATAATTCATAGTATAAAAAATATGCATGAGTCCATACTGAGATAAATGATTGAACAAATAAATAAGAAGGAAGAGACAAGTCTTATGTGTGTGTGTGTGTGTGTGTGTGTGTGTGTGTGTGTGTGTATGTTCATTTGCTCAGACAAGTCTCCTATACGGAATACCAAATAATGTGGAGCACAGCTCTCCACCCCTAAAGTATGGACTGTGCATCATCACTTCCTTACAAGGAGTACAGTTTGGAAAGGTGTATTCCTTCCAAAAGTGGCAGTATGGAGTAACTTTACAGACGTAAAATCTAATGAATGTTACCTAAGCTAAATGATAGTGTTCACATCAATAGCAGTTGTATTGCTATCATACACCCTTGATATGTGATGAAAATGGCAGTTTACCTCAGTAAGTCCATAACCCCAGTCTGTTCATTAAAAAAAAAAGAAAAATCAGAAAAATCCCAAATGAGAGATACTTTACACAATACCTAACCAGTACTCCTGAAAACTGTCTATCAAAAACAAGTCAGAAACTATCATAATCTGGAGGAGCTTAAGGAGACATGACAATTAAATATAGTATTCTGGATGGGATCCTGGAACAGAATACGAGCATTGAGTAGAAACTAAGGAAATAAGCATAAAGTAAGAAAGTGAAAGTCGTTCAGTCATGTTCGATTTTTGCAACCCCACTGACTGTAGCCCTCCAGGTTCCTGTGTCCATGGAATTCCAGGGAAGAATACTAGGGTGGGTTGCCATGCCCTTCTCCAGGGGATCTTCCCAACCCAGGGATCAAAGCCAGGTCTCCTGCATTGCAGGTAGATTCTTTACAGTCTGAGCCACCAGGGAAGCCCATGAACAAAGTATTTAGTTTAGTTCAGTCACTCGGTCGTGTCTGATTCTTTGAGACCCCATGGACTGCAGCACGCCAGGCCTCCCTGTTCATCACCAACTCCCGGAGTTTACTCAAACTCATGTCCATCGGGTTGGTGATGCCATCCAACCATCTCATCCTCTGTTGTCCCCTTCTCCTCCCACCTTCAATCTTTCCCAGCATCAGGGTCTTTTCCAGTGAGTCAGTTCTTCATATCAGGTGGCCAAAGGATTGGAGTTTCAGCTTCAACATCAGTCCTTCCAATGAATATTCAGGACTGATTTCCTTTAGGATGGACTGGTTTGATCTTTTAATTTCATGGCTGTAGTCACCTTCTGCAGTGATTTTGGAGCCCCAAAAAATAAATTCTGTCACTGTTTCCACTGTTTCCCCATCTATTTGCCAGGAAGTGATGGGACCAGATACCATGATCTTGGTTTTCTGAATGTTGAGTTTTAAGCCAACTTTTTCACTCTCGTCTTTCACTTTTATCAAGAGGCTCTTTAGTTCTTCTTCGCTTTCTGCCATAAGGGTGGTGTCATCTGCATATCTGAGGTTATTGATATTTCCCCTGGCAAGCTTGATTCCAGCTTGTGTTTCATCCAGTCCAGCATTTCATATGATGTACCCTGCATATAAGTTAAATAAGCACATGACAATATACAGCCTTGATAGACTTTAGTTAATAATAAGGCTCATTAATTATAAAATATGTACCATATTAAATACTAATAATGTTAGATTCTAATAATAAAGGACACCATTACTGTATAAGGGCACTGTACATTTCTCTGTTACAGTGTATGGACACTCTGTACCACCTTCACAATTTTTCTATAAATCTAAAACTATTCAGGGGGACAGATAAAGATGGCCAAGCAGGAGGACACAGAGCTCTCCTCTCTACAGAAACATTCTGAAAATATAACCACACATGGAGCAATTCTCGCTAAAAATGAACTGGAGATTGGCAGAAAGATTCTTATACGACCAAGGCTGTAAGAAAGACATACATGGAATCGGGTAGGAAGGGAAGAGACGCTATCAGGTCGAGACTTGTGACCCTGGGAAAGGACACAGAAGAGGAGGGGTATTCCATGGGTTGAGGGATCCTCCCTGAGCAGTGAGCAGTTAGAGCCATGTATTCAGCACCCCAGCCCTGTAGTCCAGCACTGGGAAGATTAGTCCACTTAGCTGATTAGAAAACCAGAGGGACTACCAGGAGGGTTGTAAAAAACCCAGACTCCACTCCTGGAGAGCGCAGACATGCTAGCCTACTCCGGAATAAAGGCAGGGAAAGCAGACTGGACCTACACGAGAGCCTGGCCAGTTTCCTGCGATCAGCCCAGCGTTTGCATCAGCCTGAGCCAAGCCCCCAGAGCGGCCCTGCTTGCTTTGTGAGGCAGACCCACACGAGGTCAGGAGCACTGCCAGGAAGAGGCTCAGTTGTGCAAGATGGGGCTGGACACCGAGCAGCATGGGAACAGGGAATGGACAGCCATTATTGGCTCTCATGGAGACAGCATGTTGAGAGTGGCCTGGACTGGGACCAGGACCACTGCAGCTGGAGTCCATACCGTCACCAAGTGCCCATTCGGGGACAAAGGTGCTCCTTAGAAGAAAAGGAGCCAATTCAGCCCTAACCCTCAGGGCTTCTGCTCCAGCAGCTTGAGACATGACCTGACCTTCAACAAGGTGGTGTTGTGTCCTGAGCCAGGACTTTTCCTGGCTCATGACTGGCTGCGGCTCTAGCCCCTCCATTTCCACTCCACCTCCTACTAAGGAGACAACTACCAGCATGCCCTGGGAAGAAATGGGACTCATATCAAATCCAGCTCTTCTACCATAGCCAAGGGGCACACACAGGCTATATAGGACTGTTCCTACACAAGGACACTCCTTCAACACAGTGAAAGGTAATTATTTCACCTAATTTCATCAAGAAAGTTAAGCAAAATGAGAAGATAGAGGAATTTGTTTTAATTAAAAGAACAAGAGAAAACTCCTGAAAAAACAACTAAAGGAACAAATAATTCATTAAATAATGCACTCAAAGTGTCACTAATTAAAAAGGCTAACTGAGT
The DNA here is from genome assembly GCF_033118175.1 of Dama dama. NCBI lineage: Eukaryota > Metazoa > Chordata > Mammalia > Artiodactyla > Cervidae > Dama > Dama dama. The sequence goes on along the minus strand of NC_083708.1, from coordinate 36,222,531 downwards.
TACGGAAAAGAATAGACAAATACAGTGAGAATTTTAACAAGGAACAAGAAAATACAAAAAGAACTAGTCAGAACTGAAGGATACAATAGCAAATGGAAAACACACTAGAATGATGGAATAGCAGACTAGATGATCCAGAAATGCCTAAGTGATCTGGAACATAAAATAATGGAAATCACCCAATCAGAACAGCAAAAAGAAAAGCAAAATAATAATAATTAAAAAATGACAACAGTTTATACTTGACACTATCAAGTATATAAACATTTGCATTACAGGGGTCCCAGAAAAACAGAAAATATTTGAAAGTGTATTAGATAACATTATGGCTGTAAACTTCCCAAATCTGAAGAAGGAAAGAGAAAAAGGAAACACAGAGGTCGTAAACAAGGTAAAAGTGAAAGATAAGGAGAAAATTCCAAGGGCAGCAAGAGAACAACAAAGTCATATATAAGGGAACCCCCTAAGATTCCCTGGAGAAGGGAATGGCAACCCAATCCAGTATTCTTGCCTGGAAAATCCCATAGACAGAGGAGCCTGGTAGGCCACAGTCTGTGGGGTTGTAAAAGTCAAACCTGACTGAACCAACTGAGCATGCACAGATGCATAAGGCTATCAGCTGACTTCTCTGCAGAAACTTTGTAGGACAGAAAGGAGTGGGATGATAGTTTCAAAGCTCTGAAAAGGAAAACCCTGCAACCTAGAATACTCTACCCAGTAAGATTATCATTTAGAATTGAAGGAGAGATAAGAACTTTTCAGACAAGCAAAACTAAAAGAGTTCATCAATACTAAACCAACCCTAAAAGAAATGTTAGAAGGTCTCCTCTAAGTGAAAAAGAAAAGGCTACCAAAATAAGAATCTATAAGAAAGGAAAAATTCCACTAGTAAAGGCAAATATAAAGACTGTAGATCAACCTTAAGTAAGCTATTACAGAGATTAAAATTTAAAAAAAGTAAAATTAAGTATAATCAAAATAAAGAGTAAAGGGATAAACATGAAGATATAAAATATACCAAAAACACAAAATGTGGGAGTGGGGAACAAAAAATACAGCTCTTTCAGCATGTATTTGAACTTAAATGACTATCAGTTTAAAACAAGTGGATATAGTTACAGAGCAACACATATGAACCCTCTGGTAAATGCAAATCAAAGCCTACAACAAATAAAATACACAAAAACTAGAGAGAAAAGAACGCAAGAATAATGCTTTTAAAAAAGCATCAAATAACACACACACACACACAAACCCTAAAAGAATATAAAAATGTTATAAAATTTAAAATTTAATTGGGACTTCTCTGGCAGTCCAGTGGTTAAGACTCCATACTTCCAATGCTGAGGACTCAGTTCAATCCCTGGTTCAGGAACCAAAAATCCCATATGTAGGACAGTAGCCAAAATAAATAAATAAATAATAAATTAAAATTAAAATAATTGGACCATTTTGAGTGTTGACTTCTAACTTAATGTATTAATTTTCATGTCCTTAAGAAGTTTCCTAATGTGTTTTGTGTAGAATGTCTTTTGGAATTAGGTTGATTATAAATCATAGTTTATAAATTAAATAATTAAGTCATGCCCATAATCATATCTTGGTGCATCATCTGGTTAGTTCTTCAAAGAAGAAACCTTTTTAATTTGCCTGAATGACTAAAGACTTGTACTATGCATTGGCTCTTGCAATCTGGCGGGTCTAAGCAAAGTGAGTCTTTTTGGGGTTTCAGTTTCAGAAGCAAAAATGGAGATTGATGTGGTCTGAATATAAGTTGAAGTCATGAAGTGATTCTGACACATGGAGAGGCAGAATTTTGACCTTCAAGCTTTTTGGAAATGTGAATGACTGCTGAGAGCTGCAGGGGAGACTCAGCAGGACTGAAGAATGTTAATGAAGTCTGCCTCTCTGTAAGCAGTTGTTGCTGCAGAAAGAAACCACCGCTATTAATGGTGAAATACTGTAGAAAATTCTGTAATGTAAGCAGTTCTTCCTCTTACAAATATCCCTCTCACAATCCTCAGAAATAGCCACTAGGGCCAAGGAAGGTATTGTGAAAAAAAATTTTTTCAAGCTTTTGAGGCAATTGTGGTCTCTGGAGAAACCAAAGTTGTGAAATCTAGGAAGAGGTGGCCTTTGTGGCATATTCTCAACTTGAAATGCCCTGAATAGATGGTGACACGTACCAGGACAAATATATCATATACACACCACGAGAATTTTAACTTAATCTGTTTAATTGGTCAAAATTCGACCAATTCATCTTATTAAGAAATATAGCTGGCACCCTTGTGATCCTCTGTCTTTCACTATTTGTGTGAATTAATTCCATCAGAGGATTGCTGCTTGGTTAATATCTAATTGAGAGTGGCTGTGCTTAGGGCAGAGAGATTTCCTTTGACTGTAGTAGCTCTTTGGCATGGTGCAAGTTTACAGAAAGATCGGAGACCATACACCAAAGTGGTTTGTAATGCAATTTCAAAAAAATTTTAGAATCAGTTTGGCACATTCTAAAAAAAAAAGAGAGAGAGAGAGATTGCTGGAAGTTTGACCACAATTGTGTTAAATTTATAGATGAGCTTAAGGAAAATTGATATCTTAAAAATACTGAGTAGGTCAAATCATGCACAATATACGTATATCTCCATTTTTATTAACTTCTCTCAAAATGTGGTGTAGCTTTCAGTGTACAGGTTTATGTCTTGCTTATTAACCTTATCTTTAAATATCTGATGTGTTTGATACTACTATAAATGAAATATTTTAAATTATATTTTCTGATTGTTCATTGGCAATGTAATATTTTTTTATTTGTTGTATTGACCTTTGGTATTCAGACCTTGTTAGATTTCCTTATTAATTTTAACAGATTTTCTGTACATTCCTTAGGAGTCTCTGTATTACACAATCATTATGTTTGGGAATAAAGACAGCATAACTTTTTTCTTTTTCAAACTGGAGGTTTTTTATTTTTCTTACCTTATTGTACTGACCAGTAATACAAGTATGATGTTGAAAAGAAGTTGAAAGTGAATATCCTTGCCTTGCTCCCAGTTCTAGGAGAAAGCAGTCAAGTTTTCTCCTTGACTCCATTAAGTATGTTGTTTGCTGACACTTTTCAAGTGTTCTTATTTAGAATAAGGAAATTTCATTCTATCCCTAGCTTGCATAGAAATTTTATCATGAATGGGAAATGGATTTTTTCAGATGTCCGTTTTCATCTATTGAGATGCTCATATGGTATTTCATCTTCATTCTGTTAATATGTAAATAAACCAGTGTTTTTCATATGTTAAATCAACCTTATAACATAGAGACAAACAATACCTTGTCATCATTTATTATTATTTTTATATGCCACTAAATTATTACTAGTAAGGATTTTTTCTTGTATGTTCCTGAGAAATATTAGTTTAGAGTTTGCTTTCCCGTGATGTGTAGGTCTGATCTTGGCACCAGAGAAATATTAGCTTCAGATACAGACTTAATGAGCATTATTCCTCTTCTACTTTCTAAAAAAAAAAAGTTTGTATACAATGGATATTAATTTTTCCCTTAAGAGTTGAGAGAATTCAGTGAAATTACAGGTTCCTCAAATACCTGATATGGAAATATTTTTAAAAGCATTAAAATTTTTAAACTGGTAAAATCTATTGACATTTTCAATTTCTTCTTGAGTTTATTTTTCTAATTTGTATATTTAAAAGCATCTGTTAATTTCTTATAAGCTATCAAATGTATTGGCATGCTGTTATTCATAGTATTTCTTCATTATCCTTATAATATATGCAGCAACTTATCTTTCTTCCTCCCTTTTTGGAGTCTAGCTACATGTCTATTTTTATTGATCTTTTCAAGTAACAAGTTTTGAATTTAATTGGTATTATTATTTACTACTATTTCCTTGAATTTGACTGCCTTTTATTTCATTTAGTTTTTTAAATTTAAATGAAATATGCATTTAATTTGCTATTCTTTTTCTAGTTTATTGAGGTAGAAACTCATTACTGATTTTCAGATCTATCGTCTTTCTCTAACATGAGCATGACAAACATGTAAATCTATAAATTTCCTTTTAAGTATTGCTTTAGCTTTGTCCCATTTTGATATCTTATATTTTCTTTATCATTAATTTCAAAATCTTTTAAATGTCCTTTGTTATCTTTTCTTTCACATAGATTACTTAAAAGAATGTTGATTTAATTTCTATTTAACTAAACTATTATTAGAGAATATACTTTATATGTTTTCAGGTATTTTGAATTTATTAAGACTCATTTTATGTTCCAGGATACAGTCTTAGCAAAATTTCAGAATATTTTCTATCCCAGTAAAATTTACTTGAATACTGGAAAAGAATGTGAACCATGCTACTTGGTATTCTAGAAAGGTCAATTAAGTCAAGCTGGTTGATAATATTGCTTATGATATTTTTACTTATTTTCAGATTATTATTTTATCAATTGCTGAGAAAAGAGAGTGAAAATCTCCAACAAGAATCAATGATAACAATGGATTTGCCTATTTTTCCTTTAAACTATGTAAGTTTTGCTACCTGAATTTTGAAGTTTTGTTATTAGGTACATATATATATTTAAGATAGTTATGCCTTTTGATGAATTCCATTTTATCACTGAATTTTTCTTTATTACTGGAAATAAATATTTCTTGCTCTGAAGTCTTTGTCTAATAACAATATAGTTATTCTACTTTTCATTAGCAGTTTTATGGTATATCTATTTCATCATTTTACCTTTAACTTATCTGTGTCTTTATATTGAAAGGGGGTTTCTTGTAGATAGCATAAAATTGAATCTTACTTTTTATCCATTTTGATAAACTACACCTTTTAATTTAAGTGGTTAGACCACTTACATTTCATGCAATTATCAATATGGTTAGCATTTAAGTCCAGCATCTTGCAAGATGTTTATTACTTGCTTCATCTACTGTTTGTCCCCACTTTCTTCTTTCCCTGCCATTTTTTGGTTAATTGAGCAATTTTCAGTATTCCATTATATCTCATTATTTGATTGTTAGCATATAACTTTGATTGATCAATTGACTTATGATTGATTTATCTTTAAATTCTCAGTATTGTTTTGTCTAGTCACTAGGTCATATCCAACTCTTTTGTGGCCCCATGGACCGTAGTTCACCAGGCTCCTCTGTCATGGTATTTCCCAGGCAAGAATACTGTAGGAGGTTGCCATTTCCTTCTTCAGGGGATCTTCCTGACCCAGGCATTGAACTCACATCTACTGTATTAGCAGGAAGATTCTTTACCATTGAGCCACCAGGGAAGTCTTTCACAGTCAACTTTCACATTATATTTTATTACTGTACATAGCGGAGCTTTATATTCTCCCCAATCCTTTTTGATAGTGTTGTCATACATTATACTTTTAATTATGCTGTGAAACCCCAAATACATAGCTACTAATCTGTGTTTAACAGCTGTCTTTTAAAGATATTTTAAAATGAGAAAACTTTTACATATATTCATTTATTCTCCAGGCCAGAATACTGGAGTGGGTAGACTTTCCCTTCTCCAGGGGATCTTCCCAGCCCAGGAATGGAATCAGGATCTCCTGCATTTCAGGAGGATTCTTTAGCAACTGAACTATCAAGGAAGCCCCATTTATTTACCACTTAAGGACATTTCCCATTTCCTTGGTAGGTTCAAGTTTCCATTTGAAGTCACTTCTTCCATCTCAAGAATTTTTCTTGGAGTATAGATATTCACTGTTGTTCAGTCACTCAGTCATGTTTGACTCTTTGCAACCCCATGGACTGCAGCATGCCAGACTTCCCTGTCCTTCACTATCTCCCAGTGTTTGCTAGAACTCATGTCCATTGAGTCAGTGATGCTATTCAACCATCTCATCTTCTGTCATCCCCTTGTCCTTCTGCCTTCGATCTTTCCCACCATCAAGGTCTTTTCTAATGAGTCAGCTCTTCATATCAGGTAGCCAAAGTATTAGAGCTTCAGCTTCAGCATCAGTCCTTCCAATGAATATCTAGGGTTGATTTCCTTTAGGATTAACTGGTTTGATCTCCTTGCAGTCCAAGGGTCTCTCAAAGAGTCTTCTCCAACACCACAATTCAAAAGCATCAATTCTTCTTTATTCAGTTCAAAAGCATCAATCCTTTGTTATGAAATGGAAGCTTATCATTGCTGAGTGTTTAAATTCAGTTATGCTCCCTTAAAGACTACTGAATCTTGTTGAGATAGCAGTTGATATACTTTTGGGTCATACTGATTCTTTCAAGACTTGTTCATAAGCTGCTTTAGGGAATATGCAGAACTGCCTTTGTGTGAGGACTAGTTTAACCCTATTCCTCAGGCATGACCTTTCTTTAATCTTTACTGCATATATAAGGTGTTCAGTGAGTTCTCTCAAGTTTGATTGGTCAAATTTAAACACTTCCCAAGTTTGTATGAACACTGAGAAATGTCCCATTTACAGCTCTCAGGTACTTTTTTGCCTGTCCTCACAGGGTTTCTATGCTTACTCTTACCAAAATATTCAAAAGAAACTTTAGAATATTACTGTAGCTCTTTTTCTGCAAAGTTTTGTTTCCAGTACTCTTTCCTAGCACCCAAGCTCCCTCTCCTATGAACTCTTATCTGTTCAACTCAGCAAGACTGTTGTCCTGAGTTGAAATTCCCCTAAATTGTCCACAGTCTGTAAAGTGGTTCTAGACAGAAAACCAGGGCCATCACAGACCTTACCTTATTAGTTTCTTTTCTAACAGGTATCACAGTCCTGTGAGCCTACTGACCAAGATCTGAAAACAATAGTAGTAGTGGCTTACATTTTGTCATGTTTTCCTACTGTGAGGTAAATTTGGTGGTGTTATTCTGACATGGCACAAGTACCCCTTCAGTGAAGATTTAAAATGTTACATCCTGTGAGCAAATAACAAAACATAATATACACTACAATGGAATAATATTCAGCAATAAAAGGAATGAAGTACTGATGGATGCTACAACCTGGATACATGTTGAAAATACATTAAGTAAAAGAAATCATACTCAAAAGAATATATACTGCATAATTTCATTTATATAAAATGTACAGAAATATAGAGACCTAAAGCAGATTAGCAGTTGTTTAGGGCTGATGTGTAAATGAGGAATATCTATAAATGGGCAGAAGTTTTTTTCAGGATGATGAAAATGTTCTAAAATTAAATTGTGGCAATGACTCTACGACTCTATAAACATACTAAAATTGCTGAATTGTACTATTAAATGGATGAATTTTGGGAACTTCCTAGCAATCCACAGGTTATGATTCAACCCCTTCACTACCATGGCCTAAGTTTAATTTCTAGTTTAGGAAATAAGATCCTGCAAGCTATGTGGTATAGCCCCCCCACCAAAATAATAGTAAAATTAATAGAATGGATGAACTTTAAGATATATAAATTACATCTCAATAAATCTATTAAAATTATTATACCCCACAGTTAACCATATTTTAGAAAATTGAGGAAAGATTTATATCTACATTTGGGACAAAGACATATGGGATGGACAGGCAACTATCTTGGAAGACAACAAAATATGACCTCAAAGCTTTGGAGCAGATGTAGTGTGGCCAACATAACTGGTAGAATGATAATGGCACCAGCATTGATTTGTAAAGCATGCAAGCATTGCTGAGGATTACCATATATTACATTGTAGTTGTCTGGACATTTTCGTGTATGTGATTTGAAGGGAGAGAACATGGATTAGTGTTATCTGGGTATTAAATGGAATTCCTGCTGCTTGTAAATGGGGTGCACAGAGACATGAGCATTACAAAGAATTAAGGTGAGAATGAAAGTTGCTCAGCCGTGTCTGACTCTTTTCAACCCCATGGACTATACAGTCCCTGGAATTCTCCAGGCCAGAATACTGGAGTGGGTAGCCTTTCCCTTCTCCAGGGGATCTTCCCAACCCAGGGATCAAACCCAGGTCTCCCAAATTGCAGGCGGATTCTTTACCAGCTGAGCCACCAGGGAAGCCCACAGAAGATTTAAAAGATATAAAGACTTAAGAGCCACCAGCAGCAAAAGACACAGCTCTTGTAAGAGAAATTTGTTTCATTTTTTAAAAAACACACAGAAACTATAATTTAGCTTCTTTTGGAGACCTTTAAAAGACTAATTTTATTAAATGGATATCAAGTCTCTATTAACAAAAATCTTTTCTTGGTGTACATATCTGAGATTGTTAAAGATATTTGTTTCATTTAACATGAAGAAATTATTAAACTAGCTCTCAGCACGCCTAAGGAGTCACCCCGTGGCTTTTTAAAGGCAGTTGAATATTTTATTGTTCAGCCCTGCAAAACTGCATTGTTGGTAGTACAGGAAATGGTGTATCAGGAAATTCCCTACCATCAAAATTCACATCCTTATACAGTCAGTGGAATAATGTCCAAAGATTAGTTGGATTTTACTTAGGTATCTTGAACAATTTGGGGGATAAGATTAAAAAGAAAACATACATAAATTGAATCTATTTGGTCAGCAAAGTTAAACAGTTGCAATGGGGTTTGACACACTTGACCACACTGAAGTTTTGAAATTTAATTAAAATTTAGTTTGAATCAGTATAATCCTTTCATAATTCATAACCCAAACACACTAGAACTGAAAACAAATAGCTGATTCTGTTGATAGACTCACAGTGTTATATCATCCTTTAGGAAACAAAATTGTGACTGAATATGTTAAGAATATGTTTTGTTCCCTATTTCAGTGTTGCACCCTTGTAACATATTGCCTCTCCTGCTGTTGCTTGCAACCCTTTTACAGTTGGCATAAATATTTACATTAAATATATTCTGATTATTATAGACACCCCACCATGCAGCTCCCATTACAATAGTGTCCGTTAAGCAGTGTTTTTATTGCCTAAGTTAGCATGCTTTTGTAATGTATGTTATTAAGTGCCACCTCTTTTCAGTACTTTGAGGCTCTATAATTACCAAAGGAGGCAACTGTATGATGTTTGCAAATTTAGACAGAAGCTTGAACAGAGATGCTGACTGCTAAATGGCAATCACAGAGTTTGTGCCTGGGGATCCCACTGAAAAATGGTAATTTCAATTCAATATTTTTTAATTTCCAGGGAACCATCTGAATATAGACCTCTGGGCAACCACAACCACACACATTGGGAAGAAACATGATTGCAACCCTGACAAATGCAACAAAATCCAGTCAGAGCATTCTTTCCTCTAATATAGTTCCACATGCAGCACTGTGCTGCTTAATGGACTTGGGGCTCTATTTGTTTATCTATTTTTGATTTGACAATGTATATCATTGTTTGCAATTGAAGACAATCTCCCCCTTCCAAAGCAATTTTACTGCACAAATCTGAATAAAAATAGGGGCAGACATTCTTGTCTTTATATATAAGCTACTCCTCACACATAAGTGTTTTCCCTGTTATTTCAGCTTACAATAGCTTCAGCTTACAGCTATTGTGCTTACATACCAAGAAAGAATTGTTCAAGTCCACTATAGTCAACTAAGTTAAAAAAAATCAAAGTTCTAGAGGCAGAAACAATTAAGGATATGATTAACCAAGAAGGAAAGATATTTGGGACAGAGTGACCCAAGAAGCATGTGAAGTGTAGTATGGGGGTCAACACATAGGATTCTAGCTCACAGTAGCCATATTTGTGGCAAACCATCCTGACAAAGAAATCAAATTTTCCCAGTACTATATTTTACATTCATATGTATCATATCAGCAGAATAGAAATGAAGTTGTTGTGAATTTACAAAATTATTGTAAGGCAATTGCATTACAACCAAAGAACCTTTTGAATAAAGCACAGCAATATTTAGTCAAATGACAAATAATAAAGTACAAAGGGAATCAAATAATTTTAAAAGTTTACATGATCTTTATGGGGTAAAGCAGTTGAGAAAAACACCATACATGGATAAAACTGAAATGAAAAGGGGAAGATTTAGTATACATAAAATAAAAGCACAAAGGAAGCTTAATATTCCTGAATCATGTGATACATGTTCACTGGTTTATTTATTAGATACAGGCAATAATAATAAAATGCATTTCTATAGTACTTTGAGCTTCCCTGGTGTCTCAGTGGTAAAGAATCTACCCACCAATGCTGGAGACCCAGGTTCTATCTCTGGGTCAGGAAGATCCCCTGGAATAGGAAATAGCAACCCACTCCAGTATTCTTGCCTGGGAAATCCCACGGACAGAGGAGCCTAGCAGACTACAGCCCATGGGATCTCAAGAGTCGGACACAACTTTGCAACTAAACAACAAATATAGCACTTCGCAACTCACAAAATACCTACCTCATTGTGATTCATCTAGCAACTTCTTGACATGAGTCTAGCAGGTATCTTCAATTTACAAAGGAGAAACTAACAGACTATATAGAAAGTTCAGTGAGAAGTATACAGCAGAGACTACATTGAACCTGTCTTCTGCATCCTAATCTAGTGTTCTTTATTCATCAGTACATTAAATTTTAAAAAAATAAATGATGGGTCTGGAATGACACCTTAGATATCTTTTATAAAGGAAGTATTCAGATTTAACAGTGGCAGTTCTGGCTCGTGGACATATTTTCATCAACCTCCAACTTACCATGCTGGGGCTTTGTTGTTGAAAAGCAAAAGAGATAAGAAGGTGGTCTGAGAGCAGAAAAACAGAGGAGGAGAAGCACCATTCCTTGTCTTCAGAGCATCATGCTATCTGGCCTACTTGCCTTGAATTTTCCAAAGTCTTATTTGTTAAAAAAAAAAAAAAAAAAAAAATGACCTTTTCATCTGACTAGAAAGGACTGTGTAGAGGGTGCTCCACTGTAGTTGTATATATATTACTGAAAAGATTACTAAGGGTTCTTGATATGTTCTAAGTGTTTCCTATATTCAACAACTAGGAGTTAATAATAGAGTGTTATTTCCTCTTTTCATTCTTTGTCCACATACTAAGTTGATAACCATATTTGATGATTATCTGTGATGTGCCATCAGCTCACAAGTATCATCAGCTCACAAGTAAACCTCCGGCGTGTGAACACAGGGAATTTTAAATACTGGGCTCTTCAATATGGATTTGTGTTACAGTCATGTCATTATCTCACCCATCCACAATTTCAAAGGATCAGATGGCTATAATTGCAGAGAAGTAAATGAGTAATCTCTAGACTATTTTAGCAATAGGAGACCAGATGATTCCCCTTCCATAAAGGACTAAGATTTCATCCGCTGCTGAAGCTGAGTCTGATAAGGATGGAGCAGTTTCTGTGGGTGGAATCTTAACCAAAGTAGGCAATGTTATTTTCATTTCTGAAAATGACATATGTCCAGAGGAACAATCACCTAGTAGGGCTATCCTCCAATAAAAGCATTTCAAATGGGAGGGTTTTTTCTTTCCTTCAGTTCCCCCTCGTAATTCTATCTTAAAGTGCATCTTGAATCTGAATGAGCTCCAGACAAACCTCACATACAACAGACAGGAGAATTCAAACCAATGCATTTATTATGCTCAGGAATCACAGCTGACTCCCAACGCTGCCAAATCCAGCAGGGTTTGCACAAACTGCACGTGGTTTTCATAAGCATTGATTGCAGCCCAAATTCTGTCTTGTGAGTTGAATTCTTATCCAGTTGCCAAGTGACAAATGTTAACTTTGCCTCAATATGAAGGTTTATTAAGGTTATTTTATGACTTTTTGCTTACTAGCTTATTTGGTTCTGCAAGAATGTAACACAAATGTGAAATTTTCTTTTCAAATTACTATCAATGATGACAACATTTTGTTTTATTTTCATGAATCTTGAGCAACTAGACCACAATTAAATACCAAAAAAAAAAAAAAACACCAAGGTATAAAAATCAATCTCTCCAGTGATTTTGGAATATGAAAAGGCAATTTTTAATCTATAAAGAGAATTGTGTTCCTGCATCTTTATCTATAAAACCACTAAAATAATTACTAGCAGTGGAAGCTTGTAAAAAAAAATAATAATAAGTCTTCCATGTAGAACAGATAAAAATAAAGTCCAAGGCCCAAAGGAATTCAGGAGCACAAAGTTCTTCATATAGATGCATGGAAACAATGCTGGACTTAAGTACAGTAACAGAACTTATCTCTAATTGAGATGCTCCCTAAGGAGCCTGTTACCACAAGATCTATATAAAGGGTTTCTAAAAACCATCTGAGTCTTGGTCATCTGGCTGGCCTTCTATCGTAATAGTTTTTCCCTGAAACTCAGTCTTATTGATAGCTATTCATTTTTTTTTTTTTTTAAGATAGGAAAGAGAAAGCTTAAGGAAAAAATAGACAAATAGAATTACTATTTTAAATGAGGCTCTTTCCTTTAGGATGTAAATCTGTTTAGAGTAGAAATGTCATCCTTGCAGTTTGCCCTCCCCTTATTGTCAGTCTCAGCTAAGGGAGTAAAAAGAGATGAGGATGGGAATTTGAAGCAGACTGTTTTTGGGGGGGGATCCTTGTTCTAGAAGAAAAAGCTTCCCATGGGAAGGATGGTTACAGATGTCTGCGCTGTCAGGCTTTGTGAAAATATGGGAGGCTTGTACACCAACGACTTCAGTGTGCATTTGCCAAAACAGCTTAGAAAACAGAAGGGAAATAATTAAATTGACTTAAAACCAAAACCATAGACTTGTGTGTGTCATTAGCTATTTGACAAGGTATCCTGTCTTAGTATCACGAAGACAAAAGCAGAATGAAACAAAGATTTAAGTCTGTTACTAATCAATAAATTTTACCTCATGGAGATCTGTCCATTTCTGATAGATTTTTATTTTTGGTTTTTAGTGATGATGCTCTGGAAATATTGATATCTGTGTTTCCATGTGGAAGCTATCAGCACAGAAAATAGTCAGGCCAAACCCAATTAACTCCAAAATCCCAAACAGTACAGTAAAGCATTGTAAGTTTTCAGATTCTCTAAATTTCTTTTACCATTGTTCTAGAGAGTACTGGCACTTACAAATACACTAATGAAGTCAAAACTGAGTACTGAAATTTTAAAATACACACTTTCAGAATATCCATATTTAATGCTATAGTTCATTTTATGATACTTAATACCAAAATAATTTTTCAGTTTTGAGTACCACAATAAAAAATTGATCAAACATCAAGATTCATTTTCACAGGATTATTTGAATATCAAAGTACTCCTAGAATGTAAACTCTGGACAATTTTTAATTAGAAAACCTGAAAACCTAAATGATTCTAATATGGTTCTTAATAATGTCTCTAAATAAAGTGAATTTATTATCTTAAGTTTCTCCAATAGATGAAAATACATAACAAAATCATCATCAGAATGCTGATGAACATGGACACATGCATCATCACTTTAACCATGTTAAAATTACTAAATTAAATTACTAAAAAAAATAAATGCTGGAAATGTAGTGTATATCCATAAACACACAGTGCTAGGTAAGATTATTCACCTTTTTATAGCTAAAAAAAACTTCGTGGTAACTCATTCATTTGTTAGTAGATGTTGGGTGCCAACCAGATTCCAAGCTCTGTGCTAGCTACTGACAATAAAAATGAATAAGAAGTATGTCCTAACATCCTACTTAGGCAGACAGTAAGTAAGCAAATAATCATGATGTGATGTGACAATTACCATGATCTTATTCTACAGAGAACTCATCAAGTTCTTTTGTGCCCTGAGTTATACCCACAATATGCCTTCTGCCTTGAACACTTTTCTCCAGCTCTCTACATGATCCCATTCCACGCAACATGTATTCTGCTCAGATTTCTCCTCCACAGAGATGGTTTTATTTCCTTCATATCCCTGACCCTGTCTGCCGCTGTGTCTAATTTGCATTTTATTTTCTATCTTCCCCATTAGACACAGGCCCCACAAGTGTGGGAACTTTGTCTTGTTCGTCTCCATACTCCTACTTCTCGAAGGACAGGCTGGCATAAAAGTAGGGGCTTAATAAATAGTTGTTACATACATCAGTAAATGTAGAAACCATAATAATGGCAAAAAAAAGAGTTTCACTTTTTTAAAAACTATCATTTTCTGTTAAATCTATATCATTATGAATAGGTCATAATGGCAAGGCAGCTTTAGAAGTGAAAGAAATTAAAAGATTGAGGGTCTATTGAAAAAAGAAAGAAGAGAAAAACATTGACAGTCTACTAAATGGCCAGTTAGGAAGGGAGAGCAGGGTCCTTTTCAAGATACTTGTTTCTTTCTTGGTTAATTAAGCCCAGGGTCTAATCATGGTTACTCACCCAGTACGCCAAGAGTTGTTCTTTTTCAACTAGCAGCTGCTTCACTGGACTTCCTTGTGGACAGGGCTTTGCCTGCCTCCCCAGCTTCTGAAATAACTATGTTTTTTATTAGATGATGAAAAAATTAATTCAATATATTACCAATGAAGTCATTCTTTTTTTTTTTTTTTTTTCTGCCTAACACAGGACTTTTTGAAGGATTACATTTATATCTTGAATTAGGAGTTTTCTCCAGCTCTCATCTTCACCCTTAAAACTCATGTTCCATTCATATCAGTTTGATCACCCTGATCAAGTGGAGATCATGTTGCACATGGGTAGGAGCCTGCCTTCTTGAGTGGAACTGCTGGGACATGACATTGGCAATGCCATTTTTCCTCTCTGTGCCTCAGTTTAACAGGCAGTGACGTTAAAACAATAATACCACTCTTTACAGTATAATGAAAGTGAATGTGTTTGTCACTCAATCCTGTCCATCTCTTTGCAACCCTATGGACTATAACCCACCAGGCTCCTTTGTCTGTGGAATTCTCCAGGCAGAATACTAGAGTGGGTTGCCATTCCCTTCTCCAGGGGATCTTTCCAACCCAAGGACTAAACCCAGGTCTCCCACATGGCAGACAGATTCTTTACCATTCGAGCCACCAGGGAAGCCACATACAGTGTAAGAGCAAGGATTAAATGTGAGAGTCCATGGATAACACAGCCTGCTAGGCCCTTGTAAATGACAAAGTACCATCAATCTTCTTTCTTCCCTTAATGCAATTTTCCTCTCCTCCTAATGCAAAATTCTGGAAATTGTATACCCTTAGTCATTTATATTGTGGACTTTGAAAGTGAATGCTGCAAGAAATGGTTATTGTTCCAGCATTCATGAGCTCAGCTCAGTATCCAACAGGGAATGGAGGGGGGAAGGCTCAATCAGGAGATTAAAGTTAAGTCATATTTCTCCTATTTTCTTTTTGCATTTGCTGGAAAATTTAAAATATGACCAACCTAATTCATTCTCACAGGATTTTTTGAAGTAAACAGGCCTATGTGGATGTCCTATTTCCTAATAGGCACATTTAGCAAACTAAATTGCCCTGCTTATATGCCAATAGCAACAGTGACTAAAAGAGAAAACCGTCATCACGGCATTAAGATCAAGATCAACCTGAGCTTTACAGTCAGACAGACATGGGTTGGTGCAAAGATCCACAACCTATGCTACATTGGGTATGTTATTCAACTTCTCTGGATTTCCTCATAAGGCCATTCCAAGTAGCAAACCACAAAATACAGCTAAAGTGGTTATCGGGGTGCTAGCACATAGACAGTATTCAGTATCTCTTAGTTTTTATTATTACAAGGCAGCATCCTAAATTCTCCTCAGTCATGATGCTAAAATAATAGCCATTACAGAATCTGACTAGTCTTTCAGCCATATAACAGGAAAGTTAAAATTGAGATCACATACCACCACCCCCCACCTCCACACACACACACACACACACACACACACACACACACGCAGACACACATGCACACACAATTGCAGCTTAAGGAATGGAATTTCAATATCCTAGATGCCACTATACATATGATTTTATAACCCATCATTTTTTACTAGTGCCAAGTTAGTTAAAATTGTAACATGTCATTCCTCAACAGGGGAAAAGGGTACCCCTCTTGATTGGCAGAACAGCCCTGATTTATTTACACTAAATCTTGTGTGATGGGCAGGAATGGATTCTCTCTGGCTTCGGCTTCTAGGGCAATATCTGATTTTTCCTGGGGTTGGTGGATACTATGCTTTTCTGGTAACCCTCCAATCACACCTGATTGTCAGCAACTCAAGTGTTAGCAGAATTGAAGTAATCTCTTTTCTGGGACTTCAAACTAGACACTCCCCAAGGCACCAGTGCAAGCTGGAAGTTTCCCTCTCCATGTACATCTGCCAATTAGGCTCTCAGCCAATTATAATTCACTGGGGGTTTCAGTCTAAAGGGTTCTAAATGGATTTTAAATTTAATCCTAGGACAATTATCACCATATAATACTCTTTTAGTTTCTGTGATTTGGCAACATCAATGAAAATGGGTCTTATTTATTAGCCCTTTTATTTTCAGCATAAGCCAGGGTTAGCGTCATATTACATGTGAAGTTGATGAGATCTATCTAAGAGCTTCTCTCTTCAACTCTATTCCAGAACATATGCCGAGAGTCATGAACAGGCCCTTTTCCAGATCCTTCAATGTCCTTGATATCTGCAACATTGAGATTCAGAGAATATACTCTCCAAATCAACCCATTTCCAACCTGTTTCATAATGGCCCTTATCTTAGGACCCTACTTTGAGTAGTTATCCTCAGAAAAATTCATGTATAAATTTTTAATTAATGTATCAATCCATTCAATACTCCCCCATTGGATGCCAGGAGAAAAGACATCAGGCATAGGCTCTGTGCTTGAGAAGTTAAGATGAAGAAGATACATGAAAGGAGGTTGGTAGATTAACTTGGAAATTTCTGTCTTGTTTTATTTCTGCCCATCTTGAAGCTGGATTCAGTGCTATGATAAATCCTCAAAATAGACCTAACTCCTTAGAATATCATATCAAATCAAATCAATTTGTAGCAAATAACTACAGTATTAGGTTGGTGCAATAGTAATTGCGGTTTTGCATTATTGAACTTTGCCATTTTATATTGGAATACATTCTTAAATGTGGTTATGTTATACATCATTTTAATGCACATTTATCACTTTATGTATTTTTACTAATTACTTATTACTTGCTGTTTATTTTATATTTATTTTAAACTATAGAAATGATGTTAGACAAAAAGAAAATTTGAGCAAATTTTTTTATTCAAGTTCAAATGTGTCATAAAGCAGTGGAGACAACTCTCAACATCAACAACATATTTGACCCAGGAACTGCTAGCAAATGTACAGTGAAGTGGTAGTTCCCGAAGTTTTGCAAAGAAGATGAGAGCCTTGAAGATGAGGAGCATGGTGGCTAGCCATCAGATATTGACAACAATCAACTGAGAGGGTCATCAAAACTGATGGTCTGAAAACTGCAGGAGAAGTTGCCGAAGAACTCACATCAACCATTCTACAGTGATTCAGCATTTGAAGCAAATTGGAAAGGCGAAAAATCTCAATAAGTGGGCACCTTATGAGCTGACCACAAATCAAAAAAAATCATTTTTAAGTGTCATGTTCTTTTATTCTATGCAACAATAATGAACCATTTCTCAACTGGATTGTGACATGTGACGAAAATTGGATTATATACAACAATTGGTGAAAACCAGCTCAGTGGTTAGATCGAGAAGAAGCTTTAAGGCACTGCCCAAAACCAAACTTGCACCAAAAAAGCTCATGGTCACTGTTTGGTACTCTGCGGCTGATCTGACACACTACAGCTTTCTGAATCCTGGCAAAAGGATTCATGACATCTGAGAAGTACACGCAGCAAATCGATGAGCTGCACCAAAAACTGCAATGTCTGCAGCCAACACTGGTCAACAGAAATGGCCCAATTATTGCCCAGGACAACGCACAACTGCATACCACACAACCAACACTTCAAAAGTTGAACAAATTGGGCTACAAAGTTTTGCTTCATCCCCCATATTCATTTGACCTTTTGCCAACCAACTACCATTTCTTCAAGCATCTCAACAACTTTTTGCAGGGAAAACACTTCCACAACCAGCAAGAGGCAGAAAATGATTTCCAAAAATTTGTCCAATCCTGTAGCACAGATCTTCATGCTACAGGAATAAACAAACTTATTTCTCACTGGCAAAAATGTGTTGATTGTAATGGCTCCTATTTTGATTGATAAAGATGTGTCTGAGACTAGTTATAAAGATTTAAAACTTATGGAGAGGGAGGTGGGAGGGGGGATCAGGACGGGGAATACATGTAAATCCATTGCTGATTTATGTCAATGTATGACAAAAACCAATACAATATTGTAAAGTAATTAGCCTCCAACTAATAAAAATAAATGGGAAAAAAAAAAAAACTCATGGTCCAAAACCGCAATTACTTTTCTACCAACCTGATATGCTTATGCTTACTAAGCAAACTCAATTATATGAAAAATTTACTCTTTTTAAAAAATTTGAAATAGTCTACACATATCCAGTCATTGAATAAAAATTTACAAACACCCATGTACCCACCACCCAGCCTGAGAAATAAAACATTTCTTAATTAATGTCCTACCATGTACTTCCTAGATGATCACTGCAGTTTCTGTTCCCAGAGTTAAAAACTAACCTGTACTTAGAATTCATTATTTTCATTGACATTTAATACTCTCTCTGGTGGTGATGGTTTAGTTGCTAAGTCGTGTTCAGCTCTTGTGACACCATGGATTGTAGCCTGCCAGGTTCCTCTGTCCATGGGATCTCCTAGACAAGAATACCAGAGTGGGTTGCTATTGCCTTCTCCATAAAACTCTTTCTACATTTTTATGTATTTGTGTACCATATCAAACAATATTTTACATAATTTTTAACTTTATATAAATAAGTTTGCACTGTACCCATTTTCCTCCAGTTTGCTTTCTCTTTCAACAGTAGTTTTATAAAATTTATCCATACTGTTATTTGTAGATGTATAAATATAACACAATTTATTTATATACTGTATGGTGGTTTAAACACTAAGTCGTGTCCAACTCTTGCCACCCCGTGGACTGTAGCTCGCCAGGCTCCTCTGTCCATGAGATTTCCCAGGCAAGAATACTGGAGTGGGTTGCCATTTCCTTCTCCAGGGGATCTTCCCGACCCAGGGATCAAACTGGGGGCTCATGAATTGCAGGGAGACTCCTGCACTGCAGGCAGATTCTTTACCAACTGAGCTATGAGGGAAGCCTATACACTGTTTAGTAAAGGACAACTCAGCAAGTGTGAGCTGTTCACACTTGCACACTCAAAGGAAAGATTTGACCTTTGTCCAGCTCTTGGGAGGCATCCTCTAAGCCCTCGGAGTGTCCTGCATGGTAAGAGTGTCCTTGTTTACTGAGGGCCCTTGGGTGATTTGCCAGGCAGTCTATGCTAACAAAGTGATTTATGGTGGAGGACCTAAACCATGCAATGTCTGACCTAGAGAGGGGGTGGAGAGTAAGGTCAGCCTAAGATCAGTTACACAAGCCACCCACCAAGCTTAGGTGACAATCCAGTAGAGTCTGCTGGACACTAAGACTTAGGTAAGCTTCCCTAGTTGAATATACTATCACCATCGTGGCTAAAAGAAAGAGCACTGTCTATCCTACTACACTGCCAGAGAACAACTAGAAACTCTTGCCTGTTGTCTCCGCAACTCTGCCTCATATGCCTTTTTCTGTTGCTAATTTTAATCTCTATCCTTTCACTGTAACAAACCATGTGTGTGTGTGTTTAGTTGCTCAGTCATGTCCAACTCTGCAATTTTGGGGGCTGTAGTCCGCCAGGCTCCTTTGTCCTGGGACTTTTCAGGCAAGAAAACTGGAGTGGGTAGCCATTTCCTCTGCCAGCAGATCTTCCCAACCTATGGATCTAACCTGCATCTCCTGTGTTTCCTGCACTGCAGGTGGATTCTTTACTTGCTGAGCTATCAGGGAAGCCCTATAATAAATCACAACCATGAACGTAACAGCTTTGCTAAATTCTGTTCAATTCTAGCAAATTACTAAACCTGAGGGTGGTCATGGGACCTCCAAATATATACACTCTCCTATTGACTGACATTTTTTCCAATTTTTTTGCAATTGCAAGCAATGCTTATGAAGAATATAATGCATATTTTGTCCACCTATAAGTGAAATTCCTGAATCAAAGGAATTATGTTCTAAAATAGTGAATTGTTCTTCAAAGTAGCTGTACCATTTCATAATCCAACCAATATTATCTAAGAGTTCCTCAACACTCTGAGCTTCACCAACCCTTGGTACTGCCAGACTTGTTAGGTTTTGGAAATCTAATGTTATGAGATTGTATTTCACTATGTATTAACTTGCATTCCCTTAATGATTAATGAGGCTGAGTATCTTTCTGTATGATTTGAGGTTTTATTTCCTATTAATTGCTTATCTATATCTCTTGTACATTCCTGTTGTATTATCTCTTTCTTTATTTACAGACATTATCTATGAATTTGAAAATAGTTATTTAATGGTTATATTATAAATATGGCAAATGTCTACCCCTACGGCTTATCCTTTTAAAATTTATCAAAATTTGTAGTACAAAATTTTGAAGGTTCAGTGCTGTATGTTTTATCACTTTTTAATTTGTGATTTACTCTTTTTGTGTCTTATTTGATTTTTCCCTAGTTCACTGTCATAACAATAGCCCCCATATGTTTTTCCAAAAGGTTTAAAGTATTTTCCTTTTTTACACTTATGTATTTTATCTCTCTTGAATTTTGTTTGTGCACTATGTGATAAAGAAAACATGTTATCTTTTCCCACATAATCAATTTTCCCCATAGCAATTTTTGTATAAGTAGTATATTATCCCACCATTTTTTAAAATGAGCCCATTAGTATTTTAAGTTGTTGAAAATTTAACAAAATGTCTTTAAAGATATACACACAACTAGTAATTGTAGTTACATCTTGGATGAGAGACAAAGGATTGTTTATCTAGCAATGCATCACAATTCACCCTAAAACATGGTGGCTTGAAGCAACAGTATTTATTTATTAATTCTACTTATTTATGTGGATTCAGATTTTGAAAGCAGCTCAGTAGGGTGGTTCTATTATATTCAGATTATTGTCAGGGGTTAGGGTCATTTGAAGGCTTGTTCATTCATTCTTCTGATCCCTGTATCTCACCATTTTTAAAAATGTTTCCTTTATTATAGCTCGTTTCCATAAATATATGGTCTCTTCCATTTTTTGCTTTTGCCTAGTAGCATTATTCTTTATCTATTCCTGCACCAGTAGTATGCCTACTAATTAGTACACCTGTATTTTTAAGCTTGACCTAATTACTAAAACCTCAGTATTTGGAAGATGCCCCTTGTTCTTTTATAAACTGATATTTACTGCAAAGCCAACTTTTAAATTTTCTCAAAACATTTAAGATTTTTAATGATATAGCATTGTGTGTGTGTGTGTGTGTGTGTATATATATATATAATTATCAGAAGTGCACATATTAGCAACAGTCTTCCTATATATGACATGGTGACTCCCTGTATTTCTATACTACATTTTAATACATTTCCATAAGATGTTATCTATTTCTCCATGAAGATTTGCATATCTTTTGTTATATTTATTCATTAGGTACCATATATGTTTCTTTTTTCATTTATTTTTATTAGTTGGAGGCTAATTACTTTACAATATTGTAGTGGGTTTTGTCATACACTGACATGAATCAGCCATGAATTTACATGTATTCCCCATCCCGATCCCCCCTCCCACCGCCCTCTCCACCCGATCCCTCTGGGTCTTCCCAGTGCACCAGGCCCGAGCACTTGTCTCATGCATCCAACCTGGGCTGGTGATCTGTTTCACCATAGATAATATATATGTTTCAACGCTGTTCTCTCAAAACATCCCACCCTCACCTTCTCCCACAGAGTCCAAAAGTCTGTTCTGTACATCTGTGTCTCTTTTTCTGTTTTGCATATAGGGTTATCATTACCATCGTCTCTAAATTCCATATATATGTGTTAGTATACTGTATTGGTGTTTATCTTTCTGGCTTACTTCACCCTGTATAATGGGCTCCAGTTTCATCCATCTCATTAGAACTGATTCAAATGAATTCTTTTTAATGGCTGAGTAATATTCCATGGTGTATATGTACCACAGCTTCCTTATCCATTCGTCTGCTGATGGGCATCTAGGTTGCTTCCAGGTCCTGGCTATTATAAACAGTGCTGTGATGAACACTGGGGTGCACGTGTCTCTTTCAGATCTGGTTTCCTCAGTGTGTATGCCCAGAAGTGGGATTGCTGGGTCATATGGCAGTTCTATTTCCAGTTTTTTAAGAAATCTCCACACTGTTCTCCATAGCGACTGTACTAGTTTGCATTCCTACCAACAGTGTAAGAGGGTTCCCTTTTCTCCACACACTCTCCAGCATTTATTGCTTGTAGACTATTGGATAGTCATTAGGTACCATATATGTTTTGATTGCTATTGTAAACACTGCTCAAAACAATAATTGCTGGTATCTAGAAACACAACTGAATTCTAAATATTAATGACAAATCTTATTGAATACTTACCAATTCTAAAAAAATTCTCTCCACTATCTAGTATTTTCTTTGTAGGCAAATATACTACAAGAAGATAATGACAGTTTTGTTTTATATTTCTTTATTTTCTTTAAACTAAATTAATTTTGGCTGAGATTCTATCCTACTAAACTGGTGGGAAATTCTGCCTCAGTTGTTACAGATCATTACCGTCTCATACTCACACACCCAACATTATTCCATTGCCCAAGATCTTACATGTAACCAAGAGTCAGGGCGCCTCTGTTAGTCAACCCTTAAGGTCCACGTGAGCTACCACTGACACAAGATCCTCCACATCTCAAACCACAAAGTACATTCAGGTCTGGTACCATGCTTAAGGTACAGAAATATTTGATAATCCTCGGAGCACACATCCAGCCTCCATCAGCCCCACATTCAGCCATCTCCTGAGATCTTTTTCCCTTTCAAACTGCTGCCATAGTTCCACACGACGAAGCAAGGTGGGAATTCTTACCAATTACTCCACTTCAGATTAGCTCTTTAAAAGCAATCAAAGGGTCTATCTATCTGAATGGAACTAAATATTCAAATTAAATCTTAAATTAACTACCCACATGCTAAAATCACCTTTACATAGGTTGTTCTTTCTGTAATGGTTCTACTTAGTTGCTAGGGACTAGGTATTTATTTCTTGGCACCTTACTTTATGCTATCTCTCAGCCCTGTATGTACATATTCATATCTTAGTAATTCGGCCTATTTGGCTCCAGCCCTATTCTTTCACACATTTAATCTTTGCCCCCCCTAAAATCTTTTCTAAAACAAAGAATATAACACTAACTTCTCTCATTTGCTTTCTTTCTCTCATCACCTCATTCAGTCAGCAAGGAATCCTTTTTAGGAATTCTCAGTAAGAAATAATTTCACTCTCATAATCATTTTTCCCAACCAGGAAGACATTTACAGTACAATCAGTAGGTACTAATCTGAAAGACCACATAAAATTCTGAAGGGCACTGACCCATTTGTGTAAGTGAAGGTAGGATCAGGAAGAGAGAGAAGGATCAAAGAAAGAGGAAAGCCAAATATAGAAGAATAGGTAGGCACTTTGTCTTTGCCAGGCTAAGGAAATGGAGGGCAAAAGGACATTTCTAACAAAAGGACTTACCTGTCCAAAGGGACAGGGTCTTGATAGGATATAGCCCATATGTGTACACCCAGGGCTTTCCTGGTAGTTCAGACAGTAAAGAATCCATCTGCAATGCAAGAGACCAGGGTTTGATCCCTGGGTTGGGAAAATTCTTCAGAGAAGGGAATGGCTACCCACTTCAGTATTCTTGCCTTGGAGAATTCCATGGACAGAGAAGCCTGGTGGGCTACAGTCCATGGTGTAACAAAGAGTCAGAGACAGCTGAGAAACTAACATTTCTCTTTACTTTCAACCCATATTTTCAAAATTTGAAAGAGGGAAGTATGCTTCTCAGCAGAAACCAAAAGGAAGGGATAGGAACTTGGGCTAAACAAAATTACAGTTAGACAATTATGGCCCTTTTAATTAATATTAAATTATATATGTCATCTTATAGGTGATTTCTATACTTTGGCCACCTGATGCCAAAAGCTGACTCATTGGAAAAGACCCTGATGCTGGGAAAGATTGAGTGCAGGAGGACAAGGGGACGACAGAGGATGAGATGGTTGGATGGCATCACCAACACAATGGACATGGGTTTGGGTGGACTCCAGGAGTTGGTGATGAACAGGGAGGCCTGGCGTGCTGCGGTTCATGGGGTCACAAAGAGTCGGACTCGACTAAGCGACTGAACTGAACTGAACTGATAGGTGATTGGACCCACTGAAAATATTTGAGTGAAGAAAAGAGGAAGTGACATAATGCTTGTCTCTTTCTTAATTGAAAATGTGATGTTAATTATTCACGTCAGCTTAATACAATAGCCTTTCTAAATTTTTGCATTTTAAAAAGATATGTTATATCATTAGGGAAATAAACACAAAGACATATCACTATACAACTATTGGAATGACTGACATCTTAAAAAATGACAATACAAAATGCTGGTGAGGATGTAAAGCAATAGGAACTTTCATTCATTAGAGTAAAAAATGGTACAACCTCTTTGGAAGACAATTTGGTAGTTTCTTGCAAATTTAAACACAGTCTTATGTGATACCCTGGAGAAGGAAATGGCAACCCACTCCAGTATTCTTGCCTGGACAAAGGAGCCTGGCAGGCCACAGTTTATGGGGTTGTAAGAATCAGACATGACTTAGCGCTATCTTTCTTCCTTTTTATGTGGTGTATCAATCACATTCCTAGGTGTTTTCCCAAATGATATAAAAGCTAATATATACCCAAAACATATGAATGTTTATAGCATGTTTACTTGTAATAATAAAAAACTGGAAACAAACAATATGTCCTACATAGGTGGATGGATACAAACTGTGGTACATCCATTGAATGG
Source organism: Dama dama (assembly GCF_033118175.1). NCBI lineage: Eukaryota > Metazoa > Chordata > Mammalia > Artiodactyla > Cervidae > Dama > Dama dama. The sequence continues at coordinate 36,197,539 of NC_083708.1, read as the reverse complement.
AATATTACTCAATGATAAAAAGAAATGAGCTATCAAGTCACAATACATGAAGGAATCTTAAATGCATGCCAAAAAAAGATGTCCTTTTCATTATAGGGGACTAGAATGTAAAAGTAGGAAGTCAAGAAACACCTAGAGTAACAGGCTAGTTTGGCCTTGGAATACAGAATGAAGCAGGGCAAAGGCTAATAGAGTTTTGCCAAGAGAACACACTGGTCATAGCAAACACCCTCTTCTAACAACACAAGAGAAGACTCTACACATGGACATCACCAGATGGTCAACATCGAAATCAGATTGATTATATACTTTGCAGCCAAAGATGGAGACGCTCTATACAGTCAGCAAAAACAAGACCAGGAGCTGACTGTGGCTCAGATCATGAACTCCTTATTGCCAAATTCAGACTTAAATTGAAGAAAGTGGGGAAAACCTATAGACCAATCAGGTATGATCTAAATCATATCCCTTATGATTATACAGTGGAAGTGAGAAATAGATTTAAGGGACGAGATCTGATAGAGTGCCTGAGGAACTATGGACGGAGGTTTGTGACATTGTACAGGAGACAAGGATCAAGACCATCCCCAAGAAAAAGAAATAAAAAAAGTAAAATGGCTGTCTGAGGAGGCCTTACAAATAGCTATGAAAAGAAGAGAAGCGAAAAGGAAAGATATACCCATTTGAATGCAGGGTTCCGAAGAATAGTAAGGAGTGACAAGAAAGCCTTCCTCAGTGATCAATGCAAAGAAATAGAGGAAAATAATAGAATGGGAAAGACTAGAGATCTCTTCAAGAAAATTACAGATCCCAAGGGAACACTTCATGCAAAGATGGGCTCAATAAAGGACAGAAATGGTAAGGACCTAACAGAAGCAGAAGATATTAAGAGGAGATGGAAAGAATACACAGAAGAACTATACAAAAAAGATCTTCATGACCCAGATAATCACAATGGTGTGATCACTCACCTAGAGCCAGACATCCTGGAATGTGAAGTCAAGTGGGCCTTAGGAAGCATCACTACGAACTAAGCTAGTGGAGGTGATGGAATTCCAGTTGAACTATTTCAAATCCTAAAAGATGATGCTGTGAAAGTGCTGCACTCAATATGCCAGCAAATTTGGAAAACTCAGCAGCCACAGGACTGGAAAAAGTCAGTTTTCATTCCAATCCCAAAAAAGGCAATACCAAAGAATGCTCAAACTACTGCACAATTGTACTCATCTCACACGCTAGTAAAGTGATGCTCAAAATTTTCCAAGCCAGGCTTCAGCAATACGTGAACCGTGAACTTCTAGATGTTCAAGTGGGTTTTAGAAAAGGCAGAGGAATCAGAGATCAAATTGTCAACATCTGCTGGATCATCGAAAAAGCAAGAGAATTTCAGAAAAACATCTATTTCTGCCAAAGCCTTTGACTGTGTGGATCACAATAAACTGTGGAAAATTCTGAAAGAGATGGGCATACCAGACCACCTGACATGCCTCTTGAGAAATCTGTATGGAGGTCAAGAAGCAGCAGTTAGAACTGGACATGGAACAACAGACTGGTTCCAAATAGGAAAAGGAGTATGTCAAGGCTGTATATTGTCACCCTGCTTATTTAACGTATATGCAGAGTACATCACGAGAAGCACTGGGCTGGATGAAGCACAAGCTGGAATCAAGATTGTCGGAAGAAATATCAAAAACCTCAGATATGCAGATAACACCACGCTTATGGCAGAAAGCAAAGAGGAACTAAAGAGCCTCTTGATGAAAGTGAAAGAGGAGAGTGAAAAAGTTGGCTTAAAGCTCAACATTCAGAAAACTAAGATCATGGCATCCGATCCCATCACTTCATGGCAAATAGATGGGGAAACAATGGAAACTGTGGCAGACTTTATTTTGGGGACCTCAAAAATCACTGCAGATGGTGATTGCAGCCATGAATTTAAAAGACCCTTACTCCTTGGAAGGAAAGTGATGACCAAACTAGACAGCATAATAAAAGCAGAGACATTACTTTGTCAACAAAGGTCCATCTAGTCAAGGTTATAGTTTTTCCAGTAGTCCTGTATGGATGTGAGAGTTAGACTATTAAGAAAGCTGAGCACCAAAGAACTGATGCTTTTGAATTGTAATGTTGGAGAAGACTCTTGAGAGTCCCTTGGACTGCAGGGAGATCCAACCAGTCCATCCTAAAGGAGATCAGTCCTGGGTGTCCATTGGAAGGACTGATGCTGAAGCTGAAACTCCAATACTTTGGCCACCTGATGTGAAGAGCTGACTCATTTGAAAAGAGCCTAATTCTAGGAAAGATTGAGCACAGGAGGAGAAGGGGACAACAGAGAATGAGATGGTTGGATAGCATTACCGACTCAATGAACATGAGTTTGGGTAAACTCCAGGAGCTGGTGATGGACAGGGAGGCCTGGCGTGCTGGGGTTCATGGGGTTGCAAAGAGTCAGACACGACTGAGTGACTGAACTGAACTGAACTGAATGCAGGAGGCCTTGGTTCAATTTCTAGGTCGGGAAGATCCCTGGAGAAAGGAAAGGCTACCCACTCCAGTATTCTGGCCTGGACTGTATAGTCCATGGGGTCCCAAAGAGTTGGACACGACTGAGCAACTTTCACTTCACAGAGTTGGGGATGACTCAGTACTACTACTTTGTGTTTCCCTGGTGATTCAGATAAGAATCTGGCTGCAATGCGGGAGGCCTGGGTTGGATCCTTGGGTTGGGAAGATCCCCTAAAGGAGGACATGGCAACCCACTCCAGTATTCTTGCCTGGAGAATTCCCATGGTCAGAGAAGCCTGGTGGGCTACAGTCCATGGGGTCACAAAGAGTCAGACATGACTGAGAGAATAAGCACAGCACACATAATGCAGTTTGATAAATGAGAGACATCAACCTGAAAAGCTTACATACTGTCTGAGTCCAGGTCTATAATATTCTGGAAAAGGCAAAACCATCAACTAAAAAGATCAGTAGTTCCCAGGGGTTAAGGGTTTGGGGGTGGGGAGGAAGAGAAAAAAAAGAATAGGTTTCCAAAAGGGATTTTCAGAGTAGTAAATTTATTCTGTATGATACTGCAATCATAGATATCATCACAATATATATTTGTCAAGATGCATAAAATGGCACAACACAAAGAGTAAACCTTGATATAAACCATGGGTTTTAATGGTAATATATCAATATGGGTTAATCAGTTACAACAAAATATACCACACTAATACAAGATGGTAATAATAGGAAAAATTGATGAGGGGGGCGGGAAAAGAGATATATGTGAACTCTGTACTATCAGCTCAATTTATCTGCAACCTAAAACTGTTCCAGAAAACTAAGCCTATTACTTTAATCAAAAAGCATACACACAGAGAGAGAACATAGCTGCATCCAAATCAATTAACATTTCCAACCAATTATCTACAAGCACATTTCATTATTTATGCACATACATGTACATGATGTGTTCCAGACAATTCTGAGATGAAATCTTCATGAGAACAGGAATCTCTGTCATTGTGATTTGCATCACTGAGGTATCCCAAAGTGCCTGCCATTGAAAAGCCCTTTATAATTAATCAGTAATGTAATATTTAAATTGATGAATAAATCAGTAGAAATATGAGGCGGAGAAGAGGATTTGGATAGTGATCAGAAAAAATCCCCACTGAGTAGAAATCACTTTTCAGTATATCAGTATTAGCATCAGTGAAAGAAAAAATTGGAAGGATGAGGCACAGTCAAGCAGGAAGGCCTCAGTGGTGAACAAGTTGTCTTTGGATTTGCAGAAATGATTAGCATGATTGGGACTCTTGGAAAAGAACACTAGAAATCAATTTATCTATTTGGTCAGGTGGGTAAAGTCCAGGACATACAGAGATTTGACCATTGTCATCACAGAAAATTTAATTTCCAAACAAATTTTTATGTCAATGGTTGAGATGGATATACTCCTTAAATAAGAATTTTCTTTTGAGATATTCCCAAAGTAAGAGATTCTATCCTATATTTCACATATGGGAAAGTGCTAAAAAGGATTGGAGGTGAGACTAGGAACAAGTAAACAAAGTTTCAGGGAATTTTTATGACTATGCAGACATTGGCATGTCTGAATATTGGAGAAAAAAAAAAAACTTTAAGGTGGTCAAAACCCAGCTTAGAAGAACTGAATTGTAAATGAAGGAATACTTCATTTATAGTACTTGAAGAAAATACAGGAGACTTTTAGACAAATAAAGCCAGGAATCATAAACAAAAAGCATTACCAGTTGGCCCTATAAAATTTTAAATGTTTGGCTAATACCGGTATAAAAATGTTAAGGTATAATCACAAGCAAGATGTTTCCATTTTAAATACTGGATTAATATTCATTAGTCAAACAATAAATAACAAAAAGAGAAAAAAAAAACAAATATTTCACAGCAAAAGGTAATCAAAGCCTTAAAATACCCTAAAATTTTTCAATCATCCTTATAACTAAAATAAAGGATAATAGAGATTATTTTAAAAATCTATTAGATTGAAGGCAGGAAGAGCAGGGCCCAACAGAGGATGAGATGGTTGGATGGCATCAGAGATGGTTGGATGGCATCACTGACTCAATGGACATGAGTTTGAGCAAACTCCAGGAGCTGGCGAAGGACAGGGAAGCCTGGTGTGCTGCCGTCCGTAGGGTCACAAAGAGTTGGACACGACTGAGAGACTGAACAATTAGGTGGGAAAATATTCAAAATATTATTCAATTTCAATACAGTTTAACTTCAATACAATTTTAATATAAATTATTCAATGATTCCATTTTGCTAGGAATATAACAGATAGGCTTTTACAAATGTTCTTTATAAAGATTAAGCTATTTCAACTTTTTTGAGGTTAATTAAATAAGTTGACCAAAAATGATAGCAAGTAGTTACTACGTGCTATGTATTGTTAAAAGTATTCTATGTTTATTAATATGTGAGGTAGATTCTGTTATCAGCCATATTCTGGTGAGAAAATTGAGTCAATGGAGCAATCAAATAATTTACCAAGGAAAAAATCTACACACCCAGGAAGCAGAGATGCTGGAATTTAAACCCAAGTATTCTGGTATCAGAGTTCAAGGCAGAAACAGGCAAGGCAGAGTATGCTAGCTGAGCAGACTTAGGACTGGATAGTTTGAAAATTTTCTGTGGGTTCTGTGCTATAGGATAAGCAGGTCAGAGGAATGTTTCCTGCTGGAGTGTAATAACAAGATAGAGTTCAGAGTATGGGCTTTAGATTGACTGATTTATATATTAAAGGTGAATTTGCAGGCAAATTTTTGCTCTCTCTTGAAATTAGATGACCCTCGGAGGAATAGTCTCTCCAGGTTCAGAAAGGCCCCAGATGCCAGAGCATCAAGAATACAGGAAATAAGGAAATATATTAATTTTTCATTTGTTATTTTTTGGGCTTCCCTGGTGACTCATGGGTAAGAATCTACCTGCATTGCAGGAGACCTGGGTTCAATCCCTGGCTCGGAAAGATCCCCTTGAGAAGAGAATGGAAACCCACTCCAGTATGCTTGCCTGGAAAATCCCATGGAAGAGAAGCGTGGCAGGTTACAGTCCATGGGGTCGCAAAGAGTAAATATATTAATACTTACATGTATACTTTTTGACTCAGCAGTTTACCATCTAGAAATGTATACTGTAGAAATATACACACAAGCAGAGATGAGTAAAAACAAAAGCTCAAAACAGCACTGTTACAATTGCTTAAATTTACTATTAAGCAAACCAACTCAATGGACATAAGTTTGAGTAAACTCCAGGAGTTGGTGATGGACAAGGAGGCCTGGCATGCTGTAGTCCATGGGGTCGCAAAGAGTCAGACACACTGCGTGACTGAACTGAACTGAAACATAACAATTCTAGCCTTTGTGAAGACTAAGAGACTAAGGGAAAGAAGATGGGGCTCTGGCAAAACATTTTGGCATGGGTGTTTCTGAAGAGTTCAAATCAATGGACAGAACAGGAAGACAGTGGTTCTCAAACTTTGGTGGGCATCAGAATCACCTGAACTGCTTGTTAAAACAAAATCCAGAGCACTGCTCTCTACCTCTAGAATTTCCAATTCAGACAGTATGGGGTGGCCCCACCAAAATGTTACAATTTTAACAAATTCCAAGTGATGTTGTTGTTTCTAGCCTGGAGATGATGTTTTAAAATTCAATGCCCAAGAGGAAGAGCTGTTGAATGAGGACACCAGTTTGAAGGCATTTTAAAAGCTTCGCTCAGCTGACTTGACAAAGGAGCCACCAATCACGCCTGTGAGACTGGGTGAGCAAAGCTTGCCACCAGAGGGCAGTGCTAGAGATCCTAGTCACCCCAGTTTGGACAGAGCTGTTGTCCTAATTACCCACTCTGGGACTCTTGCCTGGAAAATCCCACTGACGGAGGAGCCTGGTAGGCTGCAGTCCATGGGGTTGCGAAGAGTCAGACACGACTGAGAAACTTCACTTTCACCTTTCACTTTCATGCATTGGAGAAGGAAATGGCAACCCACTCCAATATTCTTGCCTGGAGGATCCCAGGGATGTGGGAGCCTGGTGGGCTGCTGTCTATGGGGTCACACAGAGTTGGACATGACTGACTTAGCAGCTGTCCTAATTAGAACTGACTTAATTGGATGACAAGTATCCAAATAATTCACTTTTCAAGTAAAGTTAAGGAGTGATTCTGTAACACAGAGCAATTGGCTGCAAGGTCAGTCCTTAGGTATGAAATGCTCAGATGGCCACATCACATACAGGTTACTGAGGACCCCAAAAGGGACATTAAAAAATCTTATAGCTTAAAAGCCCAAATACCAGGGATATTATTCTGAAAAAAAAAATGTGTTTTAGCTTCCTTATCCATTTGGATTCATTCTTCTGGAAATTAACTGTGGGGAAGATAGCACTAAATATCACCCTGCCTTGCTAAGATAATGCTATGAGAGTTGTGTTTTGAAATATATCACTTTCTCACGAAAAGTAATAGAAAATTCTTGCTTGAATCTTTGTTACAAATTTTAGTCAAACTCATTCATGAAGCTGGATTTCAGTTCTTTTACTTCCAGAATTATGGACCAAATGTTGAAAAAATACCAGATAGTAGTTCAGTTCAGTTCAGTCACTCAGTTGTGTCTGACTCCCTGCAAACCCATGGACTGCAGCATGCCAGGCTTCGCTGTCCATCACCAACTCCTGGACCTTACTCAACTCATGTCCATAGAGTCGGTGATGCCATCCAACCATCTCATCCTCTGTCATCCCCTTCTCCTCCTGCCTTCAATATTTCCAAGGATCAGGGTCTTTTCAAATAAGTCAGTTCTTCACATCAGGTGGCCAAAGAATTGGAGTTTCAGCTTCAGCATCAGTCCTTCCAATGAACACCCAGGACTGATCTCCTTTAGGATGGACTGGTTGGATCTCCCTGCAGCCCAAGGGACTCTCAAGAGTCTTCTCCAACACCATAGTTCAAAGCATCAATTCTTCAGTGTTCAGTTCTTTTTATAGTCCAACTCTCACATCCATATATGACTACTGGAAAAATCATAGCTTTGACTAGATGGACCTTTGTTGGCAAAGTTATGTCTCTGCTTTTTAATATGCTGTCGAGGTTGTTCATAGCTTTTCTTCCAAGGAGCAAGTGTCTTTTAATTTCATGGCTGCAGTCACCATCTGCAGTGATTTTGGAGCCCCACCAATAATAATAGTCTCTCACTGTTTGCATTGTTTCCCCATCTATTTGCCATGATGTGATGGGACTGGATGCCATGTTCATAGTTTTCTGAATGTTGTGTTTTAAGCCAACTTTTTCACTCTCCTCTTTCACTTTCATCAAGAGGCTCTTTAGTTCCTCTTCACTTTCTGCCATAAGGGTGGTGTCATCTGCATATCTGAGGTTATTGATATTTCTCCTGGAAATCTTGATTCCAGCTTGTGCTTCATCCATTTGCATTTCGCATGATGTACTCTGCATATAAGTTAAATAAACAGGGTGACGATATACAGCCTTGACGTTCTCCTTTCCAGATTTGGAACCAGTCTGCTGTTCCATGTCCAGTTCTAACTGTTGTTTCTTGACCTGCATACAGGTTTCTCAGGAGGCAGGTAAGGCATTCTGGTATTCGCATCTCTTAAAAAATTTTCCACAGTTTGTTGTGATCCACACAGTCAAAGGCTTTGGCATAGTCAATAAAGCAGAAGTAGATGTTTTTCTGGAACTCTCTTTCTTTTTTGATAGTAGTTACAATATTCATCTCAAGTAATAGTTTCTATGAGAAATTTTGCAAAGAGCTAATCTCAAAAAGAGAGTAATCATATTGACTGAATTACAGAATAGTAAGGAACTGGGAGTTTTTTCAGTTGTTACCATTTAAATGTAGCTTTTATCATTCTTTATATATTTTGTTCTTTATAGAGACAAAGAAAATATTATTAATATGTGCTGTTTTATACAAAAATTCTAAGAATTTATTTCTAGTTTAGTCCAAACTAATTTGGACAAAACACTAGAATTTTACTTAGAGTCAAATATATTCTCAGTGTTAAATACATTACAGAGCAGAAAAACAAATTGTCATGAAAAGGTAAATTTTACTTTCTATTATTTAATATAAAAGTCAGAAAACTGATTCTCCCAACTGTGAGAAATTACAAACATTTTAGATACCTATATCAATTCTTTCTGCATATGACATTCCGTGTTATTTGTTTTTAGAAATAATCTAATTGCAGGGACCATTTCTTACATCACAGATTCTCATTCTCTCTGTAAGATGGTAAGAAGAGGTTGGCAATGGTTGACTAATACGGACGAAAAAGTAGAACAGCGAATATGCAGAGTGGACAAGGGGCATTTATAGATGAGTAACACGTTTCCCAGCTATTAATACCAAGAACTAATCATAGTTTATACAGCCTCCTCACTCTTCACAGCCTGGCAAAGAGCTTTGGCAGCAGAGGGCTGAGTCGTTTCTATCAGCCTGTTGCCATGGGATCCTACAGCCCTGGAGACCCTTCTACCAGAGTCTGCATCTCCAGCAGTAGCATCACTCACACTGGGAATTATCCCAGGGCAAGAGCTGAGGTGACCCACTCATGACCTCCTTGCAAAATCAGGAAGTGTCATTTCTGCAGTGGTTAAGTGAGTTTTCCCTTTTCCATGAGTAAGCTAGTTTGGTTGTTTTTGCTTTTAACATTATGCCATTAAGTGCTCTATGTGTGTGTGTGTGTGTGTGTGTGTGTGTGTGTTTTAAATATAACTGACTTCTAGTGCATCAATATGACAAATAAATTATTGTATTGACCCACCTCTTTTCTAAGCATACAATATTGATTTACAAGATTAAGTCAGGGGCTCGGCCATTCTCTCTGCTCTGAATTTTGTATATTTTATATAAAAAATGTATAAAATATTCAAAAAAATGTATCTCAAATTAACAGTGAAAAAAAACTATCTTTAAAATGCATAAGACACACGCATCTATATTTTAGGACTGGGAGTAAATATATTTGTACAGGTAAAGCTTTCATCACATAGTGTCCATTTGTTTATATTTCATGATAACTTAGAGTTGAGGATTAAATTCAGCTTTTACTTTCAACAACAAAAAAAATTTTCTTAGCCAGTTAATATGATAAGATCAATGAGGTAATGTTTAAACTTCTTAAAAATGTATGTATTTTCAAACATGCTAGAACAATTTAGAAGTATTGACTTACATAATTTATATGTATATATCATTTCTATCTGCCTAATAAAATTTTACCCTTGTCTGCTAAAGATTCTTCTACAATAATTCATTAACTTAATTGAAAAACTCACAGTACACCAAAGAGAAGCAAAAGACAAAGGAGAAAAGGAAAGATAAATCCACCTGAATGCAGAGTCCCAAAGAATAGCAAGGAGAGATAAGAACCTTCTTAAGTGAACAGTACAAAGAAATACAGAAAACAGTAGAATGGGAAAGACTAGAGATCTCTTCAAGAAAATTACAGATGCCAAGGGAACATTTTATGCAAAGACGGGTACAATAAAGGACAGAAGTGGTATGGACCTAACAGAAGCAGAAGATATTAAGAAGAGGTGGCAAGAATACACAGAAGAACGGTACAAAAAAAGTCTTAATGACCCAAATAACCATGATGGTGTGACCACTCACGTAGAACCCCGCATCCTAGAGTGTGAGGTCCAGTGATCCTTAGGAAGCATTACTATGAACAAAAATAGTGGAGGTGATGGGATTCCAGTTGATCTATTTCAAATCCTAAAAGATGATGCTGATAAAGTGCTGCATTCAATATGCCAGCCAGTTTGGAAAACTCAGCAGTGGCCACAGGACTGGAAAAGATCAGTTTTCATTCCAATCCCAAAGAAAGGCAATGCCAAATAATGTTCAAACTACCACACAATTGGATTCATTTCACATGCTAGCAAGGTAATGCTCAAAATTCTTGAAGCCAGGGTTCCATGCTACACAAACTGAGAAATTCCAGATGCACAACCTGGATTTAGAAAAGGCAGAGGAACCAGAGATCAAATTGTCAACATCTGTTGGATCATTGAAAAAGCAAGAGAATTCCAGAAAAATATATAATTCTGCTTCATTGACTATGCTAAAGTCTTTGACTGTGTGGATCATAAATCACTGGAAAATTCTGAAAGAGATGGGAATACCAGACCACCTTACCTGCCTCCTGAGAAATCTGTATGCAGGTCAAGAAGCAACAGTTAGAACTGGACATGGAACAATAGACTAGTTCAAAATTTGGAAAAGAGTAAGACAAGGCTATGTATTGTCACCCTGCTTATTTAACTTATATGCAGGGCACATCATGTGAAATGCCAGGCTGGATGAAGTACAAGCTTGAATCAAGATTGCTGGGAGAAATATTAATAACCTCAGATATGCAGATGACACCACGCTAATGGCAGAAAACAAAGAGGAACTAAAGAGCCTCTTAATGAAGGTGAAAGAGGAGAGTGAAAAAGCTGGTTTAAAACTCAATATTTAAAAAACTAAGGTCATGGCTTTTGATCCTATCACTTCATGGCAAATAGATGGGAAAAAAACTGGAAATAGTGACAGACGTCATTTTCTTGGGCTCCAAAATCACTGTGGACTGCAGCCATGAAATTAAAAGACACTTGCTCCTTGGAAGAAAACCTAGATAGCATATTAAAAAGCAGAGACATCAGTTTGCTTACAAAGGTCCGTCTGGTCAAAGCCATGGTTTTTCCAATAGTCATGTACAGATGTCAGAGTTGGACCATAAAGAAGGTTGAAGGCCGAAGAATTGATGCTTTTGAACTGTGGTGCTGGTGAAGACTCTTGAGAGTCCCTTGGTCAACAAGATCAAACCAGTCTATCCTAAAGGAAATAAACCCTGAATATTCACCGGAAGGACTGATGCTGAAGCTGAAACTCCAATACTTTGGCCGCCTGATGTGAAAAGCTGACTCATTGGAAAAGACTGATGCTGGGAAAGATTGAAGGCAGGAGGAGAAGGGGATGACAGAGAATGAGATAGTTGGATGACATCACCAATTCAATGGACATGAGTTAGAGCAAACTCCAGGAGACAATGGACAGGAAAGACTGTGGTGCTGTAGACCACGGGGTCTCAAAGAGTTGGACACGACGGAGTGACTGCTAACAACAACAACACAAAAGTCATTCAACAGCATTTTTTAGAATGTATGTTTTAAACTAGTTCATGCAAGAATTAACCAAAACAGGAGCAGAGTAATAAGGTTCAGAGATCGGTATTTTGTTTCTCTACAATTCTATGATACAGGATACTTTTATGAAAATTTAAAATTTTGATTCAATTAGTATTTCTGGAATGCCAGCTATGTGCAAAAGGTATTGGTTGCTGAGACAGACCACTAAGGACCAATCCACTATTTAAACACCACTTCTTCCTAAAGAGTAGAGCCTACTTTCTCCTGGGCATGGCACTGTACCACACTGAAAAACTACATTTCCCACCTTCCTTTGCAGATAAAACAGCTGCAGAACTGGCCAGTAGCAAGTGGCACAAGTTGTAGGGTGAGTCAACTTCACTGGAAGTTGGCTCCCTAATTCTTCTTTGGCTTGTTGCCTGGAATACAAATGTGAGGGCTGGATCTCCAGGATAGACATGAGCATTCATAAGGTCAGTGCTATATAAGAGAAGGACCTTGGGACAGTGGTGACTACATTAGTGAGGGTACTCTAGAGAAACAGAACCAATAGGATGTAAACATACTACATATAAAGAGATTTAATATAAGGAAGCAGCTCATGCGATTATGAAGTCCCAGAGACTGTAGTCCACAAACTGGAAACTCAGGAAAGTGGATGTTTCAATTTGAGTCTGAAGACTGGGAAAAAAGCATCTCAGCTTGAAGGCATTCAGGCAAAAGGGGCTCCCTGTTACTCAGCTTTCTGGTTCTATTCAGGCCTTCAGCTGATTGGATTTGGTCCACTTGTAACAGGGAGGACAATCTGCTCCACTCAGTCCACTGATTCAAATGTTAGCCTCATCCAGAAACACTCTCACACACACACACTCTAAAAATGTTTGATTAAATACCTAGGTACCCATGGCTCAGTCCATTTGACATAAAATTAACCGCATTAGTGATGTTTGGCCAAACGGTGCACTTCTCTGTCATGATCCTTGCTATATTCTATTATTCTGATGACTTTGACAATTCACGAGACCTCTGAGGAATATATTTATGTTTTATAGGGGTTTCTTTTCTTTTAAGTAATTTGGATCTCAAGTGAGGAATGAGTTAATCCTGCTTCTGAATACATTGCCCATTGTCACCCATTGTCATCTTAAGATCACCCACTGCCAAATTTTACCTATTTATTTACTCATTTACTTAGTCTCTGTATAGAACTGCAATTCCTCTGCCATTCACAGGCAACTGTGTAATGTGAAAATGCACACTCTTGAATTTATGTTCCTGTTGTTCCCTGTTTTATGTGGGTTTTTTTAATTTTTATAAGTGATATTGTGTTATATTCTAGGTTTTAATTTGTTAACTAAACTTATTCTGTGTTTTGATTTGTTTACTCAGTATATTTCTAAGATCCATCCATAGTGCCACATGTACATTCAATATCAATTGCGTCTAATTGATGTATAATGTTCTCCAGTAAACAGTTGCCACAAGTTACCTATTTGTTCTCCCAAGACATTTACTGGTTGCTTCCAAATCTTCTCTACCCCAGTACTGCAGTAACAAGCATTCATTTACAAGGCCCTTTAGACCTTTTGAGAATTTCTTTAGCATGTATATAATGTGTGTATATGTACAATGAACCCCATGGACTATAGCCTGCCAGACTCCTCTGTCCATGGAATTCTCCAGGCAAGAATACTGGAGTAGGTAGCCATTCCCTTCTCCAAGGGATCTTCCCAACCCAGGGATTGAATCCAGGTGTCCTACATTGCAAGCAGATTCTTCACTGCTATGCCACCAGGGAAGCCCAAACATATATCTACACACATATAAATCCACCTGCAATGCAGGAGACCTGGGTTTGATCCCAGGGTCAGGAAGATCCCCTGGGGTAGGAAATAGCAACCCACTCCAGTATTCTTGCCTGGGAAATCCCATGGACAGAGGAACCTAGCGGGCTACAGACCATGGGGTTGCAGAGTCAGACATGACTTAAGGATACCACTACCACATTTTATATGTATGTACACACATGTGTATAATGTATGTGTGTATATACACATATGTTAAATATATACATATTGCAGGAGATGAATTTCTGGGTCACAGAAACTTCACATTCTTATTTAACTAAGGAGTGTGAAAATATTCTTTCCAAAATGGCTTAATGTGTCAACCCTCCTACCCACAAGCACATGAGAATATCAATACATTTACATCCTCTCCAACACTTGGCATTGCTTACTTCCCAAATCTTGCCTTTCCAGCAATGCAAAATTATATTTCTGTTTTTAATTTGCATTTCTTGGATTAGTACTGTGTTTCAGAATGATTTTATATAATTAGTCTTTTGGTGGTTTCTCGTATCTACATCATTGTCCATATTTCTATTGGGATCGTTGTCTTTTTGCTGTTGTTGATCATTTTCAGAAGGTTTCTGTGTATTCTACATATTAATCCATTCCCAGATTTAAGCATTTGAAATGCATCCTTCCATTTCGCTGTTTATTACATAGACCATTAAATTCCTCACAGAACAGAAATGCTTAATATTTTGATATAAAATAACATTTAATTTCATGGTTTGTACTTCAGGTTTTATTTAAGAAGTTTTTCCCCACTCCATCTCTTAATCACAAAGATATTATCCTGTATTTTCTTTTATTCTTTCTAATTTTGTCTTTCACACTTATATATTTTAGTCCATCTATAGTCTACTATTGTATGTGGCAATATATAGGGATCCCATTTCATTTTTCTCCATACAGTGGATAATTTTCTCAACATCATCGATTAAACAGTTTGTTCCTTTCCCATTGATTATGATGCCCTCTTTATCACAGATGCATACACTAACCTGTCTCTGAGGCTATTGCTATATTTCTTTTCTTTTTTTATCTATTCTTATTCATCATTTTGATCTCTGTATCCCCAAAGCCGAGCAGAATGCCTAAAACTTTTGGTGAAATAAATGATGATAGCACATTCATAACAAAGCCTTTTTAACCAATGTCCATTTTACATAATTTTCAGATCAACCAGAGTTCTCTTCCCATTTTAAACATAGCAGCATGCTCACAATCTCTGAACACTCACAGCTGAGATTTTTCATTATTAAAAAGTCCCTTGCATTTTTATACCTACCAATTAAAGTATATGTTCATGAGAACTAGTTATTTTAGTTCCAAAACTGTTTATGCCTACTATGCTTATTAAGGCAAATATATAAATGAATATACAAATAAATATCTTTCTTTCTTTTCTTCTTATAAATAAATAACAGTACAAAGAGTTGTTTCAATAAGGATTATTTTGAAGGACTGCAACGAGGAGAATTGTTAAAATAATTATTGCAAAATCAGTGTCGGCTAGGCAACTATGACTGATTGGGAGAAGGGGATGGATAGATACAGAGGAATCCTCCACTCACTTGGTTTTAACTTCTTATACATTGTGGAGAAATTTAATCTGCAAAACAGATGATACCTTATGGGCATGTTTATGAAAGAAAGATGAATTGGAATTATAAACAGACTGTGTGCATGCAGGCTCAGTCGCCCAGTTGTGTCTGACTCTTTGCAACCCCCAGGACTACAGCCCATCAAGTTCCTCTGTCCATGGGGTTTTCCAGGCAAGAATCCCGGAGTGGGCTGCCATTTCCTCCTCCAGGGGATCTCACCAATCCAGGGTAAGATACAAAAGAGCTGTGTATTCAAAATCTGGGGACATATATGGAAAAAATAGTCTCTAGAAGCATATCTAAGTTACTGAACTTTTCCTCCTAGATTATTAAGACTAGAGGTACTACGGTAAAGATTCCTTCAGGATGGGGGCTGAGCACATACATCTTTAAATGTTCTGAAAGAAACAAATTAACAAAAACTGTCACAAACAGAAAGAATGCCACCAGCTCCTGGGAAATTTTGAGGAATTCCTGAAAGATAGGAAGCAGATGGAGTCAGAATGTCAGAGAAACAAAATTGCAGAAAACAACAGTCCAAACACACAGATGAGAAAATTACTGTTAAGCAATTTCACATATAAACAAAGCTCAGAGTCAACAGACAACAGGACCTTAGAAAATAAATAAACTGAAGCAACAGATTCTGACTAACTAGGATCCTTTGACCCTTTTATGCCCACTTAGGCTAGGCAACAGGTAGTAGGTATGATTCCTCCAAATACCCTTTCTTCCTCTCTCTCCAAAGAAAATCTAGATCTTGAAAATGTGAATGATCGTCCAGGTTAGC
The DNA here is from genome assembly GCF_033118175.1 of Dama dama. Lineage (NCBI taxonomy): Eukaryota > Metazoa > Chordata > Mammalia > Artiodactyla > Cervidae > Dama > Dama dama. The sequence goes on along the minus strand of NC_083708.1, from coordinate 36,181,598 downwards.
AATTTTAGCACTCTTATCAAAGTACAGAGAAAAATAGAGTAAAGTCTAATGAAATGTCACCTTCCATAAGGAAACCAGAGAAAGAAATAAACAAGAAAGAGAGTAGACTTTAGTTTCCTGTTCGTTCAGTTCAGTTCAGTCGCTCAGTTGTGTCCGACTGTTTGCAACCCCATGAACCGCAGCACCACAGGCCTACCTGTCCATCACAAACTCCCAGAGTCCACCCAAACCCATGTACATCGAGTCAGTGATGCCATCTAACCATCTCATCCTCTGTCATCCCCTTCTCCTCCTGCCCTCAATCTTTCCCAGCATCAGGGTCTTTTCCAATGAGTTAGCTCTTCGCATCAGGTGGGCAAAGTATTGGGAGTTTCAGCTTCAGCCTCAGTCCTTCCAATGAACACCCAGGACTGATCTCCTTTAGGATGGACTGGTTGGATCTCCTTGCAGTCCAAGGGACTCTCAAGAGTCTTCTCCAACACCACAGTTCAAAAGCATCAATTTTTCGGCGCTCAGCTTTCTTTATAGTCCAACTCTCACATCCATACATGACCACCGGAAAAACCATAACCTTGACTAGACGGATCTTTGTTGGCAAAGTAATGTCTCTGCTTTTTAATATGCTGTCTAGGTTGGTCATAACTTTCCTTCCAAGGAGTAAGCATCTTTTAACTTCATGGCTACAATCACCATCTGCAGTGATTTTGGAGCCCAGAAAAATAAAATCAGCCACTGTTTCCACTGTTTCCCCATCTATTTGCCATGAAGTGATGGGACCAGATGCAAGATTTTCTGAAACTATGTGTTTTTGGCATAAAAGACTCCCAGAATAAATATTACACCTAGAGAAATAAAACAGTACCCCAACTAATTTAAGACTGTGGAATGAACAGGGAGCCTCCACACTATAGCAACTCCCTATTAATGATGTAAGTGGTACTAGTGGTAAAGAACTTGCCTGCCAATGTAGGAGACATGAGAGACTCAGGTTCAATCCCTGGGTTTGGAAGATCTCCTGGAGGAGAAAATGGCAACCCACTCCAGTATTCTTGCCTGGAGTATCTCATAGACAGAGGAGTCTGGTGGGCTATAGTCCATGGGGTCACAAAGAGTCAGTCACAAGTGAAACGACTTAGCACAGGTATACTGTGGCAGAAAACTTCCTTATCCTTCCACACAATTTTCAGAGAAAGCTACTCTAATCAGAATATATGTTCACAATTAAACATTGATTATCATGTGCAAATATGAACAATTAAGATTCACTAAGATTCGAGGAAAACCAGCACCACACACACAAAAAAAGGTGGCATATTCACCACATAAAACAACACTCACGGAAATTGAGTTAAAATAAACAGAAGACAGCGTATATACAATATATAGGTATAATTTATATCCTCAGAGAGGTTTCAGTTGATATTGGATTCATTCTATGAACAACAACAACAAAAAAAAAAAAAAACAACTAGAGATCTTAGAAGACCATGATCACAAAGTTTAAAAATAAAAAACAATTACTGTGCTGAGTGGCATACTGGATGGAGAAGAAGACAGAAGACATAAGCTGGAGATCTCCCTAAGGGATACTCAGAATGTAGATACAAAGGACAAAGAACTGAAACACACATATACAAAATGTTGAGAGATATTTATAGTATGTCTAGCATTCTTTCCATTTTAATTTGATTATTATAGCCACTTGGTATAGTAGATGTAATTATTATTTTTCATTTTTCAGGTGGGGAATTGGAAATCAAGACCCAATGTAATTGAGGCAAGTCAGTGGCATCCCCTCAGTCCAGAACTTGAGTCTCTTAAGTTATAGGCCAAATTTTTCCTCTCCTAGGCCCTGAATTGGTTGATGGTTGAGCTGGGATAACTCTCAAGTAGCTGTTTTAATATACTATAATCCTGAGGACATCCAAGAGGAGAGAATGAGTATGGCTGTATATCAGACAAAGTCTAAGATCCAGAGAAGACTGTTGGCAATTGATAAACCTCAAGAAAGATTTCATTAGGGTTGTGGTTCTCAGAAATCAATAGCATTGTATAATCAACCTACAGAATTCTGGGCCTCACCTCCAGAAATTATAATTAAACTCATGTGGGTAACCTCAGAATCTCCATTTTTTAACAGGTACCCCATATGATTCATAAGCAGATTCAAAGATTGAGAGGACAGGGTTGAGGATATAGAGAGATCAAGGTAGGTAGAATTCCCAGGGCTGAGGCCCAGAATGGAGAAAAACAGCTCTGGAGATAAATAGAAGACCGGGTGGCTGGATCATCGAAAAAGCAAGAGAGTTCCAGAAAAACATATATTTCTGCTTTATTGACTACGCCAAAGCCTTTGGCTGTGTGGATCACAATAAACTGTGGAAAATTCTGAAAGAGATGGGAGTACCAGACCACCTGACCTGCCCCTTGAGAAACCTGTACGCAGGTCAGGAAGCAACAGTTCGAACTGGAAATGAAACAACAGACTGGTTCCAAATAGGAAAAGGAGTACGTCAAGGCTGTATATTGTCACCCTGCTTATTTAACTTATATGCAGAGTACATCATGAGAAACGCTGGGCTGGAAGAAGTGCAAGCTGGAATCAAGATTGCCGGGAGAAATATCAATAACCTCAGATATGCAGATGATACCACCCTTATAGCAGAAAGTGAAGAGGAATTAAAAGCCTCTTGATGAACGTGAAAGAGTAGAGTGAAAAAGTTGGCTTAAAGCTTAACATTCAGAAAACTAAGATCATGGCATCTGGTTCCATCACCTAATGGGAAATAGATGGGGAGACAGTGGAAACAGTGTCAGACTTTATTTTTGGGGCTCCAAAATCACTGTAGATGGTGACTGCAGCCATGAAATTAAAAGACGCTTACTCCTTGGAAGGAAAGTTATGACCAACCTAGACAGCATATTAAAAAGCAGAGATATTACTTTGCCAACAAAGGTCTGTCTGGTCAAGGCTATGGTTTTTCCAGTGGTCATGTATGGATGTGAGAGCTGGACTGTGAAGAAAGCTGAGCGCTGAAAAATTGATGTTTTTGAACTGTGGTGTTGGAGAAGACTCTTGAGAGTCCCTTGGACTGCAAGGAGATCCAACCAGTCAGTCCTAAAGATCAGTCCTGGGTGTTCATTGGAAGGACTGATGCTGAAGCTGAAACTCCAGTACTTTGGCCACCTCATGCAAAGAGTTGACTCATTGGAAAAGACCCTGATGCTGGGAGGGATTGGGGGCAGGAGGAGAAGGGGACGACAGAGGATGAGATGGCTGGATGGCATCACCAACTCAATGGGCATGAGTTTGAGTAAACTCCGGGAGTTTGTGATGGACAGGGAGGCCTGGTGTGCTGGGGTTCATGGGGTCACAAAGAGTCGGACATGTCTGAGGGACTGAACTGAACTGAACTGAAGGCTTTAACTAAGAACTAATCGGCACATGCCTATGAGGAAATTGATCCGGTCTGGGGAAAGACTCACCAAAGCAGGGGGAACAATTTTTAGAGATTACACAAGACCAAGAATAGTTCATGTTCCCACGAGATACAGTGGGGAATTCCCATAACACACAGAACATTAGAATACTCAGAAGCGTTTTGCCTGAATAGTAGAGCAAAATTTGTCCTAGCTCAAATGACATTCTTGTTCCACCTAACAAAAAAGGCTTGAAAGAGTCAGGTAAAAACTTGGCTGAATCCCCTTAAAAAATACTCAAGAACATTTAAAGAAATATTCCTTACTCAAAAAAGTAAACTCATTAAATAAAAATCACCAGACTTGCAAAGAATCAAGCCTTTCAAGAGCAGAAAAATTAATTAATGGAAACAGACTGAAATTACTCAGATGACAAAATGAGTAGGGAGGACATAAGGATTATTATATTATTATAACTATATTCTGTATTCAAAAAAGGTAGAGGGAAGCATGAGCAAGTTAAAGAGACATGAAAGATACAAAAAAGTACAAATAGAATTTCCATAGATAAAAAATACATCTGAAAGATAGGATTAACAATGGATTAAACAGTGTAGAAAAAAATTAGTGAACTTAAAGATATAGCAATATAAACTGTCAAAAAATTTCAAATGGAGCAAAAGAAACTGAAAATAATGAATAGGGTATTAGCAAACTGGTGGCTCAGATGGTAAAGAATTTACCTGCAATGCTGGAGACCTCGGTTTGATCCCTGGGATGGGAAGATTCCCTGGAAGAGGGCATGGCAACCCACTCCAGTATTCTTGCCTGGAGAATCCTCAAAGACAGAAGAGCCTGGCAGGCTAAGTCCATGGGGTCACAAAGAGTCAGACACAATTGAATGACTAAGCACAGCACATTAGCAAACTGTTGACCATCTTTGAGCATTTATGTACAATTATAGTTCCTGGGTAGGGGGTGAAAGTATATTTGAAGAATTAATGAACAAAAATTTATCAAATTTGATGAAAACAATAAAACCACAAATCTGAAAAGTTCAATGAACCCAAGCACAAGAAACCTGAAAAAATTACACCAAGGCCTAACATAGTTAAATTGCTTATAACGAATAAAGAAGAAATCCTGAAAGCATCCAGGAAAAAAATAGAAAGACACATTGACTACCTACAAAGGAGCAAAACTAAGACTGATAGTAGGTTTTTCACTGGAAACAACACAAGCTACAAGATAGTGAAGGAACATCTTTCAAGTACTGAAAGAAAAATGAGAAGGATAAGGTTTTCCTCATCTTTGTGTCAAAATCCAAAATAAAGACCCAGAATATAGTCCAGGTGCAATAATTTTCTGATGAACGAGTGACTTATATGGCTCTTTTTCCTTCCAGTCAATAGTTGGCTTAAGGGGTATGGCTATGTTTTTACAAATAAAACAAACAGAATTGGGAATAAAACTGTAAATTTGAGCACAATCTATCACTTTGTATGCACATTTATGTATAATTAGAATTCCTGGGTAGGGGGTGAAAGTCTATTTGAAGAATTAACCAGTGGGTTCCAAGGTCTCCAAAGTTGTTGTTAACCTGTCTCAGAGTCCAGATGGCAGGGTGCAAAATCTCACAAGCAATATTATTTTTATATGTAAGGACAACCTGTAAAAACCTTTTGATAAATCTTTTGATTTATCATCAAAAGAGAGGAAACATAGAATTGATGTCTTGAAAAGAGAAAATGTAACATTGTTTTAAACTCTTCTCCAAAACAGGGAGTGGTTAATGCCAAGGGCAAGTTCCCACTTCCACACTGTTGTTCTGCTAAGGCCAGTCCTGCCTTATGTACAGCTGGGTGAATTTTCTTCCATTTCTTTTCCATTCTTCATCCTCTTCACTGGGCCCCTCCTCTCATTAAAGTCACCAGAAAGCAGATGGATGTCCATGAATGCAAATCCCCGGTGGGCTCCAAGGTCTCCAAAGTTGTTGTTAACCTGTCTCAGAGTCCAGATGGCAGGGTGCAAAATCTCACAAGCAGCCCAGAGGCCCAGCAGTGGAGTTCAAGCCCCTATGAATAAATCATGCTCCTCCACTCCGTATTCTGGCCCTGGTACTGGGTAGCATTTGTCATTCACCTGAGTCCCGAACATCTCATTATAGAGCTGCAGAAATCTCTAAGGATAATATTCTCTATGAAGAACCTTTATGCAATACCTGGGTCTCCTTGGGTGTGTGTCCATCTGTGCAAAGAACTCTAAACTTGTTCTTGGTAAAATCACCCCATACAGTGGCAGAGCCTCCCACATGCCCCTCTATGAAAGGGTGCATTTGGTTCAATAATAATTAGCATCAATTATGGGAGAGTTCTGTGCGCGGACTGAGCCTGGCCATCCCAGGCTGCAGGTGCAGAATTATCCCCCTGACCTTTTGCTCCACGATCGCTCATTGAGGAGAGGAGTGGGAGCTGTCAGGAGGGAATCACAGGCCTGTTTATCTTCCCTAAGAATCATTGTCCGGCCTCTGCTATTCATGTCAGCAGCAGCATTTTCCTCTGGGGGAAATTACAGGACAGGCCGAGAAGCCTCATCTGCACGCTGGCTTACTACAGCCTTGCGAACGGGCACCTGGTTTTATTTTCTGGGTATCTTTATGCTCATTCTCTGAGAAAGAAAATCCACTTTATCACAAGGAACAAAAACATAATGGAAAGAACCCAGGTGGCTGGAGGCTGACTGACAGGCAAGGACATCAGGAATAAGACGCCAGACAAGGGCCCTGTGTGTCTGAAGGGCAGTTTCTGGCTGCCAGTGCCCACATGAAGCCTGCCACGTGTTGGGGGGACCACTATCCTACTACCCAAGAGAGTCAAAGACTGTACCTCACTTCACTCACACGCTTCAAGTAACACGTATGCCAAGATGCTACCTGCAAGTCTGTCTTTTTTCTCAATTATTTTAGGTTATTGTTTCATATTCATAATAAAAGAATGAAAGAAAATTCAAAAAGCCACCGTGACCAGCTATTCTTCCTCTGGTGAACTGCTTTTAGAATTCTATAGGACTGAATACTTTTCTGGCTCTTTGCCACTTTTGGTGATAAATGGAATTCCTACTTAAGCACTTCTCAGTTTCCCCATCCTTCCCGGCACTTTCATAATCACTTTCTATCATAGGTGACAATGGTGTGAGCTCTGTCTTCCCTCCCTGTAAGGTCCTGGAGGGCAGAGGCAGCATCATATCCATGTTCGCCTCCCACCTCAGCTCTTCCTGACTGGCTGGCAGCTCATACTCAGGAAGAGGAAGTGCCCAGCAGCCAAAACTGGTACCAGTCAATGTTAGCCTGCCTAAGCCTCAGAGTCCAACTGCAAAACTTGAGAATACTTCCTATAGGTTGTTATTGTAGAGTTACCTTCTCAACGAGTATCGTATCAGAAATTTCAAATCCTAACATCTTCTATTACCCTTTCTGCTTTATTTGTTGCTAAATACTTGAAAGTGAAAGTGAAGTCACTCAGTCGTGTCTGACTCTTTGCGACCCCGTGGACTATAGCCCACCAGGCTCACTGTCTAAAATGCTACCTAGCCCTCTTAGTTATCTTAATTATTGTCCATCATCCCCATTGAAATATAAACGCCATGATGGCAGGGATTTCTGCCATTTTATCAACTACTTTCTTCCCAGCAGCTACCATGCCAAAAATGAAGCACTGGGTTGAGAAGAGAGACTTCCATACCTTTATTCCTACTGTTTCCTCCATTGGGTGTCAGGCCCCACAGTTACAATTCTCAGTCACAATTCATGGCCTGGATTCGATCATCTTTGAGTTCCAAGTCAAATGTATTCATTTCTCTATCACTTCTTCACTGAATTATCATACATTTGTGCAGCAATTTTCCCCTTTGCCTCATATTATATTTACTTTACTCTCAAAGAGCAGGGCCTGTGTTTTCACATCTTTATATCTCTCAGAACACCTAGCTCAGAATTAGATACTCAATGCCCATCTGACATATTTTCGGTGATTAACTAATTGCAGGAAGAGAGGGTTGTCTATTTCCCTCATCTTTAGAAAGATTCATAGGGTGTAGTTCTACTCAGTTGTCATCTGGGCTTGGTAGAAAATAGCCTTAAATACATATTAAAAGATAGATGGCAAATAATACTCCCAGGTGTCAGGAAGTAAATTCAGTAAGAGATCCTGTAAGTGGGTGGAAATGCTCATAGAAAACAGCTTGAATGACTGAATTACTATCAAAAAAGAAAACAAAATACATAATGTAATCAAATATTAAAAAACTGAATAAGTAATAACACAGGTGGCTGTGTGACACAAATCAAAAAGAAAAGGCCAAGCTTCTGAAGGTAAAAGATAGAAGGGTAAAGAATCAGGCCATTTCTCACCAATGTGAATGAAAACAAACACTAAAAAGCATGCACACCGAGGAAGAAAGGATGAAAACACTGGCAAGACATGAAAATGGCAGGGGTCTCACTTAGCTACTTATCAGGCTCAGAAAAATTCACTGGGCCAAGAGACCATTTAACTTATTTTTTCTTTCAATCAACAAACATTATTTGTGTCCCTGATATTTGCAAAATATATTAATAATCATCCCTGGGGATAAGAAATTTAAAAATCACTCCTTGCTCTAAAGGTGCTCATAGAATAATAAGACTAGAGGGCAGTATATATGGAGAAGCTATAAACATGGGAAAGGGAATCACAATTATAATCAATGGACATACTTGAGCATCTGTTGGTTATGTGCCTTAGGATTGTTTGGGTCAGAAATGATAGAAAACTTAACTCAAAATAGATTGAGGAAAGTGAAAATTTACTGGCTTCTATAACTGAAAAGCTCATGAGTGGAGCTTACTTCACACATAGCTGGATTTAGGGCTCAAATAAAATTAAAAGATCCTGATCTTTTCATCTCTGCTGTCTTCCAACTGGTGGCTTTGTTTCTAGGATCCACAAGAGACAAGTTAGCTTTCATTTTCTCTATTTCCAATGTAACTATATTCTTCAAGAATTCCAATCAAATGTTGCTCTATTGTATTGGTTCTGATTAGGTTAGTTGTTCATCTTTGAGTAAATTGCCATAGCCATGGGAATGTGATTGACCAGATATGAGCCATGTTCTCACCCTGAATCAGGGGAGCCTGAATCAACTTGACCTGAAGTCCAGGGACCAAGGAAGGGAGAAGAGGTGGCACCCAGATGAAATTCAGGGTACAATTATCAGCAGAAGGGAGAACAAGTGCTAAAGAGCATAACGAAAAACAGATTTCCCCGAGTGATGGAAGCAGAGGGGAAGATTAACAAAGGGAAATGGTGAACACAACGGCAAGAAAAAAAATAGCAAATCTATCCTGAATGACAAGTAAGAGTAAGATACATAAACGTGCTCCCTTCTCATTACAGTTGTGCAAAGTAGGTAAACAGCACTAAATAAGGTCACTAATAGTAAGATAATATAGTCAACTTCCCCACTGGTTTTTCTTTACGTGTGGACTGAGGGCCAGTCATCTGTTTAGCTCTGAAGTGAAGGATACCAACAATTCCTAGAATTGACATGTGTTTCAGTCCATCTTCATAGGTCCCTGACTGTGCCTATGAGTTCCAGCTTGTCCCCATTCTTCCTTCTTTACATCCGTCTCCCCTACCTGACTGTCCAATTTGTGGATTTCAAACTCTAGCGTTAATCTTACAGAGACTGTTCAACCAGCTCATTTACACACACTCCTAATGATGAGGAACAAGACAAAGATTCTCTTACCCCTCTATCATTTAGCACTGTGACAGAGGCACTGACCAATACAAACAGAAACAGAATTTAGAAGTATACACGCTTTAAAAGAGTTCATTTTTCAACTATTTGTAGATATATGGCTATATGCTTAGAACACTGAAGACATTACTTTATCTTACAAAAGCAACACAGAAGGAAAAAAAAACCTAGGAATAAACTTAAGAAACGCTTAAGTTATATGAAGCAAAATCTTAAAACACTGGAAGATTTCAAAGTAAACTTAAGCAAACAGAAAGACACATTGTGTGCTCTTGAAAGACCACCTTTTCAATAATAAAGATATTAATTCTCTCAAACTTAATTTCTAACTTTAATACAGTCAGTGGGGCTAGTGTTAAAAAATCTGCCTGCTAGTGCAGGAGACATGAGAGACGTGGGTTTGATCCCTGGATCAGGAAGATCCCCTGAAGGGGGATCCCCTGAGAAGGAAATGGCAACCAACACCAGTACTCTTGCCTGGGAAAGTCCATGGACAGAGGAGCCTGGTGGGCTACAGTTCATAGGGTCACAAGGAGTCAGACAAGACTGAAGTGACTTAGAATGCACAGTAAAAATATCAGCTTTACAGGGAGGGTATAAATAGACAAGATGATTTTAAATTTTGCATAGAAAATTAAACAAACAAGAGTTGCCAGCAAAGCTCTGAAAGAGGACAACCAGCAGAGATTAAACCAACTATTTAAGTAGATTATAAAGATTTAATATTTAAAACAGCTTCATACTGACATGTGGGAAAAGACTAATAAGATAGAGTCCTGAAATAGAATAAATACAAACGATAATTCGTTATATACTACGTGTAGCAAATCAGTACATGATATTGGAATAGATCTGTCCTTCCCACTGCATATTAGGTTCAATTTCTAATTCATTAGGATTGGAATGTAAAAAACATTAAAGCACAAGAATACTAGAAGAAAACATGGGGAAATGCCTTCATAAAAAAGATAAAAAGGACCTTCTAATTTACTTGAAATTATACCTAAGCCACAAAAGGAATACTTTATAAATTTGATACAAAATTTTTTAAATGACTATTTTGCAAAAAAAAAAAAAAAAAAGAGCAGTGAATTAAAAAGACAAATGAACAGAAAGTATGCCATTCTATCATAGACAAAATGCTAATTCTCCAAAATGTATAAAGGTAAAGACCAATAACCAAATAGGAAAATGGTCAGAATACAATTCATAGTAAAGGAAAGACAATGGCTCTTAAACATCAAAGCTGCTCAACTTCACTTGCACAAAGAAAATTGAAGATCAAATCTACATTGTATTTCTCTTTTTTCTTACCCATCAAAATGGGAAGTATTTGAAATTTTGATTAGCACTTTTGGAGGTGCTATCAGCGAACAACCGACCTCATACATTACTGTCTGCATGCCCTACAAGGACAAGTGGGCAATCATTATCCATATTACAAATGCGGGTACTTGCAGACACAGCAATATCACCTTTAAGAACTATATTTAAGTGAAAATGTTGTACCTCAAAAGTGACCTATTGCTGAGTGTGTAAGAGCATAAGTTCAGCTACAATCCCAATGGCTAGCTAAAGTACACAAGTTATGATTAAGTAACTTACCAAATACAATTCACTGTAAAATACAAATTGAGCTGCATGTCTTTTGCCATATCATGGATATCAAGTGAAAAACTAAAGCTATCGAACAATGGATAAAACTTGCTAACTTTTATATAAAGTAAGGAGGAAAATAAGGGCATATGATTATTTTTACATGGCAAACATTATGTGTTGCTTTCCTTTTTCAATTATACAACTCGCATACAGTAGTCACGTATGGATGTGAGAGTTGGACCATAAAGAAGGCTGAGCACCAAAGAATCGATGCTTTTGAATTGTGGTGTTGGAGAAGACTCTTGGGAGTCCCTTGGACTGAAAGGAGATCCAGCTGGGCTGGAGGAAGCACAAGCTGGAATCAAGACTGCCGGGAGAAATATCAATAACCTCAGATATGCAAATAATTGCATCATGATTGAGGGCAGGAGGAGAAAGGGATGACAGAGAATGAGATGGTTGGATGACATCACCAACTCAATGGACATGGGTTTGGGTAGACTCTGGGAGTTGGTGATGGACAGGGAAGCCTGGTGTGCTGCGGTTCATGGGGTCGCAGAGTCGGACACGACTGAGCAACTGAACTGAACTGAACTGAACCACTAAGTGTGTTTATTTTACAGCTTGCACTTACAACTTCTTGTTGTGAACCTGTGTCCTTTCCTTTTCTACTTATATCATGGAGACACTAGCTGAATACTTTGTACTTATCCAAAATGACAATATCAATATCAATAATAGCAATTACAATGATAGGTCAGTTATAAGGTGCCTGCTATTTTCAATATCCTATATCTTACAAGTATTCTTCTTAATTCTTAAAACAATCTTGTCGTGAGTCAGTTGGCTGAGGGGCAAGCCAATCAGAAAGTCACATAAGTGGAAAAACTGTGCAGATTTGAGCAATCGGTCCACCCCTGAGCCTGTGTCCTTCATCCCCCCATCACCCCTTATCCTTGCCCCTTCTACAGGTTCAGAAAACATGTGCATTTGCTCTTTGAGTAAATGAATAAATAAGGATTTGCACTGCAAGGGAACACAATTGAGAGGGTGTCACTCAATCGTGTTTCCAGTCCCAGAGAGATGCACAAAAGTCAACAATTAGAATGCAACCTTTCCTGAGAGAGCTTGTCAGTCAGAAATCTTTTGTTTGGAAGCAAACTGGCTAAGAACAAAAGGAAATATGAGTTGACATTGTCTGAAAAGTTCAAGGGGTGGATTAGACATGGTGAGATCCATGCTCACAAATGATGTCATCACAACAGGCTCTCTGGCTCTCCCGGCCCCTTTATTTTCATCCACCCTCTTTCCATCTGTCTCAGCTCTGCTTTCTTCCAGGTTCACTTTATTCTCAATTTGACTTAACTATACCTAAGGGACCACAAAGCACTCTATAAAGTCTAACTTTTCTTTCTTCTGTTCACTGTTTGGAGGTGAATTAGACTTTCCTATGACTTTACATGACATTTAATTTTATCTTTATAACTTGGAGCCATGTGTTTGCTGAGAGAAAATAACCTGTCAGTGAATTTCTGCAGAGCAGGGTGAGAGAGGGCTGATGAAATGACAACAAGGCCTTACGTTTCATATAAGGGACAGAATATCTTAGGGTAATACAGATTTTTACTAAAACAGGGGGGAAAGAGGTCATTTTAAAAGCAAAGTCCATTTTTCTTAATGGACTTCAAATTTGCTGAAGTCATAATTTTTAATTGCCATATGAGCAGTTTCAACCTCTCTTCTCATTTGTTGAGGCCACTGGAAAAGAAAATTGAAATATGCCGACTACCATCAAAAGGGATGAAGAGAGGTTTGAATGGCATGAGCTTTGATTGTCAGGTCAAAAGTTCCTCTCTCTGTGTTGTTATTTATTTTCCTTCTTTGCTGTGAAAAAAAAAAAAAATTACTAGTTTGAAAGCCAAGTTGGAATAACTAGTGGAGAATAATTTCATACATTACCTTAATTTAAAATCAAGAGAGAAACTTTTTAGATACAAAGACCCAATTGTGAAAACTGGAAACTTCCTCCACTGAAACATTTATGGTGAATTTTCTCTGCCAAGATGAAACTTCCAGTGACCCAAACAAATTCATCATGAACCTACTTGGATGAAATGCTTGATCTTCTTCTCCTGTATATGCCTAGGACACTATCTTATAAAGTCTCTTTCCCACTTGTAGGACAGGGGCTGGGGCCCAAGATATAAACACAGAGTCAGTTAGAAAAAACAATTCTGTGTTTCAAGGAGGAACCCTCATAAGGTGACTGACCAGTTGTGGTTTGCCTGGAACTTTCCCAGTTTTAGCTTAAAGAGCCCTGTGTCCCAGGAATTTCCTTAGTTCTCAGCAAACCATTCTCTGTCCTTTAATTGTATTTTGTGTGAGATTTGAGGCAGAGATTAGAAACAGTTTTTCATAAACCTCACATTAATACTTAATACTTAACGATTATTGGGCTACTCCGAAGCAGTAACCATTGATGATTGTACATTAATCTACAAGGACAAATTTTATACTGGGCCTTGGGAGTTCCAAAAGATAATGTACAAGAACCCACCAAAATGGGTAAAAGTTAAACATGTCAATAAAATATTTAGCATTCCTAATTAAAAGAAACGAGAATTTACATAAATCACATAAAGAACAAAGTTAAGCATGAGTGACTGAGTGGTTCACTGGCTAAACTATAAAAACAGTATGATAGATTTCTCCAATATTTTTCTTTAATTCCTGAACTTAAATGCCAAGGAGCAAATATAATGAGAACTCTGATTAGCCTTTGTGTTAGAGAAGGCTCTGCAAGTGAAGCTGCTTAATAGCTACACTGACTTCAGACTACATTGTCAAAATCTTGCCATTATGAAGAGGAACAGAAATACAGTAGTCTTAATGTCATGCTTTATTTCTTCTGCGTGTTTGGCAGACAGAAATCTACTTTGACTTGAGAGCAAAGTAAGAGTGGATGGAATAAAAGAAAGCTTTTGTAGGCTCTAGGGAACATGGAGAAGATGGTCCCTAGCACCAACCATCCATGTGCTCTCTGAAATTAACTGTATCTCGTGGCTCAGCTGGTAAAGAATCCACCTGCATTGTGGGAGACCTGGGTTTGATCCCTGGGTTGGAAAGATCCCCTGGAGAAGGGAAAGGCTACCCACTCCAGTATTCTGGCCTGGAGAATTCCATGGACACAGTCCATAGGGTCACAAAAGGTCAGACACGACTGAGTGACTTTCACTTATAAATAGGTTGTGGCCATGTGAATGAGGGCACATTGAGAAGAATGTGAGTGAAAGTTCAGCTTTGTGAAGCTAAGCAAAATGTGAATTCTCCATAGATGCCTTGGCTGGAAGTGAAGAACTCTGAAATAGAGATATTGCAAATGGAAGCAGCTGCCTCCCTGAGACAGAACTAGAGAGACACTAAGCCACAAACGCCTGATCTGTATCAGATCATGATGGGAGCAAGAAGTGAACTGTGTTCACTCAGGGGTCTTGCATTAAACCATTGAAACTTTAGGGTTTGTGCTACTGACCTATAAAATTACCTGTTGAAATGATAAAAGCTAAGGTTGTCCACTAAGCTCCTCTAAAATGTCCTCTTGGAAAGAAGCCATAGCTCTATACTACAAAGTATCATGTGGGCATCTCATAGCAAAATCAACTCAAGAATAGATGCCTTCAGCACTTTCTGTCCTTAATAAAGTTATCGCTGGAACACTGTATCCTCAGATTGGGGTGATGTGTTGCGTAGCCCAGTTTGTAGGGCAGGGACATTACAAACATTTTCGTTGCTGTTGTATGAGACAGCTAGTCTGAATTGCCGTGTTTTGTGCTTTTTCCTCTAAAGCTCTTCTTATCCTCTATTCTAGCCTTCACTTTTCTATTCAACCCTACACACTGTCATGCTGCATTCCAGCGGATGTGCTGATTTTTCATTCAGATGAATACAGCAGTAGTAAAATAGAAAGAAAATGTATGGCTTTAATAAAATGCTTTTCCTTGACTACAACTGCCTCCTGAACTGTCCCCACAATATGTCCCGACAGCTGCGGAATTGTCAAATGTGGATTCACAAAGCACAGAATCAAGCTCATGCTCCACTGCTTCCTAACTGCATGAACTTGGGGATGTTATTTTACTTGAAACCTCAGTTTCTTATCTACAAAATGGGAGTGATGACATCTACCTTATAGCTACTTTAAGAGGTATACGTGACATAAGGGTGGCAGAGTGTGTGCCCGACACACACACAGCGAATGCTAGGTAAATACACACTGAATGCTCCTGAGTTCACAGAAACAGAAAGCATCGAAGAACTGAGGTGTGATGTCAACCCTAAGTGTTGTCACAGTAGTGTGCTGGTAAACATTAACAAATGGCTTTCCCGGGGTGGAAGGTGCAGGTCTGTAGTATTTGCTTAACTCCATGGTCCAAATGCTCCTACCATGGCTAATGTCAGGCAATCAACACAAGGTCCTTGGATGTGGAGTTGAGACAACAGCACAGTAGCACGTCATCATATAGTGTTATATTTCCTCCATGTACATGCAACAGATGCAAGTAATCTCAAGCAGAGGTAATGGCAAACTGTGGAAAAATAATTTAGAAGTGATGCTTTTAGTTTTTACTATCTTTTTCAAGATTTATTAGAATTTGAGTTTATGGACTTTAATGCTTATTAACAGACAGAAGAGACTCCTGGGCTATAGTCCACGGGGTCACAAAAGAGTTGGACACCACTTAGAGACAACAACATGTCTGTGTGTAACAACCATCACTTGAAAATTCAGCAACCAGCTCTTGTAAGCTGATACAAGCTAGCTGCAGCATACGCTGGGTGTGTCTGCTTAAATCTGCTAAAGCTCACCCATAGTAAAGGTCAGTAGCATGTTGTATTCTGGGAGACTCAGTCTTGTCATGGTGGGAGGTCACCTTCCATCGTAGGGAAAATGGGCTGAATCCCAGCTCTAAGGCATGTTAGCTCTGAGACTTTAGACAAATGTCTTCATTTTTCCAAACCTCAGTTTCTTCATCTTTAAATTAAGGGTTGGGGGAAAAAACGATACCTAACTCAAAATTTTTATAAATCGAAGTAATTCATGTAAAGAACTTGAAACACAGCCTAACACAACACATGAATTCCGTAATGCTAGTACCATCTTCCTCCTTCTCTCCCTAAACCCTTTTAGTCTTTACAATGTTTAGAGGAAAAATAAATTAACCAAGGGAACAGACAATAAAACCCCTTTGGTTGTGATACAGAAAAGCCCCTGAGCCAGGTAACTTCACCCAGATTGTGTCTTTGTGTACTTTTGTGTGTCTTTGTTCTCCATACAAGAGCAGGAACTAGAATTACCTCGAGTTGGTTGTTTCGCTGGAGCAATTACTATTTAAGTGAAGCAGTCCTTACATCAAGTGCAGATAAAAAACAAACTTCCCTGAATCTTTTGAAAGGACTGCGTTTTGAATCTGGGTCAAGTAGAAGGTTGTATATGGGTTATAGGTATGTACTAGAAAAAAGAATCTTGAAAATGCTAGCATGTCAAAAGAGAATCTAGAATTCAAACTGGAACATCTTTTATGAATCCATTTCTGACTTTTACTAATTTCAAGCATAACAAAACAGGTTGATATTTAACATACAAAATATTTCTAAATAAAGAAAAGTCATAGTATAGAATGCTATTAATTCAATATTAGACCCTTTTCTTACCGCCATTAAAAATAATATGAAGTCATGACATCCTTTAATATCTACTGTACCTACTACTTAAATATTACTAAAAATGTCTATTTAAAGAAGGTCTCAAATGCGTTCATTTTAGCCTTAGCCACAGGAACATGCCTAAAGAATGGAAATATCTTTTACAGTTAACAATTTACCTTTATGTTTGGTTTCCACGCTGGTCGACATAAACAACTAAATGTCATCCATACCTCCTCCCATCACCAAATTACCTGGAAGCAAGTCACAACCCGCTTAAACCCTATTTCTCCTTAAAGATATACCACCTGACACTGCCAGCTCACAAACCAATATCTAAAAATAGTGTTACATTTAATTAAATAATAAAACATCATCATTTCTACTGGAATACAGATATAGTTACTAAAATTTAATAATTAAATAGGTATTTATGATTCTGTGTGATATTTTTCAACAACATCCCTCTCCCTATTTTTCTATGAACTTTTTGTTTTTTTGCTGTCCATGGGCTAGCACCAAATTTTAGGCCGGGCAATTTAGAAACGGTAAGACCCTAAAGAGTCAATATTTCAAATTATCAATAGCTTTGTTCAAAAGACTTATTTTACAACACTAGCTAAAACCAAGCATTGGGCAGCTGAGTAGTTTCTTGCTAGCCAGAGTTCCACAGGGTTGGTTAAGGTAGGTTGAGTTTTTAACCAGTTGCTGTCATCTGTGTCCACACACATGAGAAGGTGCCTGTGTCGTGTCCTGGCGTCTGTCCCCCTGCAGGTGTGAGTGGGTGTGTAGGATGGGCAATATACTACGGACTCAAGGATGAAGAGGAGGCCCTTGGACCATGACCCATGACTCATTTTGAATCTCACAAGACAGAAATAGTAATTTCAACTAAAAAGAAATTGAGCGACTCCCTACTGTGAGACAATCCTACTTTCAGATTCTACATCTTATGTAATATAGATGAATAAAATAAAATCAGCCCTCTGGTGTTTATAACCTACTGGCAAAAGCAGACATATATACATGCTACTATAAGAAAAGAAATGGACATGCTTTTATCTGTGATGGCATGTTCTCAGGCAGATTGGAAGCTTTTTATATTTAAGGTACATTTGACTTTAGTTACACAAGTGAAGGTCTCCACAATCAAAGTCAAGGTAAAGACGGTAAAGAGTGTCCAGGACAGAGCAACAGAGTCACAAGCAAGAGTCAGTCAAGTGCGCAGTGTTGTCCGGGAACAGAGGGGGACCTGCGGTGCTGGAACGAGGTCCACACGGGCAGCCGGGGATGAGAAGGCTGACTGCACGGTGCTTGATGGCTTCACTGAATCCTGGGACTGAATTCTTAAACCTATGGGAGATGTGGGGAAGGAAATGGTCAGATCACTGATTACATATCACATAAATGTAGAGACCGGTGGACAGGCTGAGAGGCTACACAAAGGGAAATGGACTAGGAAGCCGTTTATAACCTCAGGTGGGGTGGAAACCAGAGAGAGTGACTTGAGAAGCTTTTGTGTCAACACTAACAGCAGTTGGAGATCCATCAGATGAGAGTGTTTAAAAAAAAAAAAAAAAAGACTCAAGATGGGGACTGTGAACCACGATGGTACAGAGGCGTCTGGCTCAGATGGAGGTGGCTGATATTAGTCCAGATGGAGATTTCTGAGGAGCAGGTATACGGGGGAAAGACTGCATTTGGTTTGATGATCAAGTAGTTCATACACAAGAGTATCCATGAGGTGAGGAGATCTGTGTGAGTATAATCACACTGTGAAATGCTACAGGCCACTCGCACATTGGGCACTTAAATGCATCGACTCGGTTCTGACGTATACTGCTGCTGCTAAGTCGAGTCAGTCGCGTCTGACTCTGTGCAACCCCACAGACAGCAGCCCACCAGGCTGCTCTATCCCTGGGATTTTCCAGTTAAGAATACTGAAGTGGGTTGCCATTTCCTTCTCCAACGCATGAAAGTGAAAAGTAAAAGTGAAGTCACTCAGTCGTGTCCGACTCTTCGCGACCCCATGGACTGCAGCCTACCAGGCTCTTCCATCCATGGGATTTTCCAGGCAAGAGTACTGGAGTGGGTTGCCATGTTCTTCTCCAACTGACATATGAGTAACTATAAAACACACACCAGATTTCAAAGACTTTATACAGAGAAAAGAATGTAAAATAGTTCATTAACAATTTTTATGATGATTACATGTTGAAATAACATTTTGGACATTCAGTTCAGTTCAGGTCTGTCACTCAGTCGTGTCCGACTCTTTGTGACACCATGAACCCCAGCATGCCAGGCCTCCCTGTCCATCACCAACTCCCAGAGTTCACCCAAACTCATGTCCATTGAGTCAGTGATTCCATCCAACCATCTCATCCTCTGTCATCCCCTTCTCCTCTGCCCTCAATCTTTCCCAGCATCAGGGTCGTCTCAAATGAGTCAGCTCTTCATATCAGGTGGCCAAAGTACTGGAGCTTTAGCCTCAGCATCAGTCTTTCCAGTGAACACCCAGGACTGATCTCCTTTAGGATGGACTGACTGGATCTCCTTGCAGTCCAAGGGACTCTCAAGAGTCTTCTCTGACACCACAATTCAAAAGCATCAATTCTTCGGCACTACATTTTCTTTAAGTTTCTCACATCCATACATGACCACTGGAAAAACCATAGCTTTGACTAGACGGACCTTTGTTGGCAAAGTAATGTCTCTGCTTTTAAATATGCTATTCAGGTTGGTCATAACTTTCCTTGCAAGGAGTAAGCATCTTTTAATATCATGGCTGCAATCACCATATGCAGTGATTTTGGAGCCCAGAAAAAGAAAGTCAGCTACTGTTTCCACTGTTTCCCTGTCTATTTGCCATTTTGGACATAATGGGGTTAATTAAAATATTTTAATGAAATTAAATTCCTGTTTCCTTTTATTTTTTTTAAACATGACTATGAGAAACTATTACCTTTATATATCTGTCTCATATTTTTATTGGACAGTGCTAATGTGAGGAACTTTAAATAAAATATTGAGTTTAAAAAAATTCCCCTCCAGGGGGATTGGGGGAAGAATGGATACATGGATATGCATGGTTGAGTCCTTTCACTCTTCACCTGAAACTACCACAACATTGTGAACTGGCTATACTCCAATACAAAATAAAAAGTTTAAAGTTACCAAAAAGAAAGAAATGAAGAGAGCTTCAGAGTCCTGTGGGACAATTAAAAATAATAATAAGTTTATTTATTTTAAAAAATTCTCCTCCAAAAATATAATTTCTATTACTGAATTATGATAAATCTATGAAATTGCTTCTTTCTATCATCTCTTTGTAAGTAACCTTGTATCTCATTCATGTATTAAATGGCATGTTTAAGTTTCAGTGTGGAAGGACTGTGATTACGAAAATGAATCACAAGAACAAAATCTCTAAGAGTTTCAGGGTGAACGTAAAATGGGGACCAGAGACATCCAGGAAGCAAGTGGGATGGCAGGCACAGTAGATTTGGAGGAAGGGCTCTCCATATACTGCCTGCTCCCCACGTAGCCCCCACGACCTCCATCAACAGTGGCTCCCCTGATCTCATTGTCCTCACCTGCAAAATAACTAGGCTAACCTCCTTCAGTTTCTATGACTTGATGCTATCATTTCATGAAACACAAAGGACTACATCATGTTTATATGCATTGACAGTATTTGGCTAGAAGAAAGGGATAGAATTCCATAGTGGGAAATGGGTGAGCATTTACAGAGGCACCAACTCCAAAAGGAACAAAACTTTTAAAGAGAATGATAAGTAGACCAGGCATTTAAAGGTAGATTTATGGAGGGAAAGCTTGAAAACACCTGAAGGTAAATCACAGAAAATTTTCAATGCCAAACTAAGGAAACAGAACCTACCTGTATGTAAGTGGTTCTCAACACCCACTGCCCCCCAGAAGCACTTGGCTATCTCTAAAGACACTTGGTTATCACAACTAGAAAATGAATGGCTGCAACCAGTAGCAAGAGGGTAGAGGCCCGAGATGTTGCTCAGCATCCTACGGGGCACAGCCCACCATCCAAGCAAAGAACTACCTAGCCCAAAGTGTCAATAGCGCCATGACTGAGAAACCTGGTTCTAGGTAATAGGGAGCAATTCCAGATCTGACTCAGTCAGCAGATTGCCTCTCTTTCTG
Organism: Dama dama; assembly: GCF_033118175.1. Classification (NCBI taxonomy): domain Eukaryota; kingdom Metazoa; phylum Chordata; class Mammalia; order Artiodactyla; family Cervidae; genus Dama; species Dama dama. The sequence continues at coordinate 36,160,898 of NC_083708.1, read as the reverse complement.
TCCTCAGCTATGTGTAGTATCTATGCACTTGAGAGAGCTGAACAATGTACACTGTCCCCTCATCTTACACAGATCATGGTTACAAATGTGCTTATTTTAAATAAAAATAATCATTACAGTATCAGAGAATTTACACTACAGGTACATTTTAAGTTGATGCTTTACGGAACTATATTTAGCCTTGGAACTAGAACAGCAGTTAGTGGGCTGGACCAACCTGTTCTAATTAAATAGAAAGTTAATTTAGAAGTGACCTAAAAGTGAACCTTTTTGAAAGTCAGGAATGTGTTTGCACTAATTTGGGACTTTATTTTCAATTTCTCTCTGTTAGAAGAGAGAATGAAATGGTAAGAGCCAGAAATTATCTTCACTGAATATCCATCTGGAGGAATAAAATGATAGATATATTGGAATAACTCCAGCCCAATTTTGCAAAATTCAAGAAGAGAGCTGTGGAATGAATTATTGTTTGTAAAACTCCTGGAATCCAGTAGGTTTTAACTAAATGGAACTTTTCCTCCTCTTGTTTACCTATTCTGAGAAAAAGTGCACCTGGGACAAATTATCCTACCCTCTTGGAGAGGGGAATGGCAACCCACTCCAGTATTCTTGTCCAGAAAATCCCAAGGACAGAGGAGACTGGTGGGCTATAGTCCATGGCATCACAAAGAGTTGGACAGAACTGAGAAAGTGAGCAGCATGCACGCTTGAAGCGGACATATATTTTGCAGGATTTTTGCTTTTCAAAACTAAGCTCAATGTATCATTTTTAAATTTCAGATGTTTCCCTTTCCTACTTCCTTCAAGCTAAATGTAGCTTGAGGACAATGACTTGTAGTGTATCAAGAAATACACAGGCATCACACTCTGTACCCAAACAGTTTTCCCTTATCTTTCCAGCAAATACAGAGTCTGTCTGGGCACTAATGCATAAACCAAAACATAACAGGAAAGCCAAGGAAGTGATTCTGTTTTGTCCCATGGCACTGATCAACCACTATACATTGATAACTGTGAGATTTTTTTATCCCCAACACTGCCCTCTCCTTCGAACTCCAGCATCATTCAGTCACCTGCCTCATTGGCACAACCATTTCAAGGGCTACGCATTAGTGCAAACTCACTATGTACAAACCAAACCCCTCACTTCTGTCCCCAGACATGCTCCTCTGGCAGCTTCTGCATTTCTGCTGATGGCAATTCCACCCTTCCAGTTGTCCAGGCCAAAATCCTTCACTGATTACCTTAAAATTTTATCTGGAAACCAACTTTATACTCATCCCCCCTTCTTATCCCTCCTACCCTGGAGTGAGTCACTCTCCTTATATCACTGCAACTGCCATCTAATTTGTCTCTGTGCTTCCATTCCTGACCCCAGAATCTAGTCTCATAAGAAGCACCAGGACAAACTTTTCTAAGACACAATCTGGATCATGTTACTCCACAAACCCTCCATGGGTATCCCACTTCACTCAGGGTAAAAATCCACGTCCTTGAGATGGCCTACAAAGGCCTATATCAGGAGCTTCAAACAGTTTCTGCACAAAGCCAAAGAGTAAATATTGTTTGCTTCATGGTAAAAAAAAAAAAAAAAAAAAAAAAGAACTGCTCTGCATCTCAACTACTTATTCAAGGCAGCAGTAGACAAGACATAAATGAATGGTCATGGTTAGTATTTGCAAAACCAAGTCATGGGCAAGATTTGGCTAGTCAGCCATAGTGCCCCCACACCCTGACATTCTGCTTTCCTGTTTTATTTACCTCCATAGCACTTAATGCCATCTGCCATACTGTGTATTTACTTGTTTATTTTATGCCTCCTCTAATTAGGGCATAAGCTACATTGTCTCTTTGCTTTAAGCAGTATCTCCAGTATCTAGAAACCTTTCGTTACATGTTGCGCTGAGCTATGCTTAGTTGCTCAGTCATGTCTGACTCTTTGTGACCCCATGGACTGTACCCACCAGTCTCCTCCATTCATGGAATTCTCCAGGCAAGAATACTAGAGTGGGTTGCCATGCCCTCCTTCAGGGGATCTTCCCAACCCAGGGATCGAACCCAGGTCTCTGGCACTGCAGGTGGATTCTTTACCACCTGAGCCACCAGGGAAGTCCTTCTTGTACACAAAAGGGATTTAAGAAATAATTGTTAATGAATGAGGAAAGATGAAGATGCAGCCATACAGGAGATCATTGGTCCACTGGCTGGTAGGTCACTGTACACGCACAAGGAGAAGTAAAACACACAGGCCACTGTGTATGTTGTGATGCCCTATCTTATTACACCCAGCAAATCTTTCCAAACACCACCATCTACACTTCTTAATCATGAGGGTTACTGTAATCAGGATAACAGAAGGATTTCTTACATTTTGGTAACAGCATATTTTTTCAAAATAACTTTCAATGTCTATTATTTCATTTCATCTGGATAAAAATCCATAAGGAGTCAGAGAAAATTGCTAATATCCACATTTACTAATTAAAAAGACAAGACAGAGAGATTAAATAACTTTCCAACGGTCGAAACTAGTGAGGCCTTCACAGAAACAAGCCTAGAACTGAGCGACTACTTTGCCCTGATGCATTTTTCTCCTCTCATACATTTGATTCAAGGTAGTCCAGGTTTCATGCTTCATAATAAAAGAGAATATATTCTGGGAGGTGGGAGATGAGAAGAACTTTGACCCCTGAGATACTTTGGCAAAGTTGTGGGAGACAGCAAGACGATTAAATTCACCCATCCCTGAAAATAATAATCCTCTACGCCTTAACAAGAGAATTATTGGGTGATAAATGACAATTTGCTAGTAAGAATGAAGAATGGAAGGTACTATTTACTGGGAGGGTAGCAAAAACTTTGAAAAATAATCAAACTTTTAAACTTCTATGACCTTCCTTTCTCCAGGGACACTCCCACTGGGTTTTGGCAGGGGTACTCACAGTCTCAAAACACTTCTGCTCGTTCTTCCAGCTTCTTTCTTAATCAGGGGTTTGGGGAACCAGTATCAGTTTTCTTAGTGGCAAAGCAGCAGGCTGGGAGATTTCTGAATTCCTATTCTGAGGTCAACCATTTCCTAAGGGAGAAATGGAAATGTGAAACACTTTTCAGCATGACATTCTGATTTGTGACATTTGGTGTGTTGTGGCTTCGTTTCTTTTGGAGACAGTGAAGTGAAAGTTGTTCAGTCATGTCCAACTCTTTGCAACCCCATGGACTATACAGTCCATGGAATTCTATAGGCCAGAATACTGAAGTGGGTAGCTGTTCCCTTCCCCAGGGGATCTTCCCAATCCAGGGATCGAACCCAGGTATCCCACATTGCAGGCAGATTCTTTACCAGCTGAGCTACCAGGGAGATAGCATCCATGTAAATTAAACACAAACACTCTTTACATCTTTCCAACCAACAGCCAAAACACGTAGCATCTCAACACTTGAAATATACTTGATACAAAAGAATATTTCAACAGCATCTGGTTTTCATCTTTGGTTTCTTCCCTTCCATTCATTATTGCTAACAACAGAAAAATCTTTATAATCAGCAATCTACCAGTAAAAATCCACCTTGTTGTTATTCAGCTGCTAAGTTATGCAACCCCATGGACTGCAGCACACCAGGCTTCCCTGTCCTTCACTATCTCCCAGAGTTTGCTCAAATTCATGTCCACTGAGTCAGTGATGCTATCCAACCATCTCATCCTCTACCGCCACCTTCTCCTCCGGCCCTCACTCTTCCCCAGCATCAGGATCATTTCCAATAAGTTGGCATCAGGCGGCCAAAGGATTGGGGCTTCAGCATCAGAAGCTTCTCTCCTGCTACCAAAATCACTCCATGATCAGGCTTCCCTTTACTAAAAGGTTGCTCTTTCCCCACAATGCAGTCCCCCTACATACCTATAAGCAAGCAACTCTGCATACCAACAAGTGACCTTTTACTATGCGAGTATGAAGATACCACCGTAGAATGTACTTGATATGGTTGTGGTGGGGCCCCATGTTGGGCGGGACTGGGATAGGGATCGAATACACTTCACAGAATAGTTGTCACTGAGCTGAGTTTTCAAAGAGGAGAGGAACAGTCCCTACAGATGGAGAGAAAAGGACAATGCAGACAGAGGAAAAAAGTTAGGTGCCCAAGGGCCCTACCAGACAGTTCTACTTCTTAATTACCCAGTCTCTCCTGCCTTAAACCCCAGGGCACACTTTGGTCTTTAGCTGTCAATTTAGTGCTTCTTGTTCCTTCCTAACACTTAAATCTCCCTCTTTTAACTCCAAGGCGAGGCTAAGGATTTGAATTTCTTCGAATCCTTCAAAAATGTATTCCACATTGTAAAGGATTAAATATACTTGGTGCAAAAAACTGATAATTAACTTTTTCTCTATATTCTTTATATTCCTTGAGTTCTTTGAGCTTGTAGTTGTCCACGATAAAATCCAAACTTTTTAGCAGGACATGCAAAGTCCAGTCTGGGCTGGAGCTAACCCACTCTTCTCAGCCTCGTTTTCCCACCACTCTCAATGCTGCCTCCTCCCCTACTCACATTATAGTCCCACAAACACACACTCACACACTTCCCTTAGGGTTACAATAGTGTACTACTTGACATTCCTCAAGTTGGCCTTGTCTTGCTTCATGGATTCCTGAAACTTCACACCTTCCCTCTGTCTGCATTGCCCTTTCCTCCCTAATCGATGGGACCATCCCTCTTTTTAATCTCAGAAATTCAGTTCAGTGACACCTGTTGAGTGAGGTCCATCCCATCCCCAACCCCAGCCCCACCCAACACAGGGTCCCACCACAAACCACGTACATTCTTCCATGGTGTATCTATCACATTCTAAAGTTACTTGTTTGCATGTGTCTCTCTCCTACTAGACAATGAGATTCTTGACGTCCATGTCTTATTCATCATTGTTGGTCAGAAGTGTATAATTAATGTGGTCAAAGTGAAAGTCAGTGTGTAAAATTGAAAGTCGCTCAGTCATGTCCGACTCTTTGCGACCCCATGGACTGTAGCCTACCAGGCTCCTCTGTCTATGGGGATTCTCCAGACCAGAATACTGGAGTGGGTGATCTATCTCTTCTCCAGCGGATCTTCCCAACCCAGGAATCGAATTGGGCTCTCCTGCATTGCAGGATTCTTTACCAACTGAACTACCAGGGAAGCCCAATATATATGGAATATTATACAAAGTTCTGAAGGGAATATAGAAATTACAAATACAGAAGCAAGGGTCTCCCCCTCTCTTGGAAAATTTAAAAAATATTTAGATGGATTAGATATGTATACATTAAGAATACCTGTAAACAACTTGCATCAGTAAGGGTCCTTTCAGGAGACAGAAATCAGATTAGTAGTTTGAGTAGAAAATAAAGTAATATAAGTAATTATTAATTCATAAAAGGGGGTGAACTACTAAAAGGACTAAAAGAGAACTCTAAGCAGTCTGGAGTTTCGATGTGCAAAAAGGCAGCTACTACCTCTTGGCTGAGGGAAAGGGACCCCAAACAGATTCAGATCTCTCAAAGAGGGTGTGGTCTGAGAGTTCAACCAAAGCTACCACAGATAGGGTCCATAAGAGGTGCTCAGAAGCAGCCCCTGGTTGATGAAAGTGTACCCTGAGAATGTATCTGGAACTTCTAGACTTCCTCGCTGAATAACAAATGGAAGCCTGGAACCGGGAGGGAAGCATCAACCTGGCATATCAACTTGTAGTATCCCTCTAGTGCCCTCTATTGGCAAAGTTGAGCATCACACCAGCAGCAAAGGAAAACTGTTTACAGGGTCCAGTTCATTTTTCCCAAAGCAGGGCAGAGAAGGGTGGATTCGGAGCTGAAAGACAATAAAATGATCACTGACGCAAGCTTCAAAGCAAAATTAAAGAATGGAAATTCATATACACTATAATATAAAATTAATATAATACAGAAGTGCTTAGTAACTCAGTTATGTCTGACTCTTTGCGACCCCATGGACTGTAGCCCACCAGCCTCCTCTATCCTTGGGGATTCTCCAGGCAAGAATACTGAAACGAACTGCCATTCTCTTCTCCAGGGGATCTTCCCAACCCAGGCACTGAACCCAGGCACTGAATTTGCAAGCAAATTCTTTACCATCTGAGCTACCAGGGAAGCCCCACAGAAGCACTAAGGCCAGTTAATCCATCCTATTCTAAAAGAAAACTGTAAAAGTATTTCTGATTTTTTTTTTAATAAACCAACAAAAATTTTAAGAGAGAGCCTTGCAAAAAGTAATACAGCTTGGTTCAAATTAATTACAGGTTTTTAAATCCCAGGAGTTAAACACATTACTTTTTCTTTTTTCTCTTTGAAATCTAATAAAAAGGAAAATAAAAAGGAAAGTTTATGTAACTTCAAATGAGGAGTATGGAATATTTGAAATATTATCAGAATTGTACCAGATGACCCTAACCAGAACCTGCAATAGGACATATTTTTCACACAATAGAGTTACTTCTTTACTGCTCTTCAGAGTAATAAAGAGATGATGCATGCGTGCAGGCTCAGTCGCTCAGTCATTTCCAACCTTTTGCATTTTCCATTCTTTTGCAACCCTATGACTGTAGCCCACCAGGCTCTGTCCATGGAATTCTCCAGGCAAGAACACTGGGTTGCCATTTTCTCCTCCAGGGGATCTTCCCAACCCAGGGATTGAACCCCTGTCCCCTGCTTTGACAGGTGATTCTTTACCACCGAGCCACCTGCGAAGCCCCAAGAGATGATATAGAAGGCTAGAAATGAACAATGAGAAATAGAAACACAGAAATCTATTTAATTTTGGGGAAGTAAACAATAATAATTTCATGTAATAGAATGAATGAATAAAATACATTTATATTCCAAGAAAGGACCAGTCAAACTTTCCTCTTAGATACTGGGTATAGGACAGAGACCCTTAGGGGATGAGAGAGTCATGACTTGGGCTCGTTTCCCTGAAATCTGGACAACATAACCCATGCTTGCCCAATATATGTGTTACTTTGCCTAACCAAAGTAGGCAACCAACTTTGCCTTTTTTCGTTACCAACATGGATTCAGATGTTGTCAATCCAGTTCTGCATAGAGATGGTTTCATTTTTCAGGATGTGTAATCTGGAATCATGAAAGCGGTTGACAAGGTAGGCATTTCACTCTAGAGTTTGAAAGATAGGAAGAACGCTGAGAACTCTGCTGAATGACAAGCTGAAAAAAGCTTTGCTAATGCAATTCATAGAGTAATAAAGTCTCTTAAACATATAAATGTCAAAATACTGTCAGACAGATATTTGTTTCCAAGTGATACAATAGTATTTGAGAACTGACAGGCTATGGGGCTCTGGACATCAGAGCACTGACATCACGGGCATCAAACTCTGGTTGTATTTTTCCGCAGACTTTGGCAGCAAGGGCCATGACTGTCTGTGACATGGCTTTGCCTGTTAGGTTTCTCTTCAGTTCAAAATCAGCACCACTCATCCTTATTGTGTTCTTTCTTCCTTATCGCCTCAGTTTCTGAAGATTTCTTTATTTGATTTGCCTTGGACAAGCTCCAGACACAGACCACTGGATTTTACTACGAAATCGGCAGCACCCTCTGGAACTGCTTATTTTTTCTGGCAGAAAGGCACCCATGATGCATCGCTTCCTCTCACAGAGCTAATTAATTGCAGTGTCTGCGCCATAGGACTCATCTTGAAAGGACAGGTCACTGAAAGAAACTTGTCCTTTCCCTTGGGGGAGCATCTGGGAGCAATATTCCCACATGTCAAACCTGTTAGCTCCTGTCTCAACCACACCAAGACACCTGGCCGCCAGATTCACACACCAGCTTGCCAAATCTCATCAGTTCATCGACAGCACAGAGGCCCTTTGGATTGGGGTGGCCCAAGAGTGGAAAGCTCACCAGAGAAAATATCACATTCTATCCTTTTTCACTGAACAATGATTATCAGAGAAAGCTGAGCAGCCAATACTTGTTATTTTCCTTAGTGTCTGGTAAACACTCATCCAGTCCCAGATCAATTTGATGAGCGTCTATTGCAAAAGTGAACTCAGATCGTATTTCTTAAGTACTCATCAGACTTTCTTGGGCACCCAGATATGTTTTTCTCCAGGTAAATAGAGGCCACCTTAGTCATCCCTGAGCATTTCTGATGAGATTCATTACATAGCTTAGGAAGGATTGTTTATATGCTTAGATAACGTGCTGGAGATTTTTTAATGAGGCTCAGGTACTTTAGCTTTTGCCCAAGAATGCACTGTGGTTTCAATTCAAACCAGACTGCACTCATCAACACATGTTCCTTTGATGAATTATTATTTATGTGAACTGACAAAGCAGTGTGATTTTTCCATCAGTCATCAAATCTGCCCTTACACAGTTGGCAATAAATGTTTATTTTCTTCAGTAAGAATGATCTAAATATGCTTGCAACCTGCTGTTTGTTATGATGTTTTTATAACAATGGTAACTTCTTTTAAAAAAATCTGATTCAAACATTACACAGCTCTTCATTGGGTTCAAAACTAGGGAAGTCTCATTTTTGCAATTTTATTCCTATGACACTCACCAAGTACCTAATGATGTTAGATTGCTCTATCTCAACAGCTACTCAAGGTTCAAACACACTAAAGGAAATTAAAAAAGATAAGAAAAAAAGAATATCCTGGCCATTGATGGAAACAAGATGCAATAGATCAGCTCTCAATGAACATGACTGTATGGGAAACCTGTGAAATATCAGGCTGATGTCTACAAATGCTCCTTATAGGGGTGATAATGAAGAAAAAGCTGATGAACACTGACATACACCTCCCTCGAATTGCAAATACTACAACACGGGTTGCTATCACATCTTTCCACAGTTTAAAACCCCTCAATGTTTCCCTATTACAGACAATTCCTTATTAAATAACAAACTCATTAGTCTAATATCCAAGGCTCCCTACACTCTCAAAACAATCTACTTCTTTAGCTTTCTTTTTCGGTCCCGTCTTATAACCCTCCTGTTTCAGAAAACTAACCTCATCATTCCTTAAATTTCCTTGCCCCTCTGCCTTTGTTTACACTGGTCCCTCCATCTGAGAATGAGTTCACTCTTTTATTCTCTCTTCCACTTCTCCTCCCAAATTTTATCTTTCAAGGCCTGGTTCAAACATCAGTTCTTCAAGGTTCCCCACACTCATGAGAGTAATCTAAGAGATCAGCCTTCCCTTTGAACATCTAACCAGTCAGTAATGCTTACTTTCACTTTACTTGGAATTAGAATTATTTAGGGCTCTCACAACTATCAGTTAAGCTGTGAAAAGAGGAATTGTTTTGCAGAATTCTGTAAGCCCCGATGGTTTAACATAGTATTTTGAACATAATAAATACTCAGTTTTTTCAACTGAAAGTAATTATCCTTCATTGCTTTTTTTGGGAAGGAAAGTATACTTTTTGTCACATCTTGATCCCTGGGTCAATATGGCAGTTTGCTTGAGTCCTTAATGCACTGTTGCTTTCTCATAAGTGGTGATGACCACAAACTATTGGTTATGTAATTATGGCTATCTAAAGTTATCTAAAGTAATATACAAATGGCGCTGTCTTAGGGAGATAGGTACTTGCACTTGTCCATGCCCTCTTGGTTATCCAGGTGTTTCCTATTTCTTCCATGCCAGAGTGGCTTGTGTTGAATCTGGAAAGACAGATGCCTTAGCAATTGCTAATAGACTCTTTAATGCATGGATGATGACAGTATGGTAATAACTTCTTGAGTTCCTTTGATTAGTGATAGTTTCCTGACCAGTTTCAGTTAAGGCGCTAGCCTTCCAGGGAAGCTTTTCGGCAGCAGATCAAGTAAACAGCAAGCACATTCTGCATGCTGAATCAGTTGGGAGTAGTTGGTCAATGACTCAGAAGAAAGAAATACCTCTTTCTGATTTTCAAAATGTCTGAAGCTTAGTTAAGGGAAAAAACATCACTTTAAAAAGTCTTTTTGAAATCACACAGTTTAGGACTGGCAGAGCTGGAATACCTATCTGATTTTAGAGATGGTTAACTTTGGTGATGCTGTCCACACATAGCCCTCTTTTTTCCCAGTGTCCCCACACTCTGTCATTCTTTTCCTCCAAAAGGCTTCTCTTGTTGGTCAGATGTAAAAATAAGTACTTTGTCATTGGGGAAAGCACAAATGACATGAATGGGCCCCAAATTTCTAAAGATAGTCATCAGCCCTGAAAATCCTCTATATGGCTATAACCACTAGTCTTAGCTATGAGGAAAGAAAGAAATGTAATGTTCTTCATTGATAATATTGGTCTATTAATTGTCAAATTATGGGTTGAATTTTTCAGGAAAATGGGTCAGGCATCATCTCTAGACACTGGATCAACATACTCTGCTACTCACTGATATAAATGGATCTAAATGTCAATCAACAAATGAATGGAAAATGTGGTGTATAAATACATATACATATGTGTGTGTGTATAAAATATTAGTCATAAGAATGAAATAATGCCATTTGCAGCAACATGGATGGACCTAGAGATTAGCATATTAAGTGAAGTATAAGTGAAGTCAGACAGAAAAGATAAATATCATATCTATCATTTATATGTGGAATATAAAAAAATGATACAAGTGAACTTATTTTAAAAACAGAATAGACTCACAGACAGAAACAAACTTTCAGTTGCCAAAGGGAATTGGTGTGAGGAGAGATAAATAAGGAATTTGGGATTAACACATATGCACTACTCTATATAAGGGTATCACCCTGGTGGCTCAGATGGTAAAGAATCTGCCGGCAATGCAAGAGACCCAGGGTTGGGAAGATCCCCTGGAGAAGGGAATGGCAGCCCACTCCAGTGTTCTTGTCTGGAGAATTCCATGGACAGAGGAGCCTGGCAGGCTACAGTTCGTGGGGTCACAAAGAGTCAGACACAACTGAGCTACTCACACACACATATATAAAATAGGTAAACTACAAGGACCTACTCTACAGCACAGGGAACTATACTCAATATCTTATAATAATCTATAATGTAAAAGAATCTGAAAATATATATGCATAACAATTATTTTGCTGTATACTTGAAACTAACACATTATGAATTAATTATAATTTTTTAAAAAAAGGAATAGGATATCAAGATGAGACCTGCCATCATTTTTTAATTGGATCCATTCCTTTTTCACAATAGCTGGATCATGCCAAAAGTTTTTTTCAAAGTTCTTTTCATTCTTATTATAATTCTTCCATTTATGATTTATTTATAGTATTCACAAAACTATTCCTAAAAGTAAACTGTATTGAAATATATAATTAAAGACATAAATTTGCTCAAATATTATACCCATTGTGCATTTTTGTGTGTTGATTACAGTCTTCTAGGAAAAAAAAACAACTTTGTGGAGGGTAATATATGAAATCCAACCCACCCCCCAAACTGCCTTTGTTCTTCACTACTGGAAAAAGAGTCCCTTCCCCATTTCCTGTGATGGGGAAAAAAAAAAGAGAGAGAGATAAAATGCATGGTGGTGTTTTTGTTAACTGTATTAGATCATCAGTCCCACCACTGTTTCACAGATTAATACTGGTAACGTGATGAATTGTCTATTCCTAATGTCTTCTTCAAGAAGCTCTTAGAAATAATCAGAAACTTGACACTGAGGAAGATGGAAGCAACAAGAAGAACTTGATGTTTATATGAAAGCCAACTTCTTTCATGTCTAATTAGCAACAAAATGGGGTATACGGTTTCTATCTCTGTAGACACACACAGTAACTCTTTTATTTGCCTACTTTTGCACAAAACATAGCACATGGTATGCATCTGTTCTTAAAGTTTTCAACCTCTCATTGTCTAGAATTGAAACAAGAATATAAAAGTTCAGAGGATTAGTTCCCTCCCAGTTCTCACCAATGATACTTGATTGCTTAGAGCGACTGCAAAAAGTCTGAACAGATCTTAGTATAAGGTCTACTTCTATTATATATGAATACATACCCATACTACTGACATTATATATACTCTCTCTCTCTCCCTCTCTCTCTCTATATATATATGTATATATGTATGATTTATGCCTAAAATTAAAGATAACTCTCAGATATAATGTATTTAATTACTAGAATATTCAATAAACTGACCATTTTAAAGAGCAGAATTTGGCTTCTAATATTTTTCTTCATATTTAAATTATATTTTACTATAAAAGTTTATAGTATTTCTCATTTCACCAATGGAAAATTTGTATATTAGTGAGGATTTCTGATTTTACCCAACAGAACATAGAAAACTGCCACATCCTAAATAGAGGGGCTGGGTAAACAAGTGATCTGTTCATTTGTTTTTCTGTTATGTTCTTTGCCTCACCTCTGTTTACAGATGACTGTGAATAGACTTACAAAAATAAAAACAATAAAAAGATGAAAGTAAATATAACTGAGAATAGATTATTTAAGGCCAAACTTCAATAAATATCACAAGGGTTCTAAGGGCTTATACATTTCTACATGATCTAACCTTAATTCCTTGTAAGTCTTTTTTTTTTTTTTGGAGTAGAAGCAACAGGAGATAAAATGAGTTACATAATCTTTTTGGTAATAATGAAGAAAATACCTATGTGCACTTCTCAACACCTCAATTTTGAAAGAAGTGTGCCCTCTGAGTGTGCTCAGTAAAATTCACAACAATCAGTGTGATCTGTCAGCTGTGAGAGATACATTTATATAAATTTTACATTTACATAGATATAAATACACACACACAAGGCTTTGAAATATCCAAACTAAGGTGAAACTGAAATTTAACATAACAAGGCAAATCTATGATGCTATAGGGTATATTAAGAGGAATCCTAATGAAATATATTCACCTGGGAAAACCACTCTATGACTAGAAAGGAGATGTTCCTCTTGTACCAATTCAAGAGAAAGCTAAAGACACAGAAGATGGTACAGGATTATCCAGCATCACCCTGGAAGGAGAAAAAGTTTGGCCTTGAACTACAGAGAAATGAGTGTTTTATTGACCAGGACAATGCACTAGACCCTAAGCACTGACAGAATTTCTCTTAAAACTGTCCATCTCTCTTGGTTCTGCTTCTTGTGTTTTGTAAGCAAACTTAAAGATGGCAGGAAAAGCAGACCTCAGATGATGGTCAATGGCATTCCACATCAGGATTCTGACTTTTAGAAGTTTGAGCAGAGTGAATTGGCTTCACTGAGTCTGATCACACTTGAAACACTGACAACTCCATGAGAATTTCAGTAGAAAGTCATCTTGGCTTCTCCCAGAGACACTCAACCTCATCCTTCTTCTCCACAAATATTCTTATTGTTAGCAAGAAACAACTCACCTCATCAAAGAAAAAAAAAAATTCCTAGTGCTAAATCTGAACAATTTTTCAGGTAATATTTTGGATGTGTACTCCTGCTGAAGTAGTAGATGACATCTGGAAACATAGTCAGGTGGCTGATAGTTTCATAGTATACATTGACAAGAACGGAGGACATGCCACGAAAGCTTACGGAATAATAATTCTGAATGGGGTCAAGACAATGTGGTCTGAGTGGTACTGCTTTTCAGAGGTCTGATCTGATGCATGCAGAGAAATTTGAGGGCCCAGGGAATCACCTTCAAACCACCCTCCGAAGGGTCACTTCCTCAGCAGGGCTTTGGAGAAAGGGGCTGGAAGCAACCCAATTTCATTCTCTGTGGAGAGTCAAAGTCTGAATGGAGAGTAGAAGGTCCACATCCTGAGGGGATGGGTTGAAGGAGCAGCCTACACTTCAGGATTTGGGAAGAGGCAATTATTGAGTTTTAGATCCTTTTGTGGAAATAAAGAAGCCTAACCAGGACCCCTGCCTCAAAGAAGAACTGTTCAACTGCCTCCACTTTTAAGATAATTGATAGAAAAGTACGGATTTTCCTCAGGCAACTGTCCTAAGTCTTTTTTTTTTTTTTTTTTTTTAAAGATTTTTTGATGTGGACCATTCTTAAAGTCCTTATGGAATTTGTTACAACACTGCTTCTGTCTTATGTTTTGGACTTTTGGCCATGAGGCACGTGGATCTCACCTCCCCAACCAGGAATCAAACCCACACCCCCTGCATTGGAGATGAAGTTGTAACCACTGGACCATCAGAGAAGTCCCTGTGTTTGTCTGTTGTAGCAAATTAGTAGTGGATGAACCAGCTCCTTAAGATCTCCACCAAGATGGGTTTTACCTGGAAATTTTTCAAAGCAGAAATTACCACATCACTAGCCCAGGTCCCCATTTCTTGGTGCCTATGAAGACACAACCAAGACACATGGTCATGGGGCATCAGTGTACATGTTACAGAAATAAAAGGTATTTATTTAGTCCAGTATCATAAATTTACATTAAAAGTACTCTTTGTTGGGGCTGTTTTTCATTCACTGATTTCATTAAGCATCTTACTATGAACAAGTCACATTTCACTACAATGATGGTAGTCATGATAGATTAATACCAAACTCTTCTTTCTTGTTCATAGTCTTGGTGCCCGTTGTTGATGAGAGATTAACAATCTTGAACTTTAATTTCTTAGAAATAAGAAAATAATTTTATATAAAATGCAGGTAAGAATAAAATTTTAAATCACCCATAATTACAATACCCAGAATAACAGTTTGGTGTATAACTTTATTCTCCAGATTATATAAAAAAAAAATGCTATAACACATATCAAGAGAAAAAAGAGAAAGCCTCTTGGTGTAAACTAGTGATTAAGAGCAGCCCCCAGAGCCTATGGTTGATACTTATTAGCTAAGTGACTGAGCTTGCACACACATCGCTAACCTCTCTATACCTTCATTTTCTCATCTCTAAATTAGATGTGTGTTTGCTATATAAACGGTATCCTTACATGCCAGCTCACAAGGTCAAGTCTAAAGTAACTGATGAGAAGAGTAAAGGGCTATTCTATTGTCCTTATTTCCTTCCATGTATCCTACTTTTATTATTTCTTACTGCCCTTTAATCTCCCTTCTCTCTTGATTATAAAATTCAATATTAACCAAACCCCTTGAGCATATAATGTAAACTCTTTTTGGAAAAAAACATTGTACATGATCATTTGGCAGATTTTTACATAACAATTCAGGCTCTTCAGAGCCCTTACACAGTTCCATGAAGAAGCTAGAATGCTTATCTTAGCTGTCCTTTCTTCCTCTGCTCTCTGCACTTTGATTTTCTATCTGATTTTACTCCAAATGATACTTTGGAAGCTTTTCTCCAGCCACCGGCAGGATAGGCTTTCCATTTGCTTCTGCAGCTCACACAGCTGTGGGGCAAGTCAGCCTGGATAAAGGAGGGGGTGAGTGAGTCAGGAAAATGGAGAGGCTATGCCAGCAACAGCTTCCTATGACCTGCTGGACGCACCAACAATCAGCTTAGTCAGTTTTAAATGTGACAAAAATATTTGTGAATTACAGACATGTGGGGAGAGAAACAGAAGGAATAGTATAAAACAATGAGAGAACAGCCCCCAAACAAGCAGACAGTTCTGAAAAATATGGGAAAGTTTTTGTGGGATTCTGGCTACCAGATGCTCCTTGTTCAAAGATCTAGTTACTGTGCAATTCACAGAAGGCTGAAATACCAGGGAGTATTCTAATAGCATTTGCAGTCTATCCCAAACCAGGAAGCTTGCAAGAGAGCTCCTGGCTGAGCATGTGAGCTCAGCCCTTTACTTTGTACCTGCAGCAACCTGATCACTGGCTTAAGTGGGGAAATAGACTGCTTTTCAACTTTGCCTTGAAGTTGTGAAATTCCTGTCATAAAAATAAGAAATTGTATATGAAGCCTCAGGGTCAGATCACCCACCGGTTTAAGGGATTCTCAATAGAGTTATTATGCTTTGGAGCAAGAAGGTGAGGGCAGATTATGGTTTCTTACCTGTATTTGAATTTCCTGATATTTGCTTCCTTGAGAAAGACTCTTATCATTGAAATGTTTAAAGAATTGAGAGAGCTGGGTTTTTTTCCACAAATCCAATTTTTGAAATAGGAGACTCCAGGATGGAATAGATAGTCACAGAATTTAAAAGTGAGTTTTATATGTTATTTTTTATCTGATGATAAACACCAATCCAAGAATTCAATTTGTATTTTCATACAAAAGAAGATTTTTATACAATTCTTCTTTTCATACTCCAGTAACATACTTAAATACTGGGAAATACTCACTTTGGCAGAGGTTAATTTAAAAAAAAAAATAAATAAAAGATCCAACAGCACATGACATCCCACGATATTTTCCTCAGTTGTTAGTCACATTGTAATTTTGGCTGTGCCCCAGAAACCGCAATCCTCAATTATAGTTGCTTTTAGACATGTGGAAGAAACACATGCTAAAACAATTAGCAAAATTATGACATTTACATTTTTCTCCAGACTGTCAGTCCCTGAGATTCTTTAGCATGTGATTCTATAGGAATCAAAACAATGATCATAAATCAAGCTGACCACATTTATCTTTACCTAGTACTTTGCTTTGAAAAAATGTTAGAAAAAAAAAAAAGCAAAGCAAGAGAAAACAGTTTTTCCATAGACTAAGCATACACCCCTCCCTGCTGGCAGCTAGAATCACATATGACAACGGCAGGAAGACAGAACATCCAACCCTCTCATTCTAAGGCCATCAAGAGCTAGACAGCCAACTGCAGTTGGATTACAAGTAGCTCCAAGCTGTCTCATTTACCCTACCTTAACTTGTCCTTCTGTGTTGATCGATTTTAATACTTATTGAATGAAGTATGTAGGATAGCCTGAAATTGCTGACCTTTAAATAGAGAATGAAGTGGAATATCAACTTGTCATAGGGTAAGACTTGTTGCAACAATGATAAGTGCCCCTTCTCCCTCAGCTCACATGGACTAGAATATCTTAGAGAGCAATTGGAACCATGTATATTTGTTTAGACCTCTAACACCAAATCGATTTATAGGTCTTTGATAATAATTTACCATTGGTTTCATATAATTATAATTCCACAAGCATTTGTTAATCTCCTCCTCTGAGCCAAGCACACAAGTACTGTAGGTATAAAGATGAATATGATATGACCCCTGCACTCAGTAAAGTTCAAAACAGCAGAAAGACAACCATACTTACGGATGAGTGAGTTTAATGGGATGTGAGTTATAATCAAGCTCATCAAAACGCTCTGTGAAGCACAGATGAAGAAACACTACAGCAGCAAGTCACAACAGAGCCCGTGACCCTGACCACAGCCAAGAAACATGTCTTTGGTAACCAGGCTGCGTATTTCTTGTTCGTCCTTCTATATCTGCTCCTTTCTCCACCATGTTCTTGCCCCAGGAGGCTGACCTCTGAGGACTGAACCAACAGCCTCTTTTGCCCTCTTGGCTAAATATAAGAGGGTGGGAGGTGAATGTAATCAAGCTACTTACTCCCCACCAAGACCCTGCTCAATTTCCAGAGATTGGTTGGATCTTTCCATGAAAGGCCACAGTTCCAGTTAGGTGTCCCTCTCCACCTGTCTCACCACTCCAGATTCCTGGCCCCACACCTCCTCCTTCTCCCTTCTGGCGCAGGAGAGGTACTGCACTGTAGCTTGTTGAATCCTAAACTCTGCCTACAGCTCAGAGAGAGGGAAGGAAGGAAGAATGGGGGCAGGGGAAGCCTTTTTTATTAAACTTTCCCCAATTACCAAGTTAGAGAACACTGTCTATTTCCTGCCAGAACTCTTGACTACTTCAGTTGCTACCCTCTTCAGACGCTAACCCTCTTAGCATTTAAGGGATTATGTTCAGTGCAACTCTTAGAGAAACCACATCAGAAGCAGAGCCAGGCTTTTACTAATCACAAAATGCCCTCAATTAGATACCTAATTGAGTCTAGTTCTTACTCAGGAGAACCACATGACACTATGCAACTCAGGAGAACTCAGTTCTTACTCAGTTCTAAATAAGTCTAGTTCTTACTCAGGAGAACCACATGACACTATGCAAGTCATACTAACCCCCGCATCCCTGCGGTGGGACCAGGTATTAGGCAGAACTCTGGGAGGCCCCCTACTGCCCAGATTTTAGTGTTCACATAACATAGATCCCAATAATTCAATCAAATACTCATCTAGTGAAGGGTTAATCCATGAAGGGTTTCTGCAGATGTAATTAAGATCCCAAATCAGCTCTCCTTAAAACAGAGAGGTTACCTAGGTGGATCTGAACGAGTCACACAAGCACTTTAAAAGCAGAACCTTTTCTCCAGCTGGTCAAACCAGAAGAAGTCAGGGATACACACTTCAGCTGGTCTGGCAGAAAGTAAACAAGTGTGAATGGCCTGTGGAGGCCACAGGGCAGGGAGCCCAGGGTGGCCCCTAGGACTGAAAGGGGCTCCCAGCCAATGACCAGCAGGAAAACCAGAACCTGAATTCTACAACCACTGGAAATGGCTTTTGCCAACCACAATGAGGACCCCAATCGCCAGATGAGAATCTCAGCTGACACCTTGATTCAGCCTGGTGGGACCCTGGGTGGAGAAGCCAGTCACACTGTGTTAAGACACTGACCTACAGAAACTGTGACATCATAACCTTAAGTTTTTATAAGCAACTTGGATTTTTATAACCTATAGTAAGCTGCAATGCCTCACTACAGAACTAAAACAGTTCATATTGTGCCCTTGCTTTGTCTCAGGGAAATGAGCTAACCCACACAAACTTTCTTCTCAGATAGATAAAATGTATTCCTTTAAGTGCAAATGCTTGATGAACACATATTATCATCTACCTGCCTTATAAAACAGTACTCAGTACACTGCCTAATATTTAAAGAATCTAATAAATATTTGTTGAATGAAGTGTATGGGGATTCATTTAACTTCTTCATTACTAAGACTACTTAACTCTGTAAGCATCAGTTATTTACTGGACTCTGTGATAGACTGTATCACCATTTACTGAGGCCTGCTTTCCCGCCCGGGGAAAGGGTTATGCTTCCCTGCTCCTTGGAAATGAGGCTTGGCGTATGATTTACAAAAGTCAATAGCAACCAGAAGCAACGTGGTCACTCCTACACAGAACCACACTTTTCCCCTCAGCTGTGGTCACTAGCTTATTTCCAGGTAGAGGCTTCCCCGCCTGGAATGACTAAGATTCTGCAGAGTAACGCCCAGTCAATCATAATGGGCAATATGACTAATCAGTCAAGTTTTCCTGTTCAAGGCACCGAGATTCTCGAATATTTGGGCACCATGGCATAACACAGCCCATGTTGAGTGATCTAGACCCCAACAACACTGATGCCCTCAACAGTCATTAATAAGTGAATATCCATTTTCCTTTGGTCCTAGACTGGTACATTTTCTTGATTCCTTCCAGTTCTGTCATCTCTAAATGTCTCCTTTTAAAGCACAGGCTTCCATTAACTGCTGCCTTATCATACACAGTGCACACTTCAGATCCTGAAAAGGGCTCTGGCCAAAACAAAAATAAGCATCGATTTTGTTGAGAATACTTTTCTGCTAGCAGATTATTTTCAATCACTTTCAGAACTACAGTCAGATTTCATGGTTTAAATAAAAGGATGTCTTCTGCATGGGTGAAGCAATTGCAACAACACACAAACTGATGTAAAAACAAACAAAAAACTCTGTGCAAAATGTTCAACAAAGCTTTGCTTCTAAAATGATTCCACCCCAGGAAGTCACCACAAAGTAGCTATTCCTTCTCCTCAGAGATCTGAAGGCCTATGAGTACCACCACCAGACTGATTCCAAATGCTCAAAACCTTAACTTCACAACACCACACCTTAATTGCTACTAACTGCTAATGTTGGCTAGTTACTGGGTATTCACAATGCTTTCCATGCACTGTGACTGGGGAGATCATCTCATACTTGGTTAACTATTTTTATGTCATAGAGGCTACAGGGATTCAAAATGTATATAGTCTTTGCCCTTCATAAACATGCAAAGGTTTGCAAGCCAAATTTTTTCAGCTTGAATTAAAAAAAAAAAAAATTCTCCCCTAAAATAAACAAAACATTTAGAGTATGAGGAGAGGCAGAAGAAACATTGCTTAATGAGATAAACAGCCCTTGCAAGTTCATTTTCCATCACAGCTCTCTGCTCCAGTCACCAAAGTCCAAACTAGTCCACAGTCGGGGGAGACAGAAGTGGTCAGCATCAATTCTGCGTAAATGTTTGGACACTTTCTACCTCCTACTCAGCTATGTATTTCCCTGGAAGTCCCACCTTCCTTTTCCTCCTAGACGATGAGGCTTTTCAAGGGAAAATGTTTCCTATGTCGCCTCCCGTTCTGCTTTGGACAATAAATGATTCAACCACCTTGTTCTAGGGCTTGTTTGTCAGTTTCCTCTGGAAAAGTAGAGAGGAATAGCATGGATTGGGCTTAAATCCAGCTTTGCTGTGTGTTAGCCATGTGTCCTTCAGGGGTACACAAACTCCACTGATGGATAAGCGCTGCTCATGGTACAGAGAGAATGATGCTACCCATCTGCCTCCTGAGACTATTAAGATAATTACAGGAATGCACAGGATCTCTCTAAAGAAATGAATTCCCCTTCCCTTCTTCAACACTCTATGTGTGGGAACAGAGAACAAGCCCAGCAGTGCCTTTTTTGAGGTGGCATCGCTTCTGCAGGGCACAGGCGGGGCCTTGTGTAGGCTTCACCCGGCGTTGGGGCACACGTCCCTGAGTGCCCAGCAGGAGAGAGACCCTAGGCTCCTGGTTACAGTCCTGAGCTGTAATCATTCAATTACACTCTTTTATGTTCTATTTTACTGCACCTGAAAGGGGCAGGATATCTAATAGCTGCCTTTACCCAGAGGTGAGCTACTAAAAATAGTCCCACAATCTGTGGGCGGGTTTCCAGGAAATGCTTGATTTGTTAGAGCAGACCTGGAGAGAGAGTGTGTTAATCAAGACCTTCATCTGAATCACTTGCCCAGGCTGCTTTCAGAAGGTTGAGGGCTTAAGTCTTGTTTTTACCAAGTGAGGTAGGGTCTTAAAGGCATATAAGCAATTGTAAAGAGAGTTGAAAATTAATATTGAAATGTTTGTGGGGATTCTGAGTGATTTTGAGGCAGTTATAAATACTACCACCACCACTAAATATAATCTATCTTATATTTCCCTCTGAATGGGATCATCCTGAGGATTTCAAGCCCTTAGTGAAGATTCACGTTTTTGTCTGTTGCTTCTTTCACACCACAACTTGGAAAGGCAATTGGAGAGAACCTATACCTATTTTTTAAATACAAAGTAAATATGATGAAAAGACTTTTAACTTCACAAGTGGGTGGTACTTGCCGTGATTCAGATTAACATAGAAAGTGTTCCCAGTTTCTTGCTTTTCTTACAAAGAGTAGAGACAAAGATTGATTAGGATAAATTTTCATTGTCAGAATGTTGCCGTCTGGCATTTTCCTTGAATTTAAATGCTATATTAATAAATGTTGAATGTAGTTTAATGCTATTACTTTTTCTTATTTGAATTGAAGTCAGTTATTAAAAGGTCAAACATAACATATGATCCTTGGGAAGAATACTATAGAAGTGAAATGCAATGCAATGCATACATAAGTAAGCACTTTTTAAAAAATGTTAGTACTTATCTTTAGTAAGCATTAAAGAATAAGTGTTAAAAATCCAAAGTTGAGTTACTAATTTCTTTTAAACATCAATAAATGAAATCACAACACTGTCTGACCTGAAGCGTATAATTAATTCATCTACTAAAAACACAGAATTAGAATTTTAAAAAATATTTTTAACTAACAGAACTATTTTCGGATGCACAAAAATATTTTGTAAAGAACTTTTTGTACTGCACTTTTGACAAAACAAATGGTATATTTAATTAAGGGGATACTTATGGAAGAACTAACAAATGTTTTGTCATAAGAAATAAATATCTTTATGTCTAGCAGAACTATTTTGAAGTGGGAATTTATACCATCTTATACTTTAGTTGTGTTTCAAATTGTTCATTTCTATAAAAGGGGGAAAAGGAGAGTTCCTGACCAAAAAAAAAAAAACAATCTTTCAATCGCCTATTAGTGAATCACTTGTGGTTAGGTTCCCAGACAAAAGCCTTTTTATGGACTGAGGTGGGTCAGGTTTCCAGACTTTTTATACCCCTACTCATCCCATGAAGGCAAAACTAAGGCAGGTGGGAGTGTCTGGGAGCCATACTTCATGCAAGTTCATGAAACTGAGACAGCAAACAAGAGATTTGCTTCAAAGATGGGATCTAGTTCCAGGTTTACTCTGAAGAGTGTGGCATTCCTGTTCAGTCTTTGTATATTTAAGGTACAGCATTGTCTATCTGACAGAGATGTCATGTCTGAGGGCAAAGTTGTATGGGAGCAGTTTTGGACTCAAGAGTATTCTGGTTCCAGTTCAACCGTAAGTAGCCATGTGACATTAGTCACATCCTCCAAACTTCTCAACCTTCATCCCTGGCAAGTGATGGATGAACAGGCCTCTTCTGAGGTCCCTTCCTACAAATTCCATCTTGAATTCTTTAATTTTCTGCTACATATATATATATACTTTTTAATTTCAAGTTATATAATTATTCATATATTAGTAAAAATTAAGAACTATATTATCGGTGATAGAGTTTCAAAAGTCAAAACAAACTACTTCGTTTTTTCTTGATCTTGTGAGTGTTCAGTATGTTATTTTTAACACCTTTGCTTGAGGTTCCAAATCTTAATTTTAATCACAAAGGAAGTGGCAATTTGAAGGGCCAAACATCAGAAAATAAGTGGTAAAAAACAAAAAAGAGGGGTAAGGGTGCAGAAGGCCCCTAGGATCAAGAAAGTCAGTGATTTCTTTTTTTAAACAACACCATGATGCTTAGTAAGTTAAGAAGCAGTTAATACACCCACTGTGTATGGAGAGAAGAGGAGGCGGTATGTTACTAAGGGAGAGTCTAGGAGATGATTAAAGGTCAGATGTCAACCATTTGGCTGTGGGTTTTATGTGCCTTTTACATTCATTGCTCTCCCATAAAACTAAAATGTGACAAGTTCAATAAGTGTTGCTAACACAGGATATTGAGTTTGTAATATTACTACAGTGTTGTGCAGACCTCTTGGAGAAATTCAGAACTTCTCTCACATTCTTTTCATAAACAAGATTGAGCTGCTTTACACTTCTCAGAAACAATTTACTCAAAAATGATCAGGATATTTTTTAGGGAGGGGGATAGATAGACAGACATCGCTACACTAAGTTTTCATGAAATTGATAAGAAAATATTTTTTTTGAAATAGAAAACTGTCCTCAAATCCTTTGGATATGCAAAAGCATTGCATTCAACTGGAAATATGAAGCTGAGCATGCTGAAATTTTCATTTTATATTTTAAGTTATTGCAATAAAATTCCAGATACTGATATTCACACATTTAAAATATCATCCTAAGATCTCTGCTCCCACCTATAATAACTCCTCTTCTGAGGACAGGCAATGTGACAGGACCTAGGGCCATGCTTTCAGAGCCCAGACAACTAGTTGCTGCCAGTGTGACTCCTCAGTCTCCTTGATTTTGAATGACCATGTCTATAAAATAGGGATATGCAAACTTCACTGAAAACAGAAGAATTGACCAAAGTTACTTGATCTCACTTCTACCCCTAAGAGCCAGTGAATGTGTCAACTCATGGTTAAAATGCACTGCAACTTTCATTTCTATGATACTTAAAAAGAGCCAGTTCATGGTATCCTCAGAAATAGTTATCACTGATTCCTCTCTTTCCCACTTTCAACCACATTCATGCAGTCTCGGCTTCTCTCCCATTATTCCATGACCACCATCTAATTCAGTGGTCCAGAGGTTGGTCGGCCAACACCAGCAGACAAATAGCTATATCCCTTGCCTCCAGGTTCCCCTTCTTCTCCCACACATTAGTCACTCTTCCTAAAGTCAACTGATGTCATTGTATTCCCGTGCTCTCATATTATATTACAAAGTTTGAATTTGGTCTGGCACTCAAGATTCTCCATAATCCAATCTCATTTTCCTTTTCAGAAATATAGCTCTCCACCTCTAAAAATTCTTGACTCCAAATAAACTGTATCATTCACTAGCCCCTGCATTAGAACCATAGTGTCCTGTTGCTGCAACAATCTTTCCATATTCTCACTCTCTCAGGCATGCAGAGAGTGGAAGTGGTCCTCTCCAACTAGTACAATCTTCCCTATCCTTTTATGTCAGGTTCAAATACTACCACTGCTATGTGGTTCTCTTTCTCTCTCCTCTGAGCTCCATTAATAAGTCATGTCTTTATTATTCATCTTACCTTTTACTTCTACTCTTCTTGTTAATCATTTAGCTTTCCACAGACTTACTTTCTTTCTTCCAACTGAGCCATAAGATTATTGAAAAACACTATTAATCTTGTCTTCCTTTGTCTCTTGCATACTTTTCCAGAGACTCATTCAGGACTTCTTGAGTGATATAAAAACAATTATAAAATGTGTCCATATTCCTTGATGTTACACTTACATTTAAAATCACATTTCCATCAATTTGAGTATTCCTTATTCTAGGACAGTTGTTATCATATGAAATATACTCACTTGGTAAAGTGTGAAATGTACAGATATTCAAACATAGTTGCATTATTTATTCTTAGATGGCAGCAGGCTTTCACATCAATACATTTAGAAATATCAATGAATAATTATATGCAACAGTATTAAAGCACCCTCAACTTGTATTAAAGGTAGTAAACAGAATTCTAATCTTTAGCTATAACATTTATCAAAATTATTTTCACTAACAAAACATTGAACATGTTTTTATTATTCTCCTTGTAGCTCATGTTCAAAGGAAAGAAAAAAAGTAATGATCCTATTATAGGCAAAATATTTTTTCTTATGATTCAAAATTAAAATTCCACATGACCTACAATGCTTTATAGCACTAACCTCTGGAAAAACATTAAGACAAACCCTAAGTAGTTTTAAGAATGATGTCATTCAGATGTGAGTATTGGAAAAGGTCACAATTTCAGCTAATTATGAATTGTCTGTAAAGCCTAAATTTTATATTACCTTAATTTTTCATATAATAAAGTGAAAAACTTATTTCTAGGAAGTCTAAAGATCTTAAATTGCAGGAATTAGTTATACATCTGGATCATGCTTTGTTACAATCCATCTTGGTTTTACATTATATTTTATGACCTGGGAGAGGAAAAAATAGAAAACTATAATGAGAAATTAGAGAGGGTGAAGACGTAGGCATTTTCCTGGCTTTTCCTCCAGTGAGTTTCTGACGGTGAACTCAGGGCCTTTAAAATGAGGGAGAACATGGTCTGTCTCTGCTGCTTCCTGCTTAAAGGCCCAGGGGAGGGCTCCATAGCCTCTATGTTTGCTCCCAGCTTGGACTACCACACTTTCTCCAAATTAGGCAACATTCACACCACTCAGAGTCCCATCCCCACAACCAGGGGATGAAGATGCCTCTAGTAGTCTCCCTTCTGCATTGTCTTATAGAGCACATTTGCCAGATTTTCTAAATGTTTCTTAATTATTGCTTTTGAGTTAGAATTTTTTGCATAATGGGTTTTTAAAATAAACTTCTGCTTCAGCTGTCTTTGGACATTATCAAGTTCTGTTCCTTTGGTACATAAAGCAATGTTTACAGATTCCCGAGCAGGCAAATCTTGAACCCAGCCTGGCATTCAGCACCTGTGGCAGTCTGTCTAGACAAGAACCAAGCAGAACCTGGAATTCCATGTTCTCAGCCCTGAGGATATGCTCCAATATGGGGGGTTGAAAATGTTGGGAGCGACTGACCTCTGTGTAGAGAGAGAATTCCTAAGTCATGTTACTTACCATCATTGTCCCTGCTCAATCGCTTCCATTGTGTCCAAATCTTTGCAACCCCATGGATCATAAACTGCCAAGTTCCTCTGTCCATGAGATTCTCCAGGCAAGAATACTGGAGTGGGCTGCTATGTCCTCATTATCCAGGTGACCTTCCCAACGCAGGGACTGAACCTGCATCTCCTGCATTGCAGGTGGATTCTTTACTGCTGAGCCACTGTGGGAAGTTTCAGCCTATTGATAATAATGCTATCAACTAGAAATGCTGGGGTACCCCCTGGACCATACATGTTGGGGCGAGCCCCCAACAGACATTTCCCCCACTTTTTCCCAATGTTGTGGCTGGGCCAGTCCCTGAGATCATTATGACTACAAGACACGCCCACACAAAAAAAATCATTAGGAAACTGAAGAGCAAGATTCATTCAGAGGAGTACACAGAACATCCATAAGCCACACAGTGAGGTCACAGAGAGAAACTGAGGCAGTGGAGATTTAAGTCTCTGCCTTTACTGGTGTTGGAGAATGGGGCACCTAGGGTTTCACAAGGGTTTCCCAGGGAGCTCAGCTGGCAAAGAATCTGCCTGCAATGCAGGAGATCCTGATTTGATTCCTGGGTCGGGAAGATTCCCTGAGGAAGGGATAGGCTACCCACACCAGTATTCTTGGGCTTCCCTGGTGATTCAGCTGGTAAAGAATCCACCTGCAATATGGGAGACCTGGGTTCGATCCCTGGGTTGGGAAGATCCCCTGGAGATGGGAACAGCTACCCACTCTGGTATTCTGGCCTAGAGAATTCCATGGACTCTATAGTCCATGGGGTCGCAAAGAGTCAGACTCAGATGAACAACTTTCATTTTCTTTCAGAGTTTCACAGGTTCATTCTTTATCGGCAGATTTAAAAAAAAAAAAAATTACTTTGGCTATTCGAGGTTTTTTGTATTTCCATACAAATCGTGAAATTCTTTGGTCTAGTTCTGTGAAAAATACCGTTGGTAGCTTGATAGGGATTGCATTGAATCTATAGACTGCTTTGGGTAGAATAGCCATTTTGACAATATTAATTCTTCCAATCCATGAACACGGTATGTTTCTCCATCTGTTTGTGTCCTCTTTGATTTCTTTCATCAGTGTTTTATAGTTTTCTATGTATAGGTCCTTTGTTTCTTTAGGTAGATATACTCCTAAGTATTTTATTCTTTTTGTTGCAATGGTGAATGGTATTGTTTCCTTAATTTCTCTTTCTGTTTTTTCATTGTTAGTATATAGGAATGCAATGGATTTCTGTGTGTTAATTTTATATCCTGCAACTTTACTATATTCATTGATTAGCTCTAGTAATTTTCTGGTAGAGTCTTTAGGGTTTTCTATGTAGAGGATCATATCATCTGCAAACAGTGAGAGTTTCACTTCTTCTTTTCCTATCTGGATTCCTTTTACTTCTTTTTCTGCTCTGATTGCTGTGGCCAGAACTTCCAACACTATGTTGAATAGTAGTGGTGAGAGTGGGCACCCTTGTCTTGTTCCTGATTTCAGGGGAAATGCCTTCAATTTTTCACCATTGAGGGTGATGCTTGCTGTGGGTTTGTCATATATAGCTTTTATTATGTTGAGGTATGTTCCTTCTATTCCTGCTTTTTGGAGAGTTTTAATCATAAATGCATGTTGAATTTTGTCAAAGGCTTTCTCTGCATCTATTGAGATAATCATATGGTTTTTATCCTTCAATTTGTTAATGTGGTGTATTACATTGATTGATTTGCGGATATTAAAGAATCCTTGCATTCCTGGGATAAAGCCCCTCGAATAGCCAAAGTAATCTTGAGAAAGAAGAATGGAACTGGAGGAATCAACCTGCCTGACTTCAGACTCTACTACAAAGCCACAGTCATCAAGACAGTATGGTACTGGCACAAAGACAGAAATATAGATCAATGGAACAGAATAGAAAGCCCAGAGATAAATCCACGAACCTATGGACACCTTATCTTTGACAAAGGAGGCAAGGATATACAATGGAAAAAAGACAACCTCTTTAACAAGTGGTGCTGGGAAAACTGGTTAACCACTTGTAAAAGAATGAAACTAGAACACTTTCTAACACCACACACAAAAATAAACTCAAAATGGATTAAAGATCTAAATGTAAGACCAGAAACTATAAAACTCCTAGAGGAGAACATAGGCAAAACACTCTCCGACATAAATCAAAGCAAGATCCTCTATGACCCACCTCCCAGAATATTGGAAATAAAAGCAAAACTAAACAAATGGGACCTAATGAAACTTAAAAGCTTTTGCACTACAAAGGAAACTATAAGTAAGGTGAAAAGACAGCCCTCAGATTGGGAGAAAATAATAGCAAATGAAGAAACAGACAAAGGATTAATCTCAAAAATATACAAGCAACTCCTGCAGCTCAATTCCAGAAAAATAAATGACCCAATCAAAAAATGGGCCAAAGAACTAAACAGACATTTCTCCAAAGAAGACATACAGATGGCTAACAAACATATGAAAAGATGCTCAACATCACTCATTATTAGAGAAATGCAAATCAAAACCACAATGAGGTACCATTACACACCAGTCAGGATGGCTGCTATCCAAAAGTCTACAAGCAATAAATGCTGGAGAGGGTGTGGAGAAAAGGGAACCCTCTTACACTGTTGGTGGGAATGCAAACTAGTACAGCCGCTATGGAAAACAGTGTGGAGATTTCTTAAAAAACTGGAAATAGAACTGCCATATGACCCAGCAATCCCACTTCTGGGCATACACACGGAGGAAACCAGATCTGAAAGAGACACGTGCACCCCAATGTTCATCGCAGCACTGTTTATAATAGCCAGGACATGGAAGCAACCTAGATGCCCATCAGCAGATGAATGGATAAGGAAGCTGTGGTACATATACGCCATGGAGTATTACTCAGCCATTAAAAAGAATTCATTTGAACCAGTCCTAATGAGATGGATGAAGCTGGAGCCCCTTATACAGAGTGAAGTAAGCCAGAAAGATAAAGAACATTACAGCATACTGACACATGTATATGGAATTTAGAAAGGTGATAACGATAACCCTATATGCAGAACAGAAAAAGAGACACAGAAATACAGAACAGACTTTTGAACTCTGTGGGAGAATGTGAGGGTGGGATATTTCAAAAGAACAGCATGTATACTATCTATGGTGAAACAGATCACCAGCCCAGGTGGGATGCATGAGACAAGTGCTCGGGCCTGGTGCACTGGGAAGACCCAGAGGAATCGGGTGGAGAGGGAGGTGGGAGGGGGGATCGGGATTGGGAATACATGTAAATCCATGGCTGATTCATATCAATGTATGACAAAACCCACTGGAAAAAAAAATAATAATAAAAAAAAGTAAAATAAAATAAAATAAAAAAAATAAGGGGATTTAGAATGCAAGAAGGGATAAGCAGGATCACTCAAGCAGATAGCTTTCTAAAAGGGGAACTTCATGAGTGGGGCAACCTGGTTTCTTTCTAGTTGCTTTATCGGTCACTATGTCATATAGCCAGTAATATGTTTATTTGAGATGGATGTCTCTGAAATAGACGTCTCAGCAATCAAGAGCTAATGTCAGCACTCACATGACACCTGCTAATTCTTCTCTTATCATCTAGAAACATCCTCAGCCATCTTCTATGTTTCTTAGATCTCATAACGAGGCTCAGTTGGTAAAGAATCTCCCTGCAATACAGGAGACCAGGGTTCTATGCCTGGATCGGAGGATTCCCTGGAGAAGGAAATAGCAACTGACTCCAGTACTCTTGCCTGGAGAATTTCATGGACAGAGGAGCTGGGCAGGCTACAGTCCCTGGGATCACAAAGAGTAGGACACAACTAAGTGACTAACTTTCATTTTAAGGAGGGAACAGTAACTACCTCAGGTCAATTGTATAGTTTTAGTGTAAAAGCTTGATTTTCTAGGAAGTTTTTATGAGCACCAAAACCAGTATCTTACATTTCAGAGGCACTTGTTTTGGGTAACTTTTTGGAAACTAACTCAGACAAAAATATGTAGCCATGAAGAATCCTATCACTGTTTAATTTGCTAATGATTTCAATGGGAAAGGTAGTTTTTCTGTTAGTTGTCTTGGTCCTTAATTTGCCTGGTTGAGTTACTCCTTCTCAGTGAGAAAACCCACATTTCTCAAAGTGGTTTCACTCCCCTAAAAATGACCTCAGAGAAAAGCAGAGTGTGTGTGAGCTATTTCCCCTGACTGGGGGTTACAGAATATATTGGTTTATTAAAGTCTTGCAAATTCTAGTGGTGCCTAAATGTGATTTGCTTTTTGTAACAGTACCTCCCAAACTTATGAAGCCATGAAACTCTGAAAAACCGGTTTCTGGTTGGCATCTGGCCAGACTGATACTTCTCAGAACACGTTTTGGAAAGTGCTGGGTTAAATATCTTGCCTTACCAAAATAAAAGAGACAGTTTTATTTTGTTTTTTTCTACATGAAGTATAACTGAAATAAACAGTCATATTTTCATCCTAGAGTCATGTGCCATTGTCTAACCACAGGTTTCTCACTCAAATTTCTAAAGCTCTGGTCTTAGACACTCTAACTATGCATCATTCCTTTTAATCCATTTTGGAGGATGCATGTTAAAAAATGTGACTGCGGATTCTAGGCACCATCTGGAACTGAGAAAGGAGATATACAACTTGGATCTCCACATACACACATTGTGCCCTGTTCCAACTTTTCCTCTTCCTCTTTATTTTAGGTTTTCTATTGAATCTGTGATTATACTGGACCTTTTGCAGAAGTAGTTGATGTCCTGATTGTAGGTCAACAAGATATAAGCTGGACTAACTCTTCCCCAACAAGCAGTAGAATTTCTGATGAGATGATTGAAGCTACACTGTATTCAACATTTAAGGTACAAAACAGATGATTAAAAACACACACACACACACAAACTCTTCTACACAGAAACTGCACAGGAGGAATTTTGAATTGAGACACACACACACAAAATCCATCAATAGCAAAAACTGCAGACCTAGAGGTACTCTCTTCATTAATGTATTCTGACACAGTAGTAACTTCTGATTACATAAAGCACAAGACCAAAAACGGAAAAGACTTTGGTTTGAGTGTCTTAAAAATACAAAAGAAACAATACAAACTCTTTCCCTTCTGAAGGAAACCTGGAGCTGACTAAGGCTTTCAGGGTAGAGTCCTAGCAGCCGTGTGACACGTCATTGTGCTGTATCACCAGCATCAAACCACGGTCAGAAAACAGCGGGTCCTTCCCTTGCAATGTGGAGGCCTATTGCCCTCTGGTTTCCTTGAATTCTTAATACTCTCCATTAATTATGACCCGAATGTTCCTCTGGCTCACTGTATCATGGATGCAGCTGGTGTCAGGTTAGGAGATAAAAGTAATAAGCCAAACCTGACCCATTTCCACACACAGGGTGATGATGTCCCTGCAAATGTTTCCTCCGAACATTTCTGGGAGTCCGAGAAGCCATCTCAGATATGCCACTCAAGTGGACTATAGGCCCCAGGGCATTCCTTCCTAATGCGCCTCTATCCCTCACCAACATGCCAGGCCTCCATCATTGCTGACAGCATCTTCAATGCTCCTGGAAAGAGGCCCTGATGCCCCTGGCACTGCCAGCTGCATCTGCCAGAGCGTGCTACACTCCCCACAGACATGGGAGACCATTCTACCCCCACACCAGGCCACACGGAGTCACTGCAAACCCTGTTACCCCTCCCTCTCACGAGCTCACGGAGACCTTCCAGCTTCTTCAGTTTTACTGCAGCCCCTCAGTCTGTGCACCCTGGACAACAGGTAAATTCAGGGAAATTTCCATCACGTAAAGGCTCTAGCACTAACACCTTCACCCACCCCTGAAGCCAAACAAACCCACAGGGAAATCAAATTGGGCACATTGATTCCCCAAACTCATCAGATAAATTCAGTTTAAATCCAGTTAAGTCTCAGTTTCCTTGAGCTTCCTCAGGCCAGACGCCCTGACTCCATATACAGTTACAAACACAATGGCTAAAGCCAAATTGCCCACTTTCCTTGGGCCTCAGGTGCCCAATAAGGGCATTCATTCCCTTGCTGCTCCACTTTAAGCCTGACCTTGGCATTTATATTAACTCTGCTTCACTGAAAATGTTTGGAGAACTATGTTATAGTGTTCTCTGCCCCAGGTAGGACCTTCTTTCAGAGATGAATTTTTCCTTTATTAGAGGGCTCTGACAGACCTGGGTCTCATCCTTAATGGGACTTAGAAAATTTGGGGGTGCATTCAGAAAAATGTTAAAGGACAATTAAATATTTAGAGCACAAAGAATAATGGAAGAAGGCAAAATGCCTTGGGTTCACTGACAGCATCCCACAAAAGAAAGACTCTGGATTTTATAATGAGAGACCTACATGTAAATTCCAGCTTTTTCTTAATAACTGTGGCCATGAGCATTTGCTTATCTTCTTTGAATGCCAGTTTCTGCACCTCAGAAATAGAAATTATGTGTACCTTATAGATTGTCTACATTGTCTAACAGTTAACAAAAACATTAGAAACATAATGGGAATGAATAAGTGTGCAAAATAGAAGTCCCATTTCTTTTCACTCACAAAGGATAGGGAAATTTGGGAACTAAAACACTTTTCATTATAGAAATAATAGAAAGAGTGCCACCCTCCCTCAAACATAAGCCTGCCACCATGCAGGAACCCTGGAACCAAAGATCTCCTAGGATTTTGAAATATAGAAATATTAAGACTGGTCACATCAGCTGTCCTCTGTCATACAGTTCCTTCTCTTTACTTTCAGTTGTTTCTGATGTGAACTCACGTTTTTCATGGATTGGAGTTATATAATGATCCTGCACTTTAACAATTATATATACAAATTTAAAACTAGCAAGCAAAGTCAATTTAAGATGAGCAAGTAAAGATTTAAATTACCAAGGATTTCTTTCTGTGTTCTGAAGTCTACCTTATTTTTACTACTATAGGATAGAGGAAGAAAGAAAAAACTTATACACATACATCTGTAGTCACACTCAGTTCAGTTCAGTCACTCAGTCGTGTCTGACTCTTTGCAAACCCGTGGACTGCAGCACGTTAGGCTTCCCTGTCCATCACCAACTCCCGGAGCCTGCTCAAACTCATGTCCATCAAGTCAGTCATGCCATCCAACCATCTCATCCTCTGTCATCCCCTTCTCCTCCTGCCTTCAATCTTTCCCAGCATCGGGGTCTTTTCCAATGAGTCAGTTCTTCATATCAGGTGCCAAAGTATTGGGGTTTCAGCTTCAGCATCAGTCCTTCCAATGAACACCCAGGACTGATCTCCTTTAGGATTGACTGGTTTGATCTCCTTGCAGTCCAAGGGACTCTCGAGAGTCTTCTCCAACACCACAGTTCAAAAGAATCAATTCTTTGGAGCTCAGTTTTCTTCATGGTCCAACTCTCACATCTATACATGACTACTGGAAAAACCACAGTCATGTTTTGACTAGACGGACCTTTGCTGGTAAAGTAATGTCTCTATTTTGTAATATGACGTCTAGGATGGTCATAACTTTTCTTCCAAGGACCAAGAGTCTTTTAATTTCATGGCTGCAGTCATCATCTGCCATGATCTTGGAGCCCCAAAAGATAAAATCTGTCACTGTTTCCATTGTTTCTCCATCTATTTGCCATGAAGTGATGGGACCAGATGCCATGATCTTAGTTTTCTGAATGTTAAGTTTTAAGCCAACTTTTTCACTCTTCTCTTTCACCAAGAGGCTCTTTAGTTCTTCTTCACTTTCTGCCATAAGGGTGGTGTCATCTGCATATCTGAGGTTACTGCTATTTCTCCCGGAAATCTTGATTCCAGCTTGTGCTTCATCCAGCCCGGCATTTCACATGATGTACTCTGCATATAAGTTAAATAAGCAGGGTGACAATATACAGCCTTGACGACTCCTTTCCTGATTTGGAACCAGTCTGTTGTTCCATGTCCAGTTCTAACTGTTGCTTCTTTACCTGCATACAGATTTCTCAAGAGGTAGATAAGGTGGCATGGTATTCCCAGTTTGTTGTGATCCACACAGTCAAAGGCTTTGGCGTAGTCAATAAAAACAGAAGTAGATGTTTTTCTGGAACTCTCTATTAACATTAACAGTCACATTAGTAGTGTTAGTAGTCATGCTAAAATAGGAAGAAAGTCCCACTGTAGTTAATCAGTATTTTTCTTGAGCTTCTGTTTAAAGTAAATAAATAGCAATGGCTTCGCTGTACCAAGAGTTTTTTAATCTGCAAGCACACTATGTATATGAAGGACCTCACAAAGGGAAAGAAAGTCACATAAAGATGAAACAGTGTACTTGTTATGCAAATTAAGCTTTTGCTTGGAATAGCTCCAGGAAGCAGTAAAAGTAGGAATATCATTGCATTATATATAAATAAAATTAATTATATCAGATGAATAATACTGGAAACTAACAAACAGTACTGAGCTGTGGTAAGAGTTGACAGGATACATCTCAGCAGTTGCCTTAAAAGGCGCCCTTCTGCTCTGGGAACAGGTTAGCTATACATCCAGTAAAGGCCTCCGGTACTTCTCCCCACTTACCCTGGGAGAATCCACTGAAGTGACATGCCAGGACAAACATAAACAGTGAATGCTCTCCTATACACGCAGCTCTGTACACTAACCACCTAAAACCAAGGATCATACAAGAGATGTCTAAGCCAGGGTGAATATGCCAGGTATAAACAAACATGACTTAAGATATAAATGGTCTTGACTCAATGGTAAGTCCTAGGTTTTCTAAAGTTTTCTCCAACATAAAGGGCCATTTCATGAGACTAATCAGTTTCAGACATAAGTTTTAAGGAAGAAGTGAGCTTTTTATTTTTTTCCCTAAAGGTCTTCAAAACTTTTACAGTTATGTTATAAATTTGAAAATTGAAAGAGTTCACAATCCATAAAATGTTCATGGCATTTCCAGAAACACTTTTTAAATTGCCACAGTATAAGCTGAATATGTATTTATGCATTTTTCAATGGATTATTCTCCCTTGTTAATTAGAATGGGGAAAGGCAATAAAATATGCAGCTGCCTATGAAGTCTTTCTGATAAAGAAGTCAGTTATAAAAGCTACTCAACCCACAAATGTCTTATGCAGGGATGACCCTAGAAATTCTTGACCTAGTAGTCTTTGATAAAAAAATTACCTATTGAAGAAGTGTAAATGAATGAAGGCTGAAATATGTCAAATTTGCCTAAATAATCAAAGGGCAGGTTTTCATTATCTTTTTCAGAGAAGAGCTTATATTAACCAAGTTACTTTGTCCTGCATTTACTTTGTGTTTTCTCAAGTCACAGGGATTTTCCTTGTAAAAATTAGATCATTTTAGAGCAATAGAGTCCTGAAGAGCTTGAAGACAAAGTCTGTACAAGACTAACAATGTTCTGTAATGATTTGAAAGAGCCTGTGCAACTTGGAAAGGAAGCTCTTAAGGAGGGCCAGCCAGCTTACAGAAGAGCTGTGGAGAACAGTGCATAGCACGTTGCAAAAGCTTGTTTGATAAACCGGAGCAAGTCAGGATCTCACCCACAGTTGTGTACCCACAGTTGTGTACCCACAGTTGTGTACATTTATGTGCAAAGTGATCTTGGGTGATACCAAGGGCACAGAGTTAACAGTGTGCATGCCTGGTCTGATTCTTTGCAACCCCACGGACTGTAGCTCATCAGGCTCCTCTCTCCACAGAATTTTCTTGGCAAGAATACCAGAGTGGGTTGACATTTCCTCCTCTAGGAGATCTTCCTGACCCAGGGATCAAAACTGTGTCTTACGTGTCTCCTGCATTGGCAGGTGGATTCTTTACCACTGAGCCACCTGGAGAGCCCTGAAAGTTACCAGATAAACCCACAATTACCATGAAACAATTGGTTTCAAATTTCCCTCTTTCCAAGATTTTCATTAGAGCCGCTGAGCTTAAAAGAAAATAAATGTTGAGTATGTTGATTTTTCTTTCTTTCTGAGTTGCTAAAAGGTAAAGAAGGGCAAGGTAAGTGAGAAAAATAATAAAGGACTTACATAATCTCTATTTGGAAAATAGGTTCTAAAAATTGAAGAGATAAATATGTCTGCAGAAAGACAAATACTCACTTTTTCCTCTAAAAATCTCAGTATTTAAGAATGTAAAAACACTCCATCCATTAGTTCATTATTTTAAAATTTAATTGACATATTGGTTATGTTAACTGTTACTAACTGAATGTGATTCAACTTCAGATCTTGCAACAAAAAAACCTGGTGAATATTTAATTCCAGTGTATTGCGAAAACTATTTTCTGCAGCTTCACTGAATCCCCTATGGTTTTACATAGCTTAGGAAAATTTGGATGAAGACCTAATAATTTTTACTCATAGTTATTTCTCTGTGCTTTTTGAGTCATCACTATTCACATACATAATAACAATTTGTAGTATTTAAGTCTTTTCCTTAAATAAGTATCTCATATTCCTTATGCATATGTCACCTTCCCAAATATATTTCAAGCTTTTAGATATCAGAGATATGTCCCAAATTACATAGATATAAGTGCCCTCTGAAGGTCAACGCCTCATACTGTGTGTGTGTGTGTGTGTACGCACGTGCGTATGCATGTGCATGTGTGTGTAGATCAGAGAAACTCATCTAAATGCACCAAAGCCATTTCCCTTTATCCAGAGGCCCAGGAACAAGATCAGCCTTCCAAGACACCCTCAGTTTTGTCTAAACCAATAGAAATGGTGAGCCCAGTAAAATAACTCCTGAGAAGCTCAGGATATGAACTTTAAACTTCCTTTTCTACTCCTAATGTGTCACTTCTGATTTCATTGATCAAACTATGATACTAACAAAAGTGCGATGAGAAGGGGCTGCTCAGACCTCCCAACAACATCATGTAGCTCACCTCCCACACTGATGTCTTGAGGAAGGGTGAGACAGGTAAGGGAAACAAGGCCACATTTTATGCCTTTCTTGTCTTCTCTCACCACCCTCACTGATTTCCATACCAAAAGGGTCATCACACACTTCTCACTAAAAGCAGAGTTCATGAATGGAGCTGGAAATATGGATTCATTTATTCAGTCATCATTTATTTATGGAGCACTACTATGTCCTAAGATCTTCATAGGTGGCTCCAGTGATAAAGAATCTGCCTGCCAATGCAGGAAACAGAAGAGGGGCTGATTCGATCCCTGGGTCAGGAAGTTCCCCTGGAGGAGGGCATGGCACCCCACTCCAGTGGATAGCATCACTGACTCAGTGGACATGAATTTGAGCAAATCCTGGGAGATAGTAAAAGACAGGGAAGCCTGGGGTGCCACAGTCTTTGGAGTCACAAAGAGTTGGATGCAACTTGGCAACTGAACAACAACTATGACCTAGGTGCTGTTCTAGGACTGACTTCAATGAAGAACAAAGCAGGCAAGCTTCCTGCTCATATAGGCCTTCCATGTGAGGGACACAGCTGAAAATAATAGGTAAGCACATAAAAAATGAACAAATAATAATGTTTACTAGTGATAAACACTCCAAGTAAAACAAAACAGGATGATGTAATAGAGATAAGGGGTATCGGGGGTGGATGCTAATTAAGGCAGGATGGTCAGTGAAGAACTCGATAAAAAATAGACATTTGGACTGACAGCAGACTATATGAAGGAGCCAGCCCCCTGAGGTTCATGAAGCAGAGAATCTGCTGCTAAAGAAAACAGGTGAATGATTGAGTCCTATGTTCACAACCAGAGATGGTCTGTGTGACTAAAGGACAGTGAGTGATGGGTAGACTAGTTCAAGAGGAAGTCAAAGAACTGACATGCCAAGGCACACAGCAAGACATGCCAGAGCATACCTCTGGAATAAATTTCATATTTTATTCTAAATGCAACAGGGATCCAGTGAAGGGTATACTACCAACGTGACCTACTCAGGTCCAGCTTTTCAAAAGATCACTCAGGCTGCTACATGGAGAATGGTTTGGACTGAGCATAGAAACTGAAACATGCTATCATAGCAGTCTTTAATTTGGCTTGAATTAAAGTGGCCATAAGAATGGAAGGGGAGTGGGTGGTTTCAGAAGTTTTGCTGATGGTGCTGAAGAATCAGAGGACAGGCTTTAAATGGCAAAAAGAATCAAGGATAGTTTGGGGGGGTTGGGTTGAACGACTAGGTGGAGAGTTGAGCCAACTACTGAAATGGAGACACAGCCAACTTGGAAGAAGTTGAGGTGAAAAGCAAGAGTTCTGTTTGCAATGTCAAGTCAGAGATGATAATTATACTTCTGAGTGAAAATTTCAGGTAGTTGGGCAAGCGAGTTCAGAGACTAACAGGCATGAGTGGTTTCAGGGGTCTGTGTTTTAGTCTTTGAAACAGTAGTTCTGGAGGGGAGAGAAATAAATGACCATGTTCCTTCCTTGAGGAGTCATCAGAGGATAGGAAAAACAGTCATGGTCACAGCTGAATGCATTACAGGTGAGGTCTTTGGTAACAGCTGTAACAGGCTGCAAGAAAACACTTTAGGAGCATTAAAAGGGAATGACTAATTCTGCCGTATGTCACCTTTGATAGCCTACTGCTAAGTGATTCTGCTCTTCCAGAAAATTTCTCTACCTTCCCACTCAGTCCCTGTGGGTCAGAATCTATAACTCTTCTAGGCCCATCATTTTTTAAAGCTTCTAAGGGAAAGTGCAATGATTTTTCCATGACTAATTCCTTAATGTTATCAACATTTTACCAAGTTAAATATTGTCTGTGAAGGTGTTGTTAGAGTGAGCTGCTTCTGTGGACTTTCA
The DNA here is from genome assembly GCF_033118175.1 of Dama dama. NCBI lineage: Eukaryota > Metazoa > Chordata > Mammalia > Artiodactyla > Cervidae > Dama > Dama dama. The sequence goes on along the minus strand of NC_083708.1, from coordinate 36,122,191 downwards.
GGTTTCATATTTTAGGGGTTTCAAATGTTTTTACAGGTCATATACTAGAGCATGGCCTTAAATCAATTTTAGCATATTTCTGCATGACATTTATACTATTCTGTCTGAACTGTAAGTGTCAAGTACCATATGATTGTCGGTGCTTAAATTCTCAAAGCACCCTGTAACTTCTGATGTAACATTTTCATGTATAATTTCTTTATTGAATGGATGGTTTATAAGTATTCAGAAAAGTGAGTGGGTGGTAAAGCCAGTTACCAAATAAGTTTTATTTTAGCCCCCAAAATTTTCAAGTTCTTTTGCTTTCCTTAATGTAAACTTTTAATGTGCCTAAATATGTATTTAACTATAGCCATTATAACCTCTGAAGTCAAGAAACTAGTAAAGACTTACATTTTGAGTAGGCTAGGCTTTAGAGGAGATAATGACCAAATAACACCACACACACACACACACACACACACACACATACACACACACACACACCCACCCCCCATCCAGGACTGTGGATGGTATTTCTTTGTAAAGAGTAAGCCCAAAAGAACGTGGCTCAAAAACAAAGGAGTATGGATTCCAGTCAAATCTTTTTAGAGAAATGTGATCTTTATCAATAGAAAACCACTTACCTGAAACACTCTGCACCACTTCAAATCTCCTTGCCAGCCCCCACGTCCTGGGCTTCTCAAGCCCCGCGCCTCCTTCTCAAGAATCATTTCCCCATAGAGTATCAGACCCAGACCCAGAAAGAACCTTGGAAATCATCCAAGTTGGCCACCATGTCCACACTTCTTTTACACAGACAATACATCTGAGCCCCAAGAAGCTTGGTGATGTGTGTGTGGTCACATCAGTGGGACAAGAATTCTTCGAGATCCTAGTCATAGACCACTGAAATAAATCTGCAATCCTTCCATCAATCAATAGCTTACTTTCCTTTGTAGAGCAGATCTACAGGTAAAGAAAATAATTTCATTAAACAACAATCTATAGCTAACCTGAGATATAGATTCCTTCCCTCCAACCCTCATCAGATTTATTGAATTATTGCTTGATTATTATTTGAGATAGAGATCAAGATGGTAAAAAGAATGGTATTTGAGTCTGTATAACTCCCAGTCAAAAGCAAGTACATATAGTAATGGGTTAACATACTCAAAAATCAGGGAAACCACAAATCAAAACACAATAGATTCACAAAAACCAAAATCAAGAGAACTCAAGTATAATACTTAATTATTATTAATATTATGAAAGCATTATTTATGATTGCAAATATATCACTAAGTGGTGGCATTTGACATTGGAACAGTTTAGGGGCAGGGGACCTTTTCCAGATGGTTTCAAGCACATATTTACCTTCACTGTGTATGCTCAAGATCACAGCAGTTGAAGGAAAGCAAGGAGTATTCCTTAGCTCCCTTCACTCGCCCTGCAGAAGGAAGGACTAGCGTTAAGGTTTGTCTCTGGTCCTATTCTGCATCCCCCCATGATTGTTGTTGGCTGTTCAGGACAGTTTCCTAGTCTAGTCTGTGCTCCTCAGTGATGATGAGAGCTAGGGGGTGGGGCTGAACTTACCAGGAGCTGGCCCTATTTCCCATCCCTACGTGACTCATCACACAAAACACCAAGGATGCAGAGAATCCTGGCTGCCCCTGCCCCAGGACCAGACCTAGGCATATCCAGGAGATTCCCAGACTGTTCACCACTACACTCAGCCTCCCTCTCCCCATTTCTCTAGCACCCCTTCAGCTTTCAGTTCAGTTCAGTTGCTCAGTCGTGTCCAACTCTTTGCAACCCCATGGACTGCAGCACACCAGGCTTCCCTGTCCATCACCAACTCCCCGAGCCTACTCAACCTCATGTCCACCATGTCGGTGATACCATCCAACCATCTCATCCTCTGTCGTCTCCTTCTCCTCCTACCTTCAATCTTTCCCAGCATCAGGGTCTTTTCCAATTACTCAGTTCTTTGCATCAGGTGGCCAAAATATTGGAGTTTCAGCTTCAGCATCAGTCCTTCCAATGAATATTCAAAACTGATTTTCTTTAGGACGGACTGGTTGGATCTCCTTGCAGTCCAAGGCACTCTCAAGAGTCTTCTCCAACACCACAGTTCAAAAGCATCAATTCTTCAGTGATCAGCTTTCTTTATAGTCCAACTCTCACACCCATACATGACTACTAAAAAAGCCATAGCTTTGGCTAGATAGACCTTTGTTGGCAAAGTAATGTCTCTGCTTTTTAATATGCCTTCAGCTTAGGAAAAAGAAAATAACAATAGTAATTTTGACAATCTTGTACTCCCCCACTAAAGGTGACCCTGACCTTCTTTCTATCATCTCTTGGGGACAGCAATGCTGTCGCTCACTGGTGAGCTTGGTCCCAATACCATGCTTCTTCAGAGACTTCTCCAAGAAAATCCAATCCAAGGGAAGCCATCCCCTGGCCAGCCTTATCCTGTGGAGGGATAAGCCTCCCTGTTGCTTGGGAGTGCAGGGGTAACGTGCAGTTCTAAAAGACAAATATGGAGGACTGTTTCCTTAACCTCTACCAGAACAGGCCTCCACTCGCCACTTATTTCTGAGAGTCTGGTAGCCAGCTCACAGAACAGAGGCATCTGCTCCCATTTAAAAAAAGTTAGAGCATATTAGATTCAGCTTTGAAACAAAAAAAGAAAACTTTACATTTGGAGAAAAGCCCTTGTTTAATCACATCAAGTCTGTGTCACAAGCTGAAAAATGCCAGGAAATTCCAAGCTAAAGGCAGATACTTCATCTATAACTCATGCCGTGGGGCTTATTTTTATTCTTTCACATGCCTGCAAATAGAAGATGAAACATCTGAAAAGCTCTGAGTTGTGTGTGTGTTGTTTTTTGAGTTTCTTTTTTTTTTTTTTTTTTGGTCTTGTCAGTTCATGTCATAACCTTGGCATTACTCTTTTTTTTTTAATTTAATAAGAATATGAGATTATACTGATCCTGTTCTCCTATTTCTTGTTAGTGCTGAACAAGCACTTTTGGCACTCGCAACTCAAATTACTGCCATGTCGCTTGTGCCTAAGCATGTTTGGCTATGAACTCAAGTGTCTTGACCTGCCATCTATCTTTAAGGCCTGAGAAAGAAATTATTTTAGCATTCTTGCTCTTAGCTCATATATAAAAACCTGTGATCTATGACATGTCTGCAGCTCCAAAGTTAGCATGAAACTATGAAGAACAAAAGGAATGGAGTGGATGGGATGGGGTGGGGGTGGGAAGAAAAATCAACAAAGACCCAAAGCAGAATAGTATTAAAACTCCTGCTTTGTGTCCAGTTATGGGTTCTGGTTCTTATAAATGGGAAGAAAAATGTATGTAACTCCAAAAATATGTAAAACTCATTCACTTTTAAACGTAGAAAGTGTTCATTTTTCAATCTGAGTACTCTGAATTTCTGTGTTGCTTTCAGAGTTGTGTGGTACATTATAAAAATATGCAGCTTGCCATGGACAGTGACGTTCACCTTTTCAAGGATTTGAAAGCTTGATCACTTCAAATGTCTTAAAATAAAGGAGAAAAAAGGAAACATTAACACCACGCACAGCCTGGTGACACAATCATGATTATGATCATCAGTTATTAAAGCAGAAGAACAGAGAATGCCAAGGAACAGTGGTAGGAAAACACCGTTAACGGAAGAGAGAATGCTCTGTGATAGAGTACACTTTAAGATCAGCTCTTGATATTTAGTATTTACTGAAGACCAACCAAGTGTATGCTTTACTTACAATAAATGTAAACGATGGGGCATGCGCCCAATGAGCTTCCAATCTAGTCTCAATACGACAATTCAGGATACAGCATACAGGGTAGGGCATGTGTAGCCACCAGGCCTCAAAAATCCACATGCAAGAATTGACCATGGGAGCGCTGCAGCAACTCCTTAATGGGTGAATCCATGACTCTGGAGCAGTACAGACTTGGGTTTGAATCTCACCTTAACTCATGCTTTCAAGACTATTTACTGAGCGCCCTCTCTGCATCTGTTTCTGTGGTGGGTACTGGAAATACAGTTCCTTCCCTCGTGGATCATAGGAGAGTTGGTGACACATACATTGGCAGTCACACAAAGGTAAAACTCCCAATTATTATAACTGCTGAGGAGAACGTATAAGGTGAAGAAGAGAGCATAGAGGTCCCAGTTTAGACTGGAGAGTCAGGCAAGGCATCATGCAGACAGAAGTCACAAAATGACATCGTTCCTGCTGGATGAGCCTGCAGCAAAGAACGAGCTGAGCAAAGAACACGGTTAACAGCCAGTCCCCCAACACAAGTGCATCACTGGGAACTGAGATGACCATGTCCACAAATCAACCTGCCTGAAGCTCTGTTTCCTCACTAGCAGAGTTGAATATACTAATATAGATTTATATTAGAAAATAAGTAACAGCAAACATCTTTATAGAATTGGCAGAATATCCTAGAAAATTTACTGAGACCATATCCACTGAGGAGCACCACAGATCTAATAGGGGGAAAAAATACATGAAATATTTACAGCACCATAAGGAGGAAAAAAATCCTATAGAATAAAGGGAGGTCATGATGTCTGCAGTGAGAGATAGTTAACGGTGGGCCCCTTGAGTGTCAACACTTTTTTTTCTTAAGTTCAGCAATATAGTAGATTTATGAGGTAGTATATTCAAAAATTCATATAACTAAAAATACAAACTGACTTGTTTGTTTTGGAACATCCCATGCCTGAGAGTAAATTATGCATTCAAGCGTTAATAAATTAGATTTTTGTTTGTTTGTTTCACAGTTGACAAAATTGACTTAAGGAAATAAAAGAGATATCGACCAAGTTTGGACTGGCTTATGCGTTTTTTTAAGCTAGTTCGCTTCTTAAATCTCCAGGAGGGAAAGAAAGTTCAAGTTATTTATTAATGTGTGCCTTTTACTCTACTGATTGATAGTACATGTGGAAATAAATCCTGAGACTGATTGGAATTCAAGGATGAAAACAACAAGAATTTACCTGCATACTATCCAACCCAATAATACCACAGACTAGGGGAGGAAAGAGAATCTGCTATGAGAATCAAAGCCAGTGGAATTTTCCTCTATCATTGAAATAACTTTAAATGACACCCCATTCCCTTTCTAAATGTCACTTCTATATTATTTCCCACGGTTTAAACATAATTTTTCTTTTACATTCTCTATTGAAATATGTTTTTGGTGACTTCAAACTTCTGAAAACAATTACAGTGCTGGCCTATTCTTATCTAGATTCAATAGGAAAATGTCATTCTATCAACCACTCCATACAAAAACTAATAGCTCCTCAAAGGTGATATGTAGTTTAAGATTCATTAGAATTCACTTTTCTCTTAGAGGAAAAACAAAAGAATATTTATTTGACTTTCCCCTCCTAGGGAAAAAAAAAATCATGGCTATTAACTTCCCTTTCATTTTGTTATCTCATATATTGTTCAAACATCTCTCCTCAAAAATATGTCTTTGCAATTCATTGTGTTCTGCTTTCTTTGATGAGCTTGATAGAAAGTCAAAGAACCCAGCATGATCTCTCTGTTTGCTTATGAATTGCAGAGATCATGCACATGCCTTGCAAATCTTACAATAATATAGAAAATATTTCCTGGTATCTGTCACTAGCTATTCTTTTCATCACTCTTGGGCTTTCTTTTAATAAGCATTGGCAGATATTTTGTCCTGCATTATAACTCCTAATATTGAAGGAGGAAAAACACCACAAAACTTAAATCCCAGAAATGCACCATCTTCCTTAATCCAAATATCATCCCTAGAGTTGCTTTCACCCTTGCATTGTCTATAGCTTAACAGAAAACCACATCCTTTCTCTTAAACTGGAGTTTATATAAAGCATTTTTCCAGATGCTGACACAAATTATGCACGTGAAATAATGGTTCCCTTCTCTTCATTCTTTTCACATATCTTACTGCATCTTTGATACTTGATTGTTGGACAACTGATTTAAATTGTAGTTTAATAAAAGTATATGTTCTTTCCTGGTTTTAAAAAAATCTCCTGTTACAGATCTTTGAATTTGACCTGTGGGTTTGAATTAATCCTTCATTTCAATTCTCTCATATTCATCATGTCTAAACCTAGTTTTTCTTTTTCTCTCTCTCTCTTTTTTTAAATTGACATATACCTGATTTACAATGCTGTGTTAGTTTTAGGTATGCAGCAAAGTGATTCAATTATACATACATATATTTTTTCAGATTATTTTCCCTTATAGGGTATTACAAAATATTAACTATAGTTCCCTGTCCTTGTTTAAACTGGTTAAACCCATTTTTTTCAATTTACCTTTTGCTTATCTCCTATCTTCTAATTGCCCCAATATTCCCTTGCTTCTCTGTCTCCTATCAAAAGTTGTATGCTGGATGAGATTTCAAATCCTGTAACATATCTTCACCAATAAAGAAATGTCTGCTCATCACTGCCTACTTGGGGCCAAGCACTCTGCTAGACTCTGTTGGGTGTAAAATCATACATCGAATACACTCTTTACCCTTAAGGATCCAAAGTTTGCTTGGATACCAAGCAAAGGATAAACAATTTAGTCCTCAAGTTGCACTAACACCTGTGAAAAGAACAGAGAAAAATGAGGTAATTTCAGTTGGAACTCAGGCTTCATAGGCTGGGCCAGATTTTGATATGTAAAGAGGAAGATAATAGTGTGTGGACAAAATCATGCTCTTCTCAGTGAGGTGCAAAGCAAGAGGGTCTCAATATGCATTGTGTTTCATGTCATGTTTGTTAGGTTTGGGGAAGTCAGTTCCTGAAAATTAGGTAACCATGACGCTGCCTAGTTAGGTTTTATTGCAACAGTAGTTGGCATAGCAGGAGCTGAACAAGAGCATAGTAACACCCATGTAAACTACCCTTTTTATCAGACACCTTTTTCAGAGCGTTCCACATCTATGATCTTATTTAATTCTGCAAAGTACAAAGGAACCAGATTTCATTTTAAACATAAGAATACCAAGTCTCAGAGTAAGAAACTTACCTGGTATTGAAGCCCAGGTTAATCATCAGTTAAATCCATTACACCTGTAACCTGCCTTCACTCACTCACACTTCAGTTGTTTCTATTAAAAAAAAACTTGCTCTCCAAGCATACTATCCAAGCGCCAAGCCATTTGCCCAACTTGTTTTTCAGGAACTTGGAGGTGGCAGCGTCCTCCTGGAGCTCCATCTGTTTAAGACTGGGTAAACTTGCGAGCCCTCCATCTGCTCGTGTGTAATTGTCCACGTGGTGGAATCTTGACCTCAGAGGGCCAAAACCCCACCCTCAGCACACACCAACGCTGCCATTTTCCAAGCAAACGAACCTTGAAGGAGCCGGAGCTCAGAAGTCTCCTTGCCCATCTTTTTTTTTCTTGTCTCCAGTTACCTTTAGCCAGTCTTGCTCCCCACACCTCAGCTTTACGTCACAAGCATCCTGAGTCCCTGGCCTTTGGAGAGGTAGATGTGAGATGCTTTTTGGTTTCCTAGCTTAGCTGCCTTGAGAATGACTTCTTTATCTGCTATAAACCTCCACGTTTGCCTTGCTGTGCTTGGGGCAAAGGAACCAGGCTCGGTAAGAGTATTAGATGCAGAATGATCATGACAATGCAGGCCTTGTGATGCTGACCTCAGAGCACTTCTCACTATAGCAAATGCAGTACAAAAATTTTCCAGCTTCCAAAATCACACAGCAATGATTTTCCGTGTACATGTTCATAGTAAAGACTAAGTGTATTTAAGTTTTTATTTCAAATGTCTAGTTTATATATTATCATTTATATATCACAAGTTCTAAAGATAAATAGAAAATGTTTTGAGGAACTTCAGGTTCAGCTAATGACCAGTGACTTTAAAGGAATCCTTGTACACTGTTGGGAGGAATGTAAACTGATGTTGCCACTATAGAACATTGTATGAAGTTTCCTTAAAAAAATTAAAAATAGAGCTACCTTATGATCCTACAATCCCACTCCTAGGCATTTATCTGGAGGAAAACATAATCCATAAATATACATGCACCTCAGTGTCCACAGCAGCAAAAGCTATTTACAAAAGCCAAGGTATGGAAGCAACCTGAATGTCCATCAACAGATGGATAAAGAAGATGTGGTACTATATACAATACTACTCAGCCATAGAAAAGAATGAAATAATGCCATTTTCAGCAACATGGATGGACCTTAGAGATTATCATACTAAGTGAAGCCAGACAAAGATAAACATATGATACTGACTGTAAGTGGAATCTAAGAAAAATGATACAAATAAACTTATTTGCAAAATAGAAATTGATACACAGACACAGAAAACAAACTTATAGTTACCAAAGATGGGGGGGGGGGGGGAGGGATAGACTAAGAATTTGAAATTAAAACATACAGACTACTAAAAATAAAATAGATAACCAAGATAACCAATAAGTATCTACTGTATAGAACAGGGAACTATACTCAATATCTTCTAATAATTTATAATGGAGGAGAATGTAAAAAAAGATGATATATATATTTATATAAAACAATCACTTTGCTGTATACCTGAAATTAACACAACATTGCAAATCAACTATATTTCAATAATTTTTTTAAATTCCAAAGTGTAAAAAAAAAAAAATGATGTAATTCCACCTTAAAGTCATTTTGAATTCTTTTTCTTAAAAAAGTATTGTGGTATAGTTGACATACAATACTATTAGTTTCAAGTGTACAACATAGTGGTTTAATGCTTATGTAGATTAAGAATTGATTGCTGTAGTAAGTCCAGTAACCATGCAAGTTTGTTACAATATTCTGGTTTATATTTCCTATGCTGCACATTACATTCCTATGACTTATTTGTAACTGGAGTACCTCTGAAACCCGGTCACCGATTTGCCAGAACCACCAACTCTCACCCATCTAGTGACCACTAGTTTGTTCTCTGTACTTGAGTCTCTTTCTGCCTTATTTGTTCATTACTTTGTTTTTTAGATTCCACATATAAGTGAAATCATACTGTATTTGACTTTCTGACTTATTTAGCATAATATCCTCTAGGTCTACCCACTGTCACAAATGACAAGATTTCCTTCTTTTTCATTGTGAGTAATATTCATACATATTATAAATTTATATATATATTTATTCATGTATATAAATGCAACAGATTTCTATTTATTGATTTTATATCCTGCAACTTACTGAACTCATTTATTAGTTCTAACAGTTCTTTTGTGGAGTCTTTAAGGCTTTAGATAAAAATATATATAGTATAATGTCATCTATAAATGACAATGGTTTTACTTCTTTTCCTATTTGGATGTCTGTTAACACTTTTTGTTGTCTGATTTCTGTGGCTAGGACTCCAAATAATATGTTGAATGAAAACAGCAAGGATGGGTATACTTGCCTTGTTCCTGATCTTAGAGGAAAAGCTTTCAGCTTTTCATGGTTGAATATGTTAGCTGTGAGTTTGTCAAATATGGCCTTTATTAAGTGAGGTATACTCCCCCACTGCCATGGACTTCCTAGTGGCACAGTCATAAATAATCCACTTGCCATTGCAGGAGATACGGGTTTGATCCCTGGGTCACAAAGGTCCCCTGGAGGAGGAAATGGCAAGCCACTCTAGTATTTTTGCCTGAAAAAATTCCTTGGACAGAGGTGCCTGGCAAGCTATAGTCCACGGGGTTGCAAAGAGTTGGACATGATTGAGCAACTGGACACACACACACATGTCCCCCCATACCCACTTTGTTATCATAAATAGACACTGAATTTTATCAACTTCTCTTTCTGCATTTATCAAGATGATCATATGATTAGGCTATTTGAATTCATTATCTAGTCTTCAACTTTCTTGGTATGGCTCTCAATTAGATAACACTTTATTAAAATAGACAATACTTGTTCATTCTATTCTTTGTTTGGTTCAAATACAAACATTTCAATTACCCACATATTTGACAATCCTAAGAATTTTGATCATATAGAGAATCCTAAGTATGTTTCCTTCATTGTCTAAAGAACTCAATAAAGCATCATGGGAATGTGGGCACCCACTATTGCTTTTGCTATTGTTTATTCTTAACAAGACATATATATTGCAACCATAATGAATCATTAATTAATCCCAAACTTTGAGCCAGGAACTATGCTAATATTAGATACTGTCTTGTTTAATTCCCTCAAGACCCTATGAGACAACATCATTGCTCATATTTCACATACAAATAATTAATTTTTGTTGGTAACCAAGTATAGAAAGATCACTTACTGAGATCTGATCATTTCATCATTGAAGTACTTTTTAAAAAAGGAAAATGTAAACATAGCTGCTCTTGTCACCCCTCTCTGTTACCTTACAAAAAATACTGGTAAGTTAATACCAATCTCTAGCTGCTAATCTAGGGATGTGGTGTTATAAATAAATTACAGCAGAAAATATTTAAATGAATCTCAAAGTTGTTTTCATTAATACCAAACCTCCCCATTAACTACATTCACCTAAGGCTCCTACTAAAAGCCATGGAAGTACCATGCAGATGCCTGCCAGGTGTGTGACATTTTGCTACAGATAATATATATAACATGAGCCCAAGTTGACTTCATCCCGTTATCTATATCCTTAGCTGGGTAAATGCCTGCAGGAAAAAGTGCTGGAGCAGCACACCCACTCTTCTATGCTACCTCAGCCCTACTCTTCTCTCCCATCTTGAGACATTTACTCCCTAAGGCTATTGGCATGGTATCAAAAGAATTTACCAGTCCGTTGAATTTAATCTCAACTTCTATGCATTGGATAAATTCAATTGCCCTCAAAAAACATTTATTCATGGCTTCCCAAGATGGCAAAGTAGAAGGGCATGCACTCATCTTCTCCTGTGAGAATCCAAAATTGCAACTAACCACTAAACCACCATCGACAGGAGAATGGTGGATCCCAACAAAAAAAGATACCTCACATCCAAGGGAAAAGGAGAAGCCCCAAAAAGATGGTTGGAGGGGCAAAATCACATTTAGAATCAAACCCTATACCTGCCAGAGATGCTTAGAGGGCTCAAACAAAACCACGTGTGCACCAGAAACCAGGGACTCCACAAGAGACTGAGCCAGACCTGCCTCTGAGCAGCTGAGTGTCTCCTGCAGAGGCACGGGTCCACAGTGCCATGCCACAGGAGCAGGGATGCTGGTTGCAGCCAAACTGGGAGCCGCGGCGTGTAAGCCCCACCACAGAGTCACTGAACAGACAACCCACAAGCTGGAGAGCGATTGTACCAAGAAGTTCTCACACTGCTGCACAAGTTCTAGGGCCCACAACAGATTTCCCAACCTGGGGATCCCACAAAGGGACTGAGGACCCCCAGGGAATTTGACTTTAAAGGCCAGTGGGATGTGGTTACAGAACTTCCACACTACTGGGTAAACAGACCCTTGGAGGGCACAAACAAAACCTTGTGTTCACCAGAACTCAGGAAAAAGGAGCAGTGACATGACAAGGGACTGAGCCAGACGTGTCTGTGAGGGCCCAGGAGTCTCCAGCAGAGGCGTGGCTCAACAGTACCCGACCTTGGGGTCAGGTGCACTGAATACAACAGTCCTGGCATAAGTCCTTTTGAAGGACTGCCATCACCTACCTGAGGCCAAAATATAGGCAGGGAACACAGCTCCACCCACTAGAAAATTGGATTAAAGATTTACTGAGCATGGTCCTGCCCATCAGAGCAAGACCTAGATTCCCCCACAGCCAGTCCCTGCCATCAAGAGGCTTTTCAGAGGACAGACAGAATGGAAACCACAATCACAGAAAAACTAACCAAAATGATCACTTGGATCACAGCCTTGTCTAACTCAATGAAGCTATGAGCCAGGCCGTGCAGGGCCACCCAAGACGGACAGGTCTTAGTGGAGAGTTCTGACAAAACATAGTCCACTGGAGAGGGGAATGGCAAACCACTTCAGTATTCTTGGCTTGAGAACCTCATGAATAGTATGAAAAGACAAAAACACATGCCACTGAAAGGTGAACTCCCCAGGTCAGTGCCCAATATGCTACTGGAGAAAAGTGGAGAAATAGCTCCAGAAAGAATGAAGAGGCTGAGCCAAAGTGAAAACAATGCCCAGTTGTATATCTGACTGGTGATGGAAGTAAAATTCAATATTGTAAAGAATAATGTTGCATAGAAACCTGGAATATTAGGTCCATGAATCAAGGTAAATTGTAAGTGGTCAAACAGGAGATGGCAAGCATGAAAATCAACATTTTAGGAATCAGTGAACTAAGATGGATGGGAATGGGCAAATTTAACTCAGATGACCATTATGTCTACAACTGTGGGCAAGAATCCCTTAGAAAAAATAGAGTAACCCTTAGAGTCCAAAAGAGTCTGAAATGCAGTAGTTGGATGTACTCTCAAAAATGACAGAATGATCTCTGTTCATTTCCAAAGCAAATTATTCAATATCACAGTAACCCAAGTCTATTTCCCAACCAATAATGCCAAAGAAATTGAAGCTGAACAGTTCTATGAGGACCTACAAGACCTATAGAACTAACACCAAGAAAAGATGTCCTTTTCATCATAGGGGACTGGAATGCAAAAGTAGGAAGTCAAGAGATACCTGGAGTAACAAGCAAGTTTGGCCTTGGAGTACAAAATGAAGCAGGGCAGAGGCTAACAAAGTTTTGCCAAGAGAATGCACTGGTCATAGCAAACATCCTCTTCTGACAATACAAGAGAAGACTCTACACATGGAAATCACCAGATGGTCAACACCAAAATCAGACTGATTATATTCTTTGCAGCCAAAGATAGAGAAGCTCTATACAGTCAGCAAAAACAAGACTGGGAGCTGACTGTGGCTCAGATCATGAACTCCTTATTTCCAAATTCAGACTTAAATTGAAAAAAGTAGGGGAAACCACTAGACCATTCAGGTATGACCTGAATCAAATCCCTTACGATTATACAGTGGAAGTGAAAAATAGATTCCAGGGACTAAATCTGATAGATAGAGTGCCTGAAGAACTATGGACAGAGATTCATGACATTGTATAGGAGGTAGTGATCAAAATCATCCCCAAGAAAAAGAAATGCAAAAAGGCAAAATGGTTGTCTGAGGAGGCCTTACAAATAGCTGAGAAAAGACTCTTCTTTTGAAGAGTGAAAGGCAAAGGAGAAAAGGAAAGATACACCCATCTGATTGCAGAGTTCCAAAGAATAACAAGGAGAGATAAGAAAGCCTACCTAAGTGATCATTGATTGCAAAGGAATACAGGAAACATTAGAATGGGAAAGACTATAATCTCTTCAAGAAAATTAGAGATACCAAGGGAACATTTCATACAAAGATGGGCCCCATAAAGGACATGAATGGTATGGACCTAAGAGAAGCAGAAGATATGAAAAAAGAGGTGGCAAGAATACACTTAAGAACTATACAAAAAAGATCTTCATGGCCCAGAAAACCATGATGGTGGGATCACTCACCAAGAACCAGACATCCTGGAATGCAAAGTCAAGTGGGCCTTAGGAAGTATCAATACAAAAAAGCTAGTGGAGGTGATGGAATTCCAACTGAGCTATTTCAAAACCTAAAAGATGATGCTTGAAAGTGCTGCATTCAATATGCCAGCAAATTTGGAAAACTTAGCAGTAGCCACAAGACTGAAAGAGGATAGTTTTCATTCCAACCCCAAAGAAAGGCAATGCCAAAAATTGTTTAAACCACCACACAATTGCATTAATCTCACATGCTAGCAAAGTAATGCTCAAAATTCTCCAAGCAAGGCTTTAATAGTACATGAACTGAGAACTTCCAGATGTTCAAGCTGGACTTAGAAAAGGGAGAGGAACCAGAGATCAAATGCCACCATCCACTGGATCATTGAAAAAGCAAGATAATTCCAGAAAAACATCTACTTCTCTTTTATTGATTACACCAAAGCCTTTGATTGTGTAGATCACCACAAATTGTGGGAGATTCTGAAAGAAATGGGGCTACCAGACTGCCTCCTGAGAAATCTGTATGTAGGTCAGGAAGCAACAGTTAGAACCAGACATGGAACAACAGACTGGTTCCAAATTGAGAAAAGAGTACCTCAAGGTTGTATATTTTCACCTAGCTTATTTAACTTATATTCAGACTACATCACGTGGAATGCCAGGCTGGATGAAGCACAAGTTGGAATCAGGATTGCCGGGAGAAATTTCAATAGCTTCAGATATGTAGATGACACCACCCTTATGGCAGAAAATGAAGAGGAACTGAACAGCCTCTGGATGAAAGTGAAAGAGGAGAGTGAAAAAGCCAGCTTAAAGCTCAACATTCAGAAAACTAAGATCATGGCTTCTGGTCCCATCACTTCATGTCAAATAGACAGGGAAACAATGGAAACAGTGATGGACTTTATTTTCTTGGGATCCAGAGTCACTGCAGATGGTGACTGAAGCCATGAAATTAAAATATGCTTGCTCCTTGGAAGAAAGGCTATGACAAACCTAGACAACATCTTAAAAAGCAGAGACATTACTTTACTGACAAAAGTCTGTCTAGTCAAAGCTACAGTTTTTCCACTAGTCATGTATGGATGGGAGAGTTGGACCATAAAGAAAGCTGAGCACAGAAGAATTGATGCTTTTGAACTGTGGTGTTGGAAAAGACTTTTGAGAGTCCCTTGGACTGCAAGGAGATCCAGCCAGTCAATCCTGAAGGAAATTAGTCCTGAATATCCATTGGAAGGACTAATGCTGAAGCTGAAACTCCAATTCTTTGGCCACCTGATACAAAGAACTGACTCACTGGAAAAGACCCTGGTTCTGGGAAAGATTGAGGAGGAGAAGGGGATGACAGAGGATGAGATGGTTGGATGGCATAACTGTCTCAATGGACGAGAATTTAAGCAAGCTCCAGGAGCTGGTGATTGAATTCAATCACCTCCACTAGCTTTGTTCTTAGGGATACTTTCTAAGGCTCATTTAACTTTGTGTTCCAGGATATTTGGCTCTAGTCCAGTGATCACACCATCATGGTTATCTGGGTTATGAAGATTTTTTTGGTATGGTTCTTCTGTGTATTCTTGCCACTTCTTCTTAATATCTTCTGCTTCTGTTAGGACCATACCAATTCTGTCCTTTATTGTGCCCATCTTTGCATGAAATGTTCCCTTGGTATCTCTAATTTTCTTGAAGAGATTTCTAGTCTTTCCCATTCTACTGTTTTCCTCTATTTCTTTGCATTGATCACTGAGGAAGGCTTTCTTATCTCTCTTTGCTATTCTTTGGAACTCTGCTTTCAAATGGGTATATCTTTCCTTTTCTCCTTTGATGCTTTGAACTGTGGTGTTGGAGGAGACTCTTGAGAGTCCCTTGGACAACAAGGAGATCAAACCAGTCATCCAAAAGGAAATCAGTCCTGAATATTTTATTGAAAGGACTGATGCTGAAGCTGAAGCTCAAATACTTGGCCACTTATGCTGAAGCTGAAGCTCCAATACTTTGGTCATCTGACTTGAAGAGCCAGCTCATTGGAAAAGACTCTGATGCTGGGAAAGATTGAGGGCAGAAGGAGAAAGGGGAAACAGAGTATGAAATGGTTGGATAGCATTACTATCTCAGTGAACATGAGTTTTAACAAACTTTGGGAGATAGTGAAGGACAGGGATGCCTGGCATACTGCAGTCCATGGGATCTCAAAGAGTCGGACACAACTTAGTGACTGAACAACAACGAGGTAACTTTCACCATAAATATGCCTTGATTCTAAGTTAAACTTTTCTATTGTCCTATGTATTTTTCTTTAATTTTTAATTGGAAGATCATTTGTTTACAATGCTGTGTTAGTTTCTGCTGCATAACAACATGAATCAAGTATACATATATCACCTCCCTCTTAAGCCTCCCTCCCACTCCCATCCTATGTATTTCTCTTGGATATTTTATATGATTTCTCTTGTTTCTTTTCTCCAAATGCCCAATTCTATAAGGCTTTTATTCCCCTCACTTAGGGACTCTCTTAACCGATGGATATGAAAAACAAAAAGAGTGATGTGTTTTACTAAACACATTTAAATATACCTACATGTAAGTGATCTAAGAACTGGGAGCACTAGACTCTGATGGAAGCATTACTTACGAGAAATTCACTTTGTTTAAACCCCAAATCATAAATCATGGAACAGAGGAGGAATTTATGCTTATGCTCCACTTATTATTAACTCAACCCTCAAATAACTTGTATTTTATTTGCCCTTTTTCTAAAATATGAATCCTAAGCATGTAATTAATAGATAAATGCCCTTAAAATAGGAATATAAAAATATCTAAACAGATTTAGCTTTGTTCTTGTCAAGCTATAAGCCTGCACATTCTACTGGACAGGATATTCAATTTAAACCATTAAGATTTTCTGAACAAGTGCCTATTAATTGAACCATAGCATTATAGTTGAGTCCCTTTCCACTTCCTCTTGTTAAACCTATTGAGGATGCACTGCAGAGCTATTTGGCAGATAAGCCACGTTGGTAAAGCAGCAGGACATATTTGGCAGGTTCATACTGTAAGTTACCAGTTGTCAGACTTTTGCCATTTGGATAGATAGCATCTCTGTCTCTTTTTACTTGTTTCAAATATAAAAATATGTTTTCCTTTGACAGAATTATAATTCATAGAGGTAATTAATATCATGTTAAGTATAAATAATTAATTTAAGACATGAGTCTACAACATAGTTTGCAAAGCACATGGAATTCTTGCAGGAGAATTTTTTCAAGGTCACATCAGGTCATCTCTAACAGGAAGGTGACTTGTATGGATCTACAAATATTAGTTGTAAATGGCCATGTTCTACGCACAAGCCCATTTAACTCCCAAACATGCAAATTTTACTTTACATAAATGCAAATCATATAATATGTACCCTACAAGTATCTTTTCTTCCTTTAAATGTTAATAAATCCAAGTTGAAGTGAGTTTGAACTTCTCCATTATTAAAATGTCTTGATTGGGTATGACTGTATGCTGAGTTCCCAAGCTGATTTCTTAGGCCCTCTGCAACATACTTGGGGGAAAAAATGAAATTCTGCTCTGGGAACCTGGGCAGGAAGGGCCCTGTCTTGGGAGCTACACTTTAAAAAATTCTGCATATCACAGACAGGAAAAAACTTATATTAAAGGGAACATAAGAGACTACGTCATTCAGAAGGCAGAGCTCAGTTCAAACCCCTGAGCTACACCTGGAACCCTAAACAACTGTCTTCCTGACCGGCACCATTTAAGCGCCAGTGAAACACTTTAACCCATCATTTGGCCGATACCGTCAAAACAGAAGTCCACAGTGCTCAAATATCTGTGAGATGTGTCCTTGCCAACACTGGAGATGGATGCTGCCTCAAAGTGATTTGGGAGGCCAACACATGAAGAAAGAAGAAAAATGAATTAACCAAATCCTTACTCTCACAGAGTATGAATACAGTAAGTTTTGCATAATGATTTTCCAGTAGCACTGAAACATCCATTTTTAGGATTCTCTTTGTGTCTCAATTTGTGGTTCTGAAGGCACTCAGGGATTACCTTGGATACACAAAAGTTGCATATGGTGACTAATGAACTTTTTGCAGTATTAAACAATTCCTATCACCCTTAAATTTGTATATCTGTGGTCAAGTAACGTACCTAAGGCATGATCCTCACTATTTACAGGACTATTTAAGGACAACTAGATGAATACTGTGGAGAAGGCAATGGCACCCCACTCCAGTGTTCTTGCCTGGAGAATCCCATGGATGGAGGAGCCTGGTGGGCTGCAGTCCATGGGGTCGCTAAGAGTTGGACACAACAGAGCAACTTCACTTTCACTTTTCACTTTCACGCATTGGAGAAGGAAATGGCAACCCACTCCAGTGTTCTTGCCTGGAGAATCCCAGGGACGGGGGAGCCTGGTGGGCTGCCAACTATGGGATCCCACAGAGTCGGACACAACTGAAGTGACTTAGCAGCAGCAGCAGCAGCAGCAGATGAATACTGAATGTTAGAATATTTTAGCAAAAATATTTAACAAATTTCAATTTTTAAAGATCAGTTTTTTAAAATGTATTTTAAAAAATAAACTTTTAAATATTTTAATAATTATTACATTTGATATACAAAAATGAAAATTTGCACCTGCCTTTATGTTAGTAGATAAATTTAATATTTTGGAAAAATATACTTTCTCAAAAACATAAAAACTACTTTTAATATTTTACATTTAATTTGCATCTTGATAAAAATGTTTTCAATGGGTATAGTTTTAATGCTTTAGAT
This sequence comes from Dama dama, assembly GCF_033118175.1. NCBI lineage: Eukaryota > Metazoa > Chordata > Mammalia > Artiodactyla > Cervidae > Dama > Dama dama. The sequence goes on along the minus strand of NC_083708.1, from coordinate 36,103,869 downwards.
CGTGACTGCCAATACACAAAAATAATGTAAAAATGTTGATAATAGCAACATAATTAGAGCAGAAATGTATTAAAATAAATAACATGTATTTATATTTTTAGCCATCAAACATACTTGGTTCATAAACAGAATACTCAAATATGTGCAATAATAATTAAATTCAATTTTCTTTGATATCTCAACTTTCAATATATAAAAAAATTATAGCTTCGCAGAAATTCTTTTGATATGAAAGTATATCTGACAGAGTATGAAGTCTGAACAAATTAAAAAGTTGAAACCTCAGTTTATACCTTTTAAATATTTAGACACATGGTATGTCTAGTATACAATTTTATTCTTGTCCTTGCCCCTCAAATGTTGGGAGAGGCCTGTTTAACAATGTAAATTTTTACCATGGATGGATATCACATTTGAATTAAGGCAGCCTGTGTAAATGAAATGCCTATCCATGTTTATTATTTCATTCAAAATATGTGTACATAGCACAGTAGCTTTAAAAAATGAATCATGAAAAAAAATCACAATACATAATGTTTGGACCAACTTAATATTTGCTTTACGGCAAACACTCATAAATGGTAGACTTAAATTGTCCCCAGTTTGGCACAAATACTATTCAGAATTAACATGAAATTAGCAGAGAATTGGAGCTTAAGAATCATTTTCACAAAATCTGTATCTAAAAGCCCATTTTCAATTAACATCAGTTCCTCTTTTAGAATCTTGTTCTTCAAGGGATCAGTTAATTGGTGAGCGAAATGTTTGCTGGCACATTCAAAGTTCATAGGAGATATTTATTTCTACATTATTATCTACCTTAATTATGCATGGCAGTCTTTTCCTCTACTGTCTTTTTCACAATTACATCTAAAGCATTACGTTAATAAGGCTGGAGACTTTAAGGTCAGATTGGAAATAAAGGGAAACATCAACAAGTTTTGTCACCACAGAGAAGCATTCTTACAAAGATATCCCAACATTTCCTTTAAGAATGATTGCATTTGCAACAACATAAGAATCCAACAGAGAATCCCAACAGATATTGGGTTGACCAAAAAAATTATTCTGCATGAACATTTCGGTCAACCCAAGAGAAATTCATATAAGTACAACAACCTGCATTGGATAACTGGGAAAAAAAAAAAAGAAAAAAAAAGCAATTCTTTTCAGAAGTTAAGGATCAATTTTGATAAAACAGAGATCTCTAAAAGCCATATTTTAATATTAAATCATGAAAATAACTACTGCTACTGCTAAGTCACTTCAGTCGTGTCCGGCTCTGTGCGACCCCACCCCTGGGATTCTCCAGGCAAGAACACTGGAGTGGGTTGCCATTTCCTTCTCCAATGCATAAAAGTGAAAAGTGAAAGTGAAGTCACTCAGTCATGTCTGACTCTTCGCGACCCCATGGACTGCAGCCTACCAGGCTCCTCCATCCATGGGATTTTCCAGGCAAGAGTACTGGAGTGGGGTTTAAAAACAAAGGGTAGATTATTTAACAATGTGGAAAAATATACACATGCAAAGGAAGTGGATAGTCAGTTATTTGAAAGTAACATTCTATGATTATTCACTCAATCAAACAAATGATTCCTTTCTTCAGAGATTTTTCAATCCTAGATCAATGTTCATGTAATATTTCTAGATTTAGCTTTGTATATCACTTAAGGTCATTAAGAAAGTAAATGTTTTTAAAGATATTCTCTTCACCTGTTACTATCCAATTTTGTTGTGGCCTCTGCTATTTCAAAACTTTCTCTGAGTATATCTGACATGGGTTACAGACTGGTTGTTTTGTTTTCTTATAACTCTTCCTTTATTCTAGTGCCCAGCGTGACTCTGTGACAGCTGGTTGCCAGAAAGCACTCTATCGTTTTACTAATAATCAGATTTTACTCTCGTTGGAAAAAATAGGAAATGATGTGGACTAAAAAGGGATTTCATCTTAAACATTTTGGGAAAAAAATAGAAAACTTCAAATGCCATTTGAGAGAGCTGGAAAAATAAAGCCATGTGTCCATCTTGGACATTTTATTAAGTGTTGCATTGTTGAATGGGGATTTCTTGGTGTGCTAGCCAACAAAGAAAGGCCTAGAAGTTCTTTATTATTATCATTATTATTTTAGAATTTTTCTTCAAATGAGACCATATAATTTCTATAAATCAAATATATTTGTTAACATTTATGCATACTTTTTGAATTTTCATGCTATAATTTAATTTTAAATTTGCTTTGAGAGTTGATAATTATTATAAAGTGGCACAATTCATTTTTATAACCATTTAAGTTTAACTCTGTGATGTATACCACATTTGCATACAAAGAAAGCTCATTAGGAATGATAAGTAAAAAGAAAAGCTTTTTTACTTCATAGTGTCAAACGTTCTTCAAATTTTCTAAATGAGATTTTTTAAATGTTAATGATCTTTTTTCTGCACATATAATATTTATCTGGGGTCTGCCATCAGAGTGTCCTTTCTATAATATGAAAGTCGCTCAGTCGTGTCCAACTTTGCAACCCCATGGACGATATACGGAATTCTCCAGGCCAGAATACTGGCGTGGGCAGCCATTCCCTTCTCCAGGGGATCTTCCCAACCCAGGGATCAAACCCAGGTCTCCTGTATTGCAGGCGGATTCTTTACCAGCTGAGCCACCAGGGAAGCCCCTTTTCTATAATAAACACTACCAAATAGCAGTATAAGAGTGGAATGATAAGAATGTGTTTTCTAGAACAAGGTAACTTACATAAATTGGCATAACACTGAGAAATTGTACTTCTTTGGAAGAATCATAATGATACTATGCTAGGATACTTTTTTATATCTGCATTCATTTATTTATATTCAAAGTCATGAGCTTTCCACATAGTTTTCTGCATAAGTGCATTGTGCTGTGTTTACAAATCAACAAAGACTATTTTTTAAATTATCGATTTGCAGACTATGTAGATTTACACTTTCATTTCTTTTCATGTCAAAGGTTCTTGGTTGTATTTTTATATTTAACATATTTAATATTGACATCATTAGCCTGCAAACTACCTAGAACTAAAGGGACATATTTACGTCGGTCGAACACCAGAGTCTCATTCATTCGAAGATACAACTATTCATGAAGAAATCATTATATTTCTGGCTTTTATCATATATTAATCTCTAAAAGTGAGTAGCACATGAGAGCCTTAAATGTCTACATTTTGCACCAATACTTATACTGATAAACTGATAGGGAAAAAACCCATGTCCAGTTTGCCTTCAGTGAAATTGCAGGGTGGAGGGACTGCTCTCCCATGCATGACTTGAAGCAGATCAAAACACTAGGGGAAATATGCTATTAAAGTGCTTGAAATATCTTCACTTAAAACAGTGTGGCTAAGTTCCCAGGGGACTGCTATTGATAAATTGCAAAGCTCGCCTGGCCTCCTTTTTCTCTTGAGCAAGCTTTGAGCTTATGCACCATCAGACCAGAAGACTGCCCACCAGGTACCTGCAGAGAACTGCCTGGTCCCTAGGAGCTCCCTACGTACTCCTGTTATGCTCTAAATGCCTAATCAAAAATTAAATACCATTCTCCCATAAAACAAGAGTGTGCAGTGACTTTAATAGCTAAAAATGTTCTCCGAATAATGACAAGAGCTATTATCTGGAAAGTTGCATTTTGAAATGCAGTCCCCAGACCAAGGAAGGGCATCAGTATCACTGAGAGCTGTTGGAAACGCAGATTCCCTGGCCCCACCTGAGATCTGTGAATCGGAAGCTGGATTTTAACAAGGTTCTGAGGTTATTCAAATGCACATTCAACTTTGAGGATCACAGATCTAGAGCAGTTCTCATAGGATTCATGCTGAATGCACTGTTTCTATTAGTAATTTATTTATAACTATAACTCAAACAATACAATAAAAATAAATTACTAGGATAATGAAAGAAATATAGACAGATAAACTATAATTCTGGCTTTTCTATTATTAGAATCAGTTGGAACCAACATGGAACAGTTAGAAGCAGACATGGGACAACAGACTAGTTCCAAATTGGGAAAGGAGTACGTAAAGACTGTATATCGTCACCTAGCTTATTTAACTTATATTCAGACTACATTATGTGAAATGCCAGGCTGGATGAAGCATAAGCTAGAATCAAGATTTCCGGGAGAAATATCAATAACCTCAGACATGCAGATGACACAAGACTTATGGCAGAAAGTGAAGAACTAAAGAGCCTCTTGATGAAAGTGAAAGAAGAGAGTGAAAAAGTTGGCTTAATGCTCAACATTCAGAAAACTAAGATCATGGCATCCGGTCCCATCACTTCATGGCTCATAGAGGGGGAAACAATGGAAACAGTGTCAGACTTTATTTTCTTGGGCTCCAAAATCACTGCAGATGGTGATTGAAGCCATGAAATTAAAAGACACTTGCTCCTTGGAAGAAAAGCTATGACCAACCCAGACAGCATATTAAAAAGCAGAGACATTACTTTGCCAACAAAGGTCCGTCTAGTCAAAGCTATGGTTTTTCCAGTAGTCACGTATGGATGTGAGAGTTGGACCATAGAGAAAGCTGAGCGCCAAAGAATTGATGCTTTTGAACTGTGGTGTTGGAGAACACTCTTGAGAGTCCCTTGGACTGCAAGGAGATCCAACCAGTCAATCCTGAATGAAATCAGTCCTGAATATTCATTGGAAGGACTGATGCCGAAGCTGAAATTTCAATATTGTGGCCACCTGATGCAAACAACTGACTCATTGGAAAAGACCCTGATGCTGGGAAACATTGAAGGCAGGAGGAGAAAGTGACAACAGAGGATAAGATGGTTCGATGATGTCACTGACTTGACGGACATGAGTTTCAGTAAGCTCCGGGAGTTGGTGATGGACAGGGAGGCATGGGTTGCAAAGAGTCACACATGACTGAGCGACTGAACTGAACTGATTATTGGAATGACAGACAATGCAACATTCTATTAAATTTCTAAGGTGTTTGGTGATAACTTTTCACAGATGTGCAATATCAAGATCATTGCCTGCTTTATTAATAATTGTTGTTTCATAAAATCTATTATAATCTATAGAAGTGCTATTCTTTTCAAGTTTCTAACTTTTATTTTTGCTTTTCAATTTAATCAGCCACTGAAAATCATGTTGCATACCTTTCTCACATGTATGCAAGTGTTAAGATCATTTGAAAAAACAATAACAGAGAGACAAGAAATTCCAGTGGTCCAATTCCCATCTTTAAACATTTGGGACCAAACTGTTTCTTATCTTTGTGCAGATGCACAAAGAATGTATTTCATAGTTTAAGCTCTCTTGGCAGAATTTCCTCCCTTTCATCCTCTCAACTCAGGGTACACTAACAGCGCTTCACAATCAGTTTCTATATTATCTCATAATAATGAGAGTGGTCTCTACTTTAATACATTAAACTTACCTAACTCGCAATTTTTACTCCATTGCTAGGGTACTCTTACACTAAAAGTCTACACTAGACTTTTTATTTTAATGGCAAGACTTCCTGTGTATTACCTACATCCTAACCCAAGCTCTTAATCTAGATAGCGACTCGGGAAGATTTTTCTGCCACAACTGACACATCATCATATCGATGTTCCTATGCAAAACCAACCCTAAACCAGATTTGTTTAAAATTTAATCTATTGTAGTTTTCTTACTTTTATACAGTTCAGAGCTAGCATTTACGGTCAATAATGAAGATTAAAAAACTCTTCCTTCAAGTTACCAACATGTTCAGATTGCACAGATACTACAGGAATTGCTCTTTTAATAATATGTCCATTTGTCAAGGGCAAATTAAAAAAAAAAATACCCTGAGAGATTTGTTTATTCTATGCTTAGGCCTTCCATAGAATTAAGCAATTCCTGAAAACATCAAACTTAGAGGTCAGTAAAAACAGATGCATAATCTTACTTTGCAGATTTTCCCAGTGTTTCTATGAAAGCATTTTTGAGTCAGCCTTCACTACTACTTCAGCAGTTGTATATGATTTCTTATTTTTATCAAAGTGCTACTTTACAAAAAGACTGAAAATCAGTAATACACAGATGTGAAATATTATACATCTGCTTCTCTAAGCTTTTGAATTTAATAGTCTGTTTTCTAGAATCCTTTTGGTTTTAAACCTATAGTTTATGATTCATATGTTATTGACTTGACTTTGAATGATTTCTTTACCTTAGCCAAACATGTTAGCTAATAAACAACTGTGATTTCAGCATTCCATAATCATCTATGGCTATAAAATGGAACTCAGCATATGACAAATCATAATTTCAAATAAAGGAAGCAGAAACTCTTTCAATCTTTATTTCTGTGGAATCTCTGCCATCATCAGTTCATGTATTTCCATAGCCATATTTAGAGAAAGGCTTCTTTTTTAACCAAAAATTATTCAATGAAGCTTATTTTTACTGTACATGAACTAGAAAAGCATATAAATAATATATTTTGTCTAGTATAATATATTATACTAGAAATGCATATAATATGCATAAATGCATATAATGCAAATAATATATTTTGTCTAGTATTTTACACTAGAAATTTAACTTGGTTAAAATATAATGATTCAAAATGACAAGTTACAAGAATAAACTCATGCTTATGTTCTCTCATATTTCTCTACCTTTTGGGGTTACAGTTGACTAACCTGAATGTTGTCATGCATTCTTATAGCACATGATTATTATGCACATCATGCCATACATTACACACCATAGAAGTTTGAGAGTAGTCAAACTGGACTGTACTCTGTTCAGCGAGACAAGTCATGACTTCAAATATTGCAAAAATATTAAATTGTAGTTGAAGCTTCTAAATGCCTACTCAATTTCTGTACATATTTCACTGCAGAGTATCAGAAATACTATTTACAGGAGAAGGGACTGGCAACCCATTCCAGTACTCTTGCCTGGGAAACCCCATGGACAGAGGAGCCTGGCAGGCTATAGTCCATGGGGTTGCAAAGAATACTGGAGTGGGTTGCCACTTCCTTCTCCAGGAGATCTTCCCAACCCAGGGTTCAAACCCAGGTCCCCTGCATTGCAGGTGGATTGTTTTTTTACCACCTGAGCCACCAGGGAAGCCAAAAAGTGTCAGACTCGACGGATCAATTAACACTTACTTACACTGGGGTGGTAGGAGTTTCCCAGGTGGTGCTAGTGGTAAAGAATCCACCTGCCAAGGCAGGAGACATGAGAGACACGGTTCAATCCCTGGGTTGGGAAGATTCCCTGGAAGAGGGCATGGCAATCCACTCTAATATTCTTGCCTAGAGAATCCCATGGACAGAGGACCCTGGTGGGCTACCGTCCATAGGGTTGCAAAGAGTTGGACACAACTGAAGTGGGTGCACACACCCACCCACCAGGTAGTGGACAACATTTTGACAAACTCTAATACAGTGTAACTTTCAATTCTGTTTAGTTTATTTCACCATGTGGATGCTGAGCACTGCTTTGTACTATATGCTATACCTATATGAGACATGCTAAAAGTTTACTTAAGAAGACAGACAAGGAAATGGATGATATTTTCATATATGCAGTTGCACAGGATTTACTTCAGAGTTCCCAAAGATGCAACTAAGTTCAAAGAGGAGATCAGGGAAATTTTGCTATACAATATAATGACTGAACTGCATACATTAAAAATGAATGGTGGCAATAAAACACAGGAAAGATTTCCACAGAGAGAGAAGTTCCTAAGGATTAGCAGGGCATAAATGTGTACTGGAGGAAACAGGTGACGAGAGTAAGGACACAATGAACACTTGAGTGCTTCTGAAGGGTGAAGAGCAAGGAGGACATGAGAGGAGGCAGAACTGGAGAAAAAGAAAATACTTTATGGAACCCAGGCCTTGGACCCATGATATCCACTAGGAGGGAAAGCAATTTGTTTCTTTTGTGTGATTTGCTTCATTTATGAACATATGGGAGTCAGGCATAAAACCATCCCATTTCATTGATGTCCAGTCTATTCTGGAACACTCAGCTATAATGCATCAACCTTTTCTTAATGGTCTTTAAACTCTTCTGATATTCCTGTCATTCCAAATTTCCCTTTATAACTATGCATAATTAGCCTTTAGTTTCTCAAGGACTGATCATCCATACTAGATGTTATTCCAGAATGTTGCTTCTCTCCCACAAACGAGGTCTTTCTCTTTGATATACTGCTATATTCATCAGATCAAGAGGATTAAAAGAACAGGCTACACTGACTTTGGACAATTTCGTTGCCTATAGGCAGAAAGGAATTTTGAAAAAATATGGTGGGAAGATGTATGTTGAAAGTGACTAGAAAAAGAAATGTTGGTTGGGGGGGTGGTTCTTTTCTATAATTTTCTTTTATACAGGCTCTTCCTCACTCCATCCCTCATTATTACAAATAATTAAAATCACCGTGTTGTTAGGTTGGATTCCTATTCTAACTTCCTTTCATGTGCACCTTAAGTAGCTGCCTTTCTGTTTTAAAACTGACTTTGCCCATGAATCCATTTACTCACTGTGAAAACAATTTGATCGCTCTGAAGTGCTATTGATTTTTTACTTTATGTCCTATTTCATTCTATCTGGGTGGGGAAACTGGATGTTACCCTTTCCAATTAATTAAGGTGTTTATCCATGAAGTTACATTATTTAAAGGTAAGAACGTAACTTTCACCACAATATATTTTTGGAAACTGTGTCACAAGACAGATGATTTCTAAATAAAATCTACTTTTACATAGAAATAAATTAAAATCATACTGTTTTTTTATTTCTTCCATTTGTTTAAATATCTCTGTTTTTACTAGCCCTAGCTACTCAGAATAAGAGAAATCAAAAATAAATTTATCTTCCACTTTGTGAATTACCTTTGGACATATAAAATTTTAGAAGCAGCCTTTACAATCATTTAACCTCCTAGGGCAATGCTCTTTACTGAATAATATTGGTGTGAATGCCTACCATAAAAAAGAAACTAGCACAGAAAAGTATAATTGAATGCTACAATAGATTCACTGTAATTTGTTGCAAATTGAAGAATAATTAATTTGTTTTCTAATTTAGAACTTGAAACAGTTGTTTGACTTGGTTTGGGATTCCTGCCATTTGAGATCACTGTTCAGGAAAGTTTTAACTACAGACTTCTTTTTCCTTATGTCAATGACAAATTGGCACTTGCCAAGAGCATTTGCCAGTGACTGAACAACAATGGTGTTTGCCATCTGCCTCTGTGGAGACTGAACTCTGTGCTGCTGCAGTTGACCTTCAACACCCCTTGAGGGAGTTCAGGGTGGAGTGAGGCACTCTGTGCTCCAGGGACTCTGGTCAAACAGGTCTTTAGATAGTTAGATATCTTTAGGAACTGATTTCATGATTCCAATCCTTCTATCTCTTCATATCTAGAAAATCACTAAGTTCCCTCATGGTGACATCAGCTTCTCCTGACTAGCTGAAAACCTTTTGTATAGTAAGCGCTTGCATTGAACTCCCCCCTCACCAAAATCTTATGTATTGACCTTCTCTGACTGCCTCGTTGGAGCCGTTTCTCAGAGCTATCTGAGGTCCATCTCCTGGGCTGCAGTCCTCATTTTGCCCCAAATAAAACTTAACTAACACCTCTCAAGTTGGGCATCTTATGTGAATATCCTTATCAAAAAAAGAGACTTCCAAAATTATTCCATAGACTTTAGAGCATTTTCAAGGTCCTAAAATAAGCAGTCAGTGTATTTAAACTTGATGCTTCTTAAAATGAAAACAAATTTCTAAAGAAAGGACAAGCCCAATACTTTCTCCCATTTTCTTCTACTAACTCAGGTAGTTTCTCCCCTCAAGTTTTTTGATATCTGCTTAATGACCATTTGAAGTAAGCACCATCATCCTTTTCATTCATCACTGCTATAGGGCTATTTTAAGATAATTACAGTTGTCACCAGCCTTAACATTTTATTATAAAAATGAAAGCTATATGAACAAGTACCCAGTAACTTTTCAAAAGAAACCTCTAAATTGCATCCAAAGACTTCTGAAGTCTGGACTAAGCGGTACTAATTTGTGAGTTTTTACTTGGGGTTGGGAATGCCAAATAGCAAATAAAAGGCATTGTCACTTGTGGTGTGAATGTTAATTGGTCAGGAAGTAATGAGAGATGCGGTGAAGTTTGAAGTTATAGGAAATGACTAAGTGTAAGTAGCAATCTGGTAAGGTGCTGAAAGTCACTGGCTTTGAATTCACTATCCTTTGCCTCCACTGTTTCTTCTACAGAACTGCTTCAGACTCTCCAGCACATGAGTAAGTCATAAAAGCCAACAATTACTTGAGTTGTTTCCAAATTGTTTCAATTCTTATGCAAGGGCTTACCATTGCTCAGGTCATTATTTAATTACGAAAACAATTCAGAATTCTTGAAAAGGATACCAAAGTTTTATATCAACATATATAATGAATAATTTGAGTTTGCATCCTCTGGGATTCTTGCATTTCTCTTACATTACAGCTATTTTGTAATTTTGACTTCTCCACTGGACTCCAGATTTTCCAAAGCAGAGCTCATGTCAAGTTATATGCGTCTCTACTCTCAGCATCCCGCCAGTGCCTACGTAAACGAGGTGCTCAGAAAACGCTTTCTTTTAAATTTCATTCTTTTCCACAGACATGATTCTTTCTATTCTATGGTTGCTTATTTCCTTCATTATTATTATCATTTTTTGTGTGTGTTATTTCCTCCTCCACCCAGAAGTTCGCATTGATAAAAGTTAAAAATAACAAAAAACCTACATACTTTGTGTTTGCAAATAATCTCATGGATGGAGTTCACATCTTTGATCTATTTCTTTCCTTTGTTCACATCTGTTGTCCATTTTAATAGAAATTCTCTCTCCGGGCTTGAATTGCAACTTTTGATTCACCACCAGGCTTTTGTCTACTGGTCCCCAGCATGGGGTAGCAGACACCAGAGATTTTCATGGGAGGAAAAGATAGAGAATAAACCTCAAGTAACCCTCCAAAGAATAAATTTAATATCTTGACCACCCTTTCCTTTGGAGTAGGGAGATATTCCTAGGGTAGGTCAAACACTCAGAACTGTGTTAAAAGACTACATGGCGCTTCATTCCTACTCAAGAATATGTAATGTTTAAAGCAGAAATTAAATGCTTGTGTTTTAAAAAAAAAAAAAGGAAAAGAAAAAATTTAAAAAAGAAAACAAACCCTCTGGATTAAAACATTATTCATGATGGATTTGCTAAATGATTCCCAAAATTAGCTATTCACACTCAAACCTGATACCAGTATCATACCAAATCTTATGTGTGGCATGTGTGTTTAAAAACATGGGTTGTGAAAGGAGAGGAATAAATAAAATCAATTAGACATTCAAGCAAAACACTTGATTTGTGATTTTATAAAGAAAATAGCCACCTAACAGCTAAAACTGTATAAAGCTGTCTTACGAAGAGAGTCTCACTGTGTACTCGCAAAAGCTATTTAGACTTGGTCTTCCCAGTTCCCAGGGTTACTATTTATTTGGAAGATTCTTGGTCAGCTGGATTTCTATCAGGTCCCTTGTGTTTTAAAAGAATACATGCTTATATAATTTTCTTTGATAATGTGTCCTTGTTATTTTATTTCCAAAACAAGAAGAAATAACCCCAGAAGCCATCATTAACCTCTGAGATTCTGTTTCTCATTCATCAGAGAATTAACTCATTTGAATTACATTCCAATCCCTTCCTTCAGTACTAAGAGGCTGTTCTAGCCATGAGTGATGGAATAGAGGAGGGAAGAAGAGATTTGTAAGTAAATAAGAGGCAGTTTCAGAGGATTATTTTTCTTTGAAAGTTTCATGTTTGGAGTTTATGTCTAGAGAAATCTAAGGGAAAAAGGACCATCAGTTGCTCTGCTCTCCCAGAATAGCCCCTTGTCTTTGGAAGATTCCCTAGTGAGATAAACAGTCCTGTGTCTCTAACACAAAGTGAGATGGAAAGGGACCTCATTACCACTCAGTGGAAGAGAAGAGACAAATCAAGTCTCCTTAGTTTCTTCTCCACTAGCTCCCTTGACCCCTTTATCCTCCTGGACAAGGACAAGTTGATCCCCTAATAGAACACACTTTGTTGACTCTAGCAGTTACTATTGCAAAACAGAATATTCTGTGTGTAAAGGTAAATTTTTCTTTCAAAAGACAATTGTGAAAAATGTGAGTAAATATAAATATTCCAGCTTCAGGTTTATGTATACAGTTGGGTAAAACATGGCATGAGTATGAACATTTTTAAGGTTCATTGTTATATGAACATATTAGTGTGATAGAACTGAAATTTTGCATAAATGAAAGTTCCTCTCACCTTGGCCACCTGTCTCACAAATGAGTGTCATCATTCATGGAACCATGAGGCACATGGATTGAGAAAAACTTATCTTCATCATCAGGAAATCAACTCAAAACAATTTTTAAAATATTCAGAATAAATCATATTAATTTAGAAGATCCACTACAAAAAGATTAAAGCATCAATTTAGATATCACTTGTCTCTTTTTTTTAACTTTCTATCAGCCTAGAAATTGCCTAAACACTCATAGTTGCACCCAGGAATTTGTGAACCTTAATATACTCAATTTAGTAATAATATCATACAGTGCATGTGTTTAGGTTTAAGTATAGCAATGATATGTTTCTTCCAGCTGGTATGCATGAATACTTCAAAGTACTAGGCTTTTGACTGATGAAGATTCCACATCTTATTGATTTGGTTCCTAGAAAACTAGGGGATTTGCTATTTTCTACAAGCCAGTGGCATTTGAAAAACACATGTGTGGAAGACTTGCAAAATTTATATACACATGCATGTGGGGGCACTTTTATTGATCTCATATGAGGAAGTAGAATCTCCAGGTTGTTTTTTTTTTCCTGTGGAATAAGTCATATTATAAGTCTTTCATTTGCTGCCTCTAATATGGTAGTTCTCTAAAATAAGTTCTGTTAGTTTTTAAAATCAGATGGAACATTTTGCTGGCTAGATAAGACAGTGTCTTCTAGGGATATATACACACAAAATTACAGCAAGATACTTCAATTTTTTTTGAAATTTTTAGAAAAACAAAGGAAACCATTTTTGAGAGATTAGAATTATTGTGTTTCTTTTCTTTTTGCAAAGGAAAAAATAAAAGCTTGCCTAAGACAGGACTGCATGGTTCTAAACGCTGGCTGCTGAAGGCCCATGGTGAGGTTTAAGCAGAGTTCAAGACCGAAATAAATGTTTAAACATAGGACAAACACAATTTCTTTCACCACTGCAAAGCTCCGTGTAGTAATCTGAATGTTGGAGTTCTTTTCTACATTTTTGGTTTCTGTTTTTATAAAAATAAAAACCCTCGCTATAACGACAGGAATAATTCCTAAAGCTACTAATGTGTATTTCAGAGTCAGCACAGATTAGTCTTATTGACACTGTTTCCTTCATTGTGTGTGTTTCCACACTCTACTCTAAATTGGCAAATTTTTTTTTAATCTCTCAACATACGGAATAGAAGTTTTATCATCAAACAATTTACTACTTGTTTTTAGAAGGCATAATTTTACGACACAAGACAGATTCTCAACTAAGAAGGTAAAGATTGCCTTTCTAGAGGTCAGGTCATTGAGTTAACCATGTCTTTTGACCTTAACTTTCCAGTCTGTGTTTTGATTCACAGTAGCTCCATAGACACACCCATTCATGTTTCCAGAGGATTAGTATCCACTTTTGTTGCAAATCATTTTGGTATCTATAGCATTAATAACAATAATAGCCAACAGTCACTGAGAGCTTATAGTGTATCAGATGTTTTTCTGTATTTTATATGCATTTCTTTATGTGTTATTTGAGTTGGGTACTCTCATCACATACATGAAGAAACTGAGGCACAAATGCTTTAGTGAAGTCACTTAAGTCGCCAAGTGAGCAGGTGGCTGAGCCAGAATTCTAATCTAGAAAGTCTAACTTCAGAGCTATAATGTTTAACTAAGACCTATGAACACGGACAGATCTACTGATCTTATCACTATCTGATCACTAGGTGCACCTGGCCTTGTTAAATGCTGGAAGAGCCCATTAATGCCACCCCTGTGCAATGGCTAATGCACAATGCTTATGGGAGGATGCTATTTATTTTTCCCATAGGTCAAATACAGAGATGGTCAAATATAGAGATCTAGGTGTCAAGGATTAGAAACATGGGTGGCTCTTTTTACACCTGGAAATGCGGCTTCAGGAAAAAAATCGACTGATAATCCCAAAACAACAGGCTCTGATAGATTAGGACTGAGCTAATACAGTAAACTAACAGCCACATGTGGTTATTTAAATTCATTTTAGTTAATGTCAAGTAAAATTAAAAATTTAGATCTCCAGACACCCTAGCCAAATCTCAAATGCTCAATAACTACACCTGACACACTGTCACTCCGATGGGGACTTCTGTTCAATAGCACTAGCTTAGCATCTAAAAGTAAGAGAAGACGGAATCTGATGCTGATGGTTAAAACAAGTGTCCAGAGATGGCTGTGCTGGGGGCAACTTTCTAAGCAAACCCCAACTGTAGCTGGCCCTGAGCTGCTTCCTCCAGTCTAACCTCACAGGTCACTGTTATCTAAGCCTGATTCTGAGAGCCACCTGATTTCACTCTGATAAATTTCCTTCCTGTTTAAGTCACCCACAGTTGTATTCTGTTAATTCCAACAAGAACCTTTCCTGATAGGAGGTCCTTTACTTAGCATTTCATAAAACTGAAAAACTCACACTTTAGGAAATGACTGATGTTGGATTGTTACATATTAATGTAATTGTCCTTGAATCTCACAGGATAATTACCTAGGGAAAAAAGCAGGTGTGAGGACAGAATAATGTAGATCTGAGAGTGGTGTGAAAGGTGAATTTTTTTCTCTCTTGGCCTAGTGATTGGGGGACCCGAGGACACTCCATCTGGTGGAGATGAACTGATCTTGCCAGGAGGAAGAAAGCCAGGGGCTACATGGGGTGTGTTTTGTGAGACTTTCACGGCCTACAGGCTCAAGGGTAACTATATCTAATGGCAAATAATTCCAAATCATTTGGAATTTCAAGAAGATAAGTCTTCTTGAAAATGACAGCCTGTGCTGTAGAGAACTACATGAAGATTTTGTTCTGTACTCAGGTTGGATGGCCAAAGGAAAAAGGGGGTTCCAAAGCAGTGATCATCAGTAACAGACAGCTGGGCCTGAACAAGTGGATACTTTATAAGGACCATCTGGGTTTGAGCCAGTAACACGGCACATTGATTAAAGGGGCAGAGTCAAGAACTGGACTGGATCTGTATGAGAGCATATGTGAAACAACACCATTGTGGGTGGGGGGCAATGAAAAATATACCCAAATTTTCTAAAAAGACTAGGACTCTTACAAAGTCCCATAGATACTCAAAGTCATCATAATTTGGGTTTTAATAGAAACATAACCTTACAAATATTCAGAGACTGAAGAGGCAAATGACATTTGGATTGTACATAGAAGACTTGATACCAGATATTCAACAGTAGAATGGACTCGTATAGAAATAAGGTACTTGTTACGGGAAAGACTCAGCTAGAGATTAGATGAGCAACTGTCAGCCAGGCTGTGAACAGATTTCTGTGCAGGTGGAATTTCAAAAGCTTCCTCTCACCCAAGACTTTTTGAACTTCCAGTTCTAACAGAATAGCCTTTACAAACTAACATGATTTCAGATTTCAAGATAGCAAGTTTTTCCTAAAAACACAGAGAAAAACAAGAATATCCATTAAAATGCTTGGAATTTAGGGGCTGGACTCTCCAGTTTAACTCACTTCATGCCTGCCTCTTTCCATCTATTTTTCTGTTTCCTTTTGCAAAAGCACAGTAAACTGTGATTTTGAGTAGTGTGAAAGCTATTAAAATGCCTTAGAAGAAAGTTAAATGATTCTTAACACTATTAGAACTTTAATCAGAATTGAGTGAATAAATCTTGAGGAATACTAACCCTATTTGCTACAAAGATTAAAACACGACTCTACAGAAAAATAATCATATAAATCATTCTGATTTCTACAGTGTTCGGCATATTTACGTTTCCAAGAACATTTCAGTCAGAGACTGAACAACTCAGGGAAATAGAATTATGGCTGAGCTTCCCAGGACACTCACATGTGCAACCAACTCTGTGGACATGCTTGGAATCTGTTCCTGGCCTGGGATCAGATATATACATAAACTTCTCATAAACTCAGACCATATTTCCAGCCTATCTGTTTCCAAGAGTAATTCTTCACAAATGCTGGAAGGCTGCTTGATGTTTTACTTATTTATTAATGACCCACATAATCTGTAATTTTTCATACTTTAGGAGATGTTAGGTCTAACTTAATCTCTGTCTATTTTACCTTTCACATTTGGTTTTTCTTTTAAGTCATCTCCCAGCATCAATTATAATGAGATATCAAATGAGCACTTAAATTTTACCAATGTTTTTTCACAAATGAATTCAACAAACATGAAAAGCCCACACACCAATAATTTGCCTTACAATGTTACCACCATGTGACATTGCTTGCACTGTTGTACATGTTACTGTTTCTAATTGTATGTGTTCTTATTTCTTGTGACTTTTGTACTTCATCTCCACAAGTAGACTATGAGCTCTTGGTGGGCAAGGTTAATATTCTGTATATGGTCGAATAATGTCTGAAACATACTAGATATGAAATAATATTTTCCAATTTTATTTTAAACTATGAATTATTTTATATAAAACATAGAAAAAGTCAATGAAAGAAAAGCATCAGTGAGTTAATGTTATTTTTAGTACTTTGCATGAATTAACTTATTTAATCTTCACAACAGCCCTTTTATATAAATAGGCATACTTGCTGTTGTTATTATTATTTCTCCTTTACTTATGAGAAGACTCAGATACACAATGTTAAATAATTGGCCCAGGGTCACAAAATAAGTAAGTGAAGTCAAATTTGAACTCAGATCACCTAGTTCCTGAGCCGAGACTCAACCACAAATATGTGCTATTTCCAAAAATGGAAAACAAGTTGAAAGATCTGGAAAACGTCAGGTTTTTTCTCTATGTTTTCTAAAACTTTTTTATCTGGAAGATCAGATAGTCAAAGGTGGCAAAGAATTTGAATAAGTTTCTTCCTCTTTAGCGTGGCCGCCAAACAAGCACCCTCCATCCGTGTATGCGTTGCAATCCGTGGGGTCACAAAGAGTTGGGCACAACTTAGCAACTGAACAACAATCTTTGCACACAAGCAGACAGCATTAAATGGAGGCGGCATTGGTGGCTCAGTGATAAAGAATCTGCCTGCAATGTAGGAGATGGAGAGACACGGGTTTGGTCCCTGTGTTGGAAAGATCTCCTAGAGAAGGAAATGGCAACCCACTCCAATATTCTTGCCTGGGAAATCCCATGGACCGAGGAGACTGGTGGGATACAGTCCATGGAGTCACAAAAGAGTCAGACATGACTGGGCCACTAAGCAACAAAAAGGCAGTGATAAAATACAGGCTATAAGCTCCCTTCACTATACCCGAGAGAACATAGTTCCACATCCCACAAAATTAAGGATAAACTCACCTCTAAACGTTTCTCCCTGGCGGTTATTCAGTTATAAACACCCTACCTCAAAATTTTAGGGTCTCCTTATGTTTCTGCCTTACCCTGAGATAAAAATGACACCATGATTATAGATCAGTCTAATTCCTCTTCCATACATATGTCTTTGAATATTTGAGACATGCTCACCCTGTCATTCATTCTTTCTGCCACACTTAAAATGACTCCTACAGAGACAATTTCTACCCTCCCAGACTCTTGTGTTCAGGGGACTGGTCCTCCCCCTCATCCTATTAAATGTGTGTTCTGAATAGCAGCTGTCAATTTCTTGCTTGACCTTACTCCATGGCCAAAGTATTTGACTAAATGTACTATAACACTTAAAAGGTAATTGGTTGCAAGTAATTAAAACTGTTTAACAGTAGCTTAAACAAACAAGGATTTGTTTTTCTGACCTAATAATAATACTGGAGGTAGGAAGTTGCTCACATTAGTTTTAATGGCTCAAAAAACTTGGGTCTATGCCTTTGTAATTCTCTTGGCATTTCCCACATGCATGTTAACTCATGGCCATCAGTTGGCTCCTGCAACTCAAATTATATACGTGTTCTAAAGTCAAGAAAAAAAAAAAAAGCAGGAGGAGGGAAGAGGACCCCAGTTAATTTCAATCATTTTTATCAAGAAAGTAAATGGATTTTCAGAAACTTATGCAGCATACTTTCCTTGAAATCTCATTGGAATGAAGTAGGTTTCAAGGATATCTTCAGTTGTAAAATACACACATGCAAACATAAAAGTTGAAGAAAAAGTAGAATAAAATTGTAATGTTTGGCTTAAACTAATCATGATAAATTGCACAGTGCTAGAGACACTACATCCCAAAACAAACTCAGGGTTCTGTTTTCAATAAGAAGTAGGCATTAGAAAGGCAGGTAAGCTCCAAGCCTGTCAAAATATCCCATCACATGCCTTAGTGATTTGTCCATAGATGAGCATATGACCCACCTAGCCAACTTTGCCTTTATACAAGATTATTGAAACTCCCTGAAGAGAGAGCTGCTTGTAGTCATAAATCAAGCCTAATAAAGAATTTCACATGAAAGAAGGAAGCTGACATAGGAAGAACTAAAGACAAGAGATAGAAAAAGAAAATCCAAATGACGCTCGTCAGTGATTCTTACAGTCATTTTTAAAGCCTATTTTATATCTACACTTGGTTATAGGATCCAATCAACTTTCTATTTTTCTCAAACTAGATCAATTTAGATTTCTATCCTTTGCAACCAAAAGCCCCTAATTAACTTATTGCTTAAAATATTTCCCTGCTTCCAGCTTCTTCTGACTTGTCCATGCAGCACTGAGTCCTTAAAGCTATTTTCTTAAACACAAATCCAGTGATGCCACCAAGTGATCACCAATCAGTGAGGCTTTCCCCATCACCTGTAAGATTAAGTTCAAATAATTTAGTATATTAAAATGTAAATTGGTACATCCACTCTGAAAAACAGTGTGGAGGTTCCTTAAAAAACTAAAAATAGAGTTGCCATATGATCCAACAATCCCACTCCTGGGCATATATCTAGAGAAAATCATAATTTGAAAAGACACATGCACACCAATGCTCATTACAGCACTATTTACAACAGCCAAACCATGGAAACAACCTAAATGTCCATGATGAATGAATGGAAAAAGAAGATGTGGTACATGTACACAATGGAATATTACTCAGCCATAAAAAAGAATAAAATAATGCCATTTACAGCAACATGGATGAACCTAGAGATTATCATACTAAGTAAAGTCAGACAGAAAAAGACAAATGCCATAGGATAACATATATATATGGGATCTAAAATATGATGCAAATGAACTTATTTACAAACAGAAACAGACTCACAGGCACAGAAAATAAATTTACAGTTAACAAAGGGAAGAGAGGATGGAGAAGGGATAAATTAGGAGTTTGGGATTAACAGATACAACTTCTATATATAAAGTAAACAACAAGGTCCTATTGTCTAGCATAGGGAATTATACTCAATATCCTATAATAAATCACACCAAAAAAGAATGTGAAAAAGCATATATATATGACTGAAAAAAAGCCATTCATAACTTGGCTCATACACAAATCCAAGCTTTGGTCATATAAAACTTTCAATACTCCTAAACCATGCCATGCAATTCCATGCCATGATCTCCTTAATACAGGATGCTCTTCCCCATGTTGTCCAACTAGATAACTCTAATTCCTCAGAACCCAACTCAGCACAACCTGCTGAGCTTCCCCTGACCCAATCACGTACACTCACACCTAAACATATATACGCACACATGTAAAATGTCACCTATGTCACTTTCTCAGCTCCAACAGTCCCTTTAACATACCTTTATCACAACATGGATCAAACATAGTATCAAATCCTAGCTCAGTATGAGTTTCACAAAGGCAGGGACTGGGAAAATTCAGTGAATATTTGTTTAATTGATATAAGGTGAAATTTTTGCACAAGTGGAGGAAATCATCTGAATTTTTCTGCTGTTTGTCTTATTTTCAATTTAATTCCTTAGTGCTTTTTTTCTTGATTTCCTATGTAGTCAATTCTCATCTTATAATAATGTTACTGACATTTTATAATTTAAAAATATACCTATGTATAACATGTCTATGTGTAATAAACCTGGCATTGTGTTTTAGCTCATTTTGGCAGGTATAAAATACTTTGATAATTTGTTTCAATAATTGGAAGCTATCCTCCCATATTTATGTATACTTTAATAATCAATTCTATATTTCTACAAAATGTTTCAATAATACATTGAACAAGACAAAAGTTAGAGTTGTGTGGGAACCTCAGTAAGATCCTTATATAAAGCCAGTATTGATCCACTGACCCATAGCCTTTGAACCTAGTTCTCTTTCCTAATGATTTTTAAAAAAAATTTTTTTAATTGAGGTATAACTGATGAGTCTAGTTCTTTATCTCACTGTGGGTTCATCGTCTAAGTAGAGTTTCATCCAAGCCACAGTTATTAACCTTGCTCTCAAGCATTCAGTAATTTTGGAATGAGATTGAAAATACATAAGTAAATACACCAATTTAAGAGATGAAAAAAGCTAGCTTCAGAACAGCCACATACTTGTGAAAGTTCATGGAACTGATAAGTGGGGGTCAGGTCAGTTTTCTGACTCTAAATCCAATGATTGTTTCATTACAAAGCAATCTCCTCAACTGAGACTCTATCAAATGTCCTACTAAAATGAAACAGTGTACCTATAATATTTTTCTTATTTACCGCTCAACAAAGCTGATTTAAATAGGAAATGGTGTTTCTTTCGTACGATTTGTTTTCAGTGAACCTGTGGAATTTCTGAGCTATCACGGCTTCTTTTTCTAGATGTTTCCCAACTGTCTGTTAATAATCTAGTTTAATCCTAAGTGTCTCTTCTGGTTATCCAAGATGCTCTAGTCAGTGTTTTCTCAACTCCTTATAATCCCAGAAACTTTTGTAAACTTTTTGCTCAAGAGCTATATAATCCAAGGAGGCTCAACATTGCTACAGAAATATCAGTGAGTGAGCTTAACACCAACCATAACTCACTTTTTAAAATCTGGGAATAGTCCCTCCTAAGTTATTGACATGGACAGTTTTAGCATTCCTACATCAAAGGGGGCTTGCAGACAAAATCTATTTGGAATAGAAGTACTACCGTTCTTGTCTTGAATTTGCATGCACAGCAAGCTCTCTGTTGTTTTGATTCAGAGTCTTATGTATTTGGTATATTTGGAGGGCTTATGGAGATTGGGGTAGGACCGGTCCTTTGCCACTGGATCCTGGCCAGTTCCTTCACATGCCCAAATTCCTCTCTCATCTAAGCGACATGCTTACTCTGTAGTCAATAAGACCAACAAATGAACAGAAGCCTGCTAATTGTCCAGACCACTCATGCCTGACTGCCAATTGGCATTTTCCCATGGAACAGTGGCACACTGCTTACTGAGCAAAGTCACTGTAGACCAACCTGAGACACTTCCATCCCCCAAGGGGAGCACAGCAGAGGGACTCAAAGACTTCGCCAACCAGAAGTCTGAAGACTTAATTTCTCCAGGGAGAAGCAGCCTGTTAGGCAAGCCAATAAATTCACAAACCAAGAAATCCAGACTATAAAATAGTTCTTTGTAAAATTCACACTCTGATGGAGGTAAACGACTATTCTTAAATCTTCTCATTTTGATTGCGGTCGGGCAAAGAGGAGGAGGAGGAAATGGAGGGGAAGATGGGGAAGAAGAGGAGGAAGAAGCTTTACAAGGCAGACTGAGAAACTTAAGTTTCCAATTGGGAAATTCCTTGGAAAATAAGTGGTATGTCCAACTCTGGTACATATTATACCTGTTGTCTGAGTTTGCCTATACGTCTATATGCCACGTAATTGATTATGCATTTTATAGACACACACACCCACACACACACACAGTTTTGGTTTAGCAAGGAAAACAACACAAATGCAGGAACTCTGTACCTCAGCTGTCACAGACAGGGCAAAAAACAATTACTGCTCAGTCTAAACCACTCTTCTATGTTTATAAGCTTAAGGGCATTTCCTTCATCTGATACTATCACGGCCAGCTCTGGGGGCAATACTTCCCTAGTATGGCTCTGTATGCCCATTCATAATGAGATCAATTCCAATTTTTTTTTAAATTTTGGATTTTTTTCCTCTTAAAAAGGAATATAGACACAAACGATGACTCTAATATGTGACAGTAAAGAACTCAGAGGGACTTCCCTTGTGGCTCAGAGGGTAAAGCTCCTGCCTTCAATGCAGGAGACCTGGGTTCAATCCCTGGGTGGGGAAGATCCCCTGGAGAAGGAAAGGGCAACCCACTCCAGTATTCTTGCCTGGAAAACCCCATGGATGGAGAAGCCTGGTGGGCTTGGAGTCACAAAGAGTCGGACACGACTAAGAACTAGGAAGGAGGAAAACTCAATTTCATGGTTTTGTCTGCTTTTGATGAAGTTAAGATGAAGTGGGGAGACTATGGTTTCATCTTCTCTATGCAGGTCTTTGGCACTTTAAATGTCTCTTGGAAGCCAGTCTCCTTCTGCCTTAAAAACAGTCTCTCAAACACCAATGTAGAAGTGCCCCTCAAAATTTTTTTTCATAATCTAAGAGTAATCCTAGATATGACTTTTAGAACCCAATTTTAAAACTCAATAATCAGCCATTTTCAAACTTTTTCAGGACTTAGAAATGATGTAATATAATTAAATTGATTGGTCCCATAAAAGTAACAGTGTATCAATCAGTATTTATGTGTTTGTAACAGGTTTATAATAATTATTTTAACTTTCTATTAGTTTTTCTTCAAATTCCAAAGTTGATATAGTAAAAGATTATTGAACTCAAGAGACATATATGTTAGGTTAAAATTTCCTGGATAGTTGCCATCAAGTATGTTATTTGCCTGTATTGAAGTAAAACTATATCCCTAATGTTAAGTCCTGTCTTCTTTCAGAGGCAGGGAGAGGGGGGTTTCTTTAATGTGGAAACTAAAGGATTAGCATCAGGACTTTCAATTCTCAAAATATCCTTTTTTGTCTACCCTGTAGGTTTACCCACAGAGTTAAACACTTGGAAAAACATTTTGCAAAGAAAAATGTGACATGATTGTTCATAGGAAATCTTAACTCCACCCAGGAAAAGATAAATGGTACTCAAGAACTACTCTTTAAGAGTGAGGTGTTTATTGAAATAAGGGAGGCTAATTGTCAAAAATGATGAGAAACAAATGTGAAAAGCCCCATGTTTGGAACTCTGGCTACATGGAGCGTTTAAACAAGCATATGCTGTATTTCAAAAGAAGAGGCATAGTTGCAGACATTGCCATTTTTTGGAAAAAATGTTCAGCATAAGAATGAAAAAAGATTTAAAAACATGGCTGCCAAAGAACAAGAAACAAGGAACATGGCTGCCAAAGTTATCTTCTCTGAAACACTGGAGCTCCATTTTATATCAGTTTGGCTTTTTTATAATATTCAGTGACATCACAGACCAGTCTTGCTGGAGACGTGCTAAAGGGGCTGATGTGTGAAAACTGCTAGAGATAGAATTCTCCATGGATATGAGCTGTTTAGCTCTACTTATCCAAGTTCTTGATCTTTCCAAGAATCTATTAATTTCCAGAGCACCCTAAAACCTGGCACTATTAACATTTTGGAAGGTTAATTCTTTGTTGAGAGAAGGACTATCTTGTACACTGTGGGATTTTAGCAGCAATCACGGCCTCTGTATTGATGCCAATAGCAGCTCCCACCCAGTTGTGAGGACCAAAAATGTCTCCAGGCATTTCCATATATTCGTGGGTAAGGGGATGGGGACTCAAAATAATTTCCCCTGACTGAGATCCACTATTTTGGAGGATAAAACATTAATTTAGGGTTCTCAGAGAAATTGTGCATTATATATTTGCAAATGTATTCAACAATGGTACAAATTCCATTAGTCCAAGAAAACAAAAACCTGGCCCCCACTAAAAAAGTCAGTAAATTCATGATTCTTCAGTTTCCTTCAGGTATTTAGTGCTATGTGTGGTACTTGCACAGATTTTGGTCCTGACTCCATCATTTGTTGCTGGTTTGACCAAGGGCTTGTTATTTGACCTCTCTAAGCCTCAGTTTTTCTCATCATAAAATGGGGATAATACCTGCCTGAGAGTTTGTTATAGTGATCAAAGAAAACCACCTATCTTAGTATTCATACTTTGAAATTCCCTCATAAATCATCATTTGTTATTATATGGCACAATTCGTATTCAGCTTCAATGAGGCAGATATATAATCCCTTTTTTATAAAACCACAAATTCAATCAGGACTGACAGATCTCATTAATGAGAACAAGTTTAATAATCATACAGTAGGACTTACAAATAATTAGAGCTCTTTCCTGCTTTCATTTTGACTTGCCTTTAGTTTCCTTCATGTTGGATGCACATGAGTCACTGTTTTCTGAGCCATCAGCCCAGTTTGTGTTTTTAGTGGGAGTGCCCAGGAAGAGAGTCAACATCAACTTCACTGCAGTTTAACAAACCACAGGGCTGTTTCAGTAAACAGGCACAATGCTGAGCTGTGTGCCTTTAGGAATCGGTGAATGCTGACCAAGAAGATCCTCTTTGGGGGCCCACCCTGTCACCATAACACAGTCCAAACAATCTCCCGAAATCATGGAGGGATTCAGATCATTCAAAGCTTCACGTTAACCAGAAAATCCACCAGCCACGAGAACATGAGGAGGGCTCTCACAGTGGGTGCGAGTGGACAATGTTTCAAGTGACAAGAAGAAACAGGCCCATCTGGGTGTCTCCTGCTCATTTCTGCAAAAGTTTCCCCAAAGACCATGCTGCTCAGGATTGTGAAAGTGGACCAATGACTACTTTGAGAAACAAAACATTTTTACAAAAGCTTCCTGGAGGGATTAGGATGTTTACAACACTTGGAGAACGGCCAAGTGGGAGTAAATTCCAGCACAGCGTGGAGAAGTGATCAAGTTTACAACCTGTGGGCTGGATCGAGGGCGAGCGTGCCAAATATCTCCCCCAGAGTGGCATTAGTGGGAAGAGACCCCACTTCGGGGGGATTTTATAAGGAGGGGAAGATGACTGCTCATCGACAATCATGTCCATTTGGGAGAATCTCAGCTTCCCCCAGCTGTGCAAGCTCAGGAAGGCCTCAGCTGAGGAAGACATGGGGTCTTCAGCTTGGGGCACCAGTGAAGCCAAAGGGGTGGCAGCTGCCCCTCTTCCCTGCTAGCCTCATTTTTCAGCGGGGCGGTGACTACTCATTTGTACTGGCAAGACCCTCCCAGGACCGAGACACAGAAGGACGACTCACGTTAGCATGGGCCAATGACAAATGTATCCATTCAATGAAAGGAAGAGTTGCATCAGTCAAAGACGACCCTCAGTCAAAGGGGAACGTGCAAGCACAAACTCTGACATCATCGCAGTGGGAATGTGGGGTGAGCATTTCTCCGAAGAAGGGGACTGCTCTTCCTGTTCTGGGCTTGCAAAGCTAGAGATGGCTACTCAGAGATTCAGTCACTTTCCACAGATAACCTTGATGTGCAGCAGTGGCAATGCTTCAAATCAAGCCCACTGGCTACTTTTGTAAATACTGTTTCATTGGACACAGGCCCATTCATTTATGTGTAATCCGTGGCTGTTTTATCCCCCTGCAATGGCAGAGTTAAATAGTTGTTGTAAAGACTGTGGGAGCCTGCAAAAACCTTTATCTACTATCTGGCTCTTTGTAGAAAAAAATGGGCTGACTCCAGCCTTAAATAATTTTCCCAGGGAATATCTAGAGTTAAAATATGGCTGAAGTAAAACCAAAATGGTTACAGGTTTGACAAACCTTTCCCCTTCCTATATTTCTATGTATTTATTCCTGTACTTACTATGAGACACTTAGTTGTTTATACCTCCTCTTTCTAAAGACTAAAACATACGAGGCAATGTATTTATGTTTTAAACTTGCCATGTAGATTTGATAATTTATAAATAAATAACTAGGCTTCCATTATGCTGATTGTTCAAGAATCACATATATTACATTTATGATTCCCAACTTCAACTGTTTTTTAAATAACCAACTAATTTCAGATTATAAACAGATAAGAAAGATCCTTTCATATATTTAAATCTCTTGCAAAGTCTCTAAAGTCTAAACAAGATTTGACAAAAGTAAATCCCTACACTCTTGCTAATTTAATTATTACTAATTAAAATAATTGTATTTTCCCCAGGCTTGCCTTAGATGCCCCTGGGACTTATCTATAACTCAAGATTTCAAAAAAGACTGGTGCTAAAGGCTCTATGAGGGACTTCCTCCTAGTCTTTATGTTCTCTCCATAATTGCTAAAGTTGCCTCATAATCGAACCAGATTGTTATTAATAGTTCATGAGAAGGCTCTTGTGGGTTTCCTAATGAGCAACATAGTCCATGCCGTATTTCCTCTGGTGTTTCCTCATAGTCTATGAGTTAATGACAAAATGATGGGAAGTAAAAAATAAAACAGGAAGAACACTCTACAATTTTTTGTCTCTAAGAATTTTCTTGATGCTACAGTTCATGTTGCTAATAATTTTTAAACAATGGTAAAATTTAACTTAAAAAAAAGGATTTATTTTATTTCAAAAACAGCCAAGCAACCAAGCAAAACCATTTACTCTGGGTCTGCTATATTCAAGCAAAGCACTGCTTTGGGCATTGGTGGCTCTAAGAATATCTGAGATAATATCACTCTTCAAAATACTGCCAATCTAGGGAAAGATAATCAGACACATCTCAATTCACACTTTGAAGACTAAGTTTTGGTGGAGGAAAAGCAAAATGCAATGGGAACACAGTATAAAGAACAATTAATTCCAAAGGAAGAAGGCGGCAGGGCACCTAGAAAATACTTCATAGAGAACATGCATTCCAATTCAGTCTTACAATTCCTCATGGGTGTGAAAGGGTCAGGTTGAGGGCTCAGGCTCACTGTACCTTGTGGAGAGAAAATATTGTGAACAAAGGCAAAGAGGTGTATGAATCTGTTTTGATCACTTACTATACTGCATTGATATTATTTATTCATGGGTCTGCTTTTCCCACCAGACTTTAAGTTCTTAGGAAGGAGCTCTATCTTCATCACCATACCACCAGAGCTTCACATGGTAGTGTTTCTTGAGTTCAGCAATGAATCAATCATGTGATGCAATTCATGACTCAACTTATTTCAGTTGCAAGTCAAAATTTCCAAATTCAAGCTTTTAAAAAACTATGAATTTTAATCCCAGCCTAAATCTTACTGGTTTACCAGGTAAACCTCTTAGATCCTCAGTTTCCTAAGCTGCAATTGGAAACTGGGGGATGGTCGGGGGCATGGCAGGGGAAAAGTAACAATATATCACAGGGATTGGGATAAAATGAGATAACACATCTCAAGCACCTACCTAACTTCATGTTGGACCCAAGAGATAATTAAATTGGCTTCATTTCTTTTCTTTTAAAATTAAAAAAAAAATAGTGCTTTCCACATGCTCTACACTAGTATAGGCATTTCTAAAACT
Source organism: Dama dama (assembly GCF_033118175.1). Taxonomy (NCBI): domain Eukaryota; kingdom Metazoa; phylum Chordata; class Mammalia; order Artiodactyla; family Cervidae; genus Dama; species Dama dama. The sequence goes on along the minus strand of NC_083708.1, from coordinate 36,076,144 downwards.
ATGTTCCAAGGACTCACTTCCCCTGTGAGTTCTTCTAGAAGTGTTTCATAGTTGAATGCACTTAGGGAATTCTCTCTAAAATTTTCCCCTCCTGGAGAGTTACAGAGCACATCAGCAAGGTTCGAAAATGTCCTACAATAAACAAGTCTGTTTAGCTTTATTTATCCCAATGCTCCTCAAGCTTATTTGACCACAGACTTTCTCCATGATACTACCACCCACCAAGACATAACTGATGAACTCAGATATAAAGAGGACATTCTGGGCTCATCTCTTTCATTCTACCACCCACCCTGTAAATATTCTTGCCCTTATTCACATCTGATTACATAAGTAATGATAGCATGATAGTTGTTTTTTGTTGTTGCTGTGGTTTTGTTTTCTGGTTCTGAATAGCTGTTTTACTAAGTTATGTGTCCTGCTCTAAGTGTAGATTAAATACTCCACCTTCCATTAATACTGAGCACTTTTTTAAATGAAAGCAAAATAATCAAGAGCCATGCTATTTAAGGTTTAACTTTTAGTTTTATCTTAAATCTGTACTGTTTGGGCTTATGTTTTTATTTTTAACACAGAGATTGTTCCAGGAACATCTCCTTAATGGCTCATACCACCCATGGCTACCTGAGCTCCTCGTTCCTGACACCAGGACTGAAAAGAACCAAACGCTGCTATCATTTGTCATTCAACACTAGCTAATATGTCCATGTGGGACTCAGCCTTCTTTCAACACAGGTTCACTTTTTACTTATCTTACTTTCACTATTAGCCATGAATCCCAGCCTGAGGGCATTTTCATATTGCAAAGAATATCATATGTAATAATGATGCCTCATCTCACATTGTGAAACCAGTAAAGTAGAAGTAACTCTTTCATAAGTTCAGGAATCTAGTTCAAAAAAAAAAAAAAAAAAATGCCAGAAAGTTTTTATAAAAAGTATTAAGAAGCACAATAGGTTAACATAAAATATACAATTTTTTAAAAATTAATGTTTACCTTTCCATTCTCCATATTAACATCCCACACCAGATTCTAAGTTCCCTGGGAGCTGAAATAATTTCCAACTTATCTTTTTACCTCCAGGGCTTAGTGTAGTGTTTTGTATATAGTACATTCTCAAATATTACTTATTTAACTGAGCTGAATTAATCTTTTTAAAGATTTAAGTTTTTTAACTTTCTTTTTAAAGAATTAAGAATTCAGTGGAAGTTGTTTCCAGGGACACCTGGGTCTCTGAAGAGTAATGAGCTCTAATTTCATTTTTGTTGTTCAGTTGCTAAGTCATGTCCGATTCTTGGTGACCCCACGAACTGCGACATGCCAGGCTTCCCTGTCCTTCGCTCTCTCCCAGACTTTGCTCAAATTCATGTCCATTGAGCCAGTGATGCCATCCAACCATCTCATCCTATGTTGCTCCCTTCTCCTCCTGCCTTCAGTCTTTCCCAGCATTAGGGTCTAATTTCATACCAACTTGCTAAGTCTCCACATGAGTATGATCTGAATAAATCAGTAGGGGAAAAAATATGGCCCAAATGTCCTGAAACTCAAACCATTCTTGATACTTAAAGACTCAAGGAAAAAGAAAATGTACATGACATTTGTTTTAGAAATTCTTTTAGTTTGATAAATAATATCTCAGTTATCCAGAATTAATAGCTGGGTGTTATCTTGCTTTTCTCACTTTCAGAAGAAAGGGGTAAGGAAAGAAGGAAAGAGAAAAGAGAGGGTGAGATAGATCAAAAGAGAAGAAGGAAGGGAGGGTGGGAAGAAGGATGGGTGGAAGGGAGGGAGGGAGGAGGGAAGATGCTGTTATCAAGCTTTGCTATTTATTTCAAAAATAATTTTGACAGTTTGTTCAACAGTGAGTCTAAATTAAATTGAATTCCTCTATATCAGTTTTTTCAACCTTCAGTATTGTACAATCAAAAGGGAGACTTTTGATCATTAACTTATCTTGACCATCAATCCATTATTGGTAAAATGCAATAGTAAATCCCAAAATATAATAATGCAAAAAAAAAAAACAAATTTCACTGAATTTTAAAAATATTTTATTTTTCTTATATTTTATTCTGCATTTACTAATATTGAACGTTTACAAGTTGCCTCAAGAAGATCAAACCAGTCAATCCTAAAGGTAATCAATCCTGAATATTCATTGGAAGGACTGATGATAAAGCTGAAGCTCCAGCACTTTGGCCACCTGCTGCGAAGAGCCGACTCAATGGAAAAGATCCTGATGCTGGGAAAGACTGACGGCAAAAGGAGAAGAAGGCAACAGAGGATGAGATGGTTGGATGGCATCACCGATTCAGTGGATATGAACTTGGGAAAACTCTGGGAGATGGTGAGGGACAGTCGGACACAACTTAGCAAATGAACAATAGCAAGTACCTCACCATACAAAGACAAGACAGATCCACCCCTGACGTTTACTCCTGGCCTGAATATGGTGAGTATTCTGACTGCGTCCTCTCAGGCACTATTCATTTGCACGTGTCTGCTCTTCTGTGTGAAAAGGGAAACTGCCACCGCTTGTCTCCAACCAATTATGGTTAAATCACCTTTGACATAGCACTCTACATAGCAAAAAACACAAAGTTCATTTATGTAGTAAGTTCACTCTTGTTAGTTTCTTCATGACTCCAATTTTATAATATCAGATAAACAATCACGAATTGTTAAAAAGCTTAGTCTTAGTCCATAAAAAGGTTTTCCTATTGTAATTCATTATTGTAAAAGAAAAGTTCTGTTGTTACAACTGGCAAAAACAATCTCAATGGCTATCTTGGGACAATTCCTGTTTTGACATGAGACTGGTCACAGGACATGAAGAATTAGATATTAACTACTTAGGTGATCTTGCAACATTGAAACAATTGTAACACAAATAGAAATCCTGAGTCTGTACAGAAATCTTTAGGTGATCCGGTGTACACTGCATATACATTTTTAATTTAGTGAAATGAAAACAGAAAATCATTTTTAAAAGTTCTCATAGAACTTACACACACTGAAAAATACATTAGAACATTCCAATTTGAAAAACACTGCTGCAACAGATTTACCGTCTTGAACATAAAATTTATTTTTTAAATAATGATCCTTAGATACTTCTGGACATTTCAATGATCAAAGAAACTCTTGACTACACAGACTTTATTTTCTAAAGTAGGAAAATGCTTTGGCTTATGTTTGAAAGTCTTTTTAAAACAATTTTTTAAATTGAAGGTGGAGTTTTTCCTTTAAGCATTGTTTAATTTGAAATTTTATTTTATCAATATGCTCCACTTACCTTTTTCTTTTTTCTACTGGAGTTTAGTTGTCAAGACTTGTAATGCAGCTTTTGAGTAGTAAAATCATCCATCCAAGACCTGATAACAAGGAAGCTCATGAAAGATGGCTTGCAACATTTTTTTCAGTTTTTTTATGCTTCTTCTAACATAGTTTTTAAAAATCACTTTGTAACTAATAGGAATTATCTGGTTCTTTTTTAGTGACTCAAAACTTTCCTTTAAAAGCCATATTGGCTTCTTTATATTGCTGACTATTTCTTTTTTCCAAGTCTGATTTTTTAGTTGGAGGTATAATCATTCTTTCAGGAAAACTACTATTTTATCTGAACACGTCATCATTCGAAATGGCTATGTCTACAAAAAAATTGAAAGTAGAGCAAAATATCAATGTTCAGTAAAAGAATTATGAAAATATTTGAAATCTGGTTTTTCTTTGCATAAAAAAGCAAGTTTGCTTTCCAGAACACCACCCAGATAGCATCAAAACACATTAACTAACCATAAGGACCTATTTCCAAGAACCAATTTCAGAGTCACTGGGTTTTCTGACTTTAGACAAGATAATGTCATTTCTTTCTACATGATTTGCTAAAATTCAAATTTAATGCAACCTGAACTATCATATTATCCATAAATACTGGAGTTATCTTGTATTATGAGATCTAGCATAATTTCTGTTTTTCTCTGATATAACCAACCTTCCATTCTGGGATGTTAATTTATATGAAAGGGTAGCTTTAGAAGTAAAAATATGAAAGTACTCTTAAGGCATGGAAAATTTGCTCATCTTAAAGAGTTTCTTGGTTTGGTGATGCTTGCTTAATTTGCTTTCTTCTTATTCCCAGAGTTAACCCAAATCATTAGTTTCTAATGTCTTAATTGCAATCATGTCCAAAATGTTAATGCATAGAAAACCAACAAAGCAACTTCAAGAAAATCATTAGAGTACTAGACTGGCTATTAATGATGATGATGATAATAATGGTATTTTATACCTCTACAATGTCTTTCATCTAAGTATCTCAGAGAACTTTACTAATAAATACTTTGATTTTACCCAAACCTGCTTTTCCAATTATATGCACTTCTGTAAAATGGCTTCAAATATTAGCACTAATCATAAACCCAGAATCCCTCAATTTTAGCATTTCAATCACCATTTCAATACACTTAGCTTATTTAAAGAATGAAAGTGAAAGTCACTCAGCCATGTCCAACTCTTTGCGACCCCATGAACTATACAGTCTATGGAATTCTCCAGGCCAGAATACTGGAGTGGGTAGCTGTTCCCTTCTCCAGGGGATCTTCCCAACCCAGGGATTGGACCAAGGTCTCCCACACTGCAGGCAGATTCTTTACCAACTGAGCCATCAGGAAAGCCCAAGAATACTGGAGTGGGTAGCCTATGCCTTCTCCAGGGGACGTCCAGACCCAGGAATCAAACCAGGGTCTCCTGCATTGCAGGTAGATTCTTTACCAGCTGAGATACGAGGGAAGCCTATTTAAAGAATATTTGTGCAATTTTTGATGTTCTAGAAACAGCTTGCTTCCTGGGAATTGATTACCAGTGTTATCAGAGTTAAATATCTATTACTGTAAGAGATACCAGAATAAATATAGATCTACGCATCTCTTTTCTAGATCAGGAATTGAAATTCTAATGACCTGGAAAATCAAATCTTTGAGAAATTGTTCTGATCTCAAAAAAACTTTGGCTTTTTTTTTTTTTTGGTCATTCTTTCAACTTGAATAGCAAAACTCTTTGTATTTTTTAAAAAATACATGCACACCCACACACCTTGGGCTTAATAGTGGTCTGACACATTGTAAGGTACCCTGAATGTGGACTCTAAGAGTGATCTTTCTTCCTCTGTACTGCGCAGTCGTTCCCGCCCAGGTAGTACTAAGGGGTGTACCTTAGAGCAAAGGGCAGCCTTGACCAGGGGGTGCATTATAATCTGTTGTGAAAGGCATCAAGCAGCTGATGGTCTCCTGTTAGAACCTATAATCAGGCTCCCCAGACTCATCTAGGAACAATTCAAAACACTTGACTTGGTTATTAGTCAATGTTTCATAAAAAGCACCACAAACCTTACTGTGTGTGTATGCTCAGTTGTGTCCAACTTGGCAACTCCATGGACTGTGGCCCACCAGGCTCTCTGTCCATGGGACCTTTCTGGCAAGAACACTGGAGTGGGTTGCCACTTCCTACTACAGGGGATCCCCAGGGATCAAACCCGCATCTCTTTTGTCTCCTGCATTGGGAGGTGGGCTTTTCATCAACTGCACCACCTGGGAAGCCCAACAGCCTGCAGGATTGCTGTTAACAGTTAAGGAAGTTCCTAGAACAATGCCAGGCCCCTCATGATTGCTTATGGCCCAGGGAAACAATCCCACTGAAAATTAAATGAAAACAAAACAAAATAGAAAACAGGGTGATATAGAAAGAAAGTTCAATTTCTGCCTTATGGCCAGATCTCTCACCCTGGTATCCATGGATCACCACCTCTCTAAAAAGATTTCAGATGATCTGTAGACAAAAATGGGGTTGAATATATACACGGTAGGGGGTTGCCAGGTGGTGCTAGTGGTAAAGAACCTGCCTGCCAGTGCAGGAGATGCAAGAGATGCTGGTTCAATCCTAAATTGGGAAGATCACCTGGAGGAGGGCATGGCAACCCACCTCAGTATTCCTGCCTGTGAACCCCATGGACAGAGGATACTCGCAGGCTACAGTCTACAGGGTCACACAGGGTCAGACACAACTGAAGCAACTTAGCACGCACACATATACACGAAATTTTTCTAGGATCTGTTCCTCTTATCAGAGACTCCAAAAAGTCCCTGACGCAGGAAAAGTTCAGAAACCATTGCCTCATAGCAATAGAATTGTTGTCAATAACAGTAACGTAACAGGAAGATTCTCTCCTTCCTTCCCTAATTATTATAGCTTCACAAAATTGCCCCCATCCACCAATTTTTTTTTTTTTTTTTTTTTTTTTTTACAAATTACAATATTTGATCATTTACTATTTGGTGCTAACAATTTCCTGATGATATTAATTGCAAAGGCAATTATACAGCTCACAAACCCAATACTACTAGTCTACCATTCCCTGGTCATTTTTTCCTAGTTGATATTTTTTCCTATTTCTTATCTTCTTCCTCTCCATCCTTCATATCTATAAATCCCCTTCCACTAACTTCTGGAAAACAGAAGTTAGAATGCTGACATGTAGATTTGTGTGGTAAGATGGAGTTGCAGAGTATCTGTGATTCCTGGTCATGAGAGTTTATTAAGTAGCTCCAAGCTTAAAAGTATTCACTGTAAGTTAGTGTATGATCCATTTCCATTTTATAGATCAGAAAATAGGGTTCTGAGTGGTCAAATGACTTTCCCAAATTTATCCAATTATTATAGGAAAGAGCCACAACTCAATCCTAGGAGAACACAACTCAAAATCCTATATCCCACCAGGAACATCTTTCCCAAAGAAACACAGCCTAGCCTTCCTTCCCTACAGCATTCCATAAAAAAAAGGTTCCAAAATCAAATATCAGTACATTTCAGTTAATATGACTTTGTATTTGGAGACATTAGAGGATCTTTTTTAAAAATTAAATAACTGTTCAAGGTTTTTATCCCAGGTGTGACCAGAAGATCTTCCATGGAACAAAAGTACTGAAATGATGCTGAACTACATTAAGTCATATCTTTGAAAGTAATTCCTCATGATGGAGAATTGAAACAAGGAATATTTTTTTTCCTTCTATTTTCCCTAACATCCTTCCCAAAACTTATATTCTGAATAAAATACCCATCAAAAGAAGTTATTTTTTTTCCTTCTTGCCTACCTGCTTCAATAAATCAAAGCTTTTAATCAACACTGCTCCTTGTCTAAAGCACTTTTTTTAGTTTCAGTCTCTTCCATCTTTTACTGGTCTTCCTGAGGCTATTTTTCTACTAAAATCAAGCTGGCTGTACTTTTGCCAGATCAATCTTTCTAAAATACACAGTAGGTGAAATTAGCCTCCTGACCTGCTATAGAATACTACTGAAGGAACTTCCCTGGTGGTCCAGCGGCTAAGACTCTGTGCTCCCAATGCAGGGAGTCTGGGTTCAATCCCTGGTCAGGGAACTAGATTCCCCATGCCACAACTAAAGATCAATGATCCTCAAGTTGCAACTCAAGTTGCAGCACAGCCAAATTAAAAAAAAAAAAGAATACTACTGAAGGTTATTATCATCTGGACTCAACTCAACTGTTTAATTTTTGCCTCTTTATGTTCTTCCACACCCAGGATACAAATATGTGATACATTTATCATCACATCCTACCCAACCTCATGTATTCATTCAACAAATAGTTGTTGAATATCTACCATGTTTCATGTACTTTGCTAAGCCCTAGGAATATCCCAAGCATGTGGCCCCTGACCTCATAGATCCCATGGCTAAGCAGAGAAGACAGACAATAAACATGATAAATGAACTCTTATAAGTATTCTTAAGGAAACAAAGTTGTTGCTGAAATACAGAAAACGGGGATGGAGCCCCTGGAAGAGAGGAAGAAATCTAGTTAAATAGGATGGTTGGGGAAGATGTAGCTGAAAATGTGACCTTTAAATAAGAGGAAGTCATCCTTGCAAAGGAGCATTCCAGATTGAGGGACCAAAAGGTATGAAGACCCTAAGGAGGGATAGAGCTTGGAAAAACAGAAAGAGGCCTCTTTGACTGAAGAACGAGAGACCAGGATGTTGGCCTCCAATGAGGCAGAGTCCACATCATACAGGTCTTTAGACCCATGGCAATAATTTGGGTTTTTACCCAATGTAATGGGAAACCAATAAAGAATTTTAAACAAAGAAGTGCTACAATGTGATCAATATTTTTAAAAATACATCAAGGAGACATCCATAACCAAAGTAAGCCTCTGTCTTCACAGGGGGATTATGATAGTAACTATACTGAAAAGCAAAAGTATTGAGATTTAGAAAAAAAATAGTTAAAACATGTGGTACAAATATATGTTTATATGAGATTTTCTGCTAACATAAGACTGGAAAATTTTAGAAGGTCCATCTTAGGACTGCAACAATCTAGAGTCTATCTAGCTTGGGTCTACGGTCTGACATGTCACGTATGGAGGCAAGGTGAGAGGAAGGGCATTCAGTCATGACTTAAACTCTTTTGGCCCAAATCAATCTACTGGAAGAGTCTTGGCCGGGGGCAGCTGGGGGGGTAGGGGAGGAGGTGAGGAGGGTAGGGGCAGAAATACAATATTGATTTCAGAATATTTAATACATTATAAAGAAAGCTTAGCCTGAATTTCAGAGTATGAAAACATGATATTCCTAAGTAAATTCCATATAGTATCAAAGTAACTAACATCTATGAAAATCTAATATGTAAGACAAGTCAGAAGAATGACCGAAATGTCAAAAAAAAGCAAGCCTACAGCATTCCTACTCATTCTGAGTGAGATTTTCAAGAGCTACTGTCAAGTCCTTTGTATGTTTACATCCTGTCTAACATTGTTGTTCAGTCACTAAGTCATGTCCAACACTTTGCCACCCCATGGACAGCAGCATGTCTGGCTTCCCTGTCCTTTACTATCTCTTAGAGTTTGCCCAAACTCATGTCCATTGAGTCAGAGATGCCATCCAACCATCTCATCCTCTGTCACCCCCTTCTTCTCTTGCCCTCAAACTTTCCCAGTATTGGGGTCTTTTCCAATGAGTCAGCTCTTTGCATCAGGTGGCAAAAGTATTATAGCTTCAGCTCAGCGTCATCCCTTCCAATGAATATTGATTTCCTTTAGAACTGACTGGTTTCATCTTCTTGCTGTCCAGGGGACTCTTGAGACTTTAACAAGAGAGTACTTTTTTTTTTTTGACAAAAATGGGGAGTAGACCCTTAGAAAAAAAGTGTGGAAATAGATTTTGAACAAACATATTTTAACTGGGCTTCACCGATAGCTCAGTGGGTAAAGAATCCCTCAATGCAGGAGATCCTGGTTCAGTTCCTGGGTTGGGAAGATCCCCTTGTAACATATGTAAATATGTTAAAATACAAGCATATTTTAAGAGCAAGCAAAAATTGAAGTAGGAAGCAGCACTGCCATGGGAAAAGCCAGGCTATGTTTCCACATCACTGAGGTCCTTTGAGATTACCATTGACTTTCCTTCAGTTAGACCTGAATTGTCCTATCACTGTGGAGAAAGCAATGGCAACCCATTCCAGTACTCTTGCCTGGAAAATCCCATGGACGGAGGAGCCTGGTGGGCTGCAGTCCATGGGGTCGTGAAGAGTCAGACACGACTGAGTGACTTCACTTTCACTTTTCACTTTCATGCATTGGAGAAGGAAATGGCAACCCACTCCAGTGTTCTTGCCTGGAGAATCCCAGGGACGGGGAGCCTGGTGGGCTGCTGACTATGGGGTCGCACAGAGTCGGACATGACTGAAGCGACTTAGCAGCAGCGGCAGCAGTCCTATCACTGAAGACAGAGAGGGTGCCTAACCCTCTCTGAGACCACTGTGTGGGCTGATGTCCACGTCACTTGCCTTCCTGCCTGAGTTCCACATGACTCTGGCTATTTATCCTCTAGACCTGTGGCTCTGAATCAATAACTTCTTTTTTTCTGTTGAAGCTGCTCTTAAAAACACATGAATAAGGTTAGAGAATGTGTATTTTTTGAGTCTCAAAACACCATTGTTCACCCTGGAGAACATTGACCCGGGATTGTGTCTATGTATGAGAGACTATGTGGAAATGGAAAAGAAAATCTGACAATACCTTACATGAGTTACAGACCCCACGAATCCAGAGCACTGGATAATAACCTGTTAACTCTGTGACAGCCAGTTCCATATAAGCCTTGTGTCACTGTCTCATAGTCCCTAGCACTGTCCCCCAGGGAGGTAAATACAATGTGGTAATTAAGCTGTGATCCTGCTGCTTTCTTCAAGATGCTAACAGAGGATGTCACCTGACTTAACTTCTTTAACCTTTCTTTTGATCAAATTCCCAGGTAGCTCCAGTAATTCCAAGACACAGCCAATTGAGTTTGAAGATACTACAAATAAGCCTCTAGAACTGCAGCAGTAATGAAAGCACTGATATCCTACCAAGCACTGCGGGCTCTTTGGAACAGCCTTTTAAGACTTTGAGTAACAGTCTGGAATCCTATGTTGCTGCTCACAGCTAGCTCTTAGTGTGAAATATCACCTACCCTATACAATTTGCTTGCAATTTAGCCCAAAGACTACTGCAGGCAGAGTCGTTAAAATGACACTCTGAGGAAACCCATTCAAAGTTTGATTCTCATTTTTATGAAACAGTGAAGAATTTTCTCTAGCCTTTAAAGAGTTATACAGATGGTCCCCAACTTTATGATGGTTCAACTTATAATTCCTTGACCTCAAAATGGTACAGAAGCAATATACCTTCAGTAGAAACTGAACTTGGAATTGTGAATTTTGATCTTTTCTTGGGCCCAGCAATATGCAGTAGATATTGTCTCCTGATGCTGATCTATGGCCATGAGCTATGTCTCCCAGTCAGTCAGTGGTCATGAGTGTAATAAAACCCATATATTCCTAAACTTTCCTAACCATACAACCACTCTGACTTTCACTTTCAGAACTGTATTCAATAAATTACATGAAAAATTCAATACTTTATTTTAATAGGCTTTTTTTGCTAGATGATTTTACCCAGCTATAGGCTAATGTAAGTGTTCTGAGCATATTTAGGGTAGGTGAGGCAAAGATTTTTAGTTAGTTAGCTGTACTAAATGCTTTTCAACTTACAATAGGTTTATTGGGATGTAACCCCATGGTAAGTCAAAAAAGATCTGGATTCCTTTCCATTTCATCATCTTTGCCTGATACTCATCGGCTCAGGGTCAGCCAACAAGTTTGAGGCATTAGCTGCCAATGCTGCTCATTAGAGGAAAAGCATCCTTCCCAGATCAACTATGCTGCTGCTCACAGAAACAAATACCAAACAACTTCAGACATTTATCTTCCTTAAGAAGCTACAGGAAGATGGGAGGTGCTGTTTTCTAAGTGGGAAAACAAACAAAACTATGGAAACACCATGGAGTCAAGAGTCAATGGGATCTGCAAAACAGATGCCTTAGTAATAAAAATAAATAAACTTGAAACATATCCTCTGTTGAAATTTGTTTACACCAGGTTTTAAGAATGTAAGACTTAATTTATCTTGTAATAATACATGGCAAAATAGAAGGCTATTTTCAAAATTCTTTATCTGAAGTCAGGTTACCTAGGTTGAATTCTGGCCTTGTCACTTATTGGTTGTTAACTTTAGGCAACTAAATCACTATATCTGAGTTTCTTCTGTAAACTGGATGTAAATATAGAAATCCCATAGGGTTGATGGGAGGTTAAATGAGATAATGTAGGTAGAAACTATAAATATGTCTGTCCCATCATAGAAAGAGACAAATAATTTTTATATGCTGTTGCTATAACTAATATTGTTTTTTATCACCAGCATCATTGGTGTCATCTTCTTGTCATCTATCTATCTATATATGAAATTATAACAAATCATAAGGAGCCATAGCCAATATGTTCCATTATATAGGTAAAAGAAACTGATGTCCTTATGATTGAAAAAAAAAGGGAGGGAAATTAAGACCTCCCAACTAAATAGAGCAGAGCCATGGCTAGAACTCTGAACTCTTTCTTTGGGAAGTTCCCTTTGGAACTTGTGCTGGGAAATGAACTCCAGCATCACTTCAGTGCTGCTTTCACTAATACTCTTGCACCATTTTCCTGAGTCACTGGTTGGAAATTACAAAACCTATTTTCTCCTCACTTTCTCCTGAAGGCATTAGGTGTTGCAGGAAAAAGTCATAGCCTGCAATTTCCTTTGTCCTGTAGATAACTACTTACTCATCTTTGAACTTACATCTTTTGGACTACAAAGCAGTTTACATACAGATTACCTCCATACTCACTCTTATTTTTCTTCCTTCTCTTACCCTCATCCCTCTATCTCATTTTCTTCCTCCTCCTCCTTCCTCTTTTCTCTCTCCTTAACTCTTTCTCTAGACACCTTCAGCTATTTTTTAAGCTATCTTCAACTTATTTTCTTTTCTTTCTACTGTAAACAAGAAAAGATGTCCCCCTTCTTGTTAAATCTTTTCTTACCATTGAGACCTTTTGTTAATAGTCCATAATTCCTCCTCCACTAACTCATATATCTTATAATCTAGCATATATGTTTGCCAAACTTATTGGGATCTCTTGTCTGAAAGCCACAAAAAAAAAAAAAAAAAGCCACTTCTTGTTGTACCTTTTTCTCAGCCCCTAACACTCTTAATCTCTCAAGCAGCATCATTATGGAACCTCATCTCTTGCTACATACTTTTCCCTTGGAATTCACTATATCTGGACCATCCTAATTGTCCTCCAAGTCATTTTTCATACTTCTCTGTCTTTAGTACTTACCTATTCTTTCTCCCTCCATATTTCATTGTCAATTAAAAAAGCCATCATTCTAAAAATATCTCTATTTAAGCCCTATTCCCTATCTGTATTAAGCATCTATAGTTTGAACTTTGTCTCTCACTAAAACTTTTTCATTTCCTCCTGATTTTTCTATTTCTTGTCCTGGTCATGAGTGGCTCTCAAGATATTTGAAGTAAAAATGGCCTGGGACTAAATTTTGGCTTTGTCATTGACTATGTCGCTTAGGAGAAGCTCCTTAACTTCTCAGAATTTTGGCACATTGTACATAAAATAAGATTTCAGATGAGGAGTTATAACCAAATAGAGTGCCAAACTCACAAAGAGGATCTTGGAAAGTCATTTCCCCTGCCCACTCCCTATTCTTACCACACTAGACCTCCCTATCCCTTCCCCACTCCAGACTTCCAGCGCTGAAATCATATGGCGAGATTTGACTCCTTCCTCAGCCACATCTCCCATATGCAGTCTATCACCAGGTCCAGCTTCTTAGAAGTTCCTTTATCCTTCCCTTCCTATGTATTTCCTTCACCATCTCCAGAGTATAGCTCTCATTCTTCATTACTGGACCATCACACCAGTCTTCTGACCAGACTCACTAACACCAATTTTCTTCCAACTTTCAGTCCACCCTGGACAATGACGCCACATTAAGCTTCTAACATTGCTGCTTAAAGTAATCATTTTCCCAAGGTAATTCAGTTAACAAGTAGAAAACAAAGATTGAGCCTACACAGACCACTCTAAATCCATATTCACAGCTATAAGCCTATACTGAGTCAGTACCAATGTTTGGGCCTGGAAGTCAAAATCCATCATGATCTGATGCAGAGTGCCTTTCTGGACTTTATTTCCACCAGACCTTTACATGAGTGTTTGATTTACTTTTACTTCCTAAAATAACCTGTCTTTATCTCTCAGGGTTATTTATGCTGTAACAAGAAACTAACTCAGGTGGCTTAAAAGGTAAAAGGATGTATTGAGTTGGACAAAAATTTCATTCAAGTTTGTCTGCAAGACGTTATGGAAAGCTCAAACAAATTTTTTGGCCAACCCAACATTATTTCATATAACAAACCTAGAAGTAGGATAGTTCTAGAAATGTTTAATATCATGGCTTAAGACCAAACCTAGGACCCATATTCCTTCCTCTTCTCACTCTGTTATGTTCAACATGACCTCAAGTGAGATTCTTTTGTGTTTGCCAGCTGGTGCCTCGGTTTCAGGAAGCATGTACAGATATAACAACATCCATTGAAACAAAGGACAGTAGCTTGACTTTGCATTGTGCTTTTGAGAGAAGAATCTCCTCTTGTATCCCTAACCATGTCCAACCTTCCCCATCAGAATTCCTTTGACATCTCACTGGCCAGAGTTATGTCACCATCCCAGGGAAATTTGTAAATAAAGCACCATGATGCCAAACAGATACAACAGCTTCCAAAGTTTCTGAGATATGATCACAGTGAAAAATACATTGTACACCCCAACTCAGCACATGGGTAAATATGTTTCATAATACATATATAACACACAAATGAAAGTTTCATAAAACGCAAATGATCCTTATTGTGTAGTACAGTTACATATTTTCTATTTTACTCTTAATATTACTCTATTCTACTAATTTAAAGAAATCTTGATTTTATAACTCATTTATAGACAGGCTACCTGCACTTTGAAAAATGCCAGCTCACACTAATGAGAATTTACCCAAGTTACATTGAAATGGGATGAACTCAGAAACATTATCAGGCCAACAGGGGAAATGACTGTATTGAAGGCAACAAATATTGGACTGGTGCCACAAAAGTACAGTTTTTGCATTGTTGAAATCTGCCATTTGACATTGGACTCTATCCTTAAATAAATGTGGTTATGTTATACATCATTTTAATGCACACTTCTCGCTTTATGTTTATTTTGCTAATGACTTATTGCTTGCTATTTTATATTTATTTTAACCTATGGAAATGATGTTAGACAAAAAGCAAATTCAAGCAATTTTCTTATTTGAGTTCAAAATGGGTCATAAAGCAGGAAAGACAACTCACAACATCAACAACACATTTGGCCCAAGAACTGCTAAGAGACATACAGTGCAGTGATGGTTCAAGAAATTTTGCAAAGGAGATGAGAGCCTTGAGAATGATGGGTGCAGTGGCTGGCCGGAAGTTAACAACAACCCATTGAGTGTATCATCGAAATTGATTATCTTATAACTACATGAGAAGTTGCCAAAGAACTCAACGGGGTCATTGGCATTTGAAGCAAATTGGAAAAGTGAAAAAGCTCTTAAGTGGGTCCCAGGTGGCCCTAGCAGTAAAGAACCCACCTGCCAATGCAGGAGACATAAGAGATGCAGATTCAACCCCGGGTCAGAAATATCCCCTGGAGGATAGCATGGCAACCCACTCCAGTATTCTTGCCTGGAGAATCCCATTGACAGAGGAGCCTGGTGGGCTACAGTCCATAGGGTCGCAGAGTTGGACACGACTGACATGACTTGGCACGCATGCACACATGAGCTGACTGCAAATCAAAAAAATCATGGATTTAAAGTGTCATCTTCTCTTATTCTGCATGACAACAAACCATTTCTCGATTGGATTGTGATGTGTGATAAAAAGTGGAGAGTATATGAATACCAGAGATGACCAGCTCAGTGGTTGGACCAAGAAGAAGCTTCAAAGCACTTTCCAAAGCCAAACTTGAACCCAAAAAAAGGTCATGGTCACTGTTTGGTGGTCTGCTGCCCATCTGATCCACTACAGCCTCCTGAATCCCCAGGGAAACCATTACATCTGAGAAGTACGCTCAGTAAACTGATGAGATACACTGGAAACTGCAATGCTTGCAGCTGGCATTGATCAACAGAAGGGGCCTAATTCTCCACAATGATGTCCGACTGCAGTTTGCGTAACCAGCACTTCAAAAGTTGAACAAAACCTAGCCCCTAGTGTTCATTAGAAGGACTGATGCTGAGCTGAAACTCCAATACTTTGGCCACCTCATGCGAAGAGCTGACTCCTTGGAAAAGACCCTGATGCTGGGAGGGATTGGGGGCAGGAGGAGAAGGGGACAACAGAGGATGAGATGGCTGGATGGCATCACCGACTCAATGGACATGAGTTTGAGTAAACTCCAGGAGTTGGTGATGGACAGGGAGGCCTGGTGTGCTGCCATTCACGGGGTCGCAAAGAGCCGGACCTGACTGAACGACTGAACTGAACTGAACTCTTTCCCATTTTGTGTGTCTTAGATTACATATTTATCATTTATTCATCCCTATGACGCCCTTCATGCAGAGTTCCAAAGAATAGCCAGGAGAGATAAGAAAGCCTTCCTCAGCGATCAATGCAAAGAAATAGAGGAAAACAATAGAATGGGAAAGACTAGAGATCTTTTCAAGAAAATTAGAGATACCAAGGGAACATTTCATGCAAAAAATGGGCTCAATAAAGGACAGAAATTGTATGAACCTAACAGAAGCAGAAGATATTCAGAAGAGGTGGCAAGAATACACAGAAGGACTATACAAAAAAGATCTTCACGACCCAGATAATCACGATGGTGTGATCACTCACCTAGAACCAGACATCCTGGCATGTGAAGTCAAGTGGGCCTTAAAAAGTATCACTATGAACAAAGCTAGTGGATGTGATGGAATTCCAGGTGAGCTATTTCAAATCCTGAAAGATGATGCTGTGAAAGTGCTGCACTCAATATGCCAGCAAATTTGGAAAACTCAGCAGTGGCCACAGGACTGGAAAAGGTCCATTTTCATTCCAATCCCAAAGAAAGGCAATCCCAAAGAATGCTCAAACTACCGCACAATTGCAGTCATCTCACATGCTAGTAGGGTAATGCTGAAAATTCTCCAAGCCAGGCTTCAGCAATCCGTGAACCGAGAACTTCCAGATGTTCAAGCTGGTTTTAGAAAAGACAGAGGAACCAGAGATCAAATTGCCAACATCCGCTGGATCATTGAAAAAGAAAGAGTTCCAGAAGAACATCTAGTTCTGCTTTATTGATGACACCAAAGCCTTCGAGTGTGTGGATCACAACGAACTGTGGAAAATTCTGAAGGAGATGGGAATACTAGACCACCTGACCTGCCTCTTGAGAAACCTGTATGCAGGTCAAGAAGCAACAGTTAGAAATGGACATGGAACAACAGACTGGTTCCAAATAGGAAAAGGAATACATCAAGGCTGTATATTGTCACCCTGCTTATTTAACTTATATGCAGAGTACATCATGAGAAACGCTGGGCTGGAAGAAGCACAAGCTGGAATCAAGATTGCCAGGAGAAATATCAATAACCTCACATATGCAGATGACACCACCCTTATGGCAGAAAGTGAAGAGGAACTAAAAAGCCTCTTAATGAAAGTGAAAGAGGAGAGTGAAAAAGTTGGCTTAAAGCTTAACATTCAGAAAACTAAGATCATGGCATCTGGTCGCATCACCTCATGGGAAATAGATGGGGAGACAGTGGAAACAGTGTTAGACTTTATATTTTTGGGCTCCAAAATCACTGCAGATGGTGACTGCAGCCAAGAAATTAAAAGACACTTACTCCTTGGAAGGAAAGTTATGACCAACCTAGTTAGCATATTAAAAAGCAGAGACATTACTCTTTCAACAAAGGTCTGTCTGCTCAAGACTATGGTTTTTCCAGTGGTCATGTATGGATGTGAGAGTTGGACTGTGAAGAAAGCTGAGCACCAAAGAATTGATGCTTTTGAACTGTGGTATTGGAGAAGACTCTTGAGAGTCCCTTGGACTGCAAGGAGATCCAACCAGTCCGTCCTAAAGGAGATCAGTCCTGGGTGTTCTTTGGAAGGACTGATGCTGAAGCTGAAACTCTAGTACTTTGGTCACCTCATGCAAAGAGTTGACTCATTGGAAAAGACCTTGATGCTGGGAGGGATTGGGGGCAGGAGGAGAAGGGGATAACAGAGGATGAGATGGTTGGATGGCATCACCGACTCGATGGACATGGGTTTGAGTTGGTAATGGACAGGGAGGCCTGACGTGCTGTGATTCATGGGGTCGCAAAGAGTCAGACACGACTGAGCGACTGAACTGAACTGAACTGAGGTATTGGAAAAATCTGAAGTGCACAAGATTTCCAACCTGTGGATTTAGGGATCCTTGGGAGATTGCAGAATTGCAAAATCAGGCATCTGAAAGCGCATCCATCCATTTATCTCTTCTTAATCAACGGATTCTAAAAGTGAAGTCATAGCATGTGGATTATAACAGTTTTTGACAGTTCTAAGAGAAGGAATGAGTAAGCATTCAATACATGTTATTGAACTGCTAATACGTAACTTGACAAGGTTAAGTGCCCTATGTGAAGCACTTAACATATTTTATTGCATAATATCTGGACTTCACATCAATCTTACAAGGTTGGCGTTATTATCCTTGTTGTTTTGAAATTAAAAAATAAAATTATATATATAATTTTCTTTATTCACTATTCATCTAAAATTCTTTTAAAAATTATGTTCTCAATGAATTTAGCATTTAGTGGAGAAAACAGGCTTCTGGGCATATGGCTGTTATGATTATATAAAGAAATAAGAAATACCCCTGGAGAGGAGAGAGGAGCAAGAACACTTAAGAGCAGAGGTTGGGAGTGGGCATGAGGCATAGAGGTGATCAGCGAAACTCCCTGGCAGCATGATGCCTGATGCCTGACACACTAGTTTTTCTGCTGTATCGTAAATTTCTCTCCCTTTCCCGAGAGAGTTCTGTTATTTTGCAATGACAAATTTATTTTTCTGCATCATAGTGACATAAGTGACAGAACTCTGAATTATGAAGCAAAAGAGTTGGGTTCTCCACTAGGTTCTCTGAATTTGCTACTTATGAGGTCCTTATGTGAAGTCTCCTAAGTATTTGGGACTAGAGTTTCTTCACTTGTGAGGTAAAGGCATGTCAGCCGGTTCATCCACAACTCTCTCCATTCCAAACTTAAGACACGACGAGACCTTCAGATAGTGTCTTCCTTTTCCACTTTTGCTGTTCTTCTATTAAGAATCATTAGCTGGAAACCACAGTTCAGAGGCATGAAATTGCAGCTGAGTGTAAAGGGAACTCAGCTTACAAGGAAAATGTTTCATTTTGTTTTATTTTTGCCAAGGTCCTTCCATCATAACTGCAGGATTTCTTCACTTAAGTGTAGCCTAGGATGGACTAGTGAAGATTTGGCAAATCAGAGTAATTATGGCAGAGGGACAAAACTTCACCAAATCCCTCAACCTAGCATTACCAGATTCACAGTTGAAGAATAATGAATTTAATCCACCATTTATTAATACCTGAAAGCTTCCTATACAGAAGCCAAGACAAACAAACCTCACATTTTCACATGAGTGTGCTTTGGTGGCAGACCAAAATCTTGATCGTAGAACCTGAATTTTCTAAGAAATCAGCTTTCTTCTTGGGTTTAGCTTTGTTGTGCTTGGGAATGCATTTAGGTGTATAGCTATGAAACCAAGAAAGAGGGAGAGGGAGGGAGAGAGAAAGAGAAGCTGTTGTGTTTTGTTCCCGAGTTTAGCATAAGTTTCCAGCTTGAAGATAGAAATCATTTCTAAGATTATATTAGAAAATAAGAGGATGGAAAGGGAAAAACTATTGAACATGATCTTATTTGTACACTTAGCTTTTCACACTGAATTGTTTTTTGGGGGGATTTCAAAAAACATAATACTAGTTTTATATTTTGATTTAAATGAAATGAAAGCATCCCATGTTTTATGAACAAACATGGTAATTAGCTCCCATTGTGTATTAACATACAAAGTAATATACTTTCGTTGTAGAAGACTCTGCTTTCATAAAATGGATGTTTTTCCTCACTGAATGTTGAAGTTGATAGCTTTTTTCTCTGCAGCTAACCATGTGATAGATTTGGCCCCATGTAACTCAGCAGAAAGGTCCATTTACTGACCATATCATGATGCTCTTCCAGATCCAGCTGTTTCTTAATAGGATACTACTACAGGTTTAAACCCTAAATATTCAATATGGCACACTTGGAAAGTCATCCAACTCCCCATGTCAAAGTTACAGACATGGTGTACACTTATCCAGAGTCAGTATATTCTGCATCTATTTTTACCAGTTACGGGAAAACACTGTCATGAAAGTCTCTGGCATTTTCCACCTGAACTTTGCTACTTTAAATGTGGCCAGCCCACCTCCACACGGCATTGTGATTGGCATATAGGAGCCCGTGGAAGATATCATCAAGCCTTAGCAACAATTGTCACCAACAACTTCCTGTTTAGTATGAGTACCACTCATGACTACCACATTTATAAAGAACTCCACGCTTTCACCATACCGGAAACAGGTGTATCTCTAAGATTTGACTTCCTCTCTACATCTTGCCTTCCCAGCTTCTGTCCTTTCTCATCACCCTGCACCCCCACAGCTTAGGGTTGCTTCTCTTTGCACAGGCTGCAAGCGGGCTCACTTTTATCTGCTTATAAAGCCAAGCATTAATTTTGTAAAACTGTTCTGCCACATATTTTAGCCTCTTCCTGTTTGAAATTAATCTGCATGTTAACAGCTTGCAAAGCCCTTGAAGCCAAGCTTTTGCACAAACTTACATCTACTGTGTTGTTAAGTCACCATATTAGTGTTATCTGCCTTGTCACCTAACCCACAAAGCAATAAGCAACTTAAACTTAGAAATTTAGGGTTCTTTCTTCCTCCACATAAAGTACCAGATTTGTATGCAAGAAAGGTGGCTTGGAGGCCTGGTAGTATGAACCATGGGATTATTAACTCCTGAGAGTTGCAAGAGTTATGTGCAAGTTTAGGATTACAATTTGCAATTGCATGCAAACTCCTCTTGCAAATCCTTTAAAATATTTGCCTTTTATACCTTCTGTCTGTTCTCTCCTGAAACTTTCAGCCCTCCAGCGTATCATTTTTACATACAGAAAGGATAGTATTTGACCTGTTGAAAGGCTAGCCATGATGTTTAGTTCACTCATCCAGAGGCTGGTACAAAGGAAAGGTCAAGCTTGCCCTTAGCTCTGCTGGGCCAGTCCCTGTCCCTGCTGCCCACTGTTCAACAACCTACCCTGACACATTCCTTAAGGAACTTGGCAGAAAAGTCTCCCTTCTTTGTCTTGCAGTCATTCATTGGAGGTAAACTGCAAATCTACTAGCTACACAGCCCTGAGCTTCACCATGAGAGTCACAGATAAATATGACGTCTGGTTCCTGTTCTTAGATGGTCACCTCTGTTCATGCCCTTCCTGCCCTCTGGGCTCACAGTCTAATTGGCAATCTGCAGAAAGAACTTTCTCTTTCTGGAACCCTCTACTGAATTAGAAAAGTAGTTGGACTTTACCATCTTATCTAGATTTGCTTTCTTTCATTCCCCTAAGCTCGCCTATGTGGAGCCAAATAGTACTGTTTAACATCCCCTGAACCCACCCTGCCTACAAAATTCATGGAAGAGCATGTCACTCTGTCACCCATCACTAGGGATATAGCCCTTCTACTTAAAAGTCTATTTTAAATATATTTTCCTTTTGCCTGGATTAAATTTTATTTTTTTGCCTTTTTTGACTCAGAGTGAGTAACAGGGAAAAAAAAAAAAAAACACAATAAACTTTAGAGTCTAAAGGATCTCATTCTGCACTTGGGGTCTACTGCTTACTAACCATACCCCATTGGAAAAGTTAAGGGTCGTCTCTGAGCCTCAGTTTCATCATCTGCAAAATGGAGAGAATAATACTGCAAAAGAGTTAAGGCTTTTTGATGAGGTAGTTTGCATAAACGGCTTAGCACAGTATCTGGCTCTTAGTGGGTACTTCTTAAATGCTAGTCAGCATCCCTTCTTGGAAACCTCCACCACTGAGCTTTGTTTTGGATCTAAGTTTGCAGGATTATTTCCTGTCTTAGACTCCAAGCTGCTTAATAACCGGCACTACAATTTATCCACATGGGATTCCCTGTAACTTTGTACAGCAGCTTTGTACCCCGCAGATGCTTAGGCACGTTAGATACATCACTGTTACTGTAAAAATACCAATAACCCTGGGTCTGTAAAGAGCAAACCTGCGCACAAAACTCAAGTTCTTTAAAGCCTCTGCTGTGCTCAGCAAGGTTCCTGAGTGTAGGAAAGTTACAGGGAGAAAGTGACAGCTATATGTGCAGGCTCATGTAATTTAGGGCCCTGTGGTGACCTCTCCCTGGGGTCACACACAAAATGAATCAGGAGAAGAGAGAACAGAGGCACAACCAGCTGCTCTCAGATCCCTAGACATTCCAACAAGGGGGAGAGACTAAGTCTTTCCTGATTAATCTTTGATGATTTATTCTTTGGACATCATTTAAAAGGAACATTTTAAAGTAAATTAATTGAACTCCCATGACCTTTTACCCTAGTTGTATCATCAAAAGAAACTAGATCTTGAATTTTTAAAAATACCATGTTTTCTGTGACTTACAAGCTACTGAGGAATCTCAGTTGGGTTTTCTTTTTCTTTTCTTTTTTTTTTTTTAATTTATAAATACAAATCCAGCTTTCTTGGCTGTAAATTGAAACATCCCAAGTTTGAAAATCCTAATTTTTGTCAATGAGTGTTGAGTGAAGGGTGTCATCAGTTCAGTTCAGTTCAGTCGCTCAGTCGTGTCTGACTCTTTGCGACCCCATGAATCGCAGCACACCAGGCCTCCCTGTCCATTACCAACTCCTGGAGTTTACTCAAACCCATGTCCATCGAGTCAGTGATGCCATCCAACCATCTCATCCTCTGTCATCCCCTTCTCCTCCTGCCCCCAATCCCTCCCAGCATCAAGGTCTTTTCCAATGAGTCAACTCTTCGCATGAGGTGGCCAAAGTACTGGAGTTTCAGCTTCAGCATCAGTCCTTCCAAAGAACACCCAGGACTGATCTCCTTTAGGATGGACTGGTTGGATCTCCTTGCAGCCCAAGGGACTCTCAAAAGTCTTCTCCAGCACCACAGTTCAAAAGCATCAATTCTTCAGCACTTGGCTTTCTTCACAGTCCAACTCTCACATCCATACATGACCACTGGAAAAACCATAGCCTTGACCAGATGGACCTTTGTTGGCAAAGTAATGTCTCTGCTTTTTAATATGCTATCTAGGTTGGTCATAACTTTACTTCCAAGGAGTAAGAGTTTTTTTAATTTCTTGGCTGCAGTCACTATCTGCAGTAATTTTGGAGCCCAAGAAAATAAAGTCTGACACTGTTTCCACTGTCTCCCCATCTATTTCCCATGAGGCGATGGGACCAGATGCCATGATCTTAGTTTTCTGAATGTTAAGCTTTAAGCCAACTTTTTCACTCTCCTCTTTCACTTTCATTAAGAGGCTTTTTAGTTCCTCTTCACTTTCTGCCATAAGGGTGGTGTCATCTGCATATGTGAGGTTATTGATATTTCTCCTGGCAATCTTGATTCCAGCTTGTGCTTCTTCCAGCCCAGCGTTTCTCATGATGTACTCTGCATATGAGTCAAATAAGCAAGTGACAATATACAGCCTTGATGTACTCCTTTTCCTATTTGGAACCACTCTGTTGTTCCATGTCCAGTTCTAACTGTTGCTTCTTGACCTGCATACAGGTTTCTCAAGAGGCAGGTCAGGTGGTCTGGTATTCCCATCTCTTGAAGAATTTTCCACAGTTTATTGTGATCCACACAGTCAAAGGCTTTGGCATAGTCAATAAAGCAGAAATAGATGTTTTTCTGGAACTCTCTTTCTTTTTCAATGATCCAGCAGATGTTGGCAATTTGATCTCTGGTTCCTCTGCCTTTTCTCAAGCCAGCTTGAACATCTGGAAGTTCACAGTTCATGTACTGCTAATGAGTCATAATCCACCAGGAGAGTCATTTAGAATGGAGTACAATAACCACAACACAAGCCAAGCACAAAGGTCTGAGAGTAAGAGAAGAAGAAAAAATAGTAGGTCTTCTTTGCTTTCTATTTTAAAAAATCCCCACTAATTCATAGGTTGTTGTCAAGAGGCAGCAACTTCACTGCCTTCAAGCCTTAATGCCTCAAAGGTGGCCACTAGTCTAAGCAGCACAGTGGCCAGGATAATAACATATGTCGATTGGACAAGCATGGGTTAAATATGGGATGATCAGCCTTTCTGGTTTACTCAGGTCTGTCCTGGTTATTGCATTGCAAGACCTATGTCCCAGGAAACCCTGGTCAGATTGGGATGGTTGGCCAATCCAAGTTTTCATAGAGACCACTGAGGATGGTGTTGTTTCCAAACCACAGTTGCTTGCTAAGCAGGGAGAAACATACGCTACATTTACACATGGCTACAGAGCTCTTCTTACCACAATGGCCTTGTGTATCCATTGATCACTAGGAATGTGATCATCAGCATTATAGCCTGAAAGTAGGTCTGAATTGAGATGCCTAATAAGTTAAAATATATACCCAATTCCAAAAAATTGGTATGCAAAAGGAATGGAAAGCATCTTAATAATTTTATATTTACATATTGAAAAGGTAATGTTCTAGATATGTTGAATTAAATAAGATATACTGTTCTTTTTTACTTTTTAATGTGGCTATTAGAAAATTTTACATAATATACATGACCCACATTGCACTTCTGCTGGACAGAAACAGACTGCTTTAAGATTTTTAACAAGGTAATGATGCATTAATGTCATGCATAGATGGGGACATAAAAAGATGCTTTGACTGTACGGGAGCTTAAACAAAAGATAAATAAATTAGAGAATATCAGGACATAAACAATGGGAGATCAAAATGTCAAATCAAGACCAGATTCATTCCCTTTAATCATTTCTGCCTTCATTTGTGCCAGGATGACCATTCCATCTTGAGACTTCAGGCCCAAGTGAGAAACGAGGTCTATCTTTCGAAAGCCTACAGACCAAAGAGGGAAAGAGAAAGGTATTTGACAAATGTTTTGAATATTATAAAAATACAAAATCATATTCTAAGTAATATGACAGACTCCAGCAAATGTTGTCTGCATTGATTTAGTTGATTTTATCATCCAAGTAATTTTAAGTTTATTCAATCTTTCCTCTAAGTTTTCACTATTGCTGGCCAGGCTCCTTGAGACTGGGAATTTGCATGAATAAACTGCCTGCAACCAAGGGTGTTTGTTTCAGTGCTCTCTTTCCACTTAATGATCAAATGTTTTTTCTCTTATTTGCTTTCACTAGAAGCAGGTTAATCCAGTGAAACCTAACGGGCTTAGGTTCAAACATTGCCAATGTTCCTTACCTAGTGAAAGCTTTTAATTTCCCTCTGCCTCATTTTCCACCAACAGCATTGAGTAAAAAGACCCTGGACGACTCTTTGAACTCTCTCTCTCACACACACACATCTTTTCCTGCAATTCAACTTATTATTGTTAATCATCTGAAAACACCGAATGCTTACAAACACTCCAGCTTACTGTAATTGTACTCCCTCGATGTAACTATTTTCAATCACTGGGAGGGTTCTGCATACTAGCAATTGGGTTCCCTCTAAACATCCTTGAGAATGTTTATTTGAAAAGATTACCTTGTTTTCCTTCAGGATTAAGTCATGGTCACTGCAGAGAGAGAGGATTTGGAAAAACGGCAAGCAGTTTCTGATGGTTCCTCAGAGACTGCCCTTGTTCAATGAATAGACTCACAGAAAAACAAAATGTATTCTAGCCCACACACGTTAGAGACATTTTTCAAACACCTAGATTACAGAAGATAGGTATTACAAATAACATATTTGTTGGAGAGAGTGAAGAAATCACAAACTTGCTTGGATAAACACTATTAAATGCATACTTAACCAGTGGATTGCGACAGTTCCCCTCTGGCACTCACTGAGAAGCTTGACTACAACGGTAAATTAGGTTGCAAAACTTCCTTGTCAGAGAATTCACCCTGTTAGGAGGACTCAACCCTGGCTTGGAATCTGCAAGGACAGAAAAATCAATGTGACAGAAAAGCAGTTGCTTGTGTCAGGCCTAACCAAGGAGAGAAAGGGCTTTAAATTAATCATGATTTAGGGTTGCTGGTAAAATGGTGCAAAGGCCCATATTCCCCTGGAGTCTCTGAAAAAGGAAAAAGAAGAGGAGCCTGGAGCACTGTGCGCATGCTTCCCACAGACACTGCCCTTCCTCTGTAAACAGGATTTAGTGTTTACCGTTGAGAGTAGCCAAGCATTGTTGATCTGTGTAAACAGACAAAATGCATCAAAATCTACAAGATTTTGGCTGAGGCAATTGTACACAGTATCTAAGTGTAGAGTGAAGATAAATGAAAATTTCATCTTCCCTTCTGGAACCTGTGATCTGACTTTAATAAACTGGGGCGATTTCAGGTTATATATTGAATTTTGATTCCTCACAAAAGCAAAAGGCTGACATGCGCCTCTTATTTGCAGGGAGGTCAAACACCACCCTCTGGAGGTGCCTGTTTTCATCCCCTGCCTACCTTAGACTGAGAGCATCTACAGGAGGGAAAGTAATTGTTGCATTGTTTATAATCTGTTGCTTTAAAGTTGTCACAAAAGACCTACTAAGGTTACTGGTAAACAGCCACCATTAGATGGCACCTGGGAGACAGTAAACCCTGCTAAGGTAGAGATGAACTCTGCCTCAGCTATCTATCTCTGTTGACCAAACGAGGTCACTTCAATTAGGAGCTTGTCTGCTTCCATTACTGATTTAGGAGTCGGGGTTTTGCATCTAGAGAGAATGACTACCTGGTCTGCTAACTTCAGACTGCCTTTCATCTTGTACCAGGTAGTGCATCTTTCTAGCTCAACAGGTACTAACCAACGCAGGTCAAATTAGGAAAAAGGCACTCCCTCCTCTAACGTACTGCTAACATAGTAGTAGTAGGCAAACCTGGGATTCAGCGACTGAGGACTAATGTCCAGGATTGAGGCATGTTCAGAGATAGAAGAGAAGTTGAACTTTAGCCCTTTTGGTGAACATCAGTCAGGCACTAGAAGCCCAGTCAGTGAGCCCAATTCATTTATTTTTACAGTTATCTCCAACTAAAAGGACCAGGACTTTATGGAACTTTAGAAAATCACTGACCTCAACTATGTCAGTTGTTTGTCATGATGATACAATTTATTCCTCAGTTCGTTGCTCTGTAAATGGAGGGATAGCTAATGAAAGTCTAACCGGATCACACCCTATTTTAAAAATGTTCCTTTTGCTTCATTTTATAGCATCATCTTTATCATGAGGCACAAGAAGTTCTACCAAGAGAATGATGTAGATTTTATTCCAGTCCACCAGGGCTCAGAGAGAAACAGAAAGCATTTGATCTATGCAAATGTGATCAGTACCTTGAAACAAACGAATACAAAGGCTAAATCAGTAGAAATCTGAAACACAAGCACCTCCAGAAAACTGAGTTGTAGGGATGAATAATATAAGTAAATATGATGACTACACATTTTTTTAACACTGAAATTTTGAAATTTATTCCAGAATAAGGAGAGGAAAGGCTCATACATCTAGGCTGCTCTACACTTTCAGTGGTCCTGAAGCTGCACAAGACACATGACCAGCTAACTAATGCATGGCTGCTTTAATAGTAGACTCTTTAAGGCATCATTATATATCAAGCAGCTTTCAAAAACAAAATCAATCTTTATGTTTTATTTTTGTAGAGAAGTACAGCCATCAGTGCAGCCATTGAAAATCAAGAGCAGTCTTCATATGTACCAAGGGAAATTACTAAGAAAACTTGCAGACTCTCCCTCTCTGGAGATCTTTATAAATAGGATAACTTTTCACCTGTTCTGTGTGCTGTTCTCTGAAAACAGGTAATAAACAGAGAAACCTTTCCAAAACCCTTGTTAGATCTTTCATTCATGATTTATTTTCCACTCATTCCATCTATGTGCTTTTTCCTCATCTTGCAGTCAACACCCTTGAGAAAGAACAATTGGAGAGGGTGAAGTAAACAGACTTTAGAGTTCCTGATAGAATAGTAACAATAGAATGAAAGTGAAAGTTAGTCTGTCAACTGTGTCAACTCTTTGTGATCCCTTGGACTGTAGCCTGCCAGGCAACTCTGTCCATGAAATTCTCCAGGCAAGAACACTGGAGTGGGTTGCCATTTCCTTCTCCAGGGGATCTTCCCACCAAGGGATTGAACCCAGATCTCCTGTATTGCAGGCAGATTGTTTACCATTTGAGTCACCAGGGAAGCCAGTAACAATAGTTAATAAATATTCAACCCTTTCTATATTCCAAGACTATTTAATATGCTTCTTGAATTTTCAAAAGGAGACAAAAAATGTTGCAGCTTTTACAATTTGAAAAGCAACAAAACTACCATGTGATTTGGCAATTTCACTCCTGGAATGTATGTGGAGAAAACCAAAAAGATAACGCACTCCAATGTTCACTGCAGCACTATTTACAATAGCCAGGACATGAAAGCAACCTAAATGTCCATTAACAGACGAATGGATAAAGAAAATGTGACATACAATGGAGTATTACTCGACCATAAAAAAGAATGAAACAATGCTATTTGCAGCAATATGGATGGACCTAGAGATTAACATACTAAGTGAAGTAAGTCAGAAAGATAAATAGCATAAAATATCACTTATATGTGGAACCAAAATGACACAAATGAACTTATCTATGAAACAGAAACAGACTCACAGATACAGAGACCAGACTTGCAGTTGCCAAGTGAGGTGAGGAAGGGAGGGAAGGATTGGAAGTTTGGGATTAGTAGAGGCAAACTATTATATATAGGATAGATAAACAACAAGGTCCCACTGTATGGCACAAGGAACTATATTCACTATCCTGTGACAAATCATAATAGGAAAGAATATGAAAAAGAATATATATATCTTAAGTCACTTTGCTATACAGCAGAAATTAATAACATTGCAAATGAACTATACTTCAATAATTTTTTTTAATGTTGCAATTTTCTTGTCTAGACCAAATTAAACCAATAGCCAGGTTTATAAAGAACTCTCCAGGTGCCAAGCGCAATGCTGAGCATTTTGTATGAATGATCTCATTCAATCTAACAACAAACCTTTGAAATAGCATTTTATTGTTCCCATTTTATAGATGAGAAGACAGAGTCTTAGAAAGATTGTCTTACATAAACTGACAGAAACAGGACATGATGAAGCTAAGATTAATGTATTAGTTTCCTATGGCAGTTGCAACAAATTATAACAAACTTGGTGGGTTAAAACAGCGCAAGTTTATTCTTTCAGAGTTCTGGAGGTCAGAATCATAAAATCAGCCTCAGTGGGTTAATGTCAAAGGGTCAGCAATGCTGGTTCCTTCTGGAGGTTCAGGGGGAAAATCCTCATCTATTTTAGGATTGATGCTGTCCTCATTCCGTTAGCTCATGGCCCTGAATCACATTATCTTTTTTCTCCGTCTTTCACATCACATTGCCTTCTCCTCTTCTTTATCAAATCAATTTCTGACTCCCTCTTAAGAGAACACTTGGGCACACATTTAGATCCTACCTAGATAATCCAGGATAATCTCCCTAGTTTAAGATCCCTAATTTAATTCCTAATTTCATGGAAAGATGAGCTCAATAAAGGATAGAAGTGGTAAGGACCTTATAGAAGCAGAAGACATTAAGAAGAGGTGGCAAGAATACACGGAAGAACTATACAAAAAAGATCTGCATTATCCAGACACTCACAATGGTGTGATCACTCACCTAGAGCCAGACATCCTGGAATGTGAAGTCAAGAGGGCCTTAGGAAGCATCACTATGAAAAAAGCTAATGGAGTTGATAGAATTCCAGTTGAGCTATTTTAAATCCTAAAAGATGACTCTGTGAAAATGCTGCACTCAACACATCAGCAAATTTGGAAAACTCAGCAGCGGCCACAGGACTGGAAAAGGTCAGTTTTCATTCCAATCCCAAAGAAAGGCAATGCCAAAGAATGCACAAACTACCACACAATTGCACTCATCTCACACGCTAGCAAAGTAATGCTCAAAATTCTCCAAGCCAGGCTTCAACAGTACACGAACTGTGAACTTCTAGATGTTCAAGTTGGTTTGAGAAAAGGCAGAGGAACCAGAGATCAAATTGCCAACATCCGCTGGATCATCGAAAAAGAAAGAGAGTTCCAGAAAAACATATATTTCTGCTTTATTGACTATGCCAAAGCCTTTGACTGTGTGGATCACCACAAATTGTGAAAAATTCTGAAAGAGATGGGAATACCAGACCACCTGACCTGCTTCTTTAGAAACCTGTATGCAGCTCAGGAAGCAACAGTTAGAACTGGACATGGAACAACAGACTGGTTCCAAAGAGGAAAAGGAGTACCTCAAGGCTGTATATTGTCACCCTGCTTATTTAGCTTTTATGCAGAGCACATCATGAGAAACGCTGGGCTGGATGAAGCACAAGCTGGAATCAAGATTGCCGGGAGAAATATCAATAACCTCAGATATGCAGATGACACCACCCTTATAGCAGAAAGCGAAGAACTAAAGAGCCTCTTGATGAAAGTGAAAGAGGAGAGTGAAAAAGTTGGCTTAAAGCTCAACATTCAGAAAATTAAGATCATGGCATCTGGTCCTGTTATTTCATAGCAAATACATGGGGAAACAGTGGAAACAGTGGCTGACTTTATTTTGGGGGGGCTAAAATTACTGCAGATGGTGATTGCAGCCATGAAATTAAAATACACTTACTCCTTGGAAGGAAAGTTATGACCAACCTAGGCAGCATATTAAAAAGCAGAGACATTACTTTGCCAACAAAGGTCCGTCTAGTCAAAGCTTTGGTTTTTCCAGTAGTTATGTATGGATGTGAGAGTTGGACTATAAAGAAAGCTGAACGCAGAAGAATTGATGGTTTTGAACTGTGGTGTTGGAGAAGACTCTTGAAAGTCCCTTGGACTGCAAGGAGATCCAACCAGTCCATCCTAAAGGAAATCAGTCCTGAATATTCATTGGAAGGACTGATGCTGAAGCTGAAACTCCACTACTCTGGCTACCTGATGTGACGATCTGACTCATTTGAAAAGACCCTGATGCTGGGAAAGACTGAAGGCAGGAAGAGAAACGGACAACAGAGGATGAGATGGTTGGATGGCATCACCAACTCAATGGACATGAGTTTGAGTAGGCTCTGGGAGCTGGTGATGGACAGGGAGGCCTGGCGTGCTGCAGTCCATGGGGTCACAAAGAGTTGGACATGACTGAGTGACTGAACTGAATTTAATTCCATCTGCAAAATCTTTTGCCACATAAGGCAACTTTCCTAGATTCCAGGGATTACAACCTACATATCTTTGGGGTCCATTATTCAGCTACCACAATTGGCATTCAAACTGCCTCCCACTTCCTTTAGCCATATAATATTTTCTTCCTAGATGAATAATTCTTAACAAACTCAATGACTAATCTTCAGCAAATGGGTGGGTATCCCTTATAAATGAA
The DNA here is from genome assembly GCF_033118175.1 of Dama dama. Classification (NCBI taxonomy): domain Eukaryota; kingdom Metazoa; phylum Chordata; class Mammalia; order Artiodactyla; family Cervidae; genus Dama; species Dama dama. The sequence continues at coordinate 36,044,872 of NC_083708.1, read as the reverse complement.
AGAGGCTAACTAAATCAAATCATTTTCATGGATATTAGCACAATATAGTGGTAAAAGTCTGACTTGTGGTTGGGAAATAGAGTTCTTATCATTAATTAGACAGGCAAGGTTGGACCAAGCACCGAATCTCCTGAAATCAGGGATAGTAGGGTGGTTTCAATGGCACCCCACTCCAGTACTCTTGCCTGGAGAGTCCCATGACGGAGGGGCCTGATGGGCTACAGTCCATGGGGTCGCAAAGAGTCGGACATGACTGAGTGACTTTACTTTCACTTTTCACTTTCATGCAGTGGAGAAGGAAAGGGCAACCCACTCCAGTGTTCTTGCCTGGAGAATCCCAGGGATGGGAGCCTGGTGGGCTGCTGTCTATGGGGTCGCAGAGTCGGACACGACTGACGTGACTCGACTGACGTGACTTAGCAGCAGCAGCAAGGAGGTTTCAGTGTGTTCAGTGCAGGTGGTGGAGGACTTCACAAATCTCTTCAAACTTCAATGGAAATGTTGAACCCAATTATCAGCGCCTGCCTTAATCTCTAGTATTTCTTCTAACTCTGACTTAACATGATTGATGACTGTATTATTATCAACTGCTCTAAAAACTATCATAAAATGTAATGACTTAAACATTTACTATCTCAAAATTTCTGTGGGTCTAGAAATCGGTGGCTCTGACTCAGAATCTCTCATAAGGTTGCACTCAAGAGGCCAGCTGGGGCCACAACCATCTGAAGACATGACTGGGGTTGGACAGTCTGGCTGCAGGCTGAATCACTCATATGATTGCTGGCAACTAAGATTCCTTACTACCTGGGGAAATCCATAGGCCACTTAAGTATCCTACAACATGGTGACTGGCTCTCCCAGAGCAAATCATCCAAGACAGAACCACAATGTGTTTTATGATGTACCCTTAGAAATGACATATTATCACTCTCTCTGTGTTCCACTGGTCACACAGATCAATAATATGGTATAGGAGGGGATTACACCAGGGCATGGAAAGCAGGAGGTGGGGCTTAGGCCACCATAGAAGTTCAATGACCTATGTGAACAGATGCTTCCACAATAGGACTTTCATGCTGGTGTCTACATATGGAAGCTCATATTTCATAATACCATGTGATGGTTGGTGGCTTTATGGCTTACAAAGGGTATTAACATCATAAATCTTACATTTTAAAGAAAATTGCTCTAATAGCAAGGTAGAGGGTAAACTTACAGGGACCCCTATTGCTTTTCATGTGCCCCAGGCTATATATAATACAAACCTCTAGCCTGACCTGATGGAGAAGGCAATGGCACCCCACTCCAGTACTCTTGCCTGGAAAATCCCATGGATGGAGGAGCCTGGTAGGCTCTGGTCCATGGGGTCGCTAAGAGTTGGACACGACTCTTAAGAGTCGTAGTGACTTCACTTTCACTTTTCACTTTTATGCATTGGAGAAGGAAACGGCAACCCACTCCAGTGTTCTTGCCTGGAGAATCCCAGGGACGGGGGAGCCTGGTGGGCTGCTGTCTGTGGGGTCGCACAGAGTCGGACATGACTGAAGTGACTTAGCAGCAGTAGCAGCCTGACCTGAAAGTCCCACATGTGTGCCCAATGTTTTCTGTCCATGTGTTATATCTCTAGCTACTATGCCATTCTCATCCTTTCTCAAATGACTCTTCACACCATGCTTTCAGTAACCTTCCCAACTCAAGTGCCATGCTCTCTATGAACTCTTCACCAAGCCCTGAAACAACACAAGTAGCTTCTTCTACTGTTTCATAGGATTTTGCTCATCTATTACAGAACTTAACATGCTTTCCTTTTAATAATTTGATTATGTTTCTCCTCCGAAATATTCTATGTATCTCTTGAAGGCAGAGGCCAAGACCTCACACCATGGCTAGGATATCACATCAATCAAAGATATTTTTTGAATTAGTGGATAGCCTTCTTTCAGTAAACCATATTTCTAAAACACAAGGAACGCCAGGGCTTCCCTGGGGGCTCAGACAGTAAGAAATCTGTCTTCAATGCAGGAAACCTGGGTTGGATCCCTGGGTTGAGAAGATCCCCTGGAGGAGAAAATGGCAACCCACTCCAGTATTCTTGCCTAAAGAATTCCATGGACAGAGGAGACTGGCGGGCTACAGTCCACAGGGCTGCAAAGAGTCAGACACAACTAAGTGACTGATACACACACTAGGGAATGCCAAGTAAATGATAAGCATTCTGTTAGGTCCTAAGCCTTACAGTAGTGAACAGTACAGAGGAAGGCTCCTCATACTGTGCTTCTGCCAATGATTATCTTTGTTCTCTCTTCTCCATAGCAGTTTCTATTTTCCTACCCTCTTCTTGCCTCTTCTCAATTTTCCTTCCCCTCAACTATTTCCTAAGCATGTCATATCACATATAGACATTCCTTAGACAGCCTGACAAATATCATGGCTAAAGAGTTGATCACTCCAGGTCCAGGTCATGGTCTCTAAGTTGTCTGCAAAGCCCCATGTACATGACTATCTGTTCCTGTTTGCTAGCTACCATTTAGGGGGAAAAATGAAGGGTAAAAGCAGCATTTCCATGCCTGGATGGTTCAGAATTTGTATCTTTTCTTGTCTTCACTGTCTCAAGTGAGTTTGAAAATAAAAAGGCAAGCCACAGACCAGAATAAAACTGGTCTGATAAAGGACCTGTATCCTACATATATAAAGAACACTTACATCTTAATAATAAAAAGACAGGTACTCTAATTTACAAATGGACAAAAATGTTAAGTCATGTCACCAAAGAAGATATATAAATGGTTGATTAAGCACATGAAAGATGTTAAACATTGTTTGTTGGAAAATGCAAATTAAAACCACAGTGACAAGCCACTCTACATCTATTAGAATCTATAATCAAAATACAGAAAATATCAAGTGGGGATATATTGTTGGTGGGGATGTAACATGTCACATGCTGGGAAAATGTTAGATAGTTTCTTAAAAAATTAAATACAAACTTACTATAGAGCAAAGTGAGTCAGTTCTTTGGAATTCATGGAAGAGAAATGAAAACATATGTCCATTCAAATACATATAAGTGAATGTTCATAGCAGCACTATTCAGAATGGCCAAAAACTGGACAAAAATGTAAGTGTCCATCAACTAGTAAATGGATTTTTTTTAATGTGGGGTGTTATTCAACAATCAAAGGATGGTACAACTGATACATGCTATAACATATATGAGTCCCCCAAAAAGAAGTCAGACACAAGAGGCATAATCACTATATAATTTACCTATGTGAAATGTCTAGAAAAAACAAATCTATGGAGAGAACGCAAGTGAGTGGTTGTCTGGAATTGGAAGTAGAAACATGTGAGCTGTCAATGGACACAGGGAACTTTTAGGAGTAATGAAATCTTCTAAAACTGAAATATGGTAATATTTATACTGTTGTATAAATTTACTAAAAATATTTAGATTATATACTTACAATAGGTGAGTGTTACAGTATGTAAATTATATTTCCTCAAAGCTGATTTTTTTTAAATTACATTACATTAGAAGGTATCTGGTCATAAGGCTTCCCTTGTGGCTCAGACGGTAAAGCGTCTGCCTACAATGCGGGAGACCTGGGTTTGATCCCTAGGTTGGGAAGATCCTCTGGAGAAGGAAATGGCAACCCACTCCAGTACTCTTGCCTGGAAAATCCCATGGACAGAGGAGCCCGGTAGGCTACATTCCATGGGGATGCAAAGAGTCGGACACGACTAAGCGACTTCTCTTCACTTCATCTGGTCATAAACTACATGGGGTCTACTTATTATAAAGATGTCCTCAGGATGTAAAAACCCTGACCTGTTTTTCGGTCTCTTTTCATTTGGTCCCAATTAAGGTAATAGAAAGCTAGTTTAGTTAGGTTCCTCTAAACGTGAACATGGCTTAAATGTGGAGACAAAAAGAAAAAGTGAGTCAGCTCTCAAATGACCCGAACTTGTTAGCCCATCTCTAAAAATGAGTTGTGAAGGCAATTTTTTCCTTGCTTATGAAAATGTTTGAGGAAAAACTATGTGCTTGGTTTAGCATAATTGACCACAATAATTATAGTGCATGTGGATTTATGTTGTATTTATAAGACTGCTGGATTTTGCAGTGGAGGTTGGGGAGAGTCAGTGTTGAAATCTAAGTCTTTAATCCACAAAAAGCCATACATTTTTTATGGTCCAAACTGGCAATTATGGGTTGTAGAAGTATTTGTGCTTGTTCAGATGTTCCATAACCAAAAATTTGAAGATGTCCATTTTTGTTATAAATCCAGTACTGAGGAAAATTGTGGCAGAATCTCAGATCTGTATCTATTTTTATAATTTGTCACATTTCTCGTAATGAAGTAGGACAAGTTCATCTTTTTAAGAAAGACCAAGTCTGCATGGAAATTATCTTGGAGGAAGGTATAATTCAGATTCTTGGAGAAAATAAGAAGTTGTGCTTCTGATTTGAACTCCATTACTAAATCATTAATGATGGTCCCAGAGCAGTTGTTAGACTAATATGAGTCACAAATTCGATTTCAAATCAATAAGAATGGGCATAAAGACTCCATGTGTTCCCACAGAGCAACAAGGTGATCTCATCTCTTAAACAGCTACTGCTTAAACTGTTGATTTTGCCATTTAGTCAAAGTCAGTAAGGCACCAAAGGTACAAACTTCCATTTATAAGATAAACAAGTATTTGGGATACAGTGTGTGTGTGCGTGTATGTGTGTGTTAAGTCGCTTCAGTAGTGTCCGACTCTTTGTGACCCTATGGACTGTAGCCTGCCAGATTCCTCTGTCCAAGGGATTCTCCAGGGAAGAATACTGGAGTGGGCTACCATGCCCTCCTCCAGGGAATCTTCCTGACCCAGATAAAACCTGCATCTCCTGCGACTGCTGCATTGCAGGCAGATTCTTTACCACTGGGCTACTGGAAAAGTTCAGGGATACAATGTACAACATGATAAATATAATTAACATAACATATATTATATATGAAACTTATTAAGAGTATATCCTAAGAATTCTCATTATAATTTTTTTTATTTCTTTAATGTTATTTCTATATGAGATGATGGATGTTTACTAAACTTATTGTGATAATCATGATGTATGTAAATCATCATGATTATACCATACATATATTTAAAGTAGGGAAAACCACTAGGTTATTCAAGTATGACCTAAATCAAATATCTTATGATTATACAGTGGAAGTGATGAATAGACTAAAGGGATTAGATCTGATAGACAGAGTTCTTCAGATAGCCTGAAGAACTTTGGACAGAGGTTCGTAAATTATACAGGAGGTGGTGAACAAAACGATCCCCAAAAGAGAAACGCAAAAAAAGGCAAAATAGTTGTCTTAAGGATGCCTAACAAATAGCTGAGAAAAGAAGAGAAACAAAAGGCAAAAGATACACCCATCGGAATGCAGAGTTCCAAAGAATAGCAAGGAGAGATAAGAAAGCTTTTCTAAGTGAACAATGCAAGCAAATAGAGGGGAAAAAATAGAATGGGAAAGACTAGAGATCTCCTCAAGAAAACTAGAGATATCAAGGGAAAATTTCATGCAAAGATGACCACAACAAAGGACAAAAATGGTATGGACCTAACAGAAGCAGAAGAGTTTAAGAAGTGGCAATAATACACAGAAGAACTATACAAAAAAGATCTTAATGACCCAGAAAACCATGATGGTGTGACCACTTACCTAGAACTAGACATCTTGGAGTGAGAAGTCAAGTGGGCCTTAGGAGGCATTACTACGAACACAGCTGGTGGAGGTGATGGAATTTCAGCTGAGCTATTTCAAATCCTAAAAGATGATGCTGTTGAAGTGCTGCACTCAATATATCAGCAAATTTGGAAAACTCGACAGTGGCCACAGGACAGGAAGATGTCAGTTTTCATTCTAATCCCAAAGAAGGTCAATGCCAAAGAATGCTCAAACTACTACACAATTGTACTCATCTCACATGCTAGCAAAGTAGTGCTCAAAATTCTCCAAGCAAGGCTTTAGGAGTACATGAACTGAGAAATTCCAGATGCTCAAACTCTATTTAGAAAAGGCAGAGGAACCAGAGATCAAATTGCCAACATCCGCTGGATCATAGAAAAAGTAAGAGAATTCCAGAAAAACATCTGCTTCTGCTTCATTGACTATGCCAGAAGGCTTTGTGTGGATCACAACAAACTGAGGGAAATTTTTAAAGAGATGGGAATCCCAGACCACCTTACATCCCTCCTGCAAAACCTATATGCAGATCAAGAATCAACAATTAGAACTGGACATGGAACAAAGGACAGGTTCCAAATTGGGAAAGGAGTACATCAAGGCTGTATATTGTCACCCTGCTTATTTAACTTCTATGCAGAGTACATCATGTGAAATTCCAGGCCGGATGAAGCACAAGTTGGAATTAAGATTGCAGGGAGACATATCAATAACCTAAAATAAGCAGATGACACCACCCTTATGGCAGAAAGTGAAGAGGAACTAAAAAGCCTCTTGATGACAGTGAAAGAGAAGAGTGAAAAAACTGGCTTTAAACTCAACACTCAAAAAGCTAAGATCATGGCATCTGGTTCCATCACCTCATGGGAAATAGATGGGGAGACAGTGGAAACAGTGTCAGACTTCATGTTTTTGGGCTCCAAAATCACTGTGGACAGTGACTGCAGCCATGAAATTAAAAAATGTTTGCTCCTTGGAGGAAAAGCTATGACAAAACTAGATAGTATATTAAAAAAGAGACATTACTTTGTGGACAAAGGTCCATATAGTCAAACCTATGGTTTTTCCAGTAGCCATGTATGGACGTGAGAGTTGGACCACAGAGAATGCTGAGCACCAAAGAATTGATGTTTCTGAACTGTGGTGTTGGAGAAAACTCTTGAGAGTCTCTTGGACTGCAAGGAGATCAAACGAGGTCAACCTAAAGGAAATCAATCCTGAATATTCATTGGAGGGACTGATGCTGAGGCTGAAGTTCCAATACTTTGACCACCTGATGTGAAGAGCCTACTCATCAGAAAAGACTCTGATGCTGGGAAAGATTGAAGGCAGGAGAAGGGAATGATAGAGGACGAGATGGTTGCACAGCATCACTGACTCAATGTAGATGAGTTTGAGCAAGCTCCAGGAGATGGTGAAGGACAGGGAAACCTGGTGGTTGTAGTCCAGTCCATGGGATTGTAACGTATTGGACATAACTGAGCGACTGAACAACAGCATACCTTAAACTTATATAGTGCTGTTTATCAACTGTATCTCAATAAAACTGGAAGAAAAAATCAATAGGACATCAAAGTCATTATTTCAATCCAGTTTAGGTTCACAGGATGATATCCATAAAAACACTTGTCTGTTGGATATTATCTAGATGTTACAGTATCAAAGTTAAATAAAATAGCTTTCAAGTTTATTATCCTACAGTTATTTTGAGGCAAGATCATTTCAATTAAGCTTATTTGATAATTGTTTATAGTAAAAGCAGACAGTCCTTGCATATGATAAACAAGTCAAATATCTTCTTTTGTTTCTGTTCCTCCAAGTAGCCAAGAACAAAAAGAAAAAAAGGAGTATTTAACCACACATCTAGAGCTTCCCAGATGGCTCACTGGTAAAGAACCTGCCTGCCAATGAAGGAGACAAAGGTTCAGTCCCTGAGTTGGGAAGATCCCCTGAAAGAGGAAATGGCAACCCACTCCAGTATTCTTTTTTTTTTTTTTTTTTTTTTTATTAGTTGGAGGCTAATTACTTCACAACATTTCAGTGGGTTTTGTCATACATTGATATGAATCAGCCATAGATTTACACGTATTCCCCATCCCGATCCCCCCTCCCACCTCCCTCTCCACCCGATTCCTCTGGGTCCTCCCAGTGCACCAGGCCCGAGCACTTGTCTCATGCATCCCACCTGGGCTGGTGATCTGTTTCACCATAGATAGCATACATGCTGTTCTTTTGAAATCCAATGGACAGAGGAGCCTGTCAGGCTACAGTCCATGGGGTCTCAGAAGAGCTGGACATGACTGAGCGACTGACAATACTTGCCATGCAACCACGCATTTGGATCACCTAGTAGCCTGTGCTGAGTATCTAATAATATGGAAGAAGGAGAGTTTTGCCTCTTAATCAGCAGTGAGAAGAGTCATGAGAGTATCAAAGCCCCTCACTTCTGGTCACTCCCTCTAATCCAGAACCACAGCTGAGCAACTAAAGCAGTCTGGCTTACATCTTGGATGGTAAAACTCTGAACCAGTAGAGAGTTTGTCAGAACCTAAGTTCAGCTTCTCTATCATCCTATCTGCCATCGAGTGATGTCAGCTCCTATTGGCACTGGGACATTCAAACCTGCACATGACCCAGAACCAGTAACTGCTCAGGCAAGAAGTGGACCAGAGGACCCTGGCTGAGCCAGGTTTTGCCTCCCAGAGTTCAGCTTATGGCACCTACTCTTCCGTCAGGTTCAAGATGTCCCACCTACATTGACCTCTGCAAGTGGCTCTTCCATTAACCTGCAGCTCATCTGCTTGAAGCCTCACTTCCCAGCCTTTTTGAATCCTTGTCACAGAATGCATTTTGGATGCTTTCTTGATGTCATCCAATCTCTGATCACTCATCTCTTCTAGTCTCTCAGAACTCCACACCCCAGTACTATTTCCTGGACTCCTCATGTTTGACGTTTGCCCAGTGAACCCATCCTCTGTGGCTGCCATTGGACCTAGCCTAGCCATGGCATAGTAAAATGGGGACCACTGTTACTACAAGGAGATGTTGAATTGTCATATTGTGCCATGGCCCTCAGGACAGCCAGTTGTAATTTGGCAACAGGAGGCTTTTAATCTAAGTTCACAAGCCCTTTTTACTTGATTGAGTAAACATTTGTTAAGGACCTACTGTCCGTTAGGTATTTTGTAAAAATTATTACCTATGCATACCTTCCCAAGTCCACAGCACTCTTCATCCTTCCCCTAAGACTTTTGTTTTCAAAATGGACACAAAGAAGAGTTAGTAATACATGAAACAGCTGACCCTGAATGTTTTACTCTCTGGAGCGTGAACTCAAACTTTTTCTGATTTATGAATCATAGTCATGATGACAACATTCTTTGAACTTATATTTTTTTTGAAACGTTAGTAAAAGGTACTTCCTACTGTCTTCACAGGGGTTTTGTGTATGTTAATACTGCTTCTTGAATACTTCAAAGGAAGTATAAGTGTACAAAGTATATGAGTGTCTCTCTCCACTATGTTTACTTCCAAAACATCAAGAATGGCACTGTCCAATAGAACTAGAATATGGGCCACAAATATTAAGTTAACAGGTATTATAAATTAGGATAGATTTTTATTTAACTGTTAAAAATCAAAATATCAACTAAGTCTATAAAATCTCCTGTGTATTTTCTTCTTATTGTATATCTCAGTTCTGATGAGCCACGTTTCAGGTGCTCTGTAGCCCACGCATGGCTAGTGCTGCCACACTGAACAACAAAGTTAGTGAAAGCTTTCAGTTAGTGAAAGCCACCAAGAATTAAGCTATAGACTCAGAATAGCTCTTTTGAATCATCACACTTTTGTAATTGATTAAACCCATCCAATTGTCATGATATTAGATATTACCTAAAGGTAAGCTATAAATCAGAAATAACACTTTTGATTTGTCAAAGCTTATAAGACTACAAAACTGATGAACCTGGTCCAATGCTTTGCTTAGATCTTGTCTAAACGTGAAAGGCTAAATGTTTACAGGTCCCAATGAAAGAATTTAAGGTGTGGCCATTAATTAGGTAATATTTTTGATACTAGATGATTTCACCTTTCGAACTGAGCTCTCTCAAATGCATCAAAATGATTTATGATGAGACTCTTCATACCAGCACCAGCAAACAAGTTAACAAGGCTATTCAAGTTAGACTCCATCCTTTGCATATCTTGTGGTATGTCTGGTGGCACTGTGCCCTTGGCAAAGGTCAAAGACACAGACATGGAGCCTGAAGGCCTGGTTTACAGTCTCGTGATAATTAACTTTGCAGACATAAAGTTCCTGACCCCGAAAAGAGAATGCTCCCTCCACTGAGAAACAGTGTCTAGTGTCTTCCTGTGTGAGAATGTTTTGTCTCAATATAAACAAACTAGAGTTGAAAAATGAGGTGCAAAAATGCCCTCTTTGGCGTAAACAACCAAACTAGCTAGGATATGATTTTCCTGGAATGTGTTGTGAATTCCAAAGGCAGGCACACACTCGTCACAGAACAGGCCGTTCCTCTGATGGTCAGAGCCTGAAGACTTAGTTGGACACACTCATGCATTAAATTCCGCAAATCCAAATCTGTGTTTACATTTTTCATAATGTTTGGATACACACTCAAATATTTTCTGAATCTTAATTAAGGAAAAAGCAAGGCATATCAAGTATTTGTTTCAAAGAGCAACTTGGTTCTTAAGCCCATTAGAACCAATGTTATTTGGTAGCTTTATTGAACATTATAATCACCTAGTATCTCTGACACCTGTCTTACTTTGCTTCTCCTTTTATAACAACAGAGATCCAACATATTGACTAACGAAAAAAGAGTTTCTCTGACTACATGAGTATCTTTGCACAATTACAGTAGAGTTGATAGTAGAGTTGATCAAGCTCCTAAACATCCGACCAGGTAGGAATACAGTCCCTACTCCTGATATTTCTATCTGGAAGGGTCTCCATCCATTTACCTTTTTATCTTCTTGCAAGGCTCGGACTCAGACGAGGCTACTGAGGTACTCACCTCAATTAAGAAATTTAAGGATGCACTCAAAAACTCAATAATTGAGAAAAATAATATTTAATGCAATATTTTTAAAAATCAAAATAAATGCAAAAAATCCAAGAGGAACAAAATATAAAAATCTTCCATAAAAACAAACTCTGCCCTCCCTTTCTTCACCCTAGCTGTGGCCCCATTCAGCTTCCCGCCTTGGGAAGAGGAGTGAGTGTTCTGTTGGTGGGATTGAGAGAAGGATCTGAGTGTGCTCTTCCTTCAAAATCTGTCAGCCTGCCCTGCTCTGCTGTGTAAGTGTTCCTCAGGTGGGCCCCAGCAAGGAGGGGCCGCAGTCAAGCAGAGTGGACAGAGGCTCTGAGGTTATTAGCAAGCCGGCCTCACTGGCAGACTAGGCATGAGGTACCCCAGCAGCAGCCTTGGTGATAAGGGTGACATTTTGCTCTCCGGCTCCAACTGCCTGACTTCTATGGGTGAGTGTCTTTCTCAATAGATTCTGAATGCAGGTGAAAAAGAGTGGTTGGTGTTGATTCCATTGACATGCACACAGAACATCAGAACTCCTATGTGTGCATTCTTCCGACCATGATAACAGTGGCCTCCTGGCAGCCAGATGGCATGCCTCAGTCTCTCCTGCTTATTTGTCTTTAAAATGATTGGGGTTGGGCCATTCAAATGTTAATTAGCTTAAGTTCACAAACTAAAAATAATCTCCAACAGTTTACGTCCTTTTGGGTTTACTTCTGCTTCATTCTGTAATTGGTACTTGAAAGAAGAATTGGGCATATTTTAGTTAGACCCTAAATGATGGTAAGTCGAGTGACCAAGAGCTTCAGAGAAAGTCTATCACCACCATTATCACAATTCATTGACTTCCAGCATACAACATGACATGAATTGCATCAGACTTTCTCTCTTCAATTAGTTTGTAGTCTGAGATAGGTCAGATCAATATATAAAGGGCAATAAAGCACATAAAAATGAAACAAGTAGCAAATGATTAGTTAAGGGCACAGAAATATCTTAACAAAGAGAGTGCATTCCATTGTTACACTACTGGTTTGAGTCATTATCACCAAAAGAAGAAATAAGTTAGAGACCTCTATAGTGGTGTTTTCAGATAAGAGGTTCATAGTACAACAACACTGTTATGTAGTAAAGAACATAAAATCTACGTGAAATCAGGATATGTTTCTGAGAATTTTGAAGCCAAAAGAGAGGTGAAAGAGTCCAGGTTTGAGTACCTTTAGACAAGAAAGAGAATGTCCTTTGGCCAGGTAAGTGGAGAATAAGAAAGAGCTATCAGAAAACACATGGAAGGCTCCAGAAATTACTAACAACAAGTCGTTCAAGGTCAGTCATCTGCTTGCACATATCTCCTCCAACCCCACACCAAGAAAAACTTCATCACCTGCCCACTAATATCTGGAATTTTTGTATCTGAGAGTAAAGGCATTATGACAATTTAGATTAAGAATCATTCATTCATAAATATATTGAGATTGCAAATGGAACTCAATCACACTAAAATGTAATCAGCCTATCAGTCATTAAACTCTTCTCATTCTAATGAGGCAAGGGCTGAAATGTTAAAATGGAAGCCTGTATGTCTTCCTTATGTTTGCATCCTCAGGACCTAGCACAGTACCAGAAATTAGCATGTGCTCAGTAAATACTTGCTGCAGGAATGAGTGAATGAATGGAGATAGAGCAAGGATGAGAGAGAGGACTAAAAGAGGGTAAAAGTACAGAGGAGCAGGAGAACAAACACACACATGCATATGTGTATGAGGGAAAATGGCCAGCTCTGGCAGGCACTATTATAGATGTTTTGTCTGTGTTTTTTGTTTTTTTTTTAATCATATAGTATATCAACCATTAAAGAATGTGTTTATACAACCGTAACAGAAATCCCAACAAACTGTAGCTTAGACATACTAATACATGAAATTCTTTTTCTCAAATAATGAGATGTATGGGAGTAGGCGGGAGCTAGTGTTGATTAAATGGTTCAACAAGGTCAAGGCTGTCACCTCTATGTATCTCTTGGCCCCAATATGACTGCCACAGCTCCCTACATAGGATATATATTCAAAGGGGAAAACCGAGGAGACACCAGGGTATTTTTCCCTTTCATCAGAAAAGCAAGCCTTCAAGAATCCTTATCAGATTTCCACTTGGAACTCCTAGGTTAGATATATTCCCTTTGTTCCCTTTTCAGCAAAGAGATTCAGGAGTGTAAAGTATTTTTCTGGATAGCTTGACATTTTGAAGGAAATTTAGGCTTTGTTATTAATGAAAAAACAGGGGGGATGGGTTTTGGTAGGCAACTATAGTAGTTTTCTATTGCTACTCTAATTACAGAATTTCTGAATTTAGCAGCTCAAAATGACATATATTTATTAGATCTCAGTTTCCATGGGTCAGGAGTTTGGGTATGGTGTAACTGGGTCCTCTGCTTAGGGTCTCACAGTGTAGGTGTCAGATGGGCTGTTTCTTTCTGAAGCTCAACATCCTCTTCCAAGCTCATGTGGTTGTTGGCCGAATTTGCTTCCTAGCTGCTCTATCACTGAGGTCCTTGGGTCCTCTAAGCTGCTCACAGTGCCCTGCCACATCATAGCAACCACTTCTTTAAAGTCAGCGGGAGAGTCTCTTTCTCTGTCTCCAATCTGCTAAAATGAAGTCTCATAACGAAACATAACCCCAGGAGTGACAATCCATCACCTTTGCCATATTCTATTGGTCATACTCATGAGGAGGGGCTCATAAAAGTGCATGGATGATAGAGGGTTGCCCTGAACTATGTCTGCCATAGGAACTGACAGTGTCATGAAGAAACCAAAAAGGGGATCACTGAAGCTTAAAAGCCCATTCAGGTCATTTCGAAAGTAAAGAGGCAGTTCTCCACAGATGTCTCACCAGGTTGTCATTTTCTAAAATATCTTCTGTATAACCCCACTTCTACAAGATAACATTTGGTGTGTTTGAGGGGGAAAGTTTGGTGTTCAAATAGGTTTAGAGAATGTTGGAATAACTAAAGTTGAACTGGGATTTTTTTAATGAAAAAAACTCTTTAGCACTTTTATTATAAATCTCATGGGAAAGACAGAGGGAGGTTGCAGCCTCTCCAAATTAATCTAATGCTGGAACATTTTTGTGCATAAAATAAGAAAAATAATAGCTAACAACAACTGAGCACATTCTGTGCTGCAAGCATTATTCTAAACACCTTCATAAGCAAATGATGCTGGAGGGGCTGCCAGAAATACTCTGTGTGTGTGTGTGTGTGTGTGTGTGCACGTGCGCACACACGCGTGCACACATTCATTTGTGTGGTTGGGGAACAAATGAGGCGATGCAATTTCTCCCTTTCCCCCACTCTTCCAAATTTCCAGTTTCCCATCAATGCCTTCAAGGTGAGTTTGAAACTTAGAGATGATAGAATATCCTGCACATATATCCTTCAGACATATGTACTATTATTTGAACAACTATTCAAAGACTCAGATCCAGATCTCTTGATTCCAAGTCTAGTACATTGCCAGTTGCAACGTAGCATTGCGTGTTAAAGAAAATAAGTGGTTGATCTTGCTAATCATACATTCCCTAACACTACCCATCTCTGAACATTTATCTGGCAGTAAATGGAACATCAGAATCTGCAGCTGTACAGTATTCTTCCCAAAGTAACCAAATTTACTTTTTCCTTTTGTTACAATCTCTGCCTTTCCTCTTGACTTCCTTTGGCTGATTATTCACTCCCTGAGATTTGCTTCTTTCAAAGAAGAATCAAGGATGTTGTTAGCTGGCAGCCAGGAAGTAGGTGTCACCATCCATCAAAGGTCAGCACAGAGCAGCAGCCGGCACCATGGGAAGGGGCCCCTTAGCAAGGAAACAAGACCAAGCATTTCTCCAAGGCCATGTGACAACCAAGAATTCCCCGGAGCTGGACAAGAGTAAATATTCCAGGAATGGCTTTGTGGTTGGTTGTACTATTCCCACAGTCTAAGGGAATTTTTAAGGAACCTGACCAAACTTTGCCCGTCTATGTAAAAACTATTAGTCTGACCCATTGCTTCTTCATTTCCACATATAATCAATGTCAAAATGAGAACATCACTAGGCAGTTAGGAGAACTGCAAATGGAATGATCTGGAACTTAACCAATTCCTGAATAAAATGTATTACCTAATAGTAGACACACATAAAACTATTCTAAGTTGTTTTTAAAAAACAAACAAGGGCAGGGGGTGGGGTGGAGAAAGTGTGTGATAATCGTTTATAATACTATTCTGCCTTTTTAAAGTATTATTATTTGTTTCAGTATCACCTTACTTGAGATCTATTTTCTGAAGTTTACTGCTTTTCCTTGGCACTGGACCGTTTGCCTTTCTTCCATTAACAAAGAAATTATGCATGAAATGGTACAAATCAAAGTCAGATATCTGGGAACCAGAATGTCTACAGGAGTCCATGTTCTGGACTCTAAGGGGTAAATAGCCACTAGTTACAGGAAAACAGAGATAGAGGGGAAGAGAAATTGAGAACTGGTTTTCTGTTTACACACAGAAAGAGGATTGTGTTTTTCACCTGTCCATTTCTACTTAAGAAAAACGCGATACAATTTCCCAAACCACTGGATTGCCCTTGTTTCCCTCCTTTCTCAAAGCAAAAAGGCTTTTTATTTAACTGGTTAATTCCTGAGCTTCTCTCATGCCTTCTTCCTCACTATAAAAGATTTTCTTTTCATCATACATGTATATATTTTGAGGACTAACCAGTATTCCAAACTTTAGTGTTACTGCTTTTTTTTACCACTCACTAATGAGAATGGTTGCTTAATAACATTCTGGATTAATGATGGCCAGAAGACAAGACTGTACTCAAGATCAGTGTAGACTCATTGCAGTTAGCATAAAGGTTAGAGATTGGGTTTGAAATGTTACTGTAAGAAGCCATGAAAGGAGCAGAAGTCACAGATTTTCTGTGAGCAATGACGCATTGTGTTTATTAACTCAAAACATACTCCACGAACATTTTGGACAACCAAACAGCAGTGAGTCCCAGAAAGGATGAACATTAATAGGAACAGAGAACATTAAAAGGAATTAAAAGAAAATATATTGTGTAATCTATTAGACCAGTGGTTAGCAAACTTTTCCTTGTAAAGAGCCAAATAATAAATACTTTAAGCTTTGTGGACCACATACAGTCTCTATAGAATATTGTCCTTTGTTTGGTTGTTCTTCTTACAACACTTTAAAATGTAAAAGCCATTTTTAATTTTTGGGCTGTACATAAACAAGACATATATCTGCTTTGGCTCACAGGCTGAAGTTCACCAACCCATGCTTTAAATAATTTATATCCAGCAATTAAAATCAATCCTTTCTTTTTAAATACAAATTTAAATCAAGAACCCTATTTGTTTTAAAATAACTCAATGACATAATGGTTCAAATGTGCTAAAACCTCTACATGGTTAAAATATAATCGAAGGTGTCAAGTCAAAGGGGCTTACTTATTTGTTGGTTTTTATTTTCCTCCTCCATCTCAAAAATATTTAAACTGGAGAAAATGAATGTAAGGTCAAATTAAAATTGTGTAGCTTCAAAAGTAGGAAATTTTTCTTCCTTAATTTATCTACTTATCTAAAATCCTTGCATATATGATAAAAGTAACGGTTGCCTAATATAGCACTAGATGGCTAATTACATATTTCCTATAAGTGCCAGGAGAGTGTTAATTCTTAGTTTGGTTATAAAAAGCGAAAAGGAAGAGGATGAGAAAAAATAAGCAATATTATAAAGCACTAAACTAGCAAGCATAAAGAATAGCAATAACAATTCAGCTAGACATGTTAGATTTTAAAAAGCACAATTGGAAGCAAAAATCTCATCTCTTTTTCATCAGAAAAAGTAATCAAAGACCATTTACTTCCTTAAGATGAGTTTTAGAAAAGCCCAACAAAACTAAGGGTAGTCCTGCATGGCAGGTGAGGCAGCAGCTGATTTTAGGAGGAGAGAGCTAACTGACTTGCTCTACAGTTTCCTCACATTACCTTAATGTCAAGGTAGAATACTTCTATATTTTGCATTATGAATTTTACATTATCCCAACCTCAAATGCCAATTTTCTTTAAAGCCTTTATGTGAATTTTGAATTCTGCCCTATAATATATCCACATCATTTTCATACTAGAGAATGGGCAATTGGTTAAATTTCTGCAATGCTACTAAAATTCCCCAGGGTCTACCTTAGCACTTCATCTGCTCCTCCTGACTCCACACATACCCTTGGAGTCATACCTTTCCCATGTTGCAGGAATCCAACAGAAAGAGGCTAGACTTCCCTGATAGTCCAGTGATTAAGAATCTGTCTGCCAATTCAGGGGACATAGGTTCCATCCTTGATCTGGAAAGATCCCACATGCCGGGAAGCAACTAAACTCATGTACCACAATTGCTGAGCCCACATGCCACAACTAATGAAGCCCGCGCCTGGAGCCTGTGCTCTGCAACGAGAGAAGCCACCGCAACGGGAAGCCAGTGCATCGCAACTAGTGAACGCCTGTGCGCAGTAATGAAGATCCAGCACAGCCATAAATAAATAAAAGCAATACACTAAAACAAAAGAAGCAGGGGCCTGAAGAATGTCCCCTGCCACAGCCTTCCTCTCTGCCAGGGACTGAGTCTCCCTAAAGGGATGCAGGGACTCCTAGTTCTGGCCTGAGGCTTCTTGATAGAAAAAAAGAGAGGGAAAAAAAACACAGATTATGGGAATAGGGCAAATACTTCATATGATTACTCATAGACTTCTAGAGTGTGCCTATGTCAAGATTTGTATATTTCAAATATGTCAAAAAAGTGTTGTTTAAAAGACATAAATTAGAAATCTCTGGGAGAAGATTATTTTTTAACACAGATTTCTATCTATTCACTTTTGCTTACAACACTAAATTACCTATGTAAGATTATACTGTAACAAATGAGGGGAAAACTACATTACCTCCATTTATAACTGAGAAAACTGAGCCTCAGAAAGGGCGTGAGTCGCTTCCCACAGTCCCAGGGCTCAGAGAGGCTGACTTGAACCAATGCTGTTTGTTTCCGCACTGACTTTACCCTGCACGGTTGATGATATTCTGACACTGAACCTTATTGAAATCTAAATATTCCTTAGCAACTTCTTACTCTTAGAGTGCCTAACGTTGAAATTAATGCTATTTCTATTTAATAATTCAGCATTGATTACTTTATAATGCCAGCTAAAATATTATACTATAAAGAAGGAAGGAAATGAATACTTCTAGCCCCTAGGTTCCTATGGATCCCTGGTGCCTGTTAGAATCTTAGAGGATCGCTCCATTAGCTTGTATTTAATAGCAAATCATCTGGGCTTCATAGCCCCTGAGCCATCTCACCAGCCACCCTCTGTGCTTCCATTTGTTAGTGCTCACCTGCTCCCTCTCATGAATATGCAAACACACAGTGGTTTCAGCTCATTCCCAAAGCCTTGTCTTGACATGAAGCCATCTTTTCTCTCAGCGTGCTTCTTCGAGTGTCCATTATCTAAACTCTGAAATGTCCCGTAGCAACCTTGACACCTCTGAGAAATAGAAATGTTTCAAAGCCCTGACAATAGAAACAGAAAGAATAATTCCCCAGTAAAAAGACAATGCAAGCTTGAATCCCCACAACCTGCTATTTCAATCCTCATCTCACCGTGAGATCTTGCTCTGGTATTGTCCATCACACTCACAAATACTGAGGAGGAGCAAGACTCTGTTGGACTCGGTGGTAGAAAATGTTTGGTTCACATGTTTTATGCTGTCCTAATCATTTTATTATATTTAATTCAGGTTGTCTTTGTTAGAGAGGCCCTCAACCAGTGCAGCAGTCATTTTTCTCTTGCTGCGTAAGCATTATGAAATTAAAGTGTTATCCCATTGTGATCTTCCAGCTTTCCTAACAAAAGATTCACACTGCAACTACCAGGATGTGGCAAAAAAGCAATCTGAGCTTACTGCTTCTTCATGGTATGGATATGGGACTTTTCCTGTCAAAAGTTCTGGGTGCTGGGGAGAGGGACTTGGGTCAGGGGTAAACTTCTGACTATAGCATGCACCAGTTCTGGTGTCTATATACAAGGCACGCAGGCAAACTTTGAACAAGAGGTTGTGTGATTTTTAAGTTTTGAGAAAGATATACCTACTGATCCTTTTTAGAACTATGAAAAACTCTGGCATTGGGTGAGCTTTTTCAATCTTGGGAGTGCCTATTCTTGTCTAATTATGAAAAAACAATATTAAAGTATGTAATTCTTCAGTTTCAAAGCACAGTACACACACAGCTTGCAATTTGTTTATTACTGAAAAGTGATAGCTTAAAATTAAGGGAATTATCTACATAATAGAAACAGAAAATCCATAATCAAAATTTTCTATATTTATCAAAAGACAGGCATTGGGTGAGCTGCCTCCAGTTCTACATTCACATTGTATCAGATGAGGAGAAATTTCCATTCCAACTCGATACATAACCACCATCCTAATGCTATCCCTTTAATACAACCCTTTAGCTTCACACCTTTAATTTTTTTTTTTTTTTTTTTTACCTTGAGCCTTATAAAGTCTTACTTTTGAAAGCCACACTAGATAAATGGCAAAACTGTCAATACAGAGAGGCAGCCCAGACATGTGTATAACAGCCAGGGGATCCAAAAAGAAGAGTTTTTAAAATCAAGATTCAAGTAATTTACTTTCTACTAGAAAATTACACTTGTTATAAAACAGAGACATCAAGGTAGTGTTGTGACGATTAACAAGATCACATTGGTTAAGTGCTCGAAACCCCCTGGAGATGGAGCCCATCATTTTATCTCCTGGGTGGATGATTAAAACAAACCAAAAAAAAAAAGAAAAATCCAGTTTTCTTTAATGCACAATGCATAGAGTAACTGCCAGCAGACCTTATTAAACTTCTTTCTTTAATCCCTTTAGTAACTAATGTTATTAGAGGAGAGAGTGTTGTGAACCCAGGTTAAAAGTGAAGTAAAGGCAGACAACTAAGAAGGCAAATAAGAAATTAATTCTTATAATTTTTACCCAACACATTAATTAAAGCCAATTACACTACATTCATCTGTTAGTCTATATGATATAACAGGATAAGCAAAAAGTTTAGGATGAGACCAAACTGGACTCAAGTTCTGGTTCTTTCTACTGGATACATATCTCTTCTTAAACTTCAATTTCTACATCTAAAAATATGCAATGACAAGTTTTCCTCTAATAATTAGTGTAAGTAATTCAGACTTACACTCCTATTAAGAACAAGCAAAATAGTTAAAATATTTATAATCATAATAAAAAAGATAACAAGATACTGAGGAATTACTAGACCAAAATCTGAAAGACAAAATTCCAGAGAGGTAAGACCAAAGCACAAAGCTACTATTGCTCTGAAGTCATTTGCTGATCTAGAAAAAATAAAACAGCAGCAAAACTGAGCTGAGCTTTTGGCAGCCTTAAAGATTAGAGAGTGAAAAGGTAAAGCCCAGAGGGTACTGAAGCTGGAGACTCAGATAAATCACTCCCAGTTTAACCTGGAACTCCAAACCGTCAGGCTGACTTCCCCAAACTCCGAAGTCACCCAGTCTGCCCACAGATCTGCAGTTCTCTGGTTATCCCAGGCTATCCCAGGCCTTGGACTGGGATTGGGAGTTTTTCTAAGGCTCCTGGGAGCACCACGTGTCTGAGTCAGTATTGACTCAATACACGTTCATCCATAATGCAAACTTTTGTACCACCTTTCATATATGTGTGCTAGTTCACCTATAGCAGATCTGCTAATACAAGGATAACACCAGTTTTTCAGGTTTATGAATGGAATTTGATGAAACTGTTGATATCCAGGATTCAGCATGATGCTGAGATAGCCTTATATATTCATCTTACTGCCCTTTCCATGACCTTCATTCCTTTCTCTCAGTTTCACATCTTTTCTTCTTACCTTTGCCCCCTTTTCCCTTGAACACTTAGGTTTCACCTTTTCTCTCTGGCCCATATCACCAAATAGCCTTCCCATTTACTGCCTCAAGTCAAGTCACATGGGAGACAGGGCAAAGAAACAGGTATGTGAGGCCATAACAACATCAAGGCTACTTGAGCACAAGTGTTCCAAAATTTTTTGTAAACGAGTACATCAAATGAGTTTGTTATTTTTGTGATATTTGTGAATCTATCTATTGTAATATCTCCACTGCTAAGTGTTGAGCGAATGATAGGTGATCAACATTAGCCAGATGCTGGAGACAGTAGCAAAGTATAAGAATGATTCCTGCCTTTCAAGGGGTGCACTTGAACTGTAGCTGAAGAAAGTATACATGACAGATGTCAGTTAATTACAGAAGCAGTGAGAGCTCAGACAAGAATCTGTGAGGAAAGTAGGACTTCAACTGGGGTTTAAGGGTAAAGGGCACTGAAAATGCCAAGGAAGGAATAGAGATGATGTGGTCTAGGAGAGGAGGAATCTAATGCAGACGACAAAGGGGAGGCAGTGCTGGCTGGGAGGTAACAGCAAGTACATGAACTGAGCGCCCACTGTGTGCTGTGTACTATTCCACACACCTTACAGGTATCACTCCACTGTAGGGGTCTCAAGAAGCCCTATCAAGGGGGCATTATCATAGCTTTTCAGATAATAAATTGAGGCTTAAGTGGCCATACCACAGAGCCTGTAATTAAGTGGTGACACTGGAATTTGAAACTGGGTCAGGAGGACAGCGCAACCTGTGCTTACTGACTGCCCTAGAACACATTTCATTAGCACGGTTTATGGAAGGCCTGGCAAGAAGGCAAATATGGCTTATAGGCAATAGACAAATGGGAGCCAACTGTAATGGGTTGTTGAGGAAGGAAGTAAAGGCTAAGAGCAGCTTCTAGAGCAATTTCTCCAATCTTAATATGTGAGAACAAACAAAATCTGGTTATGACCAAACAGAAGGTTGTGGGGTTTGATGTGCTCTGGTCTTGGACCAAGTAGGTGGCTCTGAGAACAGAAAGCAATGGATAAATCTAAAACCAGTTTAAAGAAAGAAGAGGAGGGTGTGTTGACACTGGCTGGACAGATGAAAGAGAAAGAAAAGTTAAAAAAAAAAAAAAAAGATCTCAGGAGTTTCCTGGTGGTGCAGAGGATAAGAATCTGCCTGCCAATTCAGGAGACATGGGTTCAATCCCTGGTCTGGGATTGAACAACTAAGCCCCAGAGCAACTAAGCCTGTGTTCCCTGCAACAAGAGATAGTCCAAACAACGGAGACCCAGTGCAGTCAAAAAAACTTCAGAGAAAAATGGCAAAACAAAAAAAAAGTAACATTGACAAACAGAATAGATAAGGGAAGCAACCTCTATGAAGAGAAAGGGAATTTTGGTTTCAAAGTGTTCCATGTAGGGCCATGGCAGGACTTCTGAGGGTGAGTTTAATATGACCCCTAAGGAGCCCTTGGATAAGAGACCACAGGAAGATGCCTGTGCAGCAGGACAGCATATGAAGCACCAGGGTGTCAGTAAGATAACTGTTATTACTGTGTAAAGACTCAGAAGTTTCTTATAGGAAAGATGCAGCAAAAGTACAAAATGATACATAATGAGAGAGTTCCCCCAGATGCCATTTGTGTACCTTTCTCTTCATTCCAGGCTTTCCTCTCAGTTCCCACTAACTGCTAGGCATGTGTGTCGTAATACTGCCTCCACTGAATTCCTGCCCATGTTTGTTTGTTTAGATGTGTCTGTGCCTTTCATCCTGCCCTACTCTTGTGCTGTGTCAAATAATAAGGACAGTAATGACCGGAATCTGTCCATTTTGGCCTGCACAGCACTGATTGCTGTGATATTCCTCTGTACCATGTTATTTCATGAGATAAAACCCAATTACACTGAAGATTAAATTCTTAAAGTCAGCCTTTCTAATGAAACTGACCTCACGAATCTTGCATGACCTTTGTTACTTTACTTTGGGTAAGGGCTGGACTACTAGCTTAGCAAAATCTTCAAACTAAAGGAACTTGATGGTCTTCAAAATAGATGGGTTTCCCTGGTGGCTCAGACAGTAAAGAATCCACTTGCAATGTGGGAGACCTTGGTTTGATCCCTGCATTGGGAAGATCCCCTGGAGGAGGGCATGGCAACCCACTCCAGTATTCTTGCCTGGAAAATCCCCACGGACAGAGGAGCCTGGCAGGCTACAGTCCCTGGGGGTCTCAGAGAGTCGGACACAACTGAGCAACTGAGCTCGCACACACACACACACACACACACACACACACACGACAATATGTAATTTTATTTTTCACTCATGTTATAGTTCAAAAGAAGCAGTTAAGATCTGCTGGGGTGGCACTGACATCATCAACTTATAGCTTCCATTCTAGAGACTAAGGTGGCTATGACAGTCCCCTTGGAAAGGGAAGAGAATAGATGGCAATGGACTTCCTTTTTTAAAGAACTGACACATTTTAAAGAATGTGCACACATCATTTCTGCTCACACCTCACTCCTCTGGACTTAGTCGTATGACACAGGGCTGGTTCAAAGGAGGCTGGAAAATACAGCTTTCTAGTTGGGTGTACCAGCCAACTAGTTGGTACCTTGTACCAGCCTTTTAAAATGGGAGGAGATGAGTGAGTTCAGGGCCCTAACACTGGAAAGAAAAAAGGGAGAATGGATCTGTGGGAAGCATCATCAGACTCTAGCACATCTGGGTTCAGATCCCCACTCCTATGATGCTCATTGCTAAGTTTTAAAGTAGCAAATCCATTTTGTAGGGCAGTTTGAAAATTTAACACATTGCTATTAAAAGAGCAGAATGTGACAAACCATTAGCAAGACTCATTAAGAAACAAAGAGAGAAAAACCAAATTAACAAAATTAGAAATGAAAATGGAGAGATCACAACAGACAACACTGAAATACAAAGGATCATAAGAGACTACTACCAGCAGCTCTATGCCAATAAAATGGACAACTTGGATGAAATGGACAAATTCTTAGAAAAGTATAACTTTCCAAAACTGAACCAGGAAGAAATAGAAGATCTTAACAGACCCATCACAAGCAAGGAAATCGAAACTGTCATCAAAAATCTTCCAGCAAACAAAAGCCCAGGACCAGATGGCTTCACAGCTGAATTCTACCAAAAATTTAGAGAAGAGCTAACACCTATCTTACTCAAACTCTTCCAGAAAATTGCAGAAGAAGGTAAGCTTCCAAACTCATTCTATGAGGCCACCATCACCCTAATTCCAAAACCAGACAAAGATGCCACAAAAAAAGAAAACTACAGGCCAATATCACTGATGAACATAGATGCAAAAATCCTTAACAAAATTCTAGCAAACAGAATCCAACAACATATTAAAAAAATCATACACCATGACCAAGTGGGCTTTATCCCAGGAATGCAAGGATTCTTTAATATCCACAAATCAATCAATGTAATACACCACATTAACAAATTGAAAGATAAAAACCATATGATTATCTCAATAGATGCAGAGAAAGCCTTTGACAAAATTCAACATGCATTTATGATTAAAACTCTCCAAAAAGCAGGAATAGAAGGAACATACCTCAACATAATAAAAGCTATATATGACAAACCCACAGCAAGCATCACCCTCAATGGTGAAAAATTGAAGGCATTTCCCCTGAAATCAGGAACAAGACAAGGGTGCCCACTCTCACCACTACTATTCAACATAGTGTTGGAAGTGCTGGCCACAGCAATCAGAGCAGAAAAAGAAGTAAAAGGAATCCAGATAGGAAAAGAAGAAGTAAAACTCTCACTGTTTGCAGATGACATGATCCTCTACATAGAAAACCCTAAAGATTCTACCAGAAAATTACTAGAGCTAATCAATGAATATAGTAAAGTTGCAGGATATAAAATTAACACACAGAAATCCCTTGCATTCCTATATACTAACAATGAAAAAACAGACAGAGAAATTAAGGAAACAATACCATTCACCATTGCAACAAAAAGAATAAAATACTTAGGAGTATATCTACCTAAAGAAACAAAGGACCTATACATAGAAAACTATAAAACACTGATGAAAGAAATCAAAGAGGACACAAACAGATGGAGAAACATACCGTGTTCATGGATTGGAAGAATTAATATTGTCAAAATGGCTATTCTACCCAAAGCAGTCTATAGATTCAATGCAATCCCTATCAAGCTACCAACGGTATTTTTCACAGAACTAGACCAAAGAATTTCACAATTTGTATGGAAATACAAAAAACCTCGAATAGCCAAAGTAATCTTGAGAAAGAAGAATGGAACTGGAGGAATCAACCTGCCTGACTTCAGACTCTACTACAAAGCCACATCATACTGGCACCATACTGGTGCCACATCAAGACAGTATGGTACTGGCACAAAGACAGAAATATAGATCAATGGAACAGAATAGAAAGCCCAGAGATAAATCCACGAACCTATGGACACCTTATCTTTGACAAAGGAGGCAAGGATATACAATGGAAAAAAGACAACCTCTTTAACAAGTGGTGCTGGGAAAACTGGTCAACCACTTGTAAAAGAATGAAACTAGAACACTTTCTAACACCATACACAAAAATAAACTCAAAATGGATTAAAGATCTAAATGTAAGACCAGAAACTATAAAACTCCTAGAGGAGAACATAGGCAAAACACTCTCCGACATAAATCAAAGCAAGATCCTCTATGACCCACCTCCCAGAATATTGGAAATAAAAGCAAAACTAAACAAATGGGACCTAATGAAACTTAAAAGCTTTTGCACTACAAAGGAAACTATAAGTAAGGTGAAAAGACAGCCCTCAGATTGGGAGAAAATAATAGCAAATGAAGAAACAGACAAAGGATTAATCTCAAAAATATACAAGCAACTCCTGCAGCTCAATTCCAGAAAAATAAATGACCCAATCAAAAAATGGGCCAAAGAACTAAACAGACACTTCTCCAAAGAAGACATACAGATGGCTAACAAACACATGAAAAGATGCTCAACATCACTCATTATTAGAGAAATGCAAATCAAAACCACAATGAGGTACCATTACACGCCAGCCAGGATGGCTGCTATCCAAAAGTCTACAAGCAATAAATGCTGGAGAGGGTGTGGAGAAAAGGGAACCCTCTTACACTGTTGGTGGGAATGCAAACTAGTACAGCCGCTATGGAAAACAGTGTGGAGATTCCTTAAAAAACTGGACATAGAACTGCCATATGACCCAGCAATCCCACTTCTGGGCATACACACTGAGGAAACCAGATCTGAAAGAGACACGTGCACCCCAATGTTCATCGCAGCACTGTTTATAATAGCCAGGACATGGAAGCAACCTAGATGCCCATCAGCAGATGAATGGATAAGGAAGCTGTGGTACATATACACCATGGAATATTACTCAGCCATTAAAAAGAATTCATTTGAACCAGTCCTAATGAGATGGATGAAGCTGGAGCCCATTATACAGAGTGAAGTAAGCCAGAAAGATAAAGAACATTACAGCATACTGACACATGTATATGGAATTTAGAAAGGTGATAACGATAACCCTATATGCAGAACAGAAAAAGAGACACAGAAATACAGAACAGACTTTTGAACTTTGTGGGAGAATGTGAGGGTGGGATATTTCAAAAGAACAGCATGTATACTATCTATGGTGAAACAGATCACCAGCCCAGGAGGGATGCACGAGACAAGTGCTCCGGCCTGGTGCACTGGGAAGACCCGGAGGAATCGGGTGGAGAGGGAGGTGGGAGGGGGGATCGGGATTGGGAGTACATGTAAATCCATGGCTGATTCATATCAATGTATGACAAAACCCACTGGAAAAAAATAATAATAATAATTAAAAAAAAAAAAAAAAAGAGCAGAATGGAGAGTTCCTTTGGTTGTAATTAGGAAGCAAAGGGCTAGAATGAGCCTCTGGGTTTTCTCTGACTCCTCCTCTGCTCTGTGGGAGACCTTTTATTCTAGGAAATAAAATTTGGAAACTTCTCTCACAGTGTGTGTGTGCGCTTAGTCACTCAGTCATATCAGACTTTCTGTGACCCCATGGACTGTAGCCCGCCAGGCTCCTCTGTCCACAGGGATTCTCCAGGCACAAATCCTGGAGTGGGTTGCCATGCCCTCCTCCAGGGGGTCTTCCAAACCCAGGGATCAAACCCAGGTCTCCCATATTCTCTACCATCTGAGCCAAGCCTCTTCAGCAGTTAAGTACAACCAATGAACATCAATCTCTCCAATTTAAATAATGAAAAGTCCTCTTCTGATCCTGATTTACATCAATTTTGTCAGCTGAGTGAACACCCATGGAAGTGAACGCTCAGCCATTTCCCAGGATGTCCTGAGAGCACTTCTAAACTTGCAGAAGACACTGCCAAACATGAATTAACTATCACATTGATGCAAAGAGTAAAAGGGGAGGATATTTCTGTAATTCTTCCCCACAAATCTAATCTTGACAAATGAGGCAATATTATGTCTCATCGACTAATAAACTGTCCAGATTGGAGTTGCATGTAAGGGTAGAAATAAGCTAAAATTATGCCTAATACTCCTGGAAACAATTTTTCATCTTCATTTCAAGAGTCGAGGACAGAGAGAAGCAATGGAAAAGTCAACACAACTAAAGCAAAACAAAAAAATAAGTTTTCTCACTACAGATGACCTAGAGAAAAACGTCTTCATTTTTTTCTTCAGTTCTGTTGACTTTTCTATTAGGAATTGTTTGATGTCTCCATTTTCTACCTCAGCAACAAGGATGGACCTAGAGATTTTCATACTGAGTCAGCCAGACAGAGAAAGACAAATATTATATAATATTGCTTACATGTGGAGTCTAAAAAAAAAAGATACAAAAAGTGAACTTATTCACAAAACAGAAATAGACTCACAGACATAGGAAAAACCTTATGGTTACCAAATGAGAAAGGGTGATGAGTGAAGGGATAAATTGGTGGGGGAGGGTGGTGCGGAGCATGGGTAGGGAACTAAGAAGTTTTCATTCTAGCCACTAATTCCAGGGGCTCTATTACTGAAATCCAAGAAAACATGGCAAACACTCTGGCCATATAAGGCTGTGTTTGGCTATTTCAAGTTCTTTGAGCCAAAACCAGGCCATGAACTTTCTGATTTTTAATGTGTGTGCTCTTATCACTTGGAGCTTATAGTGTACTTTAGATATGTTATAAAATAGAATAAATCATTTGATTATAGACAGTTTTTAAAAATATGTAACTGATTTTTTTAGAACAGTGCCATAGTTTCTCATCTATTCACCCACTTCCTAATAAAAATTCCCAGTGAAAGAATCCCTTTCTTGAAATAAATATGTTTAAGGTACAAATCATTTGTGTTTCAGGTTTCTGAATGTAGGAATATGTTGTATTCAGCTGCTTGTTAGGACTCCAGGAACGAGTTTAAAATGGGTCATACTGATGCTTGTTAAGGCAAGTTCTTTAGAGATCAATCTCATTGTGTGAATGAACAAAATATATACACTTTATCACAGTTTGATATTGTCATGGCCCAAGAGCATTTGTTTATAGGTTATTAGCAGTGTTTACAGAATTCAAACAGAAAGCCCAAAATACTGATGTGCTTTATATTTGCAAGAATATTTCTCTGTATTTTACAGAGGTCTCCTATCTACAGGCAAATAATTTTCAAGCTATACTAACATTTTTATTATATCCTAGTGATTACTTTGCTATTAAATTTATAGGAGACTAAAAAATATTATAGAATACTAATATTTAAGAGCCCTATTATAATGAAACACATATTAGGATATATCTACCATTTAAGTTTTGTTTCAGTTTCAATTATTTTATTGCATAGGACCTCATGCCAAAACTTACCTAAGAAAATATTAGGATTGCAGATATTGCTTTACAGGATTTCTATTAAACAATATTTAGATGAACAACATACTATTTTGCAGGTTTTAGTCCCTGGAGAGTCATGAATAACTGCTTGTATTCAGGAGAGAGAATCCATGGAAACAGTCCTGACTACAAGAATGCAGCGTGTTATTTTTCCGACAATTCACATTCTAGGTGCCTGATCAAACCAGCAATTAAACTATCTGAGCAGTACAGAGATAAAATCAGATTAAAATCAAATTATGGCACCCGGTCAAATACTTCCCAAAATAAAAACAAAAAGAGAGTCGATAATCCCCTTTTAAAGATGCCAGATGCAGCCACTCACAAGATAAACAGTATTTAACAAGTCCTAGCCCATAGAGGCAGGGAGTGTTCTCATACACCCTATGGGCTTACAGTAAACTTCCCTTAAACTGTGTCTTTCTTGCTGTCTTCAGTCTTCAAGGGTGTGTATGCCTCTGAGCACGCACACATGTAGTAAAGGTCTGTTTTGAAATTGACCCCTGCCCGATAGCATAGCCTGTAATTACAGTAGAATCCTCTTAACTTGGAGAGGTCAGGGCAATGTCTTTCATGTTCACCTCAAATTCTCAGTGACAGGCTCAAAGAAGATGCTCAATAAGTACTTTTGAATGAATTAGTGAATGAATAAACCAGTGCCAAGATTTTCACCCCCACACTCTTTAAAAACTACTTTTATCAGGGTCACCAATCACCCCACATGGCTAAATCCAGCTTCCATTCTTGGTCCTCATCTTTTTGACTCATCAGCTGATGTGACAAGGTCTGAGGCTTTCATCATCATTACTCACTCTTTTTCCTATCTCTTTTTCTGCTTTCTCTTTTTCTCCTTGAGCTCTGAATGTTAGAGAGCCTCAGGACCCCAGTGGTGATCTTCCTTTTCTGTCGTCTTCATCTCTCGGCTTTAAATAACATCACTAACTTCCAAATTAACATCTGCAGCTTAGATCTCGTTCCTGAATTCCATACTATCCAGTCACTTACTGACAACTCCATTAGGACAGCATCTCAAACTTCACAGACCCAAACCTGAACTCCTATCCACCCACCACGTCTGCCCCAAACACGCTCCACTTGTATTCCTCGCCTTATCAGCTGATGGCCTTTCCCTCCTCTTTGTGCTGTCACCCACGTTTCCTACTGCCACCTCAACTGGAGGTGCAACCAGAAGCAGAGCAATAAATGGTGCTCTCTGCCTCCTACATTCATTTTACCACCGTGCTTTCCATTGGCAGTTCCTCTGTGGAAACCAGCTGGCAAGGGAGTCGAGGAAAATAGTTTGTGAGCTTCCAGACACATGGCACTGAGGAATGTTTAGAAGACTGAGTGTGGAGCTGAGCATCTGTGGATGTTTTCTGCCACAGCCTCCCAGCTAGTCTCCCTGCTTCCACACTTACCCCCAGCCTATTCTCCACTCTATACCTACAGGCTTTTTTTTTTTTTTTTTTTTTAATGCAAAGTACACCATGTCACTACTCCAAAAGAATCAAACAGAATAGGGTATGATAGGATAATAAAAACTTAAAAATAAAGTAAAATAAACTTCACTTGCTCTCCATTTCAGAGAGTAAAAGACAAAGTGTTCGTAGATAACTGCAAATGAAATGTAACTCACCTCTGTGATCTTTCTGACTTTAGTTTTCCATTGTTAGCTCTGGCAGCTACCCTGGCTTCCTTTCCATTCCTGGACCACAGGTACACTCCATTTTTGTCTTGGCACTGATTATCCTGAAAACCTGAAACACCCTTTGTCCCCAGGTGGCCACCTGCCCAACTCCCTTACCACTAAGTCTTTACTAGGCTGTAACTTCTGTCATGAGTTTTATTTTAAATTGCAATCCTCACACCCTCGGGGTTTCTGGTGCCCTCTACCCTGTTTTTTTCTTGTTGATGGTGCTTTTAACGTAACTCTTATCATCTTCTAACCCACAGGACAATTCACATGTTTAGTTTTTTATGCTTTCTTCATTAATTATCGCTCCCAGCACAAAAAGTTAAATTCCACAAAAGCAAGAATCTTTGTTTGATGACATTTCACTGGCCTAGACCAGTATTTAAACAGTTATGAAAAGCACTTTCCCTCACACTTAATGTAATGCATGTCAGGGCAGGGCTATTGATAACCAGGCAATTGGTCTGTGTGAATGATAAGCAGGACAACCATGGCTAACTAATCCTTTATATCTTTTCTAATAAAAAGCTCTTAAAAATGAAAAATAAAGAATGAGTATTACAGTGAAATGGTAGAAGAGCTGCAAAGCGACAGAACTCTCTCATGTGCAGGTTAACAGAAACCCAACCAAATCAGCTTAAGCCATAAGTCGATTTATCAACACCTAAGTGAAAACTCCAGGAGTAGAGTACGGGACCCAAGTGCTCTGGCTGAGCCACCGGGGATTGGTCTCACTTTCTCCACGTGATTTTTTCTTCCCTGTTGGCTTCATTCTCAGGCAGGGTGTCCCCAACTGCTGCCAATCTGACCACCAGCAGCATAGCTCAACTCTTGCCCACAAGGAGCACAGAGGAGACAGTAGCTCTTTCTCAGTGGTACCAACAAGTTCCCTGACTGATGCTCACAGGCCTGGATAAGTCCCACCCTCCTAGAACTAAACACTCAATCTCCAAGTGTTCTGGTTTGGGTCGTATGCCCTCCCCGACCCCATCCCTCAGGCCAGGGGCGGGGGTGAACCCACTCAAACCAGAAGAGAGTGAAGAAAGCGTTTTCACAATGACTAGTCAAGGGCTCTTACCAAAAGAAGGAAGAAGAGGCATTAGGCTGGCATTAAAACTGGTGTCTACTGTATTAGGAAATACCTGAGGTCTGAGGGAAGGTAACAGCATGTCTAGAGTAAAGTGATAGGGAAAAAGGCTGGAAAATCAGGTTGAAGTCTCAGTATAAAGAATTTTTTTTTTTTCCTAATGAGAAAAGCACTGAAGTCTCAGGAGACTTGAGTTCTACTCCCAAATCTTTCCAGAACTATCTATGTGACCTTGCCAAGTAACTCACTATCTATATAAGGGTGCCCTCAACTGTGAAATGACAAATTGCACTAAAATAATCTCCATATTTCTCAACAACTCTGTCAGCTGACAGTTCCAACAGGGAAAACTAGATGTTGCAGCCAGTCAATGTCCACATACCATAGACGTCCCTATCATTATATGAGGGAAGTAAGAAGTATCTGCTCCCTTCTCTCTTGCTGTGGGCTAAGGACCCCATTTAGCACCATTACCTAGTACAGAGGAGGTCTGACAGATGTTCAATCTAATTCCAGGAAGCGAGAACTAGGTTTTGTCAGTGACTCCCAAACCTGACTATGCTCCAGCATTACCTGGGGAGCTCATCAAAAATATTAATTCCTGGGCACACCCCTAAGGTATTCAATTGGATTCTTTAAATTGTATTTTTAGAATTTCCTTTGTTTTTACCTCTTCCTACTTTCCAGTCATGGATGTGGCAATTTTCTTCTGATCAATATTATTTAATGTTAAAAAAATAATTTTGTATATTTGCACACCAAGAGAGATCTTAGTTTGGGAATGTGTACCCAAAAAAATAGAGTCTACATTGCTTAACACTAAAATATAGGAGAAAAAGAAACACCCCATTCACTTGCATATTTGAGTGTTTTATGCATTTGACAAGAATTGTGGTTTTCATAATATATACAAGACACATCCTCTTTATTCTGCCAGTTTCAGAGAACTAGTCATAACTTTGCAATTTTCACATAACATCCAAGTCACAATAAGAATAAAAGCATCCTTCACATTTCTTCAGTCACTGACTTTTTTCAATTCATCTCCAGAACTTTTAAAAATGTGATGATGGTAAGTAAGCAATATCAATCATATCTATTACATCTGCTCTTTTGTGATGAATTTTTGAATAGATCATAATGTATAACAATACATTATATTTGATCGAGTTCTTACATTTATGAATCAATCAGCTTTAATCTTAATATTTCTCAAAATATTTTTCTTTGGTTTGTTTAGCCAGTGTTTTAATTTTTAAAAGTCTATCCACTCAGATATGAGCACATCAACCACACAAAAAGCCTGCGTCTTGAGGAAATGACATCTCAGTGCTGATACATTTACCTTAAATAGTTCGTTCACACAAACAAGAAGGTCAGCATGACAGTATGTTCTCTGGGTTTGTCGGGAAATAGTTCATTCCAGCATGATGCAGGTTCCTGGGACTCTAGGAAGGGAGTTCTGAGAAAGCTTAAGTGACATGTAAATACAATATTTCCTGTTCACAAACATAAGAAAATAAACAGGCACACAAATACAAACACATACACAATACATTTAGGATCCATATGTGAAGTGCCCTGAGAAGTGTTCAAGCAAATGCCTCAGGTTCAATGGGAAAAATCCAAATATCAAAATAAATTCTGATGTTGCTACAAGAAAAAACCTTGAAGAAATATACTTCTCCTTTTCATGGGAGGATCAAGGTTGTATTCCTTGCCAAGGTTATTTGGAGATGGAAAGAATTTCTCTTTGAAGTCATTAACTTGCTCATTCATTAATCTATGAAATATTTATTTAGCCTCTATTATGAGGAAGATCCCCTGGAGGAGGACATGGCAACCCACTCCAGCATTCTTGCCTGGAGAATTCCATGGACAAAGGAGCCTGGCGGGCTACAGTCCATGGGGTCGCAAAGAGTCAGACATGACTGAAGCGACTGAGCATGCACGCATGTCTAGACAGAGCACTAGGGAGATTTTTAGTATCTTCCTCATAAACCAAGACTGACATTATCATCATTTTTTGAGTAGATTTCCTGAGACCATGAAGTTGCCACAGCCCTCCACATTAGAGGAAGGCGCAAGGGTCCCTCAAAGCCCCTCCTGACCAAATACTTCTCCTATCGGGACCCACAGTAGATGAGGACCTCTTACTTATGTTCATAGAGCACCTCCTCTGTGCCTGGCACTGCCCTCATTCTAATTGTGGGAACAGAAAAGCAAATAAGACTCAGACCCTACCTGCAAGAACTCGCACCCTAGTGGCGGAGATGTAAGACGTCCTATGTGTGTAGCAGAAACATCAACAGTTGCTAAGGCACCCAGAAGGGCAGCTGGCTCCATCCCTCATGGCATCAGGGGCACTGAAGGGACATGAAGAGGAGGGAAAAAAGACCACGTGTGCATAGCTGAGGGGGATGCTGGTACCACTGCAAAAACAAGCATGATCTGTTTGTGGGGAGAAGCTCTGCACAGCTTGAGACAAAGTGAACATGAGAAGGGGGACTAGAGAGGGAAGAAATGTGAAGACAGGAGAAGAGGGTAAGAAACAAGGCTGGACCAGATAAGGAGAGGTTTTGCTTGCTCTGGGAAGGCTTTCTTGCATGTCACTTGAAGTCTATCGTAGTACAGTCAGATTGCATTTAGAAACATCCCTCCTGTGTTAACCTGGGAGTGAACTAAGGTGAGGAAATCTGACGTTAGCAGGAAGGATTCAGACTACCCTAGAGAGACTTGATATAAGCCAGCAAAAGGGGAGAGCTCTAAGGAATAAAGAGGGGGCTAATTTGAGGTAACCAATCGGAGGTGGAGGATACCTGCAGGGAGCGGGGAAGCCTGGGTGACAGGCAGGTTTCCAGACCCCACAGGTCTGGCCCAGGTCAGACTGTCTTTTCCTTTACTCCCCCTCACTCACTACCTTATAGGCACATGGACTTTTTTTGCTATTTCTTGAACATGCCAAGCCTGTTCCTGATCTGGAGCCTCTGCAGCTGGCATCCCTCCTGTTTAGAATGCTCTTCCCCAGTCTTCACAAGGTAACTCCTTCTTGCCATCCTGGTCTTACCGAAAAGGCATCGCCTCAAACAGTCCTTCCTGTCCATGGACCTAGATAAGGTTCAAGCTTCACCTCTATCATATTATCTGGTTTACTTTATTTTCTTCCTTTAATCTACATTTACAATTTTTTATTGAAGTATAGTTGTTTCCCAGTGTTGCATTATTTTTTTTGCTCTACAGCATAGTGAGTCAGCCATATGTACATATTTATCCCCTCTTTTTTGGATTTCCTTCCCATTGAGGTCTCCGCCAAGCATTAAGTAAGGTTCCCTGTGCTGTACAGGAGGTTTGCATTAGCTATCTGCTTTATACACATTATCAACAGCGTGTGTATGTCAGTCCTAATCTCCCAACTCACCCCACCTTTCCATCCCCTTTGTTGTCACTCTCTGTAAAACATTTTTACTATCTGAAGTTACTGTGTCTATTAAATTGCTCCATTTTTGTCTGTCTCCCTTTATTAGAGTTCACCCTCTGAGGAGCAGACATGCCTTTCTTGTTTACAACTCTGCCTCCTGGAGCTGGTGCAGAGTAAGGCTCAGTTTTTAAAACTGACTCATAAATGCTGAGCCTCCCACAATACTTGAGGAGGCACATGCAAATGACTTGCTGGAGAGCAAGGGGGAAGAGAACATCAAGAGAAACAGCAGTTTTGAGGATGCAACAGCCTGTTAGAATCTTCTCATGGATGACCTGGGTCAGAGGTGGGGTTAGCGGGAAACAATGAGCCAATCTGCCGAAGGTCATGGGAACAAAGCAGAAGCACATTTTCGGTAACTGTTTTGAAATTTACCTGACCCAGCTCACAGTCCCTGGATGGAGAACCACCAACTCAGGAAGCATGAACCTACGTCACGCATTTCGTCACTCAGTTACACCATGTCTGGTGTGGTAATTTGACTCTTCAATGCACACGTGAGTACCTTGTCATGAGAGTCACCGTGTTGTGGTGAAAAGTACAGTGACCACAGGATCAGAAGGCCCAGATCCTGCTTCCTTAACAAACTCTGTGACCTTGGAGAAGACCCACACAAGACCAGGCCCACTGATTAGTCTGTTCTCTGGCTTCCAAACCTGTTAGGACACAAAACCTTCCACCATTCCTTTGGGCTAGGATTTTAAAACGCTACTGTTTTGATTTAGTAACTTGACCTTGGCTGCTCTCAGTCTTAACCCACACTTGGTTATTTCCACAATGCCCCACTTTTATTTATAACCTTATTTTCTTTCCTAGGCCAGATTTGCTTTGAGGTCTTGTTCATGTCTGGATCCCATCTTCCAATTCAACTCCTCATCACTACCTACTACCAACTTCGTCCCACTAGTATTATGCATATGGAAAAAAGTCAACAGTGTTTGTCAAAAATTTTTGGAAAACAAAGTAGTGATACATATGAAGTACTTCAAACTCTCTCTGACCTAATTATTTTTGTAGAACCTTAGACTTAATAAATAATTCCAAATGCAAACAAAAACATATTTGCAAAGATGTTCAATCCAGTGCTGCACTGACTGCAAAACAAAACAGAACAAAAAACAATGATAAATAATCAAGAGAAGAAAGCTGAATAATTTATGAAATATCCAATGGTGGAAGCATCATATGTATGATGTATGTAACAGAAGAATATTAAACATCCTTGAAAATGATGTTTTAATGGACAGAAAAGTGAAACATATTAAAACATCAAGTATTAAAAAAAAGAAACCTATGCTTTATGATTCTGGTTGCGCAATGTTATAGCCATAATACACATGGAGAGACAGAGATAACAATGATCTAAGTATAACAAAATGTTACTCAGGATACTCTTGGAATATTATGCATGATTACTTTCTTTCCAAATCCTTTTTTTGTGTGTTTTCAGTTTTCTATAATGTATACATATTACTGTTTAATAATCAGAAGAAAAAACTTAAAATGTTGCTAATGAATTAACGAATTTTTTAAAATTATTGTACTAATTCATTTAACTATAAAGTGAGACTAATAATGCTAATCTCCTTTCCATATTCTCATATATGCAGCATAATGGAAACACACTTTCCCATATTCTCATACACAAAGCATAATGGAAACACTATCATACTTTGTATTCAAATTGTTAATATTGGTACCTCAGATGGTAAAGAATCTGCCAGCAATCCAGGAGACTCAGGTTTGATCCCTGAGCAGGAAGATCCTCTGAAGAAGGGGATGGCAACCCACCCCAATATTCTTGCCTGGGAAATCCCGCGGGCTCATTTTGGTTTTCCCTGGTGGCTCAGATGGTAATGAATCTGCCTGCAATATGGGAGACCCAGGTTGGATCCCTGGGTCAGGAAGATCCCCTGGAGAAGAAAATGGCAGCCCACTAAAGCATTCTTGCCTGGAGAATCCTATGCACAGAGGAGTCTGGTGGACTACAGTCCTTGGGGTCGCAAAGAGTCAGACAGGACTGAGCAACTAATGCCATGTTAGTAAACTTTTAAAGAAAAATGGCAAGGTCTATATTTCTTTCAAATTAATGATTTTCAGGGCACATAGTTAGATGTGGCCAAAAAATAGTTGTTAAATTACAGCTTGTGAAGATTAATTAATTTCTAAACTCTGAAATTCACAGTAATGCAAATCAGTGCTCATCCACAAACATCACAAAAGAAAAAAAAAAAAAAAAGAGCTAGATTTGTTCAGAGCATTCAATTTCCAACTGTTTACTGAGAACTACAGCAGAGACAGGGATCATTAGCCTTTTTTGACAGTCTGAGGAGACTGAGATTTAGAGAAGTAACTTCACTAAGATCGCTGTAGTAGATTAGATTCAGACTATTTTCTGCTACTTCCAATGAGTCTATTATACAATCCTACCCCCAGTGAGTCAGGCTCGGCCCTGTGCCTTGTTTAAGCCAGTGAGTAGAAATCTCACATTGTCTATCATGGGCTCTCTTTTTTCACCTCTCCCATGAGGCCAACAATGCTCTCAAGATATGGGCTTCTTCTTCATTTGGGGTTTGAAATAAAGAAACTATAGAGCAGAGGCATGGCCACCCAATAAAACATGCAACACACGTGAGTAATAATGTTTGCTGCCATGAGCTGCTGGGGGATCTGGACACAGCACACAGTATTGTAACCTGCACTGATGCTGACTGAGGGTCACTAGCAACTGGTGAGGACAAAATTCAGATCCAGATCTGCTGACTCCAAAGTCCATGTTCTTTTCACTACTTCATACTGTCTTCTCTTAAGTTTTTAATTATTTTGATGAAATTTATTTTTATGCTGAGAAAAAATTTTATAGTAAAACAATAGTCTTGGTGGTGGATCAGAAGTGAAAGTTGCTCATTCATGTCTAACTCTTCTGTGACCACATGGACTGTAGCCCACCAGGCTCCTCTGGTCCATGGAATTCTCCAGGCAAGACCACTTGAGTGGGTAGCCATTCTCTTCTCCAGGGAGGTCTTCCTGACCCAGGGATAGAACCCAGGTCTCCTGTATTGCAGGCAGGTTCTTTACCATCTGAGCCACCAGGGAAGTCCCTAGTGTTTACAGCTGTTTTTCAGGTATAAAATCGCAATAGTCCTTTGTGTTCCCATAACTTCCATATCTTCTATTATGCAACAAATAATTTTACA
The DNA here is from genome assembly GCF_033118175.1 of Dama dama. Taxonomy (NCBI): domain Eukaryota; kingdom Metazoa; phylum Chordata; class Mammalia; order Artiodactyla; family Cervidae; genus Dama; species Dama dama. The sequence goes on along the minus strand of NC_083708.1, from coordinate 36,006,684 downwards.
CATTTAATCTTAACACCCTGGAAATTGTTACTCACGCCTGCAGATTGATGCTGAACAAAGAATTTATGTATTGGGTTAGCTTTTATCACCTGGCTGTCCAAAGAGAAAACCCACATTTGGGTAAAATCCCTGCCCCTTTGCTTTGGGAAGATTGATTGAGTTAATGGGTACTTGTCACTTCTTATTTGGAACTTCGACTTCCCTGGTTGCTCAGACAGTAAAACATCTGTCTACAATGCGGGAGACCCGGGTTCAATCCCTGGTTCAGGAAGACCTCCTGGAGAAGGAAATGGCAACCCAGTCCAGTATTCTTGCCTGGAAAATCCCATGGACGGAGGAACCTGGTTATAGTCCATGGGGTCGCAAAAAGTCGGATGCGACTGAGGGACTTCACTTTCACTTTGTCACTTCTTATTTGGAAACAAACCATTCTTACAGATGAGGAAACAGGCTTTTTTAAGGTTTCTGCTTTTAACTTGGCCAGGTGCTATAGGCCACTCTGTGGGTGGAAATCTCTCAGTCCTAGTGTTGAAGGTGACTCAGAGACCATCAGGAAGCCTTTCCAAAAGAAATGGCCTGTTCTACTCAGTAGGATCAGCTCCTATTGAGCACAGTCATTTGCTGTCATGGAGATTCAATCATTCAACAGGTACTGCTGGACTGGCTATAGGATTTTACAAAATTTATGGCAAGCTTACCTGTACTGTTTTGAAAGTCTGGAATTTGAAAGTCAGGTTCTAACTTATTACAGACTTTAGCAATAAAATTGATGCTCAAACCCATCAAACTCATGAAGCACTGATTTTGGGGCCCAAGAGCACTCACATGAAAACAAATACACACATACCATCTTCTTTGGAATGTAACCTTAGACTCACCAGTTTCAAAGAAAGTTGAAGCCACAGTAATTTTAATACTCAATGTCTCTGACTCATCTATTACTCTTTCATATAGAATTTTTAGTCCTTTTTAAAATAACATCCCTGCCCCAAAGATGCATTCTGAATCAAGCCTGACTTGTACATAACTTGGACAACTTTTCCCAGCCTTATATAGGACGAGCATCCCCTGGGTCCACCATTATTTCTATTACTTCTAGAGGACACTGTCTTGCTAAAGGGACTTCTGATGTATTGAAATCATATGGCCCTTAAGGTATAGAAACATAACTGTGCTCACATTCTCTCTAAGCTAGAGATCTGAATCCATATGCCACCCTCGGCTACCTTTATTTCCATCCGCCCACTCTTCCCAGCAGTGATGCACAAGCTCTCTCCTCCCTCAACCAAAATACCAAAACCAAAAGGCAGATTAAACTGTTTCCTCAACATCTCTACCACTTCTTTAGGTTTTCCTCCATGAGGATCCAGCACAAACTGCCATTATAATCTCTCTTTTCTTTATAATATCTTGAGTTTTTCTAAATTTGTATTTATAGTACTTTAAAGTATAATTTATATATTGAACAATAAAACACCTTAGTTGCACAGAAGTGCATTATACTTCATTGTAACCTGATTAAAATAGTATTTCACAACCCTGGAAAATTTCTTCAGTCCCTTCACCATCCATAACATCCCACATCTGCAGATAATCACCATACTGATTTGTATCACCATAAATGAGTTTGACCTATTCTTGAATTTTATGTAAACAGAATCATCCATTTGCTTTTTATATCAGGATTCTTTTGCTCAAATAATTCCTTAGTAGTTTATTCCTTTTCATTGCTGAGTAGTAGTCACATTATATATAAATATACATATATATATATCAATATGCCACAGATGGTTTATTCACTATTATAGTAATGGTCATTTAGGTTGTTTCCACCGAGGGGGCCATTATGAACAAAGCCACCATTCATATGTTTATGAAGGTCTTTCTCTTAATAAAGAAAAAGAAGGGTGTTTCTTTATTAGAAAGTGCCAGTTTTCACAAAGACAGAAATATAGATCAAGTGAACAGAATAGAAAGCCCAGAGATAAATCCACGAACCTATGGACACCTTATCTTCAACAAAGGAGGCAAGGATATACAATGGAAAAAAGACAACCTCTTTAACAAGTGGTGCTGGGAAAACTGGTCAACCACTTGTAAAAGAATGAAACTAGAACACTTTCTAACACCACACACAAAAATAAACTCCAAATGGATTAAAGATCTAAATGTAAGACCAGAAACTATAAAACTCCTAGAGGAGAACATAGGCAAAACACTCTCCGACATAAATCACAGCAGGATCCTCTATGACCCACCTCCCAGAATATTGGAAATAAAAGCAAAAATAAACAAATGGGACCTAATGAAACTTAAAAGCTTTTGCACAACAAAGGAAACTATAAGCAAGGTGAAAATACAGCCTTCAGATTGGGAGAAAATAATAGCAAACGAAGCAACAAAGGATTAATCTCAAAAATATACAAGCAACTCCTGCAGCTCAATTTCAGAAAAATAAATGACCCAATCAAAAAATGGGCCAAAGAACTAAACAGATATTTCTCCAAAGAAGACATACAGATGGCTAACAAACACATGAAAAGATGCTCAACATCACTCATTATCAGAGAAATGCAAATCAAAACCACAATGAGGTACCATTACACGCCAGTCAGGATGGCTGCTATCTAAAAGTCTACAAGCAATAAATGCTGGAGAGGGTGTGGAGAAAAGGGAACCCTCTTACACTGTGGGTGGGAATGCAAACTAGTACAGCCGCTATGGAGAACAGTATGGAGATTTCTTAAAAAACTGGAAATAGAACTGCCATACGACCCAGCAATACCACTTCTGGGCATACACACCGAGGAAACCAGATCTGAAAGAGACACGTGCACCCCAATGTTCATCGCAGCACTGTTTATAATAGCCAGGACATGGAAGCAACCTAGATGCCCATCAGCAGACGAATGGATAAGGAAGCTGTGGTACATATACACCATGGAATATTACTCAGTCATTAAAAAGAATTCATTTGAATCAGTTCTAATGAGATGGATGAAACTGGAGCCCATTATACAGAGTGAAGTAAGCCAGAAAGATAAACACCAATACAGTATACTAACGCATATATATGGAATTTAAAAAGATGGTAACGGTAACTCTATATGCAAAACAGAAAAAGAGACACAGATGTACAGAAGACTTTTGGACTCTGTGGGAGAAGGCGAGGGTGTGATGTTTCGAGAGAACAGCACTGAAACATGTATATTATCTAGGGTGAAACAGATCACCAGCCCAGGTTGGATGCATGAGACAAGTGCTCGGGCCTGGTGCACTGGGAAGACCCAGAGGGATCGGGTAGAGAGGGAGGTGGGAGGGGGGATCGGGATGGGGAATACATGTAAATCCATGGCTGATTCATATCAATGTATGACAAAAACCACTACAATATTGTAAAGTAATTAGCCTCCAACTAATAAAAATCAATGAAAAAAAATAAATAAATAGATATTAAATTAAAATTTTACACACACACACACAAAAAAGAAAGTGCCAGTTTTACAAAGTGGTATACCACTTTATGTTCCCACTAGTAATGATGAGAAATCCAGGTGCTCATATACAAAAGGATATGTAGTGATGTTTCATTGTCTTGCATAGTCTTTCCTGAAAGACTGTGAGCAAATCCAATCTAGTCTATGGCAAACATAACACAGTCCCTGTGTTCAAATTAAACAATGATGATTCCTATAAGCTTAAAGATTTCTAAACACTAGAAGCTCAATATACATTTTAATATTTTGAAGTTGGGAAAAAAACATCACAATAAAAGCCTGGAATCTTTCATCCAAATAAAATTTCTCTCTATAGGTTACTACTGCTGTGCATGCCTTCAGGAGAAGTTATTAATCTTGTCTTGATGTATCTGTTGCCTGATTGATCATTTTCAGAATTCCTCACCCTTGAATGGTATTTTGTGATTTCATATATCCATTGGCATTCACATCGCAGCCTAAGTTAAGGAGTTAGAGATACTATCATCCTGCATGGAACTCCATAGTCGGTGATGGGTGCTGAGCAAAAATAGTTACCATGATTATGAGTTTTCCCAAAGGAGATGCCTAGATGTGAAGTTCACTGTTCTGCCTGAACTATGTTCCAGATCAGCACAAAAGTCACAATGAAAGATATTTCCCACCTGGAGATGCAATCACTGAGCTCTGTATTCCACAGTGCATCTCAAATATGCAGCAATGTTTACCAGTGAATCTGCAGCTGCCGCGTGCTGTTTACTTGTGGGCTAGTTATTTCATAACCAGCTCAGCTAGGGCCCAAATCAACAGTTACAAAGTGAAGGAACACAAGGAGATGATAATTTCTTAAGAATTTGTTTTTATAACAGACACCCTCCATACACACCTTCTTCTTTGGAATTCTTCATATGCAAGGAAGTACATTCTAGGTTTCCTTTTACTCTTTTGTATCTTGGTGGCATTAATACGTGCAGTGTATGACTGCCCAATATTTTCTAGGATTATTTCCTTGGATATATTCCATTGTAACAGTAATATATTTTTAAATAAATTATTCAGAAGAAGAGGACTAGATACATGTAAGGTAATTATTAGTTAAGTTTAAAATGAACTAAAATGATGGCTCAGCAGGTAAAGAATCCACCTGCAATGCAGGACACGTGGGTTCGATCCCTGGGTTGGGAAGATCCCCTGGAGGAGGGCATAGCAACCAACTCCAGTATTCTTGCCTAGAGAATCCTCATGGATAGAGGAGCCTGATTGGCTACAGTCTACGGGGTCGCAAAGAGCTGGACTCGACTAAGTGACTGAACACACACAAAATTAACTAACTTTGTCTAATTTTGCTTTTCACTAATTTGATTTACGTATCTGTAGACGCGTGTTTGTATATGTGTATGTTTGTACACATGTGAAAGCTTCGTAATTAATGAAGTCAGGAGCCTTCAACCTGCCAAATGCTGCAGGCCAAGCCCCACCATCTTTGTCCTTGCACAATCTAAATGAACACAAAATGTTCGTTCTCTTCTTTGCAATCTTGAACTCTGGGAAAAAAACATCTGATAAAAACTGGGAATTGGTGGGGGGCTGGGTTCTGTAATGTCTTGCAGTCAAAAGACACTTGCCCAGGGAACTCTTGGTGGCCTGAGGTGTGGCTGTAACTGCTGCTGCTGCTTTTTGTTATTTTTCCTTAACTCACTTGCTTTCCAACACTCCTTCTGGTTATTTCAAACCATGGAAATTCATTAAGCCTTTTGAGGGAATTGCCTATCGACTCCCCCAAGAGTATTCTTTTGATAACATGGTACTTTGTCCACTCATGCAGAGTTGCATGATCTTCAACAGCATCAGTTTCCTACTCTTAAAAACAAAACTCACAACACTTTGTCTTAGGATAGTTGTGAAAGCGAACAGATTAGTGAATATGAAAGTCTTCTATTAACTTTAAGGCATGGCAAAATATTGCCAGCTATTCTTTAAAAGCAGAAAAACCAAAATGCCTGCCTAGAACAGGGTATCAACTAAACATCTGCATTTGAAGGTAGGAATAAAATGTGTGATACTTTTCTCTATGTGTTTTATATTTCATGTCAATGAGAAACATAAGATAATGTCCAAAAGAGAGGGTGCTGACAGAAGGTATGCCAAGACGATGTCTGACAGAAGAGGGTGACATTAACACTAATGCTAAGAATAAGAGTAAAGGAAGGGCAGCTAGGAAAGCTAAAAAAAAGGAGTGGTACAAAAGTGATAACACAAACAAATGAAACGTAATTACATTCAGAAAATTTAGCTAAGGCTGATAGAGTATATGATAACTAGTTCTACTAAAATATACATTAAAGCAAGGTTTAGAGATCATAAAATCAAAGAACCATGTCAGTTCTCTTTACAGGTATATCTGATGTTCCCAAAATTTGTCCCTACCTAATGCTCAGCCCTTGTGCTATGGAATCATCTTGAAGCTTTGACCCAAGAGTTGTTCAGTGATTGTGCTTCGGACTGTTCTGTGCTATGGTTGTTTATTGTCTACATCCAGGCTGAGGATCATCTGTGCTCTAGATTATATTGGCCCCAGTTCAGTCCCCTTACAAACATTCTGGGGGGCATCCTACTTTCTTTATACTCCGGTAGCTCAGTGGAATTACCCCTGGATGCAGGAGACCTCAGTCCTGATCTTCAGAATTTATTACTGCTAGTCAGAGCTTGACCCACTGAAGTGAACTGAGAGGTGACTCTGATTAAAGTTCTCTGATTTCTGTATGTGGTGGGGCTTTGTCTACTGCAGATGTCCTTCAACCTCCATGTGACAAAGCCCAATTCACAAAAATGCCTATCTCCTCAATAGATCCACTTAAAAATGCCCCTCGGATTTAAGAAAAGATTTGCTACAGGATTTCTTTAAATAACTCTTTTGCTGCATTTGAGTAAGATATTATCTACTAATTTTCAGGAATACATCTATCACAGATAAAATGTGATATTTCTGTATAAGAATATCCTTAAAAGCCTAAAGGTCTGCCTAGATAGCATAATAAAAAATGATGAATACTACTAGTCTTGTTCACAAAGTAGAAAATGCCCTCATTCCCCACATCCACCCAAGTCCTTCTATGGTTCTGCCCAAGCAGGAGTCCTTTGCTTAGACTTGACACCTAGGTATCTAGAATCACTACATTTTTTTTAAGGATAAACCCCCTTTCTTTTAGATAAAAAAAAATGAAAGAAAGTAGACTCCAAGAGGGAGTCCTAAGGTTGAAATTTTATTTCAAAAATAGAGGGAAAAAAAGAGTAGAAGCAAGTCATCCTCAATCATCTATGTTAATAAGGGGCAAAACTAGATTACTTAATCCAAAAATCTTCATTTTAGACAACACATTCAGTTTTTAAAATTCATTTATTCATGATAAACACTGCTTTTATTTTTTTCATTAATACCCTCTCTTTGCTAAGTGAAAGTGAAAGTTACTCATCTGTATCCGACTCTTTGTGACCCCAGGGACTGTAGTCCATGGAATTCTCCAGGCCAGAATACTGGAGTGGAGAGCCTTTCCCGTCTCCAGGGAATCTTCCTAACCCAGGGATCGAATCCAGGTCTCTTGCATTGCAGATGGATTCTTTACCAGCTGAGCCACAAGGGAAGCAATCTCCATCTGATTTAAAAAAAAAAAAAAAAAACCAGCAGCATTCTATAGACATGAAGAAGTTAGATCATTCCTCTTCAACTAATTTGTTTACTTACCCAACTCACCCCCAAGCCATGTGCTAACCAGAAAGACTACATATTTCATTAGTGAGTATCTCTGGTTGCCAAAACTGGATCAACCAGATTCTGCTCTAGAAATAGGTCCTAGTTTCTGAATTTCTGTTCACAGTGAAGCACTGTAGGGTCAGGTGGTATAGCAAAGGTACTGAAGGCTTGGGTGAGTTTCTGGCTTCTTCCTCTTTCAATATTCTTCAAACATGTACAAGACTCTTCCATAATCTTTTTTTTTCCAATCTCCTTTGGTCCCATTTCTGTCTTCTGGTATACCCTTCCATTTTTTTACCCCTTCTCCAAATATCTCAAAAGCACAACCTACACTCCCATTTGCTTGAGAACTCAGCAAAATCTAACATCTGCTTCATGACTAGACTGAAATTGTTCTCATTGCTTCCCTAAGTTCCCAAGCAACTTCTGAGTTCCCACATCCAAGGGCTGTTTTTCAGTCTTTACCTGTGGAAGGCAACTTTGTTTTAATTATGTTGGTCATCTCCTGCTTCTTAAAAGTCTACCCCCTTGGTCTCTGAGCCAACTTCCTTATCTTCCTTATTTCTGTGAGTCTTCCTTTTGCCTATTTTCCCTGCACAAGCATTCAATATTGCTCAGATCCTGAGCTTTACTGCACTTTTCTCCATCTACAATGTTTTCTTCCTACTGTGGTTTCACCCACACCTGTGTTTTAACAACCATATGTCTACTAATGGCTTCCAAGTTCAAACTCTTGGTTCTGATCTCCCAGTAGAGATATATGATGAACTATAGGTTGGATAAATCCAAAGAATAAACAACAAATTTCAAATTCAATATGCCCAAAACAGTTCATCAGATTTCCCTTAATTTTGTGCCTGTTCTATGTTCTCTAGTGTATGATACTGCTGTTCAAACAAATATTTAAACTAGAAACCTAGGTATCATTCTTGACTTTGCCATCTACCTTCATTTTCACGTGTAATCAGTGAAATCACAAAACTTTGATGATTTTACCTCAAAATACTTTAAAAATCTTTTGTATTACCCCAACTACTACTTTATTCCTAGGTCTCTTGTCTCTGCTTAAACACTTTGCATTACCGGAACTCCGTATTAGTTCAACTACTACTTTAAAACTAGGTCTCTTGTTTCTGCTTAAACACAGTGGCAACCTCCTCTCTCACCTCATTTACATTTGTTTTGTTTTCTCTAGCCCTAGAGTTATGTCTAAAATATCTGTCTTTTTAATGGAGCCCTAGCTCCTCAGAATGAAGTCCAACTTTCTTGACATGGAACACGGCCCCTTGCCCACCTCTATGCCCCCATTTCCTGCCACGTAATCTCATACCTTTAATTTTTCACCTTTCAATCTCACACTCCACATTTGAGAAAGCTTGAAATGACTGTTGTTTCCCATACAGCACTGAATTCTTTGCCCTCATACTTTGCTCAGACTCTCTCCATTCCTATCTCTTCTTATTAACCCCTCACCTCTGCCTCCCTGCCTAGCTTCTACTCAGCCTTTGACAATGAGCTAAATATAATTTCCCAAAGCTTTCCTGACAGCAGCACGCCCCTCCATACCCCAGGTGGAGTTGAATCTCTCTCCTCCAAGATCTCATAATATCTTGCATAGCTCTCCCACATACTATACTCATCCTCAGTCTTTAACACAGTGCCTGACAAAAACTGGCTCTCATGAATATTTATTGAATGAATGGGTGTGAAAGAAGAGGTTGACTTCCTGCTGACTGTGCTTTTAGCATTGTATCAGACTAAGAGGTGATGTCACTTCTTTCCAGGGTAGAGGAGACTAAGCAGGGGAGTGTGACAAATGATTTTATCACCATTTCCTCTTAACAATTCAGCCTCATGATTGTGCTGGAAGTGTAAAAGACTTGCAGATTATCAGACACATTTAGATCTAAATGTAGCCATCCAATTACATTCCTAAATAATAATTTTAAAATAGGTCTCATTGTTCAAAAATGGATAATGTTTCCTCCGATTGAGGACACAAATCAAAGTTTGTCTACAGTTTTTACGTCTTCAAATTCCACATTTTTCACTGGAGACACCAACAAGCAGGACCAAGTTCACCTGTGTGTCTGGTTTCTATCCAGACCCTGGTACGGGGCTGGCAATTGATGTGAATGGTTAGGAAGTTCGTCACCAAAGAGAAGGAAAATGTAAACGCATGAGAACCACCCTTCCAATAATCAAGAGATAACACAGTGCATTTTTACACTATTTTAGCATTTTCAACTAGGAAAAAAAAAAAAGGAACAGTGCTTCCTGTAGCTCACAAGTCAGTGCCTGCGCTTTGTCTCACAGGAAGCATCTGGGTGCTGCCGGTCAGAGGAGATGAAGGTCACAATGGGCAGGTTTCACAGGGAGTGATTAAGTGTGCGGAAACTGCAAGTTTCAGGGAATAGGATGTGAATGCTTTTTAAGATGAGCAAAGAGGCACAGACAACAGAACTATCTGGAGAGACCTACAAAAACAGCAACAAAAACAAAACAAAACAACATACAAAAAAGAGGCTTTGAGAGGTACAAACGAAATAAGACAATTACTACCTAGAATGTATAAATGATAGAAAGGGAAAAATTGAAAAATGGGGTCTTAACTAAAAAGAAAAAAAACAGTGACAAAAGAAATGCAGCAGCATCTGTAGATGTTGTTGATTAGTCACTCAGTTGTATCCAACTCTTTGCGACCCCACGGATTGTAGCCTGGCAGGCTCCTCTGGACTTGGGGTTTCACAGGCAAGAATACTGGAGTGGGTTGTCCCTTCTTTCTCCAGTGGATCTTCCTGACCCAGGAGTCAAGCCTGTGTCTCCTGCATTGCAGGTGGATTCTTCATCACTGTGACTTCCCTGGTGGCTCAGATGGTAAACAATTGGCCTGCAATGCAGGAGACCCAGGTTCAGTCTCTGGGTTGGGAAGATCCTGTGGAGAAGGATATGGCAACCCATTCCTGTATTCTTGCCTGAAGAATTCCATCAACAGAGGAGAATGGAGGGATACAGTCTATTGGGTAACAAAGAATCAGACATGACTGACTGACTTTCACTTTCTCTTCAGTTCAGTTCAGTTCAGTCGCTCAGTCATGTCCAACTCTTTGGGACCCCATGGACTGAAGCACACCAGGCTTCTCTGTCTATCACTGATTCCCAGAGCTTGCTTTAACTCATGTCCAATGAGTTGGTGATGTTATCCAAACATCCCATCCTCTGTCGTCCCCTTCTCCTCCCACCGTCAATCTTTCCCAGCATCAGGTCTTTTCCAATGAGTCAGTTCTAAATATCAGGTAGCCAAAGTAATGGAGTTTCAGCTTCAGCATCAGTCCTTCCAATGAATATTCAGGACTGATTTCCTTTAGGATGCATTCCTTGGATCTCCTTAAAGTCCAGGGGACTCTCAAGAGTCTTCTCCAAGACCACAGTTCAAAAGCATTGATTCTTTGGCGCTCAGCTTTCTTCATAGTCCAATTCTCACATCCATACATGAATACCGGAAAAACCATAGCTTTGACTAGACAGCCCTTTGTTGGCAAAGTAATGAATCTACTTTTTAATATGCTGTCTAGGCTGGTCATAGCTTTTCTTCCAAGGGGCAAGCATCTCTTAAATTTATCTCTGCAATCACCATCTGCAGTGAATTTGGAGCGCCAAAAAATAGTTTCTCACTTTTTTCACTGTTTCCCCTCCTATTTGCCATGAAGTGATGGGACCACATAGCATGATCTTAGTTTTCTGAATGTTGAGTTTTAAGCCAACTTTTTCACTCTCCTCTTTCACTTTCATCAAGAGGCTCTTTAGTTCTTCTTCTCTTTCTGCCATAAGGGTGGTGTCATCTGCATATATGACGTTATTGATATTTCTCCCGGCAATCTTGATTCCAGCTGTGCTTCATCCAGCCCAGCATTTCACATGATGTATCCTGCATATAAGTTAAATAAGCAGAGTGACAATATGCAAACTTGACATATCCCTTTCCCGATTTGGAACCAGTCTGTTGTTCCACGTCTAGTTCTAACTGTTGCTTCCTGACCTGCATACAGATTTCTCAGGAGGCAGGTAAGGTTGTCTGGTATTCCCATCTCATGAAGAATTTTCCTGTTTGTTGTGATGCACACAGTCAAAGGCTTTGGCGTAGTCAATAAAGCAGAAGTAGGGGCTTTTCTGGACCTTTCTTGCTTTTTTGAAGATCCAACAGATGGCAATTTGATCTCTGGTTCCTCTGCCTTTTCTAAATCCAGCTTGAACATCTGGAAGTTCATGGTTCATGTACTGTTGAAGCCTGGCTTGCAGAATTTTGAGCACTACTTTGCTAGCGTGTGCAAAGAGTACAATTGTGTGGTAGTTTGAACATTCTTTGGCATTGCCTTTCTTTGGAATTGGATGAAATCTGACCTTTTCCAGTCCTGTGGCCACTGCTGTTTTCCAAATTTGCTGGAGTATTGAATGCCACACTTTCACAGCATCATCTTTTAGGATTTGAAATAGCCCAACTGGTATTCCATCACCTCCACTAGCTTTGTTCATAGGGATGCTTCCGAAGGCCCATTTGACTTTGCATTCCAGGATGTCTGGCTCTAAGTGAGTGATCACACCATCGTGATTATCTGGGTCATGAAGATCTTTTTTACATAGTTCTTCTGTGTATTCTTGCCACCTCTTCTTATTTCTTCTGCTTCTGTCCATAGCATTTCTGTCCTTTATTGTGCCCATCTTTGCATGAAATGTTCCCTTGGTATCTCTAATTTTCTTGAAGAGATCTCTAGGTTTTCTCATTCTATTATTTTATTCTATTTCTTTGCACTGATCACTGAGGAAGACTTTCTTATCTCTCCTGGCTATTCTTTGGAACTCTGCATTCAAATAGGTTTATCTTTCCTTTTCTCCTTTGTCTTTAGTTTCTCTTCTTTTTGCAGCTATTTGTAAGGCCTCCTCAGACAACTGTTTTACCTTTTTGCATTTCTTTTTCTTGCGGATGGTCTTGATCACTGCCTCCTGTATAATGTCATGAACCTCGGTCCATAGTTCTTCAGGCACTCTGTCTATCAGATCTAATCCCTTGAATCTATTTGTCACTTCTACTGTATACTCATTAGGGATTTGATTTAGGTCATACCTGAATCGTCTAGTGGTTTTCCCTACTTTCTTCAATTTAAGTCTGAATTTGGCAATAAGGAGCTCATGATCTGAGCTATAGTCACTTCCCAGTCTTGTTTTTGCTGACTGTATAGAGCTTCTCCATCTTTGGCTGCAAAGAATATAATCAGTCTGATTTGGGTGTTGACCATCTGGTGATGTCCATGTGTTGCGTGTACAGGAGTCTCCAGTGGAGGCATGCGTCAGTGGTGGCCTGTTTCAGGGCTGGGGGCACTGAGTACCGCAGTGTCTGCCCAGGACCTTTTGAAGGAGGTCACCATTTTCTTCATTACCTCCACCACAGTTTGCCCTCAGATCAAACAACTGGGAGGGAACACAGCCCCCACCCATCTACAGAAAATTGGATTAAAGATTTACTGAGCATGCCCCCACCCCCATCAGAACAAGACCCAGTTTCCCCCTTAGTCAGTCTCTCCCATCAGGAAGCTTCCATGAGCCTCTTATTCTTACCCATCAGAGGGCAGACAAAATGAAAACCACAGTCACAGAAAACTAACCAAACTGACCACAGCCTTGTCTAACTCAATGAAACTATCAGCCATGCCACGTAGGGCCACCCAAGATGTATGGGTCATGTTGGAGAGTTCTGACAAGACGTGGTCCACCGGAGAAGGGAATGGCAAACCACTTCAGTATTCTTGCCTTAAGAACCACATGAACAGCATGAAAAGGCAAAAAGATAGGACACTGAAAGATGAACTCCCCAGGTCGGTAGGTGCCAAATATGCTACAGGAGATCAGTGGAGAAATAACTCCAGAAAGAATGAAGAGAAGGAGCCAAAGCAAACACAACACCCAGTTGTGGATGTGACTCTGGATGGAAGTAAAGTCCGATACTGTAATGAACAATATTGCACAGGAACCTGGAATGTGAGGTCCATGAATCAACACAAATTGGAACTGGTGAAACAGGAGCCATATGGCAAGAGTGAACACTGACATTTTAGGAATCAGTGAACTAAAACTGACTGGAATGGGTGAATTTAACTCAGATCAACATTGTATCTACTACTGTGATCAAGAATCCCTTAGAAGAAATGGAATAGCCCTCATAGTCAACAAAAGAATCTGAAATGCAGTACTTGGATGCAATCTCAAAAATGACAGGATGATCTCTGTTCCTTTCCAAGGCAAACCATTCAGTATCACAGGAATCCAAGTCTATGCTCCTAAAGAAGCTGAAGTTGAACATTGCTATGAACACCTACAAGACCTTCTACAACTAACACCCAAAAAAAGATGTCCTTTTTGTTATAGAGGACTGGAATGCAAAAGTAGGAAGTCAAGAGATACCTGGAGTAACAGGCAAATTTTGCCTTGAAGTACAAAATGAAGCAGGGCAAAGGCTAAAAGAGTTTTGCCAAGAGACATACAACAAACACCCTCTTCCAACAACACAAGAGAAGACTCTACACATGGACATCACCAGATGGTCACTTTCTTTACCACTATACTATGAGAAATGACCAAATCTAAATTCCTTTGCAGGGAAATGGTGGGGAACAAGGACACTTGAAGGAGGAAGAGTATTTTTTTTTAAATCAGAAAGTTTCCCAGCTTCATAAATAAGAAAGTATTTAATTCTTTACCTGAATAGTGTTCATTTGTTAAATCTTATGTTAAATATCACTAATTTTCATTTAGTTTTGAAAGTAAAGAATTTGGTTGCCTTAAATATTTGATTCTAGGTAAAATGAAACACTTAAGACTGTTCCACTTATCCTGGTTTTTCTAATTCACAAAATTAGCATTTGGAGATGTATATTCTCTTATCCAGTCGATATCTCCCATTCAATGTATCCTCGGAATCCTTTCTGATCTTTGCCTAAGATCAAGTGCAAAGTACCTTAGTGAAACTCAACCTCCAAACTCTCCAGGCTCCTATGTTCCTTCAGCTACCAGAAGGATTCAAGCTTATTCTATATTTCCCAGGCCCTTTCTCCAATAGCTCAGCCACTATGAACACTGTAACAGTTTCTGAAGACTCAGGATTTCAAATGGAATAAAGTTCATACAAGAGAGTTTATTTTTGTCCCTCTGGTAAAATTAAGTAATAGAAAAGTGCATGCACATATTATTTTATATTAAAAATGTGTTTGATCTGAGTTCAATTGTATAGTATTGATTAATATTTTATAGTAACAAATACATAGGAATCATTAATACAAAAGCTGTCACTTCAGACTATTTGGACAAATCTTTAAAGTTTAGGTTTAACAAATCATTTTATATACCAGAAGCTCAAGCTCCACAAAGAACAGCATATAATCCAGTGTTTTGGACCTAGCAGTAAAAAACAACATGTACTCAGAAGTCAAATTTATTACTATGTTGTAGAATCCTAAATTCTTCTACATGTTAAGCAAAAATTGAGTAATTTTTTTTTCATTTCTCAACTATAAACATGCTTGTAAATGTTATAAATAAGACATCTTATTGATGCCTAAAATTAATTCAATTATAAAACTTTATTCCAGGCTGTTCTCCCTCAACTATAGCAAAGCAGAAGTATAAGAAGAAAAGGTATCAGCATGTTATATTTTACTTGGCTTCAGCATTTCTTTGTTGTTTGGGGTTGGTCACAGGTAGTAATTCCATTAATTTTCATGTAGGACATTCCTATTATTCCAATGAGAAGGCATTCTGTTAATATTCCTCCACAGCAGTTGAGGTAAAAATTAATATGCCAGGAAAAATAAAATGTCCCCTGTCATACAGGAAAGTAGGATCTGGAGAAATCTACTAAGCAGAGGTGTAGAAAATTACAGCCTAATCCTCTGCATTTTTCACTATCCTTTTGGTTGGGACAGAATGTGGTTTATTGGTGTGTTTGATATTGTACATGAATTACTTATTAACAGTGGTTACAAATTACCCACAAATTACCACAAAAAAAAATTTAGTATCTCAGGAATACCAGAAAGTCAGGGCTCTGAGAGTGGTTAGTTAACGGGTTTTGAATCAGCAGGGGTGGGGGGCGGTCTCAGAAGATTGCAGCCAAGCTAGGATGACCAACTATCTCAGCTTGCCTGTGACCCAGGAGTTTTCCTGGATACAGAATTTTAGTGCTAACGTAGGAAAGCCCCTGGAAAACCTAGACAGCTGTCCCCCCACACACACACACACAAAATCATGTCATTTGGGGCTGCAGTCTCTAAAGACTTGTCTGTGGCTGGAAGATCCATGTCCTTCACGCATGTGACTGTTGGCCACTCATTGCTGCGTATACCTCTCCATGGGACAAGTTCAGGGCGCGGCTTCCCTCAGAGAGAGGGATTCCACACTGTCTTTTATGGCCTAGTCCCTACATCATACAACCTCACATCTGCCTTCATCTTTTCATTAGAAGCAAGACATTTAAGTTCAGCTCACATCTGAGAGTAGGTGATTACAGAAGGGTATGCATACCAGGAGAAAAGGACCATTAGGTCTGTCTTAGAGACTGAAAACACCACAGGTAGGTGTCCAGGTAAAATCCTTTCATGTTTTCATTCAACAAACATTTATTAGGGAGTAGACATCACATTTTTTCCCAACCCAGCAATTTTATTTCTAGGATGGTGTCCAGCATATATCCCCACACATACAAAACACAACATATCCACAAGGTCATCTATTGTAGTTTTATCTGTAATAACAAAGAAATTAAAATACCTTTATTATACACATCCATATAAAGGAATATTATGCCAGCAAACAAACAAAAAAGAGAATGAATAAGTCTTCTTTACACTATTATTGGATGATCACCAAGCCTTATAGTTCATAGGAAAAAAAAAAAAAAGATAAAAATCAGGATAAAGAACTATCTGCACTTTTTTTTTCAATTTTGTATTGGGGTATAGCCAATCAACAATGCTGTGATAGTTTCAGGTGACCAGTGAAGGGACTCAGCCATACATATACATATATCCATTCTCCCCCAAACTCCTCTCCCATCCCAGGTTGCTGCATAACATTGAGCAGAGTTCTCTGTGCCATATAGTAGGTCCTTCCTGGGACCAAACACCATGTTAAGCACTCTTGCTTGAGTTTACACCAGGAGAATATTGCCAGCAGAGCAGTCCCCAAGGCAATGGGCCCTCTAACAAGTCATTCCCCCAGGAGTTTACACAGGAGAAACTAGATTGAAAAGAATTTCAAGGTTAACCTGGAAAGGGAAAAGTAAGTATAAAAGGTGAAGTAAGGTAAAGTGACTATGATATCTTATAGCTTCTCCAGAAATTTGATGGCCCAAACTCTCAGTACAATACAATGGGATATACAGGCTCAGATGCCAGAAAGGCTGGGTTCAAATTCCATCCTTACCATCTGCTAACTGCATGACTCTGGCCCAGTCACAGCTCTCAAATGGTGATAAATAACAGCACCCAACTCGTGAAGTTGTTGTGAAGGCAAACGAAGTGAACTGTAGAGTATCCAGAATAGTGTTTGGCACACAACGGACAATTGTGAGCCTTTATTGCCAATTGTCACTATTCTAGAAGCCCATGTCCCTCACTTCTATACCACTGTGCTTCTAGTTCTGTCTTCTTTACAGACCCTTTCTCCTCTAACTCAATTTTGACTGCCATTCCTCTTCCCCTCCCTGTGTTTCTCAGCTTCCTTGCTTCAAACCACATTTTCCCTACACATTCTCCGTGGGAAATGTCACAGTCACACACAGTTTAAACCACCAACTGCATGCCAAAGGCTTTCAAAATCCATTTGCCCGTTCATGCTCCTCTCCTGTCAGCTTTAAACATCAGTTAGATGCCTAAGCCGTAGGAACACAATAGATCTAAAGCTGACATTACTACATTTCCTGTTCCACATCTCACCCCTCTGGCTCCCTTTCTTGGTAACAGGTGTCACTATCTTCCTACTTGCCCAAGCCAGAGTTCCACCCAAGAGTCACCCTTACCTATTCCTTCAGCCATACTCAGCATTCAGTCAGTCACCTCATCTTCACAGTTCAGTTCAGTTGCTCAGTCGTGTCCAACTCTTTGTGACGCCATGGACTGCAGCACTCCAGGCTTCCCTGTCTATCACCAACTCCCAGAGCGTGCTCTAACTCATGCCCATTGATGATGCCACTGGTGATGCCATTCAACCATCTCATCCTCTGTCATCCCCTTCTCCTCCCACCTCCAATCTTTCCCAGCATCAGGTCTTTTCAAATGAGTCAGTTCTTCGCATTAGGTGGCCAAAGAATTGGAGTTTCAGCTTCAGCATCAGTCCTTCCAATGAATATTCAGGACTTTTTTCCTTTAGGATGGACTCCTTGGATCTCCTTAAAGTCCAAGGGACTCTCAAGAGTCTTCTCCAACACCACAGTTCAGAAACAACAATTCTTCAGCACTCAGCTTTCTTTATAATGCAACTCTCACATCTGTAAGTGATTACTGGAAAAATCATAGCTTTGACTAGACAGACCTTTGTTGGCAAAGTAATGTCTCCGCTTTTTAATATGCTGTCTAGGTTGGTCATAACTTTTCTTCCAAGGAGGCAGCATCTTTTAATTTCATGACTGCGGTCACCATTTGCAGTGATTTTGGAGCCCCCCAAAATAAAGTCTCTCACTGTTTCCACTATTTCCCCTTCTATTTGCCATGAAGTGATGGGACCACATGCCATGATCATAGTTTTCTGAATGTTGAGCTTTAAGCCAACTTTTCACTCTCCTCTTTCACTTTCATCAAGAGGGTCTTTAGTTCTTCTTCACTTTCTGCCATAAGGGTGGTGTCATCTGCATATCTGAGGTTATTGATATTTCTCCTGGAAATCTTGATTCCAGCTTTGCCTTATCCAGCCCAGCACTTCACATGATATATTCTGTATATAAGTTAAACAAGCAGAGTGACAATATACAAACTTGACATACCCCTTTTCCGATTTGAAACCAGTCTGTTGTTCCACATTCAGTTCTAATTGTTGCTTCTTGACCTGCAGAGAGATTTCTCAGGAGGCAAGTAAGGTGGTCTGGTATTCCCATCTTGTGAAGAATTTTCCTCAGCTTGTTGTGATCCACACAGTCCAAGGCTTTGTCATAGTCAATAAAGCAGAAATAGATGTTTTTCTGGAACTCTCTCGCTTTTTCGATGATCCAACAGATGTTGGCAATTTGATCGCTGATTCCTCTGCCTTTTCTAAATCCAGCTTGAACATCTAGAAGTTCACGGTTCACAAACTGTTGAAGCCTGGCTTGAAGGACTGTGAGCACTACTTTGCTAGCCTGTGTGATAAGTACAATTGTGTGGTAGTTTGAATATTCTTTGGCATTGCCTTCCTTTGGGATTGGAATGAAAACTGATGTTTTCCAGTCCTGTGGCCACTGCTGAGTTTTCCAAATTTGCTTTCATATTGAATGCAGCACTTTCACCACATCATCTTTTAGGATTTTAAATAGCTCAACTGGAATTCCATCAACTCCATTAGCTTTTTTCGTAGTGATGCTTCCTAAGGCCCATTTGACTTTGCATTCCAGGATGTCTGGCTCTAGGTGAGTGATCACACCATCATGGTTATCTGGGTCATGAAGATCTATTTTTGTATAGTTCTTCTGTGTATTCTTGCCACCTCTCCTTAATATCTTCCTCTTCTTTTATAGGGTCCAGGGCGCTGAGTATGGCACCAAGTGTGGCACTGTATGCACAGGACCTTTTGAAGGTCCCCATTATCTTCACTACCTCCACCACAGTTTACCCTCACATCAAATAACCGGGAGGGAACACAGCCCTGCCCATCAACAGAAAATCAGTTTAAACATTTACTGAGCATGACCCTGCCCCTCAGAACAAGACCCAGTTTCCCCCTTAGTCAGTCTCTCCCATCAGGAAGCTTCCATAAGCCTCTTATCTTTATCCATCAGAAGGCAGACAGAATGAAAACCAAATCACAGAAAACTAACCAAACTGATCACATGGACCACAGCCTTGTCTAACTCATGAAACTATGAGCCATGCCATGTAGGGCCACCCAAGATGTACAGGTCATGGTGGAGAGTTCTGACAAAATGTGGTCCACTGGAGAAAGGAATGGCAAACCACTTCAGTATTCTTGTCCTAAGAACCCCACAAACAGCATGAAAAGGCAAAAAGATAGGACACTGAAAGATGAACTCCCTAGGTCGGCAGGTGCCCAGTATGCTACAGGAGATCAGTGGAGAAATAACTCCAGAAAGAATGAAGGGAAGGAGTCAAAGCAAAAACAACACCCAGTTGTGGATGTGACTGGTGATGGAAGTAAAGTCCGATGCTGTATCTAGCAATACTGCACAGGAACCTGGAATGTTAGGTCCATGAATCAAGGCAAATTGGAAGTGGTCAAACAGGAGATGGCAAGAGTGAACATAGACATTCTAGGAATCAGTGAACTAAAATGGACTTGAATGGACAAAATTAACTCAGATGGCCATTATATCTACTGCTGTGGGCAAGAATCCCTTAGAAGAAAGGAAGTAGCCATCACAGTCAATAAGAGTCCAAAATGCAGTACTTGGGTGCAATCTCAAAAACGACAGAATGATCTTTGTTCGTTTCCAAGGCAAACCATTCAATATTACAGGAGTCCAAGTCTATGCCCCAACCAGTAATGCTGAAGAAGCTGAAGTTGAATGGTTCTATGAAGACCTACAAGACCTTCAGAACTACCACCTCATCTTACCCCTTATAAACCTTTTCAACCTATCTCTGTCCTACTGTTTCCATCTCATGCCTCAACAAGACCTTCCCAGTCCTAGAGGAGTTGGCATAGTATGGGCAAAGGACATGGGCTCCAAGTCCCAGCTTTGTCTCTTCGTGTTTGTATGACTCCTCTAAGCCTCAGTGTGCTCTCTATTAAAAACAAAACAACAAAAACAAAACCCCTTGCCACTGCCCAAGGGACATTGGGAACCCCCTATTCAAGGCTCCCACAGTAGCCTCTATCAGGGTGCTGGTATCTGACTGTCCCCACTCTGCTGCAAACCCCTTGATGGTAGAGGTTTGCCTCTGTGGTGGTATCTACTCAATAAGGTGTGAAGCTGGCCAGAGAGTCTCAGAAATATTTGTGGAATAAACTGCATTGCAAAGTATGCATACTAATTCAATTCAGTTGTGTCCAACTCTTTGCAACATTATGGACTGTAACCCACCAGGCTCCTCTCTGTTCATGGGGTTCTCCAGGCAAGAATGCTGGAGTGGGTTGTCATGCCCTCCTCCAGGGGATATTCCTGATCCAGGGATCAAACACGCATCTCTTAGGTCTCCTGAATTGGCAGGCAGGTTCTTTACCACTACCAGCACTTAATAGGCCTTAAATTTTTCCAGCACCCAGAGTTAGAATCATCACTGCTCCCTTGCAATGGCATCCCTGAGCCCAGGGTATGGATGTCCACCATACCACCCACGTTTGACCGCCACGAATGACTGACTGCCTACTGATCATTTTACATAAAACTGCATTCTTACCATACAGCAGCACGTACACATTACATGAAGTATATTTTCCTCTTTTTAAAATTAACTAATCAAATCCATGATAAAAACCACTTTAATTTGATAAGAAAAATACCTTTTATATAAAATTTGTCTTCAAAGATAGGGAATTGGGGAGTAAATAGTATTCATTACATTTTGTTTTCCTTTTAAAAAATGTAATAATACCTTATGTAATTTTCTCCCCACTTCAGGCCTGACAGCTAAGATAATGATCTGAATCAACTTTGGAAAAGAAATAATTATTTTTGCTGGTATAAGCCCTTGAAGTATAATTGGGTTTCATGCTGGGGAAAAAAAAAGTATGAGTTGTTATCAAGCCTTCTCAGTTCTCAAACTACAAATATAAATTCTGAGGCCTGCTTTGCAGCACTGTCAGAGAAGGCAATTCAGGTGTGCAATATCATCAATAGGTAGAAATACCCCCACTGTGGCTGAATATCACAACTCTAATATCTTGTCTTCAGAACCCACAGCTCTGCTAAAGCTTCCCAAACCCTGGATACACCTCAACATTCTGAAATATTCTGTGAGTCTGGCTGAATTAGTCTATACTTAAGAAAATGTTTTTGTTAAGTTCAGGATGTTTTTATGTTTGTGATTCAGAGCAGTTGACATCTGACATCTCACAGCTAAACAGCAACAATTCTTTATACAAGGACAACCTGCCATTTGTCACAGATTCCATAACAGTAGAGATCTCTACACAATTTCATCTTTGGTGTACTTTGGATATTAGTCCCATAATCACAGATCTGGGAAATGACCTTATCAGTCACATGGTAAATATTCCTGGAAAGGACAAGTCTATCAGTGTTCACATTAACCTGTGTAATTAAAGTCAGTGTGAAGTATAATTAGACTAGAATTGAAAAGAATTGAAATGAAACTAAGTTTTTAAAGCTCTTTACCCAAAGAGAGCAAACATATGTAATATTTAACTTTAGAGCCTGAGGAAGATTTCTAAGAATTTTTCTTTTTTAAGAGAATTTCATTTTTTCTTCAGAAAGACGTGTTATTATTTCTCACGATTTTGATAGTCCCTTATTTCTAAACTTTAAACTTTATCCTTTGTCCTTTTGAAAATTAAAAAGATATCAGGATACCACTGACATATAAAAGAAGCATCTCCTTTTATAATTTTGTTAAAAGACAC
This sequence comes from Dama dama, assembly GCF_033118175.1. Classification (NCBI taxonomy): domain Eukaryota; kingdom Metazoa; phylum Chordata; class Mammalia; order Artiodactyla; family Cervidae; genus Dama; species Dama dama. Next base: position 35,984,682 of record NC_083708.1, on the reverse strand, counting down.
ACAAGCACAAGTTTTTTTCCTTATTCCTCTCTTGCCCCCCAATTTATAATGCACATGTGTGCATGCTCAGTCACTGAGTTGCATCCAGCTTTTTTGTGACCCCATGGACTGTGGCCTGCCAGGCTCCTCTGTCCATAGCATTTCCATTCATAGGCAAGAATACTGGAGTGGGTTGCCATTTCCTCCTCCAAGGGATCTTCCCAAGCCAGGGATCAAAACTACATCTGCATTGGCAGGCATGTTCTTTACCACTGAGCCACCTGGGAAGCCCCCTAATAGTGTACAGTGCGAACCAATTACTGATTATTGCAATGATGATTATCAGAATTAGCAAAACACTGTTAAAATTTTAATAAAATTTGTTGTCCTTTTTATTATCCAAAAATCACTTAAATTTGTAAAAATTGTTTAGAAAATGTAATTAAAACATGAAGAAGAAAACATAGGACATGACTTCACTTCCCTAAAAATCACTTTAATATTTGGAGATGGTTCTTATTTCTATCTCTAACTTTTAAACATTTAAAGAAAATATACTATGCTTATATTTTTATAACTATCTAAAATAGTTCATGTTGCTATCTTGCTTAGTGAGATTATTACAAAGAAGAAAGCAGTAACGAAAAAGAATTATTGATACTCTATGATGCCGCATGCAGAGCACTTACAAAAGTGCTCAATAAAAATGAATGAATGAATGATTGCCTGATTTATGAATAATTATTTTTGTGGAATATTGAATGGTTGTTTTAACATAGTGCTTTTGCCAAAAATGATGAGTATTCACTGGCATTTTTAAAACCCTTTGCTAAGCTTCCCAGTAACCTGAGAAGATAGAATTTGTCCTCCATCTCCACCATTTTAATGGTCTCTGAGAGATGAAGAACTTGCTCAAGCCAGGATTCAAACTCATACTTGACTGAATTTAAAAACTATACAGCTCTTTCCACCATAACACTGTGCCTTTTAAATATTGCTAACATAATAGTGAAGCATTGTTGAAAGGACAGCCCAACCACCTACAATAAAGGGAATCACACGAGGACCAGCTTCTTAGAACTGTGTGGTGCACGTACAATTACTGTCTTCCCTGGTGTTAGAGTACAGCTGTTGCCATCCATTTGTGCGGTGACTGCTTCATATTCCATTGTGAGGGTCACTGAAATCACAGACAGCCACTCAGAAGAAAATGAGTGGATTTTCTTTTTCTTTTTGAGAAAGCTTTTTACATTAATCCACTTAATCCCATGGCTGATTTGCCATTGAAATCTGAAGCAGAGCTTCTTTAACTGGGAATTCCTAACATTGAGAAAAAATTTAAATTAACCAATAAGATCTTTTTATTGCCCCTTCCTTACTTTTCAAAAAAAAAAAAAATAAAAGTATGTGAGTGTGTGTGTGGTTGGGAGGGCAGGGCTGGGGAAGTGGGAGGCAAGGAACAGATGGATCCTTTCAGCAAAATGAATATTATTTTATCTCTGAGGAAAACTACAACATATTCCATAAAAACAAAGAAAATGTGAAAATTTATTTGCTTAGTAATAGCAAAAAATAACTTATTTTTTTAAGTGGGATTTTGGATAATGTTATTATACATTTATCAAAACCTATAGAATGTACAATACCAAGAGTGAACCCTAACGTAAACTATGGATGATAATGATGTGTCAGTGTAGGTTCATTGATAGTAACAAACATCCCACTCTGGTGGGAAATGTTAATGGTGGGGGAAGCTGTGCATGTTGGAGACAATAATTTTATGAGAACTCTGTACTTTGCACTCCATTTCCTGTGAACTTAAAATTGCTCTAAAAATAGTTATTAATATTTTTTGAAGTCAATAGGCATGACACAAATAAATGTACTCTGTAGGTTTCCAAAGAAGTAAAAGATATTTTTCTCATTCCAGTGGGATAAATAGAAATGTATATATAAGTATATATAAACGTGCATATATAATTGGCCTTGCAGCAGTTTAATTATTTGTAAAGGATGTGATCCTATAGTCATAGAATTGTGCCTTAGTTCTCCCCAATCCTGAATAATGACATCACAACCTCACATTATTGGGCTCAGCCCAACATAGCATCAACATGACCTGAAAACTTGAAAGAAACACAAATTCTTAGGTACTACTCAGACCCACTAGATCTGAAACTCTTGTGGTAGAGCCTAGCAATCTTTTTTTTTTTTTTTAAAACAAACCTCCCAGGTAATTCTGATGCATGCCAAAGTTCGAGGATCGTTGGTTTAGAGCTCAACATTACTGCATTCCCTGGCCAGATCATTCTTATCCTCAGAAGTAAACAGGACTACAGAAATCCAGTGTTTTCTTTTCACAAACACAGGACCCAGTTTCAGAGATCAAGAGTTTAATCATCTGTAAAAATGGGAAAACACTTCACAAGATTCCTATGATAATTAGTGAGTACATATAAAATACTTAGAACAAAGCCTGGCACGTATGTGTCCCCATATATTAGATTATTGTCATCACCACTACCATTATATGGTAGCATTATTCATGAAACACTTCATGAGACTAACTCAAAAACTATGATTCAACTATGATTCAACAACTGAACTTTGATTCTGTTATCTGCTCTTAAATTCCTTATTGAGAGGAAGTGTTTGTACACCTTTCACTGACAGTACGCCTGTGGATCTGTGGCAGGCTCCACACAGGTTCCTTACTGCCTGGCACCACAGGCCACTAGCATCCTCTCCTTAGGGTCCAGTATGAGAGTGATGACAAACCAGTCTTCCTGGACAAGATGTTCAGAGCAGGTGAATAATGTCAGAGCTCTTAAACAGGCACTCAATTACTGGAGAAGGGGGAGATGGATGCCAAACAGCTAAGGGAAGTGTGATAAAGACACATTTAAAAAATAATGGGGTAGGAGGTGGGAGAGAGGGTTGAGAGGGTGGGGACATAGGTATACCTATGGCTGATTCATGTTGATGTATGGCAGAAACCAGCACAAAATTGTAAAGCAATTATCCTTCAATTAAAAATAAATTAAAATATATAAATAAATAAAATTTATATCTGGGGGGGAAAAACACATTAAAAAAATAATCTATGTAGATAAATAAAATTAAGCCACGTAGCCTAACTGTGGAGGCTCAAACAAGATATTTTCTACAGCTGGAGGGGTAATGCTGAAATGAAGGAGGGAGGACCAGGAATATCAGAATGAATTGCAAGGATCAAACACAGGCCCATCACATGGGTGCATGGCCTCATCAAGATGGTTCTGCCAAGGCATTAAGAACTCAACAAGGAAAGAGTAAGAAAGAGTCCAACCTAGAACAATCACAACGGCCACTGCTGTAACCTGGACTCTTAAGATCCAGATCAGACCAATATAAACTTCTATGACCCAGTGTGCTCCTAAGATCTCTGCACCTTTCCAGTGGATTTATATTCTTATGGTACTCATCAAATTAATATATCTTATGGATTAATAATAATAGCTAACACACTTACCAAACCAAACTCTGTTCTCTGAGCTTTACAGATACCTTGTTTAATATTCACAACAACCTTAGGGGAACTATTACTATTATCAGAGGAAACTGAAGCACAAAGATAATAACTTCCTGAAATTAAGCTGGTAAGTATTGTTGTTAAGATCCAAGCCCAGGCAGTTAGGTTCCTGAGCCCAAGTTCTCGTCCATTAAGTTTTGCTGACCTAATACTGTCCTGTCTTTCAGGTGTCAGACAGTAGGAATGTACTCTTTATTTGATTTACAAAAAAATAAGAAAGAGAGAGATAGAGAAAGAAAAGGAAAAAATGATCACACAAAGTCTTTATGTAGCAGACTTTATTAAAGGTTTAGGAAGTGGACGGAACAAGTCTGCCTCACAGCCATTAAAGCAAAATTGAATTGTAAACACCAGTGTACCTAAAAGGCCTTTTTTTTCTGTTTCACTTTCCAGACTGAACCTTCCGAAAGAACCTAGGGCCTCTTTTTCACACTCTATTGGGCCACTTAACCTTGTTTATAAAGAAAGAAAAAACCCAAACAGCTTGTGCCCTAAGAATAATCCTGTCACTTGCCACCAGGGTGATTATTTTTATTTACCTTTGTTGCCCTAGCATTCAGAAACCAGAAAAAACCAAAAGCCAGTTTTAAGTAAATACCCTTGAAAGGGCTAAGAAGCTGGAACTACACTGACAGTAGTCTCTAACACAGGAGAAGGCAGTGGCACCCCACTCCAGTGCTCTTGCCTGGAAAATCCCATGGACGGAGGAGCCTGGTGGGCTGCAGTCCATGGGGTCGTTAAGAGTCAGACACGACTGAGCAACTTCACTTGCACTTTTCACTTTCATGCATTGGAGAAGGAAATGGCAACCCACTCCAGTGTTCTTGCCTGGAGAATCCCAGGGACAGGGGAGCCTGGTAGGCTGCCATCTATGGGGTTGCACAGAGTCAGACACAACTGATACGACTTAGCAGTAGGAGCAGCAGTCTCTAACACACATCTGGCTTCACCAGAATGTAATGTCAAAGGGACTGTTGTTCATGGTTCTTTTTAGGTCACACACACATGTCAAGGGACAACTCTGTTAACAGCAGCAATATCTTCAAACACTGAGGCCACATGGGCCTGAGGACACCCTAGAATGAGCTTCAGAGGGATCCCTCCTAGAGCATCCAGCAGTGCAAGCACACGGTGTCTTGCTAAGGTATTAAGTTCAGCAGGAGCAATTTGAGTATGCCAGTCAAACATCATAGGTGTGTGACCTTGCCAATTGCACAGAGCACTTGCTACCCTCAGAACGACCCTGCAACTTGATTTAATTCCCTGACATTGCTGTCTTGGAATTCTTAATAATTCCTGAATAAGGAGCCCTGTATTTTCATCTAATACTGAGACCGGCCCACTGTATTGCCAGCACTGGCCCAGGTGGCTGCTTGGCATCTTCCACCTGCTAAGTCAGCAAAATACCTTCTAAAGGAATAGAAAGTGAGTTTAAAACTGTCAGAAGATGTTAAGCCAAACAGCATCTCAGCTTGATCACACACCAGCTAGAATTCAACTTTGAATGGCATCAGGTATTATTAATACCTTGGAGCTGTGCTTCTTCAAGTACAGCCCAGATGCTGTAAGCCCATCTGCAAACTGTTACCAACCCTCAAAGAACTGAACACAGAAAATGAAAGTAAACAATAGAAATGTTTTTAACAATTTGACATTTTGTGGCAACAATATCCAAATACATGACCACTTTTCTAGTCATTTGCATTGGACTTTATAAAAATAGAGTCCATGACAGATTGGGGCAGGGTGGGGGGGTACCCTGTTCCCTTTCCACAGATATACTGAAAAATCCTGCCCAAGAGTCAGAATGTCTTTTCCAACCAAGACTAAGAAACAGGTCAAGAACACCAAGAAGAGAGAGACCACCACCATATCTGAAATGTCAGATGGAGATGCTGCCCTTAGGAATTCTGGTCTCTGGGACATCCTACAGAGATTTACAAAACATCTAAAATATTTTAGAAACTGACTCTTGTACAACAGCTGCCATCAAAAAAAATACTTCTTGGAAAGTCTTCTTGATGTTATTAAATGTAAAGTATATTCTTTAGACTCAAATGTAGGGCAACATTACTTTCCTATTCCTACCATTTTCAGATCCAGAATTAGAATGTTACCAGGCGGTATGCTTTAGGCTGGACCTGGCCTTTCCATGCCACAAGGAAGACCTTGGGCTGAACTTGGGGAATTGTTTACTGCCCTAGTGTGCTAATGCTAATTAAAGATTGTATATGAAAACATGCTAACACAATTTATCTTCTCTGGAACTCAATTTTCTAGGCAGTATTCACTTCCTCTTGGGAGGAATATGACTCAGTTAGCTTACATTCCATGTAGATGGGGATCTAGGTGTTGGCCTCTGCTCAAACTAGGCTGCCTTCACTTCCTCTCCCGAGCTTTGTAAGGCACACTTTTCTACGAAGCACATTATAAGAGGCTAAGCAGTGACTAACGCTCATCAAATTGTTGTTGTTACCAACCAGGGTTTTGGCAAGACGCCATCTGCTCACACCGAGATTTGCTGGATGAAATAGCCCCACAAAAAAATATTCTTGTGTCTACTAAGAGGTGGTTTATTGGGTTTTTTTGTTCATAACTTTACACCCTCAGGAGAAATTCCCGTCTGTCCTTATTACCAGCAATAGTTAAGGTTTTTTTCTGTCCAATTAGTCTCTTTTTATGTCAAAGACTCTCTAAGTTATATAATTGATCAAGCAGTGTTTTCTTCTTGGCTGCTAGGATGCCAATTAGTATCAGATTCATGGTCCTTTTGTAGGTACTATGTAGGCTTTTATGGAACGTGTTTTTATACTTGGTTTGTTCTTAGCTCTGTATTATATTTCGCTCTAGTTTGCTTTCTCTTTTCTGAACTACTTATAATTTATATCTCACTGTGAAATACTTCAGTGGCTGTTGGAAGAAAATATCAGGAAAAGAGAGACTGGAGAAAAAAGAGATGGGGCACAGATTAGGGTAGTAGAGAGAAGATGAAGAAGGAAAAAAGGGAGGGAGGAATTGAGGGGGAAAAGGGAAGTTCAAGACAAGGAAAGGGGGGTGCATATTCTTATACTGATAAACTGAAGACTCTCACAGGATGCAAACAGTGAAAGGGTTGTAGAAAAGGAAGTGCAGATTACTATGGACTTGAATTATGTAGAAATAATATAATTGCAAAAATTTGAGTAATGCCCTCCTGCTGTGTTGTTCATGATCTATCACTACCAGAGTACATCCGAGTTCAAATGTAACAAGATACGAAATAAAGCTTTTCCTATTGTTTCAAAAGTTCAGCTTCAAATCTAATGACCAAAGTTGACTATTATCCCCTTCTGCATCTACAAAAGATGTTCTAGAAACATCCCCAAACAACTTAACTAAGAGGTGGTCAAACTGGTTTCTTTCACTATCAAGTACACACATGCACGCATGCACATACACAGAAAGAAAAAGGGCCCTGAGGGAAACTCTCTTAGAGATTGAAATTACCTTCTCTAAGAAGCACCGGGTGCCTCAGCCTCCAACTAGGTATTGCTCAGCTGCAGAATCTTGGCTGCTTATCCTTGGGAGAGGGCTGGAGAAAACCTGACATGTTGACAAGTGTCTCCAGAACTTTGGGGCTATACATGAAGAGAGATACCAATGGCTGCCTCTCCTTAGAGAAGATTGAGGATGGGAGGCTGTCTGGAGGAAACTAGAACAGAGGGCGAGGAGCAAGGGCAACCGTGGGGGTAACCTACACTTCCTCTAGGCCAAGAGAAAGTTGCAGAAGGTAGCCAGGCTCCAGGCATCTTCAAAGGATCCCAGAAGAGAGGGCAGGCCATAGGGTGGAGGACACCACAGGGTGTACCTCTGAAACAGGAGAGGAGGAAGCTTCAGAGGACTGGACCAGAAGAAGCCTCACCTGTGGGAGAATTGCAGAGTGGACATCCGCAGACGGGCCTCCCCAAAGAAGTCACCAGTTCATCAGCAGAAAAGCAAGCACTGGGTATCTGCCATAAAGAGGACTGATAGCTGGATTAGTGCACAAGAATCATTGGGCGGGGGGAGGCGGGTCGCTTCTTTTCCCTCTGATGCCTGGGAAAGCAGAGGCCACGCCTGAGTTAGGCCTTAGTTAGACAGAAGTGATACCCCTCTGAACTGAGTGCCAGCTTAAATTTTTAAAGTAATCTTGTTTGTAGCTGGGGGAAAAAAAGACAGTCTAACACCTAAAAGCAACTACAAAAGCAATGGGGTCTCTGGTTCCTGGGAAGGGAACTCTCAGACATAGAAGGAGAAAAAACGGTTTCCTCATTTATACCCTGTCAGGTCCCACCGATTTAATAAATCATTTACATAACTTTAAGAATTCTGATTCAAAAGACAAAACACTTGAAACATTACAAAAAAGACAGGAAATCTACTTATAATATAAAGTACTAACATTCTCCTCGGAACACTTATGTGTTAACTAAAAATTAAATTGATATTATCTCACACCTTATTTTTTTCTCTTTCTTAGGTAAATGGATGAGTTCCTCTCTTCCTTCTCCTTTCCCAGATTCCTGCCTTTTTAATTTACTGCTTCTAATAGTTTAATTAAAGGGAAAAAAAGGACAAATAACAAAGGCAGGAGTTTGAAAATTTCAGGAAATTAGTACGGTTCCTAAATTCATAGGGTATAGCAGTTGTAATAACTTAGTTATGGACACATTTTCATACAACAGTGAATTCATTTGATTTTGTATGAGGCACTATAGCCTGTGCCTTGCTTAGAGGACTTATTCTCTGAGAACAGAAGGTTTATAAGCTATATATGCATACTGACTTACTCAGACTATATCACTTTCGACAATGCAACATCATAAGCCCTCACCAAGCTCCTTGCTCAAAGCAGCTTCATATTCTTGCTGCAATCAGCAGTGCCAAATGTTTTGCCATTTGGATAAGAAATTCTCCACTAAGAAATCCTAAATCATTTGCAAATTGTTTTCATAACTATACCCTAAATTGGGCCTTCAAATTTTTTCCTCTCCATAAAATTGAGTTTTCAAAATGAGTATAGTTTATTTTCTTTCCTAATGACTACTTCCAAAATCTCTGCATACAGGCTATTTTAGCTCAGTTGAAACAGGTGGCTGGAGCCAGAAAAAGTGGGGCCTATGTCTCCAGCCTGTTTAAACCTGTTTCCTTCCTGGCAACAGCTGCCCTTCTGAATCCTCTCCATTAATAATACAATTAACCAGTGACTGCTTTCAGATAAATGCACGGAAAATCTAGAATACACAATTAAAATTGGACAAAAACCAGAGAGTACTGTAAATCATTTTTTTTGGACTGTATGTGATTCTAATTGGTAAAGACCTTCAAATTTACAAATTTGTTCCAGAAATACATAAATGAATAAATAAATCAGTGATTTCATACAAATTTTCTGATACTTTTCTAGTTACATGTGCTGTGTCAGAAATCATTACAAAACGTAGCACCTTAAAATAACTGCTTTATTGAGGGTAGTATTTTGTGGATCAGTGATGTAGGAAGGGCGTGTCTGGAAAGTTCTCAGTTGAGGTCTCTCAGGAGGTGACGGTGAGGTGTGAGCTGGGACGAGGTCAACAAAAGGCTCTACAGGGCTGGCCATCCAACATGTCTTCCTCACAGGGCTGGCAACTGAAGCTGGCTGCTGCTGGGCATTGAGCCGGGGCCAACCAGAGTACCAGCACATAGCCTCTCCTACATGACAGTCTCAGGGTTGGATTACATGGCAGCTACTTCCGCTGGAGTGAGTTTCCCAAGAAAAACTGGAAGAAGCTGTAAGACTTTTTTCTGAACAAACTTCAGAAGCTCCTCAGTGTTACTCCATCACAATCAATAGTTTGCATGCATGCTCAGTAGTGTCCAACTCTTAGCTTCTCCATGGACTCTGGCCCTCCAGGCAAGAATACTAGAGTGGGTAGCCATTTCCTTCTCCAGAGGATCTTCACAACCCAGGGATAGAACTGGGGTATCCTGCATTGGCAGGTGGATTCTTTACCATTGGGAAGCCCTAATTTGTTGCTTACAAGCTAGTTACTATGGATAGCCCAGATTCCACAGCAGAGGACATGGATCCCACATCTCCATGGGAGGAATGTCAAAAAATTTGAGGACATGTCTAAAACTTCCACATTCAATTCATCTATTACAATGAAATTATCTATCTCTTTGTATACTAACTAACTTCTGAAATTCCATTCCCCTTTAAAATTTTTGACCGACATGTAAAGCACTTGAAAATACATACAAGATTTAGTTATTTAGTTTAAATCCAACATTTTTGATTTAGATTATGTTTGGTGGGGGGCGGGGGAGGGGTGCTGTCCACAGTTTGACTATTTTCACCTGGATGGCATAGATGAAATTTAAAGATTTTTAAATGGTTTTGATGCCATTTCACTGAGATTGAGCTGTCTCTACGAATAATTTAACTAATGAATTTGGTTCTAAGGTATGGCTTGATTAGTATTTTGACACATCCATTCAAACAAATTTTCCAAAGAGAGTTCCATTCTGTTAACTATAACATAATGAATCATCAGGCTCCTGACAATGCAGAAGTCAATTAAATGCTTCTGTATCTCTTTTGCAATACATAAATCATTATTCTTTTTCCATAGCTCTGAAGTTATCTTGCCTTGCATTATCTTTTTCCCAGGGAGAGCAGAGGAACTTGACTAACTCTTAGATTAGAAGTTCCACTGGAAAGATCATGAATTCATCTAAGAGTTTGGGTGTTTCAAAAACTCACTTTCCACCCAGAAAAATAGCATACCCCATTTTCCTGTCCCATTTGGCCTGTATATGGACCACCAGGGAAGTCCCTAAAACACTTTTTAAACTTTTCATTTTGAAATAAATTTAGACTTACATAAAAGTTGCAAAAGTAGGACAGCCTTCCCTAATGTTAGCATCTTACAAGACTGTAGTATAATTTTCAAAACTAAGAAATGAATATTGGTACAAAACATTCAACCCAACTACGGATATGAATCAGATTTACCAGTAATTTTACAGTAATGTCCATTTTTGTGTGTTCCAGGATCCAGTCTAGGATCCCACATTGTATTTAGCGGTCGTGTCTCCTCAGCCTCCTCTGATCTGTGACAGTTCCCATTCTTTCCTTGTCTTTCATGACCTTAACGCTTTTAGAGAGTACCGACCTGTTGATCTGTAGCATGTTCCTCAATCTGGGAGCATTTAAGGTTTTTCATTTTTGCCAGAATACCACTGAAACGTGTTCTTTGCTAGTAAAGTCCTTTTGCCACCTTTAAGAAACTTTTCATCAGTGTGGCAGAACTCTTTTCTACTCACTAGATGGGATGCTGACCAATCCATACCTTGTTCAACAAAGCCAATTAGATCTTTAAAATTCACTCAGTTGGATTTTATTAAACACCACTCAAAGTGTGACTTGGAGAAGGAAATGGCAACCCACTCCAGTCCTCTTGCCTGGAAAATTCCATGGATGGAGAAGCCTGGTAAGCTACAGCCCATGAGGTCACAAAGAGTCGGACATGACTGAGCGACTTCACTTTCTTTCTTTCTGTAGTTCCTTTTGGAGAAGGAAATGGCAACCCACTCCAGTGTTCTTGCCTGGAGAATCCCGTGGACAGAAGGGGCTACAGTCTATGGGATTGAAAAGAGTCAGACATGACTAAGCAACTAACACACACACACACAAAGTGTGACTTACAAACCAACAACATTGACATCTTCTGGGTGCTTATTACCAATGCAGAATCTCAGGCCCCATGATGAACCTTACTGAATCAGAATAAGAAACAGTGTTTTAGTCCATTGAGTCATAACTTTAATGTGTAAGAGGATTTCATCAAAATGCAGATTTCGATTAGTAGATACAAAGTGGACCAGAGATTCAAAACTGCTAATAAGCTCACTGATGTTGCTTATGCTGCTGGGTCTCTGGTCTATACTTTGAATATCAAAAATCTAGTCCAGTCATCCCTAAAATGTTGTTGTAGAATAGTATTATCAGTATCACCTGGGAAATTTTTAAATATGCAAATTCTTGGGCTCTATTTCAGAACTACTGGATCAGAAATTCTGTATTACTCAGCATCTGTGTTTTAGCCAGTCACTTTAGTGATTTTTGACACATACTAAATTTGAGAACCACTGGTCTAATCTGTTCTCAAAGTTGGCTATACATTTAAATCATCTGGAAAGCATTAAAGAAAAAACACTGACGCCTAGTTCCCTCAGTCATAGATTCTTGAACACAGAATATGTTCACTTCTCTTTTTTTAAAGTGTCCGTGGGCCACTTACTAACACAGATTATATAAAGTAAGTCTCGATAAATTTAAAGGGATTCAAATCATACAAAATCTGTTTTATGCCCACAGTATAGTTAACTGAGAAACCACTAAGAGCAAAAATATCTGGAAAATCCCCAAATATTTGGAAATCAAATATACATCTAAATAACCCATGATACAAAGGAAATATCAAAAGGGAAAATATTTTGAAATGAAAACTTTCTCTTTTTTGTAGATAATGCATCTACAAAAAAATAACAGTTAATATCATGTTTAAATGGTAAAAGACAGAAAGCTTTTCCTCTGAGTTCAGGAATAAGACAAGGATGTCTACTCTCATTATTTCTACTTAACATTGTCATGAAGATTCTTGCTAGTGCAATAAGATAAGAAAAAGAGACAAAGACATCAATATTGGGAGAATATGGAAAGAAGTAAAACTACCTTTATTCAAAGAGAACACAATTTCTATATAGAAAATCCTATGGAATCTACCAAAAAAACGAATAGAACTAACATAAATCCTAATTTGATCTATATGTTCAACATAATGCCATCAAAATAGGCTCCCTCCCCCCACCCCTGGTAAAATTTGACAAGTTGACTCTAAAATTTAAGTGAAAATTCAAAAGACCCAGAATAGTCAAAAATCTTTGAAAAAAGAATAAAGATAGAGGAATTATACTACCAGATTTAGTCTTAGGATAGCAATCAAAACAGTGTGGAGTTGACATAAAAATAGGCAAATAGATCAGTGTAACAGAATAGAGTCAGAAATATATGCACACATATATAGTCAGTTTGTTTTCAATAAAGATGCCAAGATAATTCAACTGGGGAAAGGATAATTTTCTCAGCAAATGGCTTTGGCACAATTAGATGTCCATATGGAAAAATAAATAAAACTTGACCCTTTTCTCACAATTAATTAAAAATGAATTATAGACCTAAATATAAAAGCTAAAACTATGCAACTACTAGAATATCAAGGAAAATCTTAATGACCTTGAATCTGGCAAAAGCACAAACCACAAAAGGAAAAGTCAATAAAATGGACTTCATAAAAATTAAAAACTTTGTTCTTCAAAATATACTGTTAAAAAATTGAAAAGGCAAGTCCTCAGAGTGGACTCTTATCTATAACACATTTAAAAATCCTTACTACTCAATAATAAAAGGAAAAATTACCTAGTTTTTTAAAAGTTGAAATAATATATATATATATATATATAATTAGCAAATAAGCACATGAAAATATGTTCAACATCATTAGTCACTGTGCTGTTAGTCACTCAGTCATGTCCGACTCTTTGTGACACCACAGACTGTAGCCCACCAGGCTCCACTGTCCATGGGATTCTCCAGGCAAGAATACTGGAGTGGATTGCCATTTCTTTCTCCAGGGATCTTTCTGACGCAGGGATCAAACCTGGGTCTCCTGCATTGCAGGCATCTTCTTTACTGTCTGAGCCCCCAGGGACCATCACTAGGGAAGCACAAATTAAAACCACAATGGGACATCACTATTAATCAATTAGAAATGACTAAAAATATAAAAGGAGTGACCATATCAACTGTCATCAAGGATGTGAAGGAACTAGAAATCTTATACTGCTAGTAAAAATACAAAATGATACAGCCATTTTGAAAAGTAGTTTGTCAGATTCTTAAAAAACATCTGCTATCATATGACCCAATCAATTTATTCTTAGACATTTATACAAGAAAAATGAAAGCCTACTCCTACACAAAGAATTGTACATGAATGTTCACAGGAGCTTTGTTATAAGAGCTACAACTCAGATGCCCATCAATAAATGAATTGATAACCAAATTATGGTTTTTCCACACAATGGAATACTAATTAGCAACTAAAAAAAGAAAAGCCATTGAAACATACAATTTCTCTCTGTTAAATAATAAAAAACCAGACCTTACAGAGTATGTACTATATGATTCTATTTCTACAGAATTACAGAAAATGCAGACTATAGTGATAGAAAGCAGACTGGCAGTTGCCTGGGAATGGCAGGGAAGGGGCAGGAGGAGGAAGAGTTTACACAGGTATATGAGGAAGCATAGGATTATATTCATTATCTTGATTGTAGTGATGGTTTCACAGGTGAACATATATGGCAAAGCTCATTGTTAAAGATAACCAAAAAGGGTGTTTTTTTTTTTTTAAAAAAAAAAGATAAGAAAACAAAATTACACATCCAAGTACCTCATGAACATAGATTAAACAACAACCAGATCTCAAGTTCCTTCACCCAGAAATTTGAGTTTAATCAGTATATGATATGAGCTAGATTCAAGATTTTAAGTTCCCTACATAATTTTGATACGCAGCAAAATATAAGAAGCACAGTTCTATTCATGATCCTAAACTGCAACCCCCGCCATGAAAAACTCTCACTTAAATGAATGTCCATAGTTGCCAGGGAACCATGTTGGAAAAATATGACTGGACAATATAAATCCATCATCACTTCCAGAAAACAACCTGAAATATCTAATATTTCTGGCTAATCAGTAGTATCATCTTAGTAAAGTAAAGGGTAACTTCATTTTAAAAATAAACAAAAGACAGAAGTGGGATGCTAAGAGTTCAGTGCAAGGTGCTAACAACTGAAAAACATGTAACCACAGCTGCAGCATGTAAGGAATAAATAACAGTAAAGGAAGTTTTCTGAAATGCCCTGATGAACAGGGTAAGGTGAAAGGTACAAGATAAGCTTAAGGAAAAAATGAGTAAGTTCTGGATAAGGGGTCAGGAAAGAAACGAAGTCAACACTTGAATCATCACTCTTAAAAGCACTCTCTGTCAATAGAAGCTTATATTTACTTTCTTTTCTTTGGTGCCTTCAATATTTTTTCTATTGTATAGTATTTAATATTGTTTTAGTTTTTAACCCACTGTTTTATTGTTCTTTTCTTCAAAAAGATACCTGAAATTCTTTTCTTCTTATCGTGAGGCAAATAGTTGCACAATTTTATGTTTTGGTTTACTGGTTTATTAATTTTAAGGATTTAGGGTTTCTTTTTGAACTCCTTTTACTGTAAGAATGTTTACATTCCTTTTCACCAACTACTGTTTATTGAAGGATGTGGGGAAATTCGTTCACTGTGCTCAATTCTCAGCTGTTTTCTTTCAGCCACTCTGATAAAGCCCAACAGAATTCCTTTAGGAACAAGAAAAGAGACAGAAACTGTTGATTTCAGTCATCTGTCTCTCTCTAATACTGACTAACTTTTGTCCTGAATTCCACTGAAACACTTTGTAGATAATGATAAATCTGTATGATCCTACCTGAATACTTGCCAACATGCTGTTTTTCAACGACAAGAACCCAAGAGGGAAGCAAGAATACTTCCAGATAATCTTTGACCTTAGATCAATGTGCAAAAATTAAACGTGCTAAAATCCCTAAATTTTGTCCAGGTCTTCCTCTACTTACAAAGAGGTTAGGTTCTGATAAACTTATCACAAGCTGAAAATATCATAAATCAAAAATGCATTTAATCCATCTAATTAGCCCAACATCATTGCTTAGCCTAGCCTACCTTAAACATGCTCAGAACACCTACTAATGTTAAGTGTTTAGCCTATAGCTGGGCACAAATAATCTAACACAAAGCCTATTTTATGATAAAGTGTTAGATATCTCATGCAATTTGTTTAATACTGTACTGAAAGTAAAAAAACAGAATGACTATATGGGTACAGAATGGTTGTAAGTGTGTGGGTTGCTCACCCTCGTGATTATGGGGCTGACTGGCAGCAGCAGCTCACTGCTATTGCCCAGTATTGTAAGAATATCGACTGCATATCATTAAACCAGGAAAAGATCAAAATTTCAAAATTTGAAGTATAATTTCTACTGAATGCAAATCCCATTTACACCATTGTAAAATCAGACCATAGTAAGTCAGGGACCATTTGTATAAGGAAAAATTTAACATTCTTTATTTATTAGAAATGGCAAAACTGCAGTTTTCTCTTTAAAATCTTTCTAGCTGGGATATTATCGAATGGTAAAAGATGCAGAATTCTTTTCCAAAGGAAATGAAATAAGAGAGCTCAGGTCTATATTATAATAATAATAGAAATATAATCTATATTATTTCATATGGAAATATGTCAGGTAACATTACAAATTAAGACATGGATCAAAAATGACCCCTAAATATTTGTACCGTTAGGTGATACCAAACAAATGGACCCTGGTTCTACATAGCCACATTAATCAGAAGAGAAAGTAGAACTTCCAGGCATTCTCTGTGAATGTGAGGGGTGAAGCCTTAATGAACTGGGCTATAGGACTGATGCTGACTTGAAGCTCCAATACTTTGGCCAAAGAGCCAACTCACTGGAAAAGCCCCTGATGCTGGGAAAGATTGAGGGCAGGAGGAGAAGGGGATGACAGAGGATGAGATGTTTGGATGGCATCACTGATTCAGTGGACATGAGTTTGAGCAAACTCTGGGAGATACTGAAGGACAGTGAAGCCTGGTGTGCTGCAGTCCATGGGGTTGCAGACAGTCAAACATGACTGAGCAACTGAACAATAACAACAAATAGGCGATGAAATATATTAGGGTTTCTGGAGAGAATCTAAAAGAGAGAATGAAAAGTCTTTACCACATGCAATCTTGAGCACATTTTGATAAATGTGAGTCATGATAAGAACATGAGGGGAAAAAACTTCACAAAGACATATGTATCATTACTGACAAGTATAAGGACAACTCAAATACAGAGAATTGCAAAGTATATTTGTGTAGTAGACACAGTCATGACCAAGGTCCCATTAAGATAGGATGACCTTATAATTTAATATCTAAACAGGACAATTTTGAGAGTAAGAAGACACAATTAATAATTGCTCTAGAGTTAACAGGAAAAAAGCAAGACTATCTTGGGTGAACCATGATATATAATTCCTTACAGAGAGCAGAGGTCAGTGAGATTAGAGGGAAGGGGGCCATGGAAAGACCAGAACTGCTTGAGAGGATACATAAATTTGATGTGACAGTTTACTGGAAGTTACTATAAGAAAAGAAAATGATATTTTTTGTGTGAATGCAGCTGTTCAAATGAAGATAGACTAAAGACAAGAAAATTAGCAAACAGGTTGCTAAAGGCAGCAAGCTGGAGGCTCTGTAACTACAGAATGAAAAGAAGTCAAGAGTGGACTTTGGAAATAAGTGAGGGAAAGAAACACAAGACGGATGGTAAACTGATGTAGGCCAGTCAAGCAAACAACAGTGATATGACCGACAATGTAGGGATGGGAAAAGAGTTCAAAAAAGAAACCTGGAGAAATGTCAATATGAAGATGCTCAGAAAGCACATTCCAAAATATGTACACATATTTTTGCAGAATATAAGATGGGGAAATAGCAGAGTCCAGAAAAATGTGAACGAAAGGAGAAATAAGTGAGAGGATGGTGAAAAGTGCACATACGCTTAGAAATCAAGAGGACCCACGATGAGTAGGCGGCCAGTAGTGTTAGAACAACATCAAGGCTGAAAAGAAAGAGAAAGATAGTAGATTTTGCTTGAGGGACCTCACCAAGAGGTTTTGTTGAGCAATTGAAGCCAGAGATTAATTTTTGTTAACGTGGTTATAAAAAAAAAAGATGAGAGCTATTACAAGTTCTTTGACAAATACCTGCAATTCTTTCCGTGCAATATAAGGAACTGACTGGAAATAAAATCAGAAAATAGGAATTTTACACAATTTTGGAAAAATGCATAATGGCTGCTGTGTTGTTACATTTATTTATTGTTGCATTCAACATGCAGAACTCATTATTTTACTTCTTTGATACTCTCACTTCTGGTTCTTTCGGGCTCTCTTGGTTTACTGATGTACAACTGCACTCAGTTTTTAACTTCAAACTCCTGTTAGTCAGCTTCAGTTCAATCAAATCCCATCCAAGCTAACTAAAATATTTTAAACCTTTACTCCTTAGAATGTACTCATCTTTCACTGTGATATAAATTGAGGAAGTATTGAGTATGATAGTAGTCTCAAACAGAGCTAGGGAAAAATGAAAATAATCCTTTGGGCAAGTTCTTCAAATGACCTAGAATCTTTAGATCTCTCAGTCACCTGTGAAATAAGGTGGGGAAAAAATTCCTCTTTTCCCAAATAGTTGAAGTTTTGTAGACTTATTTTCTAATTAAATCTAATTTTTTGAAAATTAGGCCTGCTGTCTGAAATTTCTATACTCACAGTGTTATCTGATGAGATACCTATAATATGTAGAATGTACTGTTTTTCTTTTGGCTCTTAAATATAAATTGGGTTGTATTCTCATAAATTGCCTTCTAGATTAATTGGCTGTGAATAAAGAATTCTAATAACTTTTTTTTTTGCTTAATTCTCATCTTTTCCCATAAATTTGCCCTTATTCAGAACCCTAGTTGCCTTCAACTTTTGTATAAATTAGAAAAACACCTTTTCCCCAACACTTTCCTTCTCCCTGTTGGAACAGTGTCATAGTCAGTGTGAAAATCTGTAACACCTTTGATTTGAATGGTGCCCCTAAAGTTGTGTAGTGCACAGCCTGCACAACTGTCCACAGCAGCCTTGGGAAGCAGCCTTGATGTCTGTCCCCCTCTACTCCAGTGCACAGTCACCTAGATGAGGTAAGGCATGGACCTGAAGCCCAGAGGAATGAGGCAATTCTTCCATAAAACCTCCTAACACTCAGTGATAAAACCAAAGGCAGAGATCTAACTTCCTGGCACTTCTGACTAGGATAACCTGAATCCCTCTCAGTAATCCTGCCAGAGCTGCCAACCTCCCACTCAGCAGTGATGCCCCAGCACGCCTGGGAGGGATGACATCAACGCTACCTCTGCTAAGGTACCTACATATCTTACAGACTTTAAGACTCTCCAAAGGAATAGCCTATATGAGCGTTTCGTTAACTATAAAGTGCTATGACCCCATAAGTTGTTATAACCTTAAAACATGAAGATGTTGACCTTAAAACATAAAAGGTAAAAATAATAATAATAATAAAACTTACAATTAGTGGGAGGAGAGGCTGGGTTGGCCTTACCCTGGGGCTTTTTCCAGGAAGCTCTGGTGCCAGTGCCTCCCTCTCTCTGGTCCTGTTGTTGCAACAGGCATACATCATCTCCCCAAAGAACCTGGCTGCCGGCTAACCAGGTGAGACGCATCCTAGCCAAACACAAACCCGGCTCCGCACAGTCACTCTGTCATAAGAATAATTTTATGCAGCGCCTTTCATCTAAGGATTTCTAAATAGATTTTAGTCAGTAAGTAAGTCTTTCAGCATCTAGTCAGCCTCCTAAATTTTAGAAAAGCTGCAGAGTTTCAAAGCTAAAAGTCAATGCCTCAATGGAAATGAACTAATCACTAAAGTTCATTCCTTTCCTTAGGTGTATGTGATAATCTCATTTTAACTTTCTTTTTTTTTTTCCCTTTGTTAAATCAACATCCATGAACCAGACTGGAAACTGAGTCTTGACAAAATGTACAAAGTGTTGAAGACCTGGGCTAACACTCCAGCTTTCTAGCCACCCAGACCTGTGGCCAAGTTCAGCCACCTCACCTTCCTGGGTCTCACTGTGTACATTTAAAGAACTTGAGACCACTGGGGCTAATGGTGGGAGTATATTTAGGGACACAGATGTGAATTAATTGTGAATGAAAGGAAGATTACATAGCAAACAGCTGCACGAAAATTCAAATGCATGTTCTCCACATTAGTTTTTCATCTTCTCTTCTGTATCTGGTCTTTGTTCCCAAACCTGTCACCCTGTTGATTGATTGGACATGAACAGTAATGAGACAGTAATCAATTGGTTCCAACCAACAAAGACGTAATCAGATTGTTGTTTTGAATATCAAACACTTTGCAGAGTTTTCAGATAACCGATCAACCTGCTTTGATTACTACTAACATACTTGAGCCTCTTTAGATTCTAGTAGTAGTACCTATTTTTCTCTCAAGCCTTCTTCTGGCTTGATTAAATGTTCCTAACACTTAGAAGTGCAACATACTCAAGCAAACTGTCATAAGATATCTTACAGCCTCTTGCCTGCTGAATCTTCACACATGTCCTTCATACTTGGCTTCCCTTTGAAGTTAGCAGACAATACAGTTTGATTAGATTTAGTTAAGCTTCTCCCCAGCTCTCATCCCATGTCACTTTCAAAAGCCTCACATTAGATTTGTCCTGAAGAGGTAGAGGAATGAAGAAGAAAAAAAAGACTGAGAAATGATATGCTTGATATGTATCCCTTCTTTCCAGGGACATGCTGCTGCTATTAAAACATTGATTTAATGGAATTACTTTATATCCTAAGACCCCAAGCAGAAGAAGACTGAAGGAATTCTTCAGATATTCAGTTCTTTTCAACCTCTTCTTTAGAAACCATAAGAGATAATCAATGCTATTCTGAGGGTCCTCCTCCTATAAAATAAAAATTAAAATCCAAGAAAGTTTCAAAGCAGTACTTTGATTTTTGCTTTAACTTTTGGGGCTGGCTATGCCAGAGGACCATTTCATGACTTGAGGCTAATACTTAATCCTCATGGACCCCTCAACTTCCTTAACTGAAGCTCAGGAGTTGGGACTGAATGACCTTTGAGATTTCCCTTTCACCAACAACCCAGACACTCTAGAGGCCCTAGGTGGAGATGGGGAGGGTTGAAAATTGAAGGCTCTGGGGTTGACCTCTTGGCTCTGCCACTCTCCTGCTCTAATTTCTGTAATTTCTTCATTATTCTCTGCCCAAATATGGCCTCTTCTCTATCAAACTGCTCGGATGCAAGTGTGGTAAATTCTTCCCCAAATGGGTCTTCTCCCCTCCAGTAACCAGATCCTCTCCAAAAACCTCACCACATTTCCTCTTCATTAAGCTGAACATCTCATGGCTGCACCACATACAATCTACCAGGGATGGGAAAATATTTATCAATACTGCTTATCAAATAGCCTACACAGAGTTGGACAGAATCTATTCCTAAATTCAGGGTACTGTCAATAACCTGTATATCACAATGGAAAGTTCAAGTTGGAAATTCAATCAGTAAGACATAAGAAATTAGATTTTGTTTTTTTACTCACAATGAAGATAATCATTTACATTTATCCATGTCTTCATTAAAGGAGGACCCTTTTTTATTTCCTGATTTTTTTTCTGCTTTGTTCCTTGTGGTGAAAAAACCGTCAAGTGACTCTCTCGATTATTGCCCTGTGTAATTTACACCTGTATTTACACCCATGTGTAATCCTTCCCCTTGAGTGTAGATCAGATCTTTAATTTGTGCCTTACCAACAGAATACAGCAACGGTGACATGGTGTACAGGACTGTTGCTGTTTGTTGTCTTAGTCTCTAAGTCATGTCCGACTCTTTTGCAACCCCGTGGACTGTAGCCCACCTGGCTCCTCTGTCCATGGGATTTCCCAGGCAAGAATACTGGATCAGGTTGCCATTTCCATCTCCAGGGGATCTTCCTGACCCAGGGATCAAACCTGTGTCTTCTGCATTGCCAGGCAGATTCTTTACCGCTGAGCCACCAGGGAAGCCCGTACAGGTTTACATACATACATACATGATTACATCATCATACATACATGATTACACTACATAAAGTTGTAATGTCCTTCCCACTAGGAGACTCTCCCTTCATTCCTGGCTTAAGGAAGCGAGCAACCATGTTTGGAAAGTCCACAAGGCAAAAAGCTGGGCATTACCGCCAACCAAGAATGAAGGCCTTCCATCTGACAGCCCAGGACTGAAATGCTGCCAGTAATCCTCTGAGCATAGCACTGGCTCCTTCCTCAACCAAGCCTCAGACAAAACCCCCAATCCCAGTCAACAGTGATTGCAGCATTTGTGAGATAACTTAAGCAGAGGTATCAGTTAAGCTGTGCCTCAAATCTGGATCTCCAGGAAACTGTGAGATAAAAATGCACATGTCTTAACCCACCAGGTTTGTGCTAATATTATTACGCAGCAATGAACAAGTAATACAATCCTCAACTATCTTCTTGAGTCAAACCTGTTTCCTCTCTCCTGTCTTAGTCAGATTAGGCTGCTATAACAAAATACTATAGACTAGCTTTATTATATATATAGCTTTATTGACTATGCCAAAGCATTTGACTGTGTGGATCACAACAAACTGTGGAAAATTCTTAAAGAGATGGGAATACCAGACCACCTTATCTGCCTCCTGAGAAATCTGTATGCAGGTCAGGAAGCAACAGTTAGAACTGGACATGAAACAACAGACTGGTTCTAAATCAGGAAAGGAGTACATCAAGGCTGTATATTGTCACCCTGCTTATTTAACTTACATACAGAGTACCTCATGAGAAATGCTGGACTGGATGAAGCACAAGCTGGAATCAAGATTGCTGGGAGAAATATCACTAACCTCAGATATACAGATGACACCACCCTTATGGCAGAAAGCGTAGAACTAAAGAGCTTCTTGATGAAAGTGAAAGAGGAGAGTGGAAAAAGTTAAAAACGAAGATCATGGCATCTGGTCCCATCACTTCATGGTAAATAGATGGGGAAACAATGGAAACAATGAGAGATTTTATTTTTGAGGGCCCCAAAATCACTGCAGATGGCGACTGCAGCCACGAAATTAAAAGACGCTTGCTCCTTGGAAGAAAAGCTATGACCAACCTAGATAGCATATTAAAAAGCAAAGACATTACTTTGCCAACAAAGGTCCATCTAGTCAAAGCTTTGGTTTTTCCAGCAGTCATGTATGGATGTGAGAGTTAGACTATAAAGAAAGCTGAGTGCCGAAGAATTGATGCTTTTGAACTGTGGTGTTGGAGAAGACTCTTGAGAGTCCCTTGGACTGCAAGGAGATCCAACCAGTGATTCCTAAAGGAAATCAGTCCTGAATATTCATTGGAAAGGCTGATGTTAAGCTTAAACTTCAATACTTTGCCCACCTGATGTGCAGAACTGACTCATTGGAAAAGACCCTGATGCTGGGAAAGATTGAAAGGGGGAGAAGAAGGAGATGACAGAGGATGAGATGGTTGGATGGCATCACTGACTCAATGGACGTAAGTTTGAGTAAGCTCCGGGAGTGGGTGATGGACAGGGAGGCCTGGCATGCTGCAGTCCATGGGGTCACAAAGAGTCGGACATGACTGAGCAACTGAACTGAACTGAAATGATAGACTAGATGGCTTAAACAATAGACACATTCCCCACAGTTCTGGAGGCCGGAAAGTTCAAGATCAAGGTGTAGCCACATTTAGTTCTTGGTAAGGGCGCTCTTCCTGGCCTGCAGACAGCCGCAATCTTGCTGTATCCTACATGGTGGAGAGACGAACTCCGGTGTCTCCTCCTCTTACAAGATCACACTACCACCATGTCCTGCCATCACCCCCTCATCTAAACCTGATCACCTCCCAAATGCCCAGCTCCTAACCATCACATTACGGGGTAGGGTTTCAACATATGAACTTGAGGGGAATATAATCATTCATGCATGTGTTCGTGCATTCTACAACAACTCTTTTTTTTTTTCCTTCCATACTTTAGTCATTCTATTACCACTTCCTGAGACATTCTGCATTTTTCAAAAACAAACACAATTGGCTCTTACTTTTCTGGACTCTCAAGGAACCAAGTTATAACATCAGCACTTTTTAAGAGTTAGTTATTTTTAAATGCCACCATAGGTATAATGCAGCTTCCCTGGTGGCTCAGCCAGTAAAGAATCTGCCTGCAATCAGGAGACCAGAGCTCAATTCCTGGGTTGGGAAGATACCCTGGAGAAGTGAATACCCACTCCAGGATTCTTGCTGGAGAATTCCCTGGAGAGAGGAGCTAGATGGGCTACAGTCCACAGGGTCACAAAGAGTCTGACATGATTGAGTGACTAACACTTTCATAGATATAATGGCTGTGCCTGCATTCTCAGTCATGTCCAACACTTTGCGACCCTATGGACTGTAGCCCACTAGGCTCCTCTGTCCATGGGATTTTCCAGGCAAGGATACCGGAGTGGATCGCCATTTCCTTCTCCAGGGGATCTTCTAGACCCAGGGATCAAATACGCATTTCCTGTGTCTCCTGCATTGCAGGAGGAATTTTTTTTACCATCAGGGAAGCCCCATAGGTATAATGGTCTTTGCTTTTTGAAACCTAAATAAATAATAGAGCACCTTGCATATAACAGAAACTCAAAATGGTTATCTTTATGTTAATAGAAAATACTGTTCCAATTTGTATTGATGAAAAAATACAGTGATACATACTTTTAATGAAAACATTAACTACTGCTAGAAGTTAAGTGTTAATAGCCCATTAAACCAAATATATGTTTTAGGGACAGTCTACAACTTGAAATTGGGTTTTATACTCCATTCATCAAGGGTGTAAATATTCTTGTGGAAAGAATTCTTAACAAATGGGTGAATAAAAAAAATAAAAACTTTATAAATAACATGTTTGTTTTGCTTATTATATTTTCTTTTTGGAAATAATTATTTGTTTCCAGAATGGTACTTATTATAGATTCAAAAAGTTAAAATATACACTTAAATCTTTAAATTTCTGTTTTTAGAAATTGTCTTTAGAAAAAAGATAATTACTTGCTTTAAAGATGGAGTATATTTTAAATAATTCATTCATAAATACAAAAGACTCTTTAATATCTTAGTCTATTAAAACTAACCCTCATTAAATTACTCACAGTAGTGAAAAAGAATGGATGCTAAAATGCTGAAGTTTAAAATAACCGCAGGCACTGATGTTGTTTTCAGGGTTCACAGTGAGCTCAGATGGGTCCAATTTGGCCTCTCTGACCAGGGCTCTTGAACTACATGTGGGACTCACTGGTCTGTGGGAGGTAGAGTGACTCACTCAAGGATGCTCTTTTTCATACAAATACATTACAGCACTGCTCTGAGACTCAGACCACATTGCCCTCGGGCAAATCAGAAGAGTAGGAGCTTTGTCTGTATCTGTGGACTAAGAAAATATACAATGTTCATTCTAAAGAGCAGTTGAAACCAGATAAGGCCAAGGAGGGAAGAACTTTGAGTTCAATATGAAAAGAATTGTAGATAACCATTCATTTTTACTTTATGGAAAACCAAAATGAATTTGTCCTGGAAGATAAAAAGATTGACAATGTTCTGATGAGGAAAAAAAGGGAGTTTTCAATTTTAGTGTTTGACCCTATTGTTTCCCAGCATTATTTCTCTTTGCATTTTATCAGACATACATAGTGAGACATAATAGAGTAGAGAGAATAGTCATGTGGGCGTGTATGTGTATGTATTTATATATATTATTAATGCATATGTGTGCACAGGCATACATACATACTTAAAGAGAGTGAGGGAGAAAGGGAGAGAGTAAGAAGGGGAATGTAAAATGACCTTTGTACATCACCAATTTAATATATCTTTCCACCAATGTTTTCAGGGCTGAAACCCACTCACTCCCTCCTACCCATTTTTATACATATATGCATGCATGCTAAATTGCTTCAATCATGTCCCTGTCCAACTCTTTGCGACCTCCTGGACTGTAGCTCACCAGGCTCCTCTGTCCATGAGATTCTCCACGCAAGAATACTGGAGTGGGTTATGTCCTCCTCCAGGGAATCTTCCTGATCCAGGGATCGAACCTGAGTCTCTTACATTTCCTGCATTGGCAGGTGGGTTCTTGACCACTAGCACCACCTGGGAAGTCCATATACATATACATATATATATATATATATATACATATTATATATACATATACATATATGTATATACATATACATATATATTTTTTTTTATAGAAAGCATAGAAATGTATTACAAAGCTTGGCTATATTATTAATAAAATATTAAAAGTAATTGGGGGAAAATATTTGTAACCTTAAGGCTTATATACCCCTGTAACAATATGTAATGTCTTTTTTGAATTTGAAACAAAAGTGGAAACTCTAACAGTTAAGGAAAAAAAGTCTAAAACAAAGGACATATACTTTTATAGTAAATATGACAAATGCTCTTCACCTTGTAGTTATTAGCTCAGCTCTAGTGTCACAGATCATTAGGTAGCAAATGCCATTAGTACTTGAAGAAATCTGAGTGGTGATGCAGAGTAACCTGTGGCTATTAAGAAAATGAATGGAGACTGGAACATATTATTGGTTCTTCTTAGGTGATATAATTTTAGAAGACCTGAAATGTTATGTCATCGACCATGAGGAATAACAAAACAAATAATTACACAAATACTTAATTTTCCTCAACTAAGTGTATTTACTTGTCAGGAGTATAAAAATAAGTATTGAAAGAAAACTGACTGATGGAATGCTAATTCTTTATAATCAAATTGTCATGTGAATGGTTGCAACCCAGATTACAAAGAAATCTTTCAAGATGGTCATGAATTAAATAATACCATATGATTGTTTGGTTTCTTTAATTCTTAATGGCCATGAGATGTCCTTTCTGAAATCACTCATACCCACCAGAAGTTGACTTAGACCATTCAGCTGTTAAAATATCTTGCAAATTTTCCTTTGCTGATGAAGTTGGGAGAATTTTGCCGTGACTATTAGTTCCCTAGTCATTTACCTTTATTAACTGCACTTTAACTTCCATTAAATTATCGGGCATAAAATGGAGCAGAGCTCCAACCTATTCTGAATTCTACCGTGAAGGGCTGAGGAGAAAGAGAAGTGATAGGTGAGAGGTTCTTAAAATGCACCTAAGCAGGCTTTCCTAGAACATTTGCCTTGGGGTCTGGAAGCTAAGTCAATGCTTCTCTCTGCAGCTGGTCAAGTGGCAGCGGGTAGAATCCCAGAGTATTCAGTTTCAGCTTCGGAAGCATTAACAATGGGAGCCCCTTCAGATGAGAACAAATGATTTGCAAATAAGCTATCACATTCTCCACTGTGGATAAGAATCTAAGTCAAAAACAATGATATGCTCTTTTTTTACTTTGCCATTATCATAAGTATAAAGAAGTTTCGAAGAAGCTTGCTTCAAGGTTAGGGCTGTCAGGCAAACATTGGAGGCTGCAGAGCTTATATACTTGGGTTCTCAAGTCTCTCTCCATTGTCTCCTCTGAAATTCTTTTCCTACCACTCCATCCTCCAAACCAACCCCACACATAAATACACTCTAAATCTGCCCTCTGGATTTTTATTCATATTTTCTATGTCAACAGCTGATTGCAATTTACCACAATCAAAGCCAGACACTTAAGTGTTATCAATCCAATGGTGCGGTATCAACAAGCTGGCAGAGCAAAGACTAGGTCTTAAAACCTGAGGAACACTTTTATGTTTCATTTTGTTGACTGGGTGGACTGCGTAACACCAAGTCAGTTCTGGGAAAGCCCAGAGTCCAGTCTTCATTACCAAGAAGAGTAGAAAAGGAAAATCCTTTCAAGGAAATAATTGAAGTCAAGTTGTTTTTACATCAACTGATGTTCCAAGTGATTTTGAGATGACATGGTAGAGTGGCAAGTGTACAGAATTTGAAGACCACATCCAAGTCTAAGGCAGAGACCACAAAAGTTCTGATGTTAAAAGAGCTGAGAGCAGACTAAATGCTCTTACTTCTGGAGATATGCCTAGAAATACAAATAAATGATCTTAGTTTTCTTTTGCCATACTAGCTTTGCCCCTCACTAGCAAATGTTCTCTTAAAAGTCACTGGTGGTCAGGATGGCGGCTATCCAAAAGTCTACAAGCAATAAATGCTGGAGAGGGTGTGGAGAAGAGGGAACCCTCTTACACTGTTGGTGGGAATGCAAACTAGTACAGCCGCTATGGAGAACAGTGTGGAGATTTCTTAAAAAACTGGAAATAGAACTGCCATATGACCCAGCAATCCAACTTCTGGGCATACACACCAAGGAAACCAGATCTGAAAGAGACACGTGCACCCCAATGTTCATCGCAGCACAGTTTATAATAGCCAGGACATGGAAGCAACCTAGATGCCCATCAGCAGACAAATGGATAAGGAAGCTGTGGTACATATACACCATGGAATATTATTCAGCCATTAAAAAGAATTCATTTGAATCAGTTCTAATGAGATGGATGAAACTGGAGTCCATTATACAGAGTGAAGTTAGCCAGAAAGATAAAGACCATTACAGTATACTAACACATATATATGGAATTTAGAAAGATGGTAATGATAACCCTATATGCAAAACAGAAAGAGAGACACAGATGTACAGAACAGACTTTTGGACTCTGTGGGAGAAGGCGAGGGTGTGATGTTTCGAGAGAACAGCATCGAAACATGTATATTATCTAGGGTGAAACAGATCACCAGCCCAGGTTGGATGCATGAGACAAGTGCTCTGGCCTGGTGCACTGGGAAGACCCAGAGGGCTTGGGTAGAGAGGGAGGTGGGAGGGGGGATCGGGATGGGGAATACATGTAAATCCATGGCTAATTCATGTATGACAAAAACCACTATAATATTGTAAAGTAATTAGCCTCCAACTAATAAAAATAAATGAAAAAAAAAGTCACTGGTGTTTAATTTTAGCAAAGTAATTCAAATATATGGTTTTGAAAAGTCAAGTAGTTTCAGAAAACACAGTGAAAACTAGTATCCACCACTGCACACCTCCACACTAGTCTTACTTCCCAACACAAATATTTGCAAAAATGTCTTAGCTATTTTTTTCTGACTACTATCCCCATACTTCTAATTAATATGGTTATATATCAATCATCTACTGACTTCCAATTACGGCAGATATTTTTTCTTCCTTACACTAAACCTCTCCCTTACACTAATAATCATTCCCATTCCCCCCATCTTCCTAGTATATGTTTACAACAGTTTTTGGTTAAATTCCTGAATGGGTTACTTTATTATAACTGTAATTATTGTTTGTTGCTGAGCCAAGTAGTAGAATATGATTATATTTCCATTTCTGTAGTATTTTTACTATTTCTAAAAGTGTATAGTTGTTTCAATTTTTCATTGACTTAGACTTCTATACACAAAACCTATATCTAATTTGTCTCAAAAGTGTAAACCTAACACATAAAACATAACACTATTCTTCATATGATCAAAAGCATCGGATAGTCTCACCATGGCATACCTTTTCCTGGAAATCTCTCCCTCTGAGACCTCTTTCACTCTTTCTCCATTCTGGACTGTGCTCTTCTAGACCCACTGCATAGCTATAGAGCTATCATCCTAGAACTTGCCTCACCTGTCTCCTGTCAATGGCTTCCTCATCTATCATCTATCCCTTTCTATCACCCGGTAGTTTCCCTCTCTTCCTTTTCTCTTCTGTGGCTTTTTTCTCTTGTGATTTTATGACTCTCTTTAGTGTTATGTTAGATTTCTTTCTCATTTTTTGTGTGTCTATGCTCTATGGTTACGTTCTCTAAGATTAGCAAATGAACCTTCTTCATACATCATACAGTCACGTCTCAAGCTGTAGCCTTCGCTACACTGAGACCCAGGCTGAGTAAGTCTACTCCTGAGTCCCTCAAAGGAAGTATCCCAGATCTCCACAGGCCTCCAGACCCCCTGGATGTCAGCCCCACTGGTTTCTAAAGCCAGATATTTTGAAGACCTCAATTCTTCATTCATGCCCCAAGGGTCGGGGTACCCAGTGTGAGGTAGGCACCCCTCATGCTCAGGGGTAGGGTTTGGAGACAGACTACCTCTTATTGTGCTGGGAGCTGTTCAGCTAGTCCACAATTCTCTTTCAGCAAAAATTATTTCACAATACCTACAGATTTGGTATGTCCATGGAAGGAAGGGAGTTCAGGGTCTTCCTATACTGCCATATTGGACCCTCTTCTGATTAAATGTTGGATTTAAGAGGAAAAAATTAGTATCTCAGGAGTGCTTAACTAAGGAGGGAAAAGGAAATAATGTAATTTTGCCAGTCATAGTTGTTATGCTGGAAACTGTTACAAAGTTTCCAGCTCTCCTGAAAAGAAATAACCTATCCTTCTTGCCTTACTTCAAGCACAACTTTTAAAATTATATTTCTCTGGTTACAAAAATAGGATATGTTTATGTTTATTGTGGAAATTTGGAAATGTGGAATTATAGGAAGGCTCAAAGGAGAAAATGAAAATCAACTACAACAATACTACTGAAAGAAATAATTCCTGCTATGATTTTGATTTATATCTCTTCTGTTTGTGTATAATATACATCTTTGTTGTTAATAAAGGTGTGGTGTTTTTATCAATACATAACTAATATTTTCATGCCATTAAAATACTTTAAGCCATAGTATCCAATCACAGCTTCATCATAATTCACTTAATCTCTTGTTGACATTCAGGTGGTTTCCAATTTTTCACTTTCATAATAATGCTGCAATGAATAGTATATCCTGGGACATAAATCATTTTACATACCATAGTAATATCTTTGACATAAATATCTAGAAATGAAATTGATAGAACTTAGGTAATTAATATTTTTTAAACTTCTAGTACATTCAACCATGTTACCCTCCAAGAAGACTTCATCAATTTTACACCACCAACAACAAAGTGTTAAAAATTTGTCTAACAATATCACAATAGTGCAAGTTATTTTGCATCTATCCCTTTGATGAACTGCCAACATCCGTTGGATCACAGAAAAAGCAAGGGAGTTCCAGAAAAACATCTACTTCTGCTTTGTTGACTATGCCAAAGTCTTTGACTGTGTGGATCACAACAAACTGTGAAAAATTCTTAGAGAGATGGTAATACCAAACCACCTTACCTGCCTTCTGAGAAATCATGTATGCAGGTCAAGAAGAAACAGTTAGAACCAGACATGGAACAACAGACTGGTTCTAAATCAGGAAAGGAGTACATCAAGGCTGTATATTGTCACCCTGTTCATTTAACTTATATGCAGAGTACATCACGTGAAATGCTGGGCTGGATGAAGCTCAAACTGGAATCAAGATTGCTGGGAGAAAATATCAATAACCTCAGATATACAGATGACACCACCCTGATGGCAGAAAGCGTAGAAGAACTAAAGAGCCTCGTGATGAAAGTGAAAGAGGAAAGTGAAAAAGCTGGCTTAAAATTTAACATTCAGAAAACTATGATCATGGCATGTGGTCCCATCACTTCATGGCAAATAGAAGGGGAAACAGTGGAAACAGTGAGATACTTTATTTTGGGGGGACTCCAAAATCACTGCAAATGGTGACCACAGTCATGAAATTAAAAGATGCTTGCTCCTTGGAAGAAAAGTTATGACCAACCTAGACAGCATATTAAAAAGCAGAGATGTTACAAGGTCTGTCTAGTCAAAGCTATGGTTTTTTCAGTAGTCATGTATGGATGTGAGAGTTGGACCATAAAAACAGCTGAGTGCCGAAGAATTGATTCTTTTGAACTGTGTGTTGGACAAGACTCTTGAGAGTCCCTTTCTTTCTCCAGGGGATCTTCCCGACCCAGGAATAGAGTTGGACATGACTTAGCAACTAAATCACTCTCTTGGACTGCAAGGAGATCAAACCAGTCAATCTCTGGAATTACGCAAGCTCTGGAAGTTGGTGATGGACAGGGAAGCCTGGTGTGCTGCAGTCCATGGGGTATAAAGAGTCAGACATGACTGAGCAACTAAACTGAACTGAACTGTAAATTATTTCTTATCTAACCTTTGATGAATTGAAATGTATCCTCTGCATTATTTTCATACATGATGCATTTCTGCAAAACAACAGGAAATTTAATTGTGCAAAAGTTGAATAATAAAGTAACATATCATTATGGATTCTAAAGAAGGCAAAAAATATAAAATTCCTAATGGTCTTTTGCTTTTTCAGACACTGGTATGCTGTGGATTTCTCCTATTTTAGAATCAAAGATGATGTTAGTTTTCTAATACAAGATGCTAACTCTCAAAGTAGTCAAACTTAATTTAAAAAAAAGTCTGATGACCACCAAGCAGGCAATACTGATTTTTTTCCTTTTATCTATAAATGTGATAGAAATGTATCAGTGTAACTCTAAGATTTAAATTTTTTTTGTATTGCCAGAATATGATTGCCTTCTTTTCTTAATAAATTGCCAAATATCAGTTGTGAAACTTTTGGTATCTATTTCTAAATGAGATTTTTGTAGATTTCTATGCCATTTGGGGGAAGATCATCATAAGCATTGAAAGTAATTTGGAAGATTTTACATTTTCTTTCTCTGATTTAAACAATTTTATATATTGTGTGAATCATCTGTTCTCTAAAAGTTTATAGAATTTCATACATGAAAGCACTCAAGCCATGTTTTTCTGGAGGTAATCAATAATTTCTAGAGTTTCTATGTCTTCTTAAATGAATGTAATTAAATTTTTCTGGAAATTATTCATTTAACTAAACTTTTAAATTTATAAGTACAGACTTATTATAATTACAATATCCTTTATATCTATAGTTTATATTCATTTTTGGAATCTTGTTTTGCTTTTCCCTTGATTATATTAGCTAACTTTGTTATTGTCGTTGTTATTGTTTGTTTTGCTTTGTTTAAAAACAGCTTTTTAATCATTTATCTACTGCCATCTGTTTTCTGGAAAATTCTAAGTCATTAACTCTTCATATTTTTACCACATTCTCTTTCTTTTTTTAGATTCCAAGTACACATATGTCAGATATTTTCCCCATATTTCATTGGTCTCTGACGCTTGTTTATGTATTTTCCATCTTTTTGTTTCTTGACACTTAGGTCTGGATACCTGGATGCTTTCTTCTTACCAATTTGCTAATTCATTAAATCTGTTTTAATGAAACCTATATATCCACTTCTTACTTGCAATTACTAAAATTTTTTCAGTTCTCAAATATGCTTTAAACTTATCTATGCTTTTACAAGTTCTCAGCTAAAGTTCTCCATCCTTTTTTTTTAATAAATGTATCACAAATATTTTAAAACCAATGCCTGATAATTCCTATACCTGGATCTCTTGTGGGTCTGATTTTATTGTTTGTTTTAATTTTTCTCTCTTAGCTTTGGTCAACATGACCAGAAATTTCTTAATGTAATGCTGGTCATTGTATATGAAAAATAATTTGAAACTCTGGACAATGGTGTCTTTCTCCAGGAGGGATTTACTTTTGTTTCTGACAGAAAATTAAGGCAAAGGACTATCACTTTAATATAATTGATTAAAGTTGATTGAAATGACTCAAAGTGAAAGTCACTCAGTCATGTCTGACTCTTTGCTACCCCATGGACTATACAGTCCATGGAATTCTCTAGGCCAGAATACTGGAGTGGGGAGGGAGCCTTTCCCTTCTCCAGAGGATCTTCCCATTTAACCCAGGTCTCCCGCATTGCAGGTGGATTCTTCACCAATTGAGCTATCAGGGAAGACCCGAAATGATTCAAAACTGGGACTTCCTTTTCCCTGTGAGAGTTAGCCCATACTCCTAGGGTATAACTGTTTGGGAGCTCAATTGAAAGCCTTGGGTATTTATAAGCAACTCTTCTTTGTTGTTGCTGTTCAGTCACTAAGTCGTGTCTGACTCTTTGCGACCCCATGGACTATAGCACATTAGGATTCTCTGTACTTCACTATCTCCTGGAGTTTGCTCAAACTCATGTCCAGTGAGTCAGTGATGCCATCCAACCATCTCATCCTCTGTCGTCCCCTTCTCCTCCTGCCTTCAATATTTCCCAGCATCAGGGTGTTTTCCTATGAGTCAGCTCTTCACATCAGTTGGCCAAAGTACTGGAGTTTCAGCTTTAGTCCTTCCAATGAATATTCAAGGTTGATTTCCTTTAGGACTGACTGGCTTGATCTCTTTGATGTCCAAGGGACTCAAGTTGGCTCTCAAGTTTAGTTTGGGTCACCCCATTTAGGTCACTCCTTTAGGACTGACTGGTTTGATCTCCTTGATGTCCAAGGGACTCAAGTTGGCTCTCAATTTTAGTTTGGGTCACCCCATAAGACTACCCTAAAATCTGCTGAGCCTCTAAGCCTCTCAAATATTACTTTCTGCAAAACTTCTAGCCTCTCAGCCTTCACCTATGCTTCTAACTGGCAAATGCCTTAAATTGAAAAGTGGCACCAAAAAAAAAAAGTGGGGTTCATCTCTTAGGGCTCTCTTCTCTCTAGAATTCTGGCACTCAAGTCCTTGCTATCTTGGTTGCTCCTCAATGCCGTCCAACAGATTTTGTTGTTCTTCTAAACTTATTTCCATTTTCTCAGTGTGTGTGTGTGTGTGTGTGTGTGTGTGTGTGTGTGCGCGCACGCACGCGCACACACACGCATACTCAGTCACTCACTCCAGCTCTTTGCGACTCCATGGACTGTAGTCCGCCGGGCTCCTCTGTCCATGGCAATTTCTTAGTGTGTTGAACTGGTTTAAAAGTAAACAGTCTTCTATGATCACAAAAGGAAGAATTTCATTGTTTTCACAGTAATTAATTTCTGCTTTTCTGTTTATTGATTTCTTTAATTTCTATTTTTGGTTTGTTTTATTAAAGTTCTTCTTACTGAGTTGAATATTTGTTAACTTTTTCTTCTTTATTCCTTTGAACAATGTAAAATGTAAACTCATTTTCAACATTTTAAGTAAATCTCCATGAGTGGTAACCAGCAAGATCACAGAACCTGATGTAGTATCCCAAAATTTATCTAGTAAATACTTGATGATTTTCTACTTGGTATTAATTATTCACTTCCCATTTTTTTAAATAGGCCTCAAATTTGGCCCTATTCTCCTTCCAGCTAAATTACTTTGAGGGAAGCCGATCCTACACTTATCTCCAATGTTAGGTCCTCAGTTCAGTTCAGTTAAGTCGCTCAGTCATGTCCGACTCTTTGTGACCCCATGAATCGCAGCACGCCAGGCCTCCCTGCCCATCACCAACTCCTGGAGTTTACCCAAACTCATGTCCATTGAGTCAGTGATGCCATCCAACCATCTCATCCTCTGACATCCCCTTCTCCTCCCACCTTCAGTCTTTCCCAGAATCAGGGTCTTTTCCAATAAGTCAGCTCTTCGCATCAGGTGGCCAAAGTACTGGAGTTTCAGCTTCAACATCAGTCCTTCCAATGAACACTCAGGACTGATCTCCTTTAGGATGGACTGGTTGGATCTCCTTGCAGTCCAAGGGAATCTCAAGAGTCTTCTCCAACACCACAGTTTAAAAGCATCAATTTTCTGCACTCAGGTTTCTTTATAGTCCAACTCTCACATCCATACATGACTACTGGAAAAACCATGGCCTTGACTAGATGGACCTTTGTTGGCAAAGCATTGTCTCTGCTTTTTAATATGCTGTCTAGGTCGGTCATAACTTTCCTTCCAAGGAGTAAGCATCTTTTAATTTCATGGCTGCAATCACCATCTACAGTGATTTTGGAGCCCAAAACAACAAAGTCTGACACTGTTTCCACTGTTTCCCCATCTATTTGCCATGAAGTGATGGGACCAGATGCCATGATCTTAGTTTTCTGAATGTTGAGCTTTAAGCCAACTTTTTTACCCTCCTCATTCACTTTCGTCGAGAGGCTCTTTAGTTCTTCCTCACTTTCTGCCATCAGGGTGGTGTCATCTGCATCTCTGAGGTTATTGATATTTCTCCCAACAATCCTGATTCCAGCTTGTGCTTTATCCAGCCCAGTGTTTCTCATGATGTACTTTGCATATAAGTTAATTAAGCAGGGTGACAACATACAGCCTTGAGGTACTCCTTTTCCTATCTGGAACCAGTCTGTTGTTCCATGTCCAGTTCTAACTGTTGCTTCCTGACCTGCACACAGATTTCTCAACTTTAGGTCCTGGGTTAGTTTAAATCAAAAGACATATCTTATTCTCCTGGCCACAATAATTGGTTCAGTTGTACACATATGCTCTAATCAAATTCATTGTGTCATTTCAATATTTTGCTTGGAATTTTAAGATAAGAATACTCTTTCCTTCCTTTTTATGAGTGAGAAAAATCAAACCCTATTTTCTCTTGGTATTCATCTTGCACCCATAAGAGAAGCCTTTCAGGGAATAACATGATACATGCATGGTGTTGGACAGAGCTGGAACCGTCACTGAGCAATTGACCTGGAACCCTGATTAAACCATGCTGGAAGCCCACCTTCCAGCTGGACTTTTAAGTTATGGAGCCAATAAATTCCCTTTATTGTTTAAGCCAGTTTGAATTTGATTGATTTTTCTTTCCCTCAAAGCCAAATGCATTCTACCTAACACCCTTTGTACGTAACAAACACTTTGCAATGATGGTGATATTAAAGAAAAGGAAAACACACAAAGGAAAAAAAAACTAGATTTATAGTTTTAAGACCACATTCAGTTGCCCATTAAATAAAAATATAAGCCACTCATTTTTAGCCTCTAGAATCTTATTTGTTTTGTTCCTCACTATATCCCAAGTACCTAGTCTAGTCCCTACCAGTTTTCAATAAATATTCAATAAGTACCTTATTAAATAAGTGAGCAGTTATGAATATGAACTATGTTTTCTAAAGCTATTCCCATAGACTCAAATAGTGGAAGAAAAACATTTTCTCAGAGTGTAATTGAGAAATGTCTCAACCCCATGCCTAGGAAAGACTC
The DNA here is from genome assembly GCF_033118175.1 of Dama dama. Classification (NCBI taxonomy): domain Eukaryota; kingdom Metazoa; phylum Chordata; class Mammalia; order Artiodactyla; family Cervidae; genus Dama; species Dama dama. The sequence continues at coordinate 35,948,266 of NC_083708.1, read as the reverse complement.
TTAGCACTCAATGGTCTCATTCAAACAAAATGCTTTGTTCCTAAGATTGCCCACATTCAAAGGTAAGGTGCATAAACAATGGACATAAATCCAAAATACTTATAATAATAAATTTCATGACATATGTTTTTATAGAGTATCAATTAATAAGAATAGCACCAATGTGCAAACCATATATAACCAAGCCATAGGACTTTTGGTTCTCTCATTTGTAAAATATGTTAAATGAATGATTCTAAGATAACTCCTACTCTAAAAATAGTATGAGTTTATGATGCTAAAGCTGCTCTTTCATCACTAGAGGGATCAAATCCATTCACACCTCTTGCCTCTTCTGATGGCCTCTGTGGCACTTCCACTAGCTCGATAATTGTACTCAGACTGCAAAAACTTAATGGATTGGGATTTGCATGTCCAAAGACCAGGAGCATTTCAGAAGGGGCTCTAAGCCCAGCTGATTAAAGACAGCATGAATCAGTCCTCCTCCTCACCCAAAGATCTCTTTAGTGAGGACTGGGGATGGCAACCACGATGGGCAACATTAGTCCTATCAGATCTACTCCAAGTTAAAGCAATGAGTCAAATAAAGGTAGGAGTTGGGATTGGGGTAAAGGAGGGAAGTGACTGTAGACTAAGAGGCAAACATATTCAATGTTGTTATATTTTGCCAGTAGAGGAGGATTTGAGTCTCTGCCAGGCTGGTAACAGCAAATGTTTGGCCCTCAAAGTGTTTCCCACCCTGACATCTGCCATGGAAGAAGAGACAGCAGTCAGCAAGGGGCTGGGGGACTTGGAGTCTAACGCTTTGGACAGAGGAGTGGCAAGGGTCCTGGGTGGCAACACAGGTGGCAGCCTTGTAAGTGGCAACTTATATGCCAGATGGGCGAGTGTCACATGCTGCCCTCTGGCATACACAAAACCCATTTTAGGGAATTAAGGAAGCCCTGCACTTCTCAAACGGACATATGATGCCAAGGTACAAAATTCTACTCTGCGGACACTGATGAATAAAACCAAATAAAGAGCTTTTTCTTAGAGAAGAACTGTAAATAAATGAAATGATCAATTATAATTTGCTAATAAGGAAGACAACAACTTCCACTGTAACCTGAAGAAAGAGAAAACTGCTAAAATGAGTCCATTCTACAAGAAGCTACACCCAGCTTCCCTTTACAATCCACCTCCTTTCAAGGCATTAATTTTCTCCCATCTTTAACCTGTCTGCTCATCTCAGTTCTAAGCTTTCTCCACAAGTATATTCACCACTGTGGGTAGCTACCCACATTCTTGTAGGCATGGTAATGGATCATTTCAAAAGGGAAATTGCTTCTTTAAAGCTACAAGTCACTTTTAAAGCCAAGACAGTTGAAAAGATGTCATTGTAAATTAATACAACAAACAGAATCTGGAAAAAAATTCTTCCCAAATGTATTTGGCCATGAAGAAGGAAGTGGGTCAGAAAATTGTGACCCCTGCATACTTAGCCTAACATACATCCTCATTCCAGACAACTAATTGTGAGCTATTGAAAATGGAAGCCTAAAGAGAATATCATAAAAAGACATTCTCATAGCTTCTTCTCTGAAGATTCTATAAATAGACTGGAAATAATCTCCAGGGGACTTTTTGCAACAGCTTGTGGACTGGTAGCAGTAATTAACAGAATCCAAATAAAATGCAATCTCCCACTTAAACACTTTCACAATTTCTTATTTTTCTTTAAAATTGTGATTATTTCTTGCTAGCGTCCTTGGCTCAAAAGGTATATTTAAATTGCCCTACTTCTGCTCCCTGTATATCGAGTGGGAAAAAAATACAGTCTAGTGAGCCAGAAAGGAAAACATTTCTATAAGCATATAATCTTACTTTAAAACTGGCGAAGCAAATAGAAGTAACTAAAAATATTATATCTTTGATTTCCATATTCATTACCTCCATGAAATTATATGTAGTACTTTCAGTAACTGGCTCTTTATTTCTAACGAACTGTATGTAAAAAAGTTCAAGCATAAATCCTAAAAAGGGGGAATTTTACTTAGCTCTTAGAAAGAGTAATCTTTCTTGAGGAACTCTGACATACTGAAAGAAAAAAACAAGCAAGTTACAGAATTTTATTTTATGAGATTATAAAGAAGAAAGTCACAATTTTAAGGATAGTTTATCAATATTTCCCAAAGAAAGATATGAATTATCTTATATTTCATAAATTCACTAATGGCATGACACTATACATTTTAGGCGGGTGATGGGACCACCCTTTGTTGCAGAAAATTTTTGCCTAGTAATGGTTCATAAATGCTCTAAATTTCTAATTTTTTTTGTGCTTTTGAGTAGCAAGATGATCCTGAAAATTATTCCAATCATAATCAATAAATGAGGTTACTGAATAAATGAGATTCATAATAAAATAAGACACAGAAATCAATTAGGTTTCCAAGCTACTAGTGAATATGTGTATAAAGTACAAATTCCATAGGCTCCTTTAAAGCACTTTTTTTTGTTTCACTCTGAGATCTTAAAAAATACATATGTAATTTTAGAATCTTTGTGCATGTGAATGTGTGTGTTCAAAATCAACACTGAAATTAATAATGGGATTTTATCTAGACACAGATACACTAATAGGTATCTATCTGCATTAGTTTACAGGGCAAGGTACCACAAGTTGGGTGGCTTATACAACAGAAATTTATTATCTCACAGTTGAGGCTGGAAGGCCAATATTAAGGTGCTGGCAGTGTTGATTCCTTTAAGGGTAGGCAAGAAGAATCTGGTCCATGTCCCTTGCCTAACTTCTGGTGGTGTGTAAACAATCTCTGGAACTCCTTGGCTCATAGAAATATTACCCCAATCTAGATCTATGCCCTCTTCACGTGGCATTTTTCCTGTGTGCACATCTGTGTTAAAATTTCCCCTTTTTATAAAGACATCAGTCACACTGGATTAGGGCCCACCATAAAGACTATTTTGAATACCTTTGTAAAGACCCTGTCTCCACATAGCATCACATTCTGAGGTGAGTCAGGTTAGGATACCAACATATCTTTTGGGGGAGATACAACTGAACCAATAGCATATCCCCTAAAAGAACAATTACACTGATAGAGTAAAAGACACAAAAGCAAGCAAGACCATTTAACCAAACTAGATGTCTGTTTCTGCTATTGTTGTTTTTTTTTTAATTAAACAAAAACTAATTCTCTACAATTGGCAAGAAATTGCCTGCCAATGCAGGAGACATAGGAGACATGGGTTCAGTCCCTGGATCGAGAGGATCCCCTTGAAAAAGAAAAGGCAACCCACTCCAGTATTTTTGCCTGGAAAATTCCACAGACAGAGGAGCCTGGCGAGCTACAGTCTATGGGGTCACAAAGAGTCAGACACAACTGAGCACATATACACAATTCTCTATAATACCAGAAAACATGGACATTTTAATTCTGTCCTCAGATTGAGCTAGTTCCTAGTATTTTGCAGGCAAACTACCCACTGGTTAATTTTTTAAATTCAATTTTCCTAAAGTTGTATACAGATACTGGAAAAAACTAAAACTGGCATACCACTGGAATGACTCAGCTATAATCACAGGTCACATAGGCACAGCATTTTGTTCTTGTGATGAATATCAAGCAGGCACCACAAAGAAAATCCTTAAGATTAATTATTTCAATGAAGTATGTGTTGGGTTGGCCAAAAAGTTCGTTTAGGTTTTTCCATAAGATGTAACAGATAAACCCAAATGAACTTTTTGGCCAACTCAATAGATCCCTTGAAACAGTAGAAATATTTTTCAAGTTTTATGTTCAGTGAACTCTTTGGAGAAGGCAATGGCACCCCACTTCAGTACTCTTGTCTGAAAAATCCCATGGACAGAGGAGCCAGCAGGCTGCAGTCCATGGGGTCACGAAGAGTCAGACACGACTGAGTGACTTCACTTTCACTTTTCACTTTCACTCATTGGAGAAGGAAATGGCAACCCACTCCAGTGTTCTTGCCTGGAGAATCCCAGGGACGGCGGAGCCTGGTGGGCTGCCGTCTATGGGGTCGCACAGAGTCGGACACGACTGAAGTGACGCAGCAGCAGCAGCAGCAACTCTTCTTTGAAATAACAGAAATAGAAAATATTACATCCAAAGGGGACTTCAAATTTGTCTAGTTCAATTACAGACCTGAAAACTGTGTGACAGAGTGAGTGACTGATCTAAGGTAATCTCACAAGTTAGAGTAGAGCCAAGAACACAACTCAAGACTTGACTTTCCTTCCAGGTTAATGATGTTCTGTCTCACCATGGCATCACCTCTGTCTGCAATCATCTCTTATACTCAGCATTAGGCTCTCAGGGGCTACCTGGAGCCTAGAAAAAAAAGGTGAGAATCTGTCATAAATCTCATGAGCTATTTCTCCACAGGCCAGAACTATAATCACCCTCAAGGACTAACACAAAAACTGTGTTGTTGTAGAGATTTAAAGTGCAGTATGTAATTTTGTTATTGTAGCTGTCTACTTTTACCTTTAAAGCTTTAGTTCTCCCTAGATTATGGTTATAATGGCTGGATTTTCAAATGTAAAAATCAGGATACATGTCCTACTAGGAAATGTGTTTATTTCAATACATCTGTACATAATGATTACTCATTTAGTATTATTGCAAAACGACCCTTTTATGAAAGTTTCAAATTGATTTGAATACTTATGTACATATGAATATCAGATCATTGACATTCATAGTGACAATAGAATCACAGGATGGAAATTTTTAAATCAGGATTGCCCTAGACTGGTGTTGGGCTGGGAATAAAGGGCTCTTAGAACACCATGGTTATGGCAAACAAAAGAAGATTAGACAAGTTTGAATGGGTAGGGAAGTGAGAGTGAATGTAATGAGGGCCCTACAAAACAATGGTTTCTTCAGAAGCAACAGATGACAAAACTACCTAGGTGAATAGTATGAAGTCATTTTTGTTTAAGGTTAAATATACCCTCTGACCAGTGCCCAAAGTAGGGCACAGCAAGTGAGTCACCAAGGGCGTAACATTTAAGGAAATACTCTTAACTTACTTTCATGTTAGCCTGAGTGCCTTCTTAAATATTACATCCTAGATGCTTCCCTCTCTTCATTCTAGTCCAGACCCGTCTCTCCTTATCCCTCGGTGGTTCCTGAGAGATCATCATGTTACAATCGTTTATAAAAATTAACATGCATAATTATAATTCTGAATCATTGGAACACTAAATTACCTCAATAATTCCATCAAATAAGATAGGAAAATACACTTATAAGTTTTAAATAATTTAAATTTTAAGTTTCAGCAAACAGAGCATTAAGCTTATGTTATCAGCAATATATAGTCAACCAGAACGCCTCAGCTCTGATTCGGCCAGGTGACTCCTCAATGACTTCATAGGGCTGTGGAACATGAGATGGAGACATGTCTTTCCCCTGGGGTGGAAGCCGTCTGTGATACCCAGAGTCAGCGCCAACAGCAGTGCTGTACTTCTTGCACCTGCTACCTTCCTCCCCTCTCTTATTGGTCCAGAGCAATCACCTGACACAGACCCAAGCTGGGCCCATCAAAATTCACCTTCAGAGAATCTGAAATTTAGAGTCAAAGGCTGGAGGTCACCAAAATATAGGCATACTTATCATTAAAGCAATTTCCACATTCCTGCAGCCTGGCTGCTGACCCTCCCTTTGTAGTCTTGGCTGTTCACCATTTTACAGTCCATATGATGGCTCAGCACCTTTCCAGTAAGTCCTCCACTGGGCTGAAGTTTGCTGTTAATTTGTAATTCATCCTTCCTAATACCCAAAACCTGATGTGAAGAGCTGACTCATTTGAAAAGACCCTGATGCTGGGAAAGATTGAGGGCAGGAGAAGGGGACGACAGAGGATGAGATGGTTGGATGGCATCACCGACTCAATGGACATGGGTTTGGGTGGACTCCGGGAGTTCGTGATAGACAGGGAGGCCTGGCGTGCTGAAGTTCATGGGGTTGCAAAGAGTCAGATACGACTGAGCGACTGAACTGAACTGAACTGAACTGAATACCCAAAGCAGAAATAGATAGACTCTCCTCAAGGTGGGAATTGTGCTGGGTGCTAGAGTACTGAGGAGAAACATAATATAATTTCCACTTTCACAAATCTCACAGAGAATCAGTGGTAAATGTGGCACTGAAATTGAAAGTGTTAGCCACTCAGTCCTATCCAACCCTTTGCAATCCCATGGACTGTAGTCCTCAATACTCCTCTGTCCATGGGATTTCCCAGGCAAGAATACTGTAGTGGGTAGTCATTCCCTTCTCTAGAAGATCTTTCTGACCCAGGGATCAAACCCACGTCTTCTGCACTGCAGGCAGATTCTTTATCATCTGAGTCACCAGGGAAGCCCCTAAATGTGGTATTACTCCCACTTATTTGATAATTCCATAATTTATTTATGAGTCCATTTCTTTTTTCCAATGAGGAATTGCCTTGGGGTTGTTTGAGGTTAGAACTCTAAGACACAAAGCTATGTGGTCTTATGTATTATATATAGCCCTTATAGAATATAATCTTTTCATAAAATGTTTCATTTAAGATACCATTTGATCCTAATAAATTTTAAATATTAAAGATATTTTGGAGAAAAAAAAATACCTTTTAAAGAAAAAACTTAAGAGAAAAAATACCGTAACCATAAGGTTCCCATAACAAGGAAGGAAAGGATATTAAAAGTACAATAACTAATATTAAGTGGAATTTTTTTCACACTTTGAAAAATACCTTTTGTTTTAAACATGCAGTATCTCAGCAGCTGGAAAGCTGTGTTACGTGTTTAATTAGACGGCCCACACATGTGTTTACCGTACATCACACTGTGGTCTATGACCAGATCCCCGGGGTGTACGGTCAGTCTTTTGCCTCATTGAACTCCACACTGGAGGTCATGGGAAAGGGGTTCCTTATTTGAGTTTTCTCCTTCTCAGTTCCACATTTCCTCCACCAACTACCGGCAGATAAACAAAGCCCTGTTCAAAAGGTGACGGACTCCACTGACCTAATCCACTCCGAAATGCCAGCCTGGTCCACGCGCCCCCCTGGACTAAACCAGCCTCCTCCAGCTCACCGGGACTTCCCCTAAGGAATGGTGCAGCCTGCCTCCCTCAGGCCAGGTTCCGTTCGTCTGATTGATTTGCCTTTTTGCTCTCTTCCTCCCCTGGGAAAAGAGATTCTCAGCACAGACTGGGGCAAAGAGAACCGTGAGGCTGAGATGCTGATTCTTCCTCAATGAGCTGAAGTTCTCCAGATGGCAGCAAGCGTTCGTCATGCAAATTCTTGGCAGCAGGGAGCCTGTCAAGTGGCTACTGCTGCTCATTGTTACCACCACTCCCCCACCCCCTCCACACAAACGCAGAAGAAATACCATCTGTCTACTGTGGGGCTGAGGGGTACTTTCCAAGTCCCGGAGTGGGTGCCGCTTAGCAGCCCTGTGCTGTACGCACAGCCCGACGGGAGTTGCCTCAAGATGGCGTCCAGTCTCGAGGACCCCTCAGCCAGGGAGGCCCGGCCCAGCTGGCAGTCCCCCTCCGCCCTGGCTTGGCCCCTGCCTGGCTCCACGGCGGGGCAGTTTGCTAGCAGATTTCTCATAAGATATTTATGTAACAAAAATAGCAAAACTGGTTCTGTTTATCCCCTCATATTCTGGGAACAAGATAAACTGAGTTAACGACTTGTCTCAGTCAATCACTAGTGGGACACACCATAGCAGAAAGCGCGCTCCGGAAGTGAAAGGCACAGGAAATGTAAGAAAGGCGCCTCGAGCATCAAAATGATTTGTTTGCTTTCCCTTCTCTCTTACAAACATCGTCTGATTAATAATCATCTCTCCTTAGAAGTAAGTTTTGTGTAAAAATGAAAGCTGTCTCTCAAAAGATTCTAAACTCTAGAGAAAGCTTAATACTTTGCCCATCCTTGAGTCCTGGGATAACCGCTATCATTTATTAACTTTATTTTTGTGGTAGGATTTTTTTGGTCATATATATACGAATGCAAATAACAGCATAATAAAAAATGCCATATCATCTCTGCATCCCTAATGTTGTCTTTTTAATCCCCGTACTACAGGAGTAAATTGTTCATATACCTAAATTCAGGTGACACTATCTTCCTTTATCTGTGCAAAACTCCTCTTTTACTATTTTTTTAAACTTTTAATTTCCCATAGACATTTGCAAAATATATGTACTCCCCACCTTTCTAATCTACCTTCTGTATATTTCCTGTATTTGCAACCTTCAAAAATATGCTCTTTGTGTACTTTTTTTTTTCATTTATTTTTATTAGTTGGAGGCTAATTACTTTACAATATTGTAGTGGTTTTTGTCATACATTGACATGAATCAGCCATGGATTTACATGTATTCCCCATCCCGATCCCCCCTCCCACCTCCCTCTCCATCCGATTCCTCTGGGTCTTCCCAGTGCACCAGGCCGGAGCATTTGTCTCATGTATCCAGCCTGGGCTGGTGATCTGTTTCACTTTTTAAAAATTATATGTGTATATTTTACTGAACTATAAATTGTCTCATTCCTGACATTTTTACCAATATTATGCTTTTAGATCTATCCCTGTTGTTAATCTTCTTCACAAGGAATGTCAATTTCCCATAAAGAGCCCCATTCTGCCTTGTTTTTCACTCTGCCTTTGAGAGGTAGAGTGACTTTTCCATTGGTATATTAGAGAATGGCTGACTGGCATGCTCTGCTCTCTTCTGCCTATTTTCTCACAGGTCCTGGCTGCCTGCAGGGGGTCCACTTTATCTTCTGCTCAGAGGTGGAGACTCTGCCTACTCTGGTTTTCAGGTAACGGTTCCCTTTTCTCTCACACTAAACTATATTTTCCAATGCTGCACCATCCAACAATAAGAGTAATATTTAGATTTCTATGGAGTCTTGCTTTTATTACTCCATTTATTCAGAATCCAAGAAAGGAAGAGGATCATTCCTTATTGGGGATCTCCTGAGAGACCCCAATAGCCTTCGTAAACCTAATTTTTATGGTTTGCATCTTCACATGATACCTACATATTCTTCTGGTGATAGGCACATACCTCCCTCTCTTTTGCTAACATAGCTAACACTGTAAGAAACAGATTTTCCTATGAATATGAGGAGAGTTTCTATGAGAGGTTCACCAGGAGTGGGATTGCTGAGTCATAGTTACATGAATGTTTAATTTCACTAAATACTGGTGAATTACTGCCCAAGGTGACTAAATCATTTCACTCCACTAGCAATTCATGTTATGAGAACTTGATGTTATGAGGCTTTCGAGTCTTTGTCTATCTGATAATAACTCTTTTTTGTTTAAATTAGTAAGTGTATGTTATTTATTAACTATTCAATCCCTATCCCATGTTTTCCTGAACTCTTATTCATATATTTCATTCATGTGTTATTGGGTTTACAAATTCTCCTCCTTAATTGCAGGAAACCAAAATACACATTGTGTATATACTTTGTTTTCACATTATAAATATCTTCTTCTAATCCATTCCTGCCCATTAATTAATTTTGCTTATGGAATCCTCTGTTAAAAAGAATGTTTAGATATTCTCACTTGTGCTCTGGGATATTGCTGGGGTTTCCCTAAATGAGACCACAGAGTTAAATTCCTGTATTTTCTTCCATAAAAGCTTTGAATTTTTGCCATTCAAATTTAGGCCTTTGATTCACTTGAAGTGGATTCTCTTTCTTTTCTTTGTGCAATATGAAGCATAAATTACAAATTTATTTTTCTTCATGTCTTGACCTAATTTTTCTATTGCTTATATTAAAGAATCCATCTTTTCCTTGCTAATTTACAGTGTCACCTCAATCATATTTTTCTCCTCTTTCTGCACTTTATTCCATTCCACTATCTACCTATACGTTCCCACATTTTTAAAAGTTTTTTTTTTTAGTACAACATTTTTTAAATGATAGTTTTGTAATATGCCTGAAGTTCTGCTTAGACAAGTCCTTCTTTGGCTTCTTTTAAAAAAATTACTATAAATATGCATGGACCTTCATTTTTGTACACATATTTTAGAATCAATTTTTAAAGTTACTCAAAAATTCTCTTGGGATTTTGACTGGATAAGATATAATTTATACATTAAATTCTGAAAAATTGAAATATATGTGATATTAAGTATATCTTTACATTTATTCAAGTCTTCTTTTTGTCCTCTTATTATGTTAACAATATATTGAACCTCTTAAATTTTCTGGTACATAGTATAAGTCTATTTTTGTCTCTACCCTTGTAGTACTTATTTGTTCTTTCTTTTCCTCATTTCATTGGCTAAAAGCGCCCACAGTGTTATGGCAGCAGGGTTGAATGTGACCATTCTCGTCTTCCCCTCAGCCATAAATAAACTGGGCCTGGAACTCCTCCATTAGGGCTGATATTTGTTGTAGGCTCTTTGTCACACACATGACAAAATGTATGTCATATCTAATCTTTCTCACGAATTGGAATGGTTCGAATTATTTGATGATGCTTAAAATCATAAAATCTTACAGTTTCAGGTATAATAGAACATTACAAAATGGTGAATCTCAAAATGTTAGCAATCAAGAATGTCAAAAACTTTCCATTATCTTATTGAAACCCACTTTTTCAGATATAAATCCAACAATCATTTTAACGGTATTTTCGAATTATTTGATGATGCTTAAAATCATAAAATCTTACACTTTCAAGTATAATAGAACATTACAAAATGGTGAATCTCAAAATATTAGCAATCAAGAATGTCAAAAACTTTCCATTATCTTATTGAAACCCACTTTTTCAGATATAAATCCAACAATCATTTTAACGGTTTTTCTATCCATTACTTTCATTTGCTTCTCACTTAAAAAAATACGTTTCAAAACGCAAAAAAGCATTTGCTCTGCTATAACCCTACACTAAAGGAGCTAATATACTCCACCTTAGCAAGTTCACGGAACCTGTAATCCTGGTTTCATGCTCTGAGCAGCAGTCTTGGACCTACTTATAAGACCGGCATTCCTGTGTTTGTTCTACTACCTTAAAACTTCTCAAAACACGGGACGTTGTACAAATCTCTGTTCCTTAGTTCCTTTCTCTTATTACTTTTTCTTCCAATTAGCAAACCATCTTCTCTTACATTTAGGTCTTTACTTCTATGAATTAAAAACCTTACAATTATGATTAAATATGTGCCAAGTGCCTTTATTTCTGTCTTCAAAATTTCACTTCCTTTGATAAGACAAAAGTAGCATTTCCTACTACCATCAAAGATTTTCCAAATGGGAGAATGAAAGGATAGCATAAAAGACAGTACTATGAACATATAATAATGCCAATGATCAAATGTATCAAGTAAAAAGATTGCCATTGTTGTATTTCCTCTGTCAGTTGGCATGTAAACTTAATAAATGCAAGTTCAACTCAATTCAAGTCTCAGTGACAGTGAGGACATAGTTTATGCTAGGAAACACATAGTCCAATGGTTCTTAAATGTTAGCATACATCAAAGTCAACTGAAGGCTAATTAAAACACAAGTTTCTTAGCCCCACCCCAGAGTACAGGATTTAGGGAGGAGCTATAGTAAGCATTTTTAAATTCCCAAGTGACACAGTTCTGCTGGTCCAGGGATTCACTTTAACAAGATTTGACACAGTTACTTTCATTTAATATTTATCTTCTAACAGGCAATGTAGTTTTTTATCCCCAAAGTTGCTTTTTGTGTCTTGAGCCAATAATCATGACATCTTTAGCAAATTTCAGTATCTCAATGCATTATGTGGAAGTATATAATGTTATTGCTAGTCATCCATTTTTGAGCCTATAAAACTGAAATTTCATAATGATTTAACCTAATATTAAGCTTTGCCAAGAGAAGCTTTTGAAATATTTACTTTTATTCAAACAAAAAGCCTCCTGATTATAGCTTTCACATAGTTACCCACAGTCCATTTCTCAGACTGAAGAGTCTGGTTAGCTTCCCCAGGTTCAAGTTACATCTTGCTTAGTTCTGTAGAGAAGGATAATAGAGGGAAAATGTTCTTTGCTTCAAATAATAGTGTATGATTAAAAAATTCTTAAAAACCAAAATAATGTATCTTGCTGGAGTAGACCATAGCCTTTATGGTTAATTTTCTGTGTTTCGAAAATAACTCCTTCTCATTTCAAAGTACAAAAAAAAAAAGTATCTTTTATATGTCAGATAATTTGTATCACACAATAGTTTTATGGGTTAAATATCAACAACACATAAATAGAAATATTAGAAGTTTAAAAGCGATAGCTAACAATGCATATCCATTTGTCGTTGGATTTAACTCAAAATACCAAAAAGAAATTAATTTAAAAATACAATTATGCAGTTTTGAATACTTTTCTAAACTTTCTCAAGTTTTCAATTCTTTCTCTAATCAAATTAATGGTTTGTGTTGTGCTCAGGAGCACAGCAGGATCTTCTTTCTAATCCATTAAGAGGACCTCTCTCGTTATTTTCAAGACTCTGGGAATGAAGTTCTTATTTATGGGAGGGCTTGGTTTCATATGTAAAAAATCAGTTTGTGAGTTTCAAATGAAACTAATTTCTAAAGACTGGCTTAGACATTCAGCTCAGACTGTCACACATCATAAATTGCACTGATCATCTTAATAACTTTTGGCTAGTCAGACTAAACAAGTCTTTGTCATACCTGGTTTTGCTGCCACTGTAGGTAAAGCCAATGCTTCTATATCATCACTTTTAAGTTGACAGGAAACTGGGAAATCAGACTCTCAATGAGGAAGTTTTGTAATCATCCAAAACATGTTCTGCCATGTTGACTTCCTTTAAAAGGTCATTAACCAAAAAAAAAAAAAAATCTTGGCAATCAAATTATCATTTTTGTCCTTGTCAAAAACATTAAAAATGGGATTTTTTATCATTCATAACCATACTTTTTTATTCTCTATTCATCATGTAGGAAATTTTATTCCATTCCATCTTCTTTTTCATTTTCTTCCTCTTCTTTTCTAGTACAAACTAGCTTTGTTTTGTTTTGCTTTAATTTTTACAGTTGAACTTTGCACAGTTTGGTTGTGATATTTGGCTTCTTCTATGGGGTCGCAAAGAGTCGGACATGAGCTATTAAGCATAGCACCTTAGCAATTTACTCTATGATTCCAGTATTTTATTATGTGTGATTTAGAGAGGGGGAGGCTTACTTTGATTTACACACAGTATAAAGAACATGAACTTTTAAAACAGATAAATGTGAATTCTGATCCTTATTGTGCCACTTATTAGCTATGTGACCTTAGGCAAATCACTTACCTCTTGACACTTCAGATTCTCCCTTTTAAAATAAGCATATTAAAACCTACTCTATATGAGAAAAGTCAATATAGTTACTGAAAGTCAGTTCAGATGCACAAATTCTAGAAGGCAAAAGTATAAATATATTACCCAAAAGCATTACACTTGAAGAGAAGTTAAAAATATCAGACAAACCTGCATGGTATATGAAACTGATTTGAATTTTTAGAAATCACTTCATCCTATATATATATATATGTATATCCTATATATATCATTTGCCTGTCAAGTTTGGGATCTGGCATCTGGATTTAGCCCAGAATTTAGAGCAATTCACAGGATGAGTCTCTAAGGCAATATAACTGCCAGGCACTCTGCTAGGCCCTTTGTACACAGCCACAAAATGTTACTTTGGGACGTTGTCAACTTGGCCTCTTTTTTTCTAAGGCCTATGTTCTATTATTAATACAACATCATGCCGTGAAAATAAAGCCCAGCTGTTACTCCAGGCTGAGCAGACCTTTATGGTATATCATCAGACCTATGATGTGATATCCTATAAAACAACCCATGATTTTATATGCCACTAAGAATGATTAAATGGGCCTTCTCAGATGACTTAGCAGTGAAGAATCTGCCTGCCAATGCAGGAGATGGGAGTTTGATCCCTGGGGTGGGAAGATAACCTGGAGAAGAAAATGGCAACCCACTCCAGTATTCTTGCCTGGGAAATACCGTGGACAGAGGAGCTTAGCAGGCTACAGTCCATGGGGTCACAAAAGAATAGGACACAACTTGGTAACTAATACAACAAAGAATGACTGAAAAATTGCAAATTAAATTATTACCCTTCTTTTCTTCTCTTTTAATTTTATTCATACTAAACAAGCCCATTTAAATTTATGCTGGATCATACATTACTCGTGTGCATCTATAAGAAGGAAAACATCAGCAAAATAGATACGTTAAGGCATTTGAAAAGCTTTTGCATAGTTCAACTCTCTTACCATGTTTTGTATAGGAATTGTTAACACCTCTGTTTTCCCCACAGTGACATCATCTGTGTGATTGAGAGCCGTGATGATGCAGAATTTCTTACAAGAAAGCTCTATCATTGTGTTCAGAATTTTTTTTCAAGCCCCTGACACTAATTCTGCTAGTTCTTTTGCAGGTGTGCAAATAATAACATCCACAATAGGAGTGCCACCTAGCCAACAGCAATTGAAAAACATCCAATGTCAGTGATAAAAATATATAAAAATACGAAAAAAGGTACATCTTAGAATCAGTGAGCTACAGTACTTACTGAATAAGCTATATACTCATTAGGTAGAAATATTTACTACTTCATAAAAATTTATATGAATTTGGAGTATGAGAAAATAGTTTTCTACTGTGTTGTGTTTTGTCCATTTTTTCTTTTTTTCCCATTTTTTCCTCTAGAATTATTGTTTTGTCCCTCTCTTAAGTTCTATGAAATGGAAACCTGACCACAGAGACCAAGCCAAATAGGAATTTATTTTTCTCACATAACATGCTAGTCTCAAGGTGGAAGGGCTAGAGTAAGTGGCACCACAATGCCATCAGAGACCCGTCCTGCTGTCTTTCTCTCTGCCCTGGTTCAAATGTTGTCACATCCTCATGGTTGCAAGATGACCGATGCATTATGGCCATATTCCTGGGAGGAAACAGGGGAAAACAAAGGCTAAAAGACATCATAGAAGTTTCAGTCGTTTTCCATCAGATTTCTTCTTATGTCTCACTGGTAAACAGTGATTATATGTTTTCAAAAGGAGAGAAATGTTTTTTAACTGGGAACATGGATAGAAGAGAAAGATGGCCATTGGTAGGAAACTAGATCTACCTGTTACTTTTCTGACCTGAAAATTTTTAAAGTATGACGTAGTATGATCATCACATGCCCATGGAGGCCTACACTTTTTATTTTATTTAGTCTGAGAAATTGGGTAGAATTTGACTGGGAATTAAACTAGTGTTTACCAAACACTCGTGTGTTGTATACCCTTCTCTTCATAAAAAGCACTAGCAATAGAGTAACCATAAATGAAAGACATCAAAATGCTTAAGAAGAATTAAAGTAACATAATACTACAGTAGCTTCCTAATCCAGAACAATGTTTTACCCATAACAAGCTGTTAATGAATGTGTATGGAATAAATTAGAATTCTTATTACTTTTTAATAGATACATTTTGGGTTTATTTTTTTCTACCTCAGATGGGAAGGGAGGAACCAATGACAGTGCTATAGTAATAACCCCTTACATATACATTTAGCCCCAAATACTCTGTCACATTCTAATTTCAACTTTTAAAATATGAAATTATAAAAGGTATTTATTTAAATATTAATCATAAGGTGGTACAGTAATTTCTCCAGCAAAGCAAACAGCATGTCCACTGATGTTACAGTTCAAACTTGCATGAAAGTTTTACTCTGAAATATTTGTGGTTTGTCCCCCATCAGTCTCACTGTCAGTTTTTCTCAGCATTCTGCTCTGCTTACCAGTTCTCTTGACTCTCTCACCCACCTATGTACTTGGACTTTACTACAGTTCCAGAAAATCATCACCTCAATATCATGATTTCTTGTTATTCCTTATACCAATAAGGATAAAATACTGCAAGTTTTCCCTCTGTAACTATAGGCTGCCTGGCTTTCCTTATCTCTTCTCTCCAATTTTCTTCTCTCCAATTATCTCAGTTTTCTTGATCCTGTTTGCACAAAGTACATTCAGAAAATGCTCTTTGCTATGAGCCTTGTACCTTTCTCTGGGAAGATACCATTTCTGAAACCATAGAGTTCTACACAGTTTTAATCAGCAATTATTACATAATCTATTCCACTGATAGCTATTTTGTATCCATTTTTAGATTTCTTACAAACAGTTGCCAGTCATAGTATTCTAACCCTCAAGTCTATCAATTTCTATTTTACAATTACCGTTCAGATTTGATAGATCTTAACCATAGCACATTCCCATAGTTTTTGTTTGTTTTTGTTATTTAACCCCCTTGAGGTCCTTGATGTTCACGCTAATGTACATTATCTGCATTAGATGCTAGGCTACTGGGAATAGCAGACTATGTTTAAATAGTCCTCATATCCCCATAACCCCACAGAGTATTTCATGTAGAAATGTACAATAAATGTGTGTTGAGTGAATGAATAATTCTTATCCCCAGATTTTCTATAATTCTCCCTTTCTATTTAAAAAAAAAAAAAAAAAACCTGAACAAACAAAACATTATAAGTGATGTGCCCATTTAACTAGCCTCTTGACATGAGGCTATCACTAGCCTCAAGCCAAACCTGAGGAATACTCTCTTAATTGTTCATGTGTTCAGACTTCCAACGTAAATACACACATTACACTTGAAAAACACCCAGGCTGGTGCACCTAGACTCTCTTTCCCCCTTGGCGAACACTGAGCTGTTCTCCTGTTTGCAGTGTTGTTTCATTCTCTGAACTGTGAAGTCGCTCAGTCGTGTCTGACTCTCTGCAACCCCATGGACTGTAGCCCACCAGGCTCCTCAGTCCATGGAATTTTCCAGGCAAGAACACTGGAGTGGGTTGCCATTTCCTTCTGCAGGGGATCTTCCCAACCCAGGGATTGAACCCAAGTCTCCCGCATTGTAGGCAGACGCTTTACCGTCTGAGCCACCGGGGAAGCCCCTGGTGGTTGTTTCATTAGGTCGTGAAAAAGCCCCCATCAGAAGGTTGGTACACCCTATGAGTAGAATCACACTCAACTATGGTTTTAAAAACAAGTTGGCAACAAAAAGATTAATAATAATAATTTGTTCAATACTACTCTGTTTTCTAAAATTTGGTTTGCTTACTTTTCTACTTCATATGTTTTTATTCCTCAATTTTCTTTTGTATCTTCTGATCATTGCAGTGTACTCAATACTTTCTACTGGCCCTTTAAAATTTGTTTCCTCAACAAACATTTATCAAAACCACCTCTATGGAAAATGCCCCCCTCCCTGCCAATCATGCTATTCATGCCCCTCCAGCTCCTGTTCTCCCCAAATTGGTCTATCTCTTGTACTGAGGCTAAACATTTTTGTCCCTACGTGACTGTCCTGTTGGAGCTGGTATTCACTGAAGGGGGAAGGTGGTCCTTTTGTTAATTATATGGAAATTACATAGATCATAAGATGGAAAATTATGACTTCAAAGGCAGAATGTATACCGTGGATAAGCTGGATTCCCTTCACTTCTGCAGCCACAATATCTTGACTCTAGAATCTAGATATCCTTGAACTATTATAGGGTGGTAGGAGAAAGATGGCCATTGCCATATTGAAGTCGGAATGAGAATTCGGCAAAGCAGTTAGTATACATTTGGACTGGTGACTGGAGAGCAAGAATAACCAGTCACTAACTTACTTCCTGAGTAAGCTATATACTCTGTTGCTATCCACTACATTCTGTTAAGGCTACTAATCACTCTGCATGGTATTAAGGGACAGGCTCATGTCCACTCACTTCAGAATGAGCTGAGGAGAGCGCATCACTCCCTGATGCCAACAAGGAAACGGCAATTGTTACTGATGAGATATCAAAGGAGGTGGCCAACTCATGGTCCTTCCTCCACCAGGATTTGTCTGCCAAAATTGCAATCTGATAGTCTGCAATTAGAAAGCGAGCCAAGAGAGTTCCTATAGAGCATTCTGTGTGCTGCTCATTTTGCTGTCATACAAGGATAAAAAAATGAACAACTCTGACCAGAAAGAGTTTAGATTCTAGGAGGGCATGCAGCCCATGAAATAAGCAATTATAATAGTGTCATACATGACATGATAATACTACGTACAAAGTAAGTGTCTGTCTTCCTTTGATACCTTCAAAATTATAGTAATTTTTTGTCTCTCCTTTTTAAGGCTCTCCACTTTGCTTTTTTTTTTTTTTTGTTCTACAACCACCACAGAATTTAAACCTTTAAATATTGCCTCTTTTTATAGTATAGTAAACCTGTGTTTACCATATGAAATATACTACGGTTTGCTGGGGAGTCCTTAAAAGCCATAGAATTAAATGGTTAATTTCCTTAAAACTTAAATTCTACTAAAATTTATGGCAATGGCTTAAATTTAATATTAACATAATCACTGGAATATGAAGTAGAATGCAAAATTAATGGTCAATATTTTTTAAGTCACTGAATTCAAAAACCCTCTTTGCTTAAAGCAAGGGGCATTAATTCTATCCTGAAACCCTCAGGAGTAATGGACATTTAATGAAATCTTTTTAGAAGTTCTGATTAAAAACTCTAAGCAAATACTAGCCAACAAGCCACCATCCTTTTTCTTAAAACTATAAATTGTACCAACACACCAAAGAACATACAGTGCAATACCACTGACATTCTCATGCATCCCATCCTGTCCCTACACCACCATCCTGAAATTGTCTTCATTCTGTTTTTGGGTCAACATTTTTATGACATATACACGTATCCCTTAGCAATATATTGCTTTTGTTTTTTTTTTTTTTAAGACAAAACCATTTTTTTTAAATAAAAGGTATTCACATTGGAGGACTTCCCTGGTGGTACAGAGGACAGGAATTTGCCTGCCAGTGCAGGGGACACAGGTTTGGTTGCTGGTTCAGGAAGATTCCACATGCCATGGAGCAACTAACCATATGCACCACAACTGCTGAGCCCAAGAGCTGCAATTACTGAAGCCCTGCACCTGGAGCCTGTGCTCTGCAATAAGAGACGCCACCACAATGAGAAGGCCATGCACCGCAACAAAGATCAGACCCAGCTCTTGGCAACCAGAGAAAGTCTGCACTCAGCAACGAAGACCCAACACAAGCAAAAAAGTAAACAAAAATTCATTAATTAAAAAATTAAAAAATATAAAAGATGCTCACTTTATATTTATCCTGTTGAAATATGTTTTTTCCACTCACACTGATACTTATTGTTTATTTTGTATATATACATATATAGTAGATATGATTAATTGACTTTCACAGCTGTATAATTGACATGGCATGAAAAAGATAAAAAATATTTATCTAGTCTCATGTCAATGAACATTTAGGTTGCTTCCAAACATTTACTTTCACATGCATTGCTCTGCTGGGAACATTATCGTACACATTTCCTGGTGCACATGGGTAAAAATTACTCTATTTATCTAGGAGTAATTTTCTAGGTCATAGGATATGCATATTTTTAACTCTACAAAATAGTGCCAAGTAATTTTCCAAACTATTTATACTATTTCCTGTCCAAAATACATGAGTGCTTATTGCTTCATATCCTTTACAACATTCATTGTCGAACTTTTTAATTTTTGCCAATCTTAACAGTTGAAATGGTATTTGATTCAGAGTTCAATGGGCACGTCCTCAGTGTCGTATAAGGTTGAGTCTTTTTCCATTTGTCTGTTGGCCTGAGTTTCCTCTTCCCTGAAATGACTCTTTGGCTATTTTCCCCCCATATTTCTATTGAGTTATTTATATTTTTCTTATTGATTTTCAGGAGTTTGAGGGTATATAACCCATTCTGGCTAAATATGCTGCATAGACAATCAGTCTGTACTTGGCTTTTCATGTTGTTTATGTTTCTAATGAAAGTAGTTCTTAATCACAGCATATTCTAGTTATCAACCTTTTTATTGTGGTTTGCACTTTGATGTTCTTACCTAAAAAATCCTTCCCTATTTCTAAGTAGGAGTAGAGGTAAACAATCATTCCTCTTTTGAGGAACAAACATCATAACAAATGGATAGAAGCTTTATTGTCTGATTTTCATTTAAGAGACTAGCCTGGATACACAATACTTCCCCCCCCCCCAAAAAAAAAAAAAAAGTTAAACCCTCAAAGATTAACAGATTGCTTCTTTGCTGTGGTAAATTACGAAAATGATCACAAATTCCTCCCTTTCTTGCATGTACTCTTCTTTGCAATGTGATATTGCTGCCTCTGCCATCATAAGATGATGTCTATTTTTCTACTCCTTGCATCTTGGAATTGCCATATGATTTGCCTTGGTCAATGAGACTTCAGCAAATATATACAACCAGAAGTTGAAAACTGCTTATTCTATGAACCTTGCCCTCTTCTTGCTTTATACACTTGAGGTACCTATAAAAAGAATCCTGGGCCAGCTTATCTGGGGGTGAGAGACCAAATGAATCAGAAATAAATCATCTTGGTGAGACCACCCTAGATCATACAGCCCCCATTAACCCTAGCAGAACAAACCCATAGGATCATGAGGAATAATAAATGTTTGTTGTTACAGCTTAGTTTGGGAAGGTTTATTGTGCAGCAAAATCTAACTGATACAACAGTACACAAGACTCACTTCCATGTTTATGGGGCCATAGACTGCTACTGCCAAGATTCATCCTCTCCTTCCAGTAGTAGAAGTTTCCTGTTTATGTGACTACATGGCCAGCTATGGACTACATTTTCCAGCCATCTTGTAGCTATCTAAGGCTAGGAGATCAGATTTAGGCCAATAGAATGTGAGTAGTAATGAAAAGTACAACCTCACAGTTGTCTCCTTTATAGTATTGTTTGCATTGGACTCTCTCCTTTCTTCTCTAATTTTTGGACTGAATGTAGGTATATCACAGTTTAACTAAACAACAACAAAAAAAAAGAATCACATCAAGGGTTATTTTTTACTCACCCTAAACTACTCACATGCTTTTGAAACATTCTGTGAAAACATATCAATGCTTCTATCACAGTAAAGCTATTCTATGTTGGACTATTTTGTTATAGCAACTTAGTCTTACTTGAACTAACATACTTACCAAAAGTCAGTTGTGCTTATCTTCAAACTTATTATGACAAATGTATCTGTTATTGTAAATTATATGATTTTTCAAAATATTATTTCACCCAACAAAATAGGAATGTAAAACAGAAAGAAGTTATTATCTCTGTAAAAACTAACTTGAATACTTTGGAACAATTTGATAAGGATGAGTCACTAAAAATCAGATGTGAATGAGATAGCTGGAATGTTGGGGACAAAGTCATCAAAATCTAAAGGATTCTTCCTTCAAGGTGCTTTATAAATGTTTTTAAATGCTCCTTTTATTAAAAAAAAAAAAAGTTGAACATTATAGAAGTGATATTGTGTGTGAGATTTATAGAAAAATAATTCTGAGTTCCATCAGAAGACATATGTTTAAAGAAAAGCCTGACGCAAGATTATAATCAAGCAAAAAAAGTAAATTATCATACTTTGGGGTAGTATAGAAAGTCTAAAGAATCTTTTTTAAAATTTCCTGTTTTAGCTGTTGTTTTCATTTGTTTTAATGAACCAAGGACTTCCCCGGTGACTCAGCAGTAAAACAATCTGTCTGCAATGAAAGACTCACAGGGGACGGGAGTTCCATCCCTGGGCTGGGAAGATCCCATGGAGGAGGAAATGGCAACCCACTCCAGTATTCTCGCCTGGAGAATCCCAGAGGAGCCTGGTGGGTTACAGTTCACAAGATTGTAAAGAGTCGGACACAATTGAGTGACTAAGCTCTACACTGTAAGAAGGCCTCTAACTGTATAATCCCTTCACGCTTGAGTCGATCGTGCTTGGATGAAGTGAGGTAGGACCAGGGTTGGGACAAAAATAGAAGTGGTGAGGATGACAGCAACCTGGACAAAGGATGCTCCTGCCAAAGGGGAGCTACTACTTGATTCCATCCAATTGTTGTCATGTGGAATCTGATCAGAATTGTCAGGTCTTTCCATTTTAGGGGAAGCTAGAAATTGGAGTGTATGTGTGTGAGTGTGTGTGTGTGAGAAATCTGTGAGTTTTAAATGTCAGCAACTATGATAGAGACTGCTAGCTATCATCAGAGGACGTTCTCCTCTTCAGCTAGACTACATTTCCCAAGACCCTCTGCTTTGTGCTGGGGTCACAAGACTGGGTTCCAGTCAATGGCAAGTATGCAGAAATGATTGCTGCCTTTTCTTTCCAGGCCTGGAGTATAAAACGTCCTCAGAAACTTTCCCCTTCCACTGCATGAGATGCTGATAACCAGAGCAGGAGCACACGTCACATATTAAAAATGATAGAGTCACTGTCATCCAGGTTCCCTGAAGACAACATGAAGAGAGTCCTCCCTCCTCCTCCCAACCTGGAACAAAGGAACATCCATTCTGGATGGAGTGAGAAATAAACTTCACTTGTGGTTGAGCCACAGCATTTGACACTAACCAGTATAACTACTAACTTCATTTAAAAATATTATTGAAGTATAAATTTATAACACTGAGTTAGTTTCAGGTGTATAGCAAAGGGAAAAAGAAAATGTATATTTGTATATTCTTTTTCAGATTCTTTTCCCTTATAGGTTATTACAAAATATTGAGTATAGTTCCCTGTGCTATACAATAGTTCCCTGGTTAGCTATCTATTTTACATATAGTAGTGTGTATATGTTAATCCCAAACTCCTAATTTACCCCATCCTTCCCCTTTTACAACATTGTAAATCAAATATGCTTCAATTTTTTAAAAAGGTATAGAGTTCAGTATTCACTTCTCTGAGCTCCTATCTTGGAAGCTGCCTTTAAGGATCTTCTTACTTTTATCTCTCCTTTCAGAAAATGTAGGGAGTTGGTACTGTTTTTCTTCCTTCTGAGTCTCTCTCCTTGCATATTCTGTTTTTAAGAAGATGAAAGACTAATATTTCTTTCTTTCTTCTTTGTCATTTTCTCTTCCTCCATTATATCACTTTCTCTTTTACTCTGCCCTAATCTTCAGCTATTCCTTTCAGCTTTTTTTTCGTTTCTCTCTTTTGGAAGCTCTCTTGAGTAAATGTGGATATGTACCTGTGTATCCAAACTCATTATTCCAGTATTCCCACAGTTTTGATGTTCTCAACCTCTCCATTTTTTTCAATTGAGCTTTTTATGACCGATTACCTGGTCTCACAGTCTTCAACTCTAACAAATATTTTTTAATTAAATGGACCTGGAAGAGAAAGTGTTCTTATCATGATGGGATTGGCAGCATAGCAAGCAGCGTTGGGAAAAAATGAAGTGGCAATAATTGCACACTGGAAGTTACATGAGGGCCCACCTCTCTTCCCATTGGCTAATTCTGAATCCAGAGCCTTCCCTCACAGCTACACACCACAGGTGACAATCCTAAGGCACAAGAGAAATGTCTTTTGCAAAATCTCACCACTCAGCAGCACAGAATCCCAGGTTTTATATGTCATAGTGTAAGACTTGTTCCAATAAATCAAACATTCTTTCTGAATTTCCAACTGCCTTCCTATGTTTAGGCATCCACATCTTAAAAAAACTTCACAACATATCTAATTAGAATGTTCCACAGAACCTGCTCTTTTGAAATACCCTCGTTTGGGATAGATGTTCCTTACAAAACAAATACATTGATGTTCTAACATAAGATTTGGGTGCTCTAGCTATAACAGGTCCAAATTCCTGAATATTTTAAAATATCTCATGTTTTTCATTTTTTAGAAACAATATCCATATATTTGACAGTATTTTTCATTTCCATTCCAAAGTTTTAGTTGTTATATAGATAATCTTCAGTGTTTTCGTTTGGAAAAACTCTATTTATCTGAGTAATTAATGTATACATGATAGCTGACTTTTTTTTTTTTTTTTTAACAGTACTATGTTGAGATTCATGAAACAGAAACTGGGATTACAAAATCCTCCCATCACCTATTCTTAGCTCCCTGGGTAGATACAAACAGTTTCGTCCCCCAAGAAATATTTTCAAAGTACTAGTCATCTTTTTTTTTTTTTTTTAAACTCAGCATAAAATAGTATATATCACCTCCTTCTCCAATAGGGTAGGGCAAAAGGTAGAAGAGAATAAGGTAAATAAGATAAATCCATGAAGTTACTAAATTAATGAAGCAAAGAAGCTCATGAAAGAATAGTTTAAAATTAAAATTTGGCTAAAATACTATCCTTCACATTTCTCCAATTCTAAAGTGATGTACTTGTATCAAAGTAGAATGGAACTGTAGCTATTCTCTAGATAGGTTAAGGACCACTTTCACCTATAATGATCCACACAATGATAGCCTCTTTTTGGTTTCGCTGAAATTATTCAGGCAGCTGCCTCAATTTTTTCTTTCACTTTCCACATATAGGAACATTTCAAAGTAAAAGGAAAACCCATAGCTGGAATTTTAAATGCACAGTTTCACATTTTATTCAAAACATGAAACTTGTCAGCCTGGAGACGTCATCTCAAGAGGGAGATCATTCAACAATGACCAAAACCAAATCTATTCATAGGATCCTGCTAAAAGAATGAGATAGTCAAATTTTACTGTTTACAATGCTCTGTTTTTATCCAACTTACCAAGACAGGCAAAGAAAAATAACTATTTGAGTAGGTCAAGGACTGTGGATGGCAGTATATTATAGTTTATTTCATTTAATTCTGATTTTAGAAAAGTCTCTGTATAGCAGATATATTTCTATCTATTTTGCAGACAAATCCAGTCAAGAATTTTTACAATATAAGAAATTTGCCCGACAACATAAAGAACTAAACTGTTCTCTTGATATCAAACCCAAAAATCTATCTACTGCAGAGACATAAATGAGAAAATTTACCAATCAGGAAATTGGAAAGTAGCACTTTTTGGTGGTTTCTTTTTTTCAATGTAAAGCCTCTAAAAACTAGGTCAGTCAGTCAGTCAGTTCAGTCGCTCAGTCGTGTCCGACTCTTTGCAACCCCATGAATCACAGCACGCCAGGCCTCCCTGTCCATCACAGACTCCCAGAATTTACTCAAACTCATGCCCATCGAGTTGGTAATGCCATCCAGCCATCTCATCCTCTCTGTCCCCTTCTCCTCCTGCCCCCAATCCCTCCCAGCATCAGGGTCTTTTCCAATGAGTCAACTCTTCACATGAGGTGGCCAAAGTACTGGAGTTTCAGCTTCAGCATCAGTCCTTCCAATGAACACCCAGGACTTATCTCCTTCAGGATGGACTGGTTGGATCTCCTTGTGGTCCAAGGGACTCTCAAGAGTCTTCTCCAATACCACAGTTCAAAATCATCAATTCTTCGGCGCTCAGCTTTCTTCACAGTCCAACTCTCACATCCACACATGACCATTGGAGAAACCATAGCCTTGACCAGACGGACCTTTCTTGGCAAAGTAATGTCTCTGCTTTTTAATATGCTATCTAGGTTGGTCATGACTTTCCTTCCAAGGAGTAAGCGTCTTTTAATTTCATGGTTGCAGTCACCATCTGCAGTGATTTTGGAGCCCAAGAAAATAAAGTCTGACACTGTTTCCACTGTCTCCCCATCTATTTCCCATGAGGTGATGCGACCAGATGCCATGATCTTAGTTTTCTGAATGTTGAGGTTTAAGCCAACTTTTTCACTCTCCTCTTTCACTTTCATCAAGAGGCTTTTTAGTTCCTCTTCACTTTCTGCTGTTCTCTAAATCAGTAATAGTAATATCAAAAACATTTGGAAACTTTCTCAAGTTCTGTCCCTCAATAAATATAATAAATTAGAAGTCTTAATTACTTCTGAAAGTTAATTGACTTAGCGAACCAAAGGGAAATTAAGGAAAAAAATAGGAAAAAATAATAAAATCATTTTTGAGAATCCTTTTACTTCACAAAATCAGTTAAATCCAACAAATTGCTTTTGTTTTTCCCATTTTGTGTTAGGCCTAATCCTTACATTGAAATGTATTACATATAGTTTTCTAAATAGTTAAATGAAGCACATATGCTTAGTTTCTTGGTTGTATCAGACTCTTTGCAACCCCATGGACTGTAACTCACAGGCTCCCCTGTTCATGAGATTCTCCAGGCAAGAATACTGGAATGGATTGCCATTCCCTTCTCCAGGGAAATCTTCCTGACCTAGGGATCAAACCCACATCTCTTGTGTCTCCTTCATTGGCAGATGGGTTCTTTACCACTAGTGCCACCTAGGAACCATAGGTACATACAAAGTAAACTCCAACTTAAATGGAGTAAGATCCCAAAGGGGTTCTGACATTTACATCTAGGAATTCGTTTCTCACCAAGGGTTCGTCTTAGGATTCTACTAATCAGGAAACAGATCAGGACGACTTGGAAAGCATTACCCAGTTACACCAATTCAATTTTATCCTAGGCTTACAGAATTCAATTCCTCTAGGATGTGTTTTGAACATAAATGCATTGTGAAATTTTTCAGTATACTGTATGATTTAATGCCCATCTTAGTTAAGAACTACTGAGCAATGTATCAACCTGAATTTGCTAGAGAAGTCAGTATCTTCCATGACGCTGGTCCACATGCCCCTCTTTTTCATCATGTGTGTGTGTGTGTGTGTGTTTACACTGCTTCTATATCAGCCCCTCATCTGCCTTAGCCACTTCTGCATGTGATTGCATCAGCATTGCAATGACTCCTGCATGCATAGTAGAAGGGAGGAGTTGGAAGCCTGCTATAGGTTAGGCTTTCAGCTAGGGCTCCACAATCAGGGGCTCAGAGTCTGTGGGTTCTCTGTGTTGCCCCTATTTGTCAAGGTTCACTCAGTGCTGCATTCTAATGCGCTGTAGTTTTGATGAGTTTTTTCCTCCCTTCATCTTCCCAGTCCTCATTCATACCTCTCCTATACTGACCATTATGATGATCAAGAGGGTTTCCAATATGCAATGGATATTTCTGTTATTAAAAAAAACTAAAATCATTGTCATGGGCAGCTGAACTTTAAAATTCAATTGGTTCTTTCTAACAATGCCATATTAGGCAAGATGTTCTGAGAGATTATAATGGAAATTTTGCTACAGTCTTGGGGAACAATCATGGTCTATCACACTTTAAAATGTTTACATCTCTGTAGCTCTGTTTTATGGAACACAGCTGTAGGTTTCTGGATTTGCATTTATTTGTGTTTGAGATTTAGAAGTGGGAGTTTGTTAGGCAATACTGTCTTAGCCCAGGTGATGCAAGTGGTAAAGAAGCTGCCTGCCAATGCAGGAGGAAACAGTAAGAGACACAGGTTTGATCCCTGGATTGGGAAGACCCCTGAGGAGGGCATGGCAACCCACTCCAGTATTCTTGCCTGGAGAATCCCATGGACAGAGGAACCTGGCAGGCTATGGTCCATAGGGTTGAAAAGAGTTGGACACAACTACAGCCACTTAGCATAGGCATGCACTGCCTTAGCCTAGCAATTGTGGATCAGTCCACCTACAAACAGAGGAAAATCTCCACATTTAGAATTTTTCTATGAAAGCATACTAACCCTATCCTCCAGATTTAAATTGACCATGGGGGTTCCTTGGCAGCCCAAAGGGTAAAGAATCTGCCTGCAATGTGAGAGACCTGGGTTTGATCCCTGGGTTGGGAAGATCCCTTGGAGACGGGAATGGCTACCAACTTCATCACTCTCACCTGGGGAAGTCTATGGGCAGAGGCGCCCGGTGGGTTACAGTCCATGGGATGGCAAAGAGTCGGACACAACTGAGTGACTGCTGCTGCTGCTAAGTCACTTCAGTCGTATCCAACTCTGTGCGACCCCATAGCCGTCAGCCCACCAGGCTCCCCCGTCTCTGGGATTCTCCAGGCAAGAACACTGGAGTGGGTTGCCATTTCCTTCTCCAATGAGTGAAAGTGAAAAGTGAAAGTGAAGTCGCTCAGTCGTGTCCGACTCTTAGTGATCCCATGAACTGCAGCCTACCAGGCTCCTCCATCCACGGGATTTTCCAGGCAAGAGTACCGGAGTGGGGTGCCATTGCCTTCTCCGAATTGAGTGACTAACACACTGTTAATCAACCTAGAGGCGACATCTGCATTCTACGTTCTTTTCAGGTGAAACACTAGATACTCTGCTACTTAATCCTTGTGAAGAATTTATTTACAAATTATAGTAGTAACACTTATGGGAGATTTTCTGAAGGACATGCAATCCCACCCTTATACATACGTTTTTCTCCTTGGATCAAGACAGACCTTGAGCGCTACATGTTTGCACTCCACTGTTCACTCCTTTGTAAGATTTCTAATACTGAGTTGCACTTCAAATTGTGCCATCAGCTACTTACTTGGCTTTCTCCGTCAGTGACAAAAGTCAGCAATTCTCTTGGAATAGCTACAGTAATAGCACAAACCCACTCCTTGCAGGAAGAGCAGAAGCACAGTAGAGTCAGGCCCCAGGGAAACCCACTGTCATTCAGAAACCACCACAGTCCCCAGGATGGGCTCTCCAGCCCCAGTTCAGCAGCAGGAGCTTATTGATGACACCATTTCTGTCCACATGAAATCACCACCCCATCCCTTGCTCTGTGTCCCTTTCACTTTTTGCCTATTTATTGTCTCAGCTGCCTCTTGGCCTTTGCAACCTAACTTTTCTCTCTGTGCCCTTTGGGTCCTGCTCACACTTCCAAATAATTGCCTCCCTCTGTGTGTCTCTTAACATCAAACACTCCAAAAGAAAACATCCAATTGTTTCCTCTCAACTTCAATCACCCTTTCTGAGCAAACCTTTTTTGTCAGATGGTCTTGTAAGGCCACTGGCCAGTCTGTAAACATTAGTTCCTCTTGAGTCAGGTGCCCCTTCCTTCCCCAGGCCAATTAGCTGTGGCCATGATGTTTGTAATTGGGAGGTTTGTGAGTGAGTGTGTGTGTGTGTGTGTGTGTGTTAGAAGGGAGGCTACATAGTACAGAGAACAGTTATTTGTGGTCAAGCCAACTATGGCTACTTTCCTTTTTTTAGAGGAGCTCTGTGGTCATTGGAAGCACTCTGAATCTCAGTCTGTCTTGTTTTGAGCTGAGGAAGAGTACCCTAAAATACTTATAAGAGCCATGATATTGCATTTATTTCAGCATGGTATTGAGAATGCATCTTCACAGATCTGGTAGGGAAATTTCTCTCATATCTCAATACAAGTAAAAGTTTGTCTTATCATTTGTTTTTGCTGGCTCTGCTCTTATGAACACCATGAATTTTGTAAACAATATTCTTTCGACTGGCTGCTAAAAAATTCAAGGTTAAATTTGTGGATCACTTCTGGCAACAATACAGGGTTTTCGGGTCTGTTTCTAGAGCACACTCTATTCTTTGATCTCATTTTCTTTCCCTGTCATTTTATTTCACCTATTCATCCTCTTTTATCTTTTCTCATATATAACTAAGCCATCTCAAATCTTAATTTCAGAAGAGATGAGATATAAAAATGCTGTGATTATCTGTTAACATAATTATCCATTTTGCTAAACTATGAATTTTTCAAGAAGAGCAAAAATATTGTCATCTATGTACAAATAGAATTAAGTCCAATTCTGGTCTGCAATAGACAGTAAAAGTTTATTGAATGATTAAAGATAATACTAATGAACCTATTTGCAGAGCAGCAATGGGGACAGAGACATAGAGAACAGACTTTGGACACAGCTGGGGTGGACAGGGAGTGGAAGGAGAGGGTGGAATGTATGGAGAGAATAACACAGAAACATCATCCTATGTAAAACAGATAGCCAATGGGAATTTGCTGGATGACTCAGGGAACTCAAACTGGGGCTTGGTAACAACCGAGAGGGGTGGGATGGGGGCTTGGTAACAACCTAGAGAGGTGGGAAGGGGCTTGGTAACAACCTAGAGAGGTGGGATGGGGGCTTGGTAACAACCTAGAGGGGTGGGAAGGGGGCTTGGTAACAACCTAGAGGGGTGGGAAGGGGGCTTGGTAACAACCTAGAGGGGTGGGAAGGGGGCTTGGTAACAACCTAGAGGGGTGGGATGGGGGCTTGGTAACAACCTAGAGAGGTGGGAAGGGGCTTGGTAACAACCTAGAGAGGTGGGATGGGGGCTTGGTAACAACCTAGAGAGGTGGGATGGGGGCTTGGTAACAACCTAGAGAGGTGGGAAGGGGGCTTGGTAACAACCTAGAGAGGTGGGAAGGGGCTTGGTAACAACCTAGAGAGGTGGGAAGGGGCTTGGTAACAACCTAGAGAGGTGGGAAGGGGCTTGGTAACAACCTAGAGAGGTGGGATGGGGGCTTGGTAACAACCTAGAGAGGTGGGATGGGGGCTTGGTAACAACCTAGAGAGGTGGGAAGGGGCTTGGTAACAACCTAGAGAGGTGGGAAGGGGCTTGGTAACAACCTAGAGAGGTGGGAAGGGGCTTGGTAACAACCTAGAGAGGTGGGATGGGGGCTTGGTAACAACCTAGAGAAGTGGGAAGGGGCTTGGTAACAACCTAGAGGGGTGGGAAGGGGGCTTGGTAACAACCTAGAGGGGTGGGAAGGGGCTTGGTAACAACCTAGAGGGGTGGGAAGGGGCTTGGTAACAACCTAGAGGGGTGGGAAGGGGGCTTGGTAACAACCTAGAGGGGTGGGATGGGGGCTTGGTAACAACCTAGAGGGGTGGGAAGGGGCTTGGTAACAACCTAGAGAGGTGGGAAGGGGCTTGGTAACAACCTAGAGGGGTGGGATGGGGGCTTGGTAACAACCTAGAGAGGTGGGAAGGGGCTTGGTAACAACCTAGAGGGGTGGGATGGGGGCTTGGTAACAATCTAGAGGGGTGGGAAGGGGCTTGGTAACAACCTAGAGGGGTGGGAAGGGGCTTGGTAACAACCTAGAGGGGTGGGAAGGGGGCTTGGTAACAACCTAGAGGGGTGGGAAGGGGCTTGGTAACAACCTAGAGGGGTGGGAAGGGGCTTGGTAACAACCTAGAGAGGTGGGAAGGGGCTTGGTAACAACCTAGAGGGGTGGGATGGGGGCTTGGTAACAACCTAGAGAGGTGGGATGGGGGCTTGGTAACAACCTAGAGAGGTGGGATGGGGGCTTGGTAACAACCTAGAGGGGTGGGATGGGGCCTTGGTAACAACCTAGAGAGGTGGGAAGGGGGCTTGGTAACAACCTAGAGAGGTGGGAAGGGGCTTGGTAACAACCTAGAGAGGTGGGATGGGGCCTTGGTAACAACCTAGAGAGGTGGGATGGGGCCTTGGTAACAACCTAGAGAGGTGGGAAGGGGGCTTGGTAACAACCTAGAGAGGTGAGAAGGGGCTTGGTAACAACCTAGAGAGGTGGGATGGGGGCTTGGTAACAACCTAGAGAGGTGGGATGGGGGCTTGGTAACAACCTAGAGAGGTGGGATGGGGGCTTGGTAACAACCTAGAGAGGTGGGATGGGGAGGATGGTGGGAGGGATGTTCAATTGGGAGGGAACATAGGTAAACCTATGACAAATTCATGTTGATGTTTGGTAGAAACCAACACAATACTGTAAAGCAATTATCCTTCAATTAAAAATAAATGAATTTTTTTAAAGTTTGTCAAACTTAATGATTTTTGCCAAACTACTGGATAGTGATAAGTTTCACACTGCAGATATTTATTGAGCAAAATGTGCATCTGGAAATAAGATTTTAAGAAAACTGCCGTATTTTTGATACAATCTTGGTAACAATATCATCAGATCTCAAATTCTGATTCATCAGAGCTACAATATCTCTTTTCTTTTCATCAAACAACACTACTATAGACACTAATTGCATGAAAGCAAGATTGATATAAGTTCATAAGTTTATAAGAAAAAAAAAACATGAATTACAAGGAAGACCAAAGCCAATACTTTAAAAGCAAATTGCAAATTCTTCTAGTAATCATTTTGGCATTACTATTCATCATTGTGACCTGACTCTGAATGAAGTTGTATTTTGGTATTAGTGTCCTTTGAAATATGTAATTCCATAAGCATTCCATTGTGATGAAAGTTCTTGTGTCCATCGGAACAGAGAAAACACTGTATCACAAGTTACTCATGACAAGTTTCTGGCAACTACTTAAAGGGGACAAATAAAAGGAACAATATAATTCAATCAAGAACTGGGTAATACACAGGAGAGAAAAACAGGGCTGGACAGAAAATTAGTAGTCAGCATTATTCCTGAATGCAGCAGTTTACAATGCTTTAGAACTAACCAGAAGGAATGCATTGTGCTAACTTGATACAACAGCTAATTGATATGTGGGGCTACTTAAGTCAAAGCAAAAATTTAGCTGTAAGAGGCATTAGGAAATCTGCCATGGGGGTGTCACGTCATGGTCATGTTTCTGGGAGGAAAAAACAGCAAGTTGGGATTTCTTTTTTTTTTTTTTTCAGTGGGTTTTGTCATACATTGACATGAATCAGCAATAGATTTTTTTTTTTTTTTTTTTATTAGTTGGAGGCTAATTACTTCACAACATTTCAGTGGGTTTTGTCATACATTGATACACGTATTCCCCATCCCGATCCCCCCTCCCACCTCCCTCTCCACCGGATTCCTCTGGGTCTTCCCAGTGCACCAGGCCCGAGCACTTGTCTCATGCATCCCACCTGGGCTGGTGACCTGTTTCACTATAGATAATATACAAGCTGTTCTTTCGCAACATCCCACCCTCACCTTCTCCCACAGAGTTCAAAAATCTGTTCTGTACTTCTGTGTCTCTTTTTCTGTTTTGCATAAAGGGTTGTCGTTACCATCTTTCTAAATTCCATATATATGTGTTAGTATGTTTTCTTATCATTGGTCCCAGAAGCCCAGGAATGCCAGCGTGGTGGGCGGCTCCTGTGTGCTGCTTCAGCACTTTCAGCACGTCATTGGGGATAACTCGGCCCCATGTTCAAAGGCTGCCTGGAGAGCAGAACAAGGCTTTCCCATCGCATTCCCCCAGCGGCCCAACTCTAAATGCTTTCTTAGACTCAGAGATAAAAAGCCCTTGACCTTTTTACCTAAAACTGAAGTGCATGATCACACGAACTGATAGTCTACGCACAGCCCAGGTCCCTCCTGGAAGCAAATCCTCTTGGTTTCAGATTCTTATTCACAACCTTTCAAAAGGGAAGCATCATTGAGGCTGCAATTTGGACTCATAAAATTCTGCATTAATTATATACTGACTCTGCACTACTAAAACAAAGCTCTTTGACGAGTGGCCATCAGATACCTTTCAGCGGAGGGAGTCTCGGCTGTTATTCTTACAGAGCCCATGAAAGAGCACTGATCCTCTCTCGCAGTGGCTTTTGTTTCCAGCCCTTCTTTTTCAATGGTTGTCATGGAATCAACTTATTAACATATGAAAAGCCATACACAACACTTTTCCCTTTACCCCCGCCTCCTCCACCACCAAAGCCTGTTGCTAAAGCCTTAGTTCTTAATATTCATGTAAAGGAGGGTGGAGTGTGAGAACAGAAATAAAATTGTGGGTGAAAAAACAAAGATGTTTTCAACTTGCATCCTCTGGAGCAAAAATGGTTGATTTTCTTAGTTTGAATTTTCTCAATTTCTGTCTTTTTACGGAATCTTTCCCAGATTATGGTTACTACCATCTCCTGTCCTGTTAACAGCCAATTTATTCACCAGAATTGCTTTTAATTACCTCATGAGTCAGAGGATAGATACGCAAGCTTCACAAGTACTATGTCAACAGCTTCTGTTTATCTTAGGGTTAATTTTGATGAGCAATTCTCATTTGTTTTTAAAATAATTTTTTAATTTCTTTAAAATATTCACCTTAGTCCAGAAGTGACATAATTTTTTTTTTTTTTTAAGTGATCTTATTATCTGGACCGCAGCTCATGAAAAAAGGATAGGATCCTGTTTGGTTTGGGGAGTTGTTCTAGAGCATAGCAGTAAACTACCCCTTGTCTGCCCCTGTGTATATAGTCCAAGTGATAGACTGTTTTTCCATGTAAAAATAAACCTTGCCAACTCCCCCCAAATGCACTTATGTAACTGACTTGGAAAGGCTCTGCGAATACTAACAGAAAGACAGGAGACTTTTTAAACAAAACAGCAAAAATTTCTGAAGCACATTCTACTCTGTATACTACAGACATACAGAGTAAACCCCAGTACTACCTGTAAAATATTCTTGCATAACATACATTTACCACTTATCTGGCTTCCAAGCAATATCTCAACCTAGTCCCCATCTCAATAACTTTCATTGAACATAATGATGATGATGATGAGAGCTAACAAACAACTAGAACCATCTGCTAAGTTGTAAAAGCTTTATATGATTGACTTATTTAATACTCATAAAAATCATCTGAGCAAAAGTTGATCACTTCTACAATCCAGGGACATACTATGCTCAACTGAAAAAGTTCTTTTAGGGAAAGAAGTTTGATAAAGTATGCTTTGTCTAAAATTGACCAAGTTGGTTTGGGTAACTTCCTTGGATATTCCACAGGTAATGTTTAATTGTCAGTGGCAAACAACCAATTCAAATGAATAAGTAAGAAAGTAAACAACGAGGATATTTATTGACTCTTGTAACTAGGAAATCCAAGCAAGGCACTGACTTTAAGCATGATTAAATCTTGGGGTCAATAAATGTCCACTATATGTCTGAACTTTTCTCTCCATCCTCCCTCTCTCCCTTCATCTCTTGGCCCCACTTCCCTTGAAAGAGCTGCCTTATGCTCTGTTACAGTCAAGACTCCCTCTAAGCAGTTCAAGAA
Source organism: Dama dama (assembly GCF_033118175.1). NCBI lineage: Eukaryota > Metazoa > Chordata > Mammalia > Artiodactyla > Cervidae > Dama > Dama dama. The sequence continues at coordinate 35,913,485 of NC_083708.1, read as the reverse complement.
AATTGCTGAAGGAACTTCACATCCACTTTCTGTTCAGTAACCCCAGTGGAAAGTGGTGTCTCCTTTCTCTTTTGGTTCCCATGTGACAAAACCAGGGAAAGGGTCTGTCTGGTTCATGTGCCCAAATTTTAACTACAACTTTCCAGCTAGGGGAATATTTGGCCAGTATTGTTACTGACTACTCCTAAGGCTAGAGGTACAATATCTGTTATGCAATAAGAGAGATAAGAAAGCTTCTTGAGAATAGATAAAATCAATAGTCACCTATATTCTACACAGGCCTTTACCCCTCTGTGTTTAAAATGAAATATAACTCAAGTTAAGTAAGGATTTCTAATAATAAGCTTCCTTAGTTGTTCAGTCGTGTCCAACTCTTTGTGACCCCTATGGACTATAGCCCACCAGGCTCCTCTGTCCATGGGATTCTCCAGGAAAGAATACTGGAGTGGGTTGCCATTTTCTTCTCCAGAGGATCTTCCCAACCCAGGGGCTGAACCTGGGGCTCCTGCATGGCAGATGGATTCCTTACCATCTGAGCCACCAAGGAAGTGCCATCTGAACTAATGAAGGTAGTAGAGGTGTGTTTATTACCAGAAGAGTGTGTAACATCAAAATTTCCTTCAATGGAAATTTATGTAGCAGTGTGAAGTCCTGAACAAGTTGGAATGGACCAGTGACAAGGAGACATGGTGGAGGCCCAATTTCATTGAGATGAAGCACTTAAAAAATCATTCAAGATATACTTACTTAGCTCCTACCATGTAGCCCACACTATGTTTCACATACAGGGGAAGGAAAAATGAGAAACATCCAGAGTATCAGAAGATAGAAGCAACATATAATTACCTAACATACAGCCTGGAGGGTAAACTGAAGGTAAACAGAAACCAGGACAATCTATAGGAAAGTGATAAGGCAATGAGTTAGCCTGTGTCTAAATAAAGGAAGGCTTGAGCTCAGAATTCTCCACTCCTGCTGCCCTTTGACATCTCTGAATCCTGGGATCGCTGATCAACCCCCAATAGCAGAGGTGAGATGCAGGATTTGGCTTAAGTGGGATTGGGATAAGGAATTTGTAAAATACCCTGCTTATCTCCTGCCTGCTTGTTACCATTCCACAGGACTTAGGACAGATGTCAGGACTGCTTTGTAGCCTCCTGTTCTTGTAGTTTTCACCTATTAAGTATCTGAGAGAAGATGGTGGGAAGAGAGCTCATTTCCTACTTTATGGCATCTCATCACCCTCTCAGTCCCCTCACAAGCAGGCGTGAATGGAAATCATAGATGTGAAAACATAAAGCATCTCCTCATAGTGAGCCTGTAAACCATTCTGTCATGCACGAAAAGGCCTGTGCAGACATGAATAGTCGCCATTCTTTGGATAATATTTGGAGAGTTGTCAAGGCCCTAAGGAAATTTTGAAGACCTGAAGGAAATTTTGAAATTTTGATTCACTTCAATCACTTGTCCATTGTTGGTGGGTTTTTTTTTTTTTTTGGGGGGGGGGGGGGGATGATGTTTTTGTTGTTGTTGTTGTTTTATATGATTTTCTGTATCATTTAATTTTGTCTATGAGTAGAATTTTTTTTTCTTCCTGACCACAATCACTAGCCCACCAGGAAATTTCCTATTGTTACTTTGTTTGCTTTTCCTTCCCTCTATATATGGAAACAAATGGGCAACTTGTCTGTTGATAATTAGGCATCACTACAATTACTTTAAAAACCACAACACTGATATTGAAAATTTTACCCAAAATACCTCATTCAGTGAATCTAAATATATTTCTATACCCAGTGGATTATGTTTCAGTGAAGATAATTATTAGAAATTCATATTTCTTTTAGTAAATTAAAAAGCTTCATTAAACAGCTTTAATTTCCCATTTCCCCATACAAACACCCTCCTTTCCAATCAAGTATTCCTTCTTCAAAAATCAGTTTTGAGTACACATCTGTGAGGAACTTTCCCATATTGAATCCCTTCTATCTTGATCAATCCATCACTTTAACTTCTATAGAGATTTACAAGAATTGGTAGATAGCCAATCAATCCACAAATAATTACTGGGCATCTATAACATACTTAGTAACATGTGGAGAAATTGAAAAAAGCTATAAGACATGATCCTGTCCTCCAAGAAGCTTATAGTCTTGTTGAAGAGAAAAGATTTATACATGGAAATATTTTAAAACAATATTTGATTTATTTTCTCAAATAAATGTTCATTTTATATATCATAAAGGGAACTCTCCAAATTGTACAAAATTCCATTCCCCATTACCTGAATCTGCCTTGCTGAGGACAGAGACTTGCAATGAATTACTTTGTCACAAAGATAGGCCTTGACCTGGGCTTTGAATAGAAGCCTCCCCTGCTGAGTAGAGAAAGAAATTGTATTTCAAGTGGGGAAGTTTTGTCTCTGGGATGCTTTAAATGCAGACTTTCCCAGAAACAGAAGTAGACTAGATGGCCATGAAAGATCCTGTTCTGTTTTGTGAATTTAAGTAAACAAGATGTAAGTATCAGATACTTAAACAAGTCACATTGGAGCTACAACCTTAAAACTGTGGATCCCGTACTTGTAAGACTTGAGTGTGACCAGTTGTTAAGGGTAAGCACAGCTCTGAGTATATGTCAGAATTCACACATAAACTTCAGTATTAAAAAGCAGACTACTCAGGTCAGAAATAAACGTCATTTAAATAGAGGCTCTAAACTGTTGTTTCCCTTCTTGTGTTTGTCTAGATTTAAACTAGGTACTCCATTTTGTAGGTAGTATTTTATATTAAGCTAGTAATACATCTTCCTTCAAGTGTCCTGGCTTAGGCCAACATTATAGACTAAAGAACTCAGTTTGTGCTAACTAGAAAAGCTGTCTGCTGCAATTGATAGAACTCAAGACTTGGAGTCAGAAGACCTGAGTCTGGGTCACAGATCTCTACCCTCCTGATAAATGTACACAGTAACATCCATTCTTAGGGGTTTCTGGGAGGAGAATTAGAGGAATCTGTCAGACCAACCAGTATTCTACAGTTGGCGTCTGTCTAGATGGATTGCTGCAATGCCTATTAAATGTTAAATATTTTGAGTGTCATCTGGCATGGCGAAGACAGTTAAGAGCTCTGCCTACCTCTAGCAGAACCTAGGCAGACCAGTCTTACTCACTGCTCCAAGCAGAGAACTGACTGTAGGCTACAGCACAGGGGCCCTGTTATTCTGGAAATGAACGTCTCCTGAGCCATGAAGGTTTTGAGTTTTTAGGGGTAAGGTAAACACAAAGATGACTGCTTTGGGGTTTCAGAAGCAATTTCATTAGGCCGGACTGCTTGGTTCTCAATTTTGTCTGCTCATAGAGTCACCTAGGAGCTTTTTAAAAATACTTGGACCTACAGCAAAGGAAACCATTGACAAAACAAAAAGACAACCAACCTATTGAATGGGAGAAAATATTTGTAAATGATATGACTGTTAATATCCAACATATAAAAATAGGTAAAATAACATTTAAAAAATAACCCAGTTAAAAAGTGGGAAGAAGAACAGAACAGATATTTTTCCAAAGAAGACATGCAGATGGCCAACAGGCCATGAAAAGATGCTCAACATCACTGTTCATTAGGGAAATGTAAATCAAAACCACAAGGAGATATCACACCTGTCAGAGTAACTGTCATCAAAAAGAATGCAAATAACAAATGTTAGGTAGGACGTAGAGAAAAAGGAACCCTTGAACACTGTAGATGGGAACATAAATTGGTACAAAACAGTGTGGAGATTTCTTTAAAAACTAAAAATAGAATTACCATATGACCCATCAATTCCACTCTTGGATACATAGCTGAAAAAAACAAAAACACTAATTTGAAGAGACATGCACCCCAACATTCATAGTAGCATTACTCACAAGAGCCAAGACATGGAAGCAATCTAAGTATCCATCAGTAGATATATCTATCTCAATCAATACATATATATATAAATCAATTCAATTGTGTGTATACATATACACAATTGAATACTACTTAGCCATAAAAAAGAATGAAATTTTTCCATTTGCAGCAATATAGATGGACTTGGGGAGCACTTTGCTAAGTAAAATAAGTCAGAGAAAGACAAATACTGTATGATATCACATATGTGGAATCTAAAAAACACAAAAAACTAGCGAATATAAAAAAAGAAGCAGACTCAGACATAGAGAATAAACTAGTAGTTATCAGTGGGGAGAGGGGAGAAAGGAGGAACAATATAAAAGCAGAGGATTAAGGGATTAAGAAGTACAATCACAACAAATTATGGAAAATTCTTAAAGAGATGGGCATACCAGACCACCTGATCTGCCAGTATGCAGTGTCAAGAAGCAACAGTTAGAACTGGACATAGAAAAACAGACTGGTTCCAAATCAGGAAAGGAGAATGTCAAGGCTGTATATTGTCACCCTGCTTATTTAACTTTTAGGCAGAGTACATCATGAGAAATGCCAGGCTGGATGAAGCACAAGCTGGAATCAAGATTGCCGGGAGAAATATCAATAACCTCAGATACGCATATGACACCACCCTTATGGCAGAAAGCAAAGAAGAACAAAAGAGCCTCTTGATGAAAGTGAAAGAGGAGAGTGAAAAAGTTGGCTTAAACCTCAACATTCAGAAAACTAAGATTATGACATCCAGTCCCATCACTTCATGGCAAATAGGTGGGGAAACAGTGAAAACAGTAGCTGACTTTATTTTTGGGGGCTCCAAATCACTGCAGATGGTGACTGCAGCCATAAAATTAAAAGACACTTGTTCCTTGGAAGAAAAACTATGACCAACTTAGACAGCATATTAAAAAGCAGAGACATTACTTTGCCAACGAAGGTCTGCCTAGTCAAAGCTATGGTTTTTCCAGTAGTCATGTATGGGTGTGAGAGTTGGACTATAAAGAAAGCCGAGTGCCGAAGAATTGATGCTTTTGAACTATGGTGTGGAGAAGACTCTTGAGAGTCCCTTGGACTGCAAGAAGATCCAACCAGTCCATCCTAAAGGAAATCAGTTCTGAATATTCATTGGAAGGACTGATGCTGGAGCTGAAACTCCATTACTTTGGCCACCTGATGGGAAGAACTGACTCCTTTGAAAAGATTCTGATGCTGGGAAAGATTGAAGGCAAGAGGAGAAGGAGACAACAGAGAATGAGATGGCTGGATGGTATCACCAACTCTATGGATATGAGTTTGAGGAAGCTCTAGGAGTTGGTGATGGACAGGGAAGCCTGGTGTGCTGCAGTCTATGGGGTTGCAAAGAGTCGGACATGACTGAGTGACTGAACTGAACTGACTGAAGAAGTACAAACTATTCTGTATAAAATGTTACAAGTAATACAGCAAATATTTTTATAACTATAAATGGAGTATAACTACACTTCAATTTTTAGAAAAAGATTAAAAAATAAATACATGTGCCTGGACTCCACCCTAAACCAAATTAAATCAGAATCTTTATGTGTGGGGTCATAGAAATCTTCCTCGAGTGATATCACTATGCAATCCATAAAAGAGGACCATCACAGGTATACATTCATTACAATCCAGTTTATGAAGCTAAGAGCACATTATTTTGATGAATCTCCATCTGCTATACTGTAGTGGTCATGGTAGCAAGAATTCACTTTCTAAAGGAAACATCCTCCTATAAAGGATCAATGTTATATGCACGATCCATAAATCCAAGCGAGAGGGCTAACTCTTCTGTACCCTGCATCTTACAATTGTGTCCAACCTCATCTTTTAACAGCAGCTCTCTTAATGGGATGAAGAGTCCATGGGGTCAAAAAGATATTCCCCCCAATCCCGACACATACCCTCAATCATACTTCAGTTTCCCAGGACCCTGGAATTCCCTTTCCAACCAGCCAGAGTCAATATCCAGGAACTGTATGAGGCCTCTTTCCTGGGACTGTGCGCCTGAGTGCAAAGTGGGCACATCTCTAGGCCAAGGAATGGCCCTGGGGGTACTGATGGTGGGAGTGTAGGTGGGACTTGGAAACATGAGGTAGAGGGTCCAGCAGGAGTTTGTGAGGCCACACACATTGCAATGTGGAGCCAGAATGTGAAGAGAAGGGTGTGGACCTGGGACCAAGGACAGTGTGCTGGGCACTAAGAGGCCAGCTCTCCCTGACCACTGTGATCCAGAATGAAACTCCAAGGAGTCAGAGAAATTCAAGTTTGAACCCAGCCACTAGATGATCAATAAAAACATGTTTATCACAGAAGGAGAGTAGAATGTATTTTACATTTTATCGAAATAGTTTTCAAGCTTGAACCATAACTTTTAAGTATTTCAGCATATGGCTTGTGCATCTCCAACTGGATGCTTACACTGGGTCCACATGTGTTAGAGGCAAGCCTGGAGAACATGTCTTTGCCCTGCTTCCCTATGGCATGTTTTCTTATTTGAAATCAGCAGCCATGGAAGCTTTCCAAGACTGTTCAAATGCAATGAGAATGTGGTCCATCAAAAATGCTGTCTGGTTTTATTGCACACAAGAGGTTGTTAGCTCTGGCAGCCTAACCAGATTCGTCTCTGTTCTCATTGTCCCTTCAGGCTCCCCAGCCAAATCCTAATGGGGTAATGAGTTTGCGCCTCTGAGATTTGAGAGAGAGGCCGAGGGAAGCATAATCAAGCAAATCACCAAGTGTTGAGCTAAAAGACAGAAGGCCTCTGCTTCTTGGACTTCATTTCCAATTCACTTCATTTGGGTTTGTTTTTTTGTTTTGGTTTGGTTGTTGGCAGTAGGGGAAAAAAAAAAGGAATGGTCTCAGCTTTTACTCTTAGAAAACCTGAAGCATGATAACTACCCTGGTTCACAGGCACTCTGTAAGGAAGATCACAAAGAACAGGGACTGTTTATAGCTTACATATGAAAATGCATAAGAAATCATCCTTCCCCCTCCCCCCATTTGTTAATCTGGCAGGATTTCCTAGGGCTTTAGAAAGGAAATGTGACTGTGTTTTAAGAGAAGCTACAATAGGAAAGTTGGGGGAATTGGGCAGAGAAGGCCAAGGGCAGAATTCAATTCACACTTTATAAATCTGGCACCCGTGTGTGCGAACTGCTTCATGAACTGGCCTGTGCTGGGCAAGGAAGAAACCTGAAGAAAACCAAGAGTTATTCTCAAGCAGTCAGTGCTGCCAGTGAATTCACCATGAACCAGCAGGGGTAGGAAACTCTGGAATCCAGGAAAATTCTACAGAGACCACTGACAGAGACTCTGCAGTTGCCAAAGCAGCTCATGGATATTGCACACCAAAGGGGTGGTTTGGCCCTAGAAGGAAATAGAAGTCCCTGAGCCTGGGCCTCTGTGGAACATGGCACAGGCCCCAGGACAGTGGGGCTCCTCTGGGGCTACGGTGGCCCCGTGATGCTGCTGATATTTTGGTGAGAGCAGGCAGGCAGGCAGGGAGGAGGCAGTGTGGGAAGTAGCCCTCACAGACGCTAGCATAAAAGAGCCTGTTTACTTGGTGATTAGCAGAGTGAAATACAAGGCTCAGGTTTCATCTGCTGAGGGAAGAATGGTTATTTTCCCCTCTGTGTGGCCTCGGTCAGGCACTGGGAATGTGCTGCGCTAATCAGCTTCCTCTCAAGAAGGTGGGATTTCAGCTGCAGGTGGGGTTATCTCCCTGGTGCCATGATGTGTGAGGGCTGGGGGCTTGTCTGGGCTTCTGAGTTTATGTAACGAGTAAGGGGCTGAGTCACAGAGGAGTTACCTGTCAACCAGGCTCCCCTCAGGGTCTGTGTTTACCATATCTGTGTCACTGCAGGAAGGTCACCAACACTGCCTCGCAATGCCACTGGGGTGGGATGGACTACCAAAGAGCTTCTTGGGGCACAGGGAAGGAATAATCAGTCCTCTCTTTTTGCCACACGTGGACCTACCCACATCCATTGCACCCCAATCGCACGTACAGTGGAAAGGTTACTCTCTGTGCCTCGAAGCCTGGAATCACTGGACTACTGAATTCTTCCACCATTTCCCCCAGAGAAGTCTGAACCAAGAAGCAGTTCATATAGTGGAAAGGATACAAACTGCAAACACAAAGAGCCCTTGGTTTGACTGCTTGTCTTCTACTGTCTAACTGTGTGACCTTGGATAAATTATTTAAGCCTCCCACATCTCAATTTCCTAACATGTAAAATAGAGATGATAATAATAGCTACATCATAGAATGATTAGGCTGATTAAATTAAATAACTCCTTATAGGCACTCAGTATGAGGAAGCTGTTATTAACAGGAAATGTGCTTTTCAGAGGAGCCAGTCCCTTCTACCCTCCCTCCCCTTCATAAAGCTTGGACCTCAGCAGGAGCATCATGGCAATTCCGGCTCGGAGCTACAATGCTGACTTCTGCTCTCCAAATGGTAACTCTAGATGCTCCCACTGCAAATATTACCGTTTGGACAGAACTTTCAGAGAAAATGATTCCAGAAAACAATCTAAGGGGCTCCTTCCCTTCTCCTCCATGCTATCCCACCCACCTCCACATGTGACAGACAATGTGTTAGAAAGCTGAGCTGAGGAAATAAAGTCTGGGGAAAGGATGAGGGATGTGGTTCCTCTGGGAAGTAGTGATGGGTAAAGGCAGTTGAGGGCCATGACCTTGAAAAGACATTAGAGGTTGTCTAGGGAGATCCAACCAGTCCATCCTAAAGGAGATCAGTCCTGGGTGTTCATTGGAAGGACTGATGCTGAAACTGAAACTCCAATACTTTGGCCACCTCCCACGAAGAGTTGACTCATTGGAAAAGACCCTGATGCTGGGAGGGTTTGGAGGCAGGAGGAGAAGGGGACGACAGAGGATGAGATAGCTGGATGGCATCACCGACTTGATGGACATGAGTTTGAGTAAACTCCGGGAGTTTGTGATGGACAGGGAGGCCTGGCGTGCTGCGATTCATGGGGTTGCAGAGTCGGACACAACTGAGCGACTGAACTGAACTGAGGGAGATCCTACACGGCATGGCTCATAGTTTCATTGAGTTAGACAAGGCTGTCGTCCATGTCATCAGTTTGGTTGGTTTTCTGTGACTGTGGTTTTCATTCTGTCTGCCCTCAGATGGATAAGGATAAGAGGCTTATGGAAGCTTCCTGATGGGAGAGACTGACTGAGAGGGAAACTGGGTCTTGTTCTGATGGGCGGGGCCATGCTCAGTAAATCTTTAATCCAATTTTCTGTTGATGGGCAGGGCTGTGTTCCCTCTCTGTTGTTTGACCTGAGACCAAACTATGGTGGAGGTAATGAAGATACCGGCGACCTCCTGCACACACTGCTGCACTCAGTGCTCCTGACCCTGCTGCAGGCCACCCCAGATCCACGTCTCCACTGGAGACCCCTGGGTACTCACAGGCAAGTCTGGGTCAGTCTCTTGTGGGGTCACTGCTCCTTTCTCCTGGGTCCTAGTGCACACAAGGTTCTGTTTGTGCCCTCCAAGAATCTGTTTCCCCAGTCCTGTGTAAATTCTGGTGGCTCTATGGTGGGATTAATGGTGACCTCCTCCAAGAGGGCTTATGCCACACCTAGGTCTGTTGCACCCAGAGCCCCCGCCCCTGCAGCAGGCCACTGCTGATCCGTCCCTCTGCAAGAGACACTCAAACACAGTTCTGGCTCAGTATCTGTGGGGTCTCTGGGTCCTGGTGCACACAAGGTTTTTTGAGCCCTCTGAGCATCTCTGGTGGGTAGGGGGTTTGATTTTAAACACAATTTCACCCCTCCTACCATCTTGCTGGGGGCTCTCCTTTGCCCTCGGATGTGGACTGTCTCTTTTGGTGGGATCCAACATTCTCGTGTTGACAGTTGTTCAGCAGTGAGTTGTAATTTTGGAGTTCTCACGGGAGAAGAAAAACGCATGTCCTTCTACTCCACTATCTTAAATGAATATATGGTTCCAAGTCGGGAAAGGAGTATGTCAAGGCTATATATTGTCACCCTGCTTATTTAACTTATATGCAGAGTACATCATGAGAAATGCCAGGCTGGGTGAAGCACAAGCTGAAATCAAGATTGCCGGGAGAAATATCAATAACCTCAGATACGCATATGACACCACCCTTATGGCAGAAAGCAAAGAAGAACAAAAGAGCCTCTTGATGAAAGTGAAAGAGGAGAGTGAAAAAGTTGGCTTAAACCTCAACATTCAGAAAACTAAGATTATGACATCCAGTCCCATCACTTCATTGCAAACAGATGGGGAAACTGAGAGACTTCATTTTTTGGGCTCCAAAATCACTGCGGATGGTAACTGCAGCCATGAAATTAAAAGACGCTTACTTCTTGGAAGAAAAGCTATGACCAACTTAGACAGCATATTAAAAAGCAGAGACATTACTGTGCCAACAAAGGTCCATCTAGTCAAGGCTATGGTTTTTCCAGTAGTCATGTATGGGTGTGAGAGTTGGACTATAAAGAAAGCTGAGCACCAAAGAATTGATGATTTTGAACTGCGGTATTGGAGAAGACTCTTGAGAGTCCCTTGGACTGCAAGAAGATCCAACCAGTCCATCCTAAAGGAAATTAGTCCTGAATATTCATTGGAAGGACTGATGCTGAAGCTGAAACTCCAAAACTTTGGCCACCTGATGCAAAGAACTGACTGACTGGAAGAGACCCTGATGCTGGGAAAGACTGAAGGCAGGAGGAGAAGGGGACAACAGAGGATGAGATGGCTGGATGGCATCACCAACTCGATGGACATGAGTTGTAAGCTCCAGGTGATGGACAGGGAAGCCTGGTGTGCTGCAGTCCATGGGATTGCAAAGAGTTGGACATGACTGAGTGACTGAACTGAACTGAACTTAGGGAGATCCTTCATTTTGTTACCAAATTGGTTGATCTGTATCCAGGCTGGGGACCTAGCCTGGGCTGAGATGTGCACTGATCCCATTCTTGTTGCCTTTGAAAGGAAAAAAGAAAAGGAAATGTTCCTTACTAGGGTAAAACTCTTGTAGTTGAGTATCTTGGAGAAACTGCATGGTGGTTTTCAACTGAAGATCACAGACAGCTGAATTCTGACATTAAAAATTGTTCAGCACAGTGCTTATTATGGGAACGCTTTATTATCTAAGTATTAAACACTTCACCATGCCATCAACAAATTGAAGCTTTGAAAAAGTGCAGAAGAAAGACTTTCCTGGTGGTCCAGAGGCTAAAACTCCAGGCTCCCAAAGCAGGGGGCCTGAGTTCAATCCCTGGTCAGGGGACTAAGTTCCCACATGCTGCAACTAAAGATCACTCTTGTCAAAACTACAACCCAGAGCAGCCAAATAAATAAAAACAGATTAAAAAAAAAAAACAGAAAAACCACAGATGAAAGGAGGAAAAAAACACAGAAAAAGAAAAGCTTTACTTAATTGTTTTTAGCAGAATGTTCTTATTGAGCAGTGAAAGGTAGTAACTGGTAAGAACCAGGTTTGTATACATCATTTAATAAAAGACAATTTGTTTCTCTGCATTCTCACTATGATGAGTATTGGGCTAATATTTTTAAAATATCAATTTGGTATTAAATTGCACATTATCCCAAGTTGCCATCATGTCCAGCCCCTCGTGGTATTATCTCAAAAACAATTTTTGTTTTTTTAGAATAAATAACTGAAGATCTATTGAAGTTGTTCATGGTCTAAATAAAGCAGAACCAGCATTCTAGAGACAGTCAAATGGATATTTCCCCTGGGAAGTACCTACTGATGAAAAACAATAGGTTGAAGAGCTGAATGCATTCCAGTTTTCCTGTGGTCTTAATTACTAAATCTGTTTGATTATGTGGTTAATCAAATTGACTGTGAATTAGCTTAAATGGCTAGGAGAGGGAAAAGCACATTGATCCTGTTTTCTAGATGGTAGTTTATGTCAAATAAACACCGGCCTTTCCTAAATATCTCTAGGGAATGAGGCTTAGTATTGTTTTTTGATTAATTTTTCCAATGATTAAATGCCTTAAAATCCAAATATTATTTTGCAGACCTAACCCAAACTTTCTTGGTGTAAACAAAATGATCTTTGTTCAAGATTATTTTTGAAGTATGGATGTCCTTCTCTCAGATTCATTTTACACTCTGGAAAAATTGCCCATCTCATTCAGAATAAAATTCAAACTCCTTAATGTTGCCTAAAAGACCCATTCATAATCTATCTAATCACCCTTTTCACCTCTCTGACCACATCTCCTCCCACTCTCTTCTGCACCCTCCATCTGCTTCTTACAGGCACACTGACTGCAGAACATTAAAAACACTAGACTCCTGTCCCATGGCCCTTGCATCTGCTGTTTATTCTGTCTAGAGCCACTGTTCCCAGATATCTACCTAGCATATTCCCTCACATCATTCAGTTTTCAGCTAAATGTCCCTTGACTAAAGAGCCTTTCCCTGATAGCTCTATGTAAAACAGCCACTCAACAACTTAACAATTGCATAAATATCTCCATATACCCTGGACTTTTCAACATCTTCTCCTCAAATATACATATATATATACATATATACATATATATTTATATATTGTATGTCTTCACTATTGATGATAAAGTTTATGAGATCAGGGTCCTTGTTTTTATTCACTAGTATATCCCCTCCACCTTTTATGGAGTATTGAATATCTCTATGTGACAGACCCTTGAGACATGTACCAAAATGAAAAGTGCAAAATTAAAAGATGTAGGAGCAGTCTTTCCAGCATGAGAAGGGTAGGATGTCAAGAGATTATGAATTTTGTGAGCCTTTCTATCCCTTTTGTTCTCCAATAAAGCAAAGATAACAGCATAAACAAGTTTCTTCCAAAGTCCTTTCAATTTTTTTTTTTTTGAATATGCAATCGTCCTATTGTGATTGCTTTCACAATTCTTAATGGTCTTATCTTTACAGACTAGTTTCTCTCATTCATAAAACATTTTTAACAGATTGAATTTTCTCTTAAACAAAAGGTTAATTTTATGGTTGTAAAAAGGCATGACATGTTTGGGGAATTAATTGTTCCTGACTCTTGCATATAACTTGAAGTCATGAGTTTCAGCAAGACTAACTACAGACAAACTCAAGCAATTTTAGGGGCTCAAATGTGGCTAGGTTCAGGAAAAATACTAGGAGATATCTATCCGACGGGGCTTCCCTGGTGGCTCAGTGGTAAAGAACCCTCCTGCCAATGCAGATGTAAGAGACATGGGTTTGATATTTGGGTCAGGAAGATACCCTGGAGTAGGAAATGACAACATGCTCCAGTATTCTTGCCTAAGAAATCCCTGGATAGAGGAGCCTGGCAAGCTGCAGTCCATGGGGTCACAAAAGAGTCTAACATGACTGAGCAACTGAACAATACCAACAATTTATTTGATACCTATCTGTGTGTTTGGGTCGAATGCCCACTCTGAATGAAAGCTCCATGCGGAGGGCAGCACACTAATCTTATTCATTCATGCAGTAGCCACCTAGTACCTCTACCTCGCAGAGGGCCAGGGAGTAGTGAACTATTAGTGAACAGTTGATTCTGTGTCAGCCTCAGTGTATTCAGTGCTCTGTCTTCTCCTGGCCTTCTTGGATATTTTGTTTTAGGCATGTTTGTGTCTTTGCTTCATACTCCTATAGAAAGATACTGTCTTTCTAGATAAAAGTTGAAATACTATCTTCCCAAGGAGCCCTTTGATTGTGAGCACCCCTGGATCATCATACTTCTCAGTATTTTTACTTCTCTTCCCACCAAAGGAAACACCTGCAGACTTTGAAACAGACAATGAAGCTAACTACTTTATTTATCCATACAAAGCATTTGGGCTTAGTTGGAGATTTTGGCCACTATTTGGGACAGTTCCTATGTTGTCAAACATGTTTAGCCATCCCCAAAGGGAGCCTTATTACACTGCTTCCTACACAGCAAGGAGAGAGAGAGGAGGGGTGGTGAGTTATGTATGGGAAATAGGAGAAAGGCCTTTTTCTTACCTCTGGGGATTGTCAATGGTTGATATGGAAGATTACACTGGAACAAAGATTGCATTGCTGGTTTGTGTAGTTTCTGCTCTACTTGTACTACATTATTATAGACTAGTTCTATTGTCTTGGTGGACAATAGAGGGTTTTATTTCAACATTATGTACAGAATGTCTGTATGGCCTCTTTCTTCTCTCCCCCAGATGCAGGAAGATATTTAGTATCAGATTTCTGAAGGAGCCATGTCAAAATGAGGAGGTATAAACATTTCCTTTTTTTTCTTCTTGCCCCATGTCAGCTTTCAAAGTCCAATGATTCTGTCATTTGGGATAAAGTCATAGCACAGTAGAATACAACCTTAATTGGCAACTCTGTACAAATAAAAATGAACAATAAAATGAAACCTTAAAAGGATGAGTTCTATTTCAAACAGTGAAGGATAGGTCTTTAAGTAGTTTAAGAAAAAGATAGGTTAAGCATAAATACTCAGAAAATTCCACTTTTGGGTAAAATCTCTCCTTTTCCTTCTCTCTCCCTGTTCCTACTTCATCATATACATATGCAAAATCAGAAGTTTTATATACCCAGATAGATACACAAATATACAATGTATAACCAGTGCATTTCCACAGTTGGTTCAATTAAATCATTGCTTCCTAGTGTAATTTACTAGGATGTATATTCATAATGCTTTCAAAATTTGCATTCAACTACAGTTTATGTTCTATCTGATTTCATGATTGTCTCCTCCCATTGATGAGTCAAGGATAATTCCTACATATCCTAGTCCTATGTAGGCAGCTAGTCGACTGGAACCTACTCAATGCAATGTCAAGTATTAACAAGCCTTTTTTTTTTTTTTTTGTAAATTTGACTAAGAAGATAAAAATTATTCCAGAGGATTCAAGACAACAATCCAATGTCATTGTCCTAAACATCCTAAATTATCCATGCCAGCTTTAGCAATTAAGGACGGTTCCCTGTTAGAAAACAAATCCCAGTCCTCCATATATACTTAACCTTAATTATCCCCCATTAGACATTTCATCAAAAAATTTGACCTGCTCAAATTATTTCACTATTAACTAACTGCCACTTAAAGCTATCCTAATCTGTCTCTTGCTAAAGAAAATTGGTTTAGTGGGAATATTGCCTTTGTGTCTTCCTGTATACTTAAAATTTCTGTGCTGTAGCTTCTCCATCTTCAAACAGAAATGCTTCGTCAGAGGGATGGGGGAAGGTTGAACAGGTAATGTCCATAATGCGCCCATGCTCTCGAAGAGTGTAGGGAGTGGAAGGTTGCAAAAGGAAGCATATTGGACTTAAGATGATAATCATTATCTATCATTTGATTAACGTTTTTTAAATCACTGACTGAATTTGTTTCATAAGTAAATCATGGACAAAATAAGTTGCACATTTTTTGAAGTCTTAGCAGAAACATAACTGATTTTATTGGTTTACTAATCAACACAAACTCAATTCCCCAGGGAAATAAAATAACACTCCCACATTCCACATCTTCTCTTCCTTTTATTCATATTGCTACTACCACCTTCCAACTCTTATCACATCACACCTTGAGTGTTGCAGTTTCCCAACTGACCTTCTTCCCTCCTGTGGTTCATCCTGAAAACTGCCCTTAATCATTTTCTTAAAGCACAGAGAAGTCACCAAGCTCCTACTTAAAATCTCACTCTCTCTTCACTGCCTAGAATTTAGACCAAACCACTTAGGCTTAATATCTGGCTCCCAACTATTCTTCCAGTTTCCAGTTCTATTACTCAAGGTTGAGCTCTACATGCAACTTTTTAAAGATTCTTTTCTGATCACAGAATGCCCTTCTAGTGCCCATACTATTACTTATGCTGTGGCTTCTTAGCCAAGCATGGTTTTCTAATCTTTACCAAAAGGAAGTCTACATACTTTAGCTTCAAATATTATTTCCATTACAGCCAGAATATCTTCTATATCACATTTCTAGAGCATACAGTCTTCATCATGTATTCATATAGCCTGTCATCGCTGCCAGGAATACTACCTGTGTAATATTAACCCTCCCACCAGACTGCAACCTAGAGGAAGGCAGAAGTCATATCTTGCATAGTACAATATCTGGAACAATGTCATGTTGAAAGAGAATGATGTTACTGAGTGGATGCTCTCTGAGTGACTGAATTAATAATATAGATAAAAACATAGCTTTAAGGAAAAAAAGAAAGACCATGATTTTTTTTAAAAGAATGAAAAACCATTCTGTCAATAAGATAACTAACACAGACTGTGAACACATCATGCTATGAGCCATTTCTTATGAAAATTCCCAGGGGAAGATGATACCAGGACCAAATCCTCATATGTATCCTACTTGCATTAGGAATAAAATATTCTCAACCTAATACCATAGTTTTTGCCAGTCAGGGCAAATGAATCTTTACCATTGATGGATGCTCCAGTATTTCAGAAACAGACTGGTCATTTGCATCATTAAATGATGCTTGTAGTTAAAGCATAAATGAACCCATGGTCAATTCACAATGATGATTCAGTCTACAAGACAGTGCATGTCTAGATAATGAATTCCATTAACACTGTGCAGAAATTCTTAGCTAGATGTCTGAAAGCATTTGCAAAGATAATGTTTTCACTAGTTCTTAAATACCTTGGGGCAAGGGAAACCATAAAACCTAATGAATCAGTGACTGAAGGGTGGAAGGGAAATAATATCACAGACATCAGAAGGATTTTGAATGATCTAGTGAAATACTCTACCCTATATTTTTCTAAAATTGTTCTATGGGAAACAATTCACCAGAATGTATTTATATATGACTTTTCCCCTCACACAATAAAAAGTAATTACCACGCAATTAGATTGCTAGCTGCATGCCAATTTAATTAAGGAAGTGACTTAAATATGGCGTGCATACATTGTTCTTTTATATCAAAAATCCTGGCATCACATTACACTAATCTCAAATGTTTCCTGTCTTCCAAGTATGAAATGATAAACACCTTCTGGATCTATGTTTGCTTTCTCATAAATGCTGTTTTCAGAAACATATAACATGGAACAACAGATTGGTTCCAAATAGGAAAAGAAGTACGTCAAGGCTGTGTATTGTCACCCTGCTTATTTAACTTATATGCAGAGTACATCTTGAAAAACACTGGGCTGGAGGAAGCACAAGCTGGAATCAAGATTGCCGGGAGAAATATCAATAACCTCAGATGTGCAGATGACACCACCCTTATGGCAGAAAGTGAAGAAGAACTAAAGAGCCTCTTGATGAAAGTGAAAGAGAGTGAAAAAACTGGCTTAAACCTCAACATTCAGAAAACTAAGTACATGGCATCTGGTCCCATCACTTCATGGCAAATAGATGGGGAAACAATGGAAACAGTGGCTGACTTTATTTTTCTGGGCTCTAAAGTCACTGCAGATAGTGACTGCAGCCATGAAATTAAAAGAAGCTTACTTCTTGGAAGGAAAGTTATGACCAACCTAGACATCATATTAAAAAGCAGAGACATTACTTTGTCAACAAAGGTCCATTTAGTCAAGGCTATGGTTTTTCCAGTGGTCATGTATGGATGTGAGAGTTGGACTATAAAGGCTGAGCACTGAAGAATTGATGATTTTGAACTGTGGTGTTGGAGAAGACTCTTGAGGGTCCCTTGGACTGCAAGGAGATCCAACCAGTCCATTCTAAAGGAGATCAGTCTTGGGTGTTCACTGGAAGGACTGATGTTGAAGCTGAAACTCCAATACTTTCGCCACCTGATGCGAAGAGCTGCCTCATTTGAAAACACCCTGATTCCGGGAAAGACTGAGGGCAGGAGGACAAGGGGACGATGGAGGATGAGATGGTTGGATGGCATCATTGACTCAATGGACATGGGTTTGGGTGGACTCCGGGAGTTGGTGATGGACAGGGAGGCCTGGCGTGCTGCGGTTCATGGGGTCACAAACAGTTGGACATGCCTGAGTGACTGAACTGAACTGATAACATGGCTTCATAGCCCAAGAAATGAAAGTATTTGATAGGAGAAAGCTGTTTTCTACCTAAATGTTTCAGATCATTTACACTGGGGAGTCCTGCTGATCACCTGTCTATTGGCTTCACTGACTTTGATGACTTAGATGTAAAAGTAAACGAGAAGCTGTCTGAGAAGTATGATTTTAAGGATGAATGCCAAAATTCCACCAAGGAAGTTTTCTGTCTTTCAAGTCTTTCCTCCTTTTACAATTTCAACTAACCCTCCCCTCCGAAAAGCAAACTTTTAAAGCTCTTATCAATTATTTGCAGATGGGTGCTAGTGGAGAATCTGAGAACGTAAGGCTTTGGAAAAGGAACAGGAGAGATGAGCAAGAACCCTGAAGGTGGGGAAGGTTAAATGGATGCGTGTAATTGTGGAGAGTAGGGCATATAGATGGAGAAGGCAATGGCACCCACTCCAGTACTCTTGCCTGGAAAATCCCATGGACGGAGGAGCCTGCTAGGCTGCAGTCCATGGGGTCGCTAAGAGTCAAACACGACTGAGCGACTTCACTTTCACTTTTCACTTTCATGCATTGGAGAAGGAAATGGCAACCCAATCCACTGTTCTTGCCTGGAGAATCCCAGGGACTGGGGAGCCTGGTGGGCTGCCATCTATGGGGTCACACAGAGTCGAACACGACTGAAGAGACTTAGCAGCAGCAGCAGCAGCAGCAGGGCATATAGAGGATTACCTTATAGAGAGCAAGACACTAATCTGAACCTTCTCACTTCTCAGTGGAGGTTATAGTCACTCCTGGATACAAGATCATGACCAAATGTATCATGTGAAAGTGGTGGAACTTCTGCGAAGAGGTGGTGACCTTAGGCCTTAAAGATAACCCTCTTCCCGATAAAATCATAGTTGTAGACAGGAAGTCTTCCATAGTGGCTTAGTGGTAAAGAATCCACCTGCAATGCAGGAAATGCAGGTTTGATCCCAGGGTCAGAAAGATCTTCTGGAGAATGAAATGGCAGCCCACTCCAGTATTCTTTGCCTGGCAAATCCCAAAGACAGAGGAGCCTGGTTGGCTACAGTTCATGGGGTCACAAAGAGTCGGACATGACTTAGCAACTAATCAACAACAACAAAAGACAGCAAACTAAACTGTAGAAATACACTGAAGGAAGCAACTGAAAAATTACTGGGAAGACCATGTAATTTATCATTCAAATGAGGATACAAAAAGGCCACCATTTCTAATTATATCAAGATGACAGGCAAGCTATAACATATGATTATCCTACTTACAATTCCATTTTTGCCCATGAGTGACTATTAATATCTTTCTGGTATTTTGGATAACTAATTTTCATCTTTAATTGTCCTTGAAAGCTGAATGATTGATTCCACAGCCACTATTGTCCTCAAACAGCATTTGCTTTCTAACTTCTGATCTAGTTTGCAACAATGTATTAGATGTTCAGTTAACTTAACAAACCCTTGGATGACAGGGGACCTTGGGATAAAGAGTGGCATGATTGCAAAGGTTAGATGCTTTTCTAACAAGAAGTCAATTCTTTCACAAAGGATGGAGACTGCTCCTGGAGGACTCTGAGACAGTAGGGATCTGGAAAGTAGACTGACCTCTTCCAAGAGAAAAAGAAACCTTTTTAAGCATTGAAGGAAAATTCTGACTAAGAGAGAATGAGGAAAAGTTCTTAGCATCTTTGTTATGAAGGGGGTGAATGGCTCATTTATTTTACAAAGATACTCTATAGTTTTATTCCATGTCTCCATAAATGGTATTGGATTGATTCTCCAATGCCAAGCTATGGCTATCCTTCCCCTTCCCCTCTTTCAAAGTCAAGACTTTGTATGACTATCATCCTCAAGTTAAAACCTACACGGCTCATGGATAGGATCAGTCACTGGGAATAGACTCTGCATCATATGAAACAACTCTTTGGCCTGTTTTGATTTTATTTTCTCCGCATAGGGAACAACCAAGATCACTGAGAAAGTTCTGAGGTTTAATCTTCTGAGCTAATTTTAACAATAACCAAAAAAGTAGTGCTGAGAATGGTGCATGGATTTCAATATAAAGACCTGAAAATGCTTTCAATTTTGTGCTACGGTTTTTGTCAATTAAAAAAAAAAAAAAGCAGAGGTTGTATTTCAATGCAATCACATGCACAAACCAGGCCATGATTTTCCTAAATTGCACTTACTAAATGGAATTTACCAAAGCACAGACCCATTTTTTCCCCCCTGTGGGGCATACTATTTTAGTTCTCCAATGAAACTCAGTTCTGTGCAGTTCAAGATTGAGCTAAAGCTATAATAAATCCACATTTAATACTTCCATTTATTTATCAGGAGATTTAAAATTATAGGTTTCTATATACTCTATTTTAATAGACCAGGATATATATGGCCATGGAAGTTGATCCCTTAGCTTTTTCACCTACTTATTCTCTGTTTATCAATTCACTTTGGTTGGAGACATATTTATTACAATGCTATTGGCTGAGTAAAACATAAAATGGATAGATTTGCCGACAGTTCAGAACATGGAAAAGACTAACAACAACTTTCTCACATTCTCCATCTCTCCCACCACCGTCAAAGAATGTCAGCTTTGGTTGGGTTTTCTAAGTGTGTTTTTCAGAAACTCCGAGTAAACTTAATTTTGAAATCTTTAAAATGCCAGCAGCAAGTGTCACCCTGTGCACTGGGCTCTAGCAGAGCAGCCTGGGTTGTCATGGTGAAATGGGTCAGCGCTGTTTGCCAGGCAACCCAGTGAAATTGCAAGCAGGCTGCTGGCCTGGTGGTGGCCACGCAGGCCAAAGCAGCCCCTGATCTATAGCTGAATCTAGGTCACCAGGATTCTTTGATGTTGCAGCTGTAGATGTGGGACCTCCATCTCCAGCAGGGTTCACAGAGCTCTCCTGCACGCCGGGCCTACCCTGTGGCTGTAATCATTGCCATTCTGCCGGGTCCCCTCCTTCTGCTGGCCATGTGTTATGCTCCACATTTAATTGAAAGTTCTTAGCCATGGGAGCCAGAAAACATTCTCCGTGCATGTGTGCGTGTGCGTGAGAGAGAAAGAGAGACAGAGACAGAGATCTTCCTCTGGAGCCTGCGTGCTGAAATTGCCCCTATTTAAATGCATATTTCTGCAGAGTGAGCTAAATATTAATATCACATTTCTCTCTTAATGTAAACACCAGCAGCAAGATTTGGCAGCTCATAAAAAGAGGAAGAACTTGGGCTTTTCTCCATACACAGCATGCGCTTTTTTTCCCCTGGGTACCGTTTAAGTTAACACCATGTCTACAGCGGGTCTGAAATAGCAGGAATTCAGTGAGACTGGAGGGGAGCTGAGAGAGCAGAGGCCTCAGCGTCTCTGCACCCTTGACTGTTCATCAGAGCGCCTGTTGCTAGGAAAACTCTAAATTGTTCTTCCATGTTGGAGCTGTAAATTATACATTTGTGCCCATTTATTTGACATTCCCTTTGAAATATTCATTACCCTTTCTGTTCTATTTAAAAGCAATGATCTGCCTTTTGAATACAGACAAGCAATCTTCCCCAGCATTTATATTTTAATGATTGCTTTTTTCTTTAGATGAGTTTCCCATTTTTGATACTTTTTTAAATTGAAGAGCAAGCATTTTTTAAATTGTTTGTCCAAACATAAACTAGGATTTCCAAATTTTCATGCTAACTGCCAAATGCACCCACCTACACATACATACATGCACACCCACACACACCTAGTATGTCACCTGCTCCTACCTAACTGGCAGGTATAAAAATCTTAAAACAAAGAACATTTTCTCAGTTGAACTAAGGAGAACGTAAATAGTATATATGCAAGGCAGAAAGATTTATAGTTATCCATCTCTTTTTTTAAAAATAAGTAAATAAATAAATGAATAGCAAAAGGAGATATGATATGAAGCCCCAAATATCAAGCCGCTGGAAAAGAAGGAGGCAATACCTGATGGGATGGAGGCCATGTAGAAGGACTAACCTTGACAAGAAAACATAACACCATGAAAGCAGAGAAGTAGGAACGGTAACAGTGAGGCACTGAATTTTGTCCCCGCCCCCTCCAAATTTGTATGCTGAAGCCTTAACCCCTAGTACCTCAGAATGTGGCTGCCTTTGGAGAAAGGGCCTTTAATAAGGCAATTAAGGTTAAATGAGGTCATATGAGTGGACCCTAATCCAATCGGACAAGTGACCTTATAAGAAGAGGGAGAGCCACTAGGTTTGCGTAGAGAGAAAAGACCATGCGAGGACACAGTGAGAAGGTGACCGTCTACATGCCAAGGGAAGGGCCTTAGGAGAAAGTAAACCTACCAATATCTTGATCCTGAGCTTCTAGAGTCTAAAACTGTAAGAAAATTAATTTCTGTGGTTTAAGTCACCTAGTCTATGTTATCTTGTCATGGCAGCCCTAGCTTTCTCATGGTTACAAATGCAAGTAAGTTTGGAAGGTGATGGACAGAAGCCAAGCAAAATTCTGCTTTACTCTGGCATCCAAGTAATGAAAACAGCTCTCATTTTCATCAGGCTTTGTATCGGGCAGCGTGCTAAGTGCTTCCATGCCCTGTTTCCCTGAATCCTCACTGTAACACCGGGAGATAAACACTATCACTGCCATTACTTCACAGATGAGAAGGTATGTGTGTGTGTACACCCATGCTTATAGGAGGTGAATAAACTAAAGATATTAAGAACCTCAAAGACAGTCACTGGTGGCCATTAAGACGTAGGCAGTCTCCCTCCAACCCTGTGCTTAACCATCACACAGTAGGCACGTCTCCAACCACATGTACCTCCTCAGGTTCTTCAAGCAGAGAACATATACTCCCCATCCCCTCTCATTCCCTATCAGGAGATACATATTCCCTGTTTTCTTCCAATTCAAAGCCCAAGTGAGATTCCAGCTACCCATAGAATCCCCCTCATGCTCTTAACTCCCTCTATTATCCTGGAGCATAATAGTCTATGTATCCTAAAGCACAACCTATATACTGCTGGGAATTATCTGCCTAGGATATGTCTTGTGCCCATATCTAGAGAAAAGGCTTTTGGAGGTTAGTGGCTATATCATGGACTTCCTACCCAGCATTTACTACCAGTCTAGTACATTGAGAAACTTACAAAACATTATTTGACTGCAACTTCCAAAGATAAATTTCAGTACACACACTGTAAATAAACTGAAATCTATGCAAACACCTCAATAATAATCTAGAATGTGTGATTCCAGCTGTGTTAAAGAGTTTGGACTGCCTTGACCCTTTGAGACTCTACATGAATGTGGTGCCCAGGGATGGTGATACAAAGAAAAGTAGGGAGCAAACCAAGTGGCCTTCTGCTGAGTTCTAAACTGTCTTGCATCCCCTATTCAAGTATCCCCGTGCTACCCTTGCACACTCATTTCCAACACTCAGTTTCTCAATTATACAATTTGCTCTGTAGACAAGGCAAAGTTTTAACATCAGACCCTTAACCATGGGAGAACCTTGAGCAAGTTGATCTCTTTGAACCTCAGTATCTTATTTGCAAAGGGACGATAGTAATGCTTATTTATTCAATGTATGTTAAGGCCCTGTTCTGTCACGTCTTCCTGTACCAAATTTAAAAACAACAACAGCAACAAGCAGTTGTCACTAGTAATTAAATTTCTCTGCCTAGACATTAAAAAAGGGTTCCATTTTTAAAGATTTGATATTTGACATTCCGCTAAAACCTTGCTGTTTACAAAGGGCTTTTGTGAGCCTTAATATTTGATCCTGGATAAAAGTTCTACAAAGCATCAAAGCAAGAAAATGTACCATCTTAATTTTAGAGAAGAAAATAAAAATCACTATAAGTCCCCTATAGAACTAGTTTTGTCAGTGTTTAGTTGCTAAACCATGTCTGACTCTTCGGGACCTCAAGGACTGTAGCCTGCCAGGCTCCTCTGTCCATGGGATTTTCCAGGCAAGAATACTGGAGTAAGCTGCCATTTCCTTCTCCAGGGGATCTTCCCAACGCAGGGACTGAAACCGTGCCTTCTGCAAATTCAATACCCCTGAGCCACTTGGGAAGCCCATATAGAAATTGTTGGTCAACTCAAAACAATAAATAAATAAACTTAATCAACTAGAAAGTCACATGCTTAGACTTAAGCCCAGAGAATCAGGATCTCTCTGGGGAAGAACCATGACTCCCCAGGTGGGCTCTGTGCAAGGTGACTGTTGTAAAAGAACACAGTGGAGCACACTTCATACCCGTTTTCTGGACAATCACAACAACTCTCGCTCCTTTTTCCTCCAGTCATCCTCAAGTTTTGTTCCCTTCTAGGGACATTATCAAGACCTGGAGCTGACTGTGGATCAGATCATGAACTCCTTATTGCCAAATTCAGACTTAAACTGAAGAGAGTAGGGATAACCACTAGACCATTCAGGTATGACCTAAATCAAATCCCTTATGAATATACAGTGGAAGTGAGAAATAGATTTAAGGGACTAGATCTGATAGACAGAGGGCCTGATGAACTATGGACGGAGGTTCGTGACATTGTACAGGAGACAGGGATCAAGACCATCCCCATGGAAAAGAAATGCAAAAAGGCAAAATGGTTGTCTGAGGAGGCCTTACAAATAGCTGTGCAAAGAAGAGAAGCAAAAAGCAAATGAGAAAAGGAAAGATATTCTCATTTGAATGCAGAGTTCCAAAGAACAGCAAGGAGAGATAAGAAAGCCTTCCTCAGCGATCAGTGCAAAGAAATAGAGGAAAACAACAGAATGGGAAAGACTAGAGATCTCTTCAAGAAAATCAGAGATACCAAGGGAACATTTCATGCAAAAATGGGCTCAATAAAGGACAGAAATGGTAAGGACCTAACAGAAGCAGAAGATATTAAGAAGAGGTGGCAAGAATACACAGAAGAACTATACAAAAAAGATCTTCATGACCCAGATAATCACAATGGTGTGATCACTCACCTAGAGCCAGACATCCTGGAATGTGAAGCCAAGTGGGCCTTAGAAAGCATCACTACGAACAAAGCTAGTGGATGTGATGGAATTCCAGGTGAGCTATTTCAAGTCCTGAAGGATGATGCTGTGAAAGTGCTGCACTCAATATGCCAGCAAATTCGGAAAACTCAGCAGTGGCCACAGGACTGGAAAAGGTCCATTTTCATTCAAATCCCTAAGAAAGGCAATCCCAAAGAATGCTCAAACTACCGCACAATTGCACTCATCTCACACGCTAGTAGGGTAATGCTCAAAATTCTCCAAGCCAGGCTTCAGCAATACGTGAACCGAGAACTTCCAGATGTTCAAGCTAGTTTTAGAAAAGGCAGAGGAACCAGAGATCAAATTGCCAACATCCGCTGCATCATCGAAAAAGCAAGAGAGATCCAGAAAAACATCTATTTCTGCTTTATTGGCTACGCCAGAGCCTTCGACTGTGTGGATCACAATAAACTGTGGAAAATTCTTCAAGAGATGGGAATACCAGACCACCTGACCTGCCTCTTGAGAAACCTGTATGCAGGTCAGGAAGCAACAGTTAGAACTGGACATGGAACAACAGACTGGTTCCAAATAGGAAAAGGAGTACCTCAAAGCTGCTTATTTAACTTATATGCAGAGTACATTATGAGAAATGCTGGGCTGGAAGAAGCACAAGCTGGAATCAAGATTGCCGGGAGAAATATCAATAACCTCAGATATGCAGATGACACCACCCTTTTGGCAGAGAGTGAAGAGGAACTAAAAAGCCTCTTGATGAAAGTGAAAGAGGAGAGTGAAAAAGTTGGCTTAAAGCTTAACATTCAGAAAACTAAGATCATGGCATCTGGTCCCATCACCTCATGGGAAATAGATGGGGAGACAGTGGAAACAGTGTCAGACTTTGTTGTTTTGGGCTCCAAAATCACTGCAGATGGTGACTGCAGCCATGAAATTAAAAGACGCTTACTCCTTGGAAGGAAAGTCATGACCAACCTAGATAGCATATTAAAAAGCAGAGACCTTACTTTGCCAGCAAAGGTCCATCTGGTCAAGGCTATGGTTTTTCCAGTGGTCATGTATGGATGTGAGAGTTGGACTGTGAAGAAAGCTGAGTGCCGAAGAATTGATGATTTTGAACTTTGGTATTGGAGAAGACTCTTGAGAGTCCCTTGGACTGCAAGGAGATCCAACCAGTCCATCCTGAAGGAGATAAGTCCTGGGTGTTCATTGGAAGGACTGATGCTGAAGCTGAAACTCCAGTACTTTGGCCACCTCATGTGAAGAGTTGACTCGTTGGAAAAGACCCTGATGCTGGGACATATTGAGGGCAGGAGGAGAAGGGGACAGAGAGGATGCGATGGCTGGATGGCATCACCGACTCGATGGGCATGAGTTTGAGTAAACTCCGGGAGTTTGTGATGGACAGGTAGGCCTGGCGTGCTGCGATTCATGGGGTCGCAAAGAGTTGGACACGACTGAGCGACTGAACTGACTGACTGAACTGAGGGACATTATCAGTATAAAGGAGAAAGCTATCTCCTTCCCATTTCCAGTATATAGGAACACAGTGACAACTATCCAACTATCTTCCATCTAAGAGAGGCCTGGTGAAAGACTGGGAAGGACTGTGTGCATTGCACAGCTTGTTTAAATTATTTTACCTCATGGTATCTCAGTTTTTTTGCCATAAAATTGAGTAAATTTAACCATGTTTTTGTGAGAAATAATTCGTGAAAAATCTAGTGACATGGTTTGTTAAGTTTGCAAACATATTCATCTCAAAATAATAAAGCTAGAAATGACCTTCTAAAAACTAAATCGATATTGTAAAGCAATTATCCTCCAATTAAAAATAAATTTTAAAAAACTAAATTGAGAAAAAAAATGAGGGAAAATAAGATTTTAAAAGAATACCATGTACAGTGGGATCAAATGACATAAAACAGAAATAAAAATTTAACAAAAGCTCTTCATGATCTTTATGCAGAAAGCAATAAGTATTGCCAGGGACATTTTTAAAAAGTTAAATAATGGAAATATATACCATGATCATGGATTGAAAAACTCAGTATTGTCTTACCAAATTTATCAATGTGTAATAATCCCAACCAAAATCCCCAGAAGGTCTTTTTTTTTTTTTTTTAAGAAAATGACAAGCTGATTCTAAACATGTGCATGGAAATGCAAAGGATCTAAAGAAAAAAAAACTTTTTGTAAAAGACAAACAGAATCTAAGAACTTACACTACTTAATTTTAAGACTCAGTATGAAGCTACAGCAATTAAGATGATGAAACAACATTGAGAGTTCAGAAATAAACCCAAAAAAGTTTGATGGCCTTATGGTTAGGCAAAGGTATTTTAGTTAGGCCAGAAATAGCACTAAAAATAAAATAAAATCAATTTAATTGGATTTAATTAGAATTAAATCCTCCTGTTCGCCTTAAAACATCAAGAAAGCAAAGAGGCAGATTGAGGAAAAAAATATTTAAGACAAATAATGCTATTTATCATAAAGGTCAATAAACTTCAGTATACATGAATATCCAATATTCAGTATATATGAATATCCAATATTCATATATATTCACAAAAATATATATGAATATCCAATAAGCACATGAAAAGATGTTCAACCTTAATCATTGGGCAATGTAAATGAAAACCACTATGTGATATTATTTCATATCCACTAGAGTGGCTAAAATCAAAGACTGGCAAGATGAAATATTGCCAAAAATGGGGAGCAAAAGGAATTCTCATACATTGCTGGTAAGAGTGTTAAAATGATGCAACTACCTCGAAGAACAGTTTGGAAGTTTCTTACAAGGTTAAAAATACACTTACTATTTGACCCAGCAATTCCACTCTTGAATATCTACTCAAGAGAAATGAAAACATATATGCACACAAAAGCCTTGTACACAAGTGTTGTCCACAGCAGTCCAAACCAGAAGTCAGCCTGATGTCCACAGCAAGTGGATAAATTGTGGTACAGCCATACAATGGAGTATCCAACTCAATAAGGATGAATGACTGTTACACATCACTGCAGAACGAATCACACAGACAGTATGCTAAGTGAAAGGAGATGGCACAAAGTCATGGTGCATGGTTACAGTCTATGAAATTATAGAACAACCAAAATAAATAGATAATAATAAAAATCAAATCAGTGGTTTTCTAAAGTGAGGAAGGGGAGACTTGAGCAGGAAGGTAAAGGGGAACTTTCTGAAGAAGTGGAGGTGTTCTATACTTGGATCAGGATACAGTTGCACAGTGTCATCAACCTGTGTATTTAAAATATGTGAGCTTTATTTCATGTAAATTATACTTCCCAAAAATTGAATTTTAACAACAGAATTTGGTCAAACTTTCTTAAATATTATTTTTGTCTCGCTTCATAAAAATATATGAAAATCTTTCTCCTCTGGAACAGACATTGGTCTATACTAAGGGCTATAGAAATGACTGGACTCCCCCCATCAAATCTAACACAACTCTCTTCAGACCTGTGGTTCCAATATTCTTAAAAACAGTGAATGATGAAAGAGGGTCCCATTGCTGAAACTAACAAAATGAGACAATAGCTGAACCTACAAACAAAAGAAGTTCAAAAAAATCTTATTGTCAGACACTACAAACATACCCAAGAAGAGAGCATAGGATAATAAATCTTTATTACCACTTACCTAGTGTCAACGGTCATCCCTATATGGCCAATGCTCTTTATCTACATACTCCCCTTCCCCAGCCTCCCCTTGAACTATTTTAAAGCAAATCTTGGGCCTATTATCATTCTATCTGAAAATACAAGAAGTTCTAAGTGTGATTCACTTGCTTATGCTGTATTCTCTGCCTGAAATGCTTGCCCCTTCCTCCTGAATATGGCTGACCCTTCTCATCTGTCAGATGAGACCTTCTCAGAAAGGCCTTCCCTGACCTCCCTATCAAAATAGCTCACCTTCTACTTTGGCCCCATTTCTTTTTGTGATGGTAATTTTTCACAACCTGTGATTATTAGTTACTGTTTTTTGTCTGTCTTCTCAACTATATGCTCAATGCAACAGCACCAGTACAATGCTTGGAAGATGATTAATGAACAGTATGTTCGCATTAATTGATTGTCTGAGCAGATAGTCAGCTAAAGTCTTCAGAGGTCAATAATATTTCTTCAATATGTGGTAACGCCCTGGACAACCCACCAAACATGAGTTGGCACTGTTCGATTAGAATTTCCCAAAGCAGTCTCCAAAGGTATAAAATATGTGTCAAGTAGAACTAGTGGGTATGTTTTTATAAAAATCATGGAATGTTATAAGTGAAAACTGTTTGAGAAATAATCTACATTCATAGATTTTTTGGCTTTTAGAATGAAAAGATAACATTTCATTGAACATGGTTAAACTTCTTTCAGTTAACAGACAAAAAAAATTACCTAATATTTCAGAATTTGTGATTTACAAAGGCCACAATCTGAGATTTTTGTCTAGAAATACAATCCATTCGAGTGAGAATTTAATTCCATGAAATATTAGAAAAAAATACTCAATTTTGTACTATCTATACATCAAATACTCAGAATCCATTTATTCAACAAATATTTTTGCCAATCTATTACGTACCAGAAACTATTCTGGGTAGTCGGGGCTATATCAGTGAAAATAATAACAAAGCTTATATTTTAGCCTATGTGTCAATACTGTAAAAGTACATTCTCATGAATTTACTATAGTATGGTTATAAAGTAATACAGAACAAAATGCTTTCTATGATGTTCTCGGTAAAGGCAGAATTGACCATTTCCTTGTGAAATATTTAACACCAAAATCTCAGTTTCATTACTTAGCTTCTCCATTTTCTAAACTCAAAGGAATTACCCCTGCCAGAGAACCAGATTGTGATTAGCTCTAACTCCAGTTTAAAAAGAGAACGTTTTTTCCCCAGGAGTTCCCCTCTTATTGACTCACTGATGTGCAATCTGATTGCAGGATCTCTTCTTCAACAATACCAAAACTTTCATCACAACACTGGATGGGAGAAGAGATGTAGTAAGATGTGTACCCTTGAATCCAGAAGTGCTCAACATATTTAATTACACCTTAGAGTTTCAGGTGACCCAAGGTTGGGCATTCAACCAAGTCTAATTCATATAGAAAGGCATCCTCCATTTCATTTTCTCCAAGAAATTATGTCAAATATTTTGTCCATTTTCCTCATCATTCATTTACTCTTGTTAGAGTACCAGTTTCAAGGTGTGATTTTGGAAGTATGGGCACCACACTGATACTTCCTCCTGTGTTGGTCCTGGAGTCAAGGACAATCTTAAAGTGTAAGGGCAGCAGTAAGAGAGGTGGGACTGGTCAGCAAGAAGGAAGGTCTAAGTCCCAGTAGTGGAGCAGAGGCAAGAGTCTCCCCTCTAATCTCAGGATGATAGCTCTCATCTCTGTCTCTTCAGTGTCCTCTCCCACCACCACCACATGTAAGAGAGCATTCCTACTTCTCTGATAAAATGATCCTCCTTCTCTGAATATTGACTTGGTTTTCTCTCGGCATTTCTAGGAATTCTAGCCAGACTTGAGCTTTACCTGGAAACCACCAGCCTATAAGGTATCTAACTTGGATGACAAGGATATAATCACAGGAAAGTCAATCCAACAAAAGTGGATTTTTTGAAACAATAGGATATTGACTCTACATTACTTTTCCCCTTCTAGAAAGGAAAATAACAAGGATTGCATTTTTAAAATTGTAAAATAATGTAAATTTCTAATTTTAACAGCTCAGATCTCAGTTGCCAAGTAACAAAACCCACAAGTTCTCTGTATTTTCCATGAGCTCTCAAAGTGTATGTTTCTGGCATACTTCAGGGCAAAGAGGAATTTGTTGCTAAATATATTGCATGTTCTTCCTACAAGATATTTGGGAATTTCTCAGAACAACCTAGGGGGTTGAAGGGGTGACTGAAAAGCCACTGCTGGCTTTTACTCCCTGAGCTGTTGATTCTATTACTAATGAGAGACAAAGACTAATTGTTCCTCCCCCTGATGAATGTTGCTTTCAGAAGCCAGAGGCACTTCTGAAAAAATAGAGCATTAACCCTGGTGAGTTCAGAAAGGGACATGGAGGAGAATAAATCTAGGAGCCTATCTTCCTTGCAGGTAGTTTTCTAACAATTCAAAACCTGTAAAAATTTTTGTCAGCTCAAACATTAGATGCCTGGCCCTGTGTCTTGTCTTTTTGTTCCACACACATGGTGAAAATTAATGTCTCCCTCTTCCAAATTCTTACAGACCTTATTTTCTATATAAGACCCTAGTACTCATCATATGTTGCCTCCACTACTGATGTTATGATACAGCTGTTGCATCCCTGATAAGGTCACAAGATTCAGGAAGCAGATATAACTCGTACTTCTTGTGTATCATCCACTGCCCTAGGAAATCTGTCCTGTATGTAGGCTCTAAATATATGTTAAGGGAATAAACATTCCACATATGACTGAGTTAAGGGAATACAAGTAATATCTACTGACAGTATTTCCCACATTCCCCATTTCCTTCCCTGAATCCCAAGCAACCACTCACTCTCTCTCCCCACTTTCCCTCTTATAGATATTAAAGCAGAAATATTTTTTCATTTTCATTAGCCCCAGTTCCTAACATTTCTTGACCTTTCCTGATTTCTTATATTAAAATGTATTGAGAACTGGGCCTGTGTTTAGGTTCATCTTGGTTTTCCTTAGAGTCATGATTCTCTAGAATCAGCACTCCTTGGCTTTCTTTTCTATCTCTGTATCCTCTGTGGGTTCCTGCCTGGGGTTTATCTCTCAGTTGCGGGTGCTCCTCGGCATTGTGCCTATTTGCTACCCTTAGAAGTCACTCCAGGTAACACTTTCTATTACCAGCTACAAGCTGGTGACTGCCACTCTATCTGCAGACCAGCTCTCTCCTCTGAGCACTGGACCCATGTAATCAAGTGCGCTATTGGACATCTTCACAGGGCACTGCAAACCCTGCATGACCAAACCACATTCCTCAGCTTCCCTCTTCAAACCTGCTCTTCCTCCTGTTTCTGAGCTCTGAAAATGGCAACAGCATCAAGCCAGTTACCTAAACCAGACCCTGTGCCCTCGCTAACCACCAGTCATCACAGCTGTTATGTTTACTTCCTCCATATACCTCTACCTTCTGGTCCTTGGGCTTCCCTCACAGCTCAGTTGGTAAAGAATCTGCAATGCAGAAGACCTGGGTTTGATTCCTGGTTTGGGAAGATCCCCTGGAGAAGGAAACAGCAAACCACTTCAGTATTCTTGCCTACAGAATCCCATGGACAGAGGAGCCTAGCAGGCTACTGTCCATGGTGTTACAAGAGCCAGACACGACTTAGCATCTAAACAACCATCTGGTCCTTAGGCTCAGTCAGGCAACAGCATCACTCATATCACATTGTGTTCAGTGGTGTCCAACTCTTTGTGACCCTTTGGACCATAGTCCACCAGGCTTCTCTGTCCATGGGATTTTTCAGGCAAGAATACTGGAGTGGATTGCCATTTTCCTCCTCCAGGGGATCTTCCCAACCCAGGGATCAAACGCACATCTTCTGTGTTTCCTGCATTGCAGGTGGATTCTTTATCTGCCGAGCCATCATGGAAGCCCATCAATCACTCTACTGAAGTCCTGTTCTAACTGGTCTCTCCACAGATGTGTGGTTTTAAGTCCTCCAGGTCATTTAAAGCTGAAACCAGAGTGATCTTTCTAAAATATAAATTTGATCATGCCACCCTGTGCCTAAAAATCTTACAATAAATCTCATTCTCATAGATACAGCAAAATTCCTTAGTTTGGCTTACAAATGCCTATGCTATCTCATGCCTGCCATGCTAGCCCCAGTTCTAACCTTTCTATTTCACCTAAAGATCTTCACTACCTCAAATGCTCCCTCTCATTTTCAAGTCTTGGCTTGTTCTCATTCCTCAGCCTGTCACACTGTTTTCTAAGCCTAGCCCCCAGTTTTTCCCCAACTCCTGTTTATCCTTAGTTTTATCTCCTCCTTGTCCAAGAAGCTTTCCCAGTCCCTCAGTACAGGTTATGTGCCCCTCCTTGGTATTCCGAGTCTATGTGCTCTCCCTTTATCTCATTTATCATATGGTGGTGTTCTTGGCTATTTTTTGTTCTGAATTTCACATTAGCCACTCCCAGGAGGGCAGGGATTTCATTTTGTCTGAAGCACCTGGCCCAATGCCTAGCACATAGTTAGCACTCAAATAGTATTTGCTGATGAGTGTCTTGCATAATAACTCACATGAAATCACTTCCTCAAAGCGAAGGAGATACTCTGATGAGAAAATTCTTTCTCATCTTGTATTTCAAGCCAGAAATGGGTTTTCCCTTTTCCCACCCTTACTGGTGGTTTCAGTTATCAAGAAGAGGCAACTTCCTTATGAAATGAAGTAGAGGTAGGAACTATACAGAGGAGCTGGGTATGAATGGTTGTGGGGTCCAGTGAGAGCAGATTCCCGTTCATCATGAGGTCTACCTGGAGCATGAGCCTAGAATCCTCTAATTTGATACTCTGAAGCTGCTGTTCTGTTTGACTTTTTGACTGATCTGAGATGCAGTCAACAGTAAGAACATTCCAGACTTCTAGTATACTCTGAAAGGCTATAGATCAGTTTTTCTATGCACATTAAATATATAATAATAATGGTCACTCATATCTCAGACTTGTTTGATTCTATATCAAAAGGAACCTGTTTCTTATTTGACTTTCAGACTACCTGGCACTCCTGTTAATTTCAAAGGGACTCTGGGTTTGACTCCTCTCCAAGTAGACACTGAGCAACCTAAGAAAAGTTGAAATATATTCAATGATTTAGTGATTAGTAACCACATATTGAAGTTAAAGACCGAGGTGTAAACAAATCTACATCTTGCCCTGAGGGGGTTAGGGAGAATGTTTTTAAGCAGGTGATTAAAACAAAGTCAATAAACAAACAAGCTAACTACTAAAGGTCTTGGCTGGCAGGGACTATAGAATATGTTGATTCCTTTCCAAAGGGAAAAAAAGGCCTGAATTAGATAATAACTCCAACAAGAGGCATTTAAAGGCCACTTTAAGCAGAATGTCCTTGTCAGGAACATGGGGCCTAATTACTGTGCTGGGGACACTCGTTAGTCATAACTTTTCTTCCAAGGAGCAAGCTTGACCAACCCAGACAGCATAGTAAAAGCAGAGACATTACTTTGCCAACAAAGGTCTGTCTGGTCAAGGCTATGGTTTTTCCAGTGGTCATGTATGAATGTGAGAGTTGGACTGTGAAGAAAGCTGAGTGCTGAAGAATTGATACTTTTGAATTGTGGTATTGGAGAAGACTCTTGAGAGTCCCTTGGACTACAAGGAGATCCAACCAGTCCATCCTAAAGGAAATCAGTCCTGAATATTCATTGGAAGGACTGATGCTGAAGCTGAAACTCCATTACTTTGACCACCTAATGCAAAGAACTGAGTCATTTGAAAAGACCGTGATGCTTGGAAAGATTGAAGACAGGAGGAGAAGGGGACGACAGAGGATGAGATGGTTGGATGGCATCGCCGACTGGATGGCAATAAGTTTAAGTAAGCTCCGGGAGTTGGTAATGGACAAGGAAGCCTGGCGTTCTGCAGTCCATGGGGTTGCAGAGTCAGACACGACTGAGCGAATGAACTGAACTGAACTGAACTTGAAACACTAGTTAATTTGTAAGAAGGAAAAACAAAATAAATGAATAAACAATTCTTTTGTCTATTTCTGGATGCAATATCCTAAACAAGAGCAAGTGGATTCGCTGGCCTCCTTGGCAAAGGGTTAAAATCCAGTTTCCATGTTTCTGAGGTGCTATTAGAAGCAACCTGGAAATCTCCTTCATATGCCCAATTACACTGCAAAATGTCAAGCCTGTGAATTTAGAAACTTACTATCAACATTTTGCTGCAAGTAGATTTTAATTGATATTAAATCACCATGAAATGCCTATAGAAATGCACTGCCTGCCAAAGGCTTTCCGACTACAGAAAGGTAAGCACAATCAAATAATTAGGTATGATTTTCCATTTCTTTACAAATGTTACTAAATACTTAATTCAGCACCACCTGGGTTCTCTTTTCATTATTAGATTACTTATATTCATTTTGTTTAGCTTTGTGTTTTTTTAAGCCTTTTAAAAGAATATAATATTAACAATCAGCTTCATTTGTTAACGCTTGTTAATTATAGTACTCAATTTCTTAGCATTAACTATTAAACTGAAATCCTGGTCTGTGACAATACTGAGAAAATTCAGGACTTAAAACACTTCTAAGAAAGAAGATGGATAACTCAGATTTGATCACGAATCTATCAATATATATTTGAAGGACATATACAAATTAAAAAATTATTTAAAATATTCTACAAAGTTGTGGTCATAAAATAGACATATAAGTTGCTTCCCTGTATCCCTAGGTTTCCTCCCTTGGCACAAAGGAGTATTATTACACTTTCCCACCTCCTTGAAATTATATAGATGTTGCCACGTGGCTTCCTTTGGCCAATGAGTGTTGCTTTCAGGCAGAAGCATGTAATTGTTGGCATGAAACCCTCTAGCATTCTCGGGCCCTGCCTTGGCTAGCACATAAGCAGAGGTTAATGTGACAACGTGACACTGAACCATCACACGGAAGGG
Organism: Dama dama; assembly: GCF_033118175.1. NCBI lineage: Eukaryota > Metazoa > Chordata > Mammalia > Artiodactyla > Cervidae > Dama > Dama dama. Next base: position 35,877,812 of record NC_083708.1, on the reverse strand, counting down.
AACTCCCTGTCAGGTCACCTGTTCATGCAGCAGGCTTGGCACAAACAAGAAAGAAACTTCTGTCGCTCCAAGATTTGGGGTAGTTCACCACAGCCTTTCTAACCAACACAGAGACCTCAAGCCCCATCATAGCAAGCTCCCTTGATTCCCTAAGCATGTCCTTACATACTGTCCATTCTTTCCTTAAATCCACTACTCAATTTAGTATCATACCTATTTTTTAGTAGAACTGATAAGAAAATATTGGTAACTGGCACCTGAAAAAGCAGTTACCATATGTATGTAGCAGGCAAAAAACCACACATATTAATATACTGGATTAAATGTCTACTGGAATTTTCTTTCCTTTCCTAAGAGAAATGTGTGTTAGTTTCCTATTGTTGCTATGACAATCACAGTGATCTAACACAAAGTTATTCTTTAACAGTTCTGGAGAACACAACTCTACATCAAAGTCTTATCAGGGTCATGTTCCTTTGAAAATTTCAGAAGGTATCTATTTCCATATCTTCTTTAGCTTCGAGTGGCTGCCAGCATTCCTTGGCTTGAGGCCCCATCTTCAAAGAGCATCGCTCCAACCTTCTTTTCCATCATCACATTTCCTACTATTCACTCTGACCTCCCACCCTTTCTTATAAGGACCCATGTGGGATGTCCCTGGCAGTCCAGTGGTTAATATTCTGCACTTTCATTGCAAGAGTGAAAGGTTATTGCTGAACCACAAAAGATACCGGGATTCTTGGCCTCCGGAGAAGAATTCAATCTGGGGCCAGAGAGGAGGCTTGATCACTCAGACCTCTTGTGTAATAGAGTTTTATTAAAGCATAAAAGGGATAGAGAAAGCTTCTGACATAGACATCAGAAGGGGGCAGAAGGAGTACCCCCTTTGCTAGTGTTAGCAATGGAGTTATATACCTTTTAATTCATCACTACAATGAATCAAAAGAATGTCTGGAGGTTGTAAAGATCTTACTAGACCCACTCCCATAATATATACATTTTAAGATAACAGGATTAGCCAGAAGGTTTTCAGGAAGGAGAAACTGTCCTCAAGCAGGATACATTATTGTTATATAATCCTTAGTACAGAGTTTAAACTGAGTTGTTCACTGTGTAATAATCAGTTCCAGGCTTAAAGATAAAAATATTTTATGCAACTAAGACTAAGGAAAGTAGAGGAAAAAAAAAAAGTTTGTCCTTTCCTCCTCCTTGAGAATTCCAGACCCCTCTCTCCTTGGGGACCCCCAGACTTCTTATCAACCTGCCTAGGAATTGAGTCTCTCAGGAGGAACAGGTTCAATCCCTGGCCAGAGAACTAAATCCCATATGCTGCATGTGCAACTGAAGGGAGAAAAACAAAACAATAAGCACCCTTGTGATTGCATTGGATCTAAGAGGATAATCCACAGTAAATGTCCCATCTCAAGATGTTTAACTTACACATATCTGCAGAGACACTTTTGACATATCAAGTAACGTTCACACCAAGTGTTTATCATCTAGTAACATCTTGCTTCCTCACCACCCCATACCCCATCTCACCCCTTCTTAAACAGAAGCCCTTGCTAAATAAACAAATGTTTAGTTCAAATGTACCCTGTATCACATCTCCTTTTTCAAGAGCCCAAACAATATGGTTAGTAGAGCTACACACACAAACACACACACAGAGAAAAAGATCCTTCACAAGAGCAAGAATAGAAGAGAAAGTAGCTTGATTGAGGCTTATCAAAATTAATTGGGAAAGAAGTAAAATATCTTCTTATACTGGCACTCAGTACTAGGTCCTTATGGGAAAAAAGTAAAACTTCAAATCTATTTATGTAAACACTTGTATTGTCCATACCAATATCAACAGTTGATATATATGCATGAATTCAAATCACTAAAAACTAATCAGAACATAACCACTGTCTCCTTGCAATTTGCATATCATTTTTCCCTCATTCCTCCCATGTGAGATGATTTGCTATAGAGTTGGCTACTTTATTTTTCTCAGTTCAGGGTCTGAGCAGGATAACTCCTGTTCTGTTCTCTTGGTACTATCATATTTATCAATTCATATGGGCCTGAGGTAAGAAAATAGAGTAAAAGAGCCCCCTTTAAATGTGTGATCTTCCAAATCTGCCAAGTCCCCCAACTCCATGGTAAAACTCTGTGGCAATTATTTTAACCACTTGCCCCTACTGACACAGCACCTACAATGCCATGGATTGACGGCCTTCTCCTTTATGGTCTGTTCAACTTGCTGTTAATCTAGTAACTGACCTATAGTTTTTATCATTTCCCCAGAAGAACCATTCTGTGGAAATTTCCAAGAGTGAGTATGGAATCATTGGAGCAATTACCTATGAGGCTCCTAAGTAGCAAATGAGTGGCTATTGAATCTAATATCTGGATTGCAAATAAGTCTCAACAACAACAAAGAAAGTTTTAGTTTGAATGCAGGTTCTGAAGCAGAAGGTAAAAATGTGAAAGACTCAAGTGTTTTTTTTTTAAGAGGTTACTATACAGAGAAAACAGAAAGTACATTTTTGCCACTGACAATAAGTGCTAGACAGGGGTCAGCAGCCACATAGCAGACTAAGAAATGATGGCCCTAGGGCTGTGATTGGACCTAGGACCAGCTGAGACACAATAGTGACTCCCACAGTATTTCTTGATACCCAGACTAACTCCCTACATGTATAGGATTTCGCCCCTTGAGTTTCAGATCTGCTTTTAACTCCTTTACATGCTTGTCAGTTCTAGGTTTTCAGCTTCTTTTATTTCTAGCTTGGCTTCCCTTTCCTCATCCATACAATAATGTCCGAAGAATGAAATGAAATAACATATACAAAATACTTAGCATGCTACCAATACAGCAGATCACCAAAAAATGCTATTTGATTGATTCATTCATTCATTCAGTGTATTCAGGGCTCAATATGAACAAGACTGTCTATGCAGTGTGCATGATATCATGTCCAAAAAGTCCTAGTGCTTGCCCTCAATGATTTCATGCTATTGAGTTTTTTGAAGCTAGGATTTATGGAACTCTAATGGCAACCCATTCCAGTATTCTTGCCTGGAAAATCCCATGGACGGAGAAGCCTGGTAGGCTACAGTCCATGGGGTCGCAAAGAGTCTGACACGACTGAGCGACTTCACTTCAGGGTACATATAGATATGCAAATTCAGAAGTTCTGTGAACTCTAGTAATATTAGCAGAATTACTCCATGTGGAGAAGTGCTTATGAGCAATTTTCTAGAAATAGAAGGCTCATCCTTTCATCAGATACTCAGATACTTAAATGATCTGTGTAATGGTAATTCTTGGTGTTTGCCTGTGCAGCATCACTTCTGCTAATAACAAAATTCATTCCTTCCCTTTGGAGAAGACCACTTTGCCATATGATTTAGATGGGGCTAACCACCCCACCTGGCTCCATGGTGGGCCTGTGACCCAAGCCAGGCCAGTCAAAATTTAAGAAGCACGCATTTTCCATCAGAGCTACAAATCTTGTTGAGCATAAGCTACAAGTGGGTGATGATCATCTTTGCCAACAAGTTGGGAAACCTGTCTAACATGGAACCCAACAAGAAAGTTAGGTGATAATCTGGAGAAAGAATTACAACTTTTGTTGGAAGACATAATTTCACCCAAAGATGAAGCCAAATCCAGCTTAAGAGTTTTTTTAGTTACTTGTGGAATAAATTTCAGTTTTTATGTAAACCTGTTAGAATAGTCTTTCCTTTTCAGTTGGAATCAATTTAATTAATTTAGCTTAAATACTTCCCACAAACAAGTAAATAAACAAACACATTAGTTTATTGCTTCCAGATGCTAAGCTCTCCAATCCATGGTTATTGATTCAGCTTCATTCTATTATTCTTGGAGCCCATTACTTTATCCTTCCCCAAATCCAAACTCAGTGCCCTCACCAGCCCATGGCTTATAATGCTCTCTCATTTTATTTCATCACCTTCACATCCACTTCTTTCCATATTGTGTGTGGGACATGATAGCAGAAATTATCTTTCCACTCAGAGTGGACCTGAGCCACTTGCAAAATCACAAAAGCCAACCAGTAAGTCTCCTCCATACTTTTCACCCTCATCTTGAGCAGGTCAAAGTGAGTTTACACCTTTTGTCCTAATCAACATAGTAGTACTCAATACTTAAGAGTATTCAATAGATATTTGTTAAATAAGTGAAATTTTAAAATACTGGAACTTTTCTCTATCACTCTTAAAAGGAAAAGAAAACTACCAAAAATGGAGTTTGAATCAGTGACCTCCCTGGGGATCAGTCCCCAGGGCAAGAGAACGTTGGCTCCATCTTTACTTGATACACTATTGGTCGAAAAAGACAGGGTACAAGAAATCAGGAAAGTGGGTAGGCCCTGCAATAAATTTTAGGAAATATCTAGATTTCTATGACACAAATTTTTTAAGCCTGTCCTAAGGAAACATAATACATGAATAGTACATGAATAAAAAATGAAAGTTAATGAAAGTGAAATCAGTTATTATGCAGAAAAGATGGGATTAAAGTCCTATTTTCTCTTCTTGAAAAATTCCTTTATGATGTGAACAGTTAATGTTAAGTATTTTCAAAGCATTAACACAGATCTGTACTTTTTTAAAAAAAAAAAAAGATACTGCAGATAGTTCACCTGTGTTGCAACATATCCTCAAGTTGAAAAATCTCCTGGTGACAAATCTAGAAAGTAGGGTCCTGGCACACACACACACACAAACACAGACACACATACTTGGGATAAAAGGATGAATCCATTTGATAAAATTGATTATTTTTTATCATAATAAGTGCAAACTATTTGCACTAGAGAAAAAAAAAAAAACTAAAAAATGACCAGAGAATATTTTTTCATTATAAGACCCAAATATATTTTTGAAACAGTGTTAAAAAAAAATAAATAAATAAACATACGCACCTATGTGCCAGCTCCTCCATCCGGGCAGGGAGGAGCCAGACCAGGCTACTAGGACAGAAGAGACTTCTTAGGAAATCCCTGAGAGCTATAAAGGAAGTGAGGAAACAGAAAATGCAAAGCCCCAGTAACCCCTCAGAACCACAGAAGCCTCTAAATTTCCATCGGGGGTTTCAAGAGTGAGACCTGGTGAAAGCGGAAAGCTGGAAGCACTGGGAGGCACAGTGTCAGAACTGGTGACAGTGAAGTCATCAGGGGCCACTGTGACCAGACCCTTCTCTCCCCCTGTACTCAAGCTACACAGGACACCCGGGGTAGGTCCTTCTCTGTGTCCAGTCAGCCACCAGGCTGGGGGCTTGCCTGCACAATGTGAAGGAGAAGTGTAAAACTCGAGAGGAGGGGAAATGCCTCTTTTGGAAGGGACTTTCCCTTGCGAGTAAGGTTTCAGATCATGTTCTGCAACAATCTCCTGACTTGTGACAGGGTTTCAGGGAAATGAGACAACGCTGATGCAAATTATGAAGAAAAAAAAAAATCACGGGTGTCTTGAGAAAACGAGCTGAACCATGCTGAACCTGACAAGGCAGAACTCTAAATAAGAGTGTGGAGAATAGCAAATGCTGCTTTGAAAGGAAGCAGCAGAGAGGAAGGGCAAATGCCTCTTAGTCGTAACAATAACCAGGGCTTCCAATTATTGAGCACCTACTGTGTGCCAGGAGCTCTTCGTGCATTATCTCTTATCCTTACAGCAGGTACTATGAACTATCCCCTTCTCATCTGTAAAGATGAGAAAATACACTCAGAAAAATTAAGGAAGACATTAACCAACACACCCAGTTCCAGGGCCAGGACTCACATTGAGACCCATCTGATACCAATTTCTGTGCTTCATGCTTCTGCCTCAACCCCTGTCCCTAATTCACAAGACTCACTATGCAAGTCACAGACTTCTTTAGACCTAAATTCTCTTATGACAGGTATAAGTAAGCCTAACATCAGATAAGGCAGTAGCCTCAAATTAGCTGATTTCAGCCCTGATCTGTCTCTGCCACTGACCAGTTCTATGGCAATAGAAAACTCATATAATTTCTCTGGGGCTCAGTTTTCTCATCTATAAAATGGAATTGTGGTGGGGGCCTTGCTGCTTTCAACTTTTATGAAGTATACCTAGTCCTCATGTACCAAAATAAGGAAGGAACTTACAAAATGATTTTTCTTTTCTTAAAAAATAAAGAATGTAATGGGATTATCATATTCTGTTCTCAATGGATAAAATACATTTAAGAGTCCCAAGCTACATAAACAAGAGTGCTTTTAAATATTTTTTAGAAGGACTTGCAAATGGAGACAAAGTAACCCTGTCAACCTCATGTTAATAGAAAGTTTAAATTAAAAAAAATTTTTTTTAAGCAAATCAACATTCCTTATCCCTCTCCCAGAATATATCATCACTGTGAGAAAATGATTACTTGCCAAGAGGGGCTATGAATCATTATACTGTTGTCCTCGGCCTCTGATCAAGCAAGAACTACAGGAGGAAAGCCTGAGAAGCTGGGGTGTGAACGCTGACTTGCTGAGAGTTTCACTCACAGCACCGTCAGTCAATGAAAATGACAGGCAAGCAAGCTGCAGGACTGTCGAGTCACAACACTGCAATGCTTCACGGCCGAGTCCAGGGCAGAATGACATGGGCCCCTGCTTTTCTGAGTCACTCTTTGGGTCAGAGTCTTTACAGCTCTCAAGAGTCGCTGATCAACCAATGCAAATAATGCCACCCCTGGGCTTGTCTTGACAGGCTTGTTCACTGATGCTTGTATAAGAGACATCGTCCTCATCTGGAACCATCAGCAAACATTACAATGAAAGGGTTAAGTTGCTCAACATCAGTGTTCATATTCTAGAATAGAAATACATGCAAGATAGACACCACAAATATACTTTCTTTCCTCTGTGGTTTCAGCATGTATTATGCAGTAATTTCTCCTTTTTTTCTAGTAAACTAGGGCATATCTATAGTAAAAATTTTTTGTATTATATTTTCCTATGTGGTTTTTCATGTCTTTCAAAATTGTTTGGTTTGAGATAGGACCTATTTTGTGATCAAAGGCATAGAAAGTTAAAATTACACACTGCATATATAAAATCCTAGGAGCTTATGGAAGGCAATAGAACAACTGATCTCTCAACTAACTCCAAGGACTATTCTCTACTTTGATGCCTTAAAGGCAGTGAAAATGTAGCTGTGATCATGTAGAAGAGAAGATGTTTAAAATTCTCCCAGGCCTGGAAGGGAATGACAGATATGGTCTTACATAGGTGGTTTTTTTATTAAGGAATTAGAGTGAAGTTGGACTAATGAATAAAACCAGGGTTAACTCTGGTTAACTTAACATCAGCTGTAGATTTAACATCTGTCTTCCTTCAATTGATATTACAGAAACAGCAGATCTTTGGACCTGAGACACTAAGAGAATGGAAGTCTCTTTCTAAAGTTTTTATGGCAAGAATTTGATATGTCTTCAAGTAAATGCCACCGAACTTCAGGCCCATGAACGATTGTGCATAAAAGTTTTATGCACCAAAGTAGACAGTTCAGAAAACCCTAAAGTGTGATGTCCCCTGCACTGCACTCACCTTGTTGGAGGAAGCTGGACATGCCTGTCAGACCCAGCACATCTCAAATTCACTGAAGACCTCATGTCCCCCCCTCCTTTGTTTTTCACACGACAGCTATTAATCCTGCACAACTAGTGCCTCATGACCAATCCTTAGTGAAATGCTGGTGAGGAAGACATGGAACTAGAAAGGGGGAAGTTACATGGAAAGGGCTTCCCAGAAGCCTCCTGAATAGTGATGTCCAAAAGGTAACATCTTCATGTGAACAAAGATAAATAATGGATGCTGTGCAGGTGGACAAAGCAAACTGACCAGGAAGGAAAGAAAGACTTAAATTATACAGCATACATACACTCAACTCTGTGAGGTAGGAAATATTACATTTACCAGTAGGCACAATAAGCCACTCATCCAAGACCACACACCAAGTAACTAACAGCACTGAGAGTCTGGCAGGCACCAGTAGCCAGACAGCCACTCAGAGAACAGCTCTAGAGGCCGCGGGTCACCTAGACTCTGATAGCAGCAGAGCACATGGGCAGTGCAGTGACGCAGCCCTGCACTGATTTAAAAGCAGATATGCAGGTCTCTGGGGCCGACCAGGTCGTTCACTGGGTAAAGAACCTGCCTGCAACGCGGGAGATGCAGGAGACGAGGGTTCAGTCCTTGGGTGGGGAAGCGCCCCTGGAGGAGGGCATGGCAACCCACTCCAGTATCTTGCCTGGAGAATCCCAGGGACCAAAGAGCCTGGCGGGCTACAGTCCATAGGGTTGCACAGAGTCAGACACGACTGAGCGACTGAGGACACATGCCCATGCAGGCCTTCAAAACCAGAGTGTGCTCTTTCCTCTACAGCTGGACAGGCTGAGGCAGCGGGAGAAGAACTACTGTTTCTTCCCTTCCCTGCAACTTGTGTCCCTTGATGGTCAAACGTCTGAAGAAACAGGCAGGAATTATATCTAGAACCTATATCCTCTGTGACAAATCAAAGCAGGAAGTCTCTTCTCTTACAGGGGGTCCTCTTTTATGCTGTCTAAAGAAAGACCAGCTCTAATTCTCCTTCCCCAGAGAGAACAGATCACAGGTAATCTTCATGAACACCCATGCTCTGCACTGATTCCATCCGTCTGGCTTCCTCAAATCTTCCCTTGTGAGTCCTTTCAAGTGTATCTGGTAGGGATGTCTGACTGTCAAGATACTAAAGGATTATGCAAAACATAAGTGTCCTGACCTGAAAAATAAATGTTTTCCTTCAAGAGCTGCCTTCAACTTTATCTAAGCTAATACTGACTCTCAATGCAGCTGTACCCAGCTTCTACTTCTAGAGGTGGCTGGAATTCAGAAAAAAATTTTGGATTCTGAGTGAAGCAGGACTACTTCATTTTCCTGGGTAGATGCTTATATGGAGCGTTCAGGTTAATTACAGTACATGGACTGGAGGGGGTTGGGTATTAAAGGCAAGGTGCTCTTGTTTTATTTAATCCCTCCTTCTTAGTAGTTAAAAAAAAAAAAGAACATACCCCAACATATCTATGTTATTTATGAGTTACATAACTGTACTACCAACTAATAGATTATGACCAATACAAAACATTCACAAAAAACAGAATTCTTTAAAATACTATATTTAAAGATTGATCTATTTATCTATCTATTTATATTATTTCCTCTCTGTACCTCAATAAATCAAGGGGAATGTGCACCTTGTTTTGGGACCACTTACAGTTTGCCCATCTTGAGAGAATTCATCTATTACATGAGCTCAGAAAGGTTTTAAGTCTCCAAATAATCTTGTTAAAATCCTAAACAGCCTGTTAATATCAAGATGGATCTTAAGGCAACTGAACTAAACACTCAGAAGAAATCACCAAGTAAAAGAGTTGAAGCCACTGGTTGGCTGACTTGCAATGAGTTACTTCTATTTCCCCAAATGTTTTTGGATCACTGCCCATTGGATTTTGAGGGAACAATTAACTATCCTCTCCTCGGTAATGTCACTCTTCCTCAAGTGTATTTAATCTTGCAGAGCTGTTTCTCTAGAAGAGAACAAGGTTATGTGAAGGGGAAAGATCATCTCTCCCTCCAGGGTAGTTATGCAATGCAGGGTCAAGGGCTGTGTCTTCGAAATTCAAATTGATGTCTAGGGAGTCCTGGGGGAAGAGACGGGACTGAATAGACTCAAGCCTTCTAAATTGGGCATGGGGATTATTTGAGTCTTCAGATTCAGAGTGCCATTGGAAGCACAAACAAAATATCTGACACAACCAGTTTGTGTTTTTTTTTTTTAAAGTAAACGTGGGGATTGTGTCTGGGGTATTGGATGAGTACAAGAAAGCACTAAACCTTCAAACTCACTCTCCATGGAGAGGCACAAAATTCCCCTGCTTAGGAGGAGAGCACTGGTAGTTAGCTTCACTTCTCATTGAAAAGTTTATGTGTTTGTTTTTTTAAAGACTCCTGGGCAGGGAAACCCACTAAACCACTATTAACATCTTAATGTGACCTTCAGGAAGAGGCCCTGTGGACTAATAAAAGTGCTAAGAGGATCTGAAATGTTACTGATGGGAGACGTGGTGGAGGGAGAGGATGAAAGGGGGAAAATTGTTTGGAAGGCCTACTGATCTGGACCTTGGATGTTGGAGGCAAGTGGTGAATAAGATCTCTGAAGGGGGAACGACCTCATTTAGAATTTTGTTTGGAAATCATTCTAATGACAGCCACCCCAAATTCTGGCTCTTTGTTCCACAATCCCTTAAATGAGGAAGTGAGTCCAACATTTTTGTAAGCCTCAGAGTGAACAAGAAGTTATGGAAATTCCTGGTGGGCTTATGCTAGACTCTAACACTCAGGCAAGGAAAAACAGGGAGATTCCATTGATGAGTCACATCAAGGGGATAGGGGAAACTACAAAAGGTTTTTTTCAGACAAAATGAGTCTTCAAGAAATTTGGGAGAATCCATTGAAGTTAACAAACTTGAGGGATGTGGGTGTATGTCCCACGCAACCTAAGAATACTAAGTGATAAGCCACCAGAAATAAAAGTTTATGTGAGAACACTCGGTTTGAAAAGAAAAAAGCAACAGTGCTGGCACTGGGGCTGGCGGGAGCACTGGTGGAGGATCTAGGGACAAGGTCTCCTGGGAGCAAGAGAGACTCAACCATAGCTGGAGGTGTTTGGCGAGAGGCGAATCAAGTCCAAAGTCTGAGAGGAAGTGACAAGTGAGCCTAAGGACAAGGCCAGAACCTGTAATGCCTAACTACTAATGCAGTCAGCCAGCATGGCCATGACCTTGCTAAAAAGTGCTTTGACTCTAGAGGCTGGAGGAGACAGAGATAAATTGGATCAGGAAGAAGCACATTGATGGGAGATGACCGATATATGGATGAGAATTTCTTGTATAGCTTTTTCTTATTGAACACATCTGCTGTAAAAGCTCTGGCATCAAACTTTGCATGATACAAAAATCTTAAAAACTCTAAAGCGACTATTAAAAGTGTGATGTCAGATCTAGTGTGGCCATAAACAATGCTGAATACCATAGACAATAATTTAGAAAGTTCTGATCACATCTTGACAACAAAACATTAGAATCTATGTGAAGCCAAAGCATCTGAATGAACAGAGAGAAATACAAGCAATAATTTTTCCTGGAAAAGCCAAACATCTGGATATTTTGGAAGGCTAAACATATGTTTCATAAACCCGCAGTGTATAAAGTTAAAACATTCTATGATCTTCTACTTGGATCTAAGTATTTTCCATAGTTTTATGTAAACATGGCAAAATAGTTCAATAACTAATAACTGCATATAATCATGATAATTAATATGTAACAGTGGTTGAGCTTCAGAATTACTGTATGATGTATTTTAAAATCAAAGTGCCTGTATTTTAAACATAATGAGTCTTTCCCAAATAATTTGCTCAGTCACAGAAGGGCGGAGTCCTTTGGGATCTTCCACTACACTTAGCAGTTTCCAGAATCCCAGTTCATCCTACATCTGGCCATTTACATCCTCCGAATTGGATTTAAAAAAAAAAAAAACTTTTAAATTAGCCCTCATGTCTATTACACCTTTTTCTCTTACAGCATCCTGTTTTATTACGGCGGAAGTTTCTGCTTACTTGTCAACTCCCCAAACATGCTGGAATTCTTTCATTGCTTACGTGAGGTAGCCAGTTTCTGACTGTCTCTGTAACACAGCAAATGCTCAATTAATACTTAATAAACTAAACCAAAGCTAAAACTGAAATTAAATTAAGAATTCTGCTGGAGTTCAGAGAGCATGTGAGATGGTTTGCTTCTTAACTAATAGTTCATTAGTCTCCAAATTTGAACAAAGGAGTTACCCTTGCACCTTTGATTTCATTGGGTTTTTCAATATTCACATCAACTTAGATGCAGTTTTACTACTTAAAATGTGAGAGATTGAGCTTGTTCATTACAGATTTCCTTTCTGCTTTCCCTTTTGCTGATTCCTTGCCAGCTTTTCTACACTTCCTCCTCTCCCCCTACTTTGTCATTGCCTCTGGTCAAACCTATCTACTCATTTGTTAGATTTAAGATAAAAGAGGCATGGGAAGAAAAAACAAACCTGAACCTTAGGCATAGACCTGATTCTCACATAATTTCCCAAATTATTATAACAGCTTAGAGCTATTTTTCACTTTTCCCTTTTAGTGCACTGAACTTCTGGACAGGCAGCTACTAACTCTCAAGGTTTGGGTTTGTCTCTCAAATATTCAAAATGGATCATTAAGCCTATAATTTAACATTCACTTGTAGTTGGGACTCTGCGCCTTTTCAGAACCAGTGAGAAACAGTGAAAGACAAATGTTGGCACTCATTTTCATAACATAATCCAGGTCCATTTCCTGGGTGGGGTGGGGGTGGGGGAATGTGTCCATGGTTTGAGCCTACTGTGCAGAGAGAGGGAACACTGACCCTCATCTCCCTGTAGAAACAGGCTGGGGAAGGCACTTCAGGCTAGTGCTTGAACCCAGGTACAAGTGCTGTCTTTAAATGCCTCCAATTCCTAAATGGAGAGCAGGCTCAGGGACAAAGCCATTCAGTGTCAACCTTTACACTTGCTTTCTTTTTTTTTTTTTTTTAGTGTTTTCTGTTTTTATTGGGGGTGGGGGGAATACAGGGGTAGGCAGAGAAAAGGGAGAACAGGTGACCCTTTCACTTTTTGTTTTTTCTCCAACAGGAAGTACTGTCACTCTGAGGGCAGGTTCACCTGAAGGGACACATCTTAAAAGAGTTTGTAACAGCATCCAGGCCTGTCCTGCTGAATTTCAAAACGAGAAAGCCTTTTTTCCTTTTGATAATATGCACTGGAATCAGGTGTGAGGGGTCTGGCCACATTTCTATCTGAGAGCATGAGGCCCTGAAGGGGCCACCGGAGGGGAAGGGAGCCCCGTCAGTGGGGACAGTAGCCAGGCGCTCACAGCGGGAGGGGGACAAGGGCAGGTGAGCACGCAGAGAGCTCTGTCCAGTGGCAGCCCTGCAAGAAAGGGCTTCACAGTAAAGATCCAGGGGATGAAAGAGAAGAAAAGGCAAAAACACACGCCAGTGAGAAGTAAGGTCTGAGGGTGGAGGCAAGGAGGGGAGTGCTGGACACCACTGATTAAACGTTGAAACCCTGCACCTTTTGCCAGAGGCTGTTGTTCCCATGCTTCCTTAAAGCAGCGAAGAGCAACGAGTGACTACAGCGGTTCCTAAGGCCCTTCTTTCCGTGTTCCACACTAGCCAGAGCCTAAAGTCCCAGCCCGAGTAGCCATCACCACCTGGGGCGACACTGCAGGTGGACTCTGTGGGCCGTGCCATCTCCCTGCCTCCCATCCTTCAAGCCAAGTCTCCCCCAGACCTGCCAGCAACAGCAGGTTGATGGCAGCTTAGTTCTCTCAAGAGCATAGGCAAAACTTCACATTTCCCCTCACCTTTCCTTGGAGTTTAGGATGATTTCCTTCTAGTACTTATTTTAAAAGCAAACAGAGACTTAGCATAAATGCCCCCACATTTGGACAGCAATAGCTCTGCACACGTTAAAAGGCTAGGCAGGCTGTTTTGGCAGCATTGCCAGCCCTGCAGTCGCCCACCTCCCCTTGGGCCCTGCTCTGGCCTCTGGAAAGACCAGAGACCCCACTGCCCTGCTCAAGCCTCTCTGGCCCCACAGCCTGGGCCTGTAGCTGGGAGGGGAGAAAGGGAGAGAAGCAAGCCCTCCTGCCTCCTCCCAGAGCTCGGGCCACAGCGACAGACCCGACCACACCCGTCATCTCTAGTGACAATGGTCCAGCCGCCTGTCGCCACAGAGGACAGCAGGGTTTCCAGTGCCGAGCTGCGGGAGAGGTGGATGGACAGGAGGACCCAGAGAGACAAGGCAGCTCGGAGAAGAGGGAGCATGAGAAAACATCAGGCCCTGTGGGTGCAGCCAGCACTGATGGGGGGGTGGGGGGTGGTGGTGGTGCTGTCAGCTCGCACCGCCCCGGTCAAGACGGGAACACACCACTGCCTTTTATTTCCATGATTCACCTCACGTTCCCAGCAGTGTCCCCACCAGCTTTAGGGAGAGTCTGAGACAGAAGTTCTGTGTCATTCTTAGGCTAAAAACATCATCATCGTCAATGGACTGACCATAAGCTCCCTGTGGTCATCAGCCCAGAGGCTGGAAGCCATTGAAATGCCAGTCCACCTGCCCACTCCCCGCCCCCTCAAGTCACCGCTTCCCGAGCTCAGGAGCAGTGTCTGAAACCACTTCTTTCTGCAAGTAACCAGCAGAGAGAGAGCAGGAGAGGCGTGCTCCCAAGCATCACCCCTACCAGTACCGCAGTGACCTACCACACTGAACAGGGGAGGTGACAGGAAACTACTGCAACAGGAGGAGGTCAGGGAGAGGGTGGCAAAGGACAGATAAAAGTCCAGCTATACAAAGCTTGTGTTTTTGTTTTCTTTTCCTTTCTCTTTTGTAAAAACCTGTAGCTGCTTTTTACTTGCTTTCATGTAGTTTAAATTACTTTTTTGAGCTTGTAAGTTTTGAATAATTTTTTTTTTTTTTTTTTTACTAATTTCACCAGCACAGGAATAGAGATGGAGAGAAAAGGCTTCTACCTCCTCCCCCACCCCAAACCATTAATCCAGTGTTAATTCTGATATGTTCTCCTATAAAAGTGCACATCTCATTCTATGATTTTTCAGGACACACCAGATCAAAGTGTCATACACACCAAAGTCAAATGATATACAAATGATTTGTCTGTTTTTTTTCTCTGCTGCTGCTGCTAAGTCACTTTAGTCATGTCCGACTCTGTGCAACCCCATAGACGGCAGCCCACCAGGCTCCCCCATCCCTGGGATTCTCCAGGCAAGAACACTGGAGTGGGTTGCCATTTCCTTCTCACTTTTTTCTCTAGCACAGTCTAAACTAGCTCCTGAGTACAGTGTACACTAATGATGAAACTTTCACACGGTATTTCCTTCTCCTTACACCCAACCAGTATCTAGATAGCTTCAAGTAACTATTAAAAAACACCATTTCAACTACAAGTAGGGATATAGTTATCAAAATCTTGCTTCTAATATCAGTGTATTATATAGACTTCAAAGTTTATAGATTTATCTTAAGAATATAAGACCTCACATGCACTAATCTCATATTATCTCTCATGAAAATATTTTATTTTTGAGAAATCAAAGGCCAGCCATGAGAATAAGTCTTAGAAAAAAAATAACATACAATAAAAAACAAAAGTAGGTGGCACTAGGAAAACTCAGTATGTTTGTTTTATTGAATAAACACTAGGTATCTGTTGCTATTAATAGCTTAGGTTAACTGGGAGATCGCCTAGATCTTAGGGCAGCCGAACTTGACTGCTCAAAAAGGGTGAGTTTGTTGTTTAATTAATTCATTCCACTCCCTGCCGTGCTGTGCTAAGGCGTTTAAGTCGTGTTTGTGACATTACGAGCCGTACCCCACCAGGCTCCTCTGTCGATCGGATTCTCCAGGCAGTAATACTGAAGTGGGTTGCCATACTCTCCTCCAGGGGATCTTTCTGACTCAGGGATCAAACCCATGTCTTCTGTAGCTCCCCCATTGTAGGCGGTTTCTTTATTATTGTGCCACCAGGGAAGCCCATTCAACTCCCTACTGTATGTCAGATATCATGTTTCGGGGATCTGACATTATACAGGTAATCACTGCAATATGCTAAGTGCCGTAAATGGGCAAATTGCCTGGGAAGCACATCACCAAAGAAGAAGTGTCACATTGTGAAATAGCTAGGAAAGATTTCACCAAGAGGAATATACACTCTGAATGCTTGACAAGCAGTATCCCAGTTCTCCTTCCTTGAGCAAACTTCGCCTTGTGCCTTGCCTAATTAGTGAGCCACACCACCTCTGCAACTTCCCTGGAAATGCAGCTCTGCTGGGGCAACAGGGCTGTGGTAGCAGGCACCAGGGTGCTACCATATTCAATGGGCTCATGGCTTTTTTTTTTTTTTTAAAGAGAGGACCTTAGTACTCCCGCCTTCCACATCATCAGACTCTGTATTCTCAACACTTCAAAAAACAACTGGTCTAGTAAGAACCAATGTTTTGGGAGGTGGGAAATGTATTCATACAGTCTTAAGAAATCCTCAGTGAGCAGTTTAGTTATATTTTTAATGTTTTCAAATTTTCAGGAAATTTAACTTTGAGATTTTTCTAAAACTATGTTTATAGTGTTTCAATGGGTCCTTGAGGGGAACAAGAGCTGAATGACATATAGAGCCAATGAAAAGAAGACCCCAAAACCTAAACACACAGCACTATTAAAATATTATCTACTATATATACATATATAGTATATATATATATACACACACATATATACACACACATATCATGCAAAAATCTCCTAAATGAGACCAGATCTCCAGATTGGGATCAGTAACTCAAATGGCATTGTTTCTCCACACTGCTGTTTATTAACTTCTGTATTTCAACAAATCTTTTAAATACCTAGCTCAGTTATGTATGTCTGTACTTTCAGACTGCAGGGATGATTCCTTTTATTAAACTTTCTTCCCAAATCCCTCAGCTTTTTAACTCACTGGGGAATCTACATTTGCTAATGTCACTCAACACCCAAGCCTACACTAGACTTGATCGAGCCTACGATCGTGTTTACGATCAAGTCTTTGACCTCACCTATGCTACTGGTATCACATTGCTGAAACGGAATTTTGTTGTTTTAAATTTATTTCATTCAGTTTGCTTTTTAGAACTCTGTTCTTCATTTTCCTTCTCATTGATTTTCTCCTTTTTATCTTTTTTTCTCTGCTCCACTTCCCTCTTAACAGTTTCTAGATTTAAGCATACCAGTGTGGATAGAAAGTTAAGGGTGTGTCTACACAGGCAAAATAGGGAGCTAAGGCAAATATGTTGAGAAGATTCAGAGAGAAAGAAAGAATATCCTCCTGATCCCTGATGCAGGGACTTTTTACGAATTGAGTTTCTCCAGACTGATACAAACTGATAATTTCTAAACCTTCCAGTCCACCATCAAAAAGCATACACACACACACACACACACACACACACACATAGTATTTAACTAGCATGGTTCAATGTCTTTATATACTAAGTGTGAGAAGAGGGTGCCAGGGCAAGTGTAAATCACAGAAATACAAGAGAAGGAAAGAAACAAATTGAGAAACTAGATCTGGGCCAAGGGCTTGACATTCTCATTTTATATTTAAAACAAAGAGAATAGTAGATATTATCTCTGAGAGATAAAATACTAAAGACTCAGAAAAGTTAATTATCTTCCCAATGTTTTCACAGTTAATAAATGAAAGAACCGGAATTTGAAAGTAGCTAGGCTAAAGCATATAGTAGTTTATGCTTTTTTACTTGCTGAATCATGCCTTCACCCTGATGATGCTTGAAATTTACAGGGAGAGGCAAGATTTATATTCACAGAAAGGGGTGGGCGGGGTTGGGGGGGGGTGGTTCAGTACTGAGTTAAAAAAAATTACAAAATGAGATTCAATAGAAAGCAACAAGGAAGGTGGTGAAGAACCACCATGAATGATCATGGACAAAAAGTAGAGAGGAAAAACTGGTGTTGGAAGTTCGCTTTGATAGATACCCTGTTGAGCTCATGATTGCCTTTCCCAAGCTGGTGTGAAATCAGGATTCATTGGAAGACTGCTCCATGCTTTAACTTTGTGTCTGAATGTAAATTCATCTGTAAATTCATCCTGAGATTCATATGTACTAATGTTATTTTTCATCCCCTAATGGGCTTCCTTGGTGGCTCAAATGGTAAAGAATCTGCCTACAATGCAGGAGACTGGGGTTTGATTCCTGGGTCGGGAAGAGAGCCTGAAGAAGGGAATAGCAACTGCCTCTAGTATCCTGGCTTGGAGATTCCCGTGGACAGAGGAGCCTGGCAGGCTACAGTGCATGGGGTCACAAAGAGTTGGAACAACTGAGTGATTTAACACTTTTCACAAGTTTCTACTCACCTAGCTTTATCAAATTCCTTCTCCAAAAGGGCAGCCAGGCTAGTGGTCCTTGAGAAATAACAAGTAGAATTTACAATTATTTTGATAATATCTGAGCAAATAGCCATGAATTCTATACTTCACATCATACTAAGGGCTGTAGTGTTCACAGTAAGAAAGGGTCAAACCAAATATTTGCACCTGGGGCCTCACCTGTTAGAACAGCAGTGAAGAGTCCAAAGTATGGGACCAAGGCATCCACCTTGAGCCATCAGTGAACTTTGCAAGTGTTTCCCTGAAAGTTCCTGGGAGGTACCTCTCTCTGGCAGACTGCCGGCTGCTTTGAAATAGGGCTATCAGCTTTCCTTGCTCGCTTATCAAAAATAGGTCCATTACTGGGCCCGATAAAATTGTTTGAGTACTCATTTGGAATCTTTAGCAGTTATTCCTGCTTTGAACCAGAAAGAAATTCATTTAAAGTTACAGCCTGATGAAAAGAAGAAAAAGAATTGGGGAACTTTATCCACACCCTCAACACCTTTTTTTGTCGCCTTCCTCGGGTTTGAGCTGGAGTTCCTGGTGTGTGGCCTTGACAGGGGAAACACCCATCCGTTCTACTGGGAA
The DNA here is from genome assembly GCF_033118175.1 of Dama dama. Taxonomy (NCBI): domain Eukaryota; kingdom Metazoa; phylum Chordata; class Mammalia; order Artiodactyla; family Cervidae; genus Dama; species Dama dama. The sequence goes on along the minus strand of NC_083708.1, from coordinate 35,859,143 downwards.
CCCCAACACATCTTCCTTTTTATTCTTCAGGTAACTGCAAGTCAAAGTTTTAGAGGAAGTTGATTTCATTTTGGTTTTGGTATTAAATAGATCAAAATGAATTCAGGCCATTAGGTAATAGAACAGAAATAAAAATATGGTCTCCTCTATCATCACAAGCCTGGAATCCTTACTGTTTCAAAGAATCAGTTTTAATTCAAATTTAGCATAAACAATTTGTATACTTCTTACAGTAAAGAATATGAGTTCCACATACAGCTAACAAATGAGTTCCACATATAGTGAAGTGTCATGTCATCCTGGAATAGGGAGTAGGTATCAGAACTTCCTGGAGATTTTTCGTGTAATATTAAAAGGAAGAAGTTTTGTATAGATAGCACATGATTTGGACTTTCAGAGTTTTCTGGACACCCCTGCCTGCTGTAAATATTTTACCCCACTGATCGAATAGAAATATGTCTGTATATCTCTCTGCATCCAGTGTGCATACTTTCTCTCACAGGATAACTCTATCCTGATTATTATATTATGTAACAAAGCATGGGAGTAAAACACATTTTAAATATTTCTGTTTACACTGTCCATTACATCTTAGCAATTATAGACTAAATATAATTGGAGCCCAGTTTTGAGAACAGAAGAGCAAAATATTATTTACTTTTTGATTAACAAATATGTCAACATTTGTGGTTGGAAACCTAATTTGTCAATTATTTTGTTCTTCCATAAGCATGTTCCAGAATAATAGTTAAAAGCTGAAATACATCCCATTCCTTGGATGCTTGTTTCACGGTGTTTTAAAAGAAATAAGATATCTTTTGTAGTCCTCAAAAGTATCTACACAACCCACTTCCACTGGTCTAATAGCTTTAATTTGAAAGACTCTGGGTGGAGGCTCAGCAGTTGAACCAAAAAGGCCAGAAAATGTCTACTGAATACAAGGCACAGAAGAAAGAGTACAATCACCATATGCCATTACCGGAACGCCTAAATTGCCTTTTTCTGGCTCCTCAAGCACAACAAAGGCAACCCCAGAGCCTTTTACAGGAGGCTGCACAGTCCTGCCTCCGTCTAAGCTCCAGGGAACACCACAGACCCTGGAGAATATGCACGTATGTGGAAACTTTTCCCATAGAATTGCAGTGGGTATATGTGGTGGTGCAAGTCCCTTTATGACTCAGTGTAATGGCTGGGTTTGTTTACCGTTTTCTTTCTTTTAAGTGCCTCAGTGGCTGTGAAACATTGTGGTGAGGATAGTTCGTTCTGGTTTTGGTTTTTAACCCATGCACTGTTAGAAATGCTGCTACCAAAAGGAGGGAGAAACTATGGTGCTGAGGGGAAAGCCCCAGGAAAGACTATGAGAAGTCTTACCCGTGACCCTGCCTCTCTGCCCTGAGAGGGAATCTTCCCAATAATAAATGTGTGTCAGAGACTAAGTTCTTTACTTAATCTTAGTTCCTTCCAAGATCAGAAAAGACGGGTGGGGGAAGCTTAGGGACTGCAGCTGCTTCAGCGCACGTCCACAGCCACCCCAGGCTCTGCACCATGCAACCGGGAAGGCCTGGGGGAACAATAAAAATCGAGGTGTGTCAGGCCAGCCAGCTGACTGTGAGCTGTGCTTTGTAATATTCACAGCTCCTTGTTTTCATTCTCAAAATATGCACCTCCTGGAACCTCTTCTCTCTTGGTCAGATGTGTGTGATGTGATTTACATTTTGGAATTTGGGAGAGGCATGTGCTTACAAGCATTCTGATCCAGGAATCAGGTTTCTATTATGCACATGATCCATATTGCCATAATACTTTTTTCATTTTTATTTTGAAATCATTTTAAAGCAACTTATTTTCTATCAAGCCCTAAGCCCAAAATGTCTGTATGGAGGATAACGGTGTGATGGTTACCAAAATGTCCTAGAACCTAATTCAGAAGCTCCTTTTGCCTGTGATTGAGAGCCCTTGGCCTTGGCGCCCAGGAAAAGCTATTGTGTGAATAACAGAGAGGCAGGGAAACATTCTCTCAGAGTCTGCTCTTTTGACAGTCACCTCCTCCTACAGTGGAGACATGTGGGATACCAAGCTTCTCTAAGAGTTAGGACAGGTTTCATGGAGACATCACTAGTATATCTGATGGAATTATTTATATCTTCTACTTCTTCATGAGGCTGTGTTTGTATTCACTGAAGCTTAATTCTCCAGTGGATGTAAGGAGTAAGCATCATGTTTCTGGATGTCAGCAAAACCTAGTTAGTCTAGTTTTAAACCTTCTATCACTAACTAGTTGAATTGGTAACTTAGTTAACCTTTTTGGTCCTTGGTTTGGGAAACCTGGGCTGGATTAAGAAAAGTCTAACAGTGTTGGATTTGGGTTTGCTTTTTTTTCTGTAGGATTTTGAGAGTCTTCGTTATGCAAATGAATATCATAAACTCCAAGAGTATATAGTGTATCCCAAGCTGGTAGAACTATTGAATACTTTTTCCTCAAAAAAACTATCCTCACATCCTTGAATCTATTATAAGTGTTCTATAGAATATATTTTTAAACGCTCTAGAGCTGAAAGTATATCCTTCCTGCTCTAAAGTTCTACGAATCTATACAGACATTACAGAATGACACACACTTAATGGATATATAAAAAGAGGTCATCATTGATCCTATTGTATCAATAAAGGTGTTATGTTGCAGATAAAAGTATTCACTATAGCTAGTTTAAGAGAAAGAGATTTATTATAATCGTTCTTATACCATCCATGAGAGGACCAAAGAACCAGTCTTGAATGTTACCAAGGAAAGCAGGAAAAGTTGCCCAGAAAAAACACTCAACTACATTTTTGCTAGTTGTTTAGCAAAAACAAACAAACAAACCCTTCTCTGCGGCTGCGGCCTACCACTTGGCACACACAGCACTAGGAAACAGAAACAAACTCTCCCTGGGAGCAGCATCCATGCCCCTGTGCTTCATGCAGAGTACAATCTTTCTGCCTCACCTTGGCTACTTCTATCTATAAACGGCACACTGAGGTAAGCAGAATTCTGAGATGGTCCCCAAGATTCTTGCTCCTGATGTACACGCCCTGTACAAGACCCTATTGAGTGTGAGCAGGACTTGTGAATACAGTGGGCTATCATTTCCATGATTGTGTTCTATTACGGGAAAAAAAAAAGGGATTTTGTAAATGTAATTAAGGTCTCCAGTCAGTTGACTGTGAGTTAAACAAAAGGCGGTACTATCCTAGGTGAAAGTGAGAGTGTTAGTTGCTCAGTCATGTCCAACTCTCTGCAACCCCATGGACTGTAGTCCGCTAGGCTCCTCTGTCCGTGGGATTCTCCAGGCAAGAATATTGGAGGGGGTTGCCATTCTCTTCTCCAGGGGATCTTCCTAACCCAGGGATAGATCCCAGGTCTCTCGCATTCTAGGCAGATTCTTTGCCATCTGAGCCACCAGGGAAGCCCTACCCTGGGTGGGCCTGACCTAATAAGTGAACCCTTAAATGAAATCAGAAATTCAAAGTCAGAGACACTGTCCTATTCACCTTGAAGAGCAAACTGCCATGCTATGGAGAGAGCCACATGGAAAGAATGCAGGAAGCCTCTGGGAACCCTGAATGACCCCTGATTGATGGCCTGGAAGAAAACAAGGATCTCTTAAAGCTATAAGCAGTTGAATTCTGCATTCTGCTAACAACCAGTAGACTTGGACGAGACCTCTGAAAGTGAAGCCCTCACTGATATCTTGATTTCAACCTTATGAAACTCTGAGCAGAGGCTTCAGCTATCCCATGCCCATACTTCTGAACTGAAAAAACTATAAGCCAACATATGATGCTATTTTAAGCCACTCAATCTGTATGATTTGTTCAATAGCAATAGAAAATTAACACTTGCATTTGCATGACTAAGCCCAGGTCGCCCCCTCAAAGTTTAACTCCAAGGGTTTTTGAGGGATATTATTTTTAGCTTTCTACCCTCTAAACGTTAGTAAAAGAAAGTCAAAAGTGGCTGATGTTGACATCAAATGGATCAATCTCTAACTCAGCCATGCAATTCTTTGGGCAATTCTTTTCCAAAACGCCTCTCATGGGTCATACAAGTTAAAGTCTCTTAGTTTTTTTTTGTTTTGCTTTAAGTTGGCAATGACCAATCTATAGTATGACTATTCAAAAAAGAGTAATCAACATTTTTGCCTGCAAGTTCGCTATAGGAATTAACTAATTATCTCAGTTCACATGCAAATATTCTTGTGAATTCCTCTATCAAAAAAAAGAGTTTTTTCATAGAATAGACAACTCTTTTAGGAGATCAATGGTATTACAGGATTGCTTAAATCGAGATTTTTAAAGTAGGATTGTTTAAAATAGAGATTTTCCCAAACCTTTATACAGGTACGGGTGTATATGTATTTTTGTATATGTATATATTGTATATATATACACAATATATGTATATTGGGTTGAGCTAAAAGATCCTGTAAGATCTTACAGGAAATCTGAATGAATTTTTTGGCCAACCCAATAATATATTTATAGGGATATACATTGACAATATATGTCAAAGGCCTGGCCACTGAATCTCACCAACAGCAAATATGCTGATGACAGTGGAGTTTTTTGTTTGTTTGGTGAGAATCTAACAAGCTATCAACAAAAGAGAGCTAGTAAGAGAAAGAATTTTTATTTTTCTAGGAGAGAAGTGTTAGGTTAAGTTTTATTTTTTGATACTGTACTGCTACTTCTATCTGGGAGTATAAGAGGATGGGGACCACTTGAGACTCCTGGAAAGTCAGACAGTTTTCTGATAAAGCTGAATTTGTTTTCCATCCCTACACATTATACATTCAAATAACCAAGGTCTAGCTTATGATCTTTCCCACGTTGAAATGGTTCTGTTTCTATTTGTTACATCAAGTAAATTTTAACCATCTTTTCTTTGCCTTATTAATATTACCCCCCAACTTCCTCTCACTTCAGAACCACCCATGGTGAGAAAGGGTAAACAATGAGAATGACAAGAAATAGTAATCTCCAAAAACAAAACAGAAAGCCCCATTTGCTTTACCTCATGTCGTAATTTCCCAGACATGTTCCTCTTGGCCAACTTTAAGCCAAGCATTTTCTCCCTTGGAGGCTGAGCAACTTCTTACAAAACCACTCTGTGGGTTTTCCCAGGTGCCTGTTATTTCCTGAGCAGAACGTAATAACAGCCCCTTAATTTTTACAGTGCTGAAAGTCTGCAAAGTACCTTCAGAAAGTCCTGTCTCAACTCATTTGATCTTCACAACAGCTCAATAGGGGTCAGGGCAAGTATCACAATTTCCAGTTTATAAGTAACAAACTTCCATTTCTAGAACTACAGCACTTGCCTAACTATGGTAAATCATGACACAGAGAATAGAACCCATGTCTTTTGAATGTAAGGCAGGCAATCTTTCCCCAGGACACCTGTCCTTAAAAGGATGGAAATATATAGTTGGCAGGCAGTGGCTTCCTACTGTTCTCTTGCACCCAAATCCTCTGCCACACTTGTAAAACGCACAAGTGACCATGGCTAACATAATCAAGTACAAGTTCCCAAGCATAAATCTGGATCCTGCCTACCTCATAAACCTTCCCCTTTATCCTCCAGGAACACCCCATTTCTTATAATCTGTTCCTCATACTTTCTTACTTCTGCCTAGACTTGCCTCTGACCACCTTTTCTGTCTGAGTAAGTGGTATTTGTTCTTGGAGACTCTGCTCAGACTTTGCCCGGGCTGGTCAAGATAGTTCTCGTCTATGTTCAGTCTAGTCCTCTATTTATCACATTATTAAAATGTATGCTAATTTGTGCATAACTCTCTCTAGGGTATGAGTCCTTTGAGGTGTATTATTTATCCTGGGTCCTCTGTATTTAACACAGTGCTGGGAATTTCATCATGGAAATGTTCATGGAATCAGGATTTTTTTTTTTTTTAATGGCTGGTTTTACTGGGCAGGCAATAAAAACAAACAAAAGTGAGCCTCCAGAGGTGTCGCGTCCCTATCTGTACTTGAGAGAGGGTCTAGGAACGGAAGGAATCTCCATGAGTCAGGCAGGAGATGGGAGTGGAGAGCTGGAGGAATAATGCCAATAACCTTTAGAAAGTTCTGCTGAGGATCCTGGGAGCTCAGGTCCCACTTTTGAGTACTTTAGTGGCTGTAGAGGTACCTCTTTCAACTCTCCCTTCCAGAGGATCTGCTGTAGGGAACACAGCTGATGGACACCTATAAGCTGTCACATTTTTAGATCCAGGGCAACACTCAAGTTAGGTCCCACTTCCCATTGACTGCCCCCAGACGATGACAGAGCATGGTAGCAACAGTAGGCGCAGGCCACTTCTGCTGACACAGGACTCCTCTAATGGGACCCTTAAGCTCAGGGATCCCACAGGCCTGGCTGAGGCTTTCTCAGAACTACACTGTGGCCTGAGGCTCCTTCCAACCCAAGACTCCCTTCCTCTCCTTTCACAGACCTGCATCAGGTTCTCAAGGCTCTTCTTGGCCTACTTGCGCTCCTTCTCTTTTTCCCTTCGCAATGTTTTCCCCCCAGATCTCTTGCTTGACACCTGCTTTTCAGAAGACCCAAACTGACAGAGGTACTTAAAGATTTAGGTCAAAAAGTCAAATTTTAAGAATGCTTCTCTAAATCTATAGGCCATGCCCCAAACTGAACAATGCCCTAACAAAGCTATGTAGTAGTTTAGAATCAGATCTTGAAATATCACAAGATGGGACAAATGGAGTCTCACTGGCAAAATGAAGGGTGAAAGTAGCCCAGGTTGGCCTGTAATGGAAGATGTCAGGATGCTGTTGACTCCTGGAGCCACAGGAATGTGGGCAAATCACTGAGGGATAAGAGGAGCTAAAGCGCATGGACTAGGCTCCGAAAGTCAAGTAGCACAGCTGTCTCCAGCACTAGGGCTTCCCTGGTGGCTCAGTGATAAAGAATCCGCCTGCCAGTGCAGGACATGTAGGTTCAATCCCTGGGTCAGGAAGATCCCCTGGAGTAGGAAATGGCAACCAACTCCAGTATTCTTGCCTGGGAAGTTCCATGGACAGAGGAGCCTGGTGGGCTATAGTCCATGGGGTCGTAAAGAGTCAGACACAACTTAGTGACTAAACAACAACAAAACTAGCCATCTGAAGAGAGCCACAGAGAAGAGGAGCTTGCAAGAATTGACTTTTGTATCAACTCCTATAATGGGGTGACACTTCAATCTCTTTTTAGTTTGGACAGGGAATTTTAAATCACTTTATACTTTTGTTGTGATGTGGATACTCATGACCAGAAAGACATGAAAATCATGTCAATTTTGATCAGAAAAGTACTTTATTGTAGGAGGAAGTTATTCAGATGTTAAGTAGCAAGTACTCAACCCTTAAAAACTCCTTCAAATAAAGACCCCAAGCACTCTGAGAACACAGCCACTAATCTCTTAAAAATACAGCACCCCGTCACCCAAACATGCTATGCTGGGTTTTAGTCTTCTGAGCTACAATTAAACTAAACTATCAGCCTGTCCTTGATCACATAGGCAAGTACAAGAAGTAAGCAGGTCTACACATCAATGCTTCAATAACTCAGTCTGACTGGTTTTCTTATCCTCTTTATCTTTCTGAGCCTAGTATTAATATGATCTACGGCTTTTGCCTCTCTTCAAAAGTAAGTTTTAAAGAAAAGGTGACTGAACTTTTCCAACACATGCAAAGAAAACTAAGATTTATGTCAGGCACGATGAAATCTTAGGTGATTGGAGCTTCTTGGCATTAGTGCAGTATATTTTAACTTTATTGAACTCATTGAAAACCATAAAGAACATAAATTATGATCCTTCCCACACCTACCTTAAAGGTTCTTATACAACCTCCTAAGAAAAGTTGGCCCCCAATCTCTGAAAAACCTGGAGGCCAACATTTTCTAGGACAATTTTTTCTATTGTTTAACATTACAGAAATAAGACCTTTCTTTTCATTTTACAAATTTATACAATGTTTTTTCAAACCACAAATATCCTAAGATTCTGATATGCTCTACCCGATCTCTGAATATTGAGATAGGATTCCCCAACATCAATTGAGAATTATTGGTCTGGTCTAACACCTTTACTTTGTAGATAAGAAAAATTAAGGACATGAATGATTGGCCTAGGTTTGCAAAATTAATAAAAACTAAAATTTGATAATATGTTAACTTACCTTAATTTGAAAAGTATAGCCCAACATGTTTGAGAATAGTGAACATAATAATCAAAGAATAGTTCCTTCCCCAAAATGGTAATTTAAAAAGTTATGTTTCCTCTGCTATTATTTTGTTCCATTAAGTTTCTATGATCCCTCTCCTATACAGTCTCTCATGGTAAGCACAGTAAACAGCAGAGCACAATTCCTGCCCTCAAGGGACTCATAGTCTGATGGGTATAAGGAAATAGATTTGAAGTTAGTTTATAAAGTAGGTTGAATGACAAGAGAACAGATTAACAGGTAGGAAAGCTTCCTGGAGAAACTTCCCTAGTGGCAATCCTGCCACTACAAGATGGCTCTTGAGAACAGAGCCTCTTAACTAATTCATCTTACTAACCCTACAACACCTACTAACATATACGGTTTGTGAAAGCCAAGTGTTAATCACTCAGTCGTATCCAGCTCTTTATGATACCATAGACTGTAGCCCACCAGGCCCCTCTGTCCATGGAATTCTCCAGGGAAGAATACTGGAGTAGGTAGCCATTCCTTTCTCCAGGGAATCTTCCCGAGTCAGGGATCAAACCCAGAAGAATACTGGAGTAGGTAGCCATCCCTTTCTCCAGGGAATCTTCCCGAGTCAGGGATCAAACCCAGAAGAATACTGGAGTAGGTAGCCATCCCTTTCTCCAGGGAATCTTCCCGAGTCAGGGATCAAACCCAGATCAAAATCTGCATTGCTGGCAGATTTTTTTTTTTTACTGCCTGAGCCACCAGGGAAGACTTGGTGGCTGGTTTACTGGCCCCGAACAAATGTTGCTTGCATTTTTGCACAACAGTTTTCTAGCATAATTCTATAGCCAAATACTTTTTAGAACTTTGCAAACAACTACATGATTAAACACATTGCTATTTTTTTCAATTTTCTTTAAACTTACTAAACCATATTGTACAAACAATAAAAGTTTAAAAATCCCACTTTAATGTCTTTCTATCCAAAAGAGAATTTTTTCCCTTCACCACCTCCTTTGTTTCACTTATGAGAACTTGGATCCTTGACTTGTTTGTATAAGTGAAAACAAAAACAGAACCCTGTTTGTGTCAATTTTACAATTAAAAAATTATAAAAAAATAAACTCACTAATTTAAAATATTGTGGTCAGATAGATGGCCTGGATTCTTTCACTCATAACACGGGGCAAAACTCAAAAGGTCTTAGGGACATGCTGTTACAAGGTCTATAATTTGGTCACCCTCCACTGCCTCTTTGCCTCCAACTTTCCTTTCTCCTCCCTTTCCCACTGGCTTCAGAGCTGGCCTGGACAGGCAGGGTGACAACATCGCCTTTTTCTCAGAATCACAAGAACTGTGCCACCCACAGTCCAATGGCTGGAGGCCAGGGCACTGCCAGCAACACAGACATGAGTCAGGCTGCAGCGTGCAAAAATTCCTGCTCAAGGTTCTTTCCTGACAGTCCAGTTGGAATTGCCATCATCAACAGCATAGCAGTGAGAAGTATGTGATGCAAAAGAAATACATGGCATGGCAAGTCAGAAAACTTGACTCCCCATCTTGTTTCTATGTGTGATCATTTCTCATCATCTGTTCTGCCTACCTCACAATTATAAGAGTCAGAATGAGACAATGCAAATTAATAGTCAAATTTCTATTAAAGGAAAAAAGACATTCTCAAATGTATTTGGTCAGAGTATAAGACTGTGGAGAGCAATTTGGCAGTAATTATCAGACTTAAAAATGCCCAGAACTATGGCTGATGATTCCTCTTCCGGAAATTTAGCTTCCCGGAAATAGTTCAGAAAGCATAGAAAGATATATGTAAAAGGATATTTACACATGTGTTGATTTTAACAACAAAATGTTAGAAACAATCAACTGTCCAATAGAAACTGATTTTAAAAATTAGAATATACCTACCTAATAGAGTACTATACAGCTGTTTAAAATAAGTTATAAAATAAAAAACATAACTACTGGTACATGTTGGTATGTAAAATATAATTAGTTAAGTGTATAAGCAAGTAGAAATTTTGTGTATATGAGCCACACACATTCACATGGGGAGAAGGATAGTATGAAACTAAACTGAGCTAGAGCTTAACTCGGAGTAATACGTCAATATTTTCTTTTTCTTCTATCTGTGTGTCCATGTTTTTTCATTTTTCTATAATGTGTACATATTTCTATTATAATAAGGAAAAACACTTTTATGTTTAGAAAGAAAAAACAGCATATGAAAACATGCTATGATTTTTTTTTTTACTAATATAAGGCATTATGTTCTGGCAGCTTCTATAGACTCTCCTCTTATGGTATATCCAGGGATAAGAACACTATAGTTAACATATGAATTACAAAATGGCCTAGGCTTTGTCATCTCAATAATATATATGTCACTGTAAATTTACAATTTAAAAAGTTTCTCCCTTTTGCATGGCAAGAAACTGCAAAGCATTTAAAATACTGACATATTTTATAAATTTTCACTAAAAATGAGCATTCCTTTTAGTAAATTTGAGGTTAACGAAGATCTCCAGGTAGAAGGTGATGGTAATACTGTAAAAAGCAAAGAAAAACTGATCCATTCAACTTTGTATAACAAGTTTGACAGCCTTTGCCCACTAAGTATATAGCATATGATGCTCTAAAATAGTTACCTCATTTGCAAATAGGAAACTCCAGTACTATTGCTGGTTCCAGCAAAAGATTTCTGAAGAAACTCAGACATGTATAACTTGTCTATGCTTGAATGAATTTGTTTATGAAATGAACATCATGTTGGCAAAGCCTTTAAATGAAGCTTAGCTTTTGGATATAAAAATACTATAAACCTCCTAAAAATGAAGTAGGAGGAGAATTTGGAAAAGGAAGAAAAGAAATTCTGATGGTTCATTAAAGAATATGTCATAGCCATTTCTCAATGAGATGCTACAAAATTTCTTTAAAGATTTAATTCCAGGGCTTTAACTCCATAAAACTTCTCTGCTGCCACCAAAATGTGAACGATTTGCTTTCATCTCTGACATATAAACACCACTATTTTTTTGTTTTTCATATGGGCCAAGTCTTTTAAAATCTTAGCTCACTTTAATACCACTTTTCTAAATAATAATTTGTAAATTATAATTGACATCAATACTGTATTCATTTTATATCTGTAACAGATATATTACATATGTAACAGAGATTAAACATTTTCATACATTGTGAAATGATCACCACAATAAGTCTAGTCACCAAAGTTATTACAATATTATTGACTATAGTCCTTCTGATATACATTACAGCCCAGTTACTTATCTTATGATTGAAAATTTGTACCTCTTAACCCCTTTCACCTGTTTTGCCTGTCCCTTCCACCCACCTGCCTTCTGGCAACCACTTCCTTGTTCCCTGTATCTATGAGTCTGTTTCTGTTTTGCTTTTAGATTTCACATACAAGTGAAACCATATGGTATTTGTCTTTTGCTGTCTGAACACATTATTTCAGAGTATATTATCCTCTAGGTCCATTAATGGTGATGCAACTAGCAAGATTTCATTCTTTTTATGGCTGAGTAATACTTCATTATAGATAGATAGGTAGATGAATGGATAAAGATGATGTGATATCAATCTATCTTTGGATACATGGTTTGTTTCCCTATATTGGTTATTGTAAATAGTGTTGCAGTGAATATGGGGGTGGATATACCTTTAAAATTAGTGCTTTTCTTTTCATTTTCTTCAGACAAATAACCAGAAGTGGCAATGCTGGATCACATAGTATAGTTTTTAATTTTGGGGAAAACCTCTGTACTGTTTTCCATAGTGGCTGCACCAATTTACATTTCTACCAACAGTACATGTGGGTTCCCTTTTCTCCACATCCTCACCAACTTTGCTATTTTTTTGTCTTTGATAAGAGCCATTCTATCAGATCTGATGTAGTATCTCACTGTAGCTTTGATTTATATTTCCCTAATCGTTAGTGATGTCGAACAACTTTTCATGGATCAGTCATCTGGATAGCTTCTTTGGAAAAGTATCTATTTAGGTCCTCTGCCCATTTTTTAATCGGATTGTTTTTGCTTTGCTACTGAGTTGTGTGAGTTCTTTATGTATTTTGGATTTCAGATATTTTAATGTGCAACTATCCAAATTATAAATATTCATTTTTCAAAACAGGTCAAAGACTGAATTTTATTTTCTTGAATTATCAGTTCATATAAACCTATGGAAACACAATGGATTAAAAGAAATCTGTGTCTTTACCAATTATATCACATTTGGCTGCTTTTCAAATAAAATAATCATGTAGAATTGACTACAAGACATTCTATTATATCAGATCTGAGTCTACTGAAATAGTAAATTATCCACTTTTAGACAGTATATTCATATTTTGAACACTAGGGCAGTATTTGTCAAATTTTTCCCAATTCCCATCACATATCATGAATTTACAAGGGATAATGTTTGGCAGTCATATTTCTTTTCCTTTTTCTATACTCTTCAGTGTATTATCTGCACTTTCATATCCCTAATCAAGTAAGAATTTATGCCTGCAATGCACCTTTCAGAATGAATGGTATTACAGAAAATACAATATAATTAAGTCATCAAAAAATACTATCAGTATAAGGTTGAGACATAGACACAAAAATCTCTCAAAACAAGTAAACATAGAGAAGCTCCATATAATGTTAAAGACAATATAGATAACTCACATTCAAAAGGAAGCTGAAATAGCCAAGACATGGAAGCAACCTAAATGTCCATTGACAGAGGAAGGGATAAAGATGTGGTACATATATACAATGGAATACTATTCAACCACTAAGAAGAATGAAATAATGCCATCTGCAGCAACATGGATGAACCTAGAGACTGTCACACTGAGTGAAGTAAGTCAGACAGGGAAGAAAAATATCATATGACATCCCTTACTGAAGATCTAACAAGAAAAAATATAAATGAACTTATCTATAAAACAGAAACAGACTCACAGACTTAGAGAATAAACATATGGTTGCCAGGGCAGGGGAGGGGGGAAGAATGAGGGGAAGGCATAATTAGGGAGTTTGGGATGGACATGTACCTACTGCTATGTTTTAAATAGATAACCAACAAGGTCCTACGGTACAAGACAGGAAACTCTGCTCAATGTTATGTGGCAGCCTGGATGGGAGGGGATTTTAGGGGAGAAGGGATACATGTATACATATGGCTGACTCCCTTTCCTATCCACCTGAAACTATCACAATATTGTTAATTGGTTGTTTGCCAATATAAAATAAAGTTAAGGAAAATTAAAGGGAAGTTGAGTACTCCAGTGTCCAAATTAAATTAGAATTGCATGTGAAATGTACATTTCCTAGAAGATAATCAGTGCTCAGTAAATGTCAGGGCATTTTTCCCCCTTGCTTTCCCTCAGTTGAAAGTTCTGCAAATAAAGAGAAAGCCAAGCCTTAAAAGATGGGTAAGATTTGAATAGGCAAAAAAGAGTTGAATAGGTATTAATACAGGATATTGCTATGACAAAAGGTACAGAGGCAGGGTGACATATTCTGGTTGAATAAACTGATCCCTTCAGTTGAAATAGAGGTGTTAATAGAGGAATGGGATATATGCGTGGGAGTCGTGTGATCTTTGATGTTTGGACTTGGAAGTAGCCATCTGTATATCCTTACTCTCCACTGAGTATCTATCAAATACACACTGAATCTAGAAGCAGTGCTGCAAGTCATCAGAACCTTCATTCCCCGGCAACTCTTTTATTGCCCAGCAGCCCTCTCCAGTCTTCACTGCTATAATTACCCTGCATAGATCCCATGTTTTGAACATTCTGACTACTTCTCTCTTATCAATACTCTAGAATTCCCATGCCCCTTTGTCTTTCTAGAGCATCTACTTGGCAAAACTCCATCCCTAGGTGAACTCAACTATTTACTCTTTGCATGCAACTTAACAAGTTTGGTCCAGCGTTGCATGGTGCCAGTGAGAAGTAACAATTGGGCAATTTGTGATCATATATCTGCAATCACTACTCTTGCTGGGCTCTCCAAAGTGGCTGTCAGGGAACCTACCAGGACTCCTTAGCCATGAACATTTCCCACACTGCTTTAAGCTTGCTCCTTTCCCCTCAAATCTCTGCTAGCTACACTTTACCTTGCACTTTCATCCCATAACCTTTACCTCTACTTGCCTGAGAAATAGTAGTCATCATAAGGGATCTTCTCAACTTCTATCTAATCTATCAATCTACTTTTGTTTTCAACTCTCCATTTCTCTTCTTCTACTGGAAAAATAGCACTAGCCATCCTTTTATATGGGCTTCCCACTAGTGGTAAAGAACCTGCCTGCCAGTGCAAGAGATGTAAGAGACAGGATTCAGTCCCTGGATTGGGAAGATCTCCTGGAGAAAGGCATGGCAACCCACTCCAGGATTCTTGCCTAGAGAATCCCATGGACACAGAAGACTGATGGGCTACGGTCCATAGGGTCACAAAGAGTTGGACATGTCTGAAGGGACTTAGCATGCACACATCCTTTTATACAATGCTTAACCCACAACAATTACTATAATATTCATCCCAATGGTCTCTGGGACACTGATCTGTAATTAATCACTCTCATATATTAAATCTTCTCATCAGTATTTAAACAAGCTCAAATACTATGGTAGAGAAAGGGAGAATCTTCCTCTTTCCAACATGTCTTTAATCCAATGCCTTATTGCACTTCTACCCTTCACAGTCAAATTTCTGAAAAACGTGACAATATGTACTTTGTTCTCTCACTTCCCACTTGCCCCTTAATCACTGCAATCCAGTTTTCTCTGCCATGAATTGCTCTACCAGAATTGCTTTGAGCAAGATACCAAAGTCTATGTACGAATAAATTCAGTGGGTACTTTCAGTTGTTTTCTCACTTGCCTTTCCTTCAGCATTTGACACCACAGTTCACTTTTTAAAATAGTCTTCTTTTAATAAACCCTCCAAGAATTCTGATGCTATAGTTTAAGAATCCCTGTGTACACCCTGTTTAGGACTGGGGATTTCTTTCTGAGAGCCAAGTGTTTTAAGTAAAAAGATAACATAATCAGAAGAGAATTAAAAATATATACATATATAAGTAAATATATGACACAATATAAAAAAAATAGTCTTGTGGCTGCCTTTTACAGCTTCTCATATCGGTGGTTTACTACAGATCTTTCTGATTCTTCCTTTACAGTCTCTTTTACAAGTTTCTGTTCTTGCTCCTTTTTCTTAGAGAGTAAATATCAGTCTTTTTCACTATGCACATTTTCTCTGGGCTATCTTATTTACTCCCAAGATTCTAAGTCCCTCTAAATCTTTCATCTCAGCCTCTTCTGTGAACTGCAGACCTATTATCTCCAACTACTTCCTGGTTGTCTCCAAGTGGATATTCACACACAGCCCAAATGCAACATAGGCTCCAAACTGAAGTTATCTCCTTCACTCCCCAAGTACATTTTCCTCTGCAGGTTTGCTGTCTCAGTAAGGCCGTAATCACCCTGCCAAATGCTCAAGTCTGAATTCAAGTTCAAGTCTTTCTTTCCCTTCACCCTCACACAAAAACACACCCTCACAAACTACGAAAAGTTGCACAGAGTCTGATGCTGATTACTACAACCATCCTATCACCCAGTTCATTTGATCTTATCAACCGTTTCAGCGACCACAACTGTTCAAAGTCATGTAATCTTCATGAGTAATTAGTGTAGGTAAAATGATCACCTGTGGGGAGGTTTAAAGTTCCGGTTTTCTTTCTATAGACGATTAGAGGAAAAAAAAAAGTCTAGCAAAGGTTTTGCAGTTTCTTCCTATTTTTTTAATGATAGTATTGGTACTATGATACCCCCCATTTGCTCATAATTTTTTACTGATGTACATCATTAATGTTTGACTATGCCGACAAAACTGGGAGAAACATGTTTTCTTTCTGCAAATAAAATATTTCTACAGCCTAGAAAAATACAGGTGATTGCTATTTGGTTGGATGGGTCCATCAACTAGATATCTACAACAGGCTGAACAAAAACAACTGAATCAATGCCACAAATATCTGTTATGAGAATGTCACAAGGAAATCTGGTTATTTCCCTGTTATCTACAAATCAACAACAGATCACCTGTGTAAGGCAAAGTTTACAAATTGTGTTAAACTGGTCTTTCAGGTACTTCCCTGTTGGTCCAGTGGTTAAGACTTCCACTGCTTCCAATGCAGGGGCCCCAGGTTCAATCCTTGATCAGGGAACTAGATTTTGCCTACAGCAACCCAAAAGTCCACTTGCCACAACCCAAGATCAAAGCTCCCATGTGCCACAACTAAGACAAGCTGCAACCAAATAAATAAACAAAACACCTGGCACTTCATGGTCACACTTACCTGTTCTTCAGTCTCTGCAGAAAGAGGTCCTCATGTGGATTTAAAGCTAAAAGCTGTCTTTCCTCTTGGTTTATATGCCTTTGCTGTTGTTGTTCAGCTGCTCAGTCATGTCCGACTCTTTGCAACCCCACGGACTGCAGCACGCCAGGCTTCCCTGTCCTTCACCATCTCCCGGAGTTTGCTCAAACTCAAGTTCCTCGAGTTGGTGATGCCATCCAACCATCTCATCTTCTGTCGTCCCCTTCTCCTGCCTTCAATCTTTCCCAGCATCAGGGTCTTTACTAATGAGTCAGCTGTTCACATCAGGTGACCAAAGAATTAGAGCTTCAGTATCAGTCCTTCTAATGAATATTCAGGATTAATTTCCTTTAGGATTGACTGGTTTGATCTCCTTGCAGTCCAAGGACTCTCAAAGGTCTTCTCCAATGTCACATATGCCTTTGTGGATGATGTCAGTTATTTCCTATTAATACGTTCAAGAAAGACAATAAAGACAAAAATTAGTCAGACACCAAGGTGTAAATGCACAACCACATTTCTAGTACAAAACAAATGAAAAGCATCCATTACATAGATAGAAAGCTCTATTTGAGATATAAGTCTAGTTCATATATTTTAATAGTTTTCAGTACACTTTGTGCCTGGAGAATCCATGCACAGAGGAGCCTTGAGGACTATGGACATGACCATAGCGACTTAGCATGCATGCACGCAGAGCATTTACATTAGGAAATGGCACCAGTTTGGCCAAAAACCTGAGTGTAATCCTGTTTCTCTCTTTCCTTCACCTTCCACCTCAGCAAGCCTTGACACCGCACCTCCATGCTAAGCTCTAAATCGACCCAATTCCTCCCCTCCCCCAGCTGCACTCCTAAGTCAAACCACCACCCTCTCTCACTGGGTCCACTGCAGCAGCCCATTTGTGTCCACTGTGGCTTCCACTAGAATCTCTTTTCCACACAGTCATCAAGTTGATCTGTCTAAAATGGAATTCAGATCACGTTATTCCTGTGCTAAAACTTTTCAGAGAATTTTCTCTGCCCATAGAGAAAAATACAAAGGCCTTCTGTGAGCTGGCCCCTGCCTAACCCTAGCTCCCTCTCTGATCTCACCTCCTTCTACTGTCCCCATCTCTCTGTGATCCAGCCATGCTTCCCTGTTCCTGAGACTTCCTAATTCCTGTTCCCTCTGATTGAGACCCTCTGTTTCCAGGTGCTTCATGGTTGACTCCTTGCCATTCAGCTCTCAGCTTCACTGTTACAGGGGACTCCTCTGACCACCCCATCTAAATTAACCACCTTCACTATATGAAGTGAAAGTTACTCAGTCATGTCTGACTCTTTGCGACCCCATGGACTATACAGTCCATGGTATCCTCCAGGCCAGAATACTGGAGTGGGTAGCCTTTCCCTTCTCCAGGGGATCTTTCCAACCCAGGGATCAAATCCAGGTCTCATGCATTGCAGGCAGATTCTTTACCAGCCCAAACCTTCACTATTCATCACATCAAATGTCTCATTATCTTTACAATATATTCAACAGTCTGAAACAATCTTGTTCATTTATGCTTTTTGTTTTCCCAATAGAATGCAAAATTTTCATAAGTGCAGAAAATGTTCTTATTTTTCTCATGCTAAATTCTCAGTGTCTAGAACAGGGATCAGCTAACTTTTTCTGTAAAGGGTCAGGCAGTATATGTTTTAAACTTTGTAGGACATAGTCTTTGTCACAAGTACTGCAGCTCTGATTTGTTAGCATAAAAGCAGCTTTAGAAAATTACTAATGGGAGTGTGTCTGTGGTTCCATTAAAACTTTATTTCTGACCACTGAAATTTGAATTTCATATCATTTTAATGAACCACAAAATATTATTCTTCTTTTGATGTTTCTAATTATTAAAAACTGTGAAAACCATTCTTAGCTCATGGGCTGTGCAAAAACAGGCAGTTGGCCAGATTTGGCCTGCAGGTCATAGATTGATAGTTTGGAATGGCTATTGCTACACAAGGAGGCTTGCAAGAAAGATGATTTAACTGTTGAATGAATGAATGAGGAAATGCATTTTCCTTGTAAACATTAATAGACTTGTCATCGGCCAAGAGTTAATATGATAACCCATTTTACTGCTTCAGTCCGCAAGATGTATTTGCTCTGTCTCCTTGGTGGTTTTGATATTTGTTTACAGGAATCAGATTCAGCATATGATGTGAGGTTCTTACAAGATAAGAAAAACAACTAGGACCTTTCAATTACATAGGGTGTAAAGACCAACTAAATTGGGTTGGATTCTACATTCATGATCAAAACTTACACATTTTACTTCAAAAAGCTTAACCTCTGTGATGAAAAAAAATAATGTATTGCTCTTCAAATATATACCAAGAGTGAAATAAGGGTCATGAGCAAAATGAGAAAAGCCTCAAAGATAATTTTAGAAAAATTATCTAACTCCCTACATCATATATTGGGGAAGGTCTCCTTAAAAGAAAGTAGCATTTGAGGAATTTTAAATTACAGCTTTGAAATGGGTCATGTTTACTTTTGTTAGGACTGTTTTCTTGTCTATGACCATATTTCTTAAAATGCTTCCCCTCTACACCCACCCACCTCAAAGTTCAAATAAATAAGAGATTATACTTCTGTTTCTAAGATTAGAACATTAAGTTGAAACAATAAAAGGGAAATAACAATAAAGGTAAAATCCTTTACTCTAAGAAGTAAGTTAAAACCACAAATAAAGGATTAATGCTAAGATACTAAATCATTCTCAAAAAATTATTTCCCCAATAAATCAGATTAAATCATTCATCAGAGGGAAAACATAGATTGTCTTAAGAAAAGACCTAGTAAAACCTTCAACAGCTCCTGGCAGCAGAAACTTGGCAGAAACATTTGGAATGACAGCATCAGTTTGCACAAGTGTTCAACTGATAGCTGTAAAAAGTATTGATGCCCTATTGGAACTAACTGCTGAACTGGGGGACCATAACTTACTTTAGAGTAGCCCAGAACTGTCTATTTCTAAATTGTCACTTATCAAAGTGAATCACAAAATGGCAAAATGTTTAGTGATCTCTTAGGCTGTCGCTAAGATGTATAACTCACAGTCTCACTGATTAACGAAGAAAGTACACAGTGCAGGGTTGGGGTGCTTATTCTTCTGGAAACTCCAACAGCCTATACTAACATTTATAGCCTTTATAAGCAAAGAAGAAGGAAGGACAGAAGGAAGGAAAGATGGGAAGATAATAAGGTGCATGAAATGTGCTTTTCTTTGCAACCACTTTCAATTTGGAGAGTGATAGGAAACTTTCTCAACAGTCCTTGTCTGGGTGTACATTTCATTACTTTTCTAAGCTCATGCTTCAACTACTGCGAGCATTTTCAAAGTTTGCTCACCTTTCATTGAGACTGAACTTGAGGTAGCTGCATGAAAGCTAAGTTCTGAGTAAACTCAAGACTATTTAGTTTCAGGTGGAATCAGGTGTTATTCAAGACTAAACATGGCAATGTTACCTGGACTATACATTTAATGGTACATAAATTATTAGGTGTATCAGGAGTGAGGGGCACTTCATTGCTATAAGTTGAGTTGCTAGAAACAAGCATACAGTTTAGCTTTCTATATTTCCCACCTGGAACCCAGCTGATGTCTAACACATAATGGATACTCATAAGATGTCTTGTACCATGTGGAAATATACCTAACTATAAGGTGGAATGTGTTTTTTCAGGAAAAGCTGACAGTCTCACCTGAATAGCCAAGGCAATCTTGAGAAAGAAACACAAATCTAGAAGCATCACATGCCCTGATTTCAAATTATATTACAAAGGTATGGTAATCAAAACAGTATGGTATTCCTATAAAAACAAATAAATCAGTGGAAAAGAATAGAGAGCCCAGAAATAAACCCACACATGTATGGTCAATTAATTTACAACAAAGGCAACAGGAATATACAATGAGGGAAAGGACAGTCTCTTCGATAAATGGTGCTGGGAATATTGGACAGCCACATGCAAAAGAATGAAATTAGATCACTGTCTTACATTATACACAAAAAATAACTCAAATGGATTAATGATTTGTATGTAAGGCCTGAAATCATAAAACTTCTAAAAGAAAACATAGATAATGAGCTTCTTAACATCTGTCTTGGCAATAGTTTTTTGGACTTGACACCAAAAGTAGAGGCAACAAAATAAAAAATAAACAAGTGGGACTATAGAAATCTAAAAAGAAACCATCAACAAAATTAAGAGGCAATCTACTGAATGGGAGAAAATATTTTCAAAGTATATAAAGAATTCATGCAAATCAATAGCAAAATAATAATAAATTTTAAATGAGAGGAGAACAAAAATGAGCAGAGGATCTAGAATAGTCATTTTTTTTTCCCAAAGAAGACATAAAGATTTGCAATAACTGCATGAAAAGATGCTCAGTACTACTAATCATCAGGGAAACGTAAATCAAAACCTATGAAACATTACCTTGCTATTTGGCTATTACCAAAAAGACAAGAAATAATCAAGAGTTGATGAGGATGTGGAGAAAAGGGAACCCACATACAGTTTTTAAAGAGAATTTTATTTATTTATTTCTTGCCCATGCTGGGTCTTTGTTGCTGCAGGGGCTTTTCTCTAGTTAGGGTGAGCAGGGTCTGCTCTCTGGTTGTGGTGTGCAGGCTCCTAATTGCAGTGGCTGCCCATGCTGTGGAGCACAGGTTCAAAAGGTGTGGTGCATGGGCTTAGTTGCTTTGTGGCATGTGGGATCTTCCCAGACCAGGGATCTAATCTGTCTCCTGCATTTGCAAGTGGATTCTTTACTACTGAGCCACCAAGGAAGCTCCAAGTGCATTGTTGGTGGGAATATAAATTAGTGCAACTACTATGGAAAGTAGCATAGAGGCTCCTCAAAAAACTAAAAATGCAAATACCATATGATCCAGCAGTTCCACTTCTGGGTACTTATCTGATGAAAATAAAAATACTAGTTCAAAAAGATATATGCCTTCCCTATGCTGCCTCCCCACTCCCATGTTTCTTGCAACATTGTTTACAATAGCCAAGATATGGAAATAACCTTAAGTATCCCTTGATGTATGAATGAATACAGATGATGTGGCATGTATATAAAATTAAGTCTCTCTCTCACAACAGAGATGTGTGCCTCTCAGTTCAAGAGCTTATAAGAAAGTGAAGATAATTGTACTTATACTGCCTGATATTCCAAAAAACAGTAAGACCTGATAAAACTGAGGCTTTCTCTACATCAACTACTGGTAGCCATTAGCCCACTAATGGAAACATAGAAGCTAATGAAGATGATGGAAAGGTCTGAAATAAGAAAGGCAGTTCAAGTGGAAGTTAAGAACTTCTTTGAGTCTTTATAGAGAAAGGTTATCAGGGATTTGCAGAGAGAACACTTCCCTGATAAGAAAGTGCTTAAGGGCAATCCTAGTCAATTAGAATCTGTTTTCTTAAGATTAGAAGTTGACATTTTGATTGTAGTATAATTAAAATTATCTTAACACTTTGCAAACTAAATACAGAAAAACACTAAACACAAAACTGAGTAATTGGGAAAGAGGAGAAAACAGGGAAAAAATAGACTAGAGAAAGTAGAGCTCTTCACCCTCTTATTTTACAAATAAGGAAATTGAGTCTAAGACAGTTTAAATGATATATAAGTTTACTTAGCAAAATCGTCTCTGGGGATCAGACTGGCTGCTAATGAAAGGAATTTCCAACCAAGGTGATGTGTGGTCTAGAAGAGGCATTTCAAGCAGGCAAATGTCCAATGTCCTTCAAAACAAACCTTGTTTATATACAGAGTGAAGTTGTTTTGAGAAATACACACTATGCAAATATATATTAAAATTCTAAAGCCAACTTTAAAGGCCGTTATGAACATAACACAAGAGATAGCCCTACTCATGGCATTCTTTATGTTTGTTCCGGTTATTTGTGTTTTATAGACAAACCGCATTGGCAAAAATTAGGCAAGAAAAATAAATATTATCTGTACAATTCAAAAGAAAGTTGACCCAAATTACCAAATATAGAATTACCTCCATTTTTCATTTCACAGCCATATATTATTTTAAAATCCCTGGAATGGAATGTGCTGTTACTTTGATGACTTCACACACACAGACACACAACACACACACACACACACAGATGCCAAATCTCTCTCCCCACAAGCAAGGAAAAGAAATGCCCCTTTCCATGGTTAACCCCAGAAGGACATCTCCATTTCCATTAGGACTTTCTTGCTTGCTGTTTCCAGAATGACCGGCTTCCAAAGTACTATTCACTGACAAAAGTTAAGATGTCCCTCCCAATAAAATGAAGGCAAATCTAAAATCTGAAGAGGGCACAAGGGGAGGGAGGTGAAGAAGGAGAGGTGTGATGCTTCTGAAGTTACTGTAATTAAGGTGGTGAGCTGAAGCACCTTCTGTGTGTGATTATCAGCTCAAGAGTGGCTTGTTTTGAGAAGTAAGATATATTTACTTAGGCTCCTTAGCGAAGTTTGTGTGACCTTTCTCTGTGTCTTCTCCAAATGAAAAAACATTGCAGGTATACAGTTTACCTTGTTCCCCAGCAAAGTTTCTGAACCTAACTCCTGTCTAAAACGTACTAGATTAGTTACAAGGAAAGAAAAAAACTACGTTAATTGAGCTCAGTTTGGACTGTGTTGGCCTGCACCCACCCAAGTTCAGAACCAAATTTAGAGCCTGGAGTCAGTGACAGAGACATCAATGGTTTCATAGTTAGGGGCAGCTAACATGGCTAAATCAAGGTCCTAGTGTGACACCTCACTGTGTGCGGCTGGCAGTGTGGGCAGGAGCCAGCAGAACAAGGCAGGACATGGCAGCAGTCTTCAATCCTGGAACGAGAGTGGAGATTACCTCTTACAGGGGAAACTGACGTCAGCTTGGCTCATGGGTTACCAGGGCAACTAGCAAGGGGCAAGCCCCTCACCACCCCTTTGAAAAGCTATCAGGTGGAGATGTTCTGATGGATTAAAATAATCATCAGCTGGGGCAGGAGCAAGTGTGGAGGAAGGTCAGTCATGTGAGCAAGTGTAGGTGAAGCAGGTGCTGGGTGAGCAAGGGGTGGGTGTACAGAAACAAAGAGAACACCCACCTTGGGTGGCCTGAATGATCAGCCTATATGAACAAGCTGTTACATTTTTTATTAATCTAACTTAAGATCTCTTAAGTAGGGTGAATGCTATAACTCTTTGATATTTAAACTGATTTCTCTGAATAATTTCTGAGTCATTTTTTCCAGCTCAGCCATGTTTATACACATCCATGTGTCAACTTACTAAGGTCACAAATGCCTCTCTAGGAAACCGATACACTCTCCATTCCCATGTGGGGGATGGGAAGTATCAGCATCTCAAAGAGGAAATCTGTAATTATTATTAGCAGTGACCACTGTGTTGAGTATCTCCTCTGTGTGGATTACCAAGGTAACTATGTAAGAACTTAAAGAGATATACAGCTGTAAAATGTGTCCTGTTCTTCAGACTAATTGGGAAAGCAAATCATGTGTATAAAAAAGATAAGAGCAGAAATAACACAGTGCAAGGGGACCAAACTCAAAGAAAGCACTACAGGCTGTAAAAGTAACAGGTATTTGCTAAGCAAAAAATCAGAAGTTCCCAAGGGCCAAAGAGGTGACTGTTTCCTTAGTTACCTTGGTTCAGGGAAGCCCTAAGTAAGGTTTCCCAAACCTCTTTTAAACACATGGTTCCAAGTTCTACAGCATTTAATTCCCATCATTTAAGTGACTCATCTGATTCAGGGAAGTGGGAGTGAGGAGGGGTGAAGAGTGAATTTCAAAGTAGTGTAAAGATAGGAAGCAGTTTGCCTTTATTTACAAAGGACATCTCAAAATTACAGGATTATTTTCTGAAGGCTTTCTCGTCAGTCTGCCTTGGGCAAGAAGACAGTTGACTTGATGTTGCTTCTTTTCTCCCACTGCCATTTTCAGCACATCCTGTAGATGAATCTTCTCTAAGAATGAAAGTCACACCAGCTGGGTCCACACTAGAAACCAGCAGGTGGATCTGTCATCCAGCAGGTCCTAAGCATGACCATACTCTGGAGAGTGAAGGAAAGTTTCCTTAAAAGAAAGCATATGAAAACACCCCAAACCAACAGCCACTTGCTGGGGCACTCAGCAACATTTCCCAAACTTTCCTCACCCAAGCTGTATCTATGTGAAACCATGGTCTATATGAAATATTAAAAGAAATATGTCTCAATCATCTAATATTTACATATGTCTGGATGACTAAACTTTCCAGTTTTCATCCAAACATGAGATTGGAATTTATAATACTTACCTAACTAGTCACTAAATTTGACACTTTCAGGGTCTGGTGTTAGTTAACAGTAATAATCCATTTGAAATAGTACACAGGTGCCACATAATCATATTTTAAATTAAGACATTATTTTCCAAAAAATGGAATATAATTTATAGAGAACTCTGACAATGAGGTTGTATGATTAAGTGGGAAGACAAATTGGGAAGATTCATCATTGAGATTAAAGAGTAAAGTGGAGATTAAAATATTTTGCCTCCTGGCAAGAATTGATTGGTAGATGAATCTAAATGGTTTCAAACTATACATTCTAAACAAATTGAAGTTTTAAACATAACATTATTGAGTGTCCACCCCATCCCCAACTAGCTAGGTCTTTCAACCTCCTTTGCTTTTTTTCTCACTTGCAGAAGGTGAAAAATAGTATCATACTTGCTCTGACTACTTTACAAAATTACCTGGGAATTGTTATTAAAAGAGCATAAAAGTGCTTCAAAAACTTAAAGCACTTTGTAAATGCTAAAGTTAAAAAAATACAGCATAATTAGCCATCTTGCTTTAAAATAAAAAAGGAGTGTAGTATTATTTTAAAAGTATAGCTTGATTATAGCAGTATCTTTATTTGTACCAAAGAATTAAATAGAAAGAATAGTGAATTTTCCACTTTGTAATATACTTACAAAATCGTCTTCATTGAAGAAAATAAATGTGCTATCACATTCATTATTACTACTTTTTAAAAAGCATAGTCACACTCATATGCTATTTCCTCTCAATTTTTTCATTTCCTTGGACTCATGAAAATAAAATGACTTTGTATATGAAACTATCTTTTAAGAAGGTAAAATTAATGTTGGCATTTTCCCTTAAAGTACTAATCAAAATCCTGAGTAAATTTCATGGATGATGTTTGTAGTCATCTCAATTTTACCTCCTAAAAAAGTAAATCTACATATTTTTCTTCCCTAAATTAAAAATTGCTTTTCCATGGTAGTTCTTATTCTTGAAATACCAGCAAAACTATAGAGGATACTACTAACAAGCATTGTTTTTTATGCACACCAGGCAGTGGCCTGAGCCCTCTACTTGTTTATCATTTTATTTTGTATTAACTTTATAAATACATCCTTACTGTACAGGGAGGGAAAATAAAGCCAGAGAGATTAAGCAACTTGCTCAGGGTCATGCAGCTGGAACTGGAAAGGGGTAGACCCCAGTGTACAGTGAATCCTTGGCACAATACCACTTCTCTCTTTCTCAATCTTTCCATCTCAAGGCAGGCAAATTTTACTTTATTCAATGGAAGTCATCAATCTTGGTTACAGGTAGTTGTACTTCTTGTTTAATAAGCTTTGTTCAGTGAGTCACAGAATTTAATTACTTTCT
Source organism: Dama dama (assembly GCF_033118175.1). Lineage (NCBI taxonomy): Eukaryota > Metazoa > Chordata > Mammalia > Artiodactyla > Cervidae > Dama > Dama dama. The sequence continues at coordinate 35,832,802 of NC_083708.1, read as the reverse complement.
AAATAAGCTCCAAAGTCACCTTTACCATCACAGCTGTTCCTATCAAACAGTGGGTCTAGACACAGAAGTGAGGTTCCGTTGACACGTACCCCAGGTTACCTCCTTCCTCCTGACACCCTTGCTCCGGAGCTCTAAGAATACTCTGCTGCCGTGGTGACCTGGTGATCTGCCGCTCAAGGTTCCACTGGAGAATTAGTCTTATGAAATCTTTGACATTGAAACGGAACACGGAAAACATCATCTCAGCAGCTAGATATTCTTTCTTCTTTTCTCTATGCTCCATTTATAAATCCAAGTATCAGTCCTATATTAAATCTGAAGGATCACTGTATTAATGATTAATTTGTAAAGATCTAAAACTAAAAAGAGGCTTTATCTGAAGTCTACCTGCAAGATTTTTGTGGCCTTCCTCATTCACCAACATTTAAAGGATACAGGCAGTATTCAGTCCTTGCGTTACTTATATGGTTTTTTTCTGTGCTGATCTTGAACTGTAGAACCAGATAAGCCTAAGCTCAGTATCTAAAGATGATAATAAAGTAAGATTTACTAGTTCTTCAAAGTGCCCACTATTCCCCACAGTATATACTGATAGAGATACTTTCTTAAACTGTCCCCAGATGGTTACATTTTAAGGAACTCTGGGAGCAGAGGACAAAACAAATATGTTTACTGTTAGTAAATCTTGGTTAACCTGAAAAGTTTAAATTCACAAAATAAAATTCTGCAAACCTTACCAAGATGGAAAACTGAACCTATATACTTTGGCTAAATGGCTTTATATCTGGTTTTTGTTTTGCTTCATTTCCCTTAAAGGCCAGGGCCTTATGCCTAACATGTAAATCAGTTAAGAGTGAAAATATATAGAAGTTGTTGAATGAATGAAAATTATTCTACCGTGAGATAAGAGCAAGAATGGGGATTCAGGGAAACCACACCCTCGATGAACAGAGAGGTCCACTGAAAGCAGAGGGGCTAATTATGAAGGACAAATCAGTGAAGAGAGAAGCAGCCTCTGCGTGATGAGATCAGCATCAGCTGTGGAGGACAGGCCCCACTAGGTTCTGCCAGGGACAGTTCCCATTTGCCCTTGCTACTGTTTGTCTTAAGCTTGATGGAGCCGTATACCTTGGTGTTACTCAAGCATTAACAAACTTCATTTTACTGAGATTTTCAACAGCATGTAAGTGTAGTTCTCTCACCCTTTAATCCACTTGGGACTAATTTGTGCTCTACAACGCTTAGCGGCAGGAAGCCTGTAAAAGTTTCATCCCAAATCCTTGACAGCTTCAGAAGTTGGTATGTTTGCTTCAGGATGTCCAAAACAATTCTGGAACTTCATCACTGAAGAAGTTAACTTAAAACCTGACCTATTTTGAAAAGTGAAAACATCAAAATTTTCCTCTGGCCTGCTTCCTCCAGATCAGGCCAGAAAGTCCATGTGGAACTATTAAACTGGATCTTCACAGGATTTACACAGGCAGTGACAGACCCACATGTCCACAAACCTGAGAGCCTCGGACAGAAGGTTGCAAGCCTGCAGGCCTCACATCCACAGCCGTGGCTGGCAAGTAAACACTCATGGGGTAGGGTTGCAATTCCCAGGAGGCAAGGCCACGGGTTAGAGTTTCCAGAGGCAGCCGGCTGCTCCCCAAGCTTCCCTGCTCCGCCATCCTTCAGCCCCAGGGGAAAAGTGAAAAGGGCTCTGCTTACCAGTCAAGCCACACAGACAGATACCAACTGCTCACAGGGCAGTCCAGCCCCAACTGCAAAAGAACAGCTGCTCCCTTAGAGACCTGTACGCCAAGAAACTAATAATACAGACAGGCCCCAGCTAGAAAGTTGTCTGAATTCCCGGTGGAGAGGGACCGTATCTGTTACGTTGCTATACAGTATTATGGGGAATGGCCAGCTAATAATGATTAAACACTTTCTCTAAGTCAGGCATGCTTCAGAGCAGTTTTACACATTATAAATCATTTAATGTTTATAACAATCCTTCGAGGTGAAGGACTCTCTGTTTTTTGTTTTTTGTTTTGTCCCCATGACCTAGCATGTCCAGAAGGTACTTGGTACATGATAGTCTTGAGATAAACATCTGCTAATTGAATCTAAAAAGGTAAGAAATCACCACTCCATATAAATAATATTATAGATAGGAGGGTAGCTTCTAAGACCAGCTCATAAAATCTATTCAACCCATTTGTATCTTTTTTAATGAATTTAGCACTATTTCATTTAAACTTAATAATCATTATGCATGCATGCTCAGTCACTACAGTTGTGTCCAACTCTACGACCTCATGGACTGTAGCCCACAAGGATCCTCAGTCCATGGGATTCTCCAGGGAAGATTACTGGAGTTGGTTGTCATTCCTTTCTCTAGGGGATCTTCCTGACTCAGGGACTGGACCTACGTCTCTTATGTCTCCTGCATTGCAGGCGGATTCTTTACTGATTGAGCCACCAGGAAAGCCCAATAATCTTTATAACACTGTTTTTATAGAGAAATTTGTTCCAAATTCCAGCTTGTGGCACCCTTTTAACAGTTTTCTTATTGAGCAGCTACTTTCTGAAAAAATGTTAGTGCCAAGGAAAAGTGTAAAGCTGAGCCAGGAGCATCCCTACCATTAGGAATTTCTATCCCTGCCCCACACCCAGGAGCAGAGTGAGTACTTTCTGGAAGGCCCTCCTGGCTGAGGCTGGAAAGGCAATAAATCCTTTATGGACACAACGTCCATTCCCTCAGCACCCCAGAAGCTCCCATACCCTCACTGGGTTTCTCTGAGCTGCTACAGAAATGAAAGTGAAAGTGTCAGTCACTCAGTCATGTCCGGCACTTTGTGACCCCTTGGATTGTAGCCCACCAGGCTCCTCTGTCCATGGAATTCTCCAGGCAAGAATACTGGAGTGACTTGCCATTTCCTTCTCCAGGGGATCTTCCCGACATGGGGATCAAACCTGTGTCTCCTGCATTGCAGGCAGATTCTTTACCATCTGAGCCACCAGGAAAATCCTACAGAGGTTGGATAAAGGACAGAGGTACTGGTGGGGTGAGGGAGAGAAAGGAGTCACGGAGAGACAAGTGAGAGTTTGTGTCAATTGCTCAGTCGTGTCTGATTCTTTGTGACCCTATGGACTGTAGCTCACCAGGCTCCTCTGTCCATGGAATTCTCCAGGCAAGAATACTCGAGTGGATTGCCATTCCTTTCTCCAGGGAATCTTCCCAATCCAGGAATTGGACCTGGGTCTCCTGCATTGCAGGCAGATTCTTTACCATCTGAGCAACCAGGGAAGCCTGCTACAGAAATGAGGGGTCATCCTTTCCCAAATCACAGTTTTAAACTAAATTGATAGATTTTTCTCAAGTCTCCATGTCCTTCAACTTTTGACACCTGTCACTATTTCGCAACAGTCGTGTCCGACTCTGTGCAACCCCATAGACTGTAGCCCGCCAAGCTACTATGTCCATGGAATTCTCCAGGCAAGAATACTGGAGTGACTTGCCATTTCCTTCTCCAGGGGATCTTCCCGACATGGGGATCAAACCTGTGTCTCCTGCATTGGCAGGCAGGTTCTTTACCACTAGCGCCACCTGGGAAACCTTATTTAGCGACAAGTGCTAGCAAATGGCATAATGAATTGAGGAGGAGCATATAAACATTGGGCTTCTCTAGTGACTCAGTGGTAAAGAATCCGCTTGCCAATGCAGGAGATGTGGGTTTGATCCTTGGGTCAGGAAGATCCCTTGGAGAAGGAAATGGCAACCAACTCTAGTATTCTTGCCGGAGAAGTCCCACAGACAGAGAAGCCTGGTGGGCTACAGTCCATGGGGTCACAAAAGAGTCAGACACAACTTAGTGACTAAACAACAACAAATGTTGACATTAACAACAGCAAAAAAAGCGGGGGGGGGGGGGGGTGCGGGGAAACAGTCCATCCTGCCTATTAGCTCAACAGCTTGGGCTTATTTCTGTGGGCCTGGGAGTTCACAGATGTGATTTTACAGTACAAATATAGTTTTAAGTAGGCATGTTTTCTGCTGGTAAGATCAATTCTAGTTTTCATGGTAAAATAAAATGGATCAGCATCCCACTGTGTTCCTCAATGGCATCTACCACCTAAACAGATTTAAAGATTCTCAAACTATATGACTCCTGGTTGGATCACTCCATTACCCCACCCCACCCAACTTCATACTCCAAAGTTTTCCCACCCAAGACTATGAGCTCTCTGAGGGCTGGGCCCATTTCTTATTTATCTTTGTATCTCCAGAGGCACCAAGAGTTACAGCTTAATAACAGCTTAATAATCATAGCAAATGCATAATAAGCTTTGTGTACATGCTCAGTCACTTCAGTCATGTCTGACTCTTTGCAATGCTATGGACTGTAGCCTGCCAGGCTCCTCTGTCCATGGGATTCTCCAGGCAAGAATACTGGAGTTGGTTGCCATGCCTTCCTCCAGGGATATAATAAGCTTTACTGAATTTAAAGTAATCCTAGAGTAGGTTAGCAATCAAGGTGCTAAACCTGGCTTCCCCTCTCATTCTGTTATCTACAGAAGGCTGTCCAAGTCACAAATTTGAGTATGACCTGCTTGAGGGCCACTTCTTAATACCAACAAAATATTAAAGACAACCACTGGGCTTAAACAACTATCTTTTTTTTCCCAATGAGAATATGATCACATGTTAAATCCAAAGATATTTTAACTCAGTTCCGTTCCTATTTACTAGTTTTTCTAAAGATACACATACATTTTCTATTTGTTAGTTTTCTAAACATATATGTACACTCAGTAGGTAAATCTGCTAAACTTCAACCAGGACCCAACCAACAAAACTTTCTACATAAACCAATATCCTTCTCTGCTGAATACTTAAGTAAAATATCGACTAAAAAGAAGTAAACCTAGGAGTTTTATTCCAATATTCTAGTAATTCATTTTCAGTGTATCATTTTACGGTCAACACAAATTCAACCTAATTTTCTATCACTATCCAATTGATAAAAATGTTACTGCAAAGTCTTTAATCACCAAGAAAGGCCTGATTATATCCACTACCACTAATTCTGAAGAATCAGTTGTAAGCTTTTTAGAAAGATTTTCCACAAAAGTTGGAAACAGGATTTTTTTCTTTCAGTTAAGCCTCTGTCAATCCAAAAAAAAAAAGGGAATAAGAAGAATCCTCCAATTCCCTGAAAATTCTTCTTCACTGAGGTTTTATTGCATATGGAAATTTCCATAGTAAGAAATAAATAATAAAATAATTACATTCTTGGCAAAAGATCTGCCAGGAAATTCCTTTTAAATGGCAATTTCTCTGCTGAATTTAAAATATAATTTGTTTTACAAAAATATAATTTTCAACTTCGGTCAAAATCCATCTGTTGCACGAAGTACTTCCAGTTGATTTACTTCCAGTGCAGGGAGACCCGGCTGTACCCCTCCCTCCCAAAGGTACATCTGCAGCCAAAGAATAACTGAGATCCTGGGGAAAATTTGCCTTAATTACATTTTTTTTTTTTTTTTGGAGAAAAGGATGAGATTTTTTTTTTTTTCCTTCTCCTCGCTCTCTCTCTGCATTTGGAACTGGTTACTATGTCATTTTAAAGAACTTGTTCTCAAAGGAACTATGACACAGGAAGGGGGGATGGGGGAGTGGCACCCGAAAATAGAAACAAACTGGAGTCCCGGGGCTTCCTGCCTTGCCTCTCTGAACAGAACATACTCGGCTTGGTTTCTGTGGCCACCCTGGGCTGACCAACTATAGCTGGCTGCCTGGAGCTTTGATATCCCCAGACTGTGTTTGCTGATAAGTAAATGCATTATTGCTTACCAAATCTGCATCCTTTTTCAATGTGCAGAATATTTCTGTATGTCGTACAAAATTCTGTGTTGGAAATATCCTCGAACAGATTTCAATAGGAATTCCCAGGGAGCTGATTCTCTCTTCATTACACCCAATTATCCATTCACAGTCTCTTTGACATTCCTCATAACTGACTCCCTGATGATGATTGTATTATTTCTTGCCACAACAGATGCAGAGATCCATTGATCTGGTTTAAAACTAAATCCCTGGTTCAAACCTGGAACTCAGAATGAGGTTTTTTTTCTTCTCAAACTTGAGCATGCATGAAAATCACCAGGAAGGCTTGTTAAAACCAGACTGCTGGGCCTAACTCCCAGAGTTTCTGATTCAGTTGGTCTGGTTTGGGGTCCAGAAATCTGCATTTCTAACAAGTTCCCAGGTGACGCTGCTGCTAGTCTAGAGACTATCCTTTGAGGACCACAGTTCTCAGCAAATTGGCTGTTTTGCTAAGAATATAAACTCACTAGGTGTGCATGGATAAAGCTGGCTTTAATCAGCCTAAGTACCTATAGACTCAGGAGAAAGGATGGACTGTTCCTTTCCCAGGAGAGAGCAGAGAACAACAGTTTCCACTACTCCAAGTGAGAGAAGCTGTCAGCCTTGTCTGAGCAATTCTGCCAGGGCTTCTAGTGGAAGGAGTACCACACAAACTGGAGCGTATGTCAGGTCACTCCCACCCCCGTCCCTGGATAAGAGAGGCCTGCAGAACTTCTTTTAACAGTTCCTATGACGAGGAAGGGGCTGGTGTCCCAAGTAGAAGTAACGGAACAAGTTTTCTAAGCTATATTGCTACAAGTCTATGTCTTGTACTTTAAATATTTGCACACAAATCCAAATTTTTGGATCATAACTAAATGATACTACCTTGTTGGTACCTTAAGGCCTGTAAGTTCTGATTTAGGAGACAGTGTGTTAATCAAAGGGACAAAGTCTAGTTATCAAATGGAATTTGCATAATAGATCTAAGCCTTAAAAAGGATTGCCCAGAGGGCCCATTCTAATTCTAAAAGAGAAGATTTATCAGTCCCAAACACTACTATGTATTTAGCATGTGTATATAGACATGCATTATTACTCATATGCAATTCTATTTGAGACTAAATATGTAGCCATCTACTAGTTCTGAAGAAGTATTCATTTATCACCATTCAGGGCCATCCAATCATTTATTAAGCCAATCCTGAGCTAAGCAGCCTGGATAGAGGCTGCCAGCCCAATACAGGCCTTCATCATTTCCTTAGGCCTGGATTAATGCAAAGTCTTCTTCACTGATCTTAATGGATTGAGATAACTCCTACTTTTAAGTTTCCATGACTCCTCAGCTTCATAATATGGCTTCCCTCTGTATATCCAATCGGATCTCTCACTACCCACCCACCCAATGTCCAAGGATACTACACTCCGACAACATAGCAACCCTCCCCTTCCACTGCCCCAGATTAGTATTCCTAAAACAATTAAGAATTAGGGGTAAGTTCAGTTCAGTTCAGTCGCTCAGTCATGTCTGACTCTTTGCGACCCCGTGGACTGCAGCATGCATCAAGTCAGTAACAACCTTATTCAAAAACCTAGTGATGCCTCACTGCCTACAGGGCTAAGCTCAAGAATGGTTTTTACATGTTTAAAAGAGTGTACAAAAAAAGATATGCAATGGAGACCATATGTGGCCCACGCAGCCTGAAATACACACTCTGCAGCTTTTGCTCTTACAGAAAGTGTTTGCTGACCCCGCTGCAGAGCCGTCTCTCCACACCATTCTACATGCTTCGAGTTAACGTAAACTCTCCTACTGTCATTCTGCTTTCTGTTTGTCTTGCCTTCCTAAATAGGCAATGCACGCTTTTGTGTGAAGGGAAATATGAAGTGACTTCACACAAAGCAGAGCATACACGACACAGAGGTCTTAATAAGTGCTGATATAATTGAACTGGCTCAGTTGTCTTCCGTGTTCTCAGAAGTAAATTTCTCAGAAGTTGGGTCTCTCCCATGTACCTCCCATTGGTTTACATTTTTCTTCTCAGTACAAGTTAACTTTGCTTTAGAATTACTAACAGCATTCTTTGGTCTCATCGACTATTCACTTGTGTGAACCACAATTAAATGTATGTTTTGGATTTGGTGACCAAGAATACTCATAGAAGATTTCTGTGACAGGCCTGCGGTAGATGGCCTCTAAGATGGCCTCCATCCTGCTAGTCAGCCCTTATGCAGTTGTTCCCCTGAATGCATGGGACCTAGTGACTTGCTTCTAACAAACAGAATATAGCAAGAGTAATAGGATATCATTTCCAAGATCAGATTACAAAACGACTGTCACAACTCACAGACTTAGAAAATGAATTTATGGTTACTGGAGGGAAGGGTGGCAGGGAGGGGTAAGTTCAGTTCAGTTCAGTCACTCAGTCATGTCCGACTCTTTGTGACCCCATGGACTGCAGCATGCCAGACTTCCTTGTACATCACCAACTCCCGGAATTTACTCAAACTCATGTCCATCGAGTCGGTGATGCAATCCAACCATCTCATACTCTATCATCCCCTTCTCCTCTTGCCTTCAATCTTGCCCAGCATCAGGGTCTTTTCCAATGAGTCAGTTCTGCATGTCAGGAGGCCAAAGTATTGGAGTTTCAGCTTCAGCATCAGTCCTTCCAATGAATGTTCAGGGTTGATTTCCTTTAGGATTGACTGGTGTGATCTCTGTGCAGTCCTAGGGACTCACAAGAATCTTCCCCAACAACACATTTTGAAAACATCAATTCTTCAGCGCTCAGCCTTCTCTATGGTCCAACTCTCATGTCCATACATGACTACTGGAAAAACCATAGCTTTGACTAGACAGACCTTTGTCAGCAAAGTGACGTCTTTGCTTTTTAATCAACTACACTGTAATATAAAAATAAGAAAGTTTTAAAAAATGTCTGTCATTTCTGTCTTGGAGGTTGTCTCTTCTGTGTTGGATCACTTGCTCTTGGGGAAGCCAGCAGCCCTACTGAGAGATCCGGGAGGAGCTCCTTCCAAGCTCACTCTTGTGGCTGCTGAGAACCCTCAGATGATCTGTTTACAGACTCACCCTAGTGAGCCTCTGATTAAAAAGTACACAGACACACACACACACACAAACACCCTACATGGGCATTTTCTCTCACATACAGTCATACTATCACAAATAAATTCACAACCACCATTAAGCCAGGAACAAACCAACCAATTGCACTCTCAGCTTCTAGGGACTAAGTATGTCCAGGAAGCCTGGTCCATGTGAATCTTCCTCTTCCCTCCCATCCCCTACATCAGGCTCTGGTCAGGAGCTACTTTCCCAGGCAACAGACCAAATTCTTTGCTATAATCATTGAGAAAAGACTGAATCCAGCTTGGAGCTCACCACAACTTTATACCCAAAAACATTACCACCAAATAATACCAATGTTTCATCAGGAAATATTTAAAAAACAACAAAAAAAAACAAAAGCCACGGGACCACCAGGGAAGTCCTAGATCCTACTTTATTTATTTATTTTTTGAATTTTTATTTATTTTACTTTCAGCTGCCCTGGGTCTTCATTGCTGTGTGTGGGCTTTCTCTAGGCGGTGCATGGGCGTTTCATTGCGGTGACCTCTCGTTGCATAGCATGGGCTTCAGTACTTGCAGCATATGGGCTCAGTAGTTGCTCATGGGCTTAGTTGCCCAGCAGTGTGTGGGATCTTCCCAGACCAGGGACTGAATTGGCGTTCCCTGCATTTCAAGGTGAACTCCCAACCACTGGACCACCAGGGAACCCCAGAAAATATCCTTTCTGTGGGATGCTCTTCCCAGAGAAGGCTGGCTCAGCTGTGCCACTGTCTGGACGCCATGGCTCTGAATCTTCAGATCCTCATTCTGAGGTCTGCTCAGTTGGTTCTCCCCAGAAATGAGTCCAGACAACGCTGTGCTGGGGCTGGAAGGAAGCTGGAAGGATATGAGCGATAAGCTTTAGAGCCAGACAGAGCAGTGGTAGGGATGAAATGATACAATGTGTTAAGTGCCAATACTCAGGGTACCAGACCCCAACAATGTGCTAAGCCAGGAAGAGGATATCACCATTCCCTGCAGTAAGCTGGCTGCCTCCTCATCCACCTCCTCTCCCTCTCCCTTTCCCCCTTCCTTCTTTCCTTTTCCCCTCCTCTTCCTTTCCCACTTCTTTTCCCTCTTGCTCTTCCTCTAGTCACCACCACCCTAATTTCAGCCCTCTTGCTCTTTACTTTCTGTGCTCTAGAAAAATCTGCTCTCACAACTTTCGGCTGAACTCAAAGGATTGAATAACAGCTTTAAGTATGCTTTTCCCAATGACATTTATGCATTAACAGGTATTAACTGTACGTTTACTCCCAGACGCTGGGAGGCATTTGTATGTCCCAATGTCATCTGCAGACGCTGAAGTCAGGCTGCCTCCACTCAAATTCCACCTCCTCCACTCACTACTGTGTGACCTGGGGCGGAGGAATTAACACCTCTACATTTATAGCCTCCTCCTCTGTAAAATAAAATCATTATCCCAGCACTGTGATAAAAGCAAATGAGAAAATTCAAGTGACATTCTTAGAAAAGCTCTGGATACTGAAATGGAAGCTTCATGAAGGCAGAGACTGTCCACTAGGCTCATGGCTGTACCTACGACTTAGAATAGAGCTCAGTACAAAGTAGAGGCTCAAACATTGGATAAATGAGCATGTGGTATGCATGTACATACTATGATACTTATTACACTTTTTTAATGCAAAGATTAACAAATAAACAGGTTATCCACTTGCCTTTTTTAAAATAAAACAACTTGAGTACAAAGTTAGATAATTAAACCCTTTATGTTTCAAGTTTAAGCACAGTTAAGAAGTCCAACTGTGCAGAAATGACAAAATAAAAAATAAGAGTCAACTGTTCCATTTTCTCCAGACCTTTTCCCCAAAGGAAACCACTATAATAAGTTTCTCATAAATATTTTATGCATATATTATAGACAACCACTGAGACAAACACTGAAGCCCTGATGGAAAATTTCAGGAGTCAGAGAGTGCCAAGTAGAAGCTGAACACGATTTGGGAGCAAACTCTAGGGTCTTCCATGACCCCTAAGATCAGATGGTATCCACCACTTGGTGCAACTAAGTGGCACCTTGGTGATTCTTGGAAGCACCTACAGTTGCCCATATTATATCTCTTTTTTTCTGATCACAAAACATAAGATCCATGATTAAATCATTTTTATGCTGTTCTACCTTCTTGGACTACAATAATGCTGCCCCATACAGCACTCAGAGTTCACCATATTGATTGATTAGCACTATCTGCTGTGGGCACAGAAAAATACAATATTGCAGACACCAAAGCAGAGTCTATTTCTTGTACTGAATAAGGTAGTCATTTGATTCCTGATTCACTTTGGGATCCTTGACTGCGTCTCTGGTGGCTCAGATTAAAAAATCTGTCTGCAATGCAGGAGACCTGGGTTCGATCCCTGGATCAGGAAGATCCCCTAGAGAAGGGAATGTCTACCCACTCTGGTATTCTGGCCTGAAGAATCTAGACAGAGGAGCCTGGTGGGCTCTAGTCCATGGGGTCACAAAGAGTTGGACATGACTGAACAATTAACACACAAGGGCTCCTTGGAATACAACTAGAATGTGACTCATGACACTTATCATAATCAAATTAGGACTTGGCTCAATTCCAAGTGAGGGAAATGGAACACCAAGAGATAAAAGAAGAAAGAATTTTTGGTTCACATAATTCATGGAAAAGTTGCAGCTGGATCCACATTCTCTAACAGTCTCACTAGAAATGTGTCTCCATCCTCGGCCCCAACTGACTCAGGGCTTTATTTTACAGCAGGCTCACCTTTGTGGTGGGGATTCCCAGGTGGCACAGTGGTAAAAAAAAAAAAATCTGCCTGCCTGCCAATGCAGAAATACAGCTTTGATCCCTAGGTTGGGAAGATCCCCTGGAGCAGGAAATGGCAAGCCACTCCAGTATTCTTGCCTGGAGAATTCCATGGACAGAAAAGCCTGGTGGGCTACAGTCCATGAGGTTGCAAAGAGTCACTGAGTGACTGAGGATACACGTGCACCTTTGTGGTATTAAGGTTATCCTCAACAGTGTTAGGTTTATAACCCACTATGCTAGGTTAGCAACCAGCAGCATGGATGTCTCATTCCCAATAGTATCAGTAAATGACCTACAGACCCTGCAGACATACTGAGTATCTTGGATCGCGTGCCCATCCTTGGAGAAATCACCACAGCCAAGCAGATAAACCGCACAGGATTGTCAGATCTGAGACACAGACCCAACTCACCTTGATACCAAGGAGTAAAATCGCCTCTATCTGAACAACATGTTCCGGGACAATGGTGACCTCTCCCCAAAATAACCTGAATCTGGCTAACAGAAGGAGGAAGAATGGATATAATGCAGCAAAAACAACAGATCTACACACTAGGGTTCTTCCAACTGAATAACTATGAAGGGAGCAGTAGCAGAGACATGTTGGCCAGCCTGCATAGATGCTTCACTCGATTTTCTCACCCAACCTAGGCATCAAAAAGTCAGGGCAATGGGAGATCAGTAGCACTGGCATCATGGGGCATTTGAAAAAAAGTCACCTCTTTTGTTTTAAAATAGGAAGTTGCGTGCTCGCTTCGGCAGCACATATACTAAGATTGGAACGATGCAGAGAAGATTAGCATGGCCCCTGCACAAGGATGACACGCAAATTCGTGAAGCGTTCCATATTTTGCCTTAAAAAAAAAAAAAAATAGGAAGTTGCTGCCATTCAAATGCCTAGAAATAGAATACCTTTATCTCCGGGTATACACTGTACTGTATTTACTGAAGCTTATCATAGATTGAAAGAAAGCAAAGACACACAAATATCAACCTTACATAGGAAAGAAAGATACTGAGAAATTGATACTCAAATAAATAACAATTATCCTCAAGTTAAAATGTATAATGGCAGGAGGCATTTGTATATGGTAAATAAATTTACTCAGAGTTATCTGGGAGAAAAGGCACCCTTGGACTAGACTAGGTATTTATTTCTATGTTCCTTTATTTCCTCTTTGCTCCAGCTATAACATGTTAAATTCCAAACAGCCCAAGATTCTACATCTTAAAGAATCCCCAGGTTAATCTCAAGGAGAAACTTCTGCCACTTTTGACAGAAGTTTTGACAAACTTCTGCAAACCTTTGACAACTTCTAAAGTCAAAACCAAGAGGAGATGATCATCGTCACCACTGTAACCCCACTCCCACTTGGAACACCATGGCCAACCTCTTGTTCGGTATTGTGGCTCATGTTATCAATTTTGTAAATCATAAAAAGCGAGCAGCTTCCCTGGTAGCTCAGATGGTAAAGAATCTGCCTGCAATGCAGGAGACGTGGGTTTGATCCCTGGGTCAGGAAGATTCCCTGAGAAGGAAATGGAAACCCATTCTAGTATTCTTGCCTGGGAAATTCCATGGACTGAGGAGCTTGGCAGGCTAGAGTCCATGAGATCACAAACAGTTGGACACAACTGAATGGCTAACACATACACAGTATATGAAGGACCTAGACTATAGGCTTTGTTTGCAGAACTATTGTGACTAGAAATTTAAAAAAAAAAAAAAAGGTAGTTGTTTTTAATACCTATGTATTGTTAAAGCTTTATGCTGACAGGAAGATGCCTTTGTATTTAAAGGAAATCACCTCCTCAGTTCTCAAGGTCAGGGCCAAGGAAGATGGCAGTACCTACCACAAGTGGTCATAGAATCATTCAACAAAAATTAAATCTTGAGGATTCAGTAAAGCCCTCTCTCAAATTCAGAACTGGCCTTATTTTAATTATCACTGATGGATATAGAACATACACCATTTTAAAAGAACTCTTAAATAAATAAGTAGTTCATGATTTCCTTTAGTATTCCATTCTAGTATTTAGCAATCTTTATTCTTAGAGAAGAAAAGCTGTTTGACAGTTATGAATTTGTTAATCCTTTACCTCAAAGCTTATTATTCAGCTTTCAAACATAATTTTCAGGAATTCTCATAGTAGAAAGGAAGAGAATTTATTTCATAAATATTTGTACAAAACAAGATGTTTGGTACCACATAAAATTTTTTCAGTCAGCTAATTTTCTTCATTCTACTGCTCTAGCACTATTTTCTGCCCTGAATTTTAACATGCAGCACAACAATCTCTCAAGGTGTACAAACTGCTGGCATATTTTTAGCTACAATCTTCAACTTTTTAGAAGGTAACTTGAGTGTAATGCACTGGGAGTTCCTGGAATCCTTTCTAAAGTATCCTTTGTCTGGTCAATATTTACAAACCACTTTTTTCCTCTGTATGTAGAACAACAGAAAGACAGTTAAATAAGGAGAGTGGCGAAATCATGTGGGGTATGAAATTTAGATGCTACCTGTGACACAGACTGGATACTCAATTGTAATTTTAAGTTCAAGTGTATTATAATAGAATGGAATGTACCTCTTCTTGTAACAATGTTGAATCAAAGGTCCTTTTCTTGCTAGTAAATACCATAAAAGAGACAAAGTTTCTCCTAATGTTTTTCAATTTGCATCTCTTGCTTTTCAAACTCATGGCTAACAGAGTACTATAGGTTATTCACATAGATTGTGTGAATTTTTATACTGTCATTCATAGCCTGGGTTCTATTAAGAAGTGTACACTGTGCTAGATATTGCAGAGCAGAGATGAATTAGCAGCCCCGAGTCTGGAAAGAAGCATGATGGAAGAAGATTTGCTTATACTTGATGTGCTGAGAAAAACAGCTGTTCTCTGCCCTGGCTACCAAAAGCAGTATGGCATGAAGGAAGGACAGATACATCAATGAGCAAGGATGTTTTGGCTCCAACTCAAAAACTTTGTGATCACCCTGTTTGGGAAAAAGCATTTTAGGAACTTGTTTAGAGGACAGCAACAACCATTCTGTTCTAATCTACTGCTGCTCTAATCTACAGATCCTGAATTGAGCTGCAACATTTCCAGCCTCCAGTTAACCCTGCTCCCTTCAGATTGGCCCCCATAATTCGAACTGGCCCTTACCAATCCTGTTATTATTTGACTTGAATTCAGTGGTTTTTGTATACTACCAGACCCCTCAGTTTGTCTCAAGTCTGAAGTCAAGAGGAGATTCTGTCAGCAACCAAGGACCTCTGTTCAGTCCTGAATTAGGTTTTTATCTCCAGTTGCAGGGCTCGTTCCTACACTTGTGCTACAAAGTGTATAAAAACCCCCTAGATTTTCTATAATTGCTGAATATATTGTGTAATGTTAAATACACTGCACCCTTTAAGCTGTCTGTCCATTTATCTTTATTTTAAAAATCTGAACATATGGCCAGCATATACTTGAGCTCATAGTTTAATGGTGAAATTTAAATATTAATAAATAGTATACCCCCAAAAAAGTTATGTGACCATAAACAAGTGACTTAATCTATCTGTATTCATTTTCTATTGCTGCCATAACAGATTAGCACAAATTTAGTATCATCTTGTATCATCTAGTTCTGGAGGCAGAAGTCTGACATGAACTAAAACTCAGTGAGCTAAAACAAGCATGTGGGAAGGGCTGTGTTCCCTCTGGAAGCCCTAAGGAAAATTGGTTTCTCACCTTTCCCAGCTTCTAGAAATTACCTGTATTTTTTTCTCATGGCCCATTCCCTTCATCTTCAAAGTCAGCCGACTTCCCCCTCCATCACAATTCTGTCTAATCCAGCCAGGAAATGTTCTCTGTATTTAAGAACTCATGTAATTAGATTGGATTCACCCAGATTATCCTAGATAATCTCTCCATCTCAATTTCTGAACCTTAATCACATCTGCAAAGTCCTTTTTACCACAAAAGGTACCATATTCACAGTTCTGGAGATAGGTGGCCATCTTCAGGGCCACTATTCAGCCTACCGCACAGTCTTAAATCTTGTTTCCTCATCTGTAAAAGCTTGTAGGCTGTTGTAAGTATAGAACATGCCACACAGGGAGAGCTTAAAACCCTGTCTAGTATGTAGGTCTTGATAAGAAGTGATTCAGATGAGGAGGAGTAAAAGGATGAAGAAGACAATATGGATAGATGTTATATGGGTTGAGGAGTGCTCAGTAAGAAAAACCCAAAATTAGTGAAATAAAAGTGAAAATGTATGGAAGTAACAGAAACCCATGGCTACTTAGAAAAAAAGAGAATGTATTCTGAAAACTCAAATTAGAATTTAGAAGGTTTTTGCTTGATAAGAGACAATGAGAGACTTTAGCCCCCTTAAATTTATTTTCTCTGAAGCTAGAGTAAAAAAAGATAAATATAAAGAATCATGCTATGGGAAATGGTTCTGATTAAAAGCCAAAACCGGGAACATTCTTCAGAATCTAGTTCAAAGAATAAACTATCTTTCCAGGAATTTGAGGCAGGGAGGCAAGAGAGAGAGAGAAGAAAATAAATAATTTTGGTACTGTAAGAATGTCCATGTTTCAATCCTTAGCTAGATACTCATACAAAGTAGGTTGTTTTAAGAAATATATGAAAAAAAAAAATAGATGACTTCTCCGGTGTGACTTGAAAAAGGCCAGAGAATGCAAAGGAGGGTAAGAGAAATAAGAAATAAACAATTTTCAAATAATCTTAAAAAATAAAATATTAACTTTCTTCTGTTATTTTACCTTGTATTAAAGTACAGATGTTCAGTGAATCTTGATTATTTTAAACCTTATTTCTATTTTCCTTCTACCCAATATGTATTATTCAAATCTAAATTCAATACCAAAACATTTCAAGGAATTTTTAAAAGCCAAGCTGCTCACATCATATAAATTACTCACCACAATTTATGTATTTAAGTGTTATAGGAACAGCTTTCAGCATGAAAGCTCAAGTTCCCAAAGAGGTATGTAAATGGATCTTTATCACTCCCCAACATCAGCATCAAAGTGAAGATGAAGTCACACAGGGCAAAGATTCAGAAGGAGACAAGTTTGACATTCACCTGACTAACAATTGTGTCCATTCCAAAACACAGTCCTACAAGTTATCAAATATTAAAGCAAATTGAGATGGCATCTAAATGCAGCTTAAAATAGATAAATATAAATAATGGTAAGTGATGAGAAAGCATCATATTATAATAGACTGAGCCACTTCAGTTTATCTTTCTAAACTTATTACAATGAAGTTCTACAGAAGTATGTCCTCAAAACTAGTTGAACCGTGAACATTTCAGTCAAAACTGATTATTGTGACTGTCACAGAAGACAAATT
Source organism: Dama dama (assembly GCF_033118175.1). Classification (NCBI taxonomy): domain Eukaryota; kingdom Metazoa; phylum Chordata; class Mammalia; order Artiodactyla; family Cervidae; genus Dama; species Dama dama. The sequence goes on along the minus strand of NC_083708.1, from coordinate 35,815,638 downwards.
AATGAACTAGACTGGCTTCAAACCATAGTATTTGTTTTACTTTGCTTCTACTAAATTCAGTGGAATGTGAGTTTAGGTGGGTGTATGGAAAAAGCAAAAACGCCATTTTTATGTTTAAACATCACACGCATGTGTACAGAACAGAGCAGACTTCCTCAATTCAGAATACAAGAGAGGGGGGAGGTTCTCAGCAAGGATGTACGGCACCAGGGCAGTCACCTGGTGACCCAAACATCCGTCTGCCACAGCACTGGCATACAAGCATCCCTGAGAACCACTACAAAGAGCAGACTCAGTTTCAGAGAACTGAATTATTTGTGAAATCTGGAAATACACCAGTCAAACCTGGAGAAAAACTTGGAGCACCAGAACGTGGAGAATAACAACAAACTCTGTTCAAGAGCACACTTAAAAATATACTAAGTTAAACAGAACCTTCTTTCCTTACTTAAACCAAAATTACATTGCCAAAATGGAGTCATTTTATGACTATACAAATAGTCCTATATGGAGAGATTGAAACATTACTTGGCATTTTAGAAAAAAAATACAAATAATCTAAAATTATTTCAGTTTCCATAAAAGAGGAAACAAGACTATTAAAAGTGTTAAGAAATAATTAAACGCTATAATTTTAGGAAACCTATGAGAAATGGAGTATTCCTGCCATATCAGTAAATAAGGATGTCACATTTATCAGTGATTCAGGCCCTCAAATGTATTCACATACATTTGAGCCCTGAGGGCAACCAGGAAGGAGAAGACATTATACCTGAGATCCAGCAGCCATCAAGCTGCAGCCACTCCCTACGGTGAGCAGTGAGGAAAAATGGAGGGTATTGGCTGAGATGCACATGAAAGGGATGATTTCAGGGAGCCCAGACTCTTGCATCTTCGCATACATAGAAAAGCACTAAATTCCTTAACTTGAGATATCTAATTTTCTTTAATTCACGAAAATACTTTTGATGTTCAGACTACTTGCCCTTTGTTACAAACTTCTATATAATCTGACTCCTCCCCTTGCCTTCTAAGTGCAGTTCTCTTTGGGTTACTTGAAATGCTGTCTTCTAGCCCTGAAGTCCTAAAAATTACCACTGAATAAAACATAACTCAACTTTTAGGTTGTGACCATTTGTTTTAAGTCAACAGTTTATCATGTCTGTTAACAGATCCAATACATCCATTAAAATATCAATTCATACTTTAAATAATACGGATTTCAGAAAGAAAGTAGTGGGAGATGCACACAACTGCTTTTTCTAAAAGTCAAACAATAATACAGTTGAAATGACAAAGCAAACTATGTGGTACTGCAGCTATTTCAATTACTTAAACATCTGCATCATTCTGGCCACACAGCAGTCTGAATAATGTCCTGGTAACTGACATCCAGCTGGTTTTAAAACCTCTGCCTAAATGGAGATGCCCCTACTGATCTTGATTCAAATGATGGATCTATATACCCTTTGACAAAGACAAGCCAATAATACAAAGCAACTGTGAGTGTAATTGATGGCAAATGTGTTAGTTACAAAAACACTTTTTGTTGACAAAGGCTGGATGCTACTGAGCTACAAGATGCTGAGTCAGTTCAATGCCATTGTTATTCAAAGACACACACAGCTGAAAATAAAACCATCAATTAACACATATTTGTCAAGCATCTATTATGTTCTTAAAGACCCTGCCCTTATGGAGCCTAAATCTTGCCTCATAAAAATCCTATAAAACAATTTGAGAACAACAAGGTAAGACAATGCTCAATAAATTGATGCATACAAGGTATACAACAACAATTCAGAGAAGGCTGACAGGTGTCAGCTGATATCTTCTGGGAAGTCCACTGACAAGGTAAAACCTGAGGGTGTGGTAATTCCCACCCATGGAAAAAGCAAGATCTTAGAATCAGGAATGGAAGGGAAGATATACGTGAGTATGATAAGTAAAGATATGCTAAGGAAAGGCAAAACCAGTCTGAATAAAGTATAGAGTTAGAGACATATGCATAAATATGTTAGGAATTGGATCTCTGCTCTTCTAGTTCATGCTGTTAACAACCGACTGAATTCTGAGTTCCAAGAACCAAGCCCTCTCTCCCAGAGAACTTCTGTCTCCGAACTGAAACTAACACTGAGGCTGACAAGAATTCTTAATGACTTGTCTTTGCTGGAGGGATGGGAATGAACAAAATAGTGGAAGACTTCTTTTATATTAAATTTCCTAGGTGTGATATAGTGCAGTCATGTAGGAAAACGTTCTTAGGCTTAAGAAATACATGCTGAAGTATTCAAGGGCAAAGGATTATAATGTCTTCACCACCACTTTCAGATGGTTCAACAAAAAAGGGCATACATATAACAGATATGAGTAGTGATTATATAACAACTGAGTAACATTAAAATTGATGAGCCCAGGGAAAAATATACAGCATTTATTTTACCAATATTTCAACTTTTATGTAGATTTGAAAATTTTCAAGTTAAAAAGTTGAAGTAGAGTCTTCCTTCCTTATTAAAGATGAGAAAATACTACAGGTAACCCTTAGAAACTAAGTTATATATATATATATCTATAAAATGGAGATAGATGGATAGATAAAAAGGCAGATAAAAATAAATAGGATTATCTTGCTTACTTTATACACAGTAAGAATATTTCAAGTCTTCCTTGAGTTATATATAGAAGGTTTAAGAAGAAAATACAGAATGTATTTTGCAGAGTAGCTGCCATTGTTGAATTCTTAGTGTATACTGGACTTTTTTTATACATTAACCGAATTATTCTTCTAGGTTTTCCTGCAAGATAGGCATTGTTGCCATTTTTTTTTTTTTTTTTTTTTTTTTTGCAGATAAAGAGAATGAGGATCAAATAAACACAGCTTGTTCTGGCAAAACTAGCATTCAAACCAAGATTTCAGTGACTCTCAAGTCCTTGTTTTTTTCCATTTTGGGTCTTTACCACCCTGGGTCTAAAAGTGAGATGAAGGCATTACTTGGCTTAGTAGGTTGCCAAGTGAACTATATGTCTGTGTCTACTCCAAATTCATATATTGAAATTCTAATCCATAATATCTGATCTTAGTAGGAGGCAAGGCTTTTTGAAAGGTGATTCAGCCATAAGAAATAAGCCCTCATGAATGGGATTAGTACCCTTTAAAAAGGTACTTTAAAAAGAAGCTAGGAAGCAGGAACCAGACACTGAATCTGCAGGCACCTTGATCTTGGACTTCCCAACTTCCAGAACTGTTAAAAATAAATTTCTGTTGTTTACAAGGCACCTAGTCTATGGTACTTCTGTTAAAGCAGTTCAAACAGACTAAGACACCAAGTTTAACCAGTGACTGACCATCAGCAATGTCTGAAGTAGAAACAGCCTGGAAGGAATAAATTCTTCAAAAGGATACGACTGTCAACAAAGGATGTGACAAAGGATGTGACTGAGGTTATTGCAAGAAAACACATGGAAGAGAAGCATTCAAGAGTTAACATGAAGAAAGATTAAAATAATTCTATTATACCTAAATCTAACAATAGACAGGATATACAGTATATAATTTGCTCTCAGCAAGCAGTAAGTATACTTGATCTAAAAATAATTATACAGGATGACTTGAATGAAGCAAAATGATGCTTGGTACAGAAAAGAAGACAAAAGAAAATCAAGGATTCAGAGATGATCTGAGTAACCTGTATACAAAATCAGAAGTCAACACAGTAGGAAAAAGAAATCACTGCAGGATAATCTAAATAAGTATTAAATAAAGACTGGTGTGTAGAAGTAATTGAAGAGACAGTGTAGCTGAATCAACTGGCTGGATAGGCAGAACGAAGTTACAAATCCCTGAGGTGTGACTGCTCAGCTTTAGCTGCCAGCACACATATTCTAGACCTCTCTACCCTCAGGCAGGAGGACACAGGAGAACTGGCCTGTGTTAAGGAGCTGTTGGCCTTACTTCCTGCCTGCCTTGTGACTCCTAAGCTGACTGCTTATGCTTACAAATAGAAGTCTTTCATTCAACTGATTTTTATGAACACCTAGCATATCTTAACCACAGTGGTAATTTCCAGACCAGCTATATATAAGTTGTGGAAAGTGAAGTCACTCAGTTGTGTCCGACTCTTTGCAACTCCATGGACTGTAGCCTGCCAGGCTCCTCTGTTCATGGAATTCTCCAGGCAAGAATACTGGAGGGGGTTGCCATTTCCTCCTCCATATAAATTGTGGGGCCCAGTTCAAAAACTATGAAGAATTTCATCACAGAAACAATACAGCATTAAACTGTTAAAAGCACCCTGCCTAAGTCAGGGCTCTGTGTGACTATACAGGGTGTACACTCGTGAAGCTGGCCTGGCAGAGAATTTGTCCTCAGAGATCACACAGCTTGGCCTTTGTGAGATTTTATGGCCTAATAAGCCCCAATCCTATGGTCCCTCTTGCATTATGCTCAGATCTACAGCCATGCCCCTGGCAAAGATTTGTGGTAACCCTCAAATTCAACACCTGGAGCTCTCTCAGACTCGTCTGTTTCTCTCCATCAACACTGCTAGTAACTCAGTTCAAATCTTAATCCTCTCTTCCTGGATATCTATAATGGCCTTCTCTTTAGTCTCAGCCTCCAATCCATTATCTGCACTGCCTGCTGAAAGAATCTTTAAAGAACTAATTTGATCTGATCACTTTCTTGCTTTAATTCCTACAAGAGCTTGACATTAGTCTTATGATAAAATCCAAATTCTTAACACTGCTTTCAAGGTCCTGTGTGACCTATCCCAGGTGACTTCTATAAAGTATTTCTTGCCCAATTCACCTCCCCCAACTCATGGACCAGCCCTACTGTGTGTTCACCTTTCATGCCACCTGGAAATTTATTTCCTCCATTTTCTGCTTAATCAGCATCTCTCTAGGAAGTTTATTTTGACCCTCTCTCCCACCCTAATCTCTAAAGTGATCCTGTTTTGCATTCCCTTAGTCCTTATCACAAAAGTCATACTTGCTTCTTTATTTGTCTGCATCATTGGTTTACAATAAGACCCCCAAGGGCAGGTCTTTGTCTCCTTGAACTTGTATTCCAACTCCTGATAAATAAAAGACATTTGAATATGCATTGAATAAATGAAGACTTACATCAAAAATCCATTTAATGTAGAAACACAGTTCTTAAGTCTTTTTGAAAATGTAACTCTACAAATAAAGAAAAAGTAGTAGCTTCTGTGAGCTGAAACAATTCCACCTATGAGCTGTCATGCCATCTGATGTCACTGGATTTCAGCTCCAGGTCTTCTTGACCTGTTCAAATGGAGCCTGAGCTCAGACAATATCGCTCAAATTAGCAGCTCATGTATATGGTTCTTAACCTAATAATTTGAGTATTTATCTGATGGCTGATCACATCTACACAAAACATTTTTCTTCCTAACTGTTAATTTTTCAAAGAAACCAGCAGTGTGCTTCAGATGTAGAGAACAGACTTGTGGACAGGGAAAGGAGATGATAGGATGAACTGAGAGAGTAGCACTGATGTATATACACTACCATAGGTAAAACAGAGAGCTGGTGGGAAGCTGCTGCATAACACAAGGAATTCAACTCGGTGCTCTGTTTCACCCAGAGAGGTGAAATGGTGGCGTGGGGGCGGGGGGGGGGGGGGGGGGGAGTCAAGGGGGAGGAGATATATGTATACATATAGCTGATTCAAGTTGTTAGACAGCAGAAGCTAACATAGCATTGTAAAGCAATTACACTCCAATTGAAAAGCAAATTTAAAAATTGCTTTGGAGAAATCTCTCAATAATACAGTAGAATCATTCATTTATTTCATAAATATTGATTAGGCAGAGACGTATGCCCAGACCTATGCTACAAAGTGATGATAAAGTAATGAACAAGACAGGCACATTCTTTGCCGGGAGATTGAAAACTTTACATAAGGGTTACTAAAAAAACTAGACAAACATTATTATTACGGTTTTCAACACCCAAAGCTCCAGCTTTCATAAGTGTTAGCTATCAGCTGAGGGGATGATTTTCACAATAGATTTATAAAAATTATAACACTGGGAGACTTCTCTGGTGATCAATGGCTAAGACTCTGTGCTCCCAATACAGGGGTCCTGGGTTTGGTCCCTGGTCAGGGAACTAGATCCCACATGCCTCAACTAAGAGTTCCTATGCTGCAGCTGAAGATTCCACATGCCACAATTAAAGATCCCAGATGTTGCACTGCAACAAAGACCCAGCACAGCCAGACAAGTAAATATGGTAAAACATTGTAACAACTGAAACAACATGGTCTTTAGGACAGAAAACACAGAAACTGAAATTGAAGGCTTTGGCAATTGGAATATCTTCACTGAAGATTATGAAAGAAACCATATAGACTTGTATCAATAATGGGCAATTGCTATAGCCAGAATCAGCACAAAATGTCTGGATAAAGAGATTTTTATGTTTATTTCCCAGAAATCTGTTATATTCCTTCATTTAATCCTCATAGCCACCCTGAGAGACAGATAAGGCAAATATAATACTCATTTTAGAGTTGAGGAAAAATAAGGCACACAGGCATTGACTCGCTTTTCTTCACTTTATAAAGTAATGGCAGGATAAGAAGTAGAAGCTCTATCTTTAGTCCATTATACAGGGTCTGGTTTTAAGAATACAGCACAGTGTTCTCTTATGTCATGACCCTGACTCATGTGTCTTTTACAAAGCTGTAGAAAATGCAGGTGGGCAAATGTAGTTAGTGTGTTTATTCACAGTAAATGATCTCTTCTAATTCTTTGTTTGGTTCTATTACAGATTCTAATTACTGCCGTTGGAGGATATGCTTTTATTTGGAAACAGCTTTAAGAAGTTTATTAAAGTACTTATGATAGAACATCTGTGATCTCTTTGGGATTATTTATCATTCCCAGTGTTATGCACGATTCTTTCATTATGCTTGTCTAGTTTTCCATGTCATTAGAGAAGTTTAAAGACTTCTCTGCTCAGTGATATAGTTACAAAGAATGGCCAAATGTATATGACATGGTAGATTTTACTTCCCTCAGAAGCAGAGTGTGCAGCCAGCACGGCCCCTGCTCTTTCATCCTGAAATCCTCAGGAGACAACTGCCGGTATGCCAGGAACAGTGTCAGGATTTGTGAGAAACATCCTGGTAACTTCAACGTTGTTCCCGGAGGAGTTCACAGATGTTTAAAGAAGCCTTGACATGAAGCAGGCACCTGTGAAAATATCAATAACTCCTTCCACAGACATTTCTGTGGGCCTCCTGTATGCCTGCTCAATTGCTAGATGCTGAGGATAAAAAAGATGGAGACAACGTCCCTGTACTTCAGTAGGGATCTAAAAATCTAAAAGGTTTTCAGCTGGAATTTACAAGCAGTTCTGCTTTTGTGACATTATTTCATCTAGTTTTTATAATCACTGCAAAGTATATCATCCCATTTCATGGATAAGAAACCAGAGGTTCAGAAAAAATATCTCTTTCCCAAGATCACAAGAGTGGTCACAAAAGAGTGGCCAGGTCGAGACTCAAACACATATCTTAAGACTCAGAGTCTCCATAGTTCTCCCCATAGTTGTATTAAGGAGGTTTATTCTAATAATTATGCCTCAATGATATTTTCTTATGGAAGGAAATGAAAACAGATTATTGATTTAGGACAGTTATCTGATGCTAGAAAGACAACAAAAAGCAGAGAGAGATTCAGCTCTCAAGTATGTAAAATTGTGGGAAAATGGGAAATGAATCAGGATACAAAAGTAGCCAAACAACCTGCTGAGGGAAAAGGTGTGGAGAACACATTTTTAAAATGTTTTTCTCTTAACTCACTATCATGCCTACTGCAGGACTCAGTGAAAAACAGTAAGTTTAAAGAACTGTGCTGAATTTTGATTGTTAAATGTTTATTGTTTCTCTCATGTGAGATCCTTCCTATATACAAAGATCCCAATAATTATAGCCTGGCAGGTAACTTTGGAAATACAAGCAAGAAACAAGAAAACATGTTTCTCAAGAATTATGAGCATTTCTTATTTATCAATATCCATTTCCTCTTTCTATTTTTAGCCACTAATGTTTATAACAGTTTAAAAAATGAAGAACTAATGTAAAAGCAGCTTTCAGAAAATTAAAAAGAAAATCTAATGCTATGTGAAACACACACAAATTCAGGGAACTTATTGTTGACTATCAGTTTTCTTTGGCTTTTTTCCATATGCCCCTAGCTAAGCACTAACTCAGTCACAGCAAGCACCTCAATCAAGTGTCCTCAATTAGGTTGAAGCAAACTAAATTTATTCCCAAGAAAGGAGTTAAACACCACTAAATAAAATCAGTAGCATCTGAAGTGCACATTATCATCTATATAATGCTATGCTATTTAATTACTGCCATTTATCCAAAGTACTCAACTACACTTTCAAACAAAGGTATGCTCAGTATACTTTGATCAAATACTTGTGACTTATCGTGGTCATTCCTGTACATCGAGGAAATTAGAGTAAATACCAAACTGCATGGTTTCTCCAAAAGAGTTTAGGCAAACTAGGGTGTCTCATTCCATCAGAAAAGTGGGCACTGGATCTCTAAGGAGTAAGCAGCTTTATCCTGGGGAAGTGTTTTCTAGGACTCCACATTCACCATTTTGCCACCCCAAATTAGAGTCAGGAATTGAGTTAGAGACTGACGTCAGCAGCACCCAATCAGAACCAATCTTCCGGTTAGCTGTCCATAACAAATACAGATTCTAAGCTCACTGGCACCCTCTTCTTAAACATCAACAATGCTTCATCTGATTTTCCATCCTCTGTCTTTATAAACTGGGATCAGAAGGGATGACTGGAGACTACAGAAATGGAAAGGCTGCTTTTCTCCTTAGATCTCTGTTGGTATTAGTAGCTTGGTGGTTCCCTCTCCCGTCAAAGCCAAGCCTGAGGGCTGAGTACCTGAAAAAGCCTGGATAGTTTCAGTCAGTCAGTCAGTCAGTCAGTTCAGTCGCTCAGTCATGTCTGACTCTTTGTGACCCCAAGAATCGCAACACGCCAGGCCTACCTGTCCACCACAGACTCCCAGAGTTTACTCAAACTCATGCCCATCAAGTCGGTGATGCCATCCAGCCATCTCACCCTCTGTTGTCCCCTTCTCCTCCTGCCCCCAATCCCTCCCAGCATCAGGGTCTTTTCCGATGAGTCAACTGTTCGCATGAGGTGGCCAAAGTACTGGAGTTTCAGCTTCAGCATCAGTCCTTCCAATGAACACCCAGGACTTATCTCCTTCAGGATGGACTGGCTGGATCTCCTTGCAGTCCAAGGGACTCTCAAGAGTCTTCTCCAACACCACAGTTCAAAATCCTCAATTCTTAGGTGCTCAGCTTTCTTCACAGTCCAACTCTCACATCCATACATGACCAATGGAAAAACCATAGCCTTGGCCAGACGGACCTTTGTTGGCTAGTTTAGGTACACCTTTTTCCTGAATCTTCCCAACAAAACAATAGGACAATCACTAGTATCTCCATGTTACAGATGTAACAAGTGAGGCTTGAACAGGCGAGAGGAATGCCTTAGGCTCCCACAGCCTGTCCAGGCTCAAGGCCTCTGACCTTTCCACTATTACATGCTACCTGTTAAAGGTTTTGCTCCATGAGTCAGGGAATATCTCCATATATTCTTTTCTGTCCTCCTTTAACCCTATTTCTCAGTTCTGCTTTCCCCAGTTTCCATCATGTTACCTCACAGCAGAATTCTGCTGGTAGACATAATACTTTTGTTTTTTTGTTTGTTTGTTTGTTTGGTTGGTTTTTGGTGTTTTTTTTAGACGCAATACTTTTGAATTGATACCCTAGTTCAACTGTCTACTTGGTTGTCTCTATCAATTTCTGCTCTACACACTTCTACTTTAGAAGCTCCTGGGGTTTCAATCCTGTACCCAGTTCAGGCCCATAGGACACAAGACTTATGTCTAGAACAGAGTTTGGATGAGTAAATGGTCATCTATATATGCTCCAATCTTTTTCTTCAAGGATTATGAGGAAAGTCTTGCAATAGGAAAGAGACAGGAGAGAAGTGAGTGGAAAGGGAAGGAAAAGAGTAAAAAAGCCTGTCCTTAAAATGCCAATTCTCACTCAAACTGGGTCCCCTGTCATTCTGTGAGACTTAAGGCCATCTGTAAAATTGGGCTCAAAGTTGGCAGGAGGCTAAGGTCAGATCCAAGCACCTGCAAACAAGTTACATATCAGGTGACATTTGAAAACAAACATAACTGTTGGACCAAAATCCCACAACTCTACAGCAAAGCTGTGCCTAGGAGCACATGGTCCACTAATAACAGAAACCATGTATCCGCTGCTTACCATGTGCTGAGAACCATGGGAAGATTTTTACTGACATGTTCTAATTAACACTGTGAGGTGGGCATTATTGTACTCATTTTACAAACAATGGAACTGATGCAAGAAAGAGGTTCAATGTCACAGGTCTAGTAAGAACCAAAACTTGTTTTTCAACCCAGGTATATTGATTTCAAAGGGCACATTCTTAGCCATTATGCCATTCTACCTCCAAATTCCTCTACAGAGCTAACATATTTCAATCAAAATGTTTACCTGGTCTTTAAAATAATTGCATTCAATATACTTTGGGAACTACAAAGAACCTTAGTCATTTTTCTTAACATTGCCTAACTGATCGGCTTAGGATTTTATCATCTGAGTCAATGACTGCAAATATTACATCATCTCAGACTAAGGACCAGACTTCACATTTATTCAGCAAACATCTGAGTGACTACTATGTGTCTGGCTTACCTGGAGCTTGGCTCTCAGGATCTGGTTGTGAAATAATCACAATCTATGGCTCCCAAGGTGCTCACAACCTAGTAGATGAGACAAATGTGCAAGGAGATGGTTATTATTCAATATGGCAGCTACCTCTGAGCTAGACCCAAAATGTGCTTAGAAGAGGCAGACCTAAAAATGTTTGTTAGAGAGCTAAGGTTTTAAAGATGAACTCCTCCTCACTCAAGAGGCAGAGAAGAGGGTGGTCCATGGAGCAATCTCGGCAGGACCAAAGGTGTGGACGTGAGAAAGAGGGTGGTGTGTTTAGGGTTCCCTATCTTCCAGTCTGTGTTTTAGCGTCTATTATCTAGAACAACAATAAACACGGCTATGGCTACATGAGGCAAGAATTTCCAACTGCACTGTGTTCTTTGGCTCAAAATATTCTTCCTCATCTGTTTTATTTGTCTAGTGTACACAAAAGACATAAAAGATAAGGTGGGAACTTGTCCAGGTGAGGTCATTAACTACCCAACCAAGGCCTTGTCTAGAAGCCTTCCTTCTATATGGAAGAAACAGAGAACTGAAACAAAGGTTTAATAAAAGAAAGAAAAAAGGGGGTGGGGAAATAAGAAGGAAAAAACTTATTTCTCAGCTAAGACCTAACAACAGCTCAGGTGAAACAATTTTATCTCAATATATTTGAGTTTTTCTTCTGTTGTCAATCACAACACTTGAATAAAACTATCTCAGAAATCACCATATGTACTACATTTATTATTGTAGATAACAATATGAAATAGCCCATAAACCAACAAAATGTGAGTAAAACTTTGTAATCTATTTCTTTTCTTTCTCCTCACTGATCATACCCAAGAAGGAAGTGGTTCAACTGGTTTGTGTTTATTAAAAGAAATAACAACATTAGTCCAAAATGTCTACAGAGAACTTCATATATTAGTTAAGGACCAGAAATTAGACTACAATTGATTTAGATGCAGCAGCTTTTACATGAGTAAAAACTGAAATAAATAAAATGTGACTCTTCTTCGTTTTTGACTCTTAGAAGGAGTATAGAATAGCATGGCATTTGAAAATTAAATCTTAGTTCTGCCACTGCAGAAGTCTATAAGCTTGAGTAAGTCACTTCACCACTTTAAATAATTTCTTCATCTTTAAATAGGGTTAATAATAATATCCATAATGCATACTTGATAAATCAGACAAGGCCATGGCCCTAGAGTTCACCAATGAGTCTAGACTCTGGATTCTATTGAGCAATGACCCTGACATTAATTTAGTTAAATCTTTTGTTAAGAACATGCTGGCAAGTATTAATAGAGAGGCATGTATGGGGTGTTAAAGGGATTCAGAGTTTGGACACTTAACTCAGCAGAGGAAGGAAAAAGTTAGGCAGATAGAAAAGGGCAAAAGGTATTGAAAACTACTTGTGAAAAAAAACTGAATGCCTGCCAGTCTGGCCCATTCTGAAGATTCAAGTCATTCATTAATCCATCCACCCAATTATTCATTCATTCATTCAAGTTTTACTCTATTATAATAAATTACTCAACATTTCATTCATTCAACACATACATATTGAGACATAGTATGTATAAGGTGTATATTATATCCAAGAGATTTAACATGTTCCCAAGGGGTTTCCAGGCTAGTGGGGAAATGGAAATTGAGTCATGAGGAAAAAAATACTGTAAATTCATACTATGGCCATACTATGCACATGATGATGGCAACCACAGAGGAAGAAAGGGCACTTATACCAGGCTGGCTCATCAGGATGCCTTCCTAGAGGCGATAAAGCCCGAGCTAACTTTAAGGCAAGTCTGGAGGATAACCAGATGAATCAAAGGAGAATGGGAAGAAGAGTCTAAGGTATAACCACACATGAGAAGGTAAAGACAGTTGGAGACTTAAGAAAATCCAGGTGTGATTGGTTGGGGGAAGTAGCAGGACTTAACTCTAAAGGGACAATGGAAAGTTGTCCCTCCACACACTGTGGAGGTAGACTTGACTGTGAACTCTACAGAGAGCCACAGAAGAATTTAATTTGGACCCAGCCAAGATTAGATTTGCATTTTAAAACTTTATTTTGGCTGTAAGTGGATCAGGGAAACTGTGGCAATGATACAGTCAATGAATAAGTAAATCATGAGAATAGGGAGGTAATAAATTCTAGAAGCTTTTAGAAGGTTGAACAGTACTTTGTTAACAGTTGTAAGACGGAGTTTAATTGTAGGAGAAACAGGCCCAGGGTGACTTCTGGCTAAAGCAATTAGGAAAAAAATTCAGAACAGCCTAACACTTAATAAAAGTTTTCTATCTTCTAGGCATCATGCCAGTTGTACATGTCATTGATATGTACAATAATAATCCTATGAGATTATTAATCTTCATAGTAATTCTATGACATAATTGTTACCACTTCAACCTCAGATGAAGTTGAGTCAGAGACATAATTTTCACAAGAGAATCCAAAAAGGCAAAGACAGGTTTTGGATTCAGATGCATCTAACTGTCTTATCTGTCAGATAACAGTATCCTACTATCCATATCATCTTGGGTGGATGGGTCCTCTCACTAAACAAGACAGCAGATTTTGAATGAAGAGCAGGTTTCAGAGGCAACCAGGTATGGAAAGGTTGAAGAAAAAGGACTATCCATGTGATTAAGAGGTAAACAAGTACTGAATGTTAATGGTGGATCCCAGGGAATAGAGTGAGTGATCACAATGTGACGACTTGTAAACAGATAAGATACTGATTGACAAGTGTTTATTAGATTAGGTGACAAGAATTTCAACAGTAGGTAACCTTGAAAAGAACATTTTGGGGTAAGTAGTAGGGGGGAAAAATGGTTGAAAAATGGCAATCAGAAAAAAAATTAAATCCAACTTGAAACTCTAAGGGCCGATTTGATGTAAAAGAATGAGCTGTTTTTAAGGGGTAAGCCTTATCAGGGAAGGTTTCCTGCTGGACAAGGCTAGCAAATACATATTTATGGCATCTAGACCCCTGAATAAGGTGTTGATATTAATCTTAAAAGAAATGTGGGAAGGTTGCTTGTTCTGTACAACTGACATAATGGGTTTACCCCAAGGATTCATCACCAAATGTAGCCCCCAAATCTTCCTCAACTCTTACATGCTTTATACTACATGGAACCCCAGGGAGGGAAGGGGAGCACGGGGCAGGCAGTAGGGGTAGAGTGTGATCAGGTTCACAACACACGTTGAGAGAATTAAAAAAAAAAAAAGGCAAATTATATCAAGAAAAAAATGTATGTAATTGCATGTATATGTATATCCATATTTATCTACATAAACATCTACTTGTACCTTTAGGATATGTCACTTGCAAAGATGACAATCTTGAAAATAAGCATCATTTCAATACTTAACCGCCTGTGTTATTTGAATTCCTAAGCTTTGATATTCTAAACTCTGCCCAATCTAAACCAGGTGTACACAAAGAAAATAAGAAAGTTGTAGAATAAATAGTACTACTTTGAGTTCTTTTAGAAACATCTATGGAACTGCTTTAAGTAACAAAATGCACAAGAAAGCTTATCTTTCAACCACATAAATTTCAAATAGGTTTACAACTTATTAATAGGTAACAATCCTATATACTAAGTTCTCCTTAAATTATAAAAGATATCACAATCATCAAAAATTTCAAAATATCTTGTTTAGAAATTGAGCTAGCAGAAATTGTAACAGCTTTGTATTTAAGCTGTTCTTAGCAATATATTTTAATATAACTAATTTTAATCATTTTTATTTGGTCACCTGGAGGTCAGTGACTTTAATTTCAATTTTAACAGTTATAACTGAGAATTTTAAACTATACTTCCTCAGATTTCACTTCAAAGACATAAAGTAATACCAACTGAGCTCTGTGGCTTATTTCATAAGAAATTATGTAACAAGCAACCTTGAAGCTGCAATAAAAAATTTTTAAATCAGCAATTTTGATATGAGAGAGCAAAGCCTGATTATAGTGAGAGAAAACTGTTTCATTGTTTGACACTCTTATGCTATAGTTTATATATAAACTATGTATAAACTGAGTCAGAAACAATAACAAAACTAATAATCCCATGAAATGTTCTCAGAGTATAAATTTCTGATTGATTAATTAGGGAACTTTTTAGGTGATAGGAAAGATTTCAACAAAGACAATAAGAAAGATTTAAAATCAGGGTTTCCTTGGTTTTATTCTTTATACCAATTCTGATACTAATTCAAGCTCATTTTTTCTCCAAAGATATTTAGCTTTTCATCTTTTTGTGAACTACCCAAAAGGATACATTCTCCCACAAGGTTTTGGGCATACTCTGCGTCTTAGTTCAGACTGGGCGGCTTAAAATACAAACATTATTTCTCATAGTTCTAGAGTCCAAGAAGTCCAAGATCAAGGTGCGAGCAGACCTGTTAAGAGCCCTCTTTCTGGCTTGCAGATGGCTATCTTCTCATACATATCATCATATGGCAGAGAGCAGAGAGAGAAGAAAGCCTTCTTCTCATAAGGGCACTAACACCATTCATAAGGGCTTCACCCTCATGATCTAACTACCTCCCAAGGGCCCCCACCTCCTAATACCATCACCCTGGGGTTAGGATTTCAACATATTAACCTGGGGTGCATGTAAACATTCTGTCCACAACATCCTACATTATTTTTATTTTAGGCTACCTTAAAAGTGGCCTAGCACCATAGAAATTTGCCAGATCTGTTTCGTGAATCTCATTCAACCCTGTCACCTCAGAAATCTTGCCAGGAAAGCTGGAAAGTTTATATCCTTCATCTGGTCACCTTTATGTCTTCTTATTCCTCCAGAGAGATCTTCCCCAGACCTCCACAGAGGCTGCCAGCATTTTTTTCCAGGTGGTCAGCTGGTACTATGAGAGCTCTTCTGCTGCCTATGTCAGCCTTGGTGATAGCCCTTCCAGACTCTGTGCTGTTACCCCTTTAATTCCTCATGAGCTTGGGAGCCTTGGGAGAGACTGAGATTCAGGCTCACTTACACAGGCAAATAACACAATGCAAAGTCTTGCCTTGGCATCCTAGCCCCAGTGTCTGAACAGCTCTTTTATACTTGAGCCCTCCCAGCTATGGGCATTTGATGGAGATCCACACTCCCTACCATGCTCCCAGGGGATGGCTGCAGCAGTACCCCGGAGGCAATAACCAGGAAGTGGCTTTCCAGAAGCCACAGTCCCCATCAGTGATCTCTGTAAGGAGGGCTTTCATTTTCTCATAAACATTGGTGGTTGGTGGTTTAGTCGCTAAGTTGTGTCTGACTCTTGTGATCCCATGGACTGTAGCCTGACAGGCTCTTCTGTCCATGGGATTCTCCAAGCAAGAATACTAGAGTAGGTAGCCTTTCCCTTCTCCAGGGGATCTTCCCAGCCCAGGGACTGAGCCCAGGTCTCCTGCACTGCAGACAGATTCTTTACCAACTGAGCTATAAGGGAAGCCTCATAAATTTTAGTTTCTTTAACTCTGTAATTTTTCCAAATTTTCTATGGCTTTATCTTGCTTTGTTTTTCAAAAGAGAAGATGACATCTTTTGATAGTTATAAATACTGGTCCCCAGATACCTAATGGGGATTTTGAGGATAGCTATTCAGTTGATTTAATAAAGCCCATGACAAGTGACCAGAAGTGACGTCACCCTAGAGAAATATCTCCAAATTTTTGATTTGTCACTTTCCAAGCTCCTAGGAGATGTGGTGATCATAGCTGTAACAATATAGAGATAGGAAAGAAAGTTCATTTGGGTCACAGAGTAGTCAGATCAGTTTTCAAGCAGGGCAGTATATTACCACCGCGTTTTTTAAAAAGTCATTTTTTCTGTACCTGAGGAATAGTTTTTCTTTTCTGGTTTCCAATATGCCCAAATGAGCAGCCATGGGCTTTCTCATTTTCTCACTTAGCCTATTCCATGTGTCTCTTAAAGTACAAGTCCTCTCCAGGGCTGGAGAGTTTACCCATAACTTCTCTTTGGCACTAATCGTCACATTGCAAGAGGTTTGGATCTCCTTGCATTCGTACATGCTCAATTGCCTCAGTCATGCCGACACCTTGTGAGTCTATGGACTGTAGCCCATCAGGCTCCTTTGTCCATGGGATTCTCCAGGCAATAATACTGGAGTGGGTTGCCATGCCCACTTCCGGGGCATCTTCCTGACCCAGGGACCAAATTCCCATCTCTTATGTCAAGCGGATTCTTTACCACTGAGCCACCAGAGAAGCCCTTGAGTTCCTTTACACTTTCAATAAATTTATGTCCAACTTTCCTTTGGCTTAATCCTTTCCTCACCTCTAACTATCTGTACTATTTAACCACACCCTAACCAAGCTGTTATCTGAAATGTTATCAGCAGGATATACTGTCATTCACAGATTCATAATCAAATTATAGCGGTTTGCATACCATGATTACTCAAAGTCAGGTAAGAAGTTTCTGGAACACCTTAAAAAATACCAAGTGACAGGATCCCTACCCTGAAGTGCTTACAATTGAGGTATCTAGATCAGACAAAAACTGGAGAGGGTAACAAGTAAAGTAGATTTGCAGAAAAGGAGATGAACATTAGAAAGATGTAAAAAAGAGATGACTGGACATGTAAATGACGGCTACCTTTTCGGTGAGTAATATAAAAACAAAGCATGAAAATAAATATATATATTAAAAAAAATAATAGTCCCAGAAGCTGACACAAAAGTAAAAGCTATGAAACGAAGTAGAAGATCAAGCTGGATTCCAGACTAACTATGCAGAGGCCCAATGAGAACAAAATCACTGAACTCACTTTAGAAAAAACCTAAGTGAAAGAAGCTCATCACAAAGCAGAGTGATATCTTATTTATGGGAGGAAAAAATAGCACGCCTAATAGAGATCTAGACAAAATTTTAATGTAAAAATTTAGAAGGTGAAAATTCACAGTTCCAAATAGATTTAAAATTGCTTTTACCTCATTGTAATATAATTCTAGATAACTTTTCATTGTTCACATTTCATAGATTGTGGTAACTAAAGTAGCAAGGGAACATTAATGAAATCAAAATCATTGTAAGATTTTGTGTGTTTTTTTTCTCTCAAATGTTCAAAATTCCTTGGTATTTTGAAGACACTCTCATTTGGATTTTGTTTTTAAATTATTTTAAAATAATTGTTGTACATCAGATTGTACATATTTTAGCTTAGTCAGCTGGCCTCTTATTCTGTTTTACAGATGACAATTTCAGACTTTGGCACTTCATTTCTTTCTTTTTTAATTTCAATTATCCCACACTGAAGTTGGCAGGAAAACCAAGTAGATGGTTTATAAACACAGATAAAGTGCCACAGAGTAAATAACACACTATGAGAACACCCAGCGATTTACTGTTGAAATCCAGGGTAAGCTTGTGAAAGCTGGTTGGCTCCACAATGGCGCTCCTCTCCAGAACTGAAGGCTTGCTTGGCTCCGTGTGTCTAAGGTGGGGCTGCAAGGGCGTGGGTCAGGTGGGACCAGGACCCTTCCCTGGGCTGGGAAAATTGCTCATTAGTCATTACCCTGTGCCTCTCCCCAGCACAGAGTCTGAGCCAAGCTGAAACAGACTTCGTAGGGGGGAGATTTTCTCAGTTTGCCTCTGGAGATGAGGACTGCTGCCCTCCTGACTGCCCTGTCTGGGATTTCCCAAAGGACAGTCACTTTTCTCTGTGGGGTGAGGAATGGCTTTCCTGACAAGTCTCCTCTGGCCACTGCAGAGACCTGCTAAAGACAGGTCATTTCTGCTCAGCGCCTTAGGAACCAGTGCTCTGGCTCATGTAGGAAAGTCTCAAAATCACTCATTACATCTAGGGGAGAGTTGAACAGTTATCTAGAACCTAAAATCATCCAACATAAAGGAGACCCAAAAGATCACTGTCATAGGTTGAATTGTATCCCCTTCAAATTCATATGTTGAAGTCCTAACCTCAAGTATACCTTAGAACGGGATGTTATATAGACAGAGGGTTTAAAAAAAAAATACCCTTTTATCTTGATTACGAGATAAAGCAAGGTCACTAGAGCAAGCTCTACTCCAGTAGGACTAGTATCTTCATAAAAGGGAGAAGTTTGCACACAGAGACACACATAGAGGGAAGAAGATGTGAAGAGACAGGGAGAAGAGGCCAACCGCAAGCCTGGAAGAGACCCTTTCCTTCACAGCACTTAGAAGGAACCAACCCAGCAAACACCTTGATCCAGACTGCCAGCCTCCAGGACTACAAGAACTGTGAGAGAATGCATTTTCATTGTGTAAGCTGCCTAGTCTGTGGTTCACTATTTTAGCAGCCCTAGAAGAACAATTCAACAATTCAATCACTAAATTTCATGAAGAGATCGTCTAATACAACTGTGATTCTAGCTGAGGAACCTGAGGCAGAGGGACAGAAAAAGAGCTGCTTTTGCCCCACAGTCTGTCTGCCCCACAGTGCCAGGCCTGACACCGGATTCAGTGTGCATCACCTCCCCAGATGAACGACCCCCCCGCCACCATCAGAAGGTCATTAAAGGGTCACGTTTAAGGGATCAGTAGAGGTCACACCGAAGAACCCACACTCACTTAGCAACTGCACCATGATGGGGGCTAAGTGTGGACAGACCCAAGTCTTCACAAGAAGATGGATGCTCTGAGCTTTCAGCACTTCATTCGCCTTCCTGAAGTGAAGCACCCGCAGCAAAGGCCCTTTGAGGGCCTTCCTGAAATAATGGAGCTGCAGGGGAAGGTTTAAGATAAATGTGCCTAATGGTTTATTTTCATACACCTATTTCAGATCCCCAACTCCAGGGCCCAGGACTAAACTTCCACCAGCATAACATAAGCAATCTTTTTCCACCCTCTCCAACTCAGTACAGGAAGCCATGGAGGAAGCTTGTTCCAGGGATCTAGAGAATGAATAACCCAGGAGAAGCTGCCCCATGGGACGACGAAATCTCACAAGCAACACCTGTCTGCAACTTCACGCAGTCTCTAAGGTGGCTAGGTCACAGGTCTATACAGGCAAACAAGTGTTACATCTTGGTGTGTCCGCTGCCCTACCCTGCCGTGTGCTCTACTTTGTATATAGTCTTTTCCTCTAGTTAATTGGCAAGAAATTTCTTAGAAGTGGCATATTTGAACTGGGAAGCAATGGAAGTTTTTACATGACTACTATCTACCTCTTTCTATAATACAAGGGGAATTTTAAGCTGGGGCTTGAATTCAAGCAGAATATAAGCTCAAGGTTAGAATTCAGGGAGTTCATGAACTCCCTGATGAGGGGGAAAAAAAAAATCACACCTTTATTCTCACAAACTTCTAACTAACCTTTAGCGTTTCCTTCTTTTTGAATGTAGGCAATAAAGCAGTGGTATTAGCAATATGCATTGGAGAAGGAAATGGCAACCCACTCCAGTATTCTTGACTGGAGAATCCCAGGGACAGAGGAGCCTGGTGGGCTGCCATCTATGGGGTCACAGAGAGTTGGACACGACTGAAGCAACTTAGTAGTAACTGAAATAGAAGTCATTAATACAATCATAGACACATCAATTGTTAAGAATATAAAATTTTCACTCATGCTCATCACAGCTTTGAAATATTGGTAGTTAATATACCTATCATTTGGTATTACTGAATGTTATTTTATATATTCATTTTAAAAGGCAAACAATTTTTTTCTTTGATAATTGCATTTCAGTATAATTCATTTTTAGAAATCCTTTATGTTTTATTTATGAATTTATAAACATTATCCTAAGAAGGGAGTTGTAGACTTACCAGACTCCCAGATCATGGCACAAATAAAGGTTAGGAACCCCTACTGTGGCAGCAAGCAGTCACTGGGAAAAGGGATCAGAACTGTGAACGTTCCAGCCTGTCACTTTTAATCAGAAAAAAATTAGAAAGATCCTCAATAAGCTCCTGAATCATAGGAAGCTGATTAAGAATGTAGATAACTGCATTCTGTCCCCAAAGAGTTGAGTCCAGGTGGCCCTGGGTGAATTTGTCTGTATTATAAAAGAGATTTTGAAGCAGGTGGTATAAGGCCCCACTTTAAAAAACCCAGATGTTGATATTCTGCTAATCTAACCATTTTACATTAACATTTAATACCTATCCTGGATTATTTCTTTTCCATCCCTGGCTTCTAAATCCATGATTAAGTAGCATAAGCAAAAAATTTAAAAAAAAATTTTTTTTTACTTTACTTTTGGCAGCAAAAAATAATTTTAAAAGTATTTTCACAAGTAACCAGTTTAGAATAGCATTTATGCTTCAGCACTTTTTAAAGATAGAGGCAAACAATGTCAAAAAGAGAAAAGTTAGAGAGGTGTGCAGATGTCAGGGACCTAAAAAGGATTAATATTTTTTCTGAGCATGATGTACTTTGTTGATGTGAAAGATGAAGGAACTAAAGGCTGTAATGCTTGCGGGCTTGTCCAGCTCTTTGAAAGTTTGCTTCTACAAATACCTCTGCCTCTCTTGAGTTCTGTGATTCATCTTGTGTTCACATTGACAGCTGACTGCCATTTTGCCAAGAAGTTGACACAATTTGCAAAGCAGTAATTGACATCTCCTGGAGAGGTACATAGCCCTTAAGGTAAGGAGGCTTTAGTTAGCGGCCCTGTAAACTCAGCTCAAGTGTTCCAAGTAAACAGACTAATTACAATAGCACTCGAAGGACCAGCATGTTTGCTCTGGGAGTGGAGCAAGCATTGTTTTCTCAAAGTTACTGCAGAACCTTAGAGGCCTCTTAGCTCAGCAGCTACTATAGTACAAAGCACCAGAAATTACAAAATAAGTTTTAAAGAAATGATTTGTATAGTATGTATCCTTTTCTAATCATTAAGTCATGGCCGACTCTGCGACCCCAGGGACTGTAGCCCACCAGGCTCCTCTGTCTGTGGGATTCTCCAGTCATTACTAGAGTGGGTTGCCATGCCCTTCTCCAGGAGATCTTCCCAACCCAGGGGTTGAACCCAGGTCTCCTCTGTCTCCTGCATTGGTAGGTAGGTTCTTTACCACTGTGCCACCTGAGAAGCCGTTATGCTTTTACCCTGGCCCGTTTTAATTGCATATCATTGTATCTGGAACAAAAACGCATCCAACTATTAAGAAATTTAAATTGTAAATGTTTTCCCAACTTTGTTGGTAGCTTTGTGCTGTGCTGTGCTGTGTTGTGCTGTGATGAGTCGCTCAGTCGTATCCAACTCTTTGCGACCCCATGGACTGTAGCCCTCAAGGCTCCTCTGTCCATGGGGATTCTCCAGGCAAGAACACTGGAGAGGGTTATTGGTAGCTTTACTAACATAGGCCTCATTAGAGCCTACCTTGCACTCTCTCATCCTGGACTGAAAGCCCCTGGAGGACAGGAATGTCTTTTCAGAGCTGGCCTGGTTCAGAGCTTGCCTGACACAGCTCCTGACATTAGAAACCCTTCCGCAGCAGGAGCTGAGATGGAGGGACTCAAGGACCTAACTTGGGATCTGTCCTTCTGGCCCAGGGCTGGGGCCTGGGTTGGAGTCTTGTCTCTGCCACTTACCAGCTGTTATGACCTCACTTTAGGCCAGTGAGTTACTAGATATTTCCAAACCTCAATTTCTTTGTCTGTGTAAAGGAGATAATAAGAGCCTCTTTCTCTCAGACTTGTTGTGGGAATCACAAGAGGTGATGTATATGAAGTAATTAAGACAGAACCTGAGAAGTACTCAGGAACTGTCGACTACTGTTATTTTCAACCAAAAGCTTGGACAAAACATAAAATGATGCTACTGTGAAATCCTGAACTAGGAAAACCTCAGATAATGGCAGTCAACAATCTGAGTATTAGAACTCCATGACAGCAGCTTTTAGCCAGTGATCATGCATGAGAATCACCTAGAGAGCTTTCTCAACATTCTAATAAGCCAGAGTTCCCAGGACGCTGTGAGTAACCCTCCTTTTGAACACTTATCTTTCTGTGGTAATGACCCTGGAGCAGTATTTCTGGGCAGATGGTGCTGAGGGAGTCTGGGATCTATAAGGCCTCTGGGAGTCACAGGGCACCTGGCTACTGATGGAGTCTCTTAAGAACAGTTAATAACTTGCTGCTCATTTACAGAAGAGTCCATGTCAGCATGTCTTTTCAATTGGTCTTTTATATTTCAGTATATTTATTTTCTTTTCAGATTCACAGTGACAAACAAGAGGTAAGTCACAGAATTCCCCTGTAAAAAATGATTTAAAAACTCTGCACTCAATTGTCACTCAAAAATGGTTAGAATGGAAAGTTTTATGTCATATATGTATATATTTTGCTACAATTTTTAAAAATTAATAATAATATATACCAAAACCCAATATACTTTAAATGGGTACCTTATATATGAATTATATCTCAATAAAGCTGTTTTTTTTTAATGTCTATTCAAAATATGGAAATTTTTTTCAATCTTCCTTGCATGAAAGAGGCCCCAACAAATGTCTTCGTCCTCAGTAGCTAGAACTCATAACTAAATTCCTCTATGCATGTTCTCAGTCAAAGCAAAGCTTTCAGCCACTTGGGATTCAGGGATTTTCCTTGGAAAATGCTACCTTACATCTTCCAAGAAGAAGAAAAGGGAGGAAAAAAAGGAGGAGGAAAAAAAAAAACTAAAAATAAATATGTAATTATAAGGGGTTTTTTCCTGTCTAGCTCAGTAATCCTATGTTTATCGTTAGGACATAGCACAATAGTTCAATTCTGATATTATTGTTCTCCAATCTCTCTTTTCCCCTTAATCTTGCTTTCTATTCCCTAAAAAAATAAGATTCTTTTCTGGGATGCTCTTGGGAAGGACAGTCACTGCATCAACTCCCCACTGCAGCTTGCCCTTTCCTCAGACACACAGATGATTGCTCTTCTTATCTGCATCCAATAAAGTCACAGGAAGGTGTGAAGGGTTATAAAAAACTACAGTGAGAAAAAAAAAACCCCACAAAACTACAGTGGGTTAACTTTCCCAGAGATGCTTCTCTTTGAGAAGTTTAGCTCGTTAACTACAAGGGATGACTGTCTGGGGGCTGTATATATCCAAGGTAATTTTGATCAGATGGGCTTTTCCATCCATCTCAGATATAACCATAGTACACTGGGTCTATGCTGGAGGCTGTCACATCTGTCTTTCCCTTGGAATTAGAATCTTCCATTCCGGGTGGATGCCACAGAGATGAATGATACAGTTGGCCTTACCTTCAGACTCAGTCTGCTTGACCTGAAGGTGGTCATTTAGAAAATTCCTTTCACTGGAGAAACAGCAAAGGCATTTGTAGTGCATGTGTCCACATCCTTCACTGTTTATGAGTAGCGATGGAAGATTTTAAAGGTTCTTTTTATTTATTTGGCTGCACAGGGTCTTAGTTGTGGCACACAGGATCCAGTTCCCTGACCAGGGATCAAACTCAGGCCCCTGCATTGGGAACGCAGAGTCTTAGCCACTGGACCAGGGAATTCCCAGATTAAAAGTTTTAATCACTGAGAAAGCACCACTTTAGTGTTTTAAAGGTTAAGAGATTTAGCTATGGTCAACTGGTCAACTAATGGCCAATAGAGCTGGAAATCGAAACACCCAGTTATTCAAGTCCTCAAATCACTGCTGGGCTTTAATCTCCTCACCTGTTTGCTACTGTTGAGATGCCAAGAAAAGGATTATATAACGTTCAAGGTCCTTCCTAGGTCTATGACACAATTTTACAGCAGGGAAATTCTCATCAAGATAGTGACAAATTAGCCAGCATTGCCCCACCTAAAGATGAAAGGATGATTCAGGGTCATTCTGTCGTTTTATCTAGGGTAGTGGGGCTAACTATCCCTCTTCTGAATACAATATTAGATATACAAATGCACTGATGAGAATCTGTGATCATCATAGAAAAATATCCAAGGAGTGACCCAAATATATGTAGTCTGATATAATGATGTCACTGCACAGTGGTAGATTGAGATGTCTGTGCAGCAGGGTTGTCAGCAACCTGTGATGTCAGCTGAGAAGAGGCATTATAGTCAGATTTCCTTTCCCTCAGCAACTCTCTTCATGGTCTCATTTGTATCAGGAGAACAGGAGCCACATTCTCCATCTGCTGCTTGAGAAACAGCACAGGCTTTGGGATCAGCTCACCCTCCCTTGATTCCTTTTAAGTCAGAACCCTTACTTGAAATAGCCCAAATCTCCCCTGTGACCATGTTTCACTCATGTTTATCTTCCACATATCCCCAGTAGTGTCTCCACCTCATCCTGTCTTTATTTGACGCCCCTCTACCCCCTCCACAGACGCCACTGTACCCTGGGCCTCCCTGTTTCTCCCTTGGGAGGTAGTTACTGTTGTGTGTGTGCATGTTCAGTTGCTCAGTTGTGTCCGACTCTTTGTGACCCCATGGACTGTAGCCCGCAAGTTTTATCTGTCCATGGGATTACCCTGGCAAGAATACTGTAGGGGTTCCCATCTCCTCCTTCAGGGGATCTTCCCCATCCAGGGATCGAACCCGCATCTTCTGTGGCTCCTGCATTGGCAGGTGGATTCTTTGCATTGAGTCACCTGGGAAGCCAGTTACCATTATTATCCTCATTTTACAGAGGAGGAAACTGAGGCACATTGGATGTTGACTTCAAACAGTCGTGGAGATTTTGAAGGGGAAGAATGCGTGATGAAGCTGTAGAGAGCAAGAACTACTTAAGGAGGCTGACCCAGCGGGTAGGAAAGAGGAAGGAGACTCTCCTCTCCTGGCCTTTCTCCTTCATTTTGCCCAGGGACCTGGATGGAAGTCAGTATCCTTGGAATGACTCAGTCAGTCAGTTAAATCATTGAAGTAACATCTT
This sequence comes from Dama dama, assembly GCF_033118175.1. Taxonomy (NCBI): domain Eukaryota; kingdom Metazoa; phylum Chordata; class Mammalia; order Artiodactyla; family Cervidae; genus Dama; species Dama dama. The sequence continues at coordinate 35,789,981 of NC_083708.1, read as the reverse complement.
TTATGATGTGACCCAGATTAAATGAGGACTAGGGAATTTGCTACTGATTCCACACTTCTTTGCAATATTAAAGGATTTCAGATGCTGCTTTGGGCACACTTATTACGAAGACAGACCTATGTGGTGCTCAGTTCTGTGTGTGTACTTAGTCACTCAGCTGTGTCCGACTCTTTGTGACCCCATGGACTGCAGCCCACTAGGCACCTCTGTCCATGGGATTTTTCAGGCAAGAAATACTGGAGTGGGTTGCTATTTCTTTTTCCAGGGGATCTTCCTAACCCAGGGATTGAAACCCATGTCTCCTGTGTCTTCTGCATTGCAGGCAGATTCTTTACCCACTGAACCATCTGGGTTCTCTGCTTCCTTTCAATATTCCCAGAGATATGAAGAGCATAGCAGCTCCTGGGTGACATTTTCCCAAAGAAACTCCTATAAAATATAGATTTGTAAATTAAAGAAAAAACCTACCACATGTGATTTGTATCTGAAGCCAAAATTATACCTGATCTGTGGTCCTTTGGTATTCAATTGACATGCATAATTTTCAATTATGAAATTCTGGTGATGATCAGACTAACAGATGAATTTAGCTTCTTTATTTGTATCGGCTTTGTTTCAATACTAACCCAAACCACTTTTGAAATGTGTAAACAGTACTAGTTACTTAAATTTCCTGGGCCTCAGTTTTCTTATGTACAATGAGGATAAAAACAGTTTCTGCTTCTCGGTTGGAAAAATTAAATGAGTTTGTTTATATACACACACACACACACAGTTTATATATATATAAACTGCCTAGTCCATAGTAACATTCAAATATTGCTATTACTATATCATGTATAAAACATACATTTGAGTACCTTAGTACCATCCAGTGCTGTGTCAAGCCCTAGGGATCCACAGATGAGAATTTTCCTTCTTAAACACTTCCAAGCTTAAAATTTTTTTCAGATGATTTACTAAGATATAAACAATGATGCCAGATAACAGGAATTAGAAGTAGATAAGACAGATAAGGTCAAGGGAAGAAGAAGAAGGGGCAAACAGGGGGCAGGAAAACTTCCCTGAAGGGTCACATACTTACTAAGGGTGGGCCACCTTTCTGGCTCTGACTTCCCTGCAGCCAACAGGAAGCTGCAAAGTTGAACAAGAGGAGATTTCCGACCTCAGGGAGCTCTGAGTCTAGTTGAGGAAACAGATGTGTAAACAAACAATTACAGTGCAATGTGATGAATGCAAAAGTGGAAGTTCTCTGGCAGGCTTTGCAGAGGAAATGATATTTGAGATTGGCTTTCAAGGATGGAGAGGGTTACAGAGAATAACCAGGAAAAGAAACAGCGTAGGCAAAGGCTTGGAGCCTTGAAGAGCACCACTGTCAGCTCGGAAAACAGCATAAAATTTTTTAGTCTCATCAGAGAAGTTCTAGAAAACATTCAGGTCCTCAATATTTTTTTTTTCCATGAAATAATGACAGGGCTCCTGATAAGTGTTCCATGGCAGCAAGAACAATAAACATAGCTTCAAAGAAATCAGAGTGAAGTTAAAAAATCGGGCAAAATGCCAAAGAATGAAAAGAAACCCTAAAACTCTACCCCTCTCACTATTTGTCCACTAAGATTTGGCTTTCCTCAGTAATCTGTGGGGAAGGAGAAGGTTTTATGCTTAGCTATAAATATTGAGTAATTCACAGTCATCTAAAAACAGCATCAGAAAAAGAGAACTAATAGGATGGAATTTTGGAACTGTGTCAGATTATTAGAAATTATAAAATCCCACACTCATTTTAATTAAAAAGAAGCATAAGCAATTAAAAAAGAATAGCTAGATAGTGGTAAAGCTGAATTGACACTAAAGTTTTTCCTACTTTCACTTTGAGTCTCTTTCTAGTTGACCACATGGTTTCTGCAAATCCAGTGGCAGGGTTTTGAGATCTGATATAATTCTTCAAAAATTAAGGAGCAACACAGGGCCAGAAACAGGAGAGAGTAGCTGAGGAACTAATTCAAATTCCAAAGTTAAGAATATCTTTTGCAATATGTGAGAGGTTATTAAATACATGAAGAATCCTATACAGGAGTTATATATTTGAAAGGGGAGGAAATTACAATTAAGTACATTACAATGTTTTAAAAAATCTTCCAGCTTGACATAAATGTTTCCTTATATTTACAGCTACCCAATTCGAGAATAATTTATTTTCAAAGAACAATGACTGTAACTTGACAGAAGTTTTCTTTCTGCACATTGCCATGCCATTGACTGCACTGGCTTAAACTGTGTCTTCACAGAAATCCTTTATCCTCCCGGCTAATGAATGATCTTTTAGCACTGAATCCTAATGCTGCATAGTGGGCTGGTTCCATCTGGCTTTCAATCAGGTCATCTATGAACATATGTTTAAGAGCACTGAGACAGTTCCATATTCAAAGAAACTCTTTGTTGAAATCTTTTAAGTGAAGCAAAGATAAATAATTACTCCCTTATTGTATTCTTTTGGAAGTTCTGTTTACATATTCTGCATTCTATTGTTCTGCTTTAAAAGGGATCACCTGTTTCTTTTTCAAAACTGACTGGATTTTCCTGGTGTGAATGATTTGCACATATTCACTTTTGTAGCGTGACCAGCGATTTCAATTTTATAGAACCTGCTTTGCCAGGTCCAGAGCCTGCTTGCCAAATGAGCTTTTCAGGGGCACAAAAGCCCTTCCCAGCCAGGACAGGGATCAGTATGCTCATCATGGTATGGGACTTCCCTGGTGGCTCAGTTGGTAAAGAATCTGCCTACAATGTGGGAGACCTGGGTTGGGAAGTTCCCTGGCTTGGTATGGCCAGTGCCAAACTAGTATCTGACTGGAGAAGCACTCAGAGGAACTCTGGTGAATGAACTGAAAGATTAATGATCAGGACCAGGGTAACACAGGTCAGGATGGGATGTGTATCTCTGGTAACTCCCAACTTCCTTCTCAGCTGTAGGGGCTGTTCTTTCTCTCCCCCACTGAGATATCAATTACACATTGCCCAACCACTGTCGAAAGCCTCCACTTTTACTTTTCACCCTTATGACTGTCAAACACTCTACATTATTATTAGCAGTATACTACATAGTATAAAAGGTCATTTCTATTATCACCCCAAATCCACAAAACAAGCAAGGATTATCACTAGGACCCACACACAAGAAAGCCAGGAGGAGGAAGCCTGAAGGACCTGGCCATTAGCACACAGTGAAGTAGCAATGGGGTTCCCATCTTCACAGCCCTTCACCCTGCTTCACAGAGTTCTCGTTCTACAAAAGTAGCCCTTACTCTACCCTACTTTCATTCCACATTAAAATATCCATAGCTTAGCTACATCATTCAGGAGACTCCTAAGATAAGGAGGTAAAGCTTAGTTTCAAATCCAGTCTCTGCCACATACCCAATTGCCTAACCTCCCTGAATCTCAGTGGTCTAACATATACACTGGGGTCATATACAATTTCCTGTTACAATAAGTATATATTCTTTCACCATCTCTGCAACTTATACATTTCAAAACAAATATAAATAAATACGTGACAGTTCACTGAAATGACACATGTAAAGTATTTGGCAGAGAATAAGTCCCAAAATGTTTGTTCTACCCTGAGCAGTTCAATTACCTCGTTATCAAGGCTGATGAGTTTTGCTGTGACACATTTCTTGTACGAAGGTGTCCATAACTTGAGTGTGTTTCTAGTTGGTGGAGTGTGTGAGAAATAAGCTCACTGGCATTTCCTCTTACCCTATCCTCCTAGGGAATTTCAGGCTTTCCTGCCTGCTGGGAAGAGTGCACTAGGGTTGGACTGATCTCTGGGCAAAATAATGAAGTAGGATAGTTTCCTTTTCCTGTCCTTTCACTTTCCTCTCTGATTACTTTCTCACATTTGGGTTTTTCCTCTTCACCCACTCCATCTTTCCAAGATCCTGTATTTTAGCATTCCCCTCAAAAACTAATAATTACACATCTGTTTTTTTTTTAAGGTTAACTATTCCACTGCATTAAATATCCCATGTACCAAATATACATATCTGGTTCCTATCCTTTAATGCCCAGTGGACAACTAACTACATACACTGAATCTAGGGTTTAGAATTGCAACTATTATGTATGTATACACACACACACACACAGCCATAAATAATTTTTATAGCTAATGATTACAGGTATAGAGCTTCAAGACATTCTCTTTCAGAAGGAATATATCCTTCTACTTCAAGAATGTTCAACAGCTTTGATTTGTCATGGATAATTATCCTGGTCTCTCCACACTGGGATGGCAGTCAGGAAGTTGTATTTTCTGTGTCCTAGGGTCAGGATTTTTACCAATACTTCCATGGCATTATGACTTCCATTAACCAACAAGGCCGCTCATCTTTCAGAGGACACAGGGATACATAAATAAGCATGCCAGTGAGTATGTGTACACAAGAACACACATACACTGACCCTGAAATAAGATTTCCTCTTTCCTCTGACTGAAATGTACTTCCCCAAAGTGGAAAAGTCGGAAAAGGGAAAGTATTTTTTTTCCCATTTGGTTGTCTTCAGTGATTGCCAGTTAAACCTTAACTTTGATGAATAATGCAATGCTATGTCTAGTTCTACCTAAACATCATCTATCTAAACTTTGTAGATGTACATTTTTACACACACATGACCTGAGGAGAACCTATCCAGATCTAAAAAGAATTGGATCATTCTTTATGGTTGTTAAATACAGAAGAACTGAATCCAAATCTGTGAACTCTCCAAATCTATGCTGTCCAAAACGGTAGCTACTACTCGCAGGCAGCTACTGACCATCTGTCTGAGTAAATGCAAAATACATACTCTAAGCATTTAAATACATAGTGGGTTTTGGAGATTTAATATGAAAAAGGCATATGTAATATAACCTTTATGCTAATTACACATGGAAATGATAATCTTTAGAATACACTGGGTAAAGTGTTATTAAAATTAATTTTCACTTGTTTCCTTTTCTTTCTTAATGTCTGTATAGCTTAAACCTGTAGGTTGCATTATACATCTATTGGACAGCACTAGTCTAGATGTTAATTCAGTCATGAAAAAGTCATTGACATGAAATGTTTTCTTACTCTAGAGTATATGGGCTAGCTGAGCAATAATCTCCAGTGGCCATGTAACATCTGACATACCTTATATTTACATGCCTATTTGTTCATTATCTCTCTCTTCCCCCACTGGAAAATAAAGTTCATATGATAGCTCAGTTGGTAAAGAATCCGTCTGCAATGAAGGAGACCCTAGTTTGATTCCTGGGTTAGGAAGATGCACTGGAGAAGGGATAGGCTACCCACTCCAGTGTTCTTGGGCTTCCCTTGAGGCTCAGTTGGGAAAGAATATGCCCGCAGTGCAGGAGACCCTTGTTCGATCCCTGGGTTGGGAAGATCCCCTGGAGAAGGGAAAGGCTACCACTCCAATATTCCGGCCTGGAGAATTCCGTGGACTGTATAGTCCATGGAGTAGTCAGACATGACTAAGCGACTTTCACTTTCAAATAAAACTTTATAGACTGTTAACCCTCAGCGTGTAAAGTAACTGAAAATTCAAAGTGCATCTGCCCTCCTCCTTTACAAGCAAGGCTTTGCAGGAAGGCATTTCAGCTTTTGTCCTTTGAGACGTGTGGGTATCCTGCATGTGGATGCACGCCTATTGCAGTTGCCCGAATGGTGGCGTGCTGGTCTGACAACTGTCAACTTCTGGGAAAAACTCCACCTCCCACAAAGTGTCTGAGAAATCCTGGGGCCCACCCCTGGAGACTGTAATTCAGTTTTGTTTTAAATTTTAATTTAAATAGCCACCATGTGGCTGGTGGTGGTTTAGGCGCTAAGTCATGTCTGACTCTTGCAATCCGACGGTCTGTAGCCTGCCAGGCTCCTCTGTCCATGGGATTTTCCAGGCATGAATACTGGTGTAATTCAGTTTTGGCTTATGGCTTTCCCATTATCCCCTTCTTTCCTCCTTTCTTCCTGATGCTTAAGCAAAAACCCTCCAAGTTATTCTTGACTCTTCCTCTCTCATTCTCCACTTGTAGTTCATTAGCAAATCCCATTGTTTCTTCCTTCAAAATCCAAACTCTGCCACTGCCACCCTGGTCCAAGTCACGTGCATCTAAATGAATGGAAGTCAGATCATAGAGCTCCTCTCTTTAAGAGTATCCAATGTCTCCACTGCAGTCAAGGCAAAGTCAAAGCTCTTAAAATGACTGAAAGGCTTATCTTACTCTCAAATTCTCAGATCTCAGTCCCCTAATGTTCTCCCTTTGGCCCACTGTGCTCAAGGCATACTAGTCTCCAAGTTGTTCCACACACCCCAGGCACACTCCCCGCCTTGCGCTTCTGTTTCTGTTGCTTGGAATACCCTTCCTCCAAATCTTTGCCTGGCTGTTTTTTCACTTCTTTCGTCTCTGTTCACATTGCATGTCTTCCTTGGCCAACTATGTAAAATACCATCCTCTCCCTATTATTTAATTCATTTTTCCCCATATCAGAATCTTACATAGCATATATTTACCTGTTTGTTTGTCATGTCTCACCACAAGAACTTAAGGTTCAGAAGAGTAAAGATTTTGCAGTTATATTTTTACTGCCTACATATGGCTTACACCATGGGTGCTCAATGATATTGCATATAAAAAAAAAATACTTCATAACCCACTCCCAAACTTCAAATTGTAGGTTTTTAAACATTCATATCTACAATTGGCAAAGCACACCAGAGGTTTTTTTGGAACCCTAGAAAACAAACCATTTCTTTTAGTATTCTCCCCCTCATTGACACTTATAAATCATTTCATATACAAACAATACACACACACACACACATATGTAAAATGATGGTTCAGATTACAATTAATATATATGTGAATACATTCATACATATACAAATTATATATTATTGATATATATACTAAAATTTATACATTTACATGTCAGACTTCTGTGGGTTAGACATAGCTAGAAATTTCCAGTCTTAATTTACCCTGCTAACTAGACCTGGAGTACCCTTCCATGCATTAGAATTCTATCCACTTTTCAAACACTGCATGCGTACTCAGTCGCTCAGCCATGTCTAACTCTGTAACCCCCAACAGGCTCCTCTGTCCAAGAGATTTCCCAGGCAAGAGGGTAGCTCTTTCCTCCACCAGCGGATCTTCCCAACCCAGGGATCGAACCTTTATCTCCTGCACTGGCAGACAGATTCTTTACCACTGAGCCACTTGGGAAGCCGTTATTAAACAGTATATTATCTCTATTTTGAAGCTCTAAATACATTTTAAAATACATGTTAATTGTCAGACTTAGTTTCTTTTGCCCTCAATTAGAGGTTTTGGGTGAGGTCTCATTCTGTATTATCTGTTTTTGCACTTAGCCTAAAACACCTCAAGAAGATTCTTTTTCATTTTTATTTCCAGTAGCTGCTAGCATAATTCCTTGTGCATAGTAGGTGTTTAATTATATTTGTTGTATAGGATTTACATATATGACTATTTCTATTTTTTAAAAGCTTCATGAATGTTTCTTAAACCAAATTTGAAGCAAACTTTTTAGACAGAAATAATTTCTAAGTTAAAGTCTAAACTATATAAACTGGCTGTGTCTTGGCATACATGTTTGTCCTGTCCATTTAAATTTCCCACTTAGGAGAATTTTATTCATTTCCACTACCAGCATCTCTTAGTACTTTAGCAATAGCATCCCTTTAAAAAAAAAAATTATTTTAGTTGGAGGCTAATTACTTTACAAGATTGTAGTAGTTTTTGCCATACATTGACATGAATCTGCCATGGGTGTACATGTGTTCCCCATCTTGAGGCCCCCTCCCATCTCTCTCCCCATCCCATCCCTTAGGGTTGTCCCAGTGCACTGGCTTTGAGTGTCGGTTTCAGGCATCAAACTTGGACTGGTGATCTATTTCACATATGGTAATAAACATGTTTCATTGCTATTCTCTCAAATCATCCCACCCTCGACTTCTCCCACAGAGTCCATAAGTCTGTTCTTTATATTTGTGTCTCTTTTTCTGTCTTGCATACAGGGTCATCATTACCATCTTTCTAAATTCCATATATATGCATTAATATACTGTATCGATGTTTTTCTTTCTGACTTACTTCACTCTGTATAATAGGCTCCAGTTTCATCCACCTCATTAGACTGATTCAAATGTGTTCTTTTTAATGGCTGACTAATAGTCCATTGTGTATATGTACCATAGCTTTCTTATCCATTCATCTGCCGATGGACATCTAGGTTGCTTCCATGTCCTAGCTATTGCAAACAGTGCTGCAGTGAACATTGGGGCACATGTGTCTCTTTCAATTCTGGCTTCCTTGGTGTGTATGCCCAGCAGTGGGATTGCTAGATCATATGGTAGTTCTAGTTCCAGTATTTTAAGGAATCTCCACACTGTTCTCCATAGTGGCTGTACTAGTTTGCATTCCCACCGACAGTGTAAGAGGGTTCCCTTTTCTCCACACCCTCTCCAGCATTTATTGCTTGTAGACTTTTGGATAGCAGCCATTTTCATTGGTGTGAGATGACACCTCATTGTGGTTTTGATTTGCATTTCTCTGATAATGAGTGATGTTGAGCATCTTTTCATGTGTTTGTTAGCCATCTGTATGTCTTCTTTGGAGAAATATTTGTTTAGTTCTTTGGCCCATTTTTTTTATTGGGTCATTTATTTTTCTGGTATTGAGCTGCTTGTATATTTTTGAGATTGATTCTTTGTCAGTTGCTTCATTTGCTATTATTTTCTCCCATTCTGAAGGCTGTCTTTTCACCTTGCTTATAGCTTCCTTCATTGTGCAAAAGCTTTTAAGTTTAATTAGGTCCCATTTGTTTATTTTTGCTTTTATTTCCATGACTCTGGTCATAGAGGATCCTGCTGTGATTTATGTCAGAGAGTGTTTTGCTTATGTTTTCCTCTAGGCATTTTATATACATTTAGGTCTTTAATCCATTTTGAGTTCACTTTTGTGTATGGTATTAGAAAGTGTTCTAGTTTAATTCTTTTACATGTGGTTGACCAGCTTTCCCAGCACCACTTGTTAAAGAGATTGTCTTTTCTCCATTGTATATATATTCTTCCCTCCTTTGTCAAAGATAAGTTGTCCATGGGTGTGTGGATTTATCTCTGGGCTTTCTATTTTGTTCCATTGATCTATATTTCTGTCTTTGTGCCAGTACCCTACTGTCTTGATGACTGTAGTATAGTCATGAAGTAGTTGTAGTATAGTCTGAAGCCAGGCAGGTTGATTCCTCCAATTCCATTCTTCTTTCTCAAGATTGCTTTGGCTATTCGAGGTTTTTTTGTACTTCCATACAAATTGTGAAATTATTTGTTCTAGTTCTGTGAAAAATGCCATTGATAGCTTGATAGGGATTGCATTGAATCTATAGATTGCTTTGGGCAGTATACTCATTTTCATTATATTGATTCTTCCAATCCATGAACATGATCTATTTCTCCATCTACTCGCGTCATCTTTGATTTCTTTCATCAGTGTTTTATAGTTTTCTATATATAGGTCTTTTGTTTCTTTAAGTAGATTTATTCCTAAGTATTTTATTCTTTTCATCGCAATGGTGAATGGAATTGTTTCCTTAATTTCTTTCTGTTTTTTCATTGTTAGTGTATAGGAATGCAAGGGATTTCTGTGTGGAATTTTATATCCTGCAACTTTACTACATTCATTGATTAGTTCTAGTGGTGTTTATGGTGGTGTCTTTAGGGTTTTCTATGTAGAGGATCATGTCATCTGCAAACAGTGAGAGTTTTACTTCTTCTTTTCTGACTTGGATTCCTTTTATTTCTTTTTCTTCTCTAATTGCTGTGGCTAAAACTTCCAAAACTATGTTGAATAGTAGTGGTGAGAGTGGGCACCTTTGTCTTGTTCCTGACTTTAGGGGGAATGCTTTCAATTTTTCTCCATTGAGGATAATGTTTGCTGTGGGTTTATCATATATGGCTTTTATTATGTTGAGGTATGCTCCTTCTATGCCTGCTTTCTGGAGGGTTTTTTTTTTTATCATAAATGGATGTTGAATTTTATCAAAAGCTTTTCCTGCATCTATTGAGATAATCATATGATTTTTATCTTTCAATTTGTTAATGTGGCATAACACATTGATTTGCAAATATTGAAGAATCCTTGCATCCCTGGAATAAAGCCCACTTGGTCATGATGTATGATCTTTTTAATATGCTGTTGGATTCTGTTTGTTGAGGACTTTTGCATCTATGTTCATCAGAGATACTGGCCTGTAGTTTTCTTTTTCTGTGGCATCTTTGTCTAGTTTTGGTATTAGGGTGACGGTGGCCTCATTGAATGACTTTGGCAGTTTACCTTCCTCTACAATTTTCTGGAAGAGTTTGAGTAGGCTAGGTGTTAGCTCTTCTCTGAATTTTTGGTAGAATTCACCTGTGAAGCCATCTGGTCCTGGGCTTTTGTTTGTTGGAAGATTTTTGATTACAGTTTCAATTTCCATGCTTGTGATGGGCCTGTTAAGATTTTCTATTTCTTCCTGGTTCAGTTTTGGAAGCTTATATTTTTCTAAGAATTCGTTCACTTCTTCCAATTTGTCCATTTTATTGGCATATAGTTGCTGATAGTAGTCTCTTATGATCCTTTGTATTTCTGTGTCGTCTGTTGTGATTTCTCCATTTTCATTTCTAATTTTGTTGATTTGATTCTTCTTTTTTTTCTTGATGAGTCTGGCTAATGGTTTGCATATTTTATTTATCTTCTCAAAGAACCAGCTTTTAGTTTTGTTGATTTTTGCTATAGTCTTTCTTTTTCATTTACTTTTGCCCTAATTTTTTACTATTTCTTTCCTTCTACTAACCCTTGGGTTCTTCCTTTCGTCTTTTTCTACTTGCTTTTTGTGTACAGTTAGGTTATTTATTTGATTTTCCTCTTGTTTTTGAGGTAAGCTTGTATTGCTATGAACCTTCCCCTTAGCACTGCTTTTACTGAATCCCATAGGTTTTGGGTTGTCGTGTTTTCATTTTCATTCATTTCTATGCATGTTTTGATTACTTTTTTGATTTCTTCTGTGATTTGTTGGTTATTCAGAAGCGTGTTATTTAGCCTCCATATGCTTGTATTTTTAATAGTTCTTTTTTTTTTCCTGTAGTTGACATCTAATCTTACCACATTGTGATCAGAATAGATGCTTAAAATGATTTCAATTTTTTTGAATTTACCATGGCCAGATTTATGGCCCAGGATGTGATCTATCCTGGAGAATGTTCTATGGGCACTTGAGAAAAAGGTGAAATTGTTTTGGGGTGAAATGTCCTATAGATATCAATTAGGTCTAACTGGTCCATTGTATCACTTAAAGTGTGTTTCCTTGCTAATTTTCTGTTTGGTTGATCTATCCATAGGTGTGAGTGGGGTATTAAAGTCTCCCACTATTATTGTGTTACTGTTAATTTCCCCTTTCATACTTGTTAGCATTTGCCTTACACATTGTGGTGCTCCTATGTTGGGTGCATATATATTTATAATTATTATATCTTCTTCTTGGATTGATCCTTTGATCATTATGTAGTGTCCTTCTGTGTCTCTTTTCATGGCATTGATTTCAAAGTCTATTTTATCTGATATGAGTATTGATACCCCTGCTTTCTCTTGGTCTCCATTTGCATGAAATATCTTTTTCCAGCCCTTCACTTTCAGTCTGTATGTGTCCCTTGGATTAGTCAGTTTATTTAATCTCTTTCTCTCAGAAGATGTTTTGTTTGGTGAAACTTTACTGTACACCACACAGTCACAAAGATAGTGTCTAGGGCTGAACCAAATTACTTATAAACTACCTTCCTTCCTCCTCATCTCTGCCCTATCCAAATAAAGTATGTTTTTTATTTAATTATTTTATTTGTGTCAGGTCTTAGCTGTAGCATGCAGGATCTTTAGTTTCAACATGTGGATTCTAGTTCCCTGACCAGGGATCAAACCCAGGCCCCCTGCATTGGGAACATGGAGTCTTAGCCACAGAACCACCAGAGAAGTCCCAAGTAAATGTTTTTTAATTCTGAAAAAAATTAGTTCTAGAGAAGAACCTATTTCTTTATTTTTATCTTTGGAAAGAAGTGAAAAGGGAAAAAAAAAAAAAAAAGAAGCAACTGTCACCCCATCAAGGTTTTCATTTGTTAAAAACTCTTCTGCAGGCAGAAAATTTAGAATTTTTTTAAGGATCTTCCCCAAATTGCTTTAGCTTAAAACAAAGTGAAAATTATTCCCAGCCACCTCTCATTTTCTTACCCATCATTCAGGCCTCCTAATTTCATCTCATCACCACCTTGAAATGAAACAAGCTTATATGAATGACATGTTACTGGTCTAACTCAAAAAAGTCTTTTTAGACAGGATTTTAAAATGTGTTCTCTCATTGGGTAAATGCTCAAAGAATACACTGAGGTCTTCTAAGCTTAGCTGGAATCAATTTATTGGGCAAGTAATGAATCTAATTGTTATGCTAGCTTCCATGTCAGCAAAATAACAGATGTACAGTATAATGGTGGTGGGAGGGGGGGGGTTGCTTTGGGATTGCTAGAGCAGGTGTGACTTTAAAAAAAAAATCACATGGAACTTTATCAAGTGCATTTGAAAACAGTTGGAAATGAGCCAGGAGGAACATTCTCCTTCAATCCCTTAGACATCCAGTTGTGGACTTGGATTAGGCCCCTGAACAGCTGAGTTAGGAGGACACTGACACCTTGTCACTCTTTCAAGCTCTTTATTCCCTCCTCACCCTCCAACAAAAGCACCAGAGATTGCCCTCCCCTAACTAGATACACACACACACACACACACACACACACACACACACGTCCAGCTGCCAGATATGCCAGTTCTCTTTCAGAGAACACTAGACAGTGAGTCCAGGCAAGTTACCATGGTTCTCTGACTATTATTGTGTCCAGCCCATCAGGGAATGGAAATAAGTATGCACATGTTCTTAAAGGCCCTTTGGGAAAGATCAGCGGGGCTGCATGGGGGACACAATGGCAGGCTTTGTCACAAAGAAAGGATTTGGGCTGGCAGGCAGCAGCAGTCCTGCTGGACACAGAGTTTGTCTGCAAAGGCAGTGGGGGAAAACCATGTGCTGGGTTACAGAGCATCCTCACTGGGAAAAGTAGAGCATTTCGTGTAATTAAAAGTCATCCTGAAGACATCAGGTAAGAACCTGCTGTTTTTAATTAATTGCTCCTGTGATCTTGTGGCTTTAAAAGGGGTGCTACTCAGAGAGGTTAAGATTCACTCCAGAAACAAGTTATTCAGATGAGGGCAAAACACGGTGCATCTGAAAGTTTGATAAAGGCAAAAGAGGAAAGAGAAGGAAAACTATGTGAGAGAAAGAACTGAAAGTCGAAGTCACCCATGTATAATTTGCTAAAATAATCGTGTTCTCTTTTCATGCTCTGTGCCTCAGCACCTTCACATTCAAAGGACAACTTCCCCCTGACCTACATCCTGCCTTGATATATAAATTATTTTGAGGAAAAAATCCTCAGAGTCAAGGTTAACAGAAAACAGCTGGAAAACAAACTGAGAGCCATATGTCATAGATTCCTCCAAGTAGAAAGATTAAAAAAAAAAAAAAAAACTCTGTTATGAAGAGTCAGCACGTCCAGAACAAGCAGGTGGAACCAAGGACTTTACATAGTCTCCATGATGATGAAAATAAACATGGTGAGGACTATATAATTGTGTCAGTTATGAAAAGAGGGACTGGACAACATGAGAAATCTGATCTGAAATCTTTTTTTCTTTCTCCATTATAAAATCCGCAACTCAATTATCTTAAGCAGTTAACTGCCATTCCGCTTTTCTTGTGCATCTCCTTAGATGGAGAAAGGGTTGCATTTTGAAGAATGTATCACAGCTCATGCTTTTCAAATTTCTGATACGTAAGCCTCTACTCTTTATAGATCTTTCAGATGAAAGAACACTGGTGGCAGCAGAATGGCCCCTTGATGACATCAGGTCCCACCACCCATCAAAAAGAAGAAATTTGAGACCTAAAACAGGGCACTGTCTGTGTCCTTTTGTGAACTATCTACCCTGTTTTCTCTTTTACAAATCATGATAATAAAACAAAGTTTTTCTTTAAAAAAAAAAAAAAAAGAATGCTTCCATTTAGACTCACTACTTATAAGGTATATTATATAAAGTAGTATCAGCACAGGAGATAGAATTTGATTATATTAAAGGTTATAAAGGAAAACTAGGGAGTTCCCTGGTGGCTCAGTATTTAGGATTCTGTGCTTTCATTGCCAAGGGTCCAAGTTCAATCCCTGGTTGTGGAACTGAGATCCTGAAAGCTGCTCAGTGCAGCCAAAAAAAAAAAAAGAAAGAAAGATAGCATTAACTCACTAAATCAAAATATATTTTTTTTAAGTTGTATGTTTTCTTCTAATTTTCCCCATTGTTTTAACTGTTGTATAAATTTGTATCCTTTCTCACTTAATATAGTAAATATTAGTATCTTCCCATGTCACAACAACAATGTAGTTGATATTCCTTGAAAGGTGCCAGAAAATTATTCTTCCCTCTTTTCAGAAGCCCTGGGCTGGGTGTGGGGGGGGTGTGGATAGGTGTGGCTGTGTGTGTGTGTGTAGAGCCAGGCTCTCTGTCATGTGGCTCTGCTTCCATAACCTGATTCAGTACTAGGGTTGACATCATGCTCAACATGGACACTCTCTGTTCTACTGCATGTGTGCTAAGTTGCTTCAGTTGTGTCCGACTCCTTGAGACCCTATGGACTGTAGCCCCCCAGGCTCCTCTGTCCATGGGATTCTTCAGGCAAGAATACTAGAGTGGGTTGCCATTGCTTTCTCCAGGGGATCTTCTTGACCCAGGGATCAAACCCAGGTCTCCCACATTGCAGGCATATTCTTTACTATCTGAGCCACATGCCACTCTGTTCTATTAGGATTTGTCAAATCTGTCATATTTTCTATGACAGACTGCAACCCTTACAACGTAAGAGTTGGTGATTGGTGGAGTGATGAGGAAGCCCAGAGAAAACCACAGAAAAGGTAATACAACTCGTGATGTAGGGAGTGGAGTAGAGAGAAGCTGTGGCTCATTGAAATTAAGTTGAGTCACCTTGTTGTGTAAATTACTAACAGATAGTCACTTTCAAAAAATGATCAAATAATTGAGTCAGCAGAGATATATTAAAAGCTCTGTAAATATGTATGGCTGAGCCCTTTCACTGTTCACCTGGAACTATCACAACATTGTTAATTGTCTATACACCAATAAAAGTTTAAAAGGTAAAAAGCTCAGTATTAATAGTTAATATCTAAATAACACAGCATGTCAGGCAATATTCTCTGTTCTCCATGCTTGTCCTTCTGTCTAACCTTCCCATCACTCCTACAGTGTGGGTTCTATTATTGTCTTTATTTTAAAAATGGGGAAACACTTGAGCAAAGCTGATAAGTGACTTGACAAACATTCAAGCTCAGGAGGGCTGGTTCCATGGCTGTAATATTCTTTTTTATAGTAAGAAATACATTTGGTTTTCATCCCCCATTCTGGCACAGAACTCCTGAAACTCCTGGAATCTCCTAAGTGATAAGAGAAGTTAACGGACCTTTATATTCATAACAAACTCCTTTCAGCCACAATTGAGTTTATGCTAATGAGGCAATTTGAGACGCACCTAAAAGTTAAGGGCTAGTTGCTAGAGGAATCAATCACAGGATTAGAGGATTGGAAAATTTAATCCCACCTCTCTGACTCTGGGGAGGGGAGAAGGGAAAAGGGTTAGAGACAGGGTTAAATCATGATTTAGCCAATTGCATCTATGCAAAGAAGCCTCTATAAAAACCTAAATGCGAAAAAAAAAAAAAACCAAAACCTAAATGCGGGACTTCCCTAGTGGTCCAGAGGCTAAGACTCCATGCTCCCAAAGCAGGTCGGGGAACTAGACCCCACATGGGGCAAATAGGAATACACATGCTACAACTGAAATGCTGAAACAAAGACCAAAGATCCCATGTGCTGCAACTAAGACCTGGCATGACAAAATAAATTAAATAAATAAATATTTAAAACAAAAAGTCTCTAAAAGCATAGGGTTCAGAGAGCTTCTGGGTTGATGAATACATGGAGATTCTGGGAGAGTAGTCCATCCAGAGAGGGCATGGGAGTTCTGCATCCTTGCTCACATCCCTTGCTCTATGCATCTCTTCCATCTGTCCATTTTTGAGTTACATCATTTTATGATAATTAGACTGATCTAGTAAGTAAAACGTTGCTCTGAGTTCTCTGAGCCATTCTAGCAAATTAATGGAACCCAAAAAAGGAGTTGTGGGAATTTCTCATCTATTGCTGAAACCACACAATCAGAAATCCCACATCAGACAGGATTCAAATCCAGCCAAAACTCAGACTGGGTCTTGAACCCATGGTCTTTTAATTGAAATCACAAAGCTGACCTCAGAACTTAATGAAGCTCAGGTTCAAGGGTAAGAAGCAGATTTACTGAGAGATATATACACACCATAGACCATGAGTTTGAACCATCTCAGAAGGCAAGAGGCCCTGAAACATACATATTCCATAGACAGAACATGGTCCATCTCAAAAGGGGAAATGGATCCTGAAATACTTGGTGGTTAGTTTTTGTGGGCTGAGTAATTTCATAGGCAAACAAGTGTGAGGGTTATTCCAACTACTTCAGGGGAAGGTGCGGGGATTTCCAGGAATTGGGCCACTGTCCATGTTTTTGCCTTTGGTGGTCAGTTGAACTGTCGTGGCATTTGTGGGTATGTCACTTAGCATATGAAAATGTATTACAATGAGCATATAATGAGGCTTGGGCTTCCCTAGTAGCTCAGATGGTAAAGCATCTGCCTGCAATGCAGGAGACCTGGGTTCAATCCCTGGGTCGGAAAGATCTCCTGGAGAAGGAAATGGCAACCCACTCTAGTATTCTTGCTGGAAAATTTCATGGACAGAGAAGCCTGGCAGGCTACAGTCCATGGGGCTGCAGAGAGTCGGACATGACTGAGCAACTAACACACACATAATGGGCTAAAGTCTACTGGAAGTCGAATCTTCCACCATCTTGGGCCTAACTGGTTCTAACCAGTTTTTGTCATATCCTCCATGGTAATGTCATTCTTTTGAGGGTTGTACCCTGCCCCCTGTTCCCTCCATAGCCCATGGATCACAATCGCCAGTGACAACCTGGACTTGCTATGGCAGTCCGTAGTGTGTACACTGGGACAGGGGCAGGGAACGGGGTTCTTATAGGACTGAGCCCTTAACCCATGGGATCTGATGCTTTCTCTAACTTTTGTATGCACATGAATGCCTAAATGCCTGATTGTGTCTCCATTTTTACAATCTGAAAGAGTTCATTTCATAAAAGTCTTTGTTCAGTTCAGTCACTCAGTCATGTCCAACTCTTTGCAACCCCATGAACTGCAGCATGCCAGGCTTCCCTGTCCATCACCAGCTCCTGGAGCTTGCTCAAATTCATGTCCATCAAGTTGGTGATACCATCCAACCTTCTCATCCTCTACCATCCCCTTCTCCTCCTGCCTTCAATCTTTCCCAGCATCAGGGTCTTTTCCAATGAGTCAATTCTTCATATCAGGTGGCCAAAGTATTGGAGTTTCAGCTTCAACATCAGTTCTTTCAATGAACAGGACTGATTTCCTTTAGAATTGACTGGTTTGATCTCTTTGCAGTCCAAGGGACTCTCAAGAGTCTTCTCCAACACCACAGTTCAAAAGCATCAATTCTTCAGCACTCAGCTTTCTTTATAATCCAATTCTCACATCCATACATGACTACTGGAAAAACTATAGCTTTGACTAGCTAGACCTTTGTCAGCAAAGTGATGTCTATGCTTTTTAATATGCTGTCTAGGTTGGTCATAAACTTTCTTTCAAGGAGCAAGTGTCTTTTATTTTTGTGGCTGCAGTCACCATCTGCAATGATTTTGGAGCCCAAGAAAATAGTCTGTCACTGTTCCCATTGTTTCCCTATCTATTTGCCATGAAGTATTGGGACAGGATGCCATGATCTTAGTTTCTTGAATATTGAGTTTTAAGACAGTATTTTTCTTCACTCTCCTCTTTCACTTTCATCAAGAGACTCTTTAGTTCCTCTTCACTTTCTGCCATAAGGGTGATGTCATCTGCATATCTGAGGTTATTGATATTTCTCCCAAAAATCTTGATTCCAGCTTGTGCTTCATCCAGCCTGGCATTTTGCATGATGTACTCTGCATAGAAGTTAAATAAGCAGGGTGACAACCTTGACATATTCCTTTCCCAATTTGGAAACAGTCTGTTGCTCCATGTCCGGTTCTAACTGTTGCTTCTTAACCTGCATACAGATTTCTCAGGAGGCAGGTCAGGTGGTCTGTTATTTCCATCTCTTGAAGAATTTTCCACAGTTTGGTGTGATCTACACAGCCAAAGGCTTTGGCATAATCAATAAAGCAGATGTTTTTCTGGAATTCTTTTGCTTTTTCTATGATCCAACGGATGTTGGCAATTTGATCTCTGGTTCCTCTGCCTTTTCTAAATCCAGCTTGAACATCTGGAAGTTCACGATTCAAGTACTGTTGAAGCCTGACTTGGAGAATTTTGAGTATTACTTTGCTACCATGTGAGATGACTGCAACTGTGCAGTAGTTTGAACATTCTTTGGCAAGTTTTTGTACATACATATGCATGTACATGGGCTTCCCAGGTAGCACTAGTGGTAAAGAACCTGCCTACCAATGCAGGAGACAGAAAAGATGCAGGTTTGATCCCTAGGTCATGAAGATACCCTGGAGGAGGGCATGGCAACCCACTGTAGTATTCTTGCCTGGAAAATCCCAAGGACAGGGGAGCATGGGCAGACTACAGTTAATAGGGTCACAAAGACTCAGACACGACTGAAGTGACTTAGCACACACCCACACATAAATTTACATGTATGTATGCATATGTATGTATGTATTTGTGTGTATGATATAGAGAGACAGACAAAATGTGTATGTATATATATATATATAATTAAACTACTGCCTATGTCAGTATTTACACAGCCCATAGCCAATTCAAAGAGATAGAAAGACAAGTGGTTGGGAATTCCCTGGTGGTTCAGTGATTAGCACTCTGGGCTTTCAGTGCCCAGAATCTGGGTTTGAGCCCTGACGTGGGAACTAAGATTCCACAAGCCTCTTGGCATGGCCAACAGAAAGAAAAGAAGGAAGGAAGGAAGAAAAGTGGTTGTCAAGGATATGGATGGGGGAGAATGAGGAGTGACCGTTTATGCATATGGGGTTTCTTTTGGAGGTGAAGAATATATTTTAAATTCAACAAGGATGCTGGTTGTGCCATAGTGTATTAGTGTAAACACACTAGTACCATTAAATAGTATACTTTAAAAGATGTGAATTTCATTTATCTAAATTATAGTCGAATAAAGCTGTTATTTTTTTTAAAAAGTCACACTACACAAGCATTTCTCCTATAAATAACATTTCCTACCTCTGCACATCAGAAGTCATATCAGAGAGATGGAGAACATTTTAGAGGTCATCTACTTGCCTATAGGCAACCAATTCTCAATTCTTGGCAGAAGCTTAAAATCTTATCAATCTTTAGGGCTTTCCTGGTGGCTCAGGGGTAAAGAATCCACCTGTCAGTATTAGAGACATGGCCTCAGATCCTTGATCCAGGAAGATCCCACATGCCTCAGAGCAACTAAGCCCATGCATCACAATTATTGAGCCTGTGTTCTAGAGCAGGAGCCACAACTACCAAAGGCCACTAGACTTACAGCCCCGTGCTCCACAACAAGAGAAGCCACCACAGTGAGAAGTCCGCGTACTGCAGCTAGACAGTAGCCCTCACTCGCCACAACTAGAGAAAACCCAGTGCAGCAGTGAAGACCCAGCACAGCCAAAAGTAAATAAATAAATTATATTACTTTCAAAAATCTTATCAACCTTTAGAATAATGTCAAATAAGATCTATCTTCCTAATCACACTTTAGCAAAATGTTCACAAGTATGAAGCCCCTGATTTGGATAAAAGGAAAGGATTCTAGTTAAAGGTTGATCCAAAATTCTCTCTGAGGACTTCCCTTGTGGTCTAGTGTTAGGAATCCATCTTGCAATGCAGGGGACATGGGGACACAGGTTCAGTTCCTGGTCAGGGAAGTAAGATTCCACTTGCCCCGGGGTAACTATGCCTGCATGCCCAACTACTGAGCCTGGATGCTATAAAGACCATGCAACACAACTAGAAAGAAACCTGTGTACCGCAGGGACAATTCCATGTTCTACAATGAAGACCTGACACAGCTAAATAAACAAAATTCTCCTTAGATTTTATAGCATATATATCCTGATGGAAAAAAATTTTTAATTCTTTTACTATATATATATACACACATACACATATATACATACACACATACATATATATATATATATATATATATATTTTAAGCTAAGCAATGCTAATAAAGGAACATGGATAAATGTGTTGCACCTTTGATTCTACCTACATGTGCCAGGCTATTAGCTGTGAACTCTAAAGTCAACTTATAAGTTATCGTCAAAAAGAGAGGGCAAATGTTAACTTATGGTTCATTTCCTTGCTGCTCACCTCCCCCCCCCCAAAAAAAAAACCTGTTTTCATCAGGCACAGAGCCAGAATTCACTGAGACTGACTATTATTCATGCTCATCTACAGTGGTCAATAATACATGGAGTGTCCCTAAACACTTCCCATGTGGAGCTGCCCACTTTGAATGGATATTTGCTCAAATAAACTCTTAAAATCTCCAACATGCCTCAGTTTGTATTTTAACAAAGTAAAACCTCATTCTGTGAGATATTCATGGGCATTCCACAGAAGAAAACAAAACAAAACCTTCTCAGCATTAGCAGTATTTTCTCTCAAATTACTCTAGAACATATATAAGAGAAATGTCAAGCATGTAGTTATTACCTTTTTATTTTTTGTGATAATTTTCCTTTAAAAACAGTGTGGCAAGAATGTCAGTCAAGTGAAACGATATATCACAATCCATGTGATGTGAGGTCTGCCACTGCTACACAAACTATACTTACCCAGCAGCTGGGATCAAACTGTGTTATCTATTATTATTACCAGTCTATGTTAGGTATCTCATAATTTTAGCATGTATTTTTAATGTCACCCAATGTCAATTGTATATTTACATATAAATTAAATGCTAATAGCTTCTAATTGAAATTAGCTTTTTTCATGAGACCCTTTTATGATTTCTGTTAGTTCAACTCTATTTCTCATGAACTCCAGTAGCTGTCCTATCACTATGTTATACTTTTAAAAGTATTGTATCAACAAATGAATTTGGGAAATTCAGACCTAAACATATAAGAACATTTGAGCTTAGAGAACTCAATAACTCTGAGTTTTAATCCAAATTCCACCAGTTATCATCTAGTGAAACGAGATCATCCAGATAAGAATAACCAGTTATACTTGTCACTCATCATACCCTAGGCACTTACAGGAGTAGAGATAGAATGAAGAAACCTGCCTTTAGGTCATCACAGTCCAGAAGCACCATTCCTTTCTTCTAGCCACACTATGATAGCAAATAGAAATGACTGTTTCCCAGAATCATAGAACTTCAGAACAGAAAGGATGAAGATCATTTAAGTAGCCCATTTGATAGCTGAAGATCAGAGAAAGTATTGGGTTGCATATTCAGGAAGAGGTGATAAAATTATGATTAGAACTTGAAATAGACTGTATCTCTGATTCCAAATATTCACTTCCCTTTCATATGAAAGGTTTAATTAATTCCACCCATTGCAATATAACATGCATTGCCTGGTACAGAAGTATATACCTCTACTCCATTGACACTGGGCTTGACCATGTGCTTTGGCCGCTGGCATGAAAAGGAACATTGCATATGCCATGGCCAAACAGAAACTTTAAAAGTCACCATGTGGTGTTGCCAGCTTCCTATTCTTTTCCTTCTGCCACAGACTCACATGTCCTAGAAGAGACAGCCTCTTCAGCCTGGAATGAAGAGGACACTGGAAACAGACATGCATATGATCCATCTTCTCACGTGTCAAAACATGAAAAACTGTTTATTTTCTATTGTTGTAAGCCACTGAGTTGTAGAGTTGTTCATTCCTAGAGCAAAGATGAATAATTTAGAACACAGAACCAAAAGGGTATGTGATTTGCTCAAGTTTACACAATTAGGCAGCTAAATGGCAGAACCAGAATTGAATCTCACTTCTTTAAACATCCAGTCCAGTCTTCTCTCCTTATTTCAGAACTCCTCAAATGACTGATGTAAATATCTACACAGAATACTGAGATATTTAGAACATCTGAAAAAGCAATTTACTGCAAGACAATGGCTTTGTCTAATTAATTGTTCCTTATATGCAACTAATAGGCTACTAGCAATCCATGAAACTCATTGTGGTCACTAGTGACCATAACAACCAGGAGCCATTCCTCTTGATGTGAACTGGGTGGTGTGGAGTTGGGGATTGAGTAAGGTTTGCCCTTTTACATTTATTCTTGTTAGCCTGGTCGTCTTCAAGTGCCTGTTATCTGAGGTGAGATACTGGATTCCAGCAACAGCTCCAGTGTATCAGTATAGTCTTATCTTAGGAACATATGGACTCTTTCACACTTGGTTTCCCTAAGTAGGCTTTTAAAAGTGATGGCAAATTCTGTCAACAACTCACACCTGTTTTGTGTACTCTCCAGTAAAAAAAATCTGTCTAGGCACTTCAAGAAGCTCCTTCTACTATGAGGCCACTTTGTCCCCTCCTCCATTTGCTCCTGTAGCCATTTCCCTCAGGAGGTTTTTCAAAATCTATGTCTTCAGTGAGCCCTTCTGGTTAGAACTAGAACCTTTTATCTACTGATTATGTTCTTTTTTAGACCTTTATACCCCATCTGAACTATATGATATAGATTTTCTATATCTAACTCAATATTTGTTCTGTATTCACTTGGTCTATCAGTCATATTAGACTATAGAAATTTGAATGTGGAACTCAAAACTAACGTACTATGTTCAGTGCTATAGACCTTTGAAGGCATTAATTATATGCTGAATGTTGTTGTTATTCATGGTACAGTTTGTACAGTTATTCATTCCTAGAGCAAAGACAAATAATTTACAACACAGAACCAAAAGGGTAAGTGACTTGCTCAAGTTTACACAATCAGGCAGCTAAATGGCAGAACCAGAATTGAATCTCACTTTTTTTTAACATCCAGACTCTTAGTCGTGTCAGACTCTGCAACCCCATGAACTGCAGCACGCCAGGCTTCCCTGTCCTTCACCATCTCTGAATCTGTTCAAACTCATGTCCACTGAGTCAGTGATGCCATCCAACCACCACATCCTCTGTCATCCTCTTCTCCTTCTGCCTTCAATCTTTCCCAGCATCAGGGTCTTCTTTAATGAGGCAGTTCCTCACATTAGGTGGCCAAAGATATGCTGAATAATTATATAATATGATTAACTAGGCTTGTCTTATGAGAAGTTAACTGTTCTTGGTTAATTTAAGGTTGTACTCTTGAGTTTGGTAAAGTTGGAAGTTATACAGCTAATATGCAGTGAAGGGTATTTTTGGGTGAGTAATCATTGTAGACAACCAATCTGACCCATTATTTAATAAAGAGGTTCAATTTTTATTCTAAACTATAAGAAGGTTTTATCTTAGTTTTTCTGATTATGTCAAAAGATTTATCTGTATCTCATACTGTACACCAAGATAAATTCCAAGGGGATCAGAGATATAAACATAGAAAATTAAACCATAAAAAAATATTTTTTAACTTTGGAGTATGGAAGAATTTTAAAATATGGCTCAAAATTTAAAGACCATAACAGAAGCTGATAAATTCAACAACATTTAAAAAAATTCTGAAACACAGATACAAACACATATACACAGCCAAGTAATTTTATAAACTGGCAAAAAAAAAAAAACTTTTCAAGTTAAATTGAAAAATAATTTTTCTAATATACAAAGAGCACCTAAAAATCAGTAATAAAAAACATGACAACTTAAAAGTAAGTTTTATGACCAGAGTATTCAAAAATGGAATTATAAATTACTCTTAAACATATGGATAGATACTGACCTCACTCATCATAAGAGATACAGATTAAAATTACACTACTACTTTTCATCTAAGAGATTGACAAAAATTCAATGACTTGAAAATGTACCTGTACAAGTATAAATTTACACAAAATCTCTATGATGGCAATTTGTCAATATTAACCAATTAATAAATGCATACAGGAAATTTCCAGTAATATTATTTTTGAAAATTTATTTGACCAATAAACTTGACAATTTGCAAAATGACATTTGCACAAATTTATTCATCGAATAATTGTTTATAATACTAAAACAATGGAAACTACCTAAGTGTGTATCAGTTGAAGACTTTATACTAATTGTGATACATCATTACAAATACTCTATAACACTAAAAGAGAATAAGAAAATTCCCAATGCACAATATGAAAAGATAGTTGAGGAATATTGTGTAATGAAAAAAGATAGGGATGGGGAACAGCCAGACAAAGATAAGAATAGGAGACTTACCTCGAATAGTTGTTATACCTTTCAGTTTTTTGAACCATGGAAATATATTACCTATTCAAAAAATTTTAGGACAAAAAAAAAGATGGTTTAAAGGGTCAGTAAATGAAGAGTTAGGAAAGAAAATTAGATGAATTAGTTTTCAAAGTCTATTTGACATTAATAAATAGAGCCTTAGATATTTTTCTTCTTAAAACTCTAGAGAAATGTTGTATGCTAAATTGAATTGCATCTCACAATGCGGTTAGCCAAAACCTCAATGAAGCCTGTTCTAACACATTTTAAATACATAGGGCCTGAACATTATTTCCTGGCACTCTTTTAAGAGTAAGTATGTGAGAAGAGTTTGGGGATATAGCAATTTTTATTTTGATATTTTGATACATTTCCCACAGTGTCTGAAGAAATACCTGGCATTTTGCTTTTTTATTTTTTATTTTTTTGGTGTGGGGTGGGAGGAGCCGTATTGGTTAGATAATCTATTTCCAATCATATGGTTTCACACTTGATGGCTATATAAGAGGAGGAGGGCTGCCCTGTGTTTCTTTGGATATTATTGTGGATCCATGATATAATATATTTTAAACACTAGGGGTAGAGATTATTTTCTAGTTAGATCATTAACCAGGAACCTCGTAGAAGGAACTACTTGGTTAAAAAGAAAAAAAAAAAGAGGGCCTGGCAATAAGTAGAATACATATGTATGAAGATACATAGATACATACTACATACATAGAATAGATAAATCCTATGTATTAAACTTCTATGGAGAGCAAAGCAGAACTACAGACACAAAGAAAGATACTAAAGATTACTAAAATATGATTCCTATTAAAAAGAGCTTAAATTTAATACAACACATGAGATAGGTAAGACAGTACATAAAAGTACAAAGCTGAATGTAGTAAGCTATTAAGGAACAGATTTGTGGAGCACAGAGTTATATGCCTTGGATAGCTGCACTGTCAAAAAAAAAAAAAAAACAACAACAAGAATTGCAAAGTAAAAATGTAGGAGCATTCCTTTAGCACCGTATAAGGAAGACTGGGTCGTCAAGTCTTCTTGGTCTTTAAGTGACTTCTGGTCATGTATGAAGACAATTTCTCTGGCTCTACAACTGCCTGGACAAAATAACCTCCAATATTGACTGGTGTCCTTTATTATGTGGTGATTCTTTTCACCATGAGAAATTTTCTGGTTACTGACCTAGGATTTCTTGAAGACCAGAAATTCTTTGTTGTTGTTGTTGTTTTTAATATTTTTGGTTGTAGTGGGTCTTTGTTGCTGCACACAGGCTTTCTCTAACTGCAATGAGCAGGGGCTACTTGTGGTTGCAGGGCACAGACTTCTCACTGTGGTAGCTTCTCTTGTTGTGGAACACAAGCTCTAGGTGCTTGGGCTTCAGTAATTGTGATGCCAGACCTTAGTTGCTCTGTGGCATGTGGGATCTTCCTGGACCAGGGACTGAACTCACGTCCCCTGCATTGACAGACAGATTCCTATCCACTGCACCACCAAGGAAGTCCAACCAGGAATTCTTTAGAGTAGACTAATTCCAAATATGAACTATTTCCATTTCACACTGCAAATTACTAAGTCTGTATGAACAAATCTGTCATGAGTAAACTAGTATGAGAAAGCGAGTCACCACAAAGCCCTTTTGACCCTCAATCAATAGAAAACCTCCCATTTCAGAACTTGGGAGGATGAGCTCCAGGCACAAGATCTGCTGGGACTTCAGGGAAATGTTAGCAGCAGAAGCCGCTCAGCCAGAAACAAACAGGAGGCCACACTTAGCCCCCTCCTCTATGATGTCTTTTCATCTCTTAGTAAATTTTAGTATTTTTGGAAAATAAAATTCAGTGAGCAAATAAACAGAAAAACAAGAAAGTATTTTCTGAGGCAAATGCATGTTTAACAACAGTGTGAGCAAGGCAGTTATAACAAGTCCCAGGGCAGGCCGTCTAAAATATTTGTCAGGAAAAGACTGTCCAACTTAGAAACACAGTTCAGCAAAACTCCATTTTTTGCATCCTAACATTAAATATTGATGAACTAGCTTCGGGTTGTTTTGTGTGCCAGCGTATTTTATCAGAACTTAACAAGTTTACATATAAAAAAAATTCAGCCTAAGCAGCTGTTTCACAAATTGCTGTAACACCTCTAAAACTGTCATGGAGTGGATTAGAAATTTACAAAGAAATGAATTCTTGGATTAAAGTGGATTGCAAAATAAAAGTCAGATCTAATTTGTGGAGTAAAATACACAGCATTATGCTAAAAATGATCTAACTTCATACAAGAAACTCATTCATATGGGTACTTCTGACATTTACCTCTCAGCACTGGTCTTCCTGTCTTTGAACATGTCTGGAGGACACTGTAGTGATAGCTGAAGTTCTTCTTCAGAGTCTCCTCCAGAAAACCCATCTTCCTTTCCCTCCATTTGTCCTTTTCTCCCTGCCATCCCTCCACACAACCTCTCTCTCCATTCACACTGTTCTTTCCATGTCAGCATTAAGAATCCTCAAACCAAACTTTAAATTTCTAAGCAATAGTTTCATCATTAGGTTTTTGATTATACACTCTGCTCTGAGTTACATTTGCATTACAGAGTAAAGGTTACTAAAGTTCAACATGTGTTTGGCATTATTTCTAAAAGGCGTTGGTCTCTAGTAAGCTACAGAGAAATTTAAGATTGCAAACCTGCAAGGTAGCAGCCCAAAGCATCTACTCCATGAATTTGCTGCAATAGAAATCTTCACTTTTCCCTTCTGCTTTTGGTTACATCAGCTTAAAACAGGAAAGGATCCATAACACCATCACCAGCAGCAAACTTCTGTTATAAACTGAGCACTGTACTTGTGCTAGATGTGTCTCTGCCCTCCAAGAAGGTAGACAACATCAAAATACCTTCAGCCTACAAAGATTCGAGGAAATCCTGGAGCAGTGCAGGGAGGATTATAAACCCTTAAGAATGTTTGGAGGAGAAAAGCTTGATACCAAGTCTAATAAGAAACAGGGAAGTAGTTTTAATTCTGGCCATGGTATATTAATTCTGGCCCTGGTATATTCTTCTCCCCCAACCCCCGTTTTTTAAAAAATAATTTTTTTTTAAATTTCTAAATGTGCCCCCTTGGTATATTCTCTTCCTTGAGCCAGAGACAAATCATTAAATGACTTAAAATTCTCTCTCTCCCCCTCTCCTTCCTTCTTTCTCTCTTGTCCTCTTCCTCTTTCTATTTTAATAATACTTAGCTACCTCAAAGTGTTGCTGGAAGGATTCTTAAGTATATTAAGTGCTTTGAAGATGAAAAGCAATATATAAATGCTTAAGTATTACTATAAAAGTACAAGTAAATGAGCTCAGAGCATGTGATTTAAATGGAATGCCTGTGAATACACAATCCACAGATAGCCAAACAACTAAAGAAGCTTCAGCTAAGACTCATAACCCACATGACAATAAGCCTTTAATATGACAGAATGTTTTCAGAGCTGAGAGGCTCTCAGAAGAGATCATTCAGATCTAGGCTTTCCTTTTACAGGCTGAGAAAAGGGAAGTCACAAATGACCCGTTGAAGGTACTTGGAGGGATAGGGAGAGACATGAAGAAGACACCTAAGTGCCCATCAGCACTTCTTATGTCACTCCAGCTAACTCTAAGCTGTCTAATATAGGGAAGAAAACAGCAAGTGCAGTTCAAATGCTAGTATTTGTTGCCACACATCTGGATATTGGTAAATATACTAATTTAAGATTAAATTCTCTTTTATTGAGAATAAATGTTCTTCTTTAGATATACCTTGACTCTGTATATTTGAAGTTGTTTTTCCATTAGAAGGGTAGTTGCAGTGTGAATATTTTCATCTGACACCAACCACAACAACTGGAGCAGTTGGTAAAAAAGAGTAAATAAGCACTGATACAATCCCTAGGGGCTTCCCTGGTGGCTCAGCTATAAAGAATTCGCCTGCCGGGCAGGAGACTTGGGTTAGATCCCTGAGCTGGGAAGATCCCCTGGAGAAGGAAATGGCAACTTACTCCAATATTCTTGCCTGGGAAATCCCGTGGACAGAGGAGTCTGGTGGGCTACTGTCCATGAAAGAGTTGAACATGACTGAGTGACTAATCAATGACAACAACCCCTAAACTGACAGATATTCTTTAGCAAACTTCTCAAAGGAGACTCTCCATGCTACTTTGGAATTATCTTTTTAAATGAAATATACAGAAGTGTCTGGGACTTCCCTGGTAGTCCAGTGGCTAAGACTCCTTACTTCTAATGCAGGGAGCCTGAGTTTGATCCTTGGTTAGGGAACTAGATCCCACATGCTGCAACTAACAGTTCAAGTGCTGCAATGAATATCAAAGATCCTCAGTGCTGCAACTAAGACCTGATGCAGCGAAGTAAGTAAATAAATATTTTTTTAAATAAATATACCAAAGTATCAATTAATGGGGTAATGATATCCGGCACCATTTGAAATGGAGCACACTGGCCTTGGATGCTGGTAAGGAGTTCATCTTATTACCAAACCAGTAGATCTGTTCTGGTTTAATAAGGCTGCCTTAAATTCTCTTCAAGTAAATTGGGGCCCTCCAACTTTTAGTGGGCAGCAAAATCACAAGGAGGGGTTTGTTAAAACAGATTTCTGGCTCCATTCCCAGAGTTTCTGACTAAGGTTGGGGCAGGCCATCTGAAATTAGCCCACTTCGCAAGTTTAATTTGTATTTCTAACAAGTTCCCAGAAGACACTGATACACCTTTGGAAGACACTTTGAGAACCAGTGGGTTAAAGGAAAGCCATGCAAGTAAGAGTCAATAATTTGTTTGGCTCTGCTTCAATTAGCTGCCTGGGTAGAAATCTACTCAGAATGCAAAGAGGAGTTGGTAATTAACCAGGAAAAATGAATCCCTGAAGATGAATTTACAAATTAGCAAGGCCAAATCTAGCTGGCCCAAATCTGTTTTGTTTGACTTACATAGTATTATTTATTTTAATTGAACTTGTTGCCAACAGTTAAAATGCATAACACTTTGCATAAAAATTTGTTCTAGCTTCTCTCAATAAATCAACTATTTGGCAGCACTGGGCCATATGCTCCCACCAGTCAGGACACCACGTCAGTCTCTATCTGACTTGCTTCATTTGCTCAGATTGCCTCCTGCCTTTGACTTTGTGTTTCATGTGAATAATGAATCTAAAAATTTCAAGCCTCCAAATCACTTTTTCAGTTTCTACTATACAAAGTTTTACTATATAAGCCAGGCATGTCACCCTTCATTTCATTTTACTGTATTCTGTTTGAAAGCAGTCTACGCATATACAGAGGAGCAAAACGAAATCTCACATCATTGACCAGTATCCCTAGGACTGGCGAGGGAATTTTCCATTTTCTTTTACCTTGGAATAGCTAAATATTATATCACTTAAGTTTCCAAGGAATTTAGAAGCAAGAAAAAGCCCAGGAATGACATATTTACTATACAGAATTAATACTCTCAGATGTATATTTTATTAAATAGCAAAATATATTTTATTTTCTGTATCTTAAAATAGTTTTTATATGTGTTTTAATATTTTATATATTTTATATATGTGTTTTAATATTTTATATATGTGCTGTTTGGTTTTATTTTACTACTCAAACTTTACTTTTCACTCAAATTTCCTTACCTTCTTTTTTTTCTTGGGCTGCACTGGGTCTTAGTTATGACATGTGGTATCTAGTTCCCTGAGCAGGGATTGAAGCCAGGCCCCCTGCATTGGAAGGGTGGAGTCTTAGCCACTGGACAACTGAGAAGTCTCCTTTACCATTTTTTTTTTTTTTTTAAAGTTTAACCTATTGATCAAATCTAGTTTGGAATAAAAATAATACTAAATATTCACAATATTCTTTACACAATTATAATGAGCTTTTGGGGAGAGGTGTTCAAGTTCTACTTTAGTTTGCTGTGGTCCTAAGACCAGCCTCACCTGGGAACTTGTTAGAAATGCAGATTATTTGATTCCCACCCCAGACTCATCAAACCAGAAAACCCAAGAATAGGACCCAGCAACCTGGATTTTACCAAGTTCCCTGGGTAATTCAGATGCACAATAAAGCCTAAGAACCACTACTTTAAAACATCAAATGGGTATGGAAAATAATTGTGCCTGTGTGAACAGTGAAATATGAAGCCAAAGGATTTGTGAAAGTGACTCCTGAATCATTTGAAAGTATGGTGTTTTGGTTAATGTTGTTCTCTATTCAGTCAGAACTAGAGATTTTTCTTTCTCATCTTTTTGAAGGAGGGTTTTGTACTTTAGAATTTGCTTTCATAACTAGCTTTGGGAACTATAAGGCATTTTATTTGAGACAGATACAGGAGACCACAATACTAGTGAAAAGGGCAGGGAGATAAACTTACACTGTCATTTTGCTTTATCTTTTTTTGATATATTCTTAAAAATAAATTGTCTATGGATAATTTGGACAATAGAACCAATGTATTCTCCATCTTTTTTATACTTATCATCAGCATGATAATATCCACGATGAATCCAATGATTCTCAACCATGAATGCTTTCAATCGCTAAAGAACTTTTAGAAAATATACTGGCCTCAGCTCCAATCTCAGAAATCCTGACTTGGTTGGCCACATATGAGGCCAGGGCCACTGGTACACTTTTAAGAGCTCCCTAACTGATTCTCATGCAAAGCTGGGGCTAAGAAGCCCCGTTTGCATCCTTCTTCACTGTTGGCAGTGACCTAAAAACCAAATTTCTGATCTCAGTCCTTATCTCCCTGTGGAACATGAAACTACCTCTCTTTAGATGAGCAGAGATAATTTCAGTAACTAGGAAATCTTCAATAACTATCAAGTGAAAGGGCCTATATACAAAGTCACTCTATTTATATCAAGCAAAGATAAAAATATGTGTGAGTAATTCAGGTTTCCAAACACTTTCTACCGGATAATTAAAGCCAAATCTCTGTTTCTTTGGCTTGAAAATTTGGATAATTAGCTTCTCTCTCCACCTTGCTCTGGGGTACAGATAAAGTCCATACAAAGGTAGTGCATTCTGCTGTTTGCTTGACCTAAATGGTGAACAGGAGGGGAGGTAATCAATTTCTAATTTTATTTTGTGGGTGGAATGTTGATACAATCAAATCCAAAAGCCTTCAGTCTTTTGCTGGATGAATTTACTTCTGAAAACATTAGAACTGGATCAGAATTCAGAAACAAAATGTTAATTCCTTTTCTCTACCCCCTCAAAACTCCTATTTATTTATGCAGCTCCTGTTATTTTTGTGACAATACTTTCTTTCCACTATTTCCTCATGGCATGCTAAAGAATCTTTAGTTTTTGACCTTTTGATATGAAAACAGGCATTACAGCCATGCTTTGTGGCTCTTTTTTTCTTTGATTTAGGGAAGTGGCAAGAATGTGTGGAATAATCACAGAAGTTCATGTTTCCTCTTATAAACAAATGAAAAGGGCAACTCACCAGTTTCTCACTGACTTCAGGGACCTTTTATTTAAAAAGAATAAGAGAGAAGAAAATTTAGAAAATATTTTATTTTATGATATCCACAAAGACCATGATATTGAAGAGGATCCAACATTTATTTTCAAAGTCTCAGCAAAATTGTTCTATTGTGTTTACCAGAAAGAAGATCTGAGATGGAATCTTAGTTCTAGTCATAAACTAACTGTGATTTAGGGAAAATTACCTAACTACCCTAAACCTTGTTTTGGATTCAGTAAAATGATCTTATGTAGATTATATTAGATAATATGTATAAAGTATTTGCCCTGTACAAAATCAGTAAGTGGTAATTCATCATTATTATTACTCTGGGCAGATTCTCTGAAGGCTAGCTTTGACTGCATTTCTCAAACTCTTCTCTGCTACACCAAACTGAGGTATTAAACAATTAAGAAAGAGATTTGAGATGCTTCCATAGTAGATGAAGTCATTAAAAAACTGCTTTTAAGAAAGGAGGGAACTGGCAAACTCAAGAACCACAGGATATATGAAAACTGGATAAGCAGGTTTCTATATTGCAACATTCACTTTGGAGAAATAACCCATAAATATGAGGGTGATCAATCCAAACGGATCAGTAATTAACACAAAGGCTGTGTCATCAAGAAACTAAGGGAGCGTCTTTGTTCCTAATTCCATTGGATTCTACAGTGATTGGACTTTGAAACATCTACACGACACATACACTTCAGCAGACAGTATAGAGCAAGCCTCCCAGAGCACTGTCAGAAAAGTCAGCTGCCCAGTGACCTCCTGGTTCAGAGCCTCTACGGGACCTTCCAAGCAAGCCACAACCCCACTTCCTGCTACACTCCAGATCCTCCCCTGGGCTCACATTCCAAGCTGCCCTGACTCTTCCTCCCAGGGACTCCTCTAGGTCACAGCTTGAGGAATTCCACGGTTGGAAGATGACACTCTGAGAAGACTGAGGATGGGAAGTATTTTAACTCACAAACAAATCTGAACGGGGGATGGGACTCTGTGCTCCCAGATGAAAGAGATTCAAGCTTGTGAATCACTGAAAATAGCAGGATATCAGACAAGAAGGGCCTTGTCCCAGAGTAATAGCCTTACTCAGAGATTAAAATAGGTCTGACCTTTGTCTCTGGGACTGTGTTGTCTCAGTCACATTTAGTTGCTCCAGCTGAGGGCTTCTGGAAACCTCTATATGTGTGTTGCGAAACTGCAACAGGGGGTGGTCTCTCCTTCAACACAGAGGAGCTACTTATTCAGGGTAGCACTTAACTGGAGCTTGTGACTTCAAAGCCAAGAAAATGGTGCTTACTGAAATTCCAGTTGTCTTTTTTTCCTCTCAAATGAAGTTAGACACAGAGAAATGTGACAGTCAAGGAAACTGAAGTTCTCCAGCCAACACTGAAGTTCCTTGGTCATCACCCATACATTTGCTTGCTTCTGGAGGGGCCTAAAGATCCCATTCTTCTTGTGTGGCTTCTTTACTTAAAAAACTTATTCAGAGAGCCAACTATTGTCATGTTTGGGGACACAGAGGTGCAGCTCTGTTCAACAGGATCAACAGAACAGAAGGCAAGCTATTCATAAGAAGAGGACCCGAGATTAGGAAACTAGAAGCCTGTTTTATAAGGCTACCTTGCCAATGAGTCACTGCCTCAATTTCAAATTATTTCTCTATTTCTCAGTTTCACCTTCTATAACTATAAAGTAGAGATAATAATATCCATTCCTCCCTGGTTCCTCGGTATATTGTGAAAATACATTATTATATATGTGAGCCCTGGGGAGAAATGGCTTAAATCAAAGCATTATTATTTCTTACTACCAAATAGTCTCCATGGTAATCATAGTTTCACCAATAACTTTCACCAATAACCCATGCTACCTCTGGCCTAGTAACCTAAATGTCAAAATGTGGATATCGCATTGCAGGTTTTGAAGGCTTCTCTTCTCCAAAACTGTGCTTTTAATTCACCATGACACCTAATTTGCTTACTTCATTTTGCCAAACATCATTTTGCACAACCAGCCTCCATTTGGAGCTGAAGTGAACATCCAGATCTTTAAATCTGATGTAGATGAGCTAGGGTACATGTAAGCTCTCCATCTAAGAGACTCATAGACTCTCATAGTACCATCTCATAGACTGTGGCTGCTAAGTCAAGAATACTGGAGTGGGTTGCCACTTTCTTCTCCAATGCATGCATGCATGCTAAGTCGCTTCAGTCGTGTCCGACTCTGTGCAACACCACAGATGGCAGCCCACCAGGCTCCCCTGTCCACAGGATTCTCTAGACAAAAACACTGGAGTGGGCTGCATTTCCTTCTCTGATCTCATAGACAGTGGTGGTCATTTCCTCTTCTGATTTACTTTTCTGTTGGTCTCTGACCTGGAAAGAACAAGGTAATACTGCTTAACCTTGTGTTGTATTCAAACCACAGCGACCACCAAGCATGATTTCCAAACTTGCCTGGAATGAGGTAGAGCATGTGGCCCGTGGCATCAGACTCTAACGTCCCTAAAACAGCTCTTTGTTATTTTATATTAAGAGTGACATGGGGCTTCCCTGGTGGCTCAGTGGTAAAGAATTCACTTGCCAATGCAGAAGACACGAGTTTCATCCCTGATCAGGGAAGATCCCACATGCCACAAGCGATTAAGTCCATGCGCCACAACTACTGAGCCTGTGCTCTAGAGCCCAAGCAGCAATTACCAAGCCCTTGCACCCTAGAGCCCCTGCTCCAAAATAAGAGAAGCCACTGCAAGCACAGAGCAACCACAGAGCAGCCCCCGCTCGTCACAACTAGAGAAAAGCCTGTCCAGCAACAAAGACCCGGAGGGGGTGGGGTGTGTGTGTGTGGGTGTGTGTGGGTGTGTGTGTCTGTCTGTCTGTCTGTGTCTGTGTGTGTGTCTGTCTGTCTCTGTGTGTGTCTGTGTGTCTCTGTGTGTGCGCGCGCACGCGCATATGTGCATGTTAGTTGCTCAATCGTGTCTGACTCTTTGCAACCTCATGAAGTATAGCTCCTCAGGCTCCCCTGTCCATGGGATTCTCCAGGTGAGAATACTGGAGTGGGTTGCCATGCCCTTCTCCAGGTGATCTTCCCGACCCAGTGATACAGCAACAAAGACCCAGCATAGCCAAAAATAAATTAAAAAAAAAAAAAAAAAAGTGATGTGTAACATGAAATTCTATTTTTTAAATTATCTTTTATTGTGGTAAAACACCCATAATTATTTTTCACATGCAGTTTTCTGGGATTAGGGTTAGGGTTAGGTATGTAATTTTGCCATATTTTCTTTTCTTTTTTTTAAATTAAGGTTAAAAGCACATAACAGAGAATTTACCATCTTAACCATTTTTAAGTATACAGTTCAGTCTCTTTAAGTACATTCATATTGTGCAATCATCATCACCTCAGTCTCTTTAAGTACATTCATATTGTGCAATCATCATCACCACCCATCTCCTGAACTTTTCTTCTTCCCAGACTGAAACTTTGTATCCATTAAACAACAACTCTTCATTTCCCTCTCAAGCTAACCCTTGGTAACCACCATTCTAATTTCTATCTCTATGAATTTGGCTACTTTAGGTATCTTCTGTAAATTAAGTTATATAGTATTTGTCTTTTTGTGATTGGCTTATTTCACTTAGCACAGTGTTCTCAAAGTTCAAGTCATCACATGTGTCAGAAAGTCCTTCCTTTTTAAGGCTGAGTAATATTTCCTTGTATGGATATATCACATTTTGTTTATCCATTCATCAATGGACTTGCAGCATCTCCCTCTTGGCTATTATGAATAATGCTTCTATGAATATGGGTGCCCAAATGTCCTCTCTGCTTTCAGTTCTCTTAGGTGTATGCCCAGAAGTGGAGTTGCTGGATCATGTATTAACTGTTTTAAATTTTTTTAGGATCTGTCGTAACATTTTCCATAGTGGCTGCACCATTTTACATTCTCACCAATGGTACACAAAGGTTCCAATGTATCCACATCTTCACCCATACCTGTTATTTTCTATTTTTTTAATAGTAGCCATCCTAATGGGTATGCTGAAATTCTATTTTTGATAAGACAGTAGGAGATAGAGGTGCCATGAAACAGGGTACAAGGCATTCTCATATACGAATTTCTCTTGGACAGAGCGATGAAGACTAAAACAGTATGACGAAGGGCCATCTCAGAGAACTGTACTTCTTGGATACCCTTGCTCTGACTGGAGAGGAAGTGTACAAAAATGCCTACAAAGGATGTTGGGGCTTTCCATGCCAGCTGTAAGTCAGCAAGAGAAAACTGAGTCCAAGAAGAGAACAATGGCGGAAAGAATTTAATGCAAAGTACTCCCTACTTGTACCACACATTTGGCATACAAATGTTCTGCATGACCTGAGATGTATTTCAGTGTTTCCCCATTTTACACAGTTTTACTATAAAATCTCCAGATTATTGGCAGAAGCAGATAAGCCACTGAAGGAAGAGTAGGAGGGGTCTTCTCAGGAACTGAGCAAGGGAATGGAGAAAACAGTATGTATGGCTAACCCTGGTCAAAGGCAGAAATTAAAAGAATGAGATGGGAAGTTAAGCCTAGAAAAACTCTCTTGCTTCTGCTCTTCCCATCAGCAACCCCAAACAATCACCAAGAGAATAGAACATCAGTTCTTTGTTCTACCCCTCACTTCCCTTTGTAAAATGCTGATGTTCTAACTTGCTGCCCCAGGGGCCTCATACTAGCCGGCTACTCTCCAATACCCACAGTCTCCTTCTGAGAGATTTCACTCATCCTCCATTCTCTCTTCTAGTTAGACATTCAAAATATATGTTGGATACCTGCAAGCCATGGAACATCTTTAACATTTTTTTTTTCCCTAAAATTGTATTCAAAGCAAAATTCCTATCTTCCACAGTAGTGAACCCAGGACAGGGAAATGGGAACAGTGTGCCCCAGGTGCAGGCAAGTCATCATTGTCTGTAGAGAATTATAAAATTCGTAAATATTAAGAATTTTTCAATAATAAACTAAAAGAAATAAGCTTAAAGGCATACTGCTTTCTATTTTCCCTATGCTCTGTCAACTCTAAACAAAGTCAATGATAAAATACTCCTCCCACTTAAAACGCCTTTTGTTCGTCAAAGTTCTGAACAATTGCTGTGGTTACTGCTGAATTTTAATAGTACATATGTAATCTTCATATATATATGTATAACATCATTTACAAATAAACACTGTAATCTGGAACCTCCACTTGTACACCCAGAGACTCAGCTGTCCACATTCTTTTTTTTTTAATTATTTTTTAATTGAAAGATAATTGCTTTACAGAATTGTGTTGGTTTCTGCCAAACAGCAACATGAATCAGCCATAGATATAGAGAGTAAGTTCAAAATGGTCTGGAATCCTTTGAGCTTGCCTCGATGGCAGCTAGCAACTCCAATTCCTAGGGTACTACAGCTTCAAGTGTTTAGAACAGTCAAAACAAACAATGATTGTAAGGACAAAGAAGGAAAACTTGAGTTACTTCAATCCTCCCTTTGGAAATCATGGAGTACATGGCAGTATAAAATATTTTCCTTTTTCCCAAGAAACCATTAACGTCTTATATTTTATAAAACTAAAATATTTTTGTTCTATAACATTTGTTTTGATTTTTAATTTATTTGCATGATTATATATTGTTTAATGATAGTTTATTGTTTATGTTTTTCTTTTGGCTGTTATTATTATTCATTTCATAGCACAATTCTTACTGAAATACATCTTTCATATAAAGTGCATACCATTAAAAATGATAGGCACTGGGTGTCAAAAATACTAGATACATGGCGGCTTTGCTAGTTTTTTCTTAATTGGCACATACTTCATCATTCAATTATCCAACAAAACACCTGACATCCGCCAGGCATGGCTCAATCGTGGACATATAGAGACCCATACAGGCCAGACCAGGCCTCACGGTTGGTGTCTCTGGGATACAGCAGATCGAAATATCCCAATTTATGGCTATAGCATGAAGTCGAACTGAACACACTGATGCAAGTCTAACTTACTGGAGAAGTTCTAGACAACCCAAGACCAGACTGACCAGGTTGCTTATTTCATTCATTTTCCCATAAATGAGAGACCTAGCATATGCCTAAAAGAAAGGGCCTAATATTTTTTACACCTACTTAAAAGAATATTTATGAACCTCTTCTAATCCAGTTCTGTGATTATGTTTAAGAATTGCCCACTATCATTATGTTTCCTTAGGCCATGTCAATAAGCACACAAAAAATAAAGCAGACCTATGCATGGCAAACATAAATGAACCTAATTCACGTTAATTATTACGAGTATTCCTATCAAAATAAGCGTTCTGCAAACTTCTGTGAAGGACTATACAGGCGGTCCAAGAGGTAAAAGAATGAAATTGAGCAAAACAAAAGTTTAGATTAAAAATTAGGTAAAAAATGTACCTGCAACAAATCCCATTTTTCTGAGGAATAACCTCCCAGGGAACCTGTAAAAATGGTCCCAGCACTTGTGTACATTATTCTAAACAAGGATGGAAAAATTATTTGAGGATATTCTGTGAGGAAAGGAGCCTGTATTGGAAAAGAAAAAAGAAAAGGACCTAATTTTCCACTTGTAATTTTCATAATTCTGCCTTGACTGGCTTCATCACACATAATACCTGACAATTTGAGTATAAGAGACTAAAAAACACAAAAATGAACTTCGGCCAACAGTTTAAGGCAAGAGTTAAAGGACTCAAAATGGAAACATTCTTGACAATAAAAATCTGACTTAAAATTATGAAAAGGCACTCATTTCATATACATTTATAGACTTATTCAGTGTGCATTAAGATAAAAATTCCAATATGTTTCCACGCGCTCGTCACTGCCTCAACATCTCTGTCACTGCAGCTGATTCTGACACTTCCGGTTGCAAGTTAAAACCCATTTTTTAGGCTGAGACAGGAAATACCACTCAGCACTGGAACACTTACGAAAATCAGGACACTTTCAAAGATGTAATGCAGGAAATAACACGAGAGAATATTCAAATAATCACAACGTGCCTAACATTTAAAAAACTTTCAACATTTTCTTCCTCTTTGAAACAAATGTTGAAGCAAAGCTTTCTGTGTCTCAAAACCAACATCCATGGACTCTCAAAATGGAAGTCTCACATATGCATTATTCCTTCTCTTCACACTTAATTTCCCTGGCCTGATGTGAGGTTTCCAGGGCTTTAAAGATGGCCTATAGAATACAACTATGTATTCACACTTAAAATTCCATCTTGTGGAGTAGATAGAAAGTAATACTGGCCATTAACATCAACAATTGGCTCCTTTGAGTTACTACTGTGTCGGGGGAAACTAGGATACCAAGAGATGAGCAACCTGTTTGCAGTTCTTGAGAGGATTACAGGTAGGTGGGGAGAGGCAATGTAATCTAGCAACATAGATAATAATGCAATGAGACCTGTGTTTCCTTACCTATAAAATATGCATAACAGTACTTACCTGGTGGTAAAGAATTAGAAGGAATGATTACTGCAAAGAATTTAGCACAGTGCTTGGCACACAAATACTGTATCAGAGGTATTGACCTTTTTGGTCAGGAGACTTGACAGATAAGTAAATTTTTTAAATACCTGGAGCTGAGGAAAAGCAGAGGTCAAGGAGAGGTGAGGCTGTCTGTGGGAACTCAGGAAAGTTTCTTGGACAAAGCAGGACTTAAACTGGGCCTTGAAAAATGTGGAAGCCCAACCCAAAGGCAAAAAAGTCCCCATTCACTTTCGAAAATGCCAATTGGCAGGGCTATCCAAGGTGATGGCACATTCTTACAAACTCCTTTCTTGAGTGATCGTATGGCTTGATTTCCTGGATCTTTTAAACCTGTTTTTCCAGGTAAGTACAAACATCAGAGCATTAGCTCATTTACAATTTAGTCCAAATTCAACTTTGTGCCATTTCAAAACTCTGTAGTACAACTGAAGAGCACTCACCAGCCAATATTTCCTGAAAGACATCTGGGGGCAATAACTGAAGACCCTTAGAGAACAACAGGGAATGGGGTTTCAGAGAGGACTGAGACTACTTTTTCAGCAGGAGTCAAAGCAAACCAGGTAATTCTGTTCTAGTTGGTGTGGGCCAGTGACAGCCCCACACCCTTTGTCAGTGGGCAATAGTTTCTTAACTCACTTCTGGGAAATGCTGCTAGTGATTCAGCACTACAGGCTGGCTCACTGGGACAGCATAGGCACATTTCCCTCACAGCCTCCCCAGCCCCTGGGTGAGAGGCAGGGTTCCCAGGCTCCAGTGTTACCCTCAAGTCCTGCTGCTACAGTTGGAAAGTGTGTCAGAGGGTCAAGGGCAGTCTTTCCTTTAGCAACATGACTGAGGCTCTAGAAGTCTCTTTGAGTAGATACTGCATTATTTATCATCCAAACTGGGAACTTTCTGACAATAAAGTGTGGCACTATTAATAACTGTACTACAACAGCAGATGTAAATGCAGAATGTCCCAGGCAAACTGGATATATGATCATCCTGTCTCAGGGTCCTGGGTCCCTGCACTCTAGAAATACTGTATTATCTTTGCCCTAGAAGCCTCAGATCAGTAGGAAAAATAAACACATAAATGATAATTTATATGCATTTAGAGGTCAGTTCAGTTTAGCTCAGTCGCTCAGTCATGTGCGACTCTTTGCGACCCCATGAACCACAGCAAGCCAGGCCTCCCTGTTCATCACCAATTCCCGGAGTCCACCCAAACCCATGTCCTTTCAGTTGGTGATGCCATCCAACCATCTCATCCTCTGTCGTCCCCTTCTCCTCCTGCCCTCCATCTTTCCCAGCATCAGGGTCTTTACAAATGAGTCAGCTCTTCACATCAGGTGGCCAAAGTATTGAAGTTGCAGCTTCAACATCAGTCCTTCCAGTGAACACCCAGGACTGATCTCCTTTAGGACAGACTGGTTGGATCTCCTTGCAGTCCAAGGGACTCAAGAGTTGTAGAGGTCAAACAACCCGGAAACTCCCTGAGGCAACTTTTAAGAGAGACTTCCAAGGAAAGGGGCTAACCTATCTCCATCTTCATCAGATGATGAGAACAGGACCCGAATTCCAGGAAGAAATGTCATTGAAAAACAAAAATATCTAATATTTATCAACTACTTACTGTGTATTGACCACCTTATAAAAAGTCTCACTTAACCCAGACTTCTCGTACCTCCATTTTACCTCCAAGGTGCAAGTTTTAAAGTGTTGAAAGAATCTATGTTCCCTACCCTTGAATCTTGCTACCATCAATAGAGTACAGTGGAAGTGACACTATGTGACTTCTGGGGTCAGATCATATGAGGCCAAGAAGCTCCCACTTGGTTTGCTGAAACACACATACTGGGTCCCTGAGCTGCTTGGCAAAATGTCCAGCTACCAGCAGAAACCATTCTGATATCCATCAGCATGGGCACCAGACTTGTGAGAAGTCATCTTAGAAATGAATCCTCTGGACCCAGCATAGAACTATCCCCACTGACCCTTTGGACCCACAAAATCTGGTTTTAAAATAGTTATTGTTTTACATCACTAAGTTTTGAGCCTGTGTTCTAGAGTCCCAGTAGCCGCAACTCTGAGTCTATGTGCTACAACTACTGAAGGCTGCATGACAGAGAGCCTGTGCTCCACAACAAGAGAAGTCACTCCAATGAGAAGCCTGTGCACCAACTAGAGAGTGGCCCCCACTCACCACAACTAGAGAAAAAGCCCATGCAGCAATGAAGATCCAACACAATCAAAAGTAAATAAATAAATAAAATTATATAGAAATATATATTATATATCTAATCAGGCAATAAAAGAGAATTCAAATCCAGAAAGCTTGGTATCAAAAAACACTCATTCAATTACTTTTTTGTATACATACAATCACTTGTTGTAGCTGACACAGGAAGTTCAGAGAAGAAAGTGATGAGAGATGAATTTGGAGAGAAAACAAGAATCTATCAAGTTATAGATTTTCTTATAAACTGCATTAATGAATCTGAAGCAATAAGGAAGCCATTGAGAAATTTTAAAGCAACAGAATGTTGTACTCAGCTCTGTGTTTTAAAGGGATCACTCTGGTGTTTATGGGGAAGAAGATCTTAAAGGTAACAAGATTTGTAGCATTTAGGAACCTGTTAAAGTAATTCA
Source organism: Dama dama (assembly GCF_033118175.1). Taxonomy (NCBI): domain Eukaryota; kingdom Metazoa; phylum Chordata; class Mammalia; order Artiodactyla; family Cervidae; genus Dama; species Dama dama. Next base: position 35,747,596 of record NC_083708.1, on the reverse strand, counting down.
GTCAAGAAATAAGTCAACAGCAGCGGCAGAACAGAAAAGGAAGAAGCAGGGGTAAAGTGAAGAAATAGTAGCTAGACTGAGGACAACTGTCGAACGGTATTCCCTAATTCCACAAAGATATTCTATAATCATTCTACCACATTTGGAGGCAGAAAGAAATTGAAAGACAGGTAAAATGATTAGGAAATACTTCCAGAGGTGCACTATACTGAATGCTCAGGGCTACAGTTGCCAAGTAAACGGAAAACTACAGCTGCTTTCAGTTTTCTTCTCTTTCTTGAAGATGGTGGAGAAGGAACAAAGCAAAAAAGGAAGATTAGTTACAGACAATCACTTTGAGAAAATGTAACTGCATTGTTAGTAATGAGAGTCAGGCTCCTCACTGTCAAAGAAAGTAAATAAATGAGAAAGCTAGGAATACGCCTGAGGTTATGAACTGCAATTGGAAATACTAGGTGAAGTGGTAGTCTTGGATAACAGATGACAGACAGACATGGATTGGTGTACATAAATAATAATTATATGAACATAATATATATACATACACATAAATATACATGCATACCTATATATGCATCTGTATATATATATCAATACATATAGAATTTCAGCTCTGTTTCCCAAGAGAAGTCTAGAAGCAATGACACTCCAGTAGCAATGAGCACTCAGAGCAGATTTCGGCTTCCAATACCATGCTCCACTGAAAGGAATCAGGACTCCTTAGATAAACAACTGATTCCAGCACTTGGGTGAAGAAGATGCAATATGGGCTTGGATTATCTTTTTTGTCATAGAAAGTAAGGAAGTGTTCAAAGAATGATATAAACACTGTCAAAAAGACTTGGGAGCAAATTTACAAAGGTTCCAACTGGCCAATTCTGGAAACTATCAGAATAATGATAGTAACAGACCATAATCCACTGAATAAAACAGGAATCCATAAATCTATATTGATATAAATAATTAAATGAGTAAATAAATGAAGGAGAAGGGGAAAATCTATCCAATCCTAGAATGCCAACTGATAAACAATGGAAATAGAAAATCATCATTTGACAGTCATATAAAAGTCATTAATTCAGGCAGGAATCAGGAAAGGATGCCAAAGCTGGTGAGTGAAGGCTTAAAGATTTTGAGGCTACTGGCATAGGTTTGAACTATCTCAACATAAAATCTTTATCAATTACAAAGGGGAGAAATGGTGATTTTTAAGGTGGAGAAAGCTGGTAATTGCCTGAGTGCTCTAGGCTGGCATCACCTGGGGTGGGATGGGTGCTCATCCTGAGCCTCCATTGTGTGATCAATTTGGGAAGAGCACATTTCTGAGGTCTTCCTACCAGGAATGAATGATCTGAATCTGGTCATAAGAAAACCTCATAAAAGGCCCAGGTTGAGGGACATGTTATCAAATGAAATGTCTGTACTCTTCATTTGATAGCATGTCCCTCAACCTGGACCTGGGAATTCATGACTAAGACTAAGGAAAAACTAAGCAAATGCTCCAGATTTAGAAAACTAAAGAGTGGTAAAAATAACCACAATGCATGATTCTGGATGTTAAAGGAAAAAGCTGCTATTGCAAAAGCTGTCAAAATTTGAATGGGGTCTGTGGACTAAAAGGTAGTGTGTATCAATTTCTTAATTTGGAGGATTATTTGGGATTAGGAGGAGAATATCTTTGTTTTTGAGAAATGTGCACCAGAGTTTTCAGTATTGTGTCTACATGAGATATGGAAATATTCTGAACTGTCCATGCAACTTTTCTATAAGTTTGAAATAGTTATTTTTTAAAAGTCTTAAAGAAAAGGTTTTCAAAATTTGGAGGAAGTAATTTGCAACACAGATAGAAAAAATAAAGTATAAGTACTCAGAGCTTCCTTCATAACAGGAGCTAAAATAAAAGGGTTTTAATTCATTATTAAAAGAAATTAAGCGCCACTCTATAGCATTTCACATGTGCCTCACCAAACTCTTATGAAAATGACTAAATATAGATGATAAAATGCTTTGTTGTTTTGATTCACAGGTATCACTGGAATTTGAATAAGTAAAAAGAAAACTAAGGTTATACTTTTCAAACTGTCTTTCTGAAAATTCCCGGTGATTCACCTGTTCTATAAATATTGAGCTCACATTTCATTATAAAAATATGCTTTCAAATAAAAAAATAAAATATGATAAAAATACATTCAATAACACATAGATTTATAATTTAAAAAGAAAACCTATACCACACTGAAATACATTCTATACCAAATAAGAAACCACCAATACATTCATTTGAGCCACTTTTTCTTGACACCTCTATATAGACATTTGAATTTACTGCAAATATGTCATTTATTAATAATTAATAAATGTGCCTGAATTTCTTCTTTTTATTCTGGAGAGATTCTGGCTGTATAGCTATAAGTGTAAATTCAGATACTAATTCTTAACAGGATGAACTATAACTTTTCTTGAGTCAATTTTACTTTTCAAATAAAAATACAGAAAACAATTGGATAGTAAAAATAATATAACGCTGCAACTATCTTTTCTAACTCTTTTTAGTTTTTAATCTTTTCTAACTCTTGATTTTGAATACCAATGTTCATAGGAACAGTCTCTTAACATGACTGATTTAATAGTAAGCAAACAGTATAAATTGATCTTACAACTGGTATACTGTTTTCATTTATTTTATTATTTTACTTATTTATTTATTTTTGGCCATGTCTTTCTTGTGGCATATGGGATTTCAGTTCCCCAATCAGGGATCATACCTGTGCTCCCTGCAGTGGAAGCACAGAATCTTAACCACTGGACCACCAGTGAAGTCCTTCATCTGTTAAATGCTATTTTTTTTTTTAAATAGATGTTTAAGGAAGAGAGTTTTGCAAAAAAAAAAGAAAAGAAAAAAAACGTTAAAAACAGTGAAAGACATTGTTTTAAAATATGTTGTGAGACAAGGTCCATTCTTCCTGCATTTTGTTAGGTGATCAACAAGAACAAAATAGAAAAGGCAGGTCATTCTGGAAAAGTGGGCTCCTATCTTTTAAATGACATATTTTTCCAGATAATCTGGAAAAGGGTGGAGTTAATGACTGATAATGAAACACAACTGTATGTCATTTGACGTCTTTAGCTCCTTTGTAATACAAAAACCTACATTGTTTGTATCAGTCAAAGCCAATTGATTAGCTGTAAATAGATTTTTTACTGTTGATCTTTAGCAAGTTATGTAATCTTTCTAACCAGTGCTTATCTTATGTTTAAAAAGGGGAAAGCAGTTCTAGAATATTGTGAGAATTAAATAAGCCATGAGAGAATTTCTAGCATAATGCCTGCCCCAAATACAATTTGCTCTAAAATCATTGTGAAAGCAATTTAATGATTCATACTTAATGAAACATTATTTACATTTAACTATGGGTACAAATACTTACCTATTTGTTTTTTTAATTAATGAGATGAATGTTATTTAGAATTGTCCTTGTTTTTTTAAGGCAAGAGTAGAGCAGAAGAATAGGCCTGTGATTTGAGAAGTGCTGGAGGATGGCTCTGAGTAGAGTGATCCAGAGCTTAATCCACTTTCCCTGATGAGGTCATCCGTACAATAGAGAAAGCATCTGCTTGTTTGTAAAGTGATCAGATTGAAAGTACCAGGCATTGTCTGTTGAAATATTTCTTTTCATTTGTAGATCTCCAATCTTTGCCTTTATATGCAGCCTGACAAGTGAAGTGGAATGCCAACAGACTTCTCTCAACAAACTAAGAGGGGATAGAGCAGAGAAGAAAAGGAATGTAGTTAGAGAAAGGGTCCAGGACTTCACACAGATGACACCCACTTAGGAAAAAACAAACAAACTTTAGCCTCAGCAGAAGCAAGACAAGCCAGAGGGCTTCTCACAGTCAAAAACTGGGATCTATCCCAGGCTGGATCCAATTAATAAAACAAACTAATCCCGATTGGTTCACCCATCTTACCTAGAAAAAAAGTCAACTGCTTAGAGTTCACCTAATTGTTCAACGTCATTAAATAATTATCCAAGAGCACCAAGTACATCAAAACCATCTTTAATGTGTGTAAATGTGTAATAATTTTTAAAAAAACAGTAACTGGCAAGGGGTTTCCCTGGTGGCTCAATGGTAAAGAATCTGCCTGCCAATGCAACAGCCACTGGTTCGATCCCTGATTAGGGAAAATCCCACATGCCTCAGAACAACTAAGCCTGTATGCCACAACTATTGAGTCTGGGGCTCTAGAGTCCAGAGACCGCAACAAGAGAAGCCACTGCAATGAGAAGCCCAACCACCGCAACTAGAGAGTAGCCCCTGCTCCCCACAACTAGAGAAAAGCCCACGTAGCAACAAAGACCCAGCACAGCCAAAAAGTTACACAAACAAAAAACACAGTACCTAGAAAGATTGTTGATCCATGCTTCCTCAGTTAATTGCCACTGCTTCCCCCACACCAGGGGCTTCCCTGGTGGCTCAGATGGTAAAGATTCTGTCTGCAACTCAGGAGACTCGGGTTCAATCCCTGGGTCAGTAAGATTCCCTGGAGAAGAGAATGGCTTCCCACTCCAGAACTCTTGCCTGGAGAATTCCATGGACAGAGGAACCTGGCGGGCTACAGTCCATGAGGTTGAAGAGTAGGACACTACTGAGCAACTAACACTTCCACTTTCCCACAAACTATTCCCCCAACTCTTCCACTAGCATTAGAAAACAACTAGCTGTCTCTCAGCTACAAAATCCTCATAAGCATTGCCTGTCTTTCCCTAGGTCTTTATTTTTTTGGCCTTGGCTCTCCCTTCCCCTATTTTTAAGCAAGCAAAGAGATTCAGTAGAGCACAGAGCACTGAAAAGAATCCATGAAAGCTGTGTGACCTTAAATGCAGTAGAAAATGCTCACCTGAAAAATATGTATAATTCCTATCTCATAAGGATAGAGAATTAAGCAAGTTAATCCATGTAAATTATTTAGAATAGGACAGCACAAGACAGGTGCTGTTTCAATTGGGGAATCACACATCCCTCTTTCCTTGAGTTGGTCCCATTTATGACTGTTGTCTCAACTTCCCAATTAATTTGCCATTTAGCATTCTCAGGGGGTCCTGGTTTGGATGATAATTCATGTGTACAATCTGTGTGAAAATGGTGATTATTGTTATCAGTAGACTAAAAATTTTTAGTAGTTTATTCTTGATTGCAAATGGTGAAGTTGCTATTGTTATTATTAGTAAACTGTAATCACTTTTAGTAGGTTACTCTTGACTACAAATGCACATATATGTTGAAATATTAATCAGTTCAGTCGCTCAGTCATGTCTGACTCTTTGCGATCCCATGAACCACAGCACGCCAGGCCTCCCTGTTCATTACCAACTCCTGGAATCCACCCAAACCCATGTCCATTGAGTCGGTGATGCCATCCAACCATCTCATCCTCTGTCGTCCCCTTCTCTTCCTGCCCTCAATCTTTCCCAGCATCGGGGTCTTTTCAAATGAGTCAGCTCTTTGCATCAGGTGGCCAAAGTATTGAAGTTGCAGCTTCAACATCAGTCCTTCCAAAGAACACCCAGGACTGATCTCCTTTAGGACGGACTGGTTGGATCTCCTTGCAGTCCAAGGGACTCTCAAGAGATATTAATACATGTTGAGATATTCAAGAATCATTATAGTGATAAAAAGAACTAATTCTTTTTAGAACATTTACTTGCTGTATGATTTGAATGAAGTTATCTCGACTTTCTTAAACTCAAATCCTCTGCAGTAAAACCAGATAATATATAGTCTCTGAACTCAGCAGCTGTAAGAATCCAGTAACATAGTATACATGAAAATACTTTGTCAATTGTAGAACTTGATACAAATGAAACATAATTCTTAGACTAAAAATTGAATTAAAATATCATGTTTCCATAAACGCCAAATTTAGAAGATGCCTTAATATTTCCACAAGGCTTCTATGTAGCTGGGCCTTCCCAAGTGGCTCTGTGGTAAAGAATCTGCCTGGAATGCAGGAGACACAGGTTCAGTCCTTGGGTTAGAAGATACCCTCAAAAAGGAAATAGCACCCACTCCAGTATTCTTGCTGGGATAATTCCATGGACAGAGAAGCCTGGAGGGCTACAGTCTATGGAGTTGCAAAGAGTCAGACTTGACTGAGCAACTAAGCATGCATGCTTACACACCGCTATGTGCCTAGCAGTACAGATGTACTACTAGATTTACAATTTTTTTTTAAAAAGCATTAAAAAATCAAAATGACCTGTTTGCTCAACCGTGCACTAAAAACTTTCTAACTTAGTACTTCTTACTTCTTAACTTGCTTTGGGTGCTTGAATAGGCACAACAGAATCAGACAAATGCATGGTTTCAAGTCTGTGCCATTAATGAGCTGAACAGCATTAAGCAAAATCCTTAATGAATCTGGGTCTCAATGGGGTAGTGTTATTACCTATTTTGACAAAATTATGAGCTATAAGTAAGATCATGATTATAAAAGTCTTAGCACACACACACAAAAAGTCTTAGCACAGTGACCTTGCTGTGCCTGATATACAGGGAAATCTGAATGTTAGCTATTGAATGAATTCTTTTTAATTTTTATTTTACATTGAAATATAGTTGATTTACAGTGTTGCGTTAGTTTCAGCTCTACAGCAAAGTGATTCAGTTTATTGTATGTAATTTTAGCATACTGTTGTATATAGTTCTTAACAAAGCACTGAGGTCAGTTCAATCTCTCTATTTTAGAATGCATTTTATCATTGTGGAGTAGGAGGAGGCCAACAAGCAGATGACTTAGTTCCTGACCCTAAAAAAATTCTAAATTGTATCTTAAGGTTGGCAAGAGGTCAGCTGTTAACTGAGGTCAGCAAATGTTTAACAACTGCTATGCGCAAAACACTGTTGCTGCTGCTAAGTCGCTTCAGTTGTGTCCGACTCTGTGAGACCCCATAGACATCAGCCCACCAGGCTCCGCCATCCCTGGGATTCTCCAGGCAAGAACACTGGAGTGGGTTGCCATTTCCTTCTCCAAAGCAAGTGAAAAGTGAAAGTGAAGTTGCTCAGTTGTGTCCAACTCTTCGGGACCCCATGGACTGCAGCCCACGAGGCTCCTCTAGATTTTCCAGGCAAGAGTACTGGAGTGGGTTGCCACTGCCTTCTCCAAACACTCTGTTAGGCACAGTGAAATATAAGAAAATGAGTAAAAGCTCAATGAAAATTATAATACTGAGGTCTCATGGAGATAAGCCCATGGACATGGACCCTTTGGACTCATTCTGAAGGTCAGGACAGGCAGGGGGAAGGCAAGAACAATCTAGGTGGGGCTGGAGAAAGAAATAAGAATTTATTTTCAGACATTCAGCTGACTGTTGGAGTTAAAGTGCATACATGAACTATTGGTGTGAAATTTAAACACAAGACAATCAATTTTTAAAGTCTCTGTAACAACCCTGCTCACAATAATCTACAAAATAGTTATAATTCACTTACTAAATTTATTGTGTCACAGTTACCTGGTATTGGGGGTTTTAGAGGTCAAAGGCATTGGGACCATACTGAACCTTTGAAAATCATTTCAAGTAGGATGATCCTGCTTTTTATATTATGTTTTACTTGTATAAGCCCAAATTATAATCATGATACCTAACTGCCTTTTCCTCTCTCACTGACAGAACAGAAGATGCCTTGAAAAGTGTCTTTCAGTTCTAAGATTTGGGCTCGTCACTTTTCAGAATGTCAGAGATCTTTGGTGGGTAAGGAACAAAAAAAGGTTGCAGGTGTAGAAAATGCAGATGTGGGGAGGGGAAAAGCTAGTGTTCAATTCTCTGGTTTGTATGGAGCTGCACCAACATCTGTAGTGGTACTGAACCCTGCTAAGCAAATAATATTTACTCCAAAAGGCACTTTGGAAGAGAGAACCAGAACAACATCCTCCTACTATAGCTCCTGCTCCTTCCTCCAGCAACTCTGAAACCTAGAAGAATACAGTCAGTCCCCTCATCCAGGGATAATGCATTTGGTTGAATGTGTGGATCCAGAGGGCCAACCGCAGTACACCCTTTTACTTAAGGGACTGGAACATCTGTGGATTTTGTTATCCACAGGAAGTCCTGAAACCAATCCCCCACCCCCACACCCTGCACATACCTATATACACACTACACAGTCTGTGACATTTCTCTCTCAGTTTCAGCAGCCTGCACATTCAACTGTGGTGACACTGACTGCCACTGTCTTTTTCTCCACTCTCTTACGTTTCCCTTCATGCAAAGGGGAAGCTAGAGACATCCCTCCCTGACTAAATGGCCTCAATATCTAAAAAAACATGGAACTACTGTAAGGAGAGAATAAAGACCTCAGTGTGTCTCTATTTCTGTATCTACTTTTTTTCTAAAATCTGAAATATACACTCTGTGGGCCTAGACATTCCAACATCAGTTAGGTTCTATAATTTTGTGTCACTCTATTACCCCCAAAGAATTCAAATTTAACATAGTTTGCAGCTTAAAAGTGGCATAAAATAAAATTTCAAAAAATGTCATGGCAACACATCAAAGATTTAATCTCAGGTTCCCTTATGTTCATTGCATTGCAAAAGGCAACCACCAATTACGCAACTTTAGAATGATATTTTACTTTGTAATTAAAAACCAGGTTCCTTGTATTTGGTATTTGTACAGCATATATGCAAAGCAATTGCTCCTTGGGAAGGAAAGATGATATGAACTTTGAAAGACCTCTGCCTGCAAGACTGTTGTAAATAAACTGTTCTCCTTTGTTAGCATGGAGCACCTAACACTTAGACATGTTAACGGAATCACCAAAGAGCAGGCAAGTGTAAGTTCAAAACTTGGAGTAAATTTTATAAGACCGTTTCTTTGTTCAATATGACAAATACTGCCTTCATTTAATTACAATATTGAGAACTTCATCTGATATGGTCTCGGCCTTTGTTTTTCAATCCTAAATCAACATTATTGGACTACTTGAATATAATTTGAATAATACTGTACCAGTTGATCTGATGCTGAGGAAAAGGAGGTATGTGTAAAACTGCCTAAACACACCACCTTGTTTATGGTCTCTAGCTTCTCCTTTAGCGATAGAGCTCCAACAATGAGAGATGTACAACTAATAAAGTCTCTTCACTTGAAGTCCATCCATCTTGGTGAACTTCTCCTGTATGTTGATATGGTAGGCATCCCTTATTCTGATACAATACAGCTTCAATGTGCCTAAATAAATAAGAGTACTACAAAGATTTCCTGGTGGCTCAGATGGTAAAGAATCTGTCCGAAATACAAGAGACCTAGGTTCGATCTCTGGGTCGAGAAGATCCCCTGGAGAAGAAAATGGCAACCCACTCCAGTCTTCTTGCCTGGAAAATCCCATGGGCAGAAGACCCTGGCAGGCTACAGACCATGCAGTTGCAAAGTCAGACACGACTGAGTGACTAACACTTTCCACAAAGATTTAAGTATTACTTCATTATTTATTTTCAACCAGTGGAGTAAACACTTTATATATCTTATAAAGGTCCAGTAAGTTAAGGCACAGTCATAAATAGAGGCATCTAAGCAAAGGAAATACTTTAATTGGTATACTAATGAAACCTCAACTATGTAGACAGCAAATTTTTTCATATTACTAAATCTTTCCCTCTGTAATTGCCAAATCGTTTTTATATTTGAACAATTTTAAATGGAAATCATTCTTAAATATATTACACAACTTTCTACATGACATGAGTTTGAGCAAGCCCCAGGGGGGTGGGAAAGAACAGGGAAGCCTGGCATGCTGCAATCCATAGGGTTGCAGAGTCAGATATGACTGAGCTACAGAACAACTACCACCTTAAATATGGAATATTGATCACAAGAAAAATTTTTTCAAAATGACTTGAGGCCACTTTGAGCATCAATTATAATATCACACTCTAATATAAAAATGACCTCAAAACCTAAAGAACTCTTTTCTCTGTTATTAAATGACTCCAGGCAATTGCTTTCAACTTACTGTAGCATTTCATAGTTTGCAATTCCCTGCAAGTCATTGAGTGCTTAAATTTTCCTTCTGAATCTGGTCATTGTACATGGGAGGAGTAAAATGTGCCCTCTTTTTATTACTGTTTCTCTGCTTTGAACTTACGAACTATACCAGGAAAAGTTATGGGTACTGCATACAAACCATGAGTACACAAACATCAGCTGAGGACTCGGACACGTCTGCCAACAAAGCTTTGAGCTTTCTTATGTGGACTTTGTAATGTTTGTGTTGTCTATTCAGAGATTTTCATATAGCTCAAGTCCTGCACTATTATATCAAGTAGGAGAGCTGATGATTCACTGAGTTCTCCATCACAAGGGTATCACTCTGCTATAACTGATTCAAACTTCACAGAAGGCAGGTATTGATTTATTTATTTATTACTGATTCCTAGGAAAGAGCTTTAATAAGATATAGTCAGTTATTCTACTTAAAATAACAATATTTTAAGCAGTAAACAAAACAAAGTCAGGAAAAACTTCAAATGATAGTTGATTCTGAAAAATTCACCCTTGGTTGGTAATATTAAACTGTAAACATGTGACATAGGATAGAATTTAAAAAACAGGCCTAACTACTTAACAGCCTATCCATGGTGCTGCAATAACAGAAGTGTAAGATTCAACTTACAACACAGTCCCACAACACAGACTCTAAATGTGATGTTTAAGCAAAACTCTACTCTTGGACTAGAATTTTATTCAAGTTTGTACACTGTAATATTAAGAATCCAGCACTGTACAAACACAATGTTAGATTTCAAACAGCACTAAGCAGGCGATTAAAATTGGAGGGAGAAGAGTGATGACTCTCATTTTATATTGTACATGATACATAGCTTAATTTTTTAAGATAATATATGTGTGAATATATATATGCAATTGTTTCTAGTAAAATTCTTTTCACTACAAATAAAAATCACAAAAACTCTCAATTGCATTTCAAACAAAATTTCACTTTACTCTGTGGAATGACTTATATAAATCAGAATTTCTGCTACTTACTTATTCCTTAAAATTTATTCAGGTTGGGTGTTGTTTTAGCTAGCTAGGGCTGCTGAACAAAGTACCACAAACTGAGTACTTTAACAACAGGAATTTTTTTTTTATCTCCCTGTTCAAGAGGCTAGAGATCCAAAAACAAGATGTTGACAGAGTTGTTTTTTCTGAGGGGTATGAAGGAAAGATCAGTTCCAAGCCTTGCTCCTTGGCGTTTTTCATGTTCACATGGTATTCCCCCTGTATATGTCTTTGTTTCCAAATTTCCCCCTTTTATAGGAACACCAGTTATACTGGATTAACACCTACTCTAAAGACCTTGAACTCGATTATACTTTGTAAAGACCCCATCTCCACATAAAATAATATCCAGAGGTGCTAGGCATTAGGACTTCAACAGACAAATTTTGGTGGCACGCATTCAACTCACAACAGGTGTCAACAATTTAATAGCCCTCATGGAGCCTGATTCCTCCAGTTCCTTTTTTTTTTTTTTCTCAAGACTGCTTTGGCTATTTGAGGTCTTTTGGGCAGATCCAGTCAATCAGGCCATTTTCTGAAGCAGTTTTGTTCCCACTGCCTCTCCAGCCCTACTGTGACACCACCTCTGTCTTCCTCTCAGATTCTGCTCTCAATTCCAGCAAAGGTGGAGGCAGTCACAGATCACCCCTGCCGTCAAGCAAGTCCTGTGACAACTCCATTTTCATAGTCTTTTCTTTGTTCTCAGGGAAGTTATTCAAAGAGTAACTGAAAAATATCTTTCTATGAAGACATAAATTTTCCTGAAAGTTGAGAGTCCTGCCTACACACTTCCTACACAGACAAAATCGGCATTTAATTTTTTCCTTAGAGGATACATTATTGCTTGAAAACTCATTTTGTTAGTGCTAGCACAACAGCATATTAAACCATGTTAAAACCAAAAAAAACAACAACAACAACAACAAAAAAACATGCAGATACTGAGGCTGGGAGACTCATTTTACCTAGTGCTGGGTGAATGTTTTTATGATGAAAGTGTGTATCTTAGGGTAACATCCATTAATATCTTCCTGATCCCTATTTTCTGAAGTTTTTACACTAAAATATCTGAGATTTCCAACATTTCTTATTTTAAAAGAAAATTTCAAAAATAATTGTCCTTATAGAATCATAAAAAGACTCTTTAGCAACTAGCCATTGTAAGCCTTGGATTCCCAGATCAGGAAACTGAACCCAAAGGCTTGATGATGCCAAGTTAATCACCAGCAGAAAATGGTCTTCATTAGAGGGAAGACCCCCCCAGGTTCTATGCATGCTTTCACAATACTTACAATAAGAAGGAGACATTGCAGAATCTTCACAAAAGTAATTAATTTGTAGGGAAAAATAACCACTACCCTGGTAGCTCAGCCTGAAAAGAAGGAGACACCAGTTTGATTCCTGGGTCAGAAGATCCCCTGAGAAGGGATAGGCTACCAACTTCAGTATACAAGGACTTACCTGGTGGCTCAGATAGTAAAAAATCTGCTTGCAGTATGGGAGACCTCGGTTTGATCCCTGGGTTGGAAAGATCCCCTGGAGATGGCATGGCAACCCACTCCAACATTCTTGCCTGAAGAATCCCCATGGACAGAAGGGCTTGGTGGGCTGTATATAGTTCATGGGGTTGCAAAGAGTTGGACATGACTGAGCAACTAAGCACACAGCACATATACCTAAAATCTGAAACGTATTTGTTAGTTTTAAATAGTTCTGGTGTAAGGGGAAGATGGAATTTACTGCCAATAGTGCACATTTTATACTGAGTTTGTCCATGAGAACAGATTACCACAGAACTATAGAATATAAAATAATGATATATTTTGAAAAGTAATTTTCTTCAGGTTAAAAAATAAATTAAAAAACTAATACAGACCACATAAATCAACTAAAGAGAGAGCTCCTATTTTTAATAAACATTTCCATCAGCTTTCTATATAGTGTATTTTAAACGTTTTTTAAAATATCTACTCACTCCAGCTTACACTTCTCGACATCTATAGGCCCCTTCCGGTGTAGTCGGTGCTACCTACAGGGATTTTAATCTGTTGCACCGGTCACTTCTGAAGTGGTTCCCTTTGTTTATTTGACTAGGGAAAATTTGAGATAGAAGTATTTGCCTGAGCAATCTCAGGGAATAGTTGAGAGATTCAGATGAAGTAACAAATGGGAAAACGCCTAGATGACTATAAATTGCTTTGAAAATAAAGAGATTAAGAATAAAGGTTAAGAATAAAATTTAAATACAAATATACAAGATATATCAATATGAGACCTGAATAGAAGAGGTTAGTTGTGCTAATAATGATGATGACTTCATCAGAATAATAATATTGAGGTTGCATGTTATAGAAGCAATAGCAAAATGTCTCCCTTTGTTTTTACTACTGTTCCTTGTCAAATGAGTTCTTTAAAAAGTGACATTTTCCGATCCTATGTGCAAAGCAGCAAAAGAGACACAGAGGTAAAGAACAGACTCTTGGACTCTGTGGGAGGAGGTGAGGGTGGGACAATTTGAGAGATTGGCATTGAAACATATACATTACCATATGTGAAACAGATGACCAGTGCAAGATTGATGGATGAAGCAGCACACTCAAAGCCTGTGTTCTGGGACTACCCAGAGGGATGGGATGGGAAGGGAGGTGGGAGGGGGGCTCAGGATGGGGGGACACATGTGCACCCATGGCTGATTTATGTTGATGTATGGCAAAAACCATCACAATGTGTAAAGTAATTATCCTCCAATTAAAATAAATTAATTTAAAAAAATAAAATGTCTACTCACTTTGATATTCTATTCTTCAATCTGTAAATCATATTCTTCCTGTCAAACCTGTCATCCAAAAAAAAAAAACCAAAATCCTGTCATCCACACCAAATCTAGAATGGGATATCTGGCTCTTTTTCCACACATTTGGGATGTCCCTTGTTGAGTGAATTAGCACTGATAATGGTAAAAACAAACAAACAAAATACAAATAATATATACATGATTATTTGATCCTGACTACATGTATAATTAATCTGGGAGCAGAAAGATGATTAAATCCACAAGACTCTTATTTTGAAACTTTTAATTTTTTCAGTATTTCAGGAAATGGTTCTAGTAATTCCTAAATAGATTAAGCCTTTAGCTACTGCAATTCATTTTAGAAGTAGCAATACCTAGACTTAAACAAAATGGAAAGTTAAGGCAGTGATTTTCTAAAGTTAGAGGAACAATAACGTCTAAATAATGAAGACCTCAGAGGGACTCAAAAGAAATCCCTTTCTGTTTGAAACTTAGTAGCTGATAATCTTTCTAATATTTTCTAATAGATTTCCTACTTTAGCAAACAGAGTAAAAACTGCTGCTTTAATCCCTTTTATGATTGACAATGTTACAGGGCCTTAGAGTCATTGATGACAATTACAATTAAGTGGTTGTGCAGATTTAACTGGGAAAATATGACATACTGATGTTAATCTACATTGACCCTAAGAAAAATCTTGCAATTATTCTGTTGCCTTTTAAAGTCTTTGAAATGAGCTGCTTTTTCTTGTTTGAATTTTAGAGCTACTCACAGACTCTTAGCAGAAGTATGATGCAGTCACATTCTTTTCTCAACTGGATCACCATGCAGCCTGCCGATTTCTATGATTTGTCTTTCTTCTTGTAGAGAAATCCTAAGAAAGCAAACGATGGTTCCTTACAATTTCACGTTACTGAATTGAAGTTAATTAAGGGTTTCAAAAATCTAAATTAAGGTAACACACACATGAAATAAAAGGTTTCTTTCTTGATTCATCTAGTTGAATTCTATTGTACAATTACCTATATTTATTATTCAAGTCCTATATATATATATATATATATATATATATATATATATATATATATATATGTACTTTTATATATATATATAAAGACTTCCCTGGTGGTTCCCAGCAATGCGGGAGACCTGGGTTCGATCCCTGAGTTGGGAAGATCCCCTGGAGAAGGGAATGGCTACCCACTCCAGTATTCTGGCCTGGAGAATTCCATGGACTGTACAGTCCATGGGGTTACAAAGAGTCTGACACAACAGAGACTTTCACTCACTCACTTATATAAAAAAAGGACAGAGTTCTGAATATTTCCCTCATGGTTTTCTTTGAATATTAATAGTTTAAAGAATAACTATTTTTTTCAGATATTAGAAATAACCTTTTATGTATTTTGAGATCTAAGAAAGTCTAAGTTTATGGGAGGTTAAGATATTAAAGGAAAGAGTACTTGAAATAAGCAAGCTGTCAGAACAGTTTCATCCTATAGAGATCTACAACCTAACCAGTTTTACTGTAATGGAATTTCATATACATATTAATACATTCATACACACATATACATATGTATATACATATATACATGCATTGATTTGATGGGATTAGTCCTGAGCACAGTCTAAGAAAACAGTGATGTTGCTCAAACTGTGCCCATCAAACACCTTAGAATAGCAGTAGAGAAACCACCATGCTAAGTGAAAGGTTTCTAGCATATTGTGACAAGAGTACCCTGACTTACTGATAATAGTATTTAGCTACAATTGGAGGAAAAAAAGTGCCTCTTAAAAGATAAATATGTAAAGTAAATGATCACTAGTTTCATCCCCCTGCCACAGAGAGGACAGAGCTTGCCTATTTATCGCTCCTGTTGATGGGAGGCTCCACTGACTACAATCAGTGGACACAGTTTTACCCTGCTGGAAGAAATGCACTCTCTTATCTGGTAGTGCTTGCACGATGAGTCCCAGGACCAGGCACTGTGGTTCCACCAGAGGCATGTTGGTAGTGTCAGCCACTCCAGGGCCAGGAATTCATTTTCAGGCCTCATCCTCAGCTTGGTCAGAAAGCAGAAAGGTTTCCACACTCCTGCCATTATTATTTTCTCTCTGGTCCTGCTCCACTTGTGTTCAGCCTCACAGGTTTTCAAATACTAAAAGATTTCAGTAATGGACATAATCATAAGTATATTTCAAATACTAAAAGATCTCAGTCCTCTCCCAAATCAAATGTTACTCAATGTCATTAATAATCCCAATGAAAATTCTCAGACACAGAAACTCATAGTTTAATGAAGACATTAGAAGGATTGTGTGTTAGTCACTCCATCACATCCGACTCTCTGTGACCCCATGGACTGCAGCCCACGAGGCTCCTCTGCCTACGAATTCTCCAGGTAAGAATACTGGAGTGGGTTGCCATTTCCTTCTCCAATTAGAAGGGTTAACGTTTTCCAAAAAGCTTTATTCCCCACAGGGTAAAATAATATCTTCTCTGCTTAGT
Organism: Dama dama; assembly: GCF_033118175.1. Taxonomy (NCBI): domain Eukaryota; kingdom Metazoa; phylum Chordata; class Mammalia; order Artiodactyla; family Cervidae; genus Dama; species Dama dama. Next base: position 35,731,223 of record NC_083708.1, on the reverse strand, counting down.
TGCAAAGAAACATTATTTGAGACAGACTCAAATATTTCTTTTGTTACTTATGTTCATGACTTACCACTGGCCCAACTTTTCATTGCAAACCTGTGCCAAGAACATGGTTATATGCCCTCTAGGTGAAGAATTTTAGGCATATTCTATAACTTTGCTCAATCCGATTCTCCTGCCATCATGTTTCCCAAATCCATCCCTGTCTGCTAGTCATAACCTGACTTGTTACATCAAATCTTCTCTTAGAGCTATCTGCTTACATATTATTCTCCCCTACAAGACTGACAACTCCTTAAGAGAGAAACAGTTTGCCTTACCCTTGTACCTTATAAGTCTTATATTAGTATACTGCCCTGCTGACCTTCAGGGATGCTGTGGAAATCATGGAAGATACGGATGTGAAAATATTTTGAAAATGGGAAGAAAATCTCACTCCAAAAGCAAGACACAATATTAATCTACAGATAATAAACAATGTAAACTGCTTTCTTTGAACAATGTTTAATTTTTAAGGATGATTTAAGTTAGTTATTATAGCTCTGTATTGATGACTTAAATATATTAATCAGTATACAAAACAGCATGATCATTTCTATAAACCATTCTAAAAAACTATATGTGTCACAGATTAAACACACAGACCTGATCTATGGTATTATGTACTGGTTCATGTTATATGAATCTGAATAAACAAAATTAGTCAACTAGTAGCATGTTAGCTAGCAACAGGTTTGTGATAATATGGAGAAACCAGCTGTGCGTGCATGCTCAAGTCACTTTAGTCACGTCTGACTCTTTGTGACCCTGTGCACTATGGCCTGCAAGACTCCTCTGTCCATGGGAGGCTCTAGGCAAGAATATTGGAATGGGTTACCATATCCTCCTCCAGGGGATCTTCCCAACCCAAGGATTGAACCTGGGTCTCCTGCATTACAGGCGGATTCTTTACTACTGAGCCACAAGGGAAGCCCAGAGAAACCAGCTGTGATGGTTAATTTTATGTGTCAACTTGCCTAGCTATAGGCTGCCTAAATTAAACATTATTTCAGGTATGTATCTGAGGGTAGTTTCTGGATGAGAGCAGCATTTCAATTAACAGACTCAGTAAAGTTGATTACACTCCCCAGTGTGGGTGGGCATCATCCAATCCATTGAGGGCCAAAGGCAGAGGATAGAGGAATCGCCCCTTTTTCCTGCCTTAGTGATTGAGCTGGGACACTTCATCTCATCTTCTCTAGCCCTTAGACTGGGCTTTATACCATCTGCTCCCCTGGTTCTCAGAACTTCAGATTCAGCCTAAATTATGGGTCTCCTGCTCATAGACAGTATAAATCACAGAGCTCCCCAGCCTCCATAATTATGTAAGCCAATTCCTCATAATAAAAACCTCTCTTCCTTCCTCTCTCTCTTTCTCTTGGCTCTTGCTCTCTCTCTCAGTTTTTCAATCAACACTAAGCTAGGTGCTTCTATGAAGGGATTTTGCAAATACAATTAAAGTCCCAAGTCAGCTGACTTCAAATTAATCCAAAGAGAGATTACCCCTAGGGGACCTGGCTTCATCAGTTGGAAGGCCTTTAAAAGAAAACTTACGACTTCACTGAGCTAAAAGACTTCAAAACAGCAGCTGGCTGTCCAATTCCTCTCCCTTCCCCCAGATCTTCCTTCCTGAGTGCCTGTTGCCTACAGACAAGCTTCAGCCTGTGCTCACAGGGCTCCAACCTGCTCATGACCTCTCCTTCCTGCCTGCCTGTATTGTGGACTTCTGCCTGTATTGCTAGTGACCACTATGAGAGCATATGTAGGTCATTTTTTCATAATAAATACACACACACACATCTTATACATGTATACACACACACACACACACATATATATATATATATATATATATATATATTCCCTTGTTTTCTGTTTCTCTGGGTCAACACTGACATGTAGCAAGTGTTCAATGAATACTTGTTGAATGAAAAAAATAAATATAATAGAAAACTAGAAGAATATTCTACTACTTATCTACTGTATAATGAATCATGCTAAAACTTAAAGGCTTAGAAACAAAACTCACTTATTATCTCTCACACTTTTTATAGGTCAGGAATTTGAGAGGAGCAGAGTTTGCAGTTCTTACCTAGGTTCTCCCATGAGGCTGCAAGCACATGTTAGCCAGGACTATAGTTATCTGACTGTCTGATCAGGGTTGGAGGAGCCACTGCCAAGGTGGCTCACTCATGTGGCTGGCAAGTTGATGTCAGCTGTTGGAGGGAGGGCTCAGTTCCTCCCACCCGGGGCCTCTCTAGGGATGCCTGAGTATCTCCAAACATGGTGGCTGGATTCCCAAGAGAACAAAACAGCAGCTGTGGTTTCTTTAATGGTATAGTCTCAGAATTCACACACAGTCACTTTCAAGTGATTTTAATGCTCACACTGATTAGTCTGATTCCACAGGGAAGGAGGCTACACAAGGATGTGACTGTTAGGAGGTGGGAATTGTTAGATGCCATCTTGAAGGCCAGGAAAAAATACATAGCAAAACAATAACATCAGATATCTCTGGATATTAGGATAAAGTGTATGCTTTTCTTCTTTGTGCTTTTCTGTTTTTTTCTAAAATCTCTACACTGAACAAAATTTTTTTAATTTATTTTTACTTTTGGCCAGGCTGGGCAGCCTGCAGGATCTTAGCTCCCAGACCAGGGATAGAACCCATGACCCCTTCAGTTGAAGCCCAGAGTCCTAACCACTGGACCAGCAGGGAAGTCCCATACATATGTTATTTTTAAATCAGAGAAAAATATGTGCTTTATCTATGGGCTTCCCTTGTGGCTCAGCTGGTGAAAAATCCACCTGCAATGCGGGAGACCTGGGTTCGATCCCTGGGTTGGGAAGATCCCCTGGAGAAGGGAATGGCTACCCACTCCAGTATTCTGGCCTGGAGAATTCCATGGACTCTATAATTCATGGGGTCACAAAGAGTCGGACACAACTGAGCAACTTTCACTTTCACACTTCACATGTATATATACACATACGTTTATTAGTGTGCAGGCACATTTATCTTGGAGAAACTGGTCACCATCAGGTCACCATCTATACTGAGAAGCCAGGTAAAATAAGTTTTCTAAATTCTTATTATATTTAGGACTGAATTTCCATAGGTCTAAATGTAAAATTTCATTGATTATAACGTAATTAAATCAAGTCAATTGGAAGACAATTTACCTGGTTGTGAAATTTCAATTTAGAAAATTGAAGTGTTGAAATTAAAAAAAAGTTTCAAACATAAACTCATATTTTAAAGTATGGAGTATTTTAACAATAATATCACTGGTACTCACATAATCAGACAACAATATAATTAAGAAAATACTTGGGTAGTAGATGTGGCAAATGGAGACGGAAACATTTATTTAGAAGCTAGACACTAATTTTCAAGTCTACAAAGATGTTAAAAATAATCACAAGTTAAAATAAGCTAGATGAAAATTTCTTTTACTTTGAGAACTCTCATTGTTTTATCTTGAATCAATTTTTTGAGTTTCAGTTCATTTTAGAAATCATATGTTATAGACTGATTTGTGTTCTCCTGAAATTCAATAGGTTGAAGCTCTAACCCTGATGTTATTCCATTTGGAGAGACGGCCTTTAAGGAAGTAATTAAGGTTAAATGAGGTCTTCTGAGTGGGGTCCTAACCCAACAGACTAGGGTCCCTATAAAATAAGGAAGAGACACAAGGCGTGTGACCACAGAGAGGAAAGACACAGCAAGAAACGGTGGTCTGCAAGCCATGGAAAGAAGCCACAGGAGACACCAAACTTGCTGACACCTGGATTTTGGACTTCCAACTCCAGAACTGTGACAAATGAATTTCTGGGTTTAAGCCACCTAGTCTTTGGTATTTTGTATTAATCCCAGAAGATTTATACACTATATAAAGACTTACAGTAACTGAACAATATTTTCAACAATAAAATATTTTGAGTACTGAGGTCAGTCACATTAGTCTCGCTCTGAAAATTTTGAAAATTGTGAAAACAGAAAAAAATGTTGAAGTCAGGTCATTTACAATCCACCATCTACTCCTCATTTTATAGTATTTCCTTCTTTCCTTTTCCTATGTATATATATTTTAAAAAATAAAACTGGAGTCACCCCATTATGTATGTTTTTAAATTTTAGTTATACACATATATAAGCTTTGAGTGGTCTTCCCAGGTGGCACTAGTGGTAAAGAACCCACCTGCCAATGCAGGAGATAGAAGAGATGCAAGTTTGATCCCTGAGTCTGGAAGATTCCCTAGAAGAGGGCATAGCAACTCACTCCAGTATTCTTGCCTGGAGAATTCCAAGGACAGAGGAGCCTGGCAGGCTATAGTCCATAGAGTCACAAAGAGTCGGACATGCAATATAGCACACATGCATGCTTTGTATATACGTACGTGTATATGTATATATGCATATGTATAAATGTAGAATATATTTATATTCTACATGTGTGTGTGAGCATAAAATGATTCTTTCCTCTAGCAATACTCTTCAGAGATGTGATTTAGTAGTTATGTAGTATTTCACAAATGTATGTACATATTGATTATCATTTTAAATGGCTGCTAAGTGTTCACTGTATAGATAAGTAGTAAGACATGCCATTTATTTATATGTATTTGATTACACACGCTTCTCACCTACGACACTAGATCCTTTAAGGTAAAAATATGACTCTCCTCCTTTGCCCCCAGCATATAAACTGTTTCTTTGCACAAGGATAGCACTTAATGAAGTCGATCTAAACTGAATCAGATTATGGTTATCTTCTTAAGAATCAGTGTTTAGGGCCTTGCAATCAGGGGCTCAACCCTCGTCTCTTCATCTCACTTTAAGGAGGTGCACCCTCAGAGCATGAGACGCACGGAGCACACGGGGCAGTGCCTTGCAGTGGTGCTGAGAGAACTGAGACTAGAGGGGAAGTCTGGTGACACGACTTCTGCCAGCTTCTCCCATGGTTCATCATACTTGGCCTCCAGAGAAGAGCTGAACCACTCTTCCAGATTCAGTTCAAAAATGCCCAGGAACAAACTATGGGAAGGAGCAAGGTCCTTAGCTGAGATGAGGGAAGCACATTTACCAGGAAAGGGGAGCTGATTCTAAAAGGGATGGAAGCTGGGCAGAATAAAGAGCAGAATATCTGGACAGGATGATATACGAGGGCCTCTTGTCCCTAAATGGTCTTTCATTTCTCCTTCACATATTACCTGAAGTTCTTAACAACTTTCCAGTCCAGTAAATTGAAGATAGTTTAATGCTTTTTGACACTACTAAACTAAGAGCTTCAAACATAGAAGGAGAAGAGGGAAGGAAATTGATTTGGCTGACGAAGTGATTTCTCTGGGGAAAAAATATGCTAAGATTTTTTCAATCTGGTTTTAAGTATAATTTTATTGATATTTAATTAATACTGAATCCAAAAGTTAGGCTCGGACCTTGACTGGTAGGTAATAGACAGTGGAATCGGGCACTGAAGTTGGTTTGTACCTGTTCTAACAACCAATTGTTAAACTTTGGCAAGAAATATGAGCCAGTTGTTAAACATAGATATTACTAAAACTGAAAAACTACACAAACTTACCATTAAACAAATGACATTAAAAACAAAGGTAACAAAATAAAAAACTTGTTGATTTTCAAGAAAAATACCAAAAGTAGGTAACAAGGAGCTTGCCTGGTGGCTCAGTGGTAAAGAATCCACCTGTCAATGCAGGATACAAGGGTTCAATCCCTGATCCAGGAAGATCCCACACGCCACAAAGCAACCAAGCCCATGTGCCACAACTATTGAGCCAATGCTCTACAGCCCCGAAGTCGCGATTACTGAGCCCAAAGTGCTGCAACTACTGAAGGCTGTGCGCCGCAGAGCCGATGCTCTACAACAAGAGAAGCCACCGTGACGAGAAGCCAGAGCACTCAGCTACAGAGTAGTCCCTGCTCTCTGTGGGGGACACAGTGGATAAGAATCTGCCTGCTAATGCTGGGGACAAGGGTTTGACCCCTGGTCCGGGAAGATTCCACGTGCTGCACAGCATCTAAGCCCATGCAACACAACCACTGGATCTGCACTCTAGAGCCCAGGGGGTGCAACGACTGAGCCCACGCGCCATAACTGCTTAAGCCAGTACTCCTGGAGCCTGTGCTCTGCAACAGGAGAAGCCACCACCACGAGAGGCCATGATGCACCACCACAAAGAGCAGCCCCCACTCACTGGGACTAGAGGAAGCCCCTGTCAGGCAATGAAGACCCAGCACGGCCAAAAAAAAAAATAAAAAATCATAATAAAGCTTTAAAAAACAAGAAAAAAAGAAAATCTATGAACAAATTTTGGGGAGGCCTAGAATGGCCTAAAACAATCTAAAACAATTTAAAATTATTACCTCTATTCTCCACTGGCCCAATTCAGGGCAATTTGAACTCTAAAATGTCCAAAGGAGATTATAACACATTAAATAAAACAATTGTTTAGAAAGAATCTGTGGTACTAAAATATAGAAGGAAGAAAGAGATAAGCATTATTATGCCAAAGAATGCAGCTAAAAAGTGTAAAAAACAGGACAGAACTAGAACAACCTCCATTTTCTAACCGTCACTGTAATAACTGAGTCTCAGGTTTGGATCACTAATAAATGTTAAAACTATCACTTATTAGAGGACATGATATTCATATGATCATCATACAGATTATTGTTTAGTTTCAAAGAGAGAGCGATCTGGTGAAAATATCTTAGCCAAGGGATCAAGCTTAACTTCACCAGTAAAGGTACACAGTGACATTATATAATGCAACACATGATACATATAACTCATAGTATTTTTGCAAAAAATGTTTAACTTGAACCTAATTATGAGGAATTAATCAGAAAAATCTAGGCTAAGGAACATTCTATAAGACAATCATTTTAGATCCTTCAGAATATCAATGTTATGTCAAATAAAAAAAGGTAGATTGTTCTAGAATAGATTAAAGGCAACTAAGGAAAGAACTAAATGCATTATCTTTGGATCCCGAAACAACAACAGCAAAAAGTATAAAGGGAAGTTTGGGACTCATTTGGAATATTTGAGTAAGCACTCTATAATCAATATTATTGCATCATATTAAATTTCTTAAGAGTAATCACTTTATTGTGATTTTGCAGAATTTTTCACATGCTGAAGTAACCTCTGCAACTTAAGAAAGTGTATGTGCTTACACACACACACACATACACACACAATGCAAATGCTGCAAAACGTTAAAAATTGGTGAATCCAGGTGAAAGGTATACAGATTTCATGATATTCATCATTCATCTTATTTCTCTATAGAATTGAAGTATTTTTAAATTAAAAGTTAGGTAAAATGCACAAAGTGGGGAGTTCCCTGTTTGCCTAGTGGTTAGGACTCTGGGCTTTCAGTCGTGGGTCAGGTTCAATCCCTAGTCGGGGAACTAAGATCCTACAAGCCATGTGGCATGCCCCCCCCCAAAAAAAACCACACACACACACAAAGTGGGAGAGAAAGAGAAGAAGGATGAGGAGGAGGAAGTAGGAAGGAAGGGAGGCAGGCAGGCAGGCAGGGAAGGAGAAATGAAGGAAAGGAAGAGGGAAAGATTCAATAAGGAACATCTAATGATGAAAGACCATTAACCTTCAAAACAAGATACTTAGAGATATAAGAAAATTTACTCATGCTTATTATAAAATGTGAGATTAATCTTAATATTTATAGATTCAATATTGGTATATTCATATCATGATATATAATTTTATACATATCATACTTATATTTCCATGGTGTCAATATCCTGAAACAATTTGTAGCCACCCAACACTTTCTCAAAAAGTAATATAAAGGAAATAGAATAACACAATGTAATTTTAGTCAAAAGAGCAGTAAATAAAACATCTTCATTTTTTTATTACAAAATTATTAATACAAAAAAAATGCACAGATCTTGGGTGTTCAGTTTTATGAGTTTTGGAAATTGCATACACTATTTTAACTATCATCCAAGACAAGAAATAGGGCATTTCCATCCACCCCCTAAGATTCTATCCTGCCCATTTCCAATCAATTCCTTTCCTCCATTGTCACTAGGCAAGAATTTCCTTATTTCTATCTCTATAGATTAGCTTTGTCAGTTCTTGGATTTCATATAAATGGAATCATACAATATTTATTCTTTCATGTCTAGCTGCTTCTGCTTAATAATTAATTACATTATATAGTTACACTTTGAAATTCATATTAGGAGTCCATTCTTTTGTATTGCTAAGTAATATTTATTGTATAAATACACATTTTGTAAGAATTCCACTGTGTAAATTTGTTTTTCCTTCTCCCTGTTAACAGACATTGGGCTGTTTCTAGTTTTAAGTGTTTATGAATAAACTTAATATTCCCATGCCTAATGCGTTTTGTGGACATATATTTTACTTCTCTCAGGAAACTATTACAAGTGGAATGAGTTAAGTGTAAACTTTATAAGACACCACTAGGAAATTCACCAAAGTATGTGACTATTTTACACTCATGCCAGCAATGATGAGAGCTCCAGTTGTTCTGCATCCTCTCCAATATTTGGTGTTGCCAATCTTTTTAATTTTAGCCCCTAGTGGGTTGGAATAGTATTTTATAGTGGTTTTAATTTGCATTTATCTAACAATTAATGAGGGGCTTCCCTAGTGGCTCAGAGGGTAAAGTGTCTGCCTACAATGTAGGAGACCCAGGTTCGATCTCTGGGTCGGGAAGATTCCCCGGAGAAGGGAATGGCAACCCACTCCAGTACTCTTGCCTGGAAAATCCCATGGACTGAGAAGCCTGGTAGGCTACAGTCCATGGGGTCGCAAAGAGTTGGACACGGCTGAGCGACTTCACTTTCACTTTCTTTTCAAGGATTAATGAAGCTGACCACTTTTGTCCCTATACTTACTGCTCATTTATATGTATCTTCTTTTGTTATGTGTCTGTAGTGATTTAAATTTGATACTCCTCCATTCAAAAGTGAAGCCTAACTTCTTAAATCTTAAGTCCAGATTTACTGTCCAATTATTACTGCTTCTAATAGATAGATTATGGTGGAACTGATGGTATGGATGTCTAAATTAGAACATAAAAGGCATGGTGACTTTCTCCTTGCTCTTTCTCTTTGATTGGTCACTCTGGGAGAAGACAGGTGCCATATCAGAAGGACATTAAGGCAACCTATAAAAAAGTCGATGTGGCAAAAGAGCTAAGGTCTTTTGCTAGAAGCCACATGAGTCATCTCTTGAAAATGAATCCTCCAGCTCCAATCAGACCTTCAGCTGACTACAGTCCCAACTAATACTTTAATTGCAGCCTCATAAGCAATACTCAGTTAGAACCACCCAGCTAATTTGCCCCCATATTCACGATCCTCAGAAAGTATGAAATAATAAATGTTGGTTGCTTTCAGCTCACTTTAGTCATTTGTTACACAGCAATAGTTACTGTATAGTATTATTTTATTATTGATTTTGGGGGTTCTTTATATATTCTGGATGTAAACGTGAGTATTTTGTCATACCTATGTGCTGAGAATATTTTTTTCCCAGTTCATGGTTTGTCTGGTCATATCTGAATGATGACCTCTAACAAGCAAACAAAATTTGCACAATTCAATTAAACATTATGTCTCCTGTGGTTAGTGGTCTTTGTGGTTTTTTTCCCCATGAAATTTTTGTCCCAAGAACATAGACTCCTTTTAGTCTTCTTGAAGCTTTATGTTCCCAGTTTTCAGTTTTAAGTTTAGTCTACAATCCATCTCAATTAATTTAGTGAGATATGGATCAAAGCTCATTTGTTTTCCTCTATATGGATGCTCAGTTGTTCCAGCAGCATTGACACATTAGTTAATCCTGACTTATTTTTTTAAAAGATAACATATATGCGAAAATGTTAAAAGTAATCCTAAAAATTTTAACAATGGTTATTATTAAGTGGTAGAGTTAGAAGTGATTTCTTGTCTTATTGAGTTTTCTGTATTTCCTTAATTTTTGGCCATGAACCTATAATATGGTGTGTGTGTGTATTTATGTGTGCTCAGTCATGTCCAACTCTTTCCAATCCCATGGACTATAGCCTGCCATGTTCCTCTGTCCATGGAATTTCCCAGGCAAGAATACTGGAGTGGGTTGCTATTTCCTACTCCAGGGAATCTTCCCGACCCAAGGATCGAACCTGAACGTCTTGTATCTCCTGCATAGACAGGCAGATTCTTTACCACTGCACCACCTGGGAAGCTATTTGTAATACATTATATCTAAAAATGAATAAAACATTTAATTTTCATTTTTATATGTTTATTTTCCCTTCTTTAACTGTACCATAAAATATGTAAAATTATAGCTTAAATGTATGTAAATAGTGTATCTTTAGAAAATCTGTATACAAATACAAATACAGTAATATCTTACAAATGCAGATAAAAGTTCATCTGAATAAGTGAACACATTGTAAAAAGTATTATTAAAGTTATCTGATATTTAAGTTAAATGTTTATTACTTTAATTTATATTGAATAATTCTGAATGTCTATAAAATTTTCCAAGTAAAGAACTTTGGACTCTGCTTTTAGATACTAATACTCTGTCATTTTGATTTTATAATTACTTATATTCAAATTATTTCTGTGCTGGTAAAGTGTTTTACAAAGGCCCAGAGATTCCTTTTCTCTTACAAGGATTAAACATTTATCTCACAAGCTGATACACCATTCTTTGGAAACTCTTTCTTGTCAGTGCAAAATTAAACATCAACCTCTATGTGTCCAAGTATCACAAATGCAGTTAAAATGAAAGTGGTTTTATTGTAACATGGTATTACTCCTGAAGAGATAAATATATTCTGGTAAAAGAGGAAGACAAGCTAAAAATCAACAGTAAAAATGTGTAACTCATCAGTTTCCATCACAGCAAAGTCACATAAAACTTTCTTCTTTCTGTTTTGAATCAGTTTTGGATTCTGTTTTACTTGAGGTTTAAATTTCAGCCTTAAATGATCAAACACCAGTTCTTTCAGCCTGGCTTTCTCACTTTTACAGCAATTCAAGCCAGCTAAGAAAATTTAACTTAACCAAAATATAGTCAAAAACTTGGAAAAGTCTCAACACCTGGCCTACATTTGAGCTGCATGACAACCTGGGTTTCAAGCTTCACTGCATTAATTTGTGGCACAACAGTTAACCACAAGCTTCTGAGGGTGGGGGTGGGGGGCTGTATCACCCAAATGCTGAGAATGGGGGTACAGTGAGGGAGTACAACAGTAGTTCTTCTATGTAATTAAAACATTCATTGCTAAGGTTATTGTGCCAACTGAAATGATATATATATACTGACGAAACTGAATAGAATATTCAAAAACTACTGTATGGAAAGCAGCACTGTCAGAAATCTATCTAACAGGAGGGCCCTTGCAACATGGAACAAACAGTTAACATGAATAAACACTGAGGGGAAAAAGAACCCTGGAAAAGCAATTATAAAACTGCAAAACGACTATTTAGGACTGAAAGATTTCATGTGGAAACTTTTCTGCAGCTGTGACCGTTTGTCAGTATTAACAACAGACCTGTTTTGTTTTGTTTGGGGATTTGACAAATTACAGTATCCTGTGCTGTTCTCCTGTCTTGTGGAAAAATAAAGGGAAATGTAGCTCTATAGATTCTTCATCCTGTATTTTTCTGTTTTCCCCACTTTTCCTGAGCTCTCCCGTATCTGTAGACTAGATGAGAAAGTCCTCGACCTCCAATTGCAAAGTCAGAGGAAAAGGTTCGATCTTGGCGGCTGTAAGTCAGTCACTAATGGAAATGAAAGCTGTTTGCTCTGGAAACCCTGGCTTCAGTGCTGGGGTATCATGTGCAAACTGCAGAGTAAGTGCTGAGGCTGGAATCTGGACCAGCATTCCCAAGCCTTTGCCCAGTCTCCCACCCCCACAATTTCCATAGCTGCTTATCCCAACCTTACTTCTTTCCTTGATCTCATCCAATACAAATTTATATTTTCATCAAAAGTATTTAAGAGTCTAATCGGTGAAGAAGGCCTGGTACTATTAAAACCAAACAAACAAAAAAATGAAACAGTTTCTTTTCTTCCAGGACAAATGTAAAGTGAAAGAAAACAAAAATCAGTTCAGAAAGTGCTACTTTTTAAAGACTAATAGATGAGATCCTTGTGCTTTTTGTTGTTTTTTTATTTTATTCTTTTGAAGTTTAAGGAGGATTTGGTATAATTTAGTCAGAAAGGAGAATATTAGTGCTTGACCCATGCCTCCTAAAACATATGCACACATACACGTGTCTTTTTTTTTTAAAGAAGTATTTGTCTGTGGGTGATAACCAGTTTAAAGAAAACTAGAAAAAGAGAGTGCATGCCCACCACCTTCTATTCATTGTTATTAAATGGGATTCAGAGGGCAGAAGAGGAGTTTCTGCCTCCTTCCTATTTCTGTTTATGAATACCATCCTTATTTTTCCCATAGTCACTGAGATGGGTTGAAGAGTGGCCCCCAACAGGCTATGTCCGTGTGTTTACCACCAGAACTTGTGACTGTGAACTTATTTGAAAAAAGATGCTTTGCAGATGAAACTAAGTTAATCTCAAGATGAGATCATCCTAGATTACCCACGTTGGCCCCAAAGGTAAAGACAAACATCCTCAGAAGAGAAAGAAGAGAAAAAGGGAAAATGGAGATGGGATGAAGTGACTCAGCCACAATCCAAGGAAAAGCTACAGCCCCCAGCATCTGGAAAGAGAGAGGAAGCAACCTCTCCTAAAGCCTCCAGAGAGTGTGTGGCCCTACTAGCACCTTGATTTGAGACTTCTGGCCTCCAGGACTACAATAGACTAATGTTCTGTTGTTTTAAGCCACCAAATTTATGGTAATTTGTTATAGCAGACTTAATATGCTACTACAGTCACCCAACGTCTTTATCGGTCACTGCTTCCTCAATCTGTTATTCATCCATTTGTTCAGAAAACAAACAAGAAACATGTCAGTTCAGTTGCTCAGTCATGTCCAATTCTTGGTGACCCATGGACTGCAGCACTCCAGGCCTCCCTGCCCATTATCAACTCCCAAAGCTTGCAAAAACTCATGTCCGTCATGTCAGTGATGCCATCCAACCATCTCATCCACTGATGTCCCCTTCTCCTCCTGCCTTCAATCTTTCCCAGCATCAGGGTCTTTTCCAACGAGTCAGTTCTTCACATCAGGGAGCCAAAGTATTAGAGCTTCAGCTTCAGCATCAGTCTCGTTCAGTGAATATTCAGGACTGATTTCCTTTAGGATTAACTGGTTGTATCTCCTTGCAGTCCAAAGGACTCTCAAGAGTCTTCTCCAACATCACAGTTCAAAAGCATCAATTCTTCGGTGCTCAGCTTTCTTTATGGTCCAACTCTCACAGTCATACATGATTACTGGAAAAGCCATAGTTTTGACTAGATGAACCTTTATCGACAAAGTAATGTCTCTGCTTTTTAATATGCTGTCTAAGTTGGTCATAGCTTTTCTTCCAAGGGACAAGCATCTTTTAATTTCATGACTACAGTTACCATCTGCAGTGATTTTGGAGCCCAAGAAAATAAAGTCTGAGTTGAAAAAATAATAATTTTGTTCTCAAGAGCTTGATAATCTGATAAAGAGAATCAGACATACAAACTAAGTACAATAAAGTATAGCTGATGTCATTATAATGTGTGTCTACAAGAAAAAAGTGGTCACTACTTCCTGGGGTGGTCATCAAGAGTTCAAAGAGGAGGGACATATGAAAGTTGAGAAGATGTCTGCTGGCTAAACAAATATGGGAAGGAGGGAATTCTTGGAAGAGAATGGAATATGAACAGAGATGAGGAGGCATGAAATCACACAGCCTCTTACTGAAATTCATTGTTTTTAAGTCTGTCTACTAAGATTCCAAAGAATAGCAAGGAGAGGTAAGAAAGCCTTCCTCAGTGCAAAGAAATAGAGGAAAACAAAAGAATGGGAAAGACTAAAGAGCTCTTCAAGAAAATTAGAGATACCAAGGGAACATTTCATGCAAAGATGGGCACAATAAAGGACAGAAATGGTAGGGACCTAACAGAAGCAGAAGATATTAAGAAGAGGTGGCAAGAATACACAGAAGAACTATACAAAAAAAGATCTTCACAACCCAGATAATCACAATGGTGTGATCACTCACCTAGAGCCGGACATCATGGAATGTGAAGTCAAGTGGGCCTTAGGAAGCATCACTGCAAACAAAGTAGTGGAGGTGATGGAATTCCAGTTAAGCTATTTCAAATCCTAAAAGATGATGCTGTGAAAGTGCTGCACTCAATATGTCAGCAAATTTGGAAAACTCAACAGTGGCCATAGGACTGGAAAAGGTCAGTTTTCATTCCAATCCTAAAGAAAGGCAATGCCAACGAATGCTCAAACAACCACACAATTGCACTCATCTCACACACTAGTAAAGTAATGCTCAAAATTCTCCAAGCCAGGCTTCAACAGTACTTGAACCGTGAACTTCCAGATGTGCAAGCTGGTTTTAGAAAAGGCAGAGGAACCAGAGATTAAATTGCCAACATCCGTTGGATCACCAAAAAAGCAAGAGAGTTCCAGAAAAACACCTACTTCTGCTTTATTGACTATGCCAAAGCCTTTGACTGTGTGGATCACAATAAATTGTGGAAAATTCTGAAAGAGATGGGAATACCAGACCACCTGACCTGCCTTCTGAGAAATCTGTATGCAGGTCAGGAAGCAACAGTTAGAACTGGACATGGAACAACAGAGTGGTTCCAAATAGGAAAAGGAGTAAGTCAAGGCTGTATATTGTCACCCTGCTTATTTAACTTATATGTAGAGTACATCATGAGAAACGCTGGGCTGGAGGAAGCACAAGCTGGAGTCAAGATTGCTGGGAGAAATATCAACTACCTCAGATATGCAGATGACACCACCCTTATGGCAGAAAGTGAAGAAGAACTGAAGAGCCTCTTGATGAAAGTGAAAGAGGAGAGTAAAAAAGTTGGCTTAAAGCTCAACATTCAGAAAACTAAGATCATGGCATCTGGTCCCATCACTTCATGGCAAACAGATGGGGAAATAGTGGAAACAGTGGCAGACTATTTTTTTGGGCTCCAAAATCACTGCAGATGGTGACTGCAGCTATGAAATTTAAAAAAAAGTTATGAGCAACATAGCATATTAAAAAGCAGAGACATTACTTTGCCAACAAAGATCTGTCTAGTCAAGGCTATGGTTTTTCCAGTAGTTGTGTATGGATATGAGAGTTGAACTATAAAGAAAGCTGAGCACTGAAGAACTGATGATTTTAAACTGTGGTGTTGAAGACTCCTGAGAGTCCCCTGGACTGCAAGGAGATCCAACCAGTCCATCCTAAAGGAAATCAGTCCTGAATATTCACTAGAAGGACTGATGTGGAAGCTGAAACTATAATACTTTGGCCACCTGAGGTGAAGAACTGACTCATTAGAAAAGTCTCTGTTGTTGGGAAAGATTGAAGGCAGGAAGAGAAGGGGCCGACAGAGGATGAGATGGTTGGATGGCATCACCCACTCAATGGACACGAGTTTGAGTAAACTCCAGGAGTTGGTGATGGACAGGGAGGCCTGTAGTGCTGCAGTTCACGGGGTCACAGAGTGTCGGATATGACTGAGCAACTGAACTGAACTCAACCAAGATTCCAAAGTAGGCATGATATAAGTGGAAAGAACAGATAAGGACTAGATTGTAGAGAGCCACATTAGCCAAGCTAAAGAGTTTCGAATATATCCAATGGGAACAAATGGGAAGCTACTAAAGTATTTTAAGCACAGTAATAAATATCCCCACCCTTGTATTTTAGAAAGATCTCTGGTAGAAGTGGGAAGAGAGGCTTAGAGATTCGAGGCAGAGAGATTGGTTAGACGAGCCCTGACGTGGTCTAAGGTAACATGATAAGAGGCTGACATCAGGCAGACTTTTGAGATTAGAGCATGGGGTAGATTAAAGAGAAACTTTTACAGGAATCTGAGACAGAATACAGTCTGAGTTACAGAAGTAAGGAAACAAAGAAAATACTGCTATAGTAACCAAGAGAGATGGGGGTATCGAGAGCAGAGTAGCAAGTCAGAAGCCACTGAGAAGCCAGGTAAGACTGAGAGAAGTCCATTGGATTTGTCAATGAAGAGACCACTGGTGACTTTATCAGAGACATCTGAGGGCAATCGTAGTCAGCAGTATAAATTTCTGACAAGTCTATGAGTATCAGCAAGATGAAGAGGTTGGTTAATAAATTAGTGGTTGTCAAAGTGTGTTCCCCTGCACTTTCCCCAGTATCATCTGGCAACTTAGAAATGTAAATTCTTAGGTCCCACTCCCATTAACTCTGACACTCAGGTTAAAAGCCAAAAATCTGTGTTCTAACAAGGCTTCCACTGATTCTGATACTCGCTAAAGTCTGAGAACCACCTTCACACACCATACACGGCCTTACTACTGAAAATGTGAGCTGTAAATTGCCAGCATCAATGTCATTTGGAAGCTTGTTACACAAGTGAAACTTAGAACCCAACATCTGACCCCCTGAATCAGAAAACGCATTTTTAACAAGATTCCTAGAGATTTAGATGCACATGAAGTTCAAGAAACACACTCAAGAATTTCAACTCAACAGTTTCCTTGCCCAACATCTCAGATTACTTATTACTGAAATCCTGTAAATTGCTAATCCAAAGAATGGGAGGAGAATTCAATATAACACAACAAAATAACCTCCTTTCAAATGGGATCATAAATAAGAGATAGAAAATAGGCAATAGTTTATGTGAGACCAGGAGAATTCCAGGTGTAATCATAGTAATATAAGTATTTCTAGTTCTTTGGCATTCAATTCCATATTATAGATATACATGTTGTTCTTTAAAAAGCTAAAAACCTTACAGAAGTTCATTATATCATTCTGATGGAAAATAACATCAGGCCACTAGGACTTCATTCAAAAGAAAAAGAATCTACTGGTATCCTTGAAGAGACAGTATATGGGAACAGACAGATCTTTTTATGACCTAGTAGGGTGCAACTTACATTAGGAAACCAAGAACATCAATATCTGTGCTATTTACTGTATATAAAATATAGCTTAAAAATATACTAAAAGCTATTTATTTTTTGTGAATATGGTTTAATGCAAAGGTTCTGTGTCCACAGACAAACAGCATCAGTACCACCTTTGGGCTTGTTAGAATCTGCATTACTGTGCTCCACTTTGAGCTCCTGGATCAGAATCTGCCAATGGGATCCAGGAAACTAGTTTAACAAGTCCTCCAGGTGATTCTAATGCACATTAAAGTTTGAGAAGACAGGTTTAGGCATCAGAAACACTTCATATAAAACAGTCTCCTGTTTGCCCAAACTGCCTCTTAAAAGTCTCTTCTCCATTTAAGTGTTTTCATTTATCTTTCCTGTCCTTTCATGGCTCTTTCTTTCTTCCTTCCTCTTTTTTCTTCCTCTATCTACCTATGTCTTTCCGTTCTACTTTTTCACTTCCTGTTTCTTTCCCAGCTCACTTTAGCTTTGAACTGCCTCATTCTTGAAGATGCATACAGATCTAGCACTTCTGCTCACAAAGTTTGCCAACCTAAGCAATTCTATCAGATACCCATGGTCAGCATTATGAAAGAAACGAAACAGACATCAGCTGCTTTGTTCTTCAAACAATGCAGCTTGCAGAAACGACAGTACAGAACCAGTCACTGTACAGTTCTTTGGTATTAATGAGACTTTAATTAGCAAGAGCACTCATGACAGTCATGTGCTCACTGTCTACAAAATGTCTGGGGGCATGGAAGAAGACAAGACTTTCAGCCTTACCAGAACATTCAGCCCTTGTTTGAGGGTTATGTGTTCATGACTTCACCACAGGAGGTGGCTAAAAACCACAGCAGGAACAAATATTAGTATTAATAATTAAAATTTTTTAAATGTTAAGAAATATCTTTTTTGTTAACTGAAATAGTATGTCTTTATTATAAAGCCTGCTGCTCGTAACAGTAATTTCTCATAATTATTTAGTGTTAAATATGGTCCAGGCCTTGTTCTACGAGCCTTACAGTTATTAATATATTTAACTCTTTTGACAACCTAGTAAATAATCTGCCTACAATGCAGAAACCTGTGTTCGATCCCTGGGTTAGGACGATCCCCTGGAGAAGGCAATGGCTACCCACTCCAGGATTCTTGCCTGGAGAATTCCATAGACAGAGGAGACTGGCAGGCTACAGTCCATGGGATCGCTGGATCCAAGAGCTGGATACGACTGAGCAACTAACTTTCACTTTTTCACAACTCTATGAGTTAGTGGTGTTACCATCTCCATTTTACAGACAAGGAAATACAAGCATAGAAAGCTTAAATAACTTGTCAAGGGTCACACTGCTGGGTCAAGTACTAGAGATCGGGTTTGCATAAAGGCAATCTCCTACATAGCCTAGATCAGATGCACTCTGTTAAGCTGCTTCTCAAGTGAGAATGAGTTGACTCATACAAGATGCATTTGAATTTCATACTCCTTCATAGTTCACACTGAGGTATTTATTAAACAGTTTCATGTCCTAGCACTTTCAATTGGAAAGACTATAGTGTAGTGGAATTTAGCTCAATGATTATAGATAAACTCACAGTTCTAATCTCAACGGGTTACAATTTCTTCTCTTGTGAAAAGAGAGTGCTAGACTTCATTAGATTATATTTATGGTGCACTCCAGATCCAACATTCTATGAATTCCCTCTTTAACATATAAGGACCCTTGTGATTAGATTTACCCACCTGGGTAATCCAGAATAACCTCTCCACCTCTACATAAATCCCTAATGTAATCATATCTGCAAAGTCTTTTTGTCACAGAAGGTAACTCATTAACAAATTTCAGGGATTAGGACATGGGACATCTTAGGTTGGGGATATTACTCTGCCTACTCTGAATATTTTATGGTTCCTCAGTAAGCCTTCTATTTCATATATTTAAAAACAAGCATGTTCATAACAAAAAAAGAAAAAATATTTAATTCTGAAATATTGTAACATTAATGAAGTTTACATTAATTAAGCAATAAACTGCACAAGTCCATTTACTGAATATTTCCTAGAGTTGCTATTGTTCTGAGTAAGAAAGAATGTTAGAGTCCCAAAAGACCACAGAGACAATCTAGGGAAGTCAAGCCTTCTTATTTCATGAACAAAGAAACGAGGGCTTAGAGAGGCTAGTGACTTGCTAGTGAGTGAGAAGTGAGCCTAACACTTCCTGGCTTGGTTCCCAGACCTAAGTCTCTTCCATGATACCTTTAGGCTGCTTTTCATTTTTTCAATATACCAATAATTTCTAAGACTTCTGCATAAAATTTCTTAGCTTAAGGAAAAATCCTAGCTGAATATTCCTTGGCATTTCAGGGAACTCAGACACTCTTTTGCAACTGATGCTAATGATTAGAACAGGCCTCACTCTTCCTTCTTCTTTGGGGAAGTATGTGAAAGAGTAAAATATTGCAGAAGGAAAAAGAGTGTTGGTCTTTTGATTGCCATGTGACGATAAAGAGTAGGTGGAAAGCTATGCTGTGGTAAGGAAAGTAGCTAAACCACAGATGAGGAGCTCACTGAAAAAACATTTTATAAATACCTTTCCTTACCCTTAAAATGATGTCAAACCAAATACCTTAGATGTCATGCTAGTAAGGAGATTTAATTCCATTTGGGCTTTGATAAAGCAAAAACTATACAAAACACAGAAAGTCGAAGAATAACAAACTTAGTTGACTCCTTAAAATATGCCACAGTCTTCCTACATCAAATCCTTGTTTTGAAAAGTAAAATCTTAACTTCTGCATTGCATAGCGCAAAGACAGGGCAAACCCAGACCTAAACACTGGCAGCATGGACAGCACTGTCAGCCTTCCCACCCCGGTTTCCCCTTCCTTAAAAAGGAGAAACTTTTAGCTTCTCCTTGAAGAAAGACAACAAAGCCATTCTGAAACACTACTGTTAGAAACCCTACCATTCGGAAACTACATTAACAAATTAAAGGTTAAAGAATACATGATGATTTCAGTAGATGCTAAGAAAGCATTGTTTAAATATAAAATCCATTCTTACTTTTTATTTCATCTTAGCCAAATAAATGTTCTTAAATAAATGTGCTGTATAGAACCTACCAGAATTCTACAACAAAAATTATCATGGTGAACCCCATGTTCCCAGACATTCCAGTTAGCTTTTTAGTGACTCATTCATAATATGAATGAAGAGTCAAGGATTCTTAGACATTTGATTAAAATCTCTAACAACAGCAAAATAAATAAGCACACAGGGAAAAAATACAGGGAACAGAACAACAATAAAAGGATTAAAAATATAGAGAGAGAAGGAGGAAAGAAAGAAGGAAGGAAGGAAAAAATAGGGAAGGAAGAAAGGGAGGATGACAACCTTCAGAGAACATAAAAGAGATTTGGAAATTTTAAAATACATATGAAAAGCAAAACCAAGAGAAAGGTTGGAGGATAAAATTAAGAAAATCTCCAAAAAAAAAAAAAAGAAGAGAAAGATAAAGGGTTTGAAAATGGTAGAGAAAAGATAAAATAATTAGAAGATCAATCAAGGAGATCCAGGATCTGAATGATAGGAATTCTGAAAAGAGCTCAGAGAAAATGGTAGGGAAAACATTAATGAAGAAACAATATAAGAAAACTTCCAGAACTAATGTACATGGGTTTCCAGATTCAATTACAAAGCACAAAAGTATACCAAGGCATATCACTCTGAAATTTCAGAGCACTCAAGACAAAGAGAAGATTCTGAAAACTTCTAGAAAGGAAAACAGGTATGTTAAAATGTCAGTGGACTTCAAATAATAACACTTTCAGCAAGTAATTAAAGAACTGTCTTCTAAATTTTGAAGGGGAAATATTGCTAACATAAATACCTGAATTCAGCCAAGTTATAAATCATATCTAGTGTGACATATTTCAACATTTAGGGTCTCAAAAACTTTACTTTCCACAAGTTTTTATAAGGAAGCTACTGAAGAATATGTGCCACCAAAACAATGGAGTAAAATAAGAAAAATGAAGACTTGAGATTCAAAAAAACAAGGATGCAAGAAAATGAAGAGATCAAAGGACTTCCTAGATTGACAGAAGGGGCAAAGCATGGGCTGGCTGAAGTTCAGCTTGCAACAAAGCAGTTATTTTCAGCAAAGGAATATTATTTACAGTCAGTACAGGGTAAGTTATGTTACAGTAATATATAACCCCTCCCAAAATCTCAGTGAATTAACATCAGAGGTTAACTTCTCTTTCCTCATGCCCATTGTAGATTAACTTGGTTAGCAGACAATCACTGCTTAGTATGGAGACTTAGAAATCAGGCTGAAAGGG
Organism: Dama dama; assembly: GCF_033118175.1. Lineage (NCBI taxonomy): Eukaryota > Metazoa > Chordata > Mammalia > Artiodactyla > Cervidae > Dama > Dama dama. Next base: position 35,709,764 of record NC_083708.1, on the reverse strand, counting down.
AAGATTTTTAAAAGAAAAAGTGAAATATACATATTACTTAAATTGAACATAATGAAATAAATTTTATAGCTTTGTTGAGAAGTCTGAGGCTTAATTAGTAATAGATACACACACAAAAAAAATCAGCAAAAGAAAAAAAAAAACCAAAAGATTGTACAAGAAAGGAAATGTATTTAAAGTATACTGTTTAGCTTAGCTCTGAACAAAATTTTACAATCATGTCAATATTGACACCAAATGTTAAATATTATAACTTTTTAAAATTTACAAACTGGATTTCATTAAAAAGCATCAACCATAAAAAAATTTATAAATTAGACTTTATTAAAACTAAGAATTTCTGTTTATCAAAAGATAACATGTAGAGATGAAAGGGCAAGTAATAAACCAGAAGAAACTACACGTCTAATAATAGTGGACTTGAATTCATAATAGATAAAGAAATATGAATCAAAATCAGAACGACTGACAATCCAAAAAAAAAGAGCAACAGACAGCAGCACTTCACAAAAAGAAATTTATGAATAGTCATGAAGCCTACAAAAGGTTTTTCAACATCATTAGTCACCAAGAGAATGAAAATTAAAGAGAAAATGGAATCTACTAGATTAAACCTATGAGATGATTGCATATAGACCAGTCTGATAAAATGTGACTAAAATTCAAGGAATGACCATACCAAATATTGATGAGGACATAAAGCAACTGAAACTCACATACTGTTACTCCAAGTAAACATCAATGTAACCACTTTGCCAAATATTCTGGCTATATCTACTGAAGTCAAGCATACATACAGCTATGCCCCAAAATTCCACGCATGGCTATAAATCCAAGGACAGCAAGGGCTACTGTCTATCAAAGGGTAAGTACAGGAATGCTTATAGCAGAAACGTTTAATAGACTAACACAAGAACCCATATGTGCATCAACTGTGGAATGGAAAATTGTAAAGTGGTAACACAGTAGAACAGTACATAGCAATGAGAAAGAACAATATTTTTACATACAATGTCTTGCTCATAGAATACTACTGGATGAAGAAAGCCAGTTATAAAATAATATGTTAAAAAAATAAAATAATACATTTTGTATGATTATTGTATGATACAATTATATGACTGTTGAATTGTACAAAACATTCATTAAGATTTCAAAACAGGAAAAATCGATCTAGAGTGGTAGAGAACAGAATACTGTGAGCATTGGCCAAAAGTGAAAGGGACAGTCGCTCAGTCATGTCTGTCTCTTTGCAACCCCATGGACTGTAGCCTGCCAGGGTCCTCTGTCCATGGGATTTTCCAGGTAAGAATAGTAGAGTGAGTTGCCATTCCCTTCTCCAGAGGAGCTTCCCGACCCAGGAATCGAACCCAGCTCTCCCACACTGCAGGCAAATTCTTTACATATGGCCACCAGGGAAGCCTGAGCATGGGGAGTGCAGTAACATTAACTAGAGACAAGGTATAAAGGGATTTTACTGCAGTTCCGGAGATGTTTTATATGTTGATCTAGGTGATGGCTATATGTTTACGTAAATATATAATAATTTTGCATACTAAGTTAATTTGCTTTGCAGATTTTGGATAAGACCCCCATAATATGTAGGACAAAGGATGTGAAAACCTAAGTCTGAGAAAACACATTTGTAAAACATAACTGACAAAGAATTGTTATGCAAGATTCATGAAAATTTTCTATATATTTTAAGAAGAATATAAATAACCCAACATAAAAACAGGCATCCAAAAAGTACAAAAAGATATTCAATCTTATTAATTATCATGGAAATGCAAAATAATATCACAAATACCATTTCCATACACCAGAAAAGCAAAATTTTAAAGTTCATCAATATCAAGTGTTGGCAAGGTATGGAACAATCAGAACTTAAAACACTGCGAGTGGCACTTAATTATGATCCCCATTTACATCAAGTTGAAAAAACACACAATACTAAAACACATACTGATCAGGACAATGTCTTATATTTTATGCTAGACAGAGTTCACATAAATTTGTTATTTTTCACAAATCTTTGCACTAAACATATTATATTTATAATAAAAAAATGTCTGATATTTTGTTTTGGTTCAGAGCAGAACTTAGTGGTCTCTAAAATCCCTTTTATTTCTAGTAAATCAAAGGATTTTGAAGTTATCATTAAAACTCCACCCAGATTTAATATTCTGGTTATTTGTACATTCCCAAATTAGAAGCCTAAGAAGTATTATTATCCAGGACATGGACTAACAGGCACTTTTTCTTTTGCAACACAGTACTTTCAAAAACATTATTTTGTATCTCTGCCTTTCTTCAAAGGATGTGAACAAAATGTTCAAGGTCAATGAAACAATTTACAAGTTTTACCAAACAGAGTAGGGCAGGGAGAAAGAAAAAAGAGAGATAAGGTTTGATTCCCGAGGACCTTTTGATATATCAGAAGTCTGTTGGAAAATCAGTTTCTTTATAAAGTAAATAAACACTTTTGAAGTCAGTCCATTCTGTTGGTGTTTCGTAAGTGAAAGACAGATTTAAAGGGAGGGAGAAATGAAACTGACCAGCTGAAGCAGCACTGTACTTTCAGATTGTCATTTTCTTCAGACATTACATATTTAGAACACAAACTCTAAGAAAATAAAATTTACTATCACAAAAATGTACTTTTCCACCAGTAGCTATAGAGACATTACCAAAAACTCATTTTACAAAACCTTTGGAATAATAAATACCTCTGACTTGAGCACATTAACCAATGGACTAAGAAAACATGCCACAAATAATAACTCAAAGTTTTACAAGGGCACTCTGATTGGTATATACACTGTAATTTTTGTTTAAAGGCATAGTTTAGTATAGGGATCTTATAAAAATTGTTTCTGCAAGACTGGTTACCTTTGGTATTTCATTAAATATTACTTATATCTATCATAACTGATTATATTGATAAGTCTTAATATAATGTAATTATTACTTTTCCCCCTCCTTCTATTCTCTTAACCTCCAGACTTGAAACTCAGCTAAACTAGTAAATCAGATATTTATGTACCTTTCACTTATAGATTCTACCTAAGATTTATTCCTTACACCTTGAGTTTTTATTAAACATTTACTTGCTATGTTGTTTGACAGAATCAGGAGAGTCAAAAATCTTACTGCTTTAAAATAAAATTTTTTAAAAATCCAGTTAACTAGCCCCTTAATAAGGATAATTCCTTATCTCTCATATCTCATAAACCTGACTCATGTTCCTTTCTCAATTGTTTTTCCCCTTGTTTTTTTCACCTCTGTAGCAATGAGGAGAAGAGGGTGGTGGCTGGTAAATATTTGTGAAGGCAAAGATAGTTTACAGACAACTTGACACTTCCTGGTTCCCAGCACAGAGCTGTGGCTCTCCCAGATCGACTCACAAGACCAGGCAAAGGAGCACGCTCACTGAAGGAGTTACCATCCGAGGATTTCATTAGCGTGGCCCAAACTATCGTCTTGATCCAGCACATTTTTCTATTACTTTATCTCATTTACAATGTAAATGTGGCTTCTTGGTTAAATCATAGGCATTTTTCTGTCAATTTTGGTGCCCTTCTGCTTAGCCATTTTGACATTACACTTTAAAATGGAGAGTCCTTTGTAAACAAAAACGGAATCTGGAAAAAGTAACAGTGTCCTTGGTCTTTCTTGACACTTGCTGAGAGGGACAGAGAGCTAGCGGTGAGGCCCCCAGTATAGCTGAACTGTATAGATGTTGGATCGAAAAAAGAAAAAATGCTTTTGATCTCCTGAAAATATCTATCTAGGTGTGTATCACATTTACACTTTATTATTAAATCTTTAATTTCAGTGTTTGTTCTAAAATCAATGGGAAATTCAGCTATAGATTCATGTAAAATAAAATTATTAAAAAATAATTGTAAAAGGAAAATCAAAGTTGTAGAGTAAAACAAACTTATTCAGTATATTTTCTGAAATGCTAATTATGTTCTAGTATAAGTTAGACCTACCTCACCTCCCTATGCCTTGGAAACTGCGTTTTAAATTACACTGTTTCAAAGTAGGCACCATAAGTGTAAGAAAGTGGGACTAAAAGGGTAAATGTAAAGGCAAAAGAGAAAAACAAAAGCTTGATGACCTGATTAATCCAATTTTGGTGCCCATTATACAGTAGACATCTATAGTTCACACTACAGTTTTAAATAAAATCATAGTTTATAAAATATTAAGTACAGTATGATCCAATTTTAGTTTTACAAATCTATACTTACATGTACAGGAAAATATCTGAAAGAATTATACACTAAATAGATATTTTTGGTTATGGGATTATGTACATAATATCTTTTTTTCAATTTTCAAAAGTATATAAATATATATATGTAAATATATACATAAATTATATACACATGGTGGTGGTGGTTTAGTTGCTAATTTGCGTCTGACTCTTTGCAACCCCATGGATGGTAGCCTACCAGGCTCCACTGTCCATGGGATTTCCCAGGCAAGAATACTGGAGCAGGTAGTCATTTACTTCTCCTGGGGATCTTCCTGACTCAGGGATCAAACTTGGGATTCCTGCATTGCAGGCTGATTCTTTACAGACTCAGCCACCAGGGAAGCCCTATATATATAGTTTTATAATATATATACTTAATCACATATACTACATTTTGTATGTATGCATATTATACATATATATAATGTCTATATTATATATACTATTATTACTAATAATAAAAATTATTTTTAGCTTAAAAATGTATTATTTCATTGTGACCTAAGAGGTTCCTAAGTTGAATCTGGAGAAATCTGACAATTCACTTCATTCATTCATTTATTCGAATATTTAAAACAATATATTTTGAGCATTTACCATACATCAGACCCTCTTACAGGTGAAACTTAGCAACTAAAACCACCATCACCATACGTGTATAATTTATGTATATATTTACATATATATATTTACATACTTTTGAAAATTGAAGAAAAGATTAAATGTACACAATATGTCATATTACATATGACACTGACATATGACTGTTCCGTTCTCAGACAACTAAAAGTCAAGTTCCAAATCTAAGGAATTCAGCTGTCTCCCAACACTGTCTAGATTATTTCAACAAATATTTGTTGAGTCACTCTGATGTACAGAATCTTGTGTTTGATCCTCAGAGGATGAAAACAAAATGGATTAGGGAAACATATGCAACCTTAGACTATAAAGTGCAATGAAACACTGAATGCGGGTGAGTGATAAGACTGAACACATAAACAGTGCTCACCCTATTTTTTTTTTTTTTTCCAGTGGGTTTTGTCATACATTGATATGAATCAGCCATGGATTTACATGTATTCCCAATCCCGATCCCCCCTCCCACCTCCCTCTCCACCCGATTCCTCTGGGTCTTCCCAGTGCACCAGGCCGGAGCACTTGTCTCATGCATCCCACCTGGGCTGGTGATCTGTTTCACCATAGATAGTATACATGCTGTTCTTTTGAAATATCCCACCCTCACATTCTCCCACAAAGTTCAAAAGTCTGTTCTGTATTTCTGTGTCTCTTTTTCTGTTCTGCATATAGGGTTATCATTATCACCTTTCTAAATTCCATATACATGTGTCAGTATGCTGTAATGTTCTTAATCTTTCTGGCTTACTTCACTCTGTATAAGGGGCTCCAGCTTCATCCATCTCATTAGGACTGGTTCAAATGAATTCTTTTTAATGGCTGAGTAATATTCCATGGTGTATATGTACCACAGCTTCCTTATCCATTCATCTGCTGATGGGCATCTAGGTTGCTTCCATGTCCTGGCTATTATAAACAGTGCTGCGATGAACATTGGGGTAGTGCTCACCCTATTAAGACCCATTTTAAGCACTTCATGTGCGTAAACTCCTCACCTTATTAAGTAGTAAGCCTTATTAAGTAGGCCTGTTGTTATTACTCCCATGTTATGTATGAAGAAACAGGAGCTGAAAGAGATTAAGTGTCCTCTACAACATGGATCAGCTAGTAAATGGCGGAGCTTGATTGGAACCCAGGCAATCTGGCCCCAGCACCCACGCTCTAAGCCACTACCCAGCCGAGGTGCCGGTTTGGCAAAGACAAGGAAGGAGTACATTCCGGAACAGAGGAAAAGATGTTTAACACATCTGCAAGTAAACCTGTGGAAGGAATGTGTCCAACAGTAGGCAAGGCTTTATAGAAAAGATACAAGCAGCACAATGAAGATACTTAAGTAGTGGGAATCTGGGAGCTTTGCCCTAAAAATTATGTATGGCTAAATCAAAGATCAAGGTAAAGATGAGAAACATCTGATGAAAGATTTTGAAGCAAGGTGGGCTGCAAATATAACAGAGAGAAAAGAAGTTTTTGTTCTGAAACATTTTTGCAGTGATCAAAGTTGAGAAAGCTCAGACCAGGAGACCAAGAAAAAATATCTAGGTGTGAGAGAACTAAGAATGGGAGGGTGCTGTCAGGGACACCAAAAGGCCAGAGTTCTGGATCCACTAAGTGAGAACAGCCAAGCATTTTAAGGGGGGCAGCCAACTATAGTAACTGAGTAAAGTGAAGAACTTTCTGTGGAAAACAACTTGGACTGTGTAGACTGGCCTGTCAGGCAGCTGTTATGCAGCAGAGGCAGGAAATCTGACGGAGGAGGAACTGGAGAGATGGACAGATGTTTGGATGGTGCTGCAGTCACCAAACCAGGAGAATGATACTGCGCAGTAAAGAAACGGTGCAAGGAAGAGAATGTGGACTCACACTGGAACCTCATTCCATAAATGGGGGAATGTCTCCGAAAGAGGAGTCAGGGAGTCAAGAAGGGAAAAACAAATAGAAGGAGAAAAAAATCAATGTCATGACAGTCCAGATACAAAGAAAGACTATAGAGAGCTTTTAAAAAATCAATGCTTCATATTTGTTTTCACACATCTTCCATAAAATCTGAAATATGTCATTTCATTTTATTGTGATCTCAAACTACATGCATTGCCTATGTTAAAAGTGAGAAAAAGTTGAATTTTGACATAAATTGATTTTTTGAAAAAACTGTCACTGCAGTTATGTTAATCACAAAACAAAAGTATGACAGTAAATTATTCTTGGAGGTTTCTGAAGTCAAAATATGCAAATAACATGACTGATTTTTAGACTCATATGCTGATCTATTTATGAAACTGAACCCCACAGTCCAAAGGTATTAAACATTAAGCTCCAAGATAATTTCTGCTCTGTGGAAATACCAAGCAGTAGAATTATTCTGATGCTTAACACACTCCAGTTCTCACCTGTACAAGTGGCTTCTTAGGAATAAATGTGACTGGGGAGCAAATACCTAATGGGAAGCATCCCCTGTACTCTTTGGGAACACAAAGAGCCATCACATTCCGGATAAGATAAAACAGAATCCTTTGGGGATAGTGATCTCATGGTCGAGCATCAGAAAAATCAGTTACTTCTTAAGAAACTTTTTATTTTTTAAAAAGCCTTACCCAACAAGAAAAGGCGGCAGGGAAGAAATCGTTTCACAGGTACAAACTTCTGCTACATGTAATAGTCTGTAGTCTTTTCCTATCTTTAGGATTATCACAGATAAACAAAAACGGTATCAAACTTTTAGTTGTTCCAAAGAGGGATCTTTCCTCCCTGCAGCAGTTTACTTACTGATCATCTATAAACAAGTCTGTAAAAGTGTTTATAAAAGGAAAGGAAGGTGTATTGACTCTCCTCTGGCACAGTTTCATTTCAAAAGATGCTGGTGACCCAGCAAACATCATCAACTATCCCTTTAACATCTCCCAACAGACACCACAACCCTTTCACTCCTGAGAGACCATATACTCTGTAGCCTCTGTTCTGTAGGATTTTGGATGTCTGCTAAGTTGTTGTTTGTTACAAAGCATGCTTTTGCTATGACAGATGCCCCCGACTCCTCTCGGCTGAGCTCACAGAATCACAGCTGTGTTGTACCACAAGTATAGTGTTGTCAAATCTTCACTTTGTTTAATTATTCAAGTTCGTTCTACCACAGAATTAAACTGCCTGGGGATATTATGGAATTTCACACATGACCCTATAGATGCCATCCCTTGCCAAGTATCTACACAGACCCCACTGCTCCCTGGCAGCACACCCCCTAACAACCAGAAGCAAAGCTAGATGGAGCAGTTTAATCCAAAGACAGTTTACCTCCTTGCTGTATCACAGTCCTTCATGCTGGGAGCCCTTGCTTGTTCAAGGCCAGTATAAATCAGAAACTCAGCCTGGAAGTGGTTACCTCCCCAGAACTCAAGTTCTGGCCAGTTTATGAACACTACTTCAAGGCTGTAGTTCCCTGAATTTAATAGAATCGTCAGGATCAATTTCATCCTCTGAACTTTACTTTTGCTTTACTTACTTCTGCCCAAAGTACTTTAAAAAGCATAAAGAAGTGTTTATCTGCAGAACAGGCACTGCCCAGTAATCCAGTGGGATTATGACAAGGCTAACTTGGAATGCTTATTTTCTTTCATCCCATAAAATTTTTAAAAACTAGAATATTAGGAGAGGAAATAGGCTTTAGAGATTATCTAGTTAGAGTTGCTCATTTTGTGAAGAGGAAGTGGTAGAGTGACTTGTCAAGTATCTCAGAGCCAGAAGGAGTAGACCTCCTGTTGTGTCCCAATCCAGGGCTCTGCCACCAAAAGAAGGCCCTTCTCTACTCTGCTATCCTCCTTCCTTTCTCTGCACTTCAGCGGGGGTGAGTGTCTCTCTCTTGAAGACAGAAAGGACAGCTGCTGTCTCTTTGCTGTGTTATGGCGTAAACTGGAGGCTGGACAAGCACAAGGAGGAGGGGCAACTCTGAGGACGTATTTATAGGGAAGAGGGCCTCCCAATCCCCACAACATCCTGGTGCCTCGGTGTCTACGGGCTAAGAAATCAGTGCATAGAAAGGGACTCTTCTTGGTCACCATGTAACTAGGAACGCAGCCGCACTGGCGGCCGCACAAGTCTCCAGGGGCGACCAGGCATCAGTCCAGCACCTCTGAGAACTGGGGGAGCTGGGGGAGCTGATTTCTTCCCTCCATGCTTGGAAGATGCATGGCTTGAGCTCTCCTAGGCTGGGAGGGGAGAAGCAGATTAAGAAGCTACAAAAGCTGAAACCAAAAGTGCCCCTTCTCGAGGCTCAGTAGTCATTTCTCAGCGCTGGATGAATTATTGAGGAAACATGGGGGCGGGGGGTGGGCAGATGTTTGCTATAATGGACTTTTGACATTTCAAGGATTAGTAGATTTATCTAAGTGGGGTTTTTTTTCCCGTCTTACTTAGAGAAACATAGATTTCTGATAATTTTAAGGAACCTGAGAAGTCAGCAAGTACAAAATACTAATTAACTGAGGGATCCAAACTGTAACTGGCTGAAAGCCTTTCAAGTTATTTTATATTTAAATCAAATAAAAATTTTACCTTGGTAACTTGCACTAATAAAACATTTCCTAGGAGACAGAAAGCTGGAGACTGTTTCCTGAGAATTTCACTGCTCTGGGCCTTTCACATTTACATGCTTTCTTTGTACCTCAATCGCAGGCACTGGGAGCACAGAGTTCCCTATGACCACATGGATTTTAAGAAAAATGATTCACAAAATGCCTACTACGTGCCAGGTAGACAACAAAAGCAAGTAGGACTTGGTCCTGCCATCAAGGAGCTTATAACAAAGACAAGTAGCTAGACAACTATCTCATCTACATCTACTTCCTAACCCTTGACCTCCCTCCTAAGCTCCAGTCCTGAGCTTCGAACAAGCTGCTTAACTCCCATGATCTCTGCATCCACACAGTCTAATCGTTTCTCAAGCTGAAATGTCTAGAGCTGAATGCATTATTTTCCCTCTAAAATTATTTTCTGATTTTTATAAATTTTTATAAATGGTATGACTGTTTTCAAACACAAGACTTTGTAGTTAGCTTTTATTCCACCCTTGTCCTTATCCTCGATCACAGTTGTCCTTTTGATCCCTGCTTCACACTCTGTGGAGCCCACTCTCCTTCTCTAATCTCACTGCCTCATGCCTTTACATCTGTGCCCAGGCGCTCACATACTCTCACGCACTCCTGCACTCATAACTAACTCGTCTAATTCCCCTGGTTCCAGGTGGTCTCACTACCTTGGATACCACTACCTGAGGAATCTTTCTAAAACACCTCTCTGATCTTTTCAAAAGGAAAAGATCACTTGCTTAAAAATATCTGAGTAGTAGCCTTTGCTCTCAGAAGAATCTGATTGCCTAAGCTTGGCAACTGCAACATCCTATCCCCTATGGGCTACTGTCTATCACGTCCCCCGACTCCCCAAAGATGTATGGTTTCCATACATGGGTCAGTTGTTAATGCCGTTCCTCTACTTGGATTGCCTTCACCCCATCTCTGACTGTTTCCACCTTAACTTCTTCCAACTATCTTTCTCTGCTCATCAATTTACCTTCTCTTAATTCCCTGAGCATTTATTAATATTGCATGTAGCACCATATCCCCATATAACATCATATATTGTTTTATACTATTTCTGTTTTTCTATGTTTCCCATTACATATTTATCTGTGAAGCACAAGGGGATGTAGCAGGCAGTTTAGGTGTTTAATTATACATAAGAATTATGTATTGGAAAGAAACGTGTATGCAAATAACATTAATATGTATCATTACATGGTAAGTACTATATTAAAGTTAGAAAGCAGAAAACCAGAGCAAAGAAAGATTATCTGCAACTGAGAGTATCAGAAAAAAAATTCATGGAGCATTAGACCTGAACCCCCAAATTAGGATTGCATTCTATGGTGTCTCAGACATACTGGGTTCTCCAAGAATATATGCTGACTGAGTAACTATGAATTAACTAAATAATGAATAATGAAAATGAACACAAAAAACAAGGTAATTTATCAAACTGTTGTTGTTGTTTAGTCACTAAGCTGTGTCCAACTCTTTGCAACTCCATGGACGTGTAGGCCGCCAAGCTCCTCTGTCCATGGGATTTCCCAGGCAAGAATACTAGAGTGGGTTGCCATTTCCTTCTCCACAGAGATCTTTCCAGCCTAGGGATCAAGCCCGCGTCTCCTACATTAGCAGGTGGGTGGCTCAGAGGGTAAAGTGTCTGCCTGCAGGGCAGGAGACCTGGGTTCGATCCTTGGGTCAGGAAGATCCCCTGGAGAAGGAAATGGCAACCCACTCCGGCACTCTTGCCTATCTCACGGATGGAGAAACCTGGTGCAGGCTACAGGTCACGGGGTCACAAAGAATAAGACACGGCTGAGCGACTTCACTTTCGCTTACTTTCTTTACCACTGAGTCACCTGGGAATATCACCCGCTATGTCAATGACAAAGATTAGAAAAGTTTACATAAACGACTCATGAGCAGTTATCTATCCAACAGACACTCCATCCCCTTGTGTTTCCTTAATCTTTAAGTTTGCCCAGATCTTGCATCATGATCTACTAGAGGTGTGTGACATAGTTGTGTCATTCCAGAAATGGGCAGTATCTGAGAGCCCATGGAGTGATAGATACAGACATGCCTTTCCAGTGCCTGTAATTCTACACTGCTCCAGGAAATCTCTTCACTCCAGGGGGAGGAAAACACTCTAGCCTTAACCTTTATGAGAGCAGGAGGCCTTGAGAGCGGCTACGCAGACACACCACTTGTTCTATTGATAATAAGCCCCATCTAGATACTTTTCATGTTACAGTTGCAGAAATAAAGGTTTCAAACATAAGGGAATTGCCCAAAGTCACAGAGAACACCAGCAGCAAGCAAACATAGTAGCAAAGGGCTGGGATCTCCTGCCCCAAGTCCGGTGTGTCATGGCACCTCCAATTAGGAATACTTACAGCAGCCAGAACTAGTCCCAGGGCTTCCTTTGATAGTGGGACCTTTTGACGACCCCAGTCTCTTTAACTATTAACTGTATCAACTCTTCCACCCTCTATGTACTAAGCTTCCCACCCCCACAGGCACTGACATTACAGGTGCCTAAAGAGGAGGTTATAAATATTAATCAAGAGAGTGAAGTTCATGCCTGAGAATGTTATGACAGTCAAAGTAACACATAAGACAGAAATTACTTCCACTGAATAGGGAGACATCTCTTCACTGCGTGAAGCCTCTGCCTGCAAGGTAATTTCCCGTAGAGGCTGCAGTGTGAAGGAAGAGAGTAGAAAAGCAAACCTATATGGTTCTTTATAATGAATACCTTGATGAAGTCTTCTGAAAGTAAATAAAGTCCCTGTAAAACACTACGAAATTTCTTTGAAAATAGCCCATAAATTGGCTATAAAGTTTACTTCAGCCTGAAAGCCAGGCCATGAATATAATTAGGACTCACTAAAAGAATCCAGATCAAGGGTGAGGAAGGGTCTAAGTACCGCGCAGTGTGAAGGGAAGAGTGGTCAGGTAGGAATGTTAATTGCCTCTCAAACAGACCCCTGAGGAGATTCTGCAGGCCCTCTCCATTCTTTCGGGGGCTGAGGCCCAGCGATGGGGAAGAGAAGTTAACCATAAAATTTCACTGCTAGACTAAGTCCCTGGCTCAGTACAGTCACAAGCAGTTATGATTATTCCCAGACCTGGGATATTTCTTGTCAGTGAGCCTAAAGAAATAGGAAAGGTACAGAGAGCAGTTCCAAAAATCCTTGAATTTGTGTAAATCCAGTAATTAAGAATTTAAAATAATTATGTTGGCTCCTCTTAATGGTATTTCCTTAAGGCAAGTTCATATTAATAGCTCATGTTTCTATAGCTTTTAAGCATTTACAAATGATTTTTACCTATATTACCTCATCTGAACCTCCCATCAAGTAAGTAAGGTATTATACTGTGTGTAAATACAGGCTTAAGGAATGTTGATCTCTCACTTAAAAATCTTTGGGAACAGGCTTGTCTCTGGGGCTATACACTGAATGCGTGGAAAGTCTATAAGTTCTGTTGGAAAACCATGTCTGTGCAGAGTGAAATAAAAGACATAAGGTGATATTTATTTACACATACGGACATATATGCATACATACATATATATGCATAATTTCAGTATATGTGTGTATATAAAACAGTTTCTTACAGTAAAATGGATATAGAAACTGTTAATATTTAGGATCCAGAAAAATTTGTGAAATTCAGCAAACATGTAAGTGTAATATGGAAATAACTGAATATATATTAACAGTCTGCAGAAATGAAACAGACAGAAAATGAATTCACTAAGTTGTTAGTGAGAGTATCATTTATATACATATTTTTCCTTAAAAAAAAATCTTCAGACTTTTCATTGAATGAGAGCATGAGATATATATATATATATATATGTGTGTGTGTGTATATATATATATGTGGTATGGCTTAAACTTACAGAGATGACTACTAACTACTTTTATTTGTACTTTGTTGCATTAAATGATCAATGGGGCACCCCCAGGGACTCCTGGGTACAGCTTGGAGACAAGGCTACCAAAAGAACTAAGCGCAAAACCCACCTTTCTTACTAGTTAACTGATTCTCAGTTAGATTCTTAACATGTATAGGCATCAGTCTACACCTATGAAATGAGGATAATGATCTAATACTTCTCCAAGAGGCTTGAAATATTTTTTTAAAAGCAATATATGTGAATGTACTTTGTAAAATGAAAAGCAATATAGAAATGTTAGTGGATTTTATTTTCCTTCTTAAATTCAGAAGAATTTAAAACTGGTATTTTAAAATTTTATATGCCTTATAAATTGATAACTGTTTTGTTTCTTTTTTAAGTTTTGCAGACTTAGCTTGCGGCAAATACTGCATGCGAATGTAGTAATTTTTGAAGCCAAAGACAGCTGTGCTCACTGTTACAGCCTCTTAACAAACACGTAGAATAATTTCTATGGTAACTGGCTGAGATCAATTTCAAAATGATCACAAACTTCTCTAAGCCCTCTATGCAAGCCCCTTTTGCCGTCTCTGCCATCAAGAAGGGAGAATCTGGGCTTCGCTGTGTGATCTTCTTTGGCCAATGGGATATTAGAAAACATGACACAACAGACATTTGAAAAAGGCTCACCGGGGTGTTTGTTCTTCTCCTTCTAGGATCTTATGAACAAGTCCAGAACGGATAGCCTGCTGGATGATGCCACGTGGAGAAAGGCCTCAGGCATTTCAATCATCCCACATCATCCAGCCAAGTCTCCGCCATGTGAGTGAGGCCATCCTAAACCTTCCAACCTTCATCAGGCCAGCCCACCAAAACAGGAGAAGGAATAAACGTTGTTTTCTTAAACAAGTAGACTTTAGAATGGTTTTTTATGTAGCAAAAGATAACTGATGCCTTTGCCTAAAATGGTTGCCATAGCTACAGAAATTTCTAGAAACTTCTCTTCAGTGACTTGTTCAAGGAATAATTATTCCTATGCTCAAAATACCTCCAAGACTTTAAAACACTGTATTTGTGAGCAGTTATCATTTTAATTGAAAAAAATCACTCAACTAATGGAACCAAGTGTGTCAGTGTTCGTTGCTCAGTCGTGTTCAACTCTGCGACCCACAGACTGTAGATCACCAGGCTCCTCTGTCCATGGAGTTCTCCATGCAAGAACACTGCAGTGGGTTGCCATTCCCTTCTCTAGGGGATCTTCCTGACCCAGGGAGCCAACCCAGGTCTTCTGCAAAGCAGGCAGATTCTTTACTGACTGAGCCATTGGGACCAAGCAAATCCTTTAAAGGATTTAAATCCTTCAGAATCCCTAAAGATTACCCAGGAAGTAAACAATAATTTGATTAAGTTTTTTAAAACCAACTGCAATACAGGGGAACAAAGTCTTGAGGAAAGGAGTGCTTGGTGTGCTTCCACCTTCAGCTTCTGTGCCTTTCACAGAAATTCCAACAGGCTATTTTGGGACAGAGCATCTAGAGGTTCACAACCTCTGTGGTCTGTAGGAGGCACAATGAGGAGGCTCCAGGGAAGAATATACCATTTTCAGTGGAAAACAAGTGGAGGTTACCAGCTATGATGACTTTATACTTTGGGTCTGGATTTGCTGCACCTTTCTTTATGTTAATAATAAGACACCAACTGCTTAAAAAATAATCCACAAGGCAGATATGAAGAGCATTTTAAGAGGTGCAATCTCTTTGAAAAAAGGATCAATCTCTTGAACTCAGAATCCTAGACGTTTATAAATAAACTTACAGCATAAATCCTTAAAAAAATAAAACCAATTGCAAAAATGTTATCAGAGACCCCCTGACATTTCTTTGACTATACCCTGACACTGACATTTTACATCACCCTCTTTGCCCACTCCTCACCTCCCTGTGCCCCTCGAACAGCAAAGTTCTGAGGAGCTCCCTCTAGCCTGTCTAGATATTCTTATTCTTGAATTGTGGGTGATCTTGACTAATATACATTAGTGAATGTAAATAAGAAATCCTTTTCAACAAAACAAAGCCTAAAGTATCTATAATCAGATCATATTCAGAATTATACCACAAAGTTGTAAGATTTTCTGAATAAATAAACATACCCGGCAACACAATAAACATGCCCCAGTGAAAACTCCGTGAAAAACCAAGAAGAAATATAACAAATCATGGAATCAACAAAATAAAAAGGAATGTGGAAATATGGTTATGTTAGGATATCAAGTCTAGAGCAGTAGACTGAAAACGAACTGTTTTCTAAAGATGGTATAATTTAGATTACACTGAAAAGAGACACATGGTGGGACTTTTTAATCACACACATACCCCCCCAAAAAAAGTCTGTAAGTCACCTCCACAAAATAAAAAACAGGGAATAGATAAAGGTAGTAAAAGACTGAGGGAAAGAAAAAAGCATTAGTCACTCAGTTGTGTCCGACTCTGCAATCCCATGGACTAAAGCTCACCAGACTCCTCTGTTCATGGAATTCTCCAGGCATTCTACTGGATTGGGTAGACATTCCTTTCTCCAGGGGATCTTCCCAACCCAGAGATCGAACCCAGGTCTCCCACAATGCAGACAGATTCTTTATATGTCTAAGCTACCAGGGAAACCACATGATACATAATTTCAACTGGACATGGAGATATAATGTAATGAAATAATGATACATAGTTATAACAGTACAGACTATTCCCCTTACCCAAATTAGTAACCATCAAAAATCAAATTTATTTTGATTAAGTCTCAAGAAAATGAGCTGAATAACATTAATCAGATTGTAATGGTAATTAATAACCAAAGACCCATAATTGTAATATATGTCAATATTGTCAATCCAGTTTTATTGTACTCTATGGAACTGTATACATTATTATGTTATCCTAAAGTTTCATATCAAAAGTAACTCTATAATAACTGGACTACTGTATATTTAGTCAGTATTTATTCAGCACCTACTATGTGTAAATCAACCATTATAAGGAGTTTCTTTGTACAATTTGGGTTCCAAACATTTATTTCCATCCAATTATTTTGAAGTTGGACCAGTGCTATAAACGGTAAGCAGTTTCTCAAACCAGTTCACAGATGTTCATTTATCCCCTTACATACACTTAATTCTTGTTAGTACACCAGCTACCAGACAATGCATGACAGCATTTCAGTAGAATAAGAAATGCTGTGTTACATACTCAGGTCTCACCTCTTCCCACAACTCAAACCACATCAAGCTATCAAAGCTGTCATGAATATGCCACAATATAACACTTCCATCACTTTTGCACAGGCTATTTCTTTTACCTAAAATGCCACTTCCAACCACCAATCCTCTCTTAAACACACACATATACACACACATAACTGCCATGCAATCTTCAAAACATACTTCAAGGCTAAACTCAAATATCATGCTGCCACTATGAAGCCTTAATGGTTCCCCAAAGCTGAGTTAGACCACTATCTTAACCATTTTTTATAAACATGTATAAAACCATTCCATTATAGCCTCTAAAAAACTTACCAATAATTTATATGTTTATGCATTTGTTTTCCACTAGACTGTAAGCTTTCCAACACATTCTATATGTTATTCTCCTTTATATTCTCAAGGTTCAGCACAATACCTGGAACTTAAGGGGTACATAATAAATGGTGACTAAAGAATAAACAGATGAATAATGGAAAGAAAACTGAAAAAGGATCAGTATGTCAAAATTATCTTTTTTTGTTCTGCCACCAACTACCTAAGCAACCTAAGAGCAATAAGCCCTCTGAATCCAGTTTCTTCTTCTGTTAAATAAGAGGGTTGGATTCAATCATCTAAAGATGTCTCAAATAGCAGCAATAAAAAAGAAATTATTTGTGCGCCTCCTAAATGTGAGACACTGGCTCAGTGCTTTACTCACAATAGCACTAATCTTTACAACACTCCTACAAAGTGGGTACTATTTATACCCAGTTTGTAGATAAGAAAACCAAAACTCAGTTTAAGTAACTTACGGCTCCCCGCAGATAAAAACAATACTGTTAGGATTCATGCCCAGGTCTGTCTGGTCCCAAAGCCCATATGACACTAGTAATAAGAGTATGTTGGCATCTTGCAGGCATGCTGTTAAGTGTTAAGATTATCTACCCACTTTTGTGTACAAGTGGAGAATTATCTATCTACTTGTGTATACAAGATTTCCATGTCATCTAGAAATGATGGTAAGTCAGCCATTCTGTTCCAGGCTGCTAGTGCATAAACCACACCAGTTATCACTGAAATCCACTTGAGATCCTGGCAATCAACTCTTCCCTACACCAAATTGAAGCTCACAGGATTTTCTCAATTCCCAGCCAGATAAAATGTTTGCTAATATGCTTTATGGATGGGAAAACCTCATTAAAATGTTGATGTCATCAAATAAGTTGGGTATCTGTTTATTCTCTCTGTAGTAGAGAGAAAATATCCACCACTGAACTCCAGACAGAATAAATGTCCAGATAACAGGACTTCCTCATGTACATGTATATGAAAGTTATTAGTTACACTGGGTCATTCTTTACTTTTTGGGAACAAAACAAAGCCAAAGATATATGTCTTAAGATCAGGAAATAGGACTTTTTCATATCTTATTATCAGCATACAATGAGTTTAATGTGTAATTAGGTATTTACATCTAAGAATACTTTGACTTTATGTTCATAAAATTTGTCCCCAATTCTCTTTAAAACATACAAAATATCTATTCAGTGTATTTTTTCATTTGCTTTCCATAATAACATGGGGTGGAAATTTTTGGAAAAACAACTACCAACATCTCTTCAAAAATCCTGTCTGGTAATGGGGATTATGGGAAACTTTCACTTTATATAGTATTAATTTCAGGCATTAATTTAATTTCTACAAAGATCAGGTATTGGTTTTGTAATTAGAAAAAGTAGATAGATAATCACAACCTTTAATAACAGCCTAAACACATTTTTACTACATAAATCTTACTAGAAAAAATATGCATGATAAACCCGAATGTTTAGATTATTTTTGCCCCCAAATGACTTAACAACTCTTAGCATTAGAAGATAAAGTCTGTTCAGATGTGCAGAGTATTATCTAATATCTGGCCTTGAATGAGTATCTAGGGACTGACAACATCTCACCAGAATGCCATGTAGTACTGAATCACAAAATGCTTTCAATTTAAAATCACCTCAGAAGCATACTCAAACATTTGGCATTAACAGTATTATGAGTCCATGAGGGAAATGCTCTAATCCTTCAATGTAAAGACTCCAGGTCATGTTCTTCATTTAAGCCTGCATCACCTCTTAATCTTGACAGCAAAATCCTCACCAAAATTTTGGCAAGCACACAGGGAATGATGCTGCCAAACAGGCATCATTGTTGATCAGTCTGGTTTCCTCTCTGCTGAAACATGAAGCTATCTAACAAAAATTGCTTGATGTAAATCACAAACAGATTTTCTCAGAATTTGGTTCTTTTGTTTAATAGCAGAAGGGAGAAAAATTACCCTATTGTTACCTCTGTCTGCTAGCCAATACTATATATCAGATGTTGGCGAACTATGGCATGTGGGTCAAATTTGGCTATCCCCACCCCCTACCTGTTTTTATATAGCCAACAAAATGTCTTTTGAATTGTTGCATTAAAAATCAAAAGAACAATGTTTCAGGATATGTGAAAATTATATATAATTCAAATTTCAGTGTCTATAAAGTAAATGTTATTGGGACACAGCCCACTCATTTGTTTATTATCTATGGCTGCTCTTGTGTGACAACAAAGTTGGTCCTCAATAATGGGTTCAACAGAAACAGAATCTCTCATAAATTCATATCAACCTGAACCCTCACAATGCATCTAATGAGGAAATAGGGTCTTAGTAAGACGAAATTAAGATGAAGTCATATTAGAATAGCTCGCTCATGCAGAGACCCTAAATCAGCGACTCGTGTCCTTATTAGAAGAAAAGACACAGAGATACACGGAAGGAATCTTGTGGAGACAGAAGTTGAGACTGGAGTGAGGCATTTACTAGCCCAGGAACACCAACGATCGCCAGCAATCACCAGAAACTCGAAAAGAGGCACAGTTTCTTCCTCAGGGCTTCCAAAACCATGAGAGAATTAATTTCTGTTGTTTTCAAACACGAACAGAAATGAATTTCTGTTGTTTAGTTGTATGTTCAGTGGCAGCTTAGGAAACTAATATATCAGAATCTTTTCATAAAAAAGTTGCTGACTCTTGGTATAGAAGACTGTGCTCTGGAAGAAAACTCCCACAGGGTAAGTTACCACAGGCCAACCAGCGAGGGCAATACTAGGCTTAGAAAGAGCACAAGAGCACTTAGAGACAGCAGGGCAATCAGGAGAGAGGCAGTTCTCACCACACATGCTCATATTTAACTTACAGTTTTTCTTAACCTCACAGAAGTCATCTCAATTTCATCTGTAGATCACACACTGTCATATCACATTGCATGAATTTCAATAATGGTACTTCAACTTAAAAGTTCATGAGCACCTCATGGGTTCTATTTTCTGTGAATATAACAAGAAGTCAATGCTTTAGTGAGTGAGGTTAGTGATCAATGATAGAGGGGAGGGGTTGGTTAGCTAACTCTCACTAAAGAATGATCCACTATCTGGTGCAGTGAGAATGCCATCACTTCCAGGTTCTAGGAGGCTCCATTGTCATCACAGAAAAGTCTCATAGCAGCACTTTAAAATCTTTAAACTCAGAAGCACTAAATAAATATGTATTGACTGATTTATTGAATACCCATCTTTATTTTTTCCAGGACACCTTAACTAATTTATTTTACTATATTTTCTTTTCAATGCATAACAAATGATATGTAATAAGAAACTATGTCTATATAAGTAAGAAAGCTGTTTTGATATACACAGTTCAATCAAATGCTAAGGAATAAGAGAATATTGTGTCAAAATTTAACTGGTAATATTCTTTCAATCTTAATGGTACATAAAATAATGGTTTGGTTTATAATGAGTAGCATCTTAGATTCAATGAATGAAGGTAAAAACAATTCCCTAGCTTGTTACAAGACATAAATGAGACAGTGTATGGAAGAACACCTGGCATGCAGCAATCATCCAACATATACTAACCGAACCTCATTCAGAATTAAATCTCATTAGAATTAGTCAGAGACTCTTAGAGATAGAAGTGACCTCAAAGGTCATTCTCCTGGAATGATTATTTTCTTCTGCCAGTTGCACTGGTGCCAAATGTGTCCATACAACACATTGAGAAGTTTCTCAAATGGAGACATCACATGACAGCAATCCCTTGGTCACATCTGCTTGGGGCAGAGTCCGGAACAACTATTAAACCAGGACAACCATCAATCTCCATGCTGGTGCTAACCTGGTGCTAGAGCTTGGTCCAACAGACATACTCTATGGGTAGTGACTGACCTGCCAGAAGGTTCCCTGACTTGGGGCATTTGAGATGCACAAACTTAACCAACAGTAGAGTGGAAAGAAATCCTGGGGACCCACCAGACAATAAAAGCTATGAGCAAGAAGAACTGCAAAAAAGCAGTACCTGACAGAAAACCTGAATAAATATTTTTCCAAAGAAGATATGTAAACAGCCAATGGGCATCTGAAAAGATGCTGAATACCACCAACCATTAGAGAAATGCAAATCAAAAACCACAGCAAGATATCACCCCATGCTTGTCAGAATGGACACCATAAAATGACCACAAACAACAAGTGCTCACAAGGATGTGGAGAAAGGGAATCCCTGTATACTGTTAGTGAGAAGGCAAATTGGTACAGCCCCACGGAAAAGAGCATGAAGGCTCCTCAAAAAATTGAAAATAGGCAGCCATACAACCAGCAGTCCCAACCCTGGGCATATATCTGAAGAAAAAGAAAGTGCTAATTCAAAAAGATACATGCACCCCATGCCCACAGCAGCATTATCCACAACAGCAAAGACATGGAGCAATCCAAGAATGCATCAACAGGTGAATGGGTAATGAAGATGCGGTATACAAACACACACACACACACACACACACACACACACACACACACACATGCATGCCTAATGGAATATCACTCAGCCATAAAAAAGGATGAATTCTGCATCTGCAACAACATAGATGGACCTGGAGGGTACCACACCCAGTGAAATGTATCAGACAGAGTAAGAATAATACACTATTACCTATATGTGGAATCCAAAGAAATAAAACAAATGAATGAATATAATAAAACAGAAACAGTCTGACAGATACACAGAACAAACTGGTCACCAGTGGGGAGAGAGAAGCAAGATGGGGAAGATACAGGATTAAGAAGCACAAACTACTATTATAAACCAAATAAGCTACAAGAATATATTATACAGCACAGAGAATATAGCCAATATTTTATAGTAACTTTCAATGGAATATCCATTTCCATTAATTGGTAATGTCTATTTTTCCAGTGGTCATGTATGGATGTGAGAGTTGGACTATAAAGAAAGCTGAGTGCTGAAGAATTGATGCTTTTGAACTGTGGTGTTGGAGAAGACCCTTGAGAGTCCCTTGGGACTGCAAGGAGATCCAACCAGTCCATCGTAAAGAAGATCACTCCTGAGTGTTCATTGGAAGGACTGATGTTGAAGCTGAAACTCCAATACTTTGGCCACCTCATGCAAAGAGCTGACTCACTGGAAAAGACCCCGATGCTGGGTAAGATTGGGGGCAGGAGGAGAAGAGGACTATGCAGGATGAGATGGTTGGATGGCATCACCGACTCAATGGACATGGGTTTGGGTGAACTCCGTGAGTTGGTGATGGACAGGGAGGACTGGCGTGCTGCGGTTCATGGGGTCACAAAGAGTCGGACACGACTGAGCGACTGAACTGAACTGAATAGAAGATTCATGTTTTTAGTGAACTTCTATCATATTTGATTACATTAAACTCCATTGCTGGTGCTCTACTGGGTATAAAAATACAGCATGAGGATAATAAAACGCTTCTGCAGTAGGATAATAAAACGCTTCTTTCTCAATAATCTCAATTTTTGTGTAACTTTAATTTCTTCAACTCAAGACTAAATTTGTATTCTCTGGGCCTAATTATTCAAATAAAGGATGAAACATAACTAGTGAGAGAAAGAAGAAACATAGTGTATAATTTTAATATAAAAATACCCATGATGATGGTTATACAAGTCTGGGAACTCTGTGCTAAGGATACGAAACAACACACAAGGAAACTTACATTTCAGCTAAGAAGCAAATTATAATTTGTCTTGCATGCTAGAGAACTTCAAAGACTTTGCTGATTCTTACACCAACCACCATGATTTTTCAAGTGGAGCTGAAGGTTCAAATTTGGTTTGATGAACCCCTTGCTTCTTGGCTAGGAAAGAAACAAAATTGCCAACCAGGCAAGTTACATAGGCAAAGCTCCCTTCCAAATGTTCTTCAGGAGAGAAACCATGGGACAGCCAACAAAGCATCAATTCTTTAGTGAAAAGCTGGGACACTGGTATCCTGAGAGAGCTATCTGCAACTGCTGTCTATCAGGTATCAGGTAATAAGTGTTCTCGAGAATTCCATGTGTGGTTGCCTCATGAAAGAGTGGAGGTTTGCCTGATTGAGCTTGAGGGTTTCGCATGAAAAGCAATGAGAACAAAGAACACATAGGAGAGATATTGAAGCTGACACACAATTATTGTAAACATTTTCACTTTCAAAATGAAATACTTCATTTTTAAAAATAATAAATTTCCTGCCAAGAGTACCTAGATTAAAGACACCAAAACAGCATAAATGGCATTTAATGTACTGGATCACCTTCTGCACCATGACTTCCCATTATCAATTTCACCAGAGAAGACCCACAGAACCAAAAGCAGGAGTCACAATACTTTGTGAGACCCCTGTATAGTGATATAAGGATTTCACTAAAATGCAATACTTATTTAAGTCCCATAATTTACTCGTGGGACACTCCCTTGGCTTCTGTACAACAGGTATTATGGAAGGTTCATAACTGGCTCATTATTAAGGTAAGAGTAACCCCGTTGCAAAACAAGGATGTCAGAATCCTTCTCACAGATGGCTTCAAGAAGATACCCAAATCTTCTCCAGTATGTGATGACTGTCTCCAAAAGGACTAGAAATTCAGGTACCTCTAAGTCAAGACAAACCATATTTTTTCTATTTTGTGATCTTCACTTCTTCAACTGGCCTCCAATCTGGGCAACCTGGTTCCTCTCATCTTTGATTCTTTCAGACAAGGTCTTTCTAACCTTTCTGTATTTAGAACAAGTCGCATTTATATTATCTACTAAATCTGTTTTTGGGCTTCCCTGGTGGCTCAATCAGTAAGAAATCTGCTTACAATGCAGGAGACCCACCTAAATGCCGGAGACCTAGGTTCAACCTCTGGATCAAGAAGATTCTTTGGAGAAGGATATGGCAACCCACTCCAATCCTTGCCTGAAGAATTCCATGGACAGAGGAGCCTGGTGGGCTACAGTCCATGAGTTCGCAAGAATCAGACACAATTAAGCAACTAAGCCACCACCAAATCTGTTTTTGACTGGATCAACATTTAAATATGCTGACTACACTACACCCTTCAAATTTTTACTGTTATATTTGTTCTAATATAACAGGCATAACTGCATTTTACTTGAGGTCCTGTGTTTAAAAATAGGGAAAAATGATACAAAGGTAGTTAAATCTTTCAGAGTTCTTCTTTTTATGATATGGAATTAGTATACACACCTGCTTATTCTAGAGAAAGTGCTGGAGATCTTTGTATAATGAAGGGACACAAACAATGCATCAGGCTTGCTTCTTGACTAGCCACCTGTAGAAACTGTTAGGATGCAACATTAAGTCAGAATCTACTTCCATATAAGTTTTTGATAAGAGATCCCTAGTATCATATTTATTTATTGAAATTTGCAGATTTATTCTAGTGTCAAAGCACTTGATGATAGAGTCACACTGTACCAATAATTGCTAAAACTTCACCTTTTTGTCAAATGTTGATGGTGATCAAACAATTCTGTGTTGCAACAACACTAAATGCAAGACAAATGCTAAGCTTAATTATAGTGTCTCTCAATTTTATGAATGTGATGACATTTTATAGTTTTATTCTGTATGTGAAGTTTGAGACAAATATTTAAGAAGTTTTGCTGAGGTTTCACTTATGTGAGGCCTTTAAAGCAATATTAGGTTAAAAATAAATTCCAAACTTCTCTCAACCTAAGTATTACTTGAATTTGAGAAATTTTAAACTTATAAGAGTCTACTGTTCCAATTTCTTAAGATTCAGAGATTTATGAGCTTATGCTGTATTTCCTTCAATTAGATGCATTATTCAACACGAAGGTAGGTTTAAAAACAGAGAGAGATAGCACCAAGAATGGGCATGAAGAAGAAGCTGCCTTATGGTGGGGTAACACCAGTCAGAAGACTTGGATTCTAATCTTTATTCTGTTATTAACTAGTTGAACTTAGGCAAATATTCTGTTACTAACTAGCTGAACTTAGGCAAATATTAACTAGTTGAATTTAAGCAAATTGGAAGGAAATACAGGAGAATACATGTATATTTTTAAGGCAACAAAGTCCTTTCTAAACAAGACAGAAAACCCAGAAGACATAAGGGAAAAAAACAACATAAAAAGTTATAAGAGAAGACAGACGGGAAGAAAATATTTGCTATGTAGAGAACAAAAGTCTCCTTCAAATCAATAACAAACAATCCACTATAATAAGGTAAAAGAATAATGAGCAAGAGAAAAAGTGATCAAAGAATATGAAAAGTGACTAATCTTATGAGCAATTTCTCATTATATAAGAAAAAAATCAAACAACTGGTGTTAAGCAGTTTTGACAATGGAATGGGGAAACAGGCATTTTTATCACTATACATCTGAAAACAAACAACTGAAACATTTTCATAGGTCAATTTGGCAACATCTACTAATATGTTCCTGGAGAAGGAAATGGCAACCCACTCCAGTATTCTTGCCTGGAAAATCCCATGGACTGAGGACCCTTGTAGGCTACAGTCCATGGGGTCACAAAGAGTCAGACATGACTGAGCGACTTCACTTCACTTCACTAATATGTTAAAGATTATGACAACTAATCATAACCTTTGATAAACAATATTAATTCTATTAATTAATTAATACAGAAATACTTACAGATGTGGACAAATATATATATATATATATATTTTAATGTTGCTCAGTCATGTCCAACTCTTTGCGACCCCAAGGACTGTAGCCTGCCAGGCATCTCTGTCCATGGAATTCTCCAGGCAAGAATACTGGAATGGGTAGCCATTCCCTTCTCCAGGGGATCTTCCTGACCCAGGAATCGAACCTGGGTCTTCTGCATTGCAGGCAGATTCTTTACCATCTGATCCACCAGGGAAGCCAATGATATTATAGAGACAAATTTAAAACAACTTAAATATTCACAAATAGAATGACTAAATACATTTTAATACTTCCATATGAACTATGAAACACAATGCCTCTTGAAAAGAATGAGGTTTTTCTATATGGACTCTTAAGGGCATTCTTGAAGATATGAAGTTTTAAAAAGTCACATAATAGAACAGATTATAGAAAATAATTTCATTCATTCCATTTGTAAAACTCATGTAAATATTGGTCTGTGTGCATGAAAATGAATAGGAAAATACTCAAAAAGAAATATTACAAGCAACTAACAGAGAGTAAAGGAATTCCTAAAAGAAGGAAAAGTGAAAGGGAATTTTTTTCAGTTACTTTATATTCTCCTATCCCATTTCAAAAATTGCAATATGAACATATACCTTTTCTCATTAAAAATTTTTATGAAAAAAAACAGAATTAGCAATGCGTAATATTTTTATTAACATAGCTCCCACCTTATACAGAACTATTTGGTCAGGTAATAGACTAGCAGAGTTACAAAGTCTTAAGTCTAGAGCTATGTTTTGTTACTCACTCATTTCTTTTCCTTATTTTTCATATTTATCTAAATAGCTCTAGTTTTTATAAAGGTCAGGCTAATACAAAAGCACTGAAAATTTTATAAGAGTAAAATGTTGAACTGTGAGTCTGCTTATACCTGTTCTTTTCAATGAATATATTAATACAATCCTAAAGTTGGCTCTCAAGTATTCTGCTTCATTGACTATGCTAAAGCCTTTGACTGTGTGAATCACAACAAACTGGAAAATTCTTAAAGAGATGGGAATACCAAACCACCTTGCCTGACTTCTGAAAAACCTGTATGCAGATCTAGAAACAACAGTTAGAACTGGACATGGAACAACCGACTGGTTCCAAGTTGGGAAAGGAGTACATTAAGGCTGTATATTGCACCCTGCTTTCTTAACTTATATGCAGAGTACATCATATGAAATGCTAGGTTGAATGAATCACAAGCTGGAATCAAGACTGCCAAGAAAAATATCAACAACCTCAGATATGCAGATGATATCACTCTTAACAGCAGAAAGAAAAAAGGAACTAAAGAGTCTTGATGAAGATGAAAGATAGAGTGGAAAGAATGGCTTAAAACACAACATTCAAAAAACTAAGATTATGGCATCCAGTCCCATCAATTCATGGCAAATAGATGAGGAAAACTGGAAACAGTGGCAGATTTTATTTTCTTGGGCTCCAAAATCTCTGTAGATAATAACTGCAGCCATGAAATTAAAAGAGGCTTGCTCCTTGGAAGAAAAGCTATGACCAACCTAGACAGAATATTAAAAAGCAGAGACATCACCTTGCTGACAAATGTCCGTATATTCAAAGCTATGGTTTTTACAGTAGTCATGTTCAAATGTGAGAGCTGAACTTCATAAAGGTTGAGTGCTGAAGAACTGATGCTTTCGAACTACAGGGCTGGAGAAGACTCGAGAGTCCCTTGGACTGCAAGGAGATCAAACCAATCAATCCTAAAGGAAATCAACACTGAATATTCATTGGAAGGGCTGATGCTGAAGCAGAAGCTGAAGCTCCAATACTTTGGCTACCTGATGGGAAAAACCAACACACTGGAAAAGATCCTAATGCTGGGAAAGACTGAGGGCAGGAGGAGAAGGGGATGACAGAGGATGAGATGGTTAGATGATATCATCGACTCGACGGACGTAAGTCTGAGCAAACTCTAGAAGATAGTGATGGACAGGGAAGCCTGGCGTGCTGCAGTCCATGGGGTTGCAACACAACTTAGCAACTGAACAACAATGACAGTTGGCTCTCAGGTATTCATGTGCATTCCCCATCCATGAATTTAACCAACCAGGGATCACATACGAAGTTGAAGATCTGCAGTTGGCTGAGTCCACAGATGAGGAATCCTCAGATACAGGAGGGCAGACTGTGGAACTTCAGCCTCAAGGGATTTTGATATCCAAGGCTGGTCCTGGATACAAACCCAGGCATATACTAAGGGAGGACTATATACACAAATCCAACCTTTAAAGCTGTCCTTGGATATAGGCATGATCTATTAATAAAAGCCTGTAATTTTCCCATGAGGATGCAATAACTCCGGAGAGGTACCACTGCCACATGATGCTCTAGGGCAGTGATGCTCTGGGGCAGACATCAACTCTGAATCACATGACACTGGGGGCTCTGCATAGCAAGAACACAATTTGAACCTGATGTCCAATCTTCCATGAAGTTCAAAGTTCTTGCTCTGGAAGGGAAAGAGCATTTTTAAACTCAGTTTCTAGGCCCCTGGAGCACTTTTGCTGCTTATTTTGGGAGTGATCTAAGCAAAATCACATCAAGCTTTCCATGCCTTGGTATCTATCCTATTGTTGAAATGATACCAGTGTTTGTCTCACAGAGCCTGGACCCAAAGCTAATTTTATGTGATTGTAAAATTCTTAACTGCTACACCAGAGAGAATGTATGATGCTTCCTACCTCCTGGTATACATGTTTCAGATTTTGAAATCATGATGATGATGATAATCATAGCAAAGACCATAGTTTCTTATAAATTATCTCTTTTTAATATTTTCTCAAAAATGGAGGAAAAAGCAAAAACTGCAGAAATTCAATTTGCATATGGATAACAACATACTGCCAAGAAAATCCCAGGACATAAATAAATTATTAAGATATTGCTGATAACAAGATATTTAATTAGCACTAAGGGAAAAAAGAGAGAGAGAGAACCTGAATAAACGCATTACTGTACCTGTACTTTCTATGAGAAGGGTGGGATTAAAAAAAATCTAATGCGAATTTTTCAAATTGCTATTTATTCTGGCATCTCTCTGCTGTCTCTCCCAGCTAAGTCTCAGATAAAGAGATGTCCCAGAGAACAGGCCAAAAAGCTGACTTACATTAAACAGCGCTGGTTTGCAGGTTATTTCAGGAAAAGTTCAGATTAAGAAAAGATAGTTATAAAAAAAAAGAAAAATGTGGAGATACAGTATTTGCCTAATCATGTAAAAGTATAAATGCTAATTAAAATTAATATTAATTGAGAAATAAATCTCACCTCCCTCATGAGAGCAGCCGAATTGCTGGAAGAAAAAGACAACTACCAATTCTATTGCCTTCCAGAACCTTCTCTATTCTCTGAAGTCAGCTTCTCTCAGAATTCCTTCAGGAATTCTGCACAAGGGAAAAGTGAAGATATGGGTTCACTGAAAGTCCTTACTTAAAAAAGTTCTTACTAACAGCTCTGTGATTCCCCTTATTTCAAGATGAAAAAGAATCCCCACATTTACCATGTATCTCGTACTAAGTCCCAGACTATTACATGTACTATCTCAGTAGATTCCTCTTATCTCCTGCCTATTTTCATTCCCATGCAAACAGAAAACCTCTTACAAAGTACAACTTAAAACAACAATAATACATAAACAACTCTTTCAGTTCAGTCGTTCAGTTGTGTCCGACTCTTTGCAATCCCATGAACCCCAGCACACCAGGCCTCCCTGTCCATCACGAACTCCCGGAGTCTACCCAAACCCATGTCCACTGAGTTGGTGATGCCATCCAACCATCTCATCCTCTGTCATCCCCTTCCCCTCCTGCCCTCAATTTTTTCCAGCATCAGGGTTTTTTCAAATGAGTCAGCTCTTCGCATGAGGTGGCCAAAGGATTGGAGTTTCAGCTTCAACATCAGTTCTTCCAATGAACACCCAGGACTGATCTCCTTTAGGATGGACTGGTTGGATCTCCTTGCAGTCCAAGGGACTCTCAAGAGTCTTCTCCAAAACCACAGTGCAAAAGCATCAATTCTTCAGCACTCAGCTTTCTTTATAGTCCAACTCTCACATCCATACATGACCCCTGGAAAAACCACAGCATTGACTAGACAGACCTTTGTTGGCAAAGTAATGTTTCTGCTTTTTAATATGCTGTCTAGGTTGGTCATAACTTTTCTTCCAAGGAGTAAGCGTCTTTTAATTCCATGGTTGCAGTCACCATCTGCAGTGATTTTGGAGCCCCCCAAAATAAAGTCAGCCACTGTTTCCACAGTTTCTCCATCTATTTGCTATGAAGTGATGAGACCAGATACCATGATCTTTGTTTTCTGAATGTTGGGCTTTAAGCCAACTTTTTCACTCTCCTCTTTCACTTTCATCAAGAGGCTCTTTAGTTCTTCTTCACTTTCTGCCATGATGGTGGTGTCCTTTGCATAACTGAGGTTATTGATATTTCTCCCAGAAATCTTGATTCCAGCTTGTGCTTCATCCAGCCAAGTGTTTCTCATGATGTACTCTGCATATAAGTTAAATAAGCAGGGTGACAATATACAGCCTTGATGTAGTCCATTTCCTATCTGGAACCAACCAGTCCGTTGTTCCAACAACTCTTTAAGTTACAAATTTTTATCCCTATCTTGCAAAGGGCTCAGAGAACCTGTCAACTGTTGAAGGTCATTACATAGCTACCAATTGATTGCACCTGAAACTGAACCCATGTCCTGAAATACTGCATTTCCATTATACCACAGTGAGTTCACCCCAAGAGTGGCATACTGTCTGAAGACAAGTATTAATTTTAGAGACAACCAAAATATATTAAGAAAAGGTGGCAAGAATATACAGACGAACTGTACAAAAAAGATCTATACAACCCAGTCACAATAGTGTGATCACTCACACTCACCAAGAGCCAGACATCCTGGAATGTGAAGTCAAGTGGGCCTCAGGAATCTCACTACAAACAAAGCTAGTGGAGATGATGGAATTCCAGTTGAGCTGTTTCAAATCCTAAAAGATGATGCTGTGAAAGTGCTGCACTCAATATGTCAGCAAATTTGGAAAACTCAGCAGTGGCCACAGGACTGGAAAAGGTCCGTTTTCATTCCAATCCCAAAGAAAGGCAATGCCAAAGAATGCTCAAACTACCGCACAATTGCACTCATCTCACACGCTAGTATAGTAATGCTCAAAATTCTCCAAGCCAGATTTCAGCAATATGTGAACCGTGAACTTCCAGATGTTCAAGTTGGCTTTAGAAAAGGCAGAGGAATCAGAGATTAAATTGCCAACATCCGCTGGATCATCAAAAAAGCAAAAGAGTTCCAAAAAGACATCTATTTCTGCTTTATTGACTATGCCAAAGCCTTTGACTGTGTGGATCACAATAAACTGGAAAATTCTTAAAGAGATGGGAATAACAGACCACCAGACCTGCCTCTTGAGAAATCTGTATGCAGGTAAGGAAGCAACAGTTAGAAGTGGACATGGAACAACAGAGTGGTTCCAAATAGGAAAAGGAGTAAGTCAAGGCTGTGTATTGTCACCCTGCTGATTTAATTTATATGCAGAGTACATCATGAAAAACGCTGGGCTGGATGAAGCACAAGCTGGAATCAAGATTGCTGGGAGAAATATCAGTAACCTCAGATATGCAGATGATACCACCCTTATGGCAGAAAGTGAAGAACTAAAGAGCCTCTTGATGAAAGTGAAAGAGGAGAGTGAAAAAGTTGGCTTTAAGCTCAACATTTAGAAAACTAAGATCATGGCATCTGGTCCCATCACTTCATGGCAATTAGATGGGGAAAAACAGTGGAAAAAGTGGCTGACTTTATTTTGGGGGGCTCCAAAATCACTGCAGATGGTGACTGCAACCATGAAATTAAAAGACGCTTACTCCTTGGAAGGAAAGTTATGACCAACCTAGACAGCATATTAAAAAGCAGAGACATTACTTTGCCAACGAAGGTCCGTCTAGTCAAGGTTATGCTTTTTCCAGTGGTCATGTATGGATGTGAGAGTTGGACTATAAAGAAAGCTGAGTGCTGAAGAATGGATCTTTTGAACTGTGGTTTTGGAGAAGACTCTTGAGAGTCCCTTGGACTGCAGGGAGATCCAACCAGTCCATCCTAAAGGAGATCAGTCCTGGGTGTTCATTGGAAGAACTGATGTTGAAGCTGAAACTCCAATCCTTTGGCCACCTCATGCGAAGAGCTGACTCATTTGAAAAAACCCTGATGCTGGAAAAAATTGAGGGCAGGAGGGGAAGGGGATGACAGAGGATGAGATGGTTGGATGGCATCACCGACTCAATGGACATGGGTTTGGGTAGACTCCAGGAGTTGGTGATGGACAGGGAGGCCTGGTGTGCTGGGATTCATGGGGTTGCAAAGAGTCGGACATGACTGAGCGACTGAACCGAATTGAACTGAAGAAAGCACAATGAATAAAATTATACTTTAAAAGTTAATTGAACACATTTTCATGTACCTAGAATGTGTTTGTATTATTAAAGTGAGTGATCAAAGTGGGTAATACAATTTATAATAATATTAATTATCATCATAAAACACAATTATAAAGTATTGAAGCAGTTTCTTGTGTGGTTCATTAGGCCCAACCAAAGAGGAGTGTTCCCCAAATTGATCTGAAGATTGGCATTTGTCTGATGGGTGTTCTGATAAAGTGATCATTTCAAAGGATAGTTGCTTGTTTCTATAAGTGTGGATAGAGTGGCAATGGAAATCAATGTTCTCGACTTCCTATTTTACCCCATGCATTGTCACACACTATAATAGTTACATGTGATATATAATTCAAATATAAATCTGTGATGTAACATATATATTTATACAGTGGCATGATCTACATCTTAATGTATTTCATGGAGTCATTATAAAGACTCATTAAGGACTTAAAAAAAGAATTAAGTTGAAAAATACAGACATAATAATATGTTTACCTATCTGGTGTCAAATAATTTTTCACTGTTTTCTCCCATTAAATTGAATAAATCAAATAAATATCAAATTATTATCAAAAAACAGATGTCTAAAATGTAATCATTGTTTTTTGTTTATTATAAGATACTCTCAAGACACCACATTATAACAACATGAATTTTGTCAACTCAAAATTGCACATATTTTTTTTGCCATCTAAAAAATGAAAAGAATACAAATAGAATATAGGGAGAGAAAAGACAGCTTTTAGAATGGGAGAAAATAATAGTAAATGAAGCAATTGACAAAGAATTAATCTCAAAAATATATACGCAGCTCCTGCAGCTCAATTCCAGAAAAATAAACGACCTAATCAAAAAATGGGCCAAAGAACTAAACAGACATTTCTCCAAAGAAGACACACTGATGATAACAAACATGAAAAGATGCTCAACATCACTCATTATCAGAGAAATGCAAATCAAAACCACAATGAGGTACCATCTCACACCAGTCAGAATGGCTACTATCAAAAAGTTTACAAACAATAAATGCTGGAGAGGGTAGAAAAAAAGGAACCCTCTTACACTGCTGGTGGGAATGCAAACTAGTACAGCCACTATGGAGAAGTGTGGAGATTCCTTAAAAAACTGGAAATAGAATTGCCATACAACCCAGCAACCCCACTGCTGGGCATACACACCAAGGAAACCAGAATTGAAAGAGACATGTGTACCCCAATGTTCATTGCAGCACTGTTTACAAAAGCCAGGACATAGAAGCAACCTAGATGTCCATTGGCAGATGAATGGATAAGAAAGCTCTGGTATGTATACACAATGGAATATTATTCAGCCACTAAAAAGACTGCATTTGAATCAGTTCTAATGAAGCGGATGAAACTGGAGCCTATTATACAGAGTGAAATAAGTCAGAAAGAAAAACATTAATACAGTATACTAACACATATATATGGAATTTAGAAAGATGGTAACGATGACCCTATATGCAAGACAGCAAAAGAGACACAGATGTAAAGAACAGTCTTTTGGACTCTGTGGGAGAAGGTGAGGGTGGGATGATTTGAGAGAATAGCATTGAAACATGTATATTATCATATGTGAAACAGATCGCCACTCCAGGTTGGATGCATGAGGCAGGGTGCTCAGGGCTGGTGCACTGGGATGACCCCGAGGGATGGGATGGGGAGGGAGGTGAGAGGGGGTTCAGGATGGGGGACACAGGTACACCCATGGCCGATTCATGTCAATGTATCGCAAAAACCACTACAATATTGTAAAGTAATTAGCCTCCAATTAAAATAAATTAATTAATTTTAAAAAAAGAATACAGGGAGAATTATTACCTGTTTTAGTCAATTAATGGACATTGTGTAGTTTAAATTCACTAAAAGTACTTAGGACATTTAAAAAACAATGCATAAAAAAAAAAAAAAAAAGATCCAGCCAAGGAAATTAAGTGTCAGTGTGAGAAAAAGAAATGTTACAGATGTAAAAAATTTTTTCATGAAGAAGGAAAAACTGTTGTTGTCCACAAAATCAGAAGGCAAAGTCTATGATTTTTTTTTTAGCTGCTGTTTTCTCTTCTCTCTCTCTTAGGGGGACATTTTGCCCCTTCTGGTGTAACTGTTCTTGTGGTTGGGTCAAATGTATGAGACTAGAAAAGGGCATAAGAAGTTCAAAGTCAGGACTCTCTTCATCAAAAAGAGAGATCAGTCTACCATCCCCTTGAATTCTGCTCCTTTTTCACCCCTAAAAAGAGAAGCCAATGGAGAACTGCTTCCTAAATTGATTTAAATTATGAGATACCTTAAAGAAGTTCTTCAACCTTCTCTCCACAAAGAATATTTAATGGGGCTCTGCTAAAAACTCATAATTACTAGTTCTTTGCCAGAAGGCAGATGAAACAATTACAGAGAAGAGTTTAATAAATTGGCTCTCAAACTATCCTCTGCCTAGAGATTTGCAGCAGATTATAAAGTATTTTGGAAGTCATGCAGGGAGGCTTAGATCCTGGGTAACTGAAAGTTTTTGATCAATGGAGGTAGAAGGAGTTTTTAATTCTAATTGGTAGTAGACTACTTTGGTCATACTGAATCTTGAAGAAGGTCTTACATATGGTTCTATTCTTAGCCTGGAAAGTGAAGGAGAGGAATGAGTCAAAAATGTCTTTGTGGAATAGACTGCCCTACAAAGGGGAGAAACCAGCAATGAGGAAATTTAGGCAGATGCATTAAAAATCTTGACTTCAGTTTTATCACGTATTGAGAAAATATGAAAGATGTTTGAAAGGAAAAAAAAATCAACATAACTGAGAAAGATGATCTATGGAGTATTCTGAGTTTCAATAAATTATACAATGAAAATCGCAGTACTTTCCTTGTTACTGAATTATTTTTATATCTTTTAAAGTCTAATGAATAGTAATTTTAAAGCGAGAATAGTCACCATAGGAAAACTGTGTCCAAAATGTGAAAGAAAGATAGTAGAGATGGAGAGAGAAGTTTATGGGCTGACCAAACACCTAATAGCTTCAGGTTTTGTTTTAGATGGTTAGTTTGTTTCAGGTTTTTTTTTAACTTTTTATTTTGTATTGTGGTATAGCCAGTTACAATGTTGTGATAACTTCAGGTGAACAGGAAAGGGACTCAGCCATACATACATACATAACATACATACATAACACGGAACCAGTAGTTTTAGTTTTTAATTCTAATTGGTAGTATACTACTTTGGTCATACTGAATCTTGAAGAAGGTCTTACATATGGTTCTATTCTTATCCTGGAAAGTGAAGGAGAGGAATGAGTCAAAAATGTCTTCAAGAAAACTACAGAAATCCTTTCATAATGTGATGCTGGTTTAGGTGGGAAAATGATAACCTGAGTTTTAGGGAGTGGTGAGAAATACCCACAGCAATGCCCAGATCAATAATGATATAGCAGAAAATACAGATCTGGAATGTGGGATAGCAGTTAGGACAGGAATTTCTGATTTTAACATCACTAGCATAGAAGTAATATTTGAAGCGATAAGAATAAAACTCAAAATCAATTGAAATGTGGCATGACTCTATTTTTATTAAGTTATTAAGGTGGAATGGGAGTAGAAAAATGCTACCCAAGGGCAGAGACAGCAAGAAGGGCCATTGAGACAGTCCCTGCCTGTCCCAGCCGACCACAAGATACTGGCTGGTGTGAGCAGCCATTAAGTAGGACTTCAGGCAAATTATTCAGCTCTCTTATAACTGGAAATTAACTGATGCCTGAATTTACTGTGAGTATTAAATGAAATATATGTAATACTGCTTTACATTTTAAAACCTACTGTGCAACCAAAGAGGCTTTCCAGGTGACACAATGGTAAAGAATCTGCCTGCCAATGCAGGAGACACATGACACATAGGTAGGATCCCTGGGTCAGGAAGATTCCCTGGAGGAGGAAATGGCAACCCATTCCAGTATTCTCGCCTGGAAAATTCCATGGACAGAGGAGCCTGGTGGGGGGCCACAGTCCATGGGATTGCAAACAGTCAGACATGACTGAGAGACGCAGCACATACAACCAAAATGTACATCAAATTTCAATTGCAGACTTAATGGAAGAATACCCCATTCTTATCACCCCTACATTCTCTGTTGCAATTTTCTTCCTTCCCAGAAATGCTCACAGTCTTCCCACAGTGGTGCTGTGAAGGTCTGCACCTTCTCATCTCTGGTCTCAGCTCCCAGACACATCTCATATCTTGATTTCCTTCCCAACAGTAACTTCCTCTCTTAAGTTCTACACTCTATTTTACCTACACTCCAATGGCTTCACTCTGCCCTCAGCCAGACTCACATTTTTGTCTCCAGAAAAGATAAAGGTAAGTTCTGAGTGCAACTTAACCATGTTTTAATTTAATTATACCAATATCTACTCTGCAATAACTATATTATGGATAAAGTTTCTCAGGATGGTGCCAGGTTCAAGAATCTGATCTGTCAGATTCTGAGTGTGTGTGTTTGTGTGTGTGTGTGATTTTTTGAATACTAACTCTCATTTTATACCCAGCCCTAAGTATTTCTCTCACAATGCATAAATGAACTTGAATGCCTTTTGGTTAATTTTTAGTGTCTCTTGGGCATTTTTATAACTTCCAGGAGAACTGGAAACATCCCATAAAATTCTAACTCTAAGACAGCACAGTATCCAGGGAAACAGTGCCAGAAGCTTTGGAACCACCAAGAGCTGGATTCACAACCCAATCCAGCCCAGAACACATAAGCAGCAAAAATTTGAGCATATTACATAACCTCTGGGGATTTAGTGAGCTATCATAGGCAAAGTACTATTACCCAGCACCTGGTGTCAAGTAGAAGCTGAATAAATACCAGTTGAGCAAATGAACATCAGCATCCCTCCCAACCATTCCATCACAAAGTCCAACAGAACACTGAAGACACGGACATGTCCATTACATGGAAGGGGTCTTACAGGGTCTGGTTTAGCGGTAGCTTAACAAAACTTGTCAATTTATTGATTGCAACAAGTGATTTCTAAAGGTTAACATATCATTTTTTAAAGATGTCATTATTATTTGTAATAAAAATATTTAATATAATTTTATAATTTAATTTCTTGAGCCATAGAATAGTTTAAGTATCTCATTCTAGCCAGGGGTTGAATCTACTTTTTAATATCGGAAAGTATTTATGTCTTTAAAATAACAATGAAAAACTAACCTCTGCATGGTTCCTATGCTATCACACTGAAGAGTCAACTTTTTTCCATGTGAATTTTCTACTGTCCCTTCTGGCTAACTAGTTAATTAGATAACTCTGTAAGACTAGGAACCTGATCCTTTTAATGTTAACTTTGATTACTTTTCTTTATTTACTTGCCTATTTATCTCTCCCTTCTAACTCAGGTCTTTCAAAAGCTGACATGGAAAGTTTTCAGCCTGTCCCTTGGAGGGTAAATACTGCAACTTCTAGGAAATGCTACTGGAGATAAGCTTTGATTCAAAATTTCTGGCAAAAACTTCTTTCTTTAATATTTTGTTTTCTTCCCTTTTTTTTGTTTTAAATCTTTCTATCACCTAGAATGTATCTTATCCTTTGGTAAGTTTTTCAAATATAAAAAATCTTGCTAAGTTAATCAATATGCCTGAAGAGCAGTAATCAGAAACATACGCAAGCTTCCAGGGGTTTTGTAGTAATCATCTTAGTATCTGGAGGGGATCTAACATTCCAGAAACTTCATTCCTTTTGTAGGTGTGTTAATCCTTGAGTCTTCAGATCAGATAACCAGTAACGCTGATATTTCCCAACCATGAAAGAATTTATTTGAGTGTTATTGGATAGTTAATAAAGAACACTAAAGCAAAGTTTAAAGTTTCAGTACATGGTACCTATTAAAAAATTAACGAAGCCCCTACTGTGAGATTCTACTGTGCTATTACTATCATTTGAAATTTTGTTAGATTCCTAAAATCAGATCGCCCACAACAGACAATGGTAAACACAGTACTTGAATTTCACTTTCCAAATCTTACTGAACATCAATTTCCAAATCTGTAAAACGGGGATAATTATTCAAGTCCATAGGTCTGCTGTAAGGGTGAGATAGAAGCCTAGCACAAGCTGACACAGTACAGTACCTGGCGCCTAGTAGGTTCTCTTCCCTACTCCATTCTGTTTATACATATCTGTACAAAACCATACAGGATTAACTGAAACAGAGCTGTATAAAAGCAGTCAGTTTAACCTAGATTTTTGTGCAGATACTGATGGTATAGACATAATACAATTAGTAGCAGCACTAGTCACAAAGGCCAAGACATGGAAACAACATAAATGTCCATCAACAGATGAATGGATAATGATGTGGTACATATATACAATGGAATACTATTCAACCATAAAAAGAATGAAATAATGTCATTTGCAGCAACATGGATGCGTCTAGAAAATATCATACTAAGTCAGTCAGAAAGACAAATACCACATGATATCACTTATATGCGTAATCTAAAATATGACACAAATGAACCTATCTATGAAACAGAAACAGAATCAGGGACACAGAGAATAGACTTGTGTTTTCCCAGGGGGTGGCTAGGTTGGACAGGGTTGCATTGTGAATTTGACATTAGCAGATGCAAACGGGTATATATAGAATGGATAAACAACAAGGTGCTACACTATACAGCACAGGAAACTATATTCAATATCCTGTGATAAACCATACAAAAAAGAATATGAAAAAGACTGTGTGTGTGTGCGTGTATGTGTGTGTGTGTGTGTGTGTGTGTGTGTATAACAGACTCACTTTGCTGTAGAGCAGTTAAGTGACACAAAATTGTAAATCAACTACACTTTTAAAAAATTGGGTATAAGCTAGGAAAGTGAATAGCTGGTAATCTTAAAGAGGATTGTAATATGACTATTCAGTTAAGAGTTTATATGAGGGCTTCCCTGGTGGCTCAGTGGTAAAGAATGCCAATGCAGGAGACAGAGGTTTGATCCCTGATCTAGGAAGATCCCACATGCCGCAGAGCAGCTAAGCCCGTGTGCCACAATTATTGAGCCTGCGCTCTTGAGTGCAGGAGTGTCAACTACTGAAACCCACACGCCCTAGAGCCTATGCTCTGCAATAAAAGAAGCCACCACAATGAGAAGCCCACTCGCCACAACTAGAGTAGCCCGTGCTCGTTGCAACTAGGGAAAGTCTGCATGCAACAACAAAGACCTAGCACAGCCAAAATTAAGTAATTTTTTTTTAAAGAGTTTATACCAAGAGAGAAACACTGGTATACTGAGTAATCAACATCGGGATTTATCAACATCAAATGGGCACTCATTATTGCTTTAAAATCTTACTATACCCAAAAGTCTCAATCCTGTGCTTCCCAATTACTATTTCCTACCTTCTGTAACATAATCAAACTCAAACTTCTCTTCTTCACCCTTAGCTGATGAATTTCAAAGGCAAGTAGAAACCATCAGAAGGAAACTCTCTCATCTTCCTGGGAGTCAGTCTTGACCATCCTCTTCTTTCCCTGGCACAGGAAAGGAGCAGAGTCTTTCAAAATTCAGTCTCAGCACGTGCCCTACATCTCCATCCCCTCCTGCATTCTTAGGGGCCTCATTCCATTCATTATTCCTTTTCAATGTGATATCGGTTATATTTCCCTTTTACTGGATTAATTTTCAGAGCAGTCAACTTTGCCCTATTATCTTCCATCCAAGACAACCCAAATCCAAACAAAAAATATTCTATCATCCCTTTTCAGCTCCTGCCCTGTCTATCTACACCCTCTACCCAGTCAAACTTCATAAAGAAGGGACTATTTATATTGTCATCTTCTTTACCTCCCATTGACTCTTCAACATACTAAATCTGGATTCCACTTTCAACATAAGATAAAAACTGCTCTGCAGCCCGTAACTAGTAACTTCTATATTCTGCATACAGAATACTGTTCTGTAACCAGCAACAACCAATGGAAACTTTTCAGTCTTTATTTGACTTCTCAACAGCATATGACAAAACTAACCACTCCCTGAGACACTGTCGTCACTGATTTTCAAGACCCCACACTCTTCTGGTTTTCTGTCTCCTCCTTAGAGGTTCCTTCTCAGTCTTCTTTGCCAGCTAGCGTTTCTACCCAGCCTCATACTTTTTTTGTTTTTACTGCTCAATGATTTTTTTTTATTACTTTGTTATTGTTATATTATCCTATGCTTTATTAAGGTATAATTGACAAATATCTACCCAGCCTCTTAAGGCAGAAGGTATTTGGGATGTGCTTCTGCACTCTCTTGGTGTACTTTCTTGACTTGGCTTCAGAAAGTATTTACATATGGAATGATCACATATCTCTATTTACATTCCAAACCAAACTCTGAGCTCCAGACTCTTACATCTGCACATTTAATTCTTCCACTAGGATATTTTACAGGCATCCAAAAACATGTCCAAACCAATCTCTTGACCTTCCCCCCAAATCCATTTGAACTCTTCCCTCCTCAGGGGCTTTCCTTCATGTGAACACAACCATCCACCTCTTTACCAGGCTAAAACCTACTTATACTTTAGGCTTCCTCTTTAGGTTTCCTACTTTAAAGTGGCCTTCTTAAAACCTCTTAACTAAACTATCTTATAGAACCCAAATTTCCCTTCAGGGCACATGTGATTATTTATAACTACTTACCTATTTGTGATCTTTTTATTCAATTTTTACTTCTCTTGTTAGGTTAAAAGCACCTTATCAATTCCCTCACTTCTTCAAATCTGCTCAAAGTTTATCTTCTCAGTGAGCAAGGCCTTTCCTGCCCTCCTATATAGAATTTCAACCCTGCACTCACATCTCCCTTACTTTGTTCCAGACCCACCCCTTTCCCAGTACTTAATGTACTGCTAGTATTCCATATAATCTGCTTGTTATTGTTCAGTTGCTAAGTCATGTCCAACTCTTTGCAACACCATGGACTGCGGTGCATCAGGCTCCCCTGTCCTTCACTACCTCCCAGTTTGCTCACTGATGCCATCCAACAATGTTGGTGATGACATCCAACAATCTCATCCTGTCTCCCTCTTCTCTTCCTGCCCTCAGTCTTTCCCAGTATTAGGGTCTTTTCCAATGAGTCAGCTCTTCCCATCAGGTGACCAGAGAATTGGAGCTTCAGCCTCAGTCCTTCCAATGAATATTCAAGTTGATTTCTTTTAGGATTGACTGGTTTGATGTCCATGCTGTCCAAGGGACTCTCAAGAGTACTTTATAGCATCACAATTCGAAGGTATCAATTCTTCAGTGCCCAGCCTTCTTTATGATCCAACTGTCACATCTGTACATGACTACTGTAAAAAAAACCTAGCTTTGACTGTGTAGACTTTTGTTGGCAAAGTGATGTCTCCGCTTTTTAGTAACACTGTCTAGGGTTGTCATAGCTTTTCTTCCAAGGAGCAAGTGTCTTTTAATTTCATGACTGCAGTCACCATCTGCAGTGATTTTGAAGTCCAAGAAAATCAAATGTGTCACTGTTTCCACTCCCCCCGCCCCCCCATCTATTTGCCATGAAGTGATAGGACAGGCTGCCATGATCTTAGTTTTTTGAATGTTAAGTATCAACCTAGCTTTTTCACTCTTCTCTTTCACTGGAGAAGGGAATGGCAAACCATTCCAGTATTCTTGCTTCAAGAACCCAATGAACAGTATGAAAAGGTAAAAAAGATAAACTGCTTACTTATACTTGTTAAATTTTGTTTTTCTCCCTAGTCTAAAATGTAAGCTCCATAAAGATTTCTTGTCTCTTTTGTTCACTGATATGTTTCACATGCCTAGCACATGATAGGAACTCAAAAAATACCTACTGAATGAATGAGAAGCTGTGTCTGCTTTGCTCCATGCCATACTCCAAACTAATCAACTTATGTGGAATTAAAGTTCAGATAATATAAAATCTAAGATGAAAAACAGAGCATAACACTATAAATACAGTGGGATCTTGTATTTTCTGAATGAATGAATGTTGAATGAATGCTGAATGAATGTCAAATGAAAAAGGTATAATTTGTAATCTAGAAAGTGGCCCTCATCTATTTTATTTTTTTTTAACCACAAATAATCCCATCCTTTGTTCTTTTTCTTCATATTCTAAGAAGTTTTAAGAGATAATAATGTGAAGTGGAAGTTACAAGTGAGAACAGACATGTTCATCCTCTTCCCTGGTGTCAGGGGTGTCAGCTGATGTCTAGCACCTTCCAGGTACTCAGCAGGAGCTGAATTAAGTCATTTGGGAATGAATAAGCAGCCTACCAATAAATCTGTGCCATCAAAAGAAGGTAAGCACCAGAAGTAGTGGAAGAAGCTGGAGACTTGTAATCATCAAGATGGTGAGCTCTATTCCTGGTTCTACCAACTGACAATATCTGGGACTGTTTCTTCATCTGCTAAGAGAAGAGATGAAACTAGATAATCCACTTCCTCTAAAGCAGACTATCTACTAAAATGCAAGCTCCTTGGGAATTCCTTGGCTGGCGGTACACAGTCAGACTATAAAGAAGGCTGAGTGCCAAAGGATTAATGCTTTCGGACTGTGGTGCCGGGGAAGACTCTTGAAAGTCTCTTGGACAGCAAGAAGATCAAACCAGTCAATCCTAAAGGAAATAAACCCTGAATATTCATTGGAAGGACTGATGCTGAAGCTGAAGCTCTGATACTTTGGCCACCTGATGTGAAGAACTGACTCACTGGAAAAGACCCTGATGCTGGGAAATATTGAGGGCAGGAGGAGAAGTGGCCTACAGAGGATGAGATGCTTGGATGGCATCACCAGACACAATGGACATGAGTCTGAGCAAACTCAGGGAAATAGTGAAGGACAGGGAAGCCTGGCATTCCGCAGTCCATAGGCTCCCAAAGAGTTGGAAATGATTTAGCAACTCAACAACAACAAAACCAGTGGTTAGGGCTCTGCCCTTCCACTAGGGGACCAAGGAAGCAAGGGTTCAATACGTTGTGAGGAACTAAGAACCTGCAAGCAGCGGAGGGTGGGGGGTAGGTGGTGGGGGGACGGCGTGGGAAGTGAGCACCTTGAGGCCAGGAACTTCGTCTCTCTTGTTCACTGATGGGAAAACAAGGCCTACATCAGTATGTGCAGCATACAGTAGTCCCTCAAGAATCTGTGGGACCATCTTTAAAAATTCCTTCTACTGATAACATAAGGGAAAAAAATAACTTTCAGATATCTTAAATAAAATAAAGCATTCTTCTAGAGAAAACTATATACAGATCGTTAACATCTTAGAAATATCCTAGTGTGTGGTTTAAAAATGCAAATAAGAATTTGTACTCCTGGTGAGTTGGTTACCAGTTTTACATTTTCACTCTGACCACTTGGGTTCCTTAGTCTTATTTACATAAATTATCTTTTTTTTTTTTTTTTTTACTTAGAGGTGGATTTGAAACATTTAGCTCTGGGTGTGTGAACACCGAACTCCTGAGGAACTGTGTACTTACATTGTACAACTTCCTACCGGTTTCAGTCTTGTTTGGCAGTCCTTCCCAGCCATTATGTAGTTTCCGAGACAGAGCGACCTCTTCCCATTTCCCAGCCCTTCCTTCCTCACCCGTCCTCCGCCTTCACCCCCTCGAGCA
The DNA here is from genome assembly GCF_033118175.1 of Dama dama. Classification (NCBI taxonomy): domain Eukaryota; kingdom Metazoa; phylum Chordata; class Mammalia; order Artiodactyla; family Cervidae; genus Dama; species Dama dama. The sequence continues at coordinate 35,665,985 of NC_083708.1, read as the reverse complement.
TTCCGGGCTTCCCCCCCACCCCCACCCCTCGTCTGGCCCGACGCCGGGGGAGTCTGAGGAGACCCTGGCGCAGCCCTCAGCAACCGCCACCTCCGGCAGCGTCCCGCAAACTGCCTCCCCCTGCCAGTGACAAGGGCCTGCGGCTTTCCAACCTGCGCTAAAAATGCGCTTTCCTATTTAAAGAAAACGTTTTTCTACACTAAACTACCCGACTGCTCTCGGCGAGGGAATCTACGTGTTTACACTTGTTTTCTAGCCCCGATGCAGCTGAGGGAATTGATTGGCTCCGTCGCGCTCGCAACGCTCGGGGTCCCCCCACGCCCCGCCCGGGCCCCGCCCCCTCGCGCGGCCATCTGCTTCGCTGTCTGTCTCCCTGTCTCTCGCTCTGCATCTCTTTCCCTTCTACCACCTCCCTGCCCACCCTCTCGTTGGCTCCGCCCCTTCCCCCTCCCCCCGCCCTGGGCTCCGAATCGTCCCCGGCCGTTGTCAAGGAGACAGGCCGATACTAGGCAAATAGGCAATCGAGAAAGAAAAGGGGGGAAAGCTACACGGCAGCCTGGTAACAAAGGAGCAATAAAAGCAGCCCCCAAATGGAGGGCTAAGAACACGTCTGGAAAAAATCCGACAGCTAGCTAGCAATCACCCCAAGTTTAACCAGGAGGGGGATGCAGAAGAAAGGGGCATGATTCACGTTGGGGGTGGGTGGATATCAACGGTTTAAAAGAGCTATTGAGAATCGCCTGGATGGTGGTTTTTGAATCAACCAGTTTGCTTTTCGAGTTGGAACTCCGCTATTACAAGGGATTCGTATCCATCGCGGCGGCTGGGGTCCTGGGCCAGGCCAGCGGGCTCCCTTAAGGGTGATAACATGTTTGGCAAGATACACCTCGACGGAAACGCCTTAACGTCGGCTCTGGGGAGTATGACTTCGTGATGGAATAATGATGCATCTGAAGAAGTGGACAGTGAGAAGACTAAGCTTGTAAAGATCTGCAACTTGGTGACTTTCAAAGCAATACTTGCACAAAGAGTTATTGGCTTGAACCAACCGTCTTTTTCACTCTAGAGTGTGACCCATTTCCCTACAATGAGCAGAAAAATAAAACTGTTTGAGAATTCAGAGCCAGCACCAGGAGAAATGAACCATTCTTTCGACTGCTTCTCACCTCCATAAACGAAAGGTCATTCTTTTCAGGATCACTAAATGTAAACGAAAAAAGGTAGTCTGATTTGGACACGAGTGAAAACTTTGGGAGCAAAAATGTAGGTGGTAGGAGAATGCTTATAAGAATATGTATAAGTGTATGTATCCTTGATTTTTGCCCCTACCTTCTCCCCCTCCATTATTTAAATTAGCGCGCTGTCTTTCACGCACAAATAGCGTCTGGTATTTCCGCGACAAGAGGTGCAGTTGGAGATACCCTGGGTTTCCTTATAGAAGCTTTTTCTCTAACCCAAGTTAGGCTTGGAGCGTTCAGGGATCTTCTTGCTATTTCTCAATATGTAATTTCTCCTTAGAAATTGTAATAATCAATCCGGTTGTTCAGAATTTCATTGCTGCTGCCTCCCTTCCTTCTAGGAGCCCACTCGCTTGCTTGCACATTCACACACGTTCAGAAAAAGAGTCCATCTGATCCTTGCAGTAGACTGAAAAAGATTCATAGCGACGCGAATCTCATCCCAACTGTAAATATGGATTCGCACACTCTAGACTGTGTCTCATTTCACCATAGAGGAAAACCGTCATTTCATACAGTGATAAAATGCAAGCCTTTTCGACCTTTTGTTCATGATTCTCACTTTATATTGTTGTGTGTGTGTGTGTTGGGGGGGGAGGAATCACTAATAGGGGATGGGGGAGGGGCGAGGGTTGTTGAGCGCAGAGGCCAATCTCGAAATATTTTATTTCATGTCAGTGTGGGATAGAGAAGGGAGTGTGGCTTCGTCTGCTTGCTGGTTTTGCATTTTCCACATCTGGCCTACAGACCTAATTCTAACTCGCGATCTCTTTTGATGAAATTCGATCTTCTTGGTTTAAATACCTTTCGATTTGGGGCGATTTCACATTTGCAACAGTTAGAAGAACAAACCCTGTGCAAGATCTGTAAAACCTATATGGAATAGACACAGAAAGCATGCTGCACCCAAATCTCAACCATTGTCTTAAAAACTTGCGTACATACACACACAGACACATAAACACACGGAAAGATGGGGGAGGGGAGGGAGTGGAAGGAGACAGACACGGTTATAGACCGACTACAGCCAAAGCGAGTCAAGTTAACGCTTTCTCCGCCCTCATCCACAAGTACCCTCCCCCCGCGTTAATTAATTACAAACAAAGCAAGCCAATCCAGTACTGCATTATTATTTTCAAGCAGAGGGAGGCGAAAGGCATGTATTTTTTAATTGATTTATTTATTTGGAGGACATTAATTCTCGGTCTGAGGCTGATTTTCAAACCGTTTGCAAAGCGCGGCTCCATTGTTCGCCGGGCGCGCAGGCCCCGCCCCCTGCTTTGTGTGCGGCGCGCGGATTGGCCGGCGAGCGCGGGGGCCGCGTCAGCGCCCGCGAGCCCATTCATCTGTGCACTTGGGCGTTGGACCCCGCATCTTATTAGCAACCAGGGAGATTTCTCCATTTTCCTCTTGTCTACAGTGCGGCTACAAATCTGGGATTTTTTTATTACTTCTTTTTTTTAAAAAACTACACTTGGGCTCCTTTTTTTGTGCTCGACTTTTCCACCCTTTTCCCCTCCCTCCTGCGCTGCTGCTTTTTGATCTCTACGACTAAAATTTTTTTATCCGGCGTGTATTTAATCGGTTCTGTTCTGTCCTCTTCACCACCCCCACTCCCCCCTCCCTCCGGTGTGTGTGCTGCTGCTGCCGCCGCTGCTGCTGCCGCCGCTGCTGCCGCTTGCCCCGTCGTTACACCAACCCGAAGCTCTTTGTTCCCCCCTTGGATCTGTTGAGTTTCTTTGTTGAAGAAGCCAGCATGGGTGCCCAGTTCTCCAAGACCGCCGCGAAGGGAGAAGCCACCACGGAGAGGCCCGGGGAGGCGGCTGTGGCCTCGTCGCCTTCTAAAGCGAATGGGCAGGTAAATTCTACCTGTGGTTCTGGTCATTTATTTGGTGTCTTTCTCTAGTCCCGGCGCTTCCCCTTCCCTCCTTGGTCATGCCCGAGGCGCATTCGGCGGAGAGAAGCGTGGCCAGATTCCAGCCCGAAAGTTGAATGGAAAGCGATAGCCAAATTGTCAATTTCTCATAGGTGGGGTCTCCCCTGACTCCCAAAGTAATGGTTCCCAGAGAATCCTGGCGAATTCTTGTGTAGACGGGAGGAAAGAAGTGATAAATCGTTTAAAATGGCGTGTTTGGAGCTTGGCAGAACCTTACTAGCTAGGTGCTACCCCACACCCCCACCCCCAACCAGGTTGCATTTGTGCTTGGTGGGCACAAAGGTGTTTGGGTGGCTCTCGTGTTTGTTGTCGAGACTGGGTCGCCTTCAGGATTTCTGAACTGGTGTGATTGTGTTGGGGGGGGGGGGTGTAGAGAAGGTTGGGGGTGGGGGGGAGCGCAGTAGGGATGGCGGTGAAGAAAGGCTGAGGAGGGAAGGAGAGCTGTCTTATTGTATACCGAGGTGGCGTGACCTGGGTTCTTGGAAAGGTTGCTGGCTGGCTGGAGGTGGGCAGGTTTCACTACCTTTCGATGGGCTTTTCTCACTGTTCTAAGTCTTTATTCGTAGTTGTCTGTGGAATTACACACCCATCTGACTTTTAAATGGTCTCCCTAGGGTGGGAAGACTGTGGGTCCTTGAAGAACCTGTCCAGATGGTCAACAGGAGGCAGTTCGTGTGTTTCAGTCGAGATTGTTGGTGTGCGTGGCGCCTGGACCACTGCGGGGGCTGCCCCGCGCTGCCCGAACCCAGGCAGATGGCCACAGTTGGGTGGGCGCGAGAGGTCGGCCAAGGGTGGCTGCTTCACAAACACCGGGCAACCACCACGCCTCTTTTCCTAGAGCAGAGGCCGTGTTGCTTCGCCTGCCCTAACCTAATAGGAAAGGCAGGCTCTGCCAAGAGGCTTTGAACCCGTTAAAAATGCAAAATGAGCCGCCGGGGCGCGCCCGGGCTTCGCAGAATCATAGGCAAAGGTGGGCGTGGAAGCAGAGACAAGACCTCTGAAATAATGGTTTTCCCCCTGTCTCGTTGGTTTTATGCCGACCAGGATGCCACCTGAGCTTTGTTTGCGGACTCTGGGCTGCGCTATCCGGGCTCGGGGGCGCCTCGGCCAGCGGGCAGGGCCCGTCCGGGCAGGGCGGGGTGGCCCGGCGGCCCCGCCCCTCCGCGCCTGCCTGCGCCAAGCTCGGCTGGTGGAGGCGCAGCGCCCCCTGCCGACCCCAGGTCTTTGGGGCGTAGAGCCTTTGCGCGCGCAGTCCAGGCGCTTCGGGCTGGAACGCTGGGATCCCCCCTGGGAGTTCTTGGTGTTTTCAAGAGGCCTTTATTAGGGAGAAAGGGGGACGTGTAACCTAGGCACAGATCACTGGCTCTGGTTCTGTGTCTCCTTCCAACGGGCGTTTGGTGTATCATTTATTACATGACTCTTATCCTAAAGCCCGTGAGGCGAAGGTTGGAATGGGTTACCCTTTGCTTTCCACGTTCAGACTCGGCCCTCTTAAGGCCTTGGAATTTGTTGCTTGGTCGAGGCCCCCGCAGTGCCTTTAGGCACCCCAAACACCACTGCCCTCAGGTCTTCGAGGAACTCTCGTCTGGGCATCCAACCCCGCCTCCCCACAAGGGAGAGGATCCGCAAAACCTGAGGGCCCCGGAGGGACGGTGGACCCTCCCGGTCCAGAAGTGGGGGCGGGGATGACAGGCTCGGGCCCCCTCAGTGACCTCCCGCTTTCTCTGCCCCGCAGGAAAATGGCCACGTGAAGGTAAACGGCGACGCTTCTCCCGCGGCCGCCGAGCCCGGCGCCAAGGAGGAGCTGCAGGCCAACGGCAGCGCCCCGGCTGCCGACAAGGAGGAGCCCGCGGCCGCCGGGAGCGGGGCGGCGTCGCCCGCCGCGGCCGAGAAGGATGAGCCGGCCGCTGCTGCCCCCGACGCCGGGGCCAGCCCCGCGGAGAAGGAAGCCCCCGTGGAGGGCGAGGCCGCCGAGCCCGGCTCACCCACGGCCGCCGAGGGGGAGGCCGCCTCTGCCGCCTCCTCGACGTCTTCGCCGAAGGCTGAGGACGGGGCCACGCCCTCGCCCAGCAACGAGACCCCGAAAAAAAAAAAGAAGCGCTTTTCCTTCAAGAAGTCTTTCAAGCTGAGCGGCTTCTCCTTCAAGAAGAACAAGAAGGAGGCAGGAGAGGGCGGTGAGGCCGAAGGGGCCGCCGGCGCCTCCGCCGAAGGCGGCAAGGACGAGGCCTCTGGGGGCGCCGCTGCGGCCGCCGGCGAGGCGGGTGCGGCCCCCGGGGAGCCGGCAGCGGCGCCGGGCGAGGAGGCGGCCGCGGGCGAGGAGGGGGCGGCGGGGGGCGACCCGCAGGAGGCCAAGCCCGAGGAGGCTGCCGTCGCGCCCGAGAAGCCGCCCGCCAGCGAGGAGGCGAAGGCAGTCGAGGAGCCCAGCAAGGCCGAGGAGAAGGCAGAAGAGGCCGGGGCCAGCGCGGCCGGCTGCGAGGCGCCCTCGGCCGCCGGGCCCGGCGTGCCCCCAGAGCAGGAGGCGGCCCCCGCGGAGGAGGCGGCGGCCGCCCCGGCGTCGTCAGCCTGCGCAGCCCCCTCACAGGAGGCCCAGCCCGAGTGCAGTCCAGAAGCGCCCCCAGCGGAGGCAGCCGAGTAAAAGGGCAAGATTTTTTGAGATAATCGAAGAACTTTTCTCCCCCCGGTTTGTTTGTTGGAGTGGTGCCAGGTACTGGTTTTGGAGAACTTGTCTACAACCAGGGATTGATTTTAAAGATGTCTTTTTTTATTTTACTTTTTTTTAAACAACAAATTTTGTTTTTAACCCACTCCCCACAGATCCCATCTCAGATCATTCTGTTACCACCATTCCAACAGGTCGAGGAGAGCTTAAATACCTTCCTCTGCCTTGTCTCTCTTTTATTTTTATTTTTTGCATCAGTATTAATGTTTTTTGCATACTTTGCATCTTTATTCAAAATTGTAAACTTTCTTTGTCAATCTATGGACATGCCCATATATGAAGGAGATGGGTGGGTCAAAAAGGGATATCAGATGAAGTGATAGGGTCCACCATGGAGAAATTTAAGTGGTGCATAGCATTGCCAAGATAATGTACCACTAGAAATGATAGTGTAAAGACTTAGTCTTTTTTTTTTTTTTTTTTAAGAAAAGTTATTACGATGTATTTTGTGAGGCAGGTTTACAACACTACAAGTCTTGACTAAGAAGGAAAGAAAAAAAAAAAAACACCGATACCCAGATTTTTAAAAAGATCATAGTCTTAGGAGTTCATTTAAACCATAGGAACTTTTCACTTATCTCATGTTAGCTGTACCAGTCAGTGATTAAGTAGAACTACAAGTTGTATAGGCTTTATTGTTTATTGCTGGTTTATGACCTTAATAAAGTGTAATTATGTATTACCAGCAGGGTGTTTTTAACTGTGACTATTGTATAAAAACAAATCTTGATATCCAGAAGCACATGAAGTTTGCAACTTTCCACCCTGCCCATTTTTGTAAAACTGCAGTCATCTTGGACCTTTTAAACACAAATTTTAAACTCAACCAAGCTGTGATAAGTGGAATGGTTACTGTTTATACTGTGGTATGTTTTTGATTACAGCAGACAATGCTTTCTTTTCCAGTCGTCTTTGAGAATAAGGAAAAAATCTTCAGATGCAATGGTTTTGTGTAGCATCTTGTCTATCATGTTTTGTAAATACTGGAGAAGCTTTGACCAATTTGACTTAGAGATGGAATGTAACTTTGCTTACAAAAATTGCTATTAAACTCCTGCTTAAGGTGTTCTAATTTTCTGTGAGCACACTAAAAGCGAAAAATAAATGTGAATAAAATGTACAAATTTGTTGTGTTTCTTTATGTTCTGATAAAATACTGAGACTTTGAGGTCCTGGTTTCATTTTGAAAAAGATCTTGCATGCCATCAAGAGTAAATTTTCTTGTGGTTTTTAATCTGAAGTTTTTCAAACTTGGAAATTTATAACCATTAGTATCAGATTCCGTACAGGAATATCTTACAACATTCCATGTTAAATCTGTTAACATTTATCTGCATTTAGTTTTCTTTAAAAATTGAAGTTATTTTTATTGTAGTTATATATAGCATGTCAGGATGAATCATTTAAAACAAAAGTGGTATGAACTGAAGACTATTTAAATGTCTTATGTGAAAATGTCATAAAACTACATTTTTTTTGTCATGCAGATCCCAAAACAAATTTATACTGAGAATATATTCAATTCAAACTGGAGGTGGGTCATGAGAAGTGACTGGAAGTGTTTTAAAAACTGATGGTGTATTACCTGCCAATGTAATTGCTTAGTGCTTGGCTAATTTCCAAGTTATAGCTTAGAGTATGCATTATACTTTAGGAGAACAAGTTTAATGTAAAGAAGTAATGGTGATGAATGGACGATACTGTTGGTTTATGGGCCTTTGTACTTGCCTCAGTTCAATAGTTGCAAGCGTTTTTTTTTTTTTTTTAATGAAAATAGTGTGTTAGTATCTTGTTATTCAAAGGAAAAGATAGAGAATAAAATTTCTTTGTATAGTAATAATTTACTAGTTAACCTTCTTTGCTCTTTACCACCCCATAACTGGATTTATTTTCTTCACTGGACCTTAAACAACTGAATTTTAAGATAAATATGGGTATCAAATATTACTTCACTAAATGCAAAGAAAAGCATTTATGCATACCTGCTTTGCTGTTTTTGAGCAGTGTGCCTTGTAGGGTGAACCACGTTGGTAATAACTGAATGCCAAATCTTAAACTCATTAGAAAAATAACAAATTAGTTTCTGATATGTGCTTTTAATTTGCATAGTGGATTATAAATAATAGTTCATGACCTCTTTACCAACACCCTCCCCACTAATAAAATCAAATAACACTTGGAAGAGTGTGTACTTTTAGTTGGGGTTCCTTGATCTTGGAGGATGTTTAAAAGTCAAATATGGTAACCAAAGGACTGCTTTATGGGGTCTTCTACCTTACCAACTTTTCCTCAAATACCTACTTGGACAAAAGTACAGCACTTGGTATGCGGTAGGACTCAGAAAAAAATGGATTTTAAAAAGTAACCCTGAGTAGTCAAAAATATGTAGCCAACTATATTGCTAGGTCTGTTTTTTTTTTTAACAGCTGGAGTTTAATAAGATGCTTACTTTGATTTTAATCATTGCCTAAAACACTTTGGGTGGTATCGATGGAGTGGTGGATTTTCCACCAAATGATTAAGTGAAATTTGACATATATCTTTTCATCCAAAGTTTTGTACATCACATTGTTTTCTAATGGAGAAATGTTAATATGGCTTTTTGTATTACTAAAATAGCTTTGAGATTAAGGAAAAATAAATAACTCTTGTACAGTTCAGTATTGTCTATTAAATCTGTATTGGCAGTGTGTATAATGGCATTTGCTATGGTTATAAAATAATTCCTCTGGATTATAATAATTATTTGATCCAATTCCTATTGCTTGTAAAATAAAGTTTTAACAGTTGATATAATCAAGCTTGCTAAAATAGGATTTTTTACAGACTTAACTATAAAATGCAAGTTTTAGAGAAAAATTTTACATCTTAAGTGTTGATGGTAAGTATAACTTATTCAGTTTAAGGAATTTAGAAGGTATGCTTGACATCATACTTAGGATATAAAATTATATCCATTGAAAGTGAGTTATAATGCTCACAAGTCAAAAAATGATAGAACTTAATGTAGTTGAGAAACAATTTATTTACATTTCCCCTTATATGAATATAAACAATAAAATTTGCAATTAAGGTTAAGGATTTGGAGGAAGGGTTCCTTTTTGCTTTTTCTATATATCAGGTAGATCCAACTGGGAGGGGCACGTAGTTTAACATAGACCAATTAGCTTTGAAAATTAAAAAGTTGGTTAAGTAACAGGGCTATTAGCTTTTATCTTTCCTTTAATCATTCACTGTGCAAATTGAGCATTTTTTCCCCCTGTCCACTTTCCAGCTATATGAAAGTGCTTAAACCAAGGTATAGCAAATAGGAATTTTAAAATGCTTTCAGTCTGTAAATGTACCAGTCCCTGTTGGGGATTCAAGTTCTAGCACTCCTTTAAATTACACACAACAATGCTATTTTAAAAATGGAAAATAAATACTTCTAAAAGGTGTGAATGTTAACCATATTTTATGTTCCTGAAAAAGTGATAAATTCTTGATCTTCAAATACTATCTATAGTTTTTCCTCTCAACTCATCAACATTTTAAAAACAAACCAAAGCACATTCCACCATAGGATCTAGCAGCTGTATGTACATAAAATAATCACTTTAAAATTTTTAGAAACCCTGATAATCTCGGTTCTAGTGTTTTGGTGAAATTAGAATATAAGACTTTTTAGTACTACTAGTAAGTGAGAAATGAGAGTATATTTGTCAACTACTTTTTTTCTCTCAGGGGAAAGATGAAAGGCAATAGGATTACTCATCACTTGGAATTTCAATAAATACATTTCAGTTGAATTTGTTAAGTTAGCATTACAGATTGTCTTCCCAACAAATGGCAAGTGTCTCTTAGGTTTGAAATATGTGTTAAGGACTGGATAAAGTGCTAGAATTCTGTCCCTGGTTAAATTAGTGGGGATGCGAAAAGAGAAGGGATTTTTGATGAATTATAAATTGGAAGTCTAAGACTCAAAGCAAGTCTTAATTCAGATGATACATACCTGCATTTGGGAAAGCCCTAACCAATAAAATATAATTCTAGCCACAATGTCATTTTAAACTTTTTTAGTAACCATAATTATAAAAAATAAGAAACATTAAATTAATAATCTACATATCCAAAATATTTGCACATGTAATCAATACAAAAATTACTTAGTTGACTTGTTTTTCCGTTAATAACACTTTGAAATTCAGTAATTTAGACTGACGTCTCAATTTGGACCAGTCATTCCAAGTGTTCACTAGCCACATGTGGCTGCCATATTGGAGGGCACATGTCTGGAGAATCAGGGTGCGAGAGTCAATGATTAGAAATGTTTGGCTACAGACTATTTGCAAAGTGTAGCGTTGTAATTAATTGCACGAACTTCAAGGGCTTAGCTTTTGCATCAACACAAGTTTTTTCTAGATTTCAAACCATTTTAAGCAGTTAATATGGCTTCCCAGGTGGTACTCGTGATAAAGAACCTGCATGCCAATGCACAATGCCACATAAGAAATGTGGGTTTGATCCCTGGGTCAGGAAGATCCCCTGGAGGAGGAAATGGCAACCCACTCCAGTACTCTTGCCTGGAGAATCCCATGGACAGAGGAGCCTGGCAGGCTGCAGTCCATAGCATTGCAGAGCCAGACACAACTGAAGTGACTTAGCACACGCGCACATGGCATTGATATTACAAACGAACATGGTGAGATTTTGAAAGGCCTTGTTATCAGCTGAATCATCCCTGCAAAATTCATGTTGAATATGACTTAGAATGTGACTTACTAGAGACAGAATCTTAAAGAGGTGATTAAGTTCAAATAAGGGTGTTAGGGTCAGCCCTAATTTAATGTGACTAATGTGCTTACAGGAAGAAAAAAATTGGACATGCAGAGAGATACCCAGAACACGTGTGTTTAGAGAAAAAGATCATGTGAGGACACAAGAAAAAGGTGACCATTAGCAAAACAAGGAGATTTGCAGATCTCCTTCAGAAGACTCCAGACCTGTCAGCACCTTGATTTTGGACTTCTAGTCTCCCGAACTGTGAGAAAATAAATGTCTACTGTTAAAGCCAACCCAGTCTACTATTTGTTATTGCAGCCCTAGCAAACTAATACAGGACTCCAGAGTAAGAATGGAAAGGCTGTCTGTCCTTAGGTCAGGATGTAAAGAATTCTACATGATTACTTTTTCTCTTCCTTCAAGAAAGAGAGACTGGTTTCTAGCTTGAGGTTTTTATTATTGATATTACCCTAGAAAAGAGAAACAACAGTTTAAAAATTAGAAAAATAGGTTATATCTCTATCTTAAATCTTTATTAATGAGTTAATAGGAAATATCTTGACATTCTGGAGTGCAAATTCAAGTGAGCCTTAAGAAGCACTGCTGTTAATAAAGCTAGTACATGCGATGAAATTCCAGCAGAATTATTCAAATCCCTAAAGGATGATGCCATCAAGGTTTTACATTCATTATGTTAGCAAATCTGGAAGACCCAGCAGTGGTCATAGGACTGAAAAAGGCCAATCTTCACCCCAATTCCCAAGAAGGGTAGTACCAAAGAACGTGCTAGCCATTGGACAATTGCAGTCATCTCCATGCTAGAAAGGTCATGCTTAAAATTTTCCATGCTAGACTTCAGCATTACATGAATCAAGAACTTCCAGATGTCCAACCTGGGTTTAGAAAAGGAAAAGGAACTAGAGATCAAATTGCCAACATTCGCTGCATTATAGAGAAAGGAAGGGAATTTCTGAAAAACATCTATCTGTTTTATCGACTATGCTAAAGCCTTTGACTATGTGGATCATGACAGACTGTGAAAAGCTCTTAGAGTGACAGGAATACCAGACCATCTTATCTGTCTCCTGAGAAACCTGTATGCAGGTCAAGGAGCAACAGTTAGAACCCTGTATGGAACAACTGATTGGTTCAAGGTCGAGAAAAGAGTGTGACAGGGCTGTCTGCTGTCACCCTGTTGGTTTAACCTGTACGCTGAGCACATCACAAGACATGCCAGGCTGGACAAGTTACAAGCTGGAATCAAGATATGCAGGAAAAACATCAACAACCTTAGATATGCAGATGATCCCACTCTAATGGCAGAAAGCAAAGAGGGACTAAACAGCCTCTTGATGAGGGTGAAGGAGAAAAGTGAAAGAGCCAGCTTAAAACTAAATATTAAAAAAACTAAGATCATGACATCCGGCCCCATTACTGCATGGCAAATAGAAGGGTAAAAGGTGGAAGCAGTGACGGATTTCCTCTTCTTGGGCTCTAAAATTACTGTGGATAGTGACTGCAGCCATGAAATCAGAAGATGATTGCTCCTTGGCAGGAAAGTGATGACAAACTTAGACAGTGTGTTGAAAAACAGAGATGTTACTTTGCCGACAAAGGTCTATATATTCAAGGCTATGGTCTTCCCAACGGCCACATACAGTTTTGAAAGCTGGACCATAAAGAAGGCAGAATGCCAAAGAATTGATGCCATCAAACTGTGGTGCTGGAGAGGATTCTTGAGGGTTCCTTGGACAGCAGGGAGGTAAAACCAGTTAATCTTAAGGGATATCAATCCTGAATGTTCACTGGAAGAACTGATGCTGAAGTTGAAGCTCCATTTTGGTCATCTGATGTGAACGGATGACTCATTGGAAAAGTCCCTGATTATGGGAAAGATTGAGGGCAGAAGGATAAGAGGGCGTCACAGGATGTGCTGGCTGGACAGCATCACCAACGCAATGAACATGAATTTGGGCAAACTCCAGGAGATGGCAAGGGACAGGGAGGCCTGGCGTGCTGCAGTCCATGGGGTCACAAAGAGTCAGACACAACTGATCGACTGAATAAAAGCAACAGGAAGAATCTCTAAAACACAAATAGTTTAAAAAAAAAAAAAAGATATCATCTAAGGACTACCCTGGTGGTTCAGTTGTTGGGAATCCTGCCAATGCAGGGGACATGGATTCAGTCTCCAGTCTAGAAATATTTCACATGCCAGAACTAAGCCCATGGGCTACTGATACTGAACCCGTGCTTTAGAGCCTGTGAGCCACAACTACTGAGCCTGTACTCCGCAACAAGAGAAGCCAACACAAGGAGAAGCCTGTGCAGAGCAACAAGAGAACAGCCCCCATTCTCCACAACTAGGGAAAGCCTGTACACAGCAGCAAAGACCCAGTGCAGCCATAAATAAATAACTAAAAGTTTAAAATATTGTCACCCATAAATAAATAAAATTAAAAATATTGTCAGCCATAAATAAAAAATGTCTAAAAATACCATGTAATGTTATGTCCGAATTTATCCATCTCTGTTTATTTTCCTTATAATTTATTTGTGCAAGAAACTGAGTTGTTTGTTCTATAATTTCCACAGTGTGAGTTTTGCCAACTGCACCTCTTATTGTCATTTAATATATTCCTTCATCTTTTCTGTATTTCTTGTATTTTCTATAAATTGATCAATAGATCAAGAGGCTTGATCAGATTCAGGTTCAAGAAACTGAGTTGTTTGTTCTATAATTTCCACAGTGTGAGTTTTGCCAACTGCACCTCTTATTGTCATTTAATATATTCCTTCATCTTTTCTGTATTTCTTGTATTTTCTATAAATTGATCAATAGATCAAGAGGCTTGATCAGATTCAGATTCTATAAATTGATCAATAGATCAAGAGGCTTGACCACGTCATAGGCAACAGTGTGCATGTCTATCAGAAGGCAACCTGCCTCATTGTTTCTCTTTTTGTGATTTTTGAAGTAATTTATCTTTGCTTAAATCCATTAATTAATTTAGAGTGATAAAATGGCATTATTCTTATTGTCTTTCCCTTTTCTACTATTTGAGCAGCTAATTATATAAAAAGAAACTTTCCTTCATCAACCATTTGGTTGTCCTGAGGCACATTTCTTTATGGAAAGGCAGAATAAATGTTTGATTTTTTCCCTCTAATTACTGATTTTCAGAATAATGCTTTGGTTCTCTAATATCCTCCAAAGATGACCAATGATAGTATTTATTGTTTAGTATCATTATACGTTCATAGATTTAAACTTATTTGATATAAACAATGTAAATGATGCTCCAATGGACCATGGTAGATTATCTTTTAAAGTTACAGAACCAATAAATGAAATCAGTTTAAATTTTATTAAGATACTGGGGATTGTGCTTAAAAAATAAATGTAACTTGATATTTACTTTACTCAAACTAAATGGATTTACATATTTAAGTGTTGGAACATCCCTTACTAAATTTTAGTTGAGGTGTCATGTCAAGAAGGCTTCTGTTTATACAATTTCAAAGAAACAGGAGACATTGCAGTTTTTATCTTTTACCCAATAATTATTGCTGAGTAATCATTTTAAATGTCATCAAAATCTATCAACTTAACACCTTACTCCACGTAGTAAGAAAAATGTCTGGCATGAGGAGACTCAGCAGTCACTAGTCGTAGAGGCATACATGTTAGCACTTGATGAAGTGGTACACTAAATAGAACATATTGGTCAGTAGGCATTACTAATTTCCCTGGCAAAATACTAAAACTTCTGTGATGGAGTATGGGTCAATGAAATTGGCAATTTTTAAAGAAAAACTATACTCACTGTAGAGCCCAGAGGCTCTTATAGCAAGATTAACTGGTTGCTTTTATAAAGAAGTTTGAGAAAGTTGAATTTAAGTGACCATAAGGTAGAGTTACTTATTTTAGTGCTTTTTAAAAATTGGCAAGCACTGGATGAGTCTATAGATAATTTAAAATATATAACATTTTTATAGATTAGAGAACACAATGAAATTATAAAGAAAGAAAGCATATGGACTTGGTTAGGTCATGTTATAAAATATTGATTTTTAACTAGAAAAATTAATTATCTTAACAATGTTATTTTCCTTCCACCTCTGGGGCAATATATAGTTCAAGTATTGAAATACACTAGTACAAATAAATGTCTGATTTTCTTTTTATCATACATGTCTTGATATTTTAAAAACATAAACTATTGGTAGATATTCTGGAATGAGAATAAAAATTTTTAATTATAATTTTAAAAACTATATTGGTACATACCTTCTAAATTTAAAATTCCATTTGATCCAAAAATGAAATGTATGAGCATTCCAATGATGTATTTATTTAAAACAAACACAGGACTCCCCTGGTGATCGGTGGTTAAGGCTCAGCACTTTCTATACAGGGGAAGTGGGTTTGAGCCCTGATTGGGGAACTTAAGATCCCACATACTGTACTATGTGGCCAAAAAATAAAAGATATTAAAATAAACAAAAAATATACAAATACTAGCATTTGTTTTATTTTCAAGACTATAGTGAAAGTTGTCATTCATCTCTCTTAAGAAAATCTACATTTTTCAACATTCTTATATAAAGCATAATGATTCTTCATGCTTATTAATGTTTAGTGGATGAAGAACCAGTACAATTAATAACAAAAATACAGTCACAATAATAGAAAGTGAATAGTTCTTATGAAACATTTCTGCCATAACTTAAAACACAGAATAACATATTTATTGAGAAAATGAAGAGTTTTGATACTATTTTGTTTAGATCAAGAGGACTCATTAAAACTAGCTGTTTGTAAAGCATGTGCTCAGTTATTCAGTCGTGTCCAACTCTTTGCGGCCCCACAGACTGTAGCCCACCAGGGTCCTCTGTCCAGGCAAGAATATTGGAGTGGGTTGCCACATCCTACTCCAAAAAGCATGCTTCCTCATAAAGCATGCTTCCTCCCTAATTTCTTATTGACCTGTATACCAATTTTGTTATCAAGACTATATTTACAAGTTAGATATATATAATTCATACAGAAATTTATATATGTATACTAAATTAATAATAAATAGCAAGCATACAAATATTTTATAAATCATAAATCTGAATGTGCTCACTACTATTAATATTAAACATTTTAAACAAAACTTCCCCTCTAGTTTTAATTTTTCACCCCCTTCATTTGCTACCCGAAGTCTTCGGAATATACTATCGTATCTTCTGAATCCTTCTTAAGATTATAGAGAACAATGATAGAATGAGGTTTAAGATTTGGTTAAAGGAAGATTTTTTTTTTATCAGAAGTTGATTTCTCTGAAAATTCTTCGTATGATAATCTTTAATTTGGTTTTAACCATTGATTAGTCTTTCATAACAGGCAGTTATAATAACCATCACACAAATCTGGCCTACAATAAAGAAGAAATGGGCAGAATAAAGATTACTGACTTTCCTAGCTTTTGAGTTCTTTAGGTCCCATTCTTTGTGATCAATGTGGTCAAATTGTGTTATTTTATTTAGAAAATAATTTATTGATATTTTATGTTAATTTATTTAGTAAATAATGTTATTGTGTAAAAAAGTTTAAGAATGAAGCATTATTAGGCACTTAGGTGCTGAAGTCACATGAAAACTTTTTGCAATATTAGGTATATTAATTTTCTGAGCCTCACTGTTCTTGTGTGTAAAATTGAGAATAAAAAGAATGTCAATTAGTAGGAAGGAATGCACCAACTCTAATGTCTGGCATTTAGGAGGTATTGATCAGTGTTCACTGTTCTCATGTATCTGAATTTTTGGTTTAATATTGAATACCTCAGATATACTCTGCTGGCGCATGGCAGCTCTTTGCAACATGTTTTAGGATGTCCAAGATAAAGATATTAAAACAAAAGGAGAGTTTTCTACTTAAGTATTTATCTCATACTTCATTTCTTATTTTAGTAAACAACTGTTAAATACCTACTGTGGTCTAGTGAAAGGACTGGGATCTGGAAACATACAAGGGAATATACTGCATGCCTCAAATCTGTTCTGGTGGGAAAGTCACTCATCTTAAAACCAATACCAACACTACTACAAATCCATAATATGATTTCTTCTAAGTCAAAAATTCAATGATCTTACAGTCTTAATCACATAGACATTGGAACAAATTGAATATTATTTTAAAAAACTATTTGATATACCTTTTAAGTTTATATGTTGTTTATGTTTATATTTTTAATTTTACTAAATAAAAGTGTTAGTCACTCACTCATGTCTGACTCTTTGTGACCCCATGAACTGTAGCCCACCAGGTTCCTCTGTCTGGGGAATTCTCCAGACAAGGATGCTGGAGTGGGTTGCCATTTCCTTCTCCAGGGGATCTTCCTGACCCAGTGATTGAAGCCAGGTCTCCCGCACTGCAGGCAGACTCTACCAACTGAGCCACCAGGGAAACCCCAAACATAAAATATAGAAGATGCATATTCATTTTATCTATTATCAGATCACAAACCACCTGAAAACTCAGTGTTATATAACAACAATAATCTAAATTTTTTCTTTTCCAATAGCTTTTTTTGCTATATAACTGATAAATAATAAACCATCTATTTTTAAAGAGCAAAATTTGATATACACAAATATATACACACCTGTGAAACTCTTACCATATCCATGATGCCTATGATTCTGTGGGTCAGGGATGACAGCCAGCACAGCAGGGACAGCTTGTGAGTCTGATACATGATGTTTGTGGCCACAGCTGGGGTTTCTTGAATAGCTGGGAGCTGCTGGGATGGCTAGACTGAGGCCATATGTCTGGGATCTTCATTTTTCTTCTTGGCGTGTTTGCTGGGATTAGGAGGCCTAACACAGCTCCTTGACTACCGGTCTTGGTGCCCAGGCTGGGATGGCTGGACCAGCAAAGACTTAGCAGGTACTCTTCACCCATGGCTGGGTCAGTATCGTCAGGCTTCTTGCACAGCAGCTGACTCCTCCCTGAGGTGAAGATCCAAGATACTCCCCAAGAGGCATGGCGTGGAAGCGGCCAGTCTTTTACAGCCTCGTCTCAGAAACTGGCACAACTCACTCCTGCTATTCTGTTTCAGATAAAACAGTCACCGAGTGTATCCAGACTCTAGGAAAGAAGGACACGGACACAACTTCTTGGTGGGAGAAGTGTCAAAGCAATTTTCTCCATCTTAAAGCACTAAATACCTGGTATAGACACAATATTCCTGAGTAAAAGATGACTCCAAATTGAGGTCATGAACAATGTCTTGTGGATGGTAAGAGCAGTGGTAGAGGAAGAAGGTGGAAGTAAAGTCAGAATTTCCATCAGCTCCTCAGTTTTCATTGCTCTTTGTTAAGCAGTGTTCTTCAAGGAACCTGGAGTTATGCTTTGATGTATTATAAATGGATATAAACACAAAAGTCATATAGTAAGCACCATTATTGTATATTATAGAAAATTATATCATTTAATGCTATATTTTAGCCACATTAATTAATGATATAATTAGCCTCATTAATTAGTTATAACCCAGGTCTAGTCATTGGGTGGGGACGATCCTCTGGAGGAGGGAATGTCAATCCGCTTCAGTATTCTTGCCTGGAGAATTCCACAGACAGAGAAGCCTGGTGGGCTACAGTCCATGGGGTCGCAGAGTCAGACACAAATGAGCGACTAACATTTTCCCCACTTTTATTGATATATTAGCCACATCAATGATCAAAATTCCAAAATCACCAGGACATAATTCAGTAAAACCATTTGAGATAGATATATCAGACTCTATTAGGTTGGTGCAAACGTAACTGTGATTTCAGAACGTGAATTTTAAATCATTATAACTAGGCTCAAACATGTCCTTATTAATCAAAAGAGGAACCATTATAATCAACACATTTTTTGCCCATGAGAAATGGATTAGTTTATTTTTGTGGTGTAAAAATCTGTACTTTGGGATTCGACAAACTCTAAACATTTTCTGTCTCCTGCTGGTTATGGAAGCATTTTCCTTGCAAAAAGTTGTCGAGATGCTTGAAGAAGTGGTAGAACTTTTTTTTGGTGCAAGTTTGGTTTTGGGAAGTGCTTTGAGGCTTCTTCTCTGTCTAACCACTGAGCTGGTTGTTGCTGGTTGCATATAAAATCCACCTTTTATTGTATGTCATAAAACAATCAAGAAATGGTTCATTGCTATTGCGTAGAATAAGAGAAAATGACACTTCGAAATGATGATTTTTTTTATTTTCTGTCAGCTCATGAGGCACCCACTTGTCGAGCTTTCTCATCTTTCCAATTTGCTTCAAATGCTGAATAACCATAGAATGGTTGAGGTTGAGTTCTTTGGCAATTTCTCATGTAGTTCTAAGAAGATCAGCTTCAATGATCCTCTCAATTGATCTTGTCAGCTTCCTATGGCCAGCTACTATGCTTCTCATCTTCAAGGCTCTCATCTCCTTTGCAAAACTTCTTAAACCACCACTGTGTTGTACATTCATTAGCAGTTCCTGGGCCAAATGTGTTGTTGACGTTGCGAGTTGTCTCCGCTGCTTTATGACCCATTTTTAACTCAAATAAGAAAATTGTTTGAATTTGCTTTTTGTCCAACATCATTTCCCTAGTCTAAAATAAATATAAAATACACAGCAAGTAATGTCATTAGCAAAAAAAAAAAAAAATAGAGAGAGAGAAATGCACATTAAAATATATTTAAGAATGTATTCCAATATCAAACGTCAAAGTTCAACAAAACCACAATTATTTTTGCAACCTAACATTTGTTATTTTCCTAGGGCATTACCCTATTGGGAACCTACTGAACTTCATAAGAATTCCACTTTTTTTTTTCACTTGGCTGAGGCAGAGGTGGAGGGTGAGGGGTGGGGAGTATCACAGCTTGACAAATGGATCTGTTGTATTTTAAAAAATCTTACTAGAGGTAATTTCAAATAGACAACTTCATAGTTTCTGAATAAATTATTGTTGTTTAGTTGCTAAATCATGTCTGACTCTTTGGGACCCCATGGATTGCAGCCCACCACCCAGGCTCCTCTGTCCATGGGATTTCTCAGGCAAGAATACTGCACTGGGTTGTCACTTCCTTCTCCAGGTTGATCTTCCAGACCTAGGAATCAAATCCATGTCGCCTGCACTCAGGGGGTTTCCTGCATTGCAGGCAGATTCTTTATCACTGAGCCACCTGGGAAGCTCTTCTGAATAAATACAGTCTGCTATAGCGATAGTCATGTCATCAAGTCATCAAAGATAAAGATATATCTTTCTTACATGTTCAACCACTATGTGAAGTGTGTATAACTAACACAAAAAGCAGCAGAAAAAAAAAGTTAAACCAATTAAACCTCTAAGGAGAATGTTTTTATTGTAGTCTTTTGAGAAACACAAGGAAAAGACAGTATATAATACAGTTTATCCATGGAAGAGAGGTACTTGATTCATTTAAGGGGAATTAAGTAAATGCATTAATCATTATTTGGCCATACTTAGAAAGAAAGAACTACTCTTGTCATCCTTCTGGGTTCCCCTCAACCACAGCTCATCACAAGTGATATCAGTGGTTTCTCAAATTTCTCATTATATCTTCATTCCTAAAACATTTCCTCTGCTGACCAAAACA
Organism: Dama dama; assembly: GCF_033118175.1. Taxonomy (NCBI): domain Eukaryota; kingdom Metazoa; phylum Chordata; class Mammalia; order Artiodactyla; family Cervidae; genus Dama; species Dama dama. The sequence continues at coordinate 35,645,690 of NC_083708.1, read as the reverse complement.
CACAGGAATGAAAAGAAGGAAGGAAGAATATTTTTGAATGCACATGTGCTTGCATACATTATATCAGAGCAATTACAAGGAACCATTAAAAATGTTAATCACTTGGAAGTCTAGAGTGGAGACCAGGTGGTAAAAAGTTTTGATAATTAGGTAAATTTGAAGGTGATTTGCAGGTGCAGAAGTGTCTGCTGAGGTAGAGAATTTAAGACCATGACATTCCTTGCAAGAATAGATGCAGCACCCAAAACAAGCAATAGAAGCATCACATTTCCCTTGTTTGAATATCTTACATATTGTTTATAGAATGTTTAAAACATATTTCACATCTTTTTTTAAGAGGTTTATATCAGGGTGTTTTTTTTCCCTTACTTTTCTTAATTTCTCTATAAAGTTATACCGCTACCAAGGAGTTGGGAGATTATGTAACCAGGGTGAAGAAACATTAAAATTATTGTGATAAAGTACCTTCCTACCCACCAACATTCCAGACTTCTATTAGAGGTCTGTATCTGGACTTCCCTGGTGGTACAGTGGATAAGAATCCACCTGCCAATGCATGGGACACAGGTTCAATACGTGGTCTGGGAAGATCCCACACACTACCGAGCAACTAAGCCCGTGTACCACAATTACTGAGCCCTTGCTTGAGAGCCTATGAGCCACAACTATTGAAGCCCATGTGCCTAGAGCCTGTGCTCTGCAACAAAAGAAGCCTCGACAATGAGCAGCCCATGCACCACAACTAGAGAGTAGCCCCTGCTTGCCACGACTAGAGATAACCCATGCAAAGCAATGAAGGCCTGGTGCTGCCAAAAATAAATAAATTTAAATAAATAAATATTTTTTTAAAAAAGAGGTCTGTGTGCAAGGTAATAAATAAGACTTTGGCATTTGAGGTATTAAGTTAATAATTAGCATCAAGAGAAAGAGCAGTTATACCTAATAGATAGGAAATACAGTCAGCCGTCCTGTATCTGTGGGTTTCACATCCTTAGATTCAACCAACCACAGATAGAAAATACTCAGAAAAAAATTCCAGGAAGTTACAAAAAGCAAAACTCGAATTGGCCTTATAGTCAACTATTTATGTAGCATTTACATTATATAAGTAACATAGAGATAAGTATATGGGAGGATGTGAGTAAGTTATAAGCCAATATTGTGACACTTTATATAAGGGACTTAAGGATCTCAGGGATTTTGGTATCTTCAGTGGTCCTGGAACCTATCACCAAGGACATGGAGCAATACTGTATATCCAGATAAAAACGAGACTGAAGTATGCCTACATCACTGAGACTTGAGTCCTACAATATCCAATGTGCTTGTTCAAAATATAGCATCCAGGGACATCCTTGGCAGACCAGTGGTTAAGACTTCACTTTCCAATGCAGGGGGTGCAGATGCAATCCTTGGTTGGGGAGCTAAGATGCCACATGCCTCAGGGCCATAAACAACAGAAGCAATATTATAATGAATTCAATAAAGACTTCTTAAAAATGCATTGTTTAAAATAATTTTTTTTAAGTAGCATATTTGTTCTTTCTCAACAAACTCTGCCCAGATAATGTCAAAAAGAGTGGTTTTATCTGTGGAACTAGGGCTGGATGAAAATTTCTTTCATATGGTTATCAGTACTTACCAAGAGTCTCTTACAGATGAGCCATTGTGCTAGGCTTTTAGGACATATCCATAAAGAGTCAAGGTTCCTGCCCTTGAGGAGATCAAGAGCTACAAGGAAGACTTGTACAAAGATTAGGAAATACAACAGAAAGTCATCTGGAAAACAAATTTAGATTCATGCTTTAGAGAAGATTTAAATGAAAGAAAGAATTAAAATCAAAATATGAAGAAGAATCCAAGGAACAATTTCAAACTCTTAGAATGGGAAAGACCCCATTCTGATGATTTGACCCATAAAAAAAAAGCTATACATAACAAGAGCTACTCTAAGCAAAGTCAAAAGAAAGAGGACAAATTGGGGAGAAAATATTTACAGCTTCTATTATAAATAAAGTACTAAATTCCCTGAAGAGTTTTTATAAATTAAAAAAAAATCCTGATAGAATCTGAGCAAAGGACATGGATGGACCTTTCACTTCACATAAAATATAAATGGCTCTGAAATATATTAAAATATATTCAACTTCACTTAGAACTACAAATTAAAATTATACCATTTCCTATCTATTAGATTAGAAAAAATCAAAAAGTCTGATAACACAGTGTTATTGAGAGTTATGGGAGAATTTTCAAGTATTATTGAGTCCAAGCTTGTACTACTTGCTGCATGACAGGCTAATCAATCAAGAGTCAGGTTGTTGGAGCAAGGAATAGCGACTCAGCCAGCAGACTGAGAAGATGGTAGACGAGAATTCCAAAGAACACTTTTTCCCAGAGTTAGAGTTCAGGCTTCTTTTATATGAAAACTGAAAGTTTTAGTTTCTCAGTTGTGTCCGACTGCTTGCCACCCCATGGACTGTAGCCCACCAGTCTGCTCTGTCCACAGAATTCTCCAGGCAAGAATACTGGAGTGGTTTGCGATTCCCCTCTCCAGGGGATCTTCCCAACCCAGGAATCGATCCTGGGTCTCTTACACTGTGGACAGATTCTTTACCATCTGATCCAAAGGGAGTAGGCAAAGTCCTGGTTCTGGTCAGACTCTGGAGGGGGATGTGCTAGTTTAGTCTTTACTACAGCCATTCCCAGGTGAGCCTGTCAGGATATTTGTTGTGAGCTACACAAAGGCATTTTAGCTTAATGTTCATTATCAGAGGGGCAGGTTTCCCAAAGAAGGGCCATCATGCATGTATAATTTGAGCTTAAAGGCAGCATCCCATTAGTGATTAACTTGTACCAAAATACAAAGTTTCTTTGCTATTACATTTTTGATAGAAGTGTAAGTCAGCAAAATCTCTGATCATAACAATTTATAATATCTATCAAAACTATAGACACATACTTCCTTGTATCCAGCAATTCTACTTTTAGGAATTCATCCCACAATTATATCCATACATATAAAATGACATATATACATTATTGTTAATTGTAGCATTGTTTGTAGTGGCAAAAAGGTAGCAAGAGTAGAAACAATCTGAATGTCCATCGATAAATGTTGAGTAAAGTGGGGGTGTATATACATGATGGGATACTACGGCTTGTGGGTTATTTATTGCTATTCACAAACCACCCTAAAACATAGTGGCTTAAAACAATAACAATTATTGATTTCTTCTCAAAATTCGATAGGTGACCATGCTTAGCTGGGGAAGTTCTGTTCTATGTGATATGAACTGGGGTTGCAGACATCTGGAGACTCAATGAGGCTGTATTGTCCAAAATGGCTCACTCAGATGGCTGGCAGTTGGTGCTGGTTGTTGGACTGAAAGTCAGCTTAGACTGTTGATCATAGTGTATTAGCATTAGCTCTTCTCCATGTGTCCTCTCCTTATGGCTTGGGCTTCTTCCAGCAAGACGGCTAGCTTCCAAGAGGGAGTGTGGCCAGGGCATAAAGCTGCAGCTCTCTTTAACGGTCAGCCTTAGAAATGATCACTTCTACCTCATTTTATTGACAAAATGAGTGATAAGGCCAGGCCAGATTCAAAGCAAAGGAAATAGCCTCTTTCTCTTAAGTAAAAGTATGGCAAAGAACTTGTGGCCATCTTTAATCTACCAAAAAGAGAGAAAGCAATACTTTATATACTGATCTGGAATAATTTCTGGTATGCACTGTTAATTAATGGGTATATAACTGTGTATATAATATGATACTACTGTCAATGTAAAAAGTGTGGATGAAGGAGAATACTTAATTGTTTACATGCACCCAGGAACATCTTTAGAGAATACACAAGAAACTGGATAGCTAGACCCAGAGGAAGAATGTTCAGTGATTTCTCTTTTTACCTTTTGAATGTTTTATAATATGAAGGTATTATTTATTTTAAAATGTTAAGCTATAAAAATGATAACATAATAATTATTACAGGCTACATTTCCTAAAGATACGTGATGAAACAATCAATAGTCAATTCAGAAAGAAATGGAAAATTTTATTTAAGCCAACCTGAGGATTATAACCCAGGAAACAGTCTTTCTGATAGCTCAAAGGACTATTCCAAAAAGGTAGGGGGAGAGGCCAGTATGTTCGTGATTTTAGAGAAGGGGCAAATGCATGTAATCAATCACACATCTTGCTCCTTGTGAGGAATAGAGATCTTAGTTAATGACTTTAGAGCTTTTCTACATACGGGAAGATGCAAGAAACTGAGTTCACAAAGTTTTCTCCTGAAAATCTCTGACTATCTGAGGGCCAGTTCTGTCAGTTTTCCCAGAGCACAAAATGCTCAGATCTTCACCCTGAATTCATTTCAGGGTGTATTGTAGGTCAGCATCTGCAGTGAATTCTTAATAGAACTTGATAGTGGGCAACATTCTTATAATCCCCCCTTTTCAGCCTTAACTTAAATGAGGATTTGGGAGGCATTTCATGACCAACTTGTCCCACGTTGCTCATTCCCAGGTCAGCTGAGGGATTCATTGACAGGTAATGTGCTATTACTGAACTAGGTTTTGTTAACAGTAGCCAAAAGCCTCTGGAATATTTGTCTTAACTTACTATGTCTGTTATGGTTCAGGAAATGTTTCTCTTTTGTTGCTTCTTCCCATGCCTCAAGTTTCATTAACACGGTCATTGATCTCATAAAACTATACGCTTTGTCAATTATTTCAAGTTATCTAATCATCATTCATTTTATCAGCAGCTCAGTCACACATCTGGTAGTACAAGAAACAATAATTTCATAAATAAGCAGAATACAAGTAATATAGGAAGTAATATTAATAAGGACATAAGTAAGAATTTAAGCTAAGAACTTCTGTTAGGTAAGGCCTAATATCTCCCCAGGTCATCTGACCTAGTCTGCTCTCTAGCAGTTGCTATCTTTAAGGGAAATAATATTTTGGCATTGTACATAAAATTCACCAAAAGTATATACATGCACGGGCTTCCCAGGTGGCACTAGTGGTAAAGAACCCACCTGCCAACGCAGGAGATATGAGACGTGGGGCTGATCCCTGTGTCAGGAAGATCTCTTGGAGGAGGACATGGCAACCCACTCCAGTATTCTTGCCTGGAGAATCCCATGGACAGAGGAGCCTGGTGGGCTGCAGTCTATCGGGTGGCAAAGAGTCAGACACGACTGAAGTGACTTAGCATACACGCATGCATCTGCATACACAAGGCAAGTAGTAGGTCATCATGACCCTTTACAGGATTGAGAAAAGAAGGTCACCTTTTAAGGAGTGGCAGGGCTGGCACCAGGAGGAGAAAATTTGATCTTCATGGTTGAGCAGGCATCTCTGCCATTGGACAGATCCAGTTTATGCATAATACAGATGCCTGATGGCAACCCACTCCAGTATTTTTGCCTGAAGAATCCCATGGACAGAGGAGCCTGGCCGGATACAGTCCATGGGGTCACAAAGAGTCAGACATGACTGAGTGACTGCGATGATGCATCCTAGAAGGGAGGAAGGAGGTCCAAAGGGCCAGATGTTTAAACTTTTCCTGTCTTGCCTTAAAATATGAATTGTTATCTTATTAGGTATATTTAATAGACAGCAGGAAATTTAAGATATATTCCTAAAAATCCATCACTTTCATAGTATTTATATTCATAACATTATTGGAGCTCAGAAAACAGAACTGACAGTTTGTACTGAGAAAGAATGATTCAGAGTAGCTTTTATGCTAGTGCTTGAAGGGTGAAAAGAGGCCTGAAAATATTCATAAATTATAGTGAGAAGAAATCGAGATGGGTCAATCCTAATGGTTTCTGTTTTTTATGTGAAAGAGGAGGCAAGGTCGTCCCTTGAATATGAGTTTTTCAGAGAGGGAAGGCTTAGAGAGAATGAAAAAGTTCGGCAGCATTTCTGTAGGAAATGAGTAAGAGAAGCAAGAACAAGAAGATGAGCCAGGTCAAAAAATATCTGCGCTTGCAATCCTGCCATCAACAGCAATGAGATTTTTCTCCACTGACTCAGACACAGAGAAAACAAATAATGAGCTGATCCACAGTTGACAATGGACGGGACAGGTATGGGAGAAAGACAAAAGAATGTGGAAGAACCCTGGTGTGAGAGGTATAAAAGTGATGGGCCCTGCCATCCTAGACAGGAATTCAGTAGAAATGGGAGACAATGAGAAATGAGCAGATGGAAAGGACCCAGAATGGGAATAAGGGCAGTGAAGTTAGACAAGGAGAAGACAACTTGATTTTTGGTTTGAAGTCAAAGATTGCAAACACAGGATTATTCTGGGTGCAGGTACAATCCAAGGAATGACTGACTGGGGCTCAGCTTCTAGTGTTGGTTATTAGAAATGTATTGCCAAGGTTTTATTTGACTGATAAGCGTAAATTGGGTAAGTCCATTTACAACACTGAGGCATGGGTCAAATGACCGCATTTTTTATATTCAACTCTAAACACATGGTTTAACAACAGCTCCTACTTTTTGGTGACTTGCTAATATATTTACATGAAAAGACAGCACAATATACTACCTACACAGTATTCTGGCACCATGTTAGAAAACTTGGGAATCATAATTTATGTAGACACTACAGATACAACTTTTAGAATGACAAATGATGATGGAAGAAAGTTAAACACTTTCAAATATGTTTAAAATGCACAATTTTGAGTTAAACTGTAAAAACTTCTTAAGCGACGAGACCCTTTATTAACTCAGTATACTCTGACACTCCTTGTGAAACCTTGTTCCCCTCAGGCTCTACCAATGTGTAGAACTATGCGGGTCAGTAGTAAGAGATAAATAGTACTTCTTGTTTAAGATACTGGTTGATAATCTTATTTGTATCTTTTGGGGAAATGGATCCCAGCTACAATAATAACCTCTACTCTCCCCACACCCCAGAAAGATGGGTGTATTCTTTCTTGTTCTATGTCTAAAGAACAAGGCTACTTCCCTGCTCAAATTCCAAATTTCTTAGGAAAACAGAAGCTGCAACTAAACCACACCAGTAACTTCCACTCACATGTCAGTTTAAAAACAACTTGGGAAAGGTCAGCCTATTCAACTTCCTTCTATTGTTGAGTTCACCCAGTTCCTGATTATATTACAGTGTGGTGGTGATTTTTAGAGGCGATTCCTTTATCTGTTTCAGCTTTCTAAGCAACCTAAATTAGCCAGGAGCATTCTTTTCATCCTGAATACTACACTTCTTGGGAAAAGATTCTCTGTGATAAAAGCCATGATCTCCAGTGGCCTTTGCGAGAATGTCTGTGACACTTGAGTGGAAACACGTTCAAGAGATGAGGTAGAATGGGGCCTTGGAAAGCTCACCAGTGACACAAAGAGGCCACTGGCGTGCAGTGACTCTCAATTCAAAGGGCAAAGACATCCCTGGGCAGTTTAAACACTAACATTTAGACTTACTGAAAATATGGTTTTAGCCTTCAAACTATGGCTCCAGTTTGTTTAGGCTTTTATCATTTTGAAGTCCTTAGCTTTGCCCCAATTATCTGAAAATATACATTTGTGCCATGTAATGGTTGAATAAGAATGACATATAAAAAATTGTTTCTGAGGAAGTTTTTTAGCCTATCTTATGGAAAATTCAGAACACTATATTTTGTTTATGTTGTAATTTTATCGATTTTCTTTTTTACTTTTCGCCTACCAATTCTAGTCTCCTTTCTATGCAATCTCTATATTTTAGTTCCCTTAAAAATGCTGCACAGACAGTATCTCAGAGTTAAAGTGAAATTCAATGTATTCAACACAAAAAAGGAATATCAAAGACACCATCTGCAAAACAGACAATCAAACAAAAAAACCAGGGTGGGAGCAGTCTGGGAGGAGCCAGCGCCAGGCTGGGCACACTTAGAGCATCATTTTTTTTTTTCACTGATGATCAGTGTGTTCTGTTAGCAAGCTTGTAATAACACTATAATAAACTTGTAATAACATTGCTTACCAGAAGAGTGTTCTGAAGGCAATAAGTTACATGCATCGTCAGTGTTTAGAAATTTGGCTACCAAACAAGTAAGCTCAAAGCGGGATGGGGAGTGGGGATCAGTGGTTAAGAGCAGGTTCTGCTCTGCTGAATTCTAATGACATGATCTGGGGTAACCTACTTAGGTTTCTCACCTATAAAATAACAATAATGGAATTACCTCTTAGGGTTGTTGTGAGGATTAGATGAGGTAATAACATATGTAATAGTACAATATTACAAACAGTGCCTGGTACGGAGCAAGCACTGAGATATCATGGGGAATTCTCTACTCAGTTTTTATGTTAGGTTTGGTTTCCAGGTGAGTCCTTAAAATGGTGAAAGTTTTTTGTTTTTTTTTTTTTTAAATATCCTTTTCTAGAGGTGAAAAAAATAAGACGAAAGAGTCTTGAATGCTGTGAAAGGATAGTGAAAGAGGAGAGTGATCATTAAGTATTTTGCTTATACCTATAAGGAAACAAGACGAAAGAGTCTTGAATGCTGTGAAAGGATAGTGAAAGAGAAGAGTGATCATTAAGTATTTTGCTTATACCTATAAGGAAACAGGTTTAATTTATAGCGGGAAAGGCTAGGCTTCAAGTTTGTAGACTTCCTGTACATTTCACTGTAAGATCTTGCTGAATTGGAAATTACAAAGCAAAGCTGCCTGATGTCATTTCATTTCATTTCAGTTCAGTTGCTCAGTCGTGTCCGACTCTTTGCAACCCCATGAATCGCAGCACACCAGGCCTCCCTGTCCATCAAAAACTCCCAGAGTCAACCCAAACCCACGCCCATTGAGTCAGTGATGCCATTCAGCCATCTCACCCTCTGTAGTCCCCTTCTCCTTCTGCCCTCAATCCCTCGCAGCATCAAGGTCTTTTCCAATGAGTCAACTCTTCGCATGAGGTGGCCAAAGTACTGGAGTTTCAGCTTCAGCATCAGTCCTTCCAATAAACACCCAGGACTGATCTCCTTCAGGATGGACTGGTTGGATCTCCTTGCAGTCCAAGGGATTCTCAAGAGTCTTCTCCAATACCACAGTTCAAAAGCATCAATTTTTCGGTACTCAGCTTTCTTCACAGTCCAACTCTCACATCCATACATGACCACTGGAAAAACCATAGCCTTGACCAGATGAACCTTTGTTGGCAAAGTAATGTCTCTGCTTTTTAATATGCTATCTAAGTTGATCATAACTTTCCTTCCAAGGACTAAGCGTCTTTGAATTTCATGGCTGCAATCACCATCTGCAGTGATTTTGGAGCCCCCAAAAATAAAGTCTGACACTGTTTCTACTGTCTCCCCATCTATTTCCCATGAGGTGATGGGACCAGATACCATGATCTTAGTTTTCTGAATGTTGAGCTTTAAGCCAACTTTTTCACTCTCCTCTTTCACTTTCATCAAGAGGCTTTTTAGTTCCTCTTCACTATCTGCCATAAAGGTGGTGTCATCTGCATATCTGAGGTTATTGATATTTCTCCTGGCAATCTTGATTCCAGCTTGTGCTTCCTCCATCCCAGTGTTTCTCATGATGTACTCTGCATAGAAGTTAAATAAGCAGGGTGACAATATACAGCCTTGACGTACTCCTTTTCCTATTTGGAACCAGTCTGTTGTTCTATGCCCAGTTCTAACTGTTGCTTCCTGACCTGCATACAGGTTTCTCAAGAGGCAGGTCAGGTGGTCTGGTATTCCCATCTCTTGAAGGATTTTCCAGAGTTTATTGTGATCCACACAGTCAAAGGCTTTGGCGTAGTCAATAAAGCAGAAATTGATGTCATTTAACAAGGTATTAATAAACTTTGAAGCTTTTCTGGGTCCTTCTAATTGGATATGGAGTGTAGCAATTTGATGTAAACATATTACTACCTATAGGAAAAGAACTGGATTCTGACACTATTAGGGCTGCTTAACAGGGTGAATCAGTACATCAAGGGAGTTTGATCAGCAATTCAGTACCTAAGCTCCCTTGATTAGATTCCAAGACCAATGATACAGATAGGGAGGTTTGCTTTAGAGCAAAGTGTCTATGGTGATGTTTCAGGCCCAGCTATATTCCATTCAAATTATAGTGGAAAGCAACAGTGTTAAACACCTAATAATCCATTTAATTTATTAACAATCTCAGCTGAAATCATTGTGTAGAAGATCTCCATGGCAAGCTATTTTTATTACGTTTTTGGGTTTTGTGGAATCTGTAAAGTTTTAAAACGTTAAAATTTTTAATATTTACTATTTCATTCTTTTACAGAAAATAGTACAAAACTTAAAACTATTTTCTAAACCAAATTTAGTCCAGAATATATGTTTGAAAGCATTGGTTAAAAAAAAAAAATGATATTTTAAAAAGTAAATGTGAAGAAAATCTAGAGAAAAGTTGGAATACCACCTTGTCACAATGATTAAATTTTAGCTCAAAGGGGATTGAAAGATCATTTAATTTGCTCACCTATCTTCCTGTCACAGACAGACTGCTTTGTCGTTCAGTCACGATGTGAACAGTCTCCTTGAACTTGTATGACACAGACCTGTATGGCCATAGTAGTGCCCTGGTGACACATAAGAAAACAGAGGTGAAAGTACCTGCCCACAGTTCTGCAGAAGCTTGGTTTCTTACTGGCTTCTAGGACACTTTCCAAACTCTATAGTGTTGAGATGAAATGAGATCTACTAACTCTAAACTCGTATAATATATCAGAAACACCATTTGGTTAAAATCAACAGAGATAACAAAACTGATCTAAATCTTGACAAATTCATGCTTCACAAGGGACTGAACTTCTTGTAACAGTTGAAAAGTGCACCCACAGGAAGGAGATAGTACAGAGTACATTAGAGGGTACAACTGGGTTAAACCTATTTTTAAAAATGAGCAGTCCCCTCTGGGTAGAAGGCGGGCAGGGAATCACGTGGCAGAAGCCCAGGCCTGGGCCGCTTTGGCAGCGCAAAGCTCCCCTCAGCTGACAGGTGTGTGGTGCTTTCTGCGGTTTTCCATCTCATCATTTTAATTTTATGGGATCATAGTTTAGGTGGCCTCACAGAAGCAGAGATTCTTTGGAGATCCTGTAAAGTATAGACAAGAGAAGTCATTGAGGGAGAGTTGCAGGAGGCATTGGGGGAAATTGGATGAGTATGTAACCCAAGCAAGAATAAGACAAAGACATTCACTTCTGTACTGGAGGAAATGCATCTAACAGATGTTATGTCACTCGCATCCTTTGGACGTCAAAAGAGATAGAGTCACATGTGAATAGACACTTTCAGCTTAATATATTTATATCCTGGTAAATGATTCAAACCACAGTCATTTGTGATTCAACCTTCTTATATCTACCCTTGGAGGATAGGAAGTATAACTTACTTCTTTGGTATTCCTTACAACATATAGCATATGAAGACAGAGGGGGAAAGACAGAGTTTTATTACATTTGTCCTAGGTTATTAAGGGAAAGGAAGGGAGAAAAAGATCTCTAGTTTTCTAGGTTGTTGTTCATTCTTGCAAATAAACTATGTATGAAACTTCTGATTCGTCAAAGCTAGTTAATTGGGTGTGAGCCTATATTTTCATTTACGGGCCACAAACACTCATTCTAAATCACAACCTACTCCAGCAGAAAAAAACAAAAAAACAAACAAAACAAAACAAGCCCCAAGGCTGGCTGGCACTGAAAGTGCTGGCAGACAGAAGTGGTAGTCTGTTGGTAATTTTGTAAGGTTTCCATGCTGATCACCATTTGGGCAGTGTCCGCAATCACTGATGAGGCATTCACACACTCACAGCTGCCCTGGGCGCAAGACAACATCTGCACAAAAATAGACAAGGATTATTTTGACAATTAAAAGAGCTGGTTACTGCTAATGCTATTGTCGTGGTTTACTACAAGAATTTCAATTAAATGAAAATCAAATGCGGTGCTCAGAGGCCATATGGTGCAGTGAGGGAAGGGGCCTCACTCCCGCAGTCAAGGAGCCCCCCGTTCCTGCCCTGGCACTGCCAACGCCTCGCTGTGAAAGACAATGCTCAGCTGACACGTGCCCAGGCCTAAGCCAGGGTCTTTAGACTTGGAAAGAAAGGACCTGCTGCTTCAGGAACATGCAAAGAAACTGAGAAAAATAAAGCCCCTCTTAGAGAAGAACAGACATACCACAAAGAACAGAAAAGAAGGACCAGGCTCAAAGACAAAACTACTGAGGATGGTGCCAAGTAAGATAATAATAATTCTTATTATTTAGTGCCTAGACTATGCCAGGCCCTTAAAAATGTTCTTCATATATTTACTGGAATTTGAAATGAGTAGATCACAATCCTTCTAAGCTTCATTCATGTACATCACTCAGCAGTTGCATTGCAATGCCAAGGGACCAAGTACCTTTCAAATATTATTTCTAACTTGTAAATCAAGCTTTAACCAGAAAGTATAGTTGTGTTAGCTGAAGAAGCTGAGATTGGAGAGGTTGAGTTCCCTGGGACCACACAGCTGGTGCATGGCGCTATTTCTTCTTCCCTGTGATGAGAGATTTAGGCAAAGCCTGCAGATGACTCAAACTGCCCAGGGTAACAGGGGCCTGGGAACTGGGGAGATTCCTGTCCTGTCGTGCATTCGAGTCTAAGATGTTCTCACTCCATGGCAAACTGCTCTCTAGACTTTAAATGGCTCACAATGAGAAGAGGGCTAAAACAGGAAAGAAGAGAGGATGAAAAGCAGGACTCTGAGAGAAGAAAGGTAGTGAAGAAGGGAAAAGGTAGAAAGAGAAGTATAAGAAAGTGAGAAACGACAGGGAAAAGCTAAGTGGGATCAGCATAATAAAAGGGATCTGGATAAGGATTCTATTTTTTTCTGCAAATTAATAGAACACCTATTCCCTATGTTTTGACCTCAGATGCTGACCCTTGTTTGCTCCAGATGGGACAGCTGCTTCAAAGAGAGGCTTAGACTGGGAGCAAGTGACTTTGCCAAGTTGAGGAAAATAAAAATGGACAGACCACATGGCAGAAAGCACTTTTTTTTTTTTTTTTAATTTTTTTATTAGTTGGAGGCTAATTACTTCACAACATTTCAGTGGGTTTTGTCATACATTGATATGAATCAGCCATGGATTTACACGTCTTCCCCATCCCAATCCCCGCTCCCACCTACCTCTCCACCCGATTCCTCTCGAAACATCCCACCCTCGCCTTCTCCCACAGAGTTCAAAAGTCTGTTCTGTATTTCTGTGTCTCTTTTTCTGTTTTGCATATAGGGTTATCGTTACCATCTTTCTAAATTCCATATATATGTGTTAGTATGCTGTAATGTTCTTTATCTTTCTGGCTTACTTCACTCTGTATAATGGGCTCCAGCTTCATCCATCTCATTAGGACTGATTCAAATGAATTCTTTTTAATGGCTGAGTAATATTCCATGGTGTATATGTACCACAGCTTCCTTATCCATTCATCTGCTGATGGGCATCTAGGTTGCTTCCATGTCCTGGCTATTATAAACAGTGCTGCGATGAACATTGGGGTGCACGTGTCTCTTTCAGATCTGGTTTCCTCAGTGTGTATGCCCAGAAGTGGGATTGCTGGGTCATATGGCAGTTCTATTTCCAGTTTTTTAAGAAATCTCCACACTGTTTTCCATAGCGGCTGTACTAGTTTGCATTCCCACCAACAGTGTAAGAGGGTTCCCTTTTCTCCACACCCTCTCCAGCATTTATTGCTTGTAGACTTTTGGATAGCAGCCACCCTGACTGGCGTGTAATGGTACCTCATTGTGGTTTTGATTTGCATTTCTCTGATAATGAGTGATGTTGAGCATCTTTTCATGTGTTTGTCAGCCATCTGTATGTCTTCTTTGGAGAAATGTCTGTTTAGTTCTTTGGCCCATTTTTTGATTGGGTCATTTATTTTTCTGGAATTGAGCTGCAGGAGTTGCTTGTATATTTTTGAGATTAATCCTTTGTCTGTTTCTTCATTTGCTATTATTTTCTCCCAATCTGAGGGCTGTCTTTTCACCTTACTTATAGTTTCCTTTGTAGTGCAAAAGCTTTTAAGTTTCAATAGGTCCCATTTGTTTAGTTTTGCTTTTATTTCCAATATTCTGGGAGGTGGGTCATAGAGGATCTTGCTGTGATTTATGTCGGAGAGTGTTTTGCCTATGTTCTCCTCTAGGAGTTTTATAGTTTCTGGTCTTACATTTAGATCTTTAATCCATTTTGAGTTTATTTTTGTGTATGGTGTTAGAAAGTGTTCTAGTTTCATTCTTTTACAAGTGGTTGACCAGTTTTCCCAGCACCACTGAGACAGATCTACTCTACATTTATTTTGACAAGTTCATATCATATATCATATCAAGTTTATATCATAACATTATTATAACCTTGACACCAGATGTATTATAAAATTGCATGTAAAACAGGTGTTTAATCACAAGGGGGCCACAGAACAATTCTAGGACATTAAATTATTTGCAGAGAAGTGGGACGATGTGGTTGCGGTGACAGTGTGTGTCTGATTATCTTCTGTTTGCCACCAACAGTGTCAAATTCATCCATCTGCTCACAAAGACTTGCAAATGGGATAAGTGAATGTAGAATAATGATAATGTAGATAATGTAGATAATGATTATGATAATAATAATAACAACTAATATTTAGGAAAGCCATTCTTTCTTAGCATAGTCTTCCCTAGTCACTGTACTTAAAATTGTACCCCTGACATTCTCTCCTCTCTCTCTATTTCTTCTTTTCAGCGGCACTTACCTTGTTATTTCCTGTCTCCCTTCAGAGAAGGTAAACTCCCTGGGGCTGAGGTTGCTGTTCTGGTCACTGCTGTCTCTCCGGGGCTGGGTTCGAGGCCTGCACATAACAGGACCTGGTAAGTATTAGTTGAATGTGTGCGTGAACAAATCAGTGCAGTGTTTCAAGAAGTATACTTTAGCTTTAAATTATCATCTTACTTGATTGTCATATAATTCTAAGATAGGAAGTGAGTCTTCAGAGAGCTTGAGTTAGTTGCCCAAAGTCTCCTAGGTAGGAAGTATCAGGACAGAGCTTGAGCAAGGTGTCCTGATTCCAAAATCCTTAAACAACTACACTGTGGAATGATAGCACATGTATGCGTGTGTGTTTAATCCCTGCAGTTAGATTGTTAAGACTTTCTCATTTAAAACTCAGTTGTATTCAACCAAAAGATGATGACAAGACAAAATGGAACAGCTAAATGATATAAATAAATGTTTAGTTTTCTCCAGTTTCTGCTAAAATGGTAATTGCTTGTGGGAGTGAAAAAAAACCCATAAATTTCAACATCGGTGAAATTCTCCTTTCTTCACATTTTTTCATAATATGTTACACACATAAAAATCCAACTTAACCATTTTCCCTTAAACTAAATATGTAGGCATCATATTTTTTCAGAGTGCTATATAGCATGTCTTGCATCTTACAGTACTAATCCTTGTTCATAGCACCCTTTAGAATTAGAGAATATTTGATTTTCATTTCCCATTCAGACCAACTATTTTCAGCTCTCTGCTCTTAACTTCTTTCAAAATCAGGAGACACTATACATATGCCCACTTCGGATTCTAAGATGGTGTCAAGCATTCCTGGGCAACACACTGGAGACCTAGGAGTAGAGAAATGGAAACAGTGAAGTGCAAAATACAGCGTGTTTGAGTTATGATGGTGGTGTCAATAGGGTAGTTATTTAAGTTTTTCATTTTCCTTTCTTGTCTTTCAAGCTGAATTTAAATTTTCCATGTATGAATTTTCCCCTGAAATTAGAGGAAACATTAAGGCACCATTCAGAGCCAGGAGAACTGGATTCAAATCCTAGTTCTGCCACTGGCTTGCTCTGTGGCCTTGAACAAGTCAGAACTCATTTCCTCAGCTGCAAAGTAAAGAATTGTGCCAGACTGCTTCTGTGAATGTCGTGATTAGACAGAGCATGTGAAGGACTCTGCGAACTTGAAAGCACTTTACAAACGTTAACATTTCACTCGAGAAATTTTTATTACACACTGGATGGAGTAAGAAAGGAAAGTTAAAGTGACATTTTAAAAAATTTATTGCCTTATTCTATAATGCAGATACAGTACAATTCATATTTATGGCCATTTCAGTAAAAAGAAAAACTTATTTGTCAAAACTAATATACATAAAACAAAATAGACCTATTATATTATTTTCTCTATGGAAAAGTGAGATCTGAGTAGCAAGAAGTAATTTTTTTCTAGATATATTTCTTACTTATTTTTGTATTATACTTTCGTTGACTAGATAATGTATATCGCTCAAAAACTAGAAGTTCAAAAGAATATGCAACAAAAAGTATCCTTCCAGAATAGCATTGAAACAAGTATACTATCAAGGGTGAAACAGATCACCAGCCCAGGTTGGATGCATGAGACAAGTGCTCAGGGCTGGTGCACTGGGAAGACCCAGAGGGATGGGATGGAGAGGGAGATGGGATGGAGAGGGAGACGGGAGGGGGGTTCAGGATGGGGAATACATGTAAATCCATGGCTGATTCATGTCACTGTATGGCAAAAACCACTACAATATTATAAAGTAATTAGCCTCCAACTAATAAAAATAAATGGAAAAAAAAAGTATCCTTCCCATCTTTGTCCCCAAATTGTCCAGTTTCTACACCCATCCAATAGGTAACCTCTGCTTAAGTGTCTCATATGTCATTTTAGACTGTCTCTATGACTATGCAAGCTTTAGATTTTTTTTTTTTTTTTTGCAACAGCATGAGCTTCTTTTGGTTTAGGATGGGAGGAAAGATGATAGGAACTAACCCTTCTAGCAATGACATAACATTCCTTGGGGGGCATGTGCCTTAGTGTATCAGACAGGAGAGGGCTGGAGTTAGAGATCACAGAAAAACAAAGTGAAAGAGGAAAATGAAAAGGATAACAGGAAGAAGGCAGGAATATATTTTGTTTCTATCCAGGGAAAGGGTCCCAGTCCAGGGGTGCCAGGAAGTGACTGAGGGAAGTGCTCACCTGCAAAGAGGCTCCCATCTTAGCCCAAGCTGAGGCATTACACATCTTAGGCACCCTAAGCATGTGTCACGTGGCTCACAGTGAAGGCCCAAGGTTAGGAGGATGGTGTGAGCCTACTGGACCATGTTCATTCACCTGAGGGCCAGGAGAGCAAGTGCTGCTTCCAGCAGAAATTTTTCTTCTGGGTGGAACTCAGCAGTCCATCTGTGGCCTGAGACTGGAGAAAGGTCTATCAGTCAGTTCAGTTCAGTTCAGTCGCTCAGTCGTGTCCGACTCTTTGTGACCCCATGAGTTGTAGCACGCCAGGCCTCTCTGTCCATCACTAACTCCTGGAGTTTACTCAAACTCATGCCCATCGAGTCAGTGATGCCATCTAGCCATCTTATCCTCTGTCGTCCCCTTCTCCTCCTGCCCCCAACCCCACGCAGCATCAGGGTCTTTTCCAATGAGTCAACTCTTCACATAACGACCCCTAAATGAGAGGTTATATCTGCTACAGTTGCATTTTTGAGGAGCCTGCTGAGGGTGAACACCCGGAGGAGTGCAGAACAAGGGTGTTCAGGCTTCCATTTCCATCACTTTGCAGTGTGCAGTTGGAAACACTTGGCCTAATAAGTATCCTCTGAGGTCAGCCTTCAGCTAATTAACTTGGTCTTTGACATTCTGAGTTGACATACTTTGTCAGAAAATTCTTGGAATTTAGGAAGATTTGTTTATAAATGGTTGGCCTGACTTTTTGTTTTTGAACATTGTATTTTGTAAACATACACACACAAACTATCTCTTACAAAACAGCAGTGAATTGGAAGGCAGATTTGTGTCTGAGATGTGTGGTTCTTCCCATCAGCCCTCAGCTATTCCAAAATAATTCAAGAAATCTATTTGAATTTCAAAGACGTTTCTAAACCTATGTTTTTGCTTCATTTTGTTATTCTAAAAATTCTCTTAACTTTCCTTGATTTTTTCCTGTGTAATTGTTTTCATGTGCTTCTATTTCCTTAAATCTGCAAAGTAATACTCAGAAAGCTCTATGTAGTTGATCAGTCCCAGAAGAGCCACTCAACAGTAAATGCCTTAGAGTCGTGGCTTTGTGTTTTCTCTTCTTTTCTTTCTTCATTAATTTTATGCTGAGCTTCACTGTGTGTCCTCACCAAAAAACAATTGGATGAAGGGACAGATGCCATTGACATTCAACTTGTTTGTATCTATCAAAGCTATTTAAGGATTTAAATAATTAGTTCTATGAGTCAGACATATGCAGAAGAAGAAAGAAAAATACTAAAGGGTGTGCTACACAGTGAGAATTCAAAAGTTTATGATGTTTCAGCAAAACATAAAACTTGAACAAAACCTCAAATGTGATTCTTCCTTGTCTCTGAATTGTTGATCAAATACTCTATTCATGTGCAAAGTGATGTCAACATAACAAAAGTCATTGCAGCATGATTTTTCTAGCAAAAGATTAGAAAAACTTAAACACCTCTAGGAGACTGTTTAACAAACTATGTATGGTACATCAGTAAAACAAGAGATTAGACGGTTGTAAAAAAACATAACAATGTCCAAATACATTGTTGAGAGAAAATTCCAGGTATCTACTATGCTCCAGATATTCTGCAGGGTCTTGAAGAGGTGGAAGAAAGGTTTTTGTGATCCAGAGGATGTCATGGTTTACTGAAGAGATGCAAAATCAGGGTGAGTGAGATATGAGGGTGATGCAATGGAAGGATTAATAATTTCTGAGGAAAGGGGAAAGGCTGGGTCACTGTCTTAGTCAGTGCAAGCTGCAATAACAAAAATACCATAGACTGCATGACTTAAAACAACAGAAATTGATATTTTCTTGGTTCTGCAGGCTGGGAAGTCAGAGCACCAGTGGATTGGGTTCTGGTGAGAGGCTTAATGGTTTCCTCACTTGGTGGAGGTGAAAAAGAAAGCTTGCTGGCGTCTCTTCTTATAGAAGTGCTAATCTCATTCGTGAGGGCTCTGCTCTCATGATCTAATCGCCTGTCAAAGATTCCACCTTCTCAGGAGCTAGGATTTCAACACAGGAATTTTGGAGGGACACAAACACTTGTCTACAAGGTTTCATGAAGCAGAGGACCCTTGAGTTGGATCTGGAAGAGTGAGAGGCACACCAGGTTGGCAAGGTGAGGAAGGACTTGGTCACAGAGGTGCTGAATGGCAGGTCTGGTAGATTTGTGGGCTGCAGGCGCACACATGGGTAGAAAGCGTGGTGTTCAGTGCAACTCTCTGCTGCCTCAATGGTTCAAAGCTGCAGAGCAACGCCACAGGTGCCTATAACTCCTGTCCTAGACCAGCTATGAAGGGTGGGATAGCTCATTCGTCTTAGGTTTTTTGCATTAATTTCTATTTTTTATAGAATTCCACTAAGATATTATTTTTACCCTGATTACTGCACTTTAGGGGTGCCTCATTAAATTTCGTGCAGAGGGGAGTGCCTCCTTCTCCTCACCCATCTTGCTCCAGGGTGTGTTTTACCTTAAGCTCTATACTTATGATTATGTAACA
Organism: Dama dama; assembly: GCF_033118175.1. Lineage (NCBI taxonomy): Eukaryota > Metazoa > Chordata > Mammalia > Artiodactyla > Cervidae > Dama > Dama dama. The sequence continues at coordinate 35,626,132 of NC_083708.1, read as the reverse complement.
ACAGGACTTGCTTCTCCTTAACAGGAGCCTTCTGACCAACCTTGTTATCTTAAGACTCAAGTTGTGGGAGTGGGTCTGGTAAGACCTTCCTATTGTTAGTAACCAATTGAAAAAGTATACAAAGCCCCACCCAAACTAGTGAGTGGGGCACTCTCTGCCCCCTTCTGGTGTCTATGTCAGAAGTTTTCTCTATCCCTTTTTCACTGGAGTAAAACTCTGCTACACAAAACCTCTGAGTGATCAAGCCTTGTCTCTGGCCCTGGATTGAAATTCTCTCCTCCAAGGCCAGGAATCTGACACTAAGCTATCAGCCCCTATCAGCCCCACCTCTGAGACAGTCACTGGGCAGGGAGGCCCCCACTCCACATTGGATGGGAACTTCCTCCTTCTAACCCCTTTTCCCTTCAGGCTACACTCAGTAATTGAGAGAAGGGTACTAAGGAGAGAAAAGCCAGCTAGGCTTGCCCACCTCATTCCCTGGAGGCTTCTAAGCTTATAGCAGGGCTTAGCCAAAGGAGGGGTAAAACCCTAAGTGTGAACTGTCATTGTCGTTCAGTCACTAAGCCTGTGATCCCAGGGACTGTACCATGCCTGGCTGTCCTGTCCTTCACCATCTCCCGGAGTTTGCTCAAACTCATGTCTATCGAATCAATGATGCCATCCAACCATCTCATCTTTTGTCATCCCCTTCTCCTCCTACCTTCAATCTTTCCCAGAATCAGGGTCTTTTCCAATGAGTTGACTCTTCGCATGAGGTGGCCAAAGTATTGGAGCTTCAGCATCAGTCCTTCCAATGAATAAATAAAAAGAAAAAGTCTGGATTTTTTTTCTTCTTTTCCTCTTTCTTTCTCTTTCCATGACCATGAGAAACCTGGATATTTTATTTATTGAAAGGAGGCTCTGCTTGTGTCTGAACATATGTGAGCTTCCAGAAAGACCTCAAGCTCAGCTGTGGGGAGTAGGCTGCCTGGACAGCCTCTCGCTGCTGAGCTGACAGGCTCCACCTCAGCCTTCTAGCCTCTTTCCAGTGGTCTCATCAGGGACTAAGGCGGTTGCCAGGGACTTGATCAATTTCCACTCACCCCGACCACTTTAACAAGCAGTCTTTGCTGCTGCTGAGGTCCCAGGGGCGGTGGAGAGAACTTTCAGACCTCTTTCCTGGTCTGACCACCTCGCTTCCATCTCTTTCCCCTGCTCACTCCGCTCCTTGGTGTCCTCTAGCACCTCAGGGATGCTGTTATCTCTGTGCCTGGGACTCACTGTCCTCTGTGTGGCATTCTGTCCCCGGAGGTCTGCGTTTTGACAGAATCATAAGTCTCCTTAGCCAAACCCTTTTCCAAGCTCTCTTTATAAAAATGACAAATGTTCCCCCCTCCACCTGCCCACTCCTGCACTTCCTGCTCAGTCCTGTTTATTTTGTTCCTCAACGCATACATCTCTAACTTCTATTATGTTGATCATCTTTTTTCCATTAGAATATAAGCTTCATGAAGACAAGAACTTGCTCATTTTGCTTCTGGGCTTTCTGGTTCCCAGAGTGGGGCCTGGGGCAGTATAGGTATCCAGTGAACACCAGAACAGAAGTACCGCAAAGTACCTGAAGTTCAGATGTTCAGAAACACCAAAATTGATTATAAGTTAAACTTTCCATCAGGTATTTGTTATTATGTAAACACTCTTATAAGCCCCAGTTCTTCATAAACTCCATGTTTATGGAATCACTCAACATAAATACTTGTATTAAACACATGGCTTGAACACACACCGGTTCTGAGCCCACTTACCACACCGCCGCGTGATTGCTCAGCCTTGGCTCCCCAGTCGGTAAGTAGTATTGTTTGCCTTGTATCTACAGTCTCAGTTCAGAGGGTTTTCATTTCTCCATGGATACCAAATGTTCAAGTTGGCTCTAAAAACACTTTTGTTTATTTTCCTTCCAAATTATTAAACAACTGAGATGTTACACGTTTTTCTTTCCTTCTCTTAGTTATCTAATACTTTTCAAGAACATGACCCTCAAGGCTAGTACACATAAAATATTGTTATAAAGACTGTTGATTTGACTCATGAAATCTCATTGGCATTTCACTCAGAGGGTTGAAAATACTGTTGAAGGACTGTTGTGGCAGAATTCTTATTCTGTGGGTTGAATTCATCTGTCATTCACATTCTGATTCTAAGCACTCAAGAAAGTCATATAATAGTTTATATATTTTATATTAGATATATTATGTATTACATGCCATATATGCATATATATTTAGATATATTATTCTATATATCATATGATAGTTTAAAAAGTGTTTTATTATGGAAAGTTTCAAATATATATAGAGTAGACAAAATAGTATAAGGAATGCCACAGAGGATGATGATGGTTGGATGGCATCATTGACTCAATGGACATGAGTTTGAGCAAACCCGGGAGATAGTGAAGGACAGGGAAGCCTGGCGTGCTGCAGTCCATGGGGTCGCAAAGAGTCAGACACAACTGAGCAACTGAACATCTACAACAATGTACTTGTCACCTAGCTTTCATAATTATCAACTCTTATTCCTATTTCAACATAATTGTCAACTCCATAATCCTATTTCATCTATACATTCATGTACTTTCTCTTCTCCAGATTATTTTCAAGAAAATTCCAAGTATCACATTATTTCATATGTAAATACTTTAAAAGACAAGGACTCTTATAAGATAATTATAAACCTTTAAACAAATTTAATTCCTGAAGACCAAAGGGAAATTATTAATGATCAAATTTTAACATTGGGAAAATCATAGTTTTATTGGATTTTTTTGTTTGTTATCTATATTAAGTTTTTAAAAAATTGGACAAGCATCACTTTGGACAAACCATGTAATGTCTGACTGGAAGTGTCTAAACGGGTAATAATCATAACTTCCTTCTATGAAAATAAAAACATAGAAGCATCAGAGAAATATTTAAGCATCAGATTAAAATTTCTTTAATCTTCTGATTTTATCTTAGGATGAAAATATATCTTACATTCCATGTATATATTCCTACTTCATTATGCACAGGCTTGAGAAAATATATGGTAAAAGAAACAGCCACAACAAGTCTTCCTTGGCTCACTGCTATTTCCCTAGTTCTTACATATGCCATACGTCTGGCATATAGTAGATGCTCAATAGATACCTATTGAAAGAATAAATTACTTTAGCAATGTAAGTTAAGGATTGCATGTCATAGTTGAAACTCTTTAATAAAAAGTCCAAACCACTGGAGGGTGGCAGTATTGCTAAGTCTAACTGGATGTCTACTCCAGCAAACACCAGCCTAAGTGCCTTCCTCGCCTTTTTCCTCCTTTCTCTTTGTTCTCTCCTCTTTTTTCTTCCAGCAATTTCATATGATCTAGCTCCTCATTTACATTGTCTTGGTCTTTGAAATCTTTAATATGCTGCCTGACTTGGTATTTCACATTCATTTTCTTTTTAAAAAAATTTTTATGTATTTATTTTTGGCTGTGCCAGGTCTGTGTTGCTGATGAGAACTTTCCCTAGTTGTGGAGAGTGGGGGCTGCCCTCTGGCTGCAGCGTGCAGGCTTCTCATTGCGGTGGCTTCTCTCGATGAAGAGCACAGGCTCACCAACTGTAGGGCATGGGCTTAGCTGCTTTGCGGCGTGTGGGATCCTTCCGGACCAGGGATAGAATCTGTGCCTCTTGCATTGGCAGGCAGACTTCTCACCACTGAGCCACCAGGGAAGGCCTTACATTCATTTTCTTATTTAAAAACAGTTGACAATAAAAAAAAGTTGAGAATAATAAGAAATTGTCACCGGTTTCTTCCTATCAAAAGTTGAGGCAACAGTTTGATATAATTTTCTCTCAGAATAATGAATTGGAAATCCATGAACTTGAGCTGGCTAGTTACTATCCCTTCCTAACTGCTTATCCCGTGGACCCTGGGCTTGTTTAGTTAGCCCCCCACAGCTGAGTAAATCAATTCTCTTTCTATATACATAACTATCCTAAGAATATTCTTAGTTCCTGCACTTGGGATATTCGTCGTGTCATGTGACTACTTTCCTTGTGTTGCACAGACTCTAGTTGTGGCTCATGGGGCTTCAGTAGTTGCTCCATGGCATGTGGCAGCTTAGTTTCCCAACCAGGGATCAAACCCACATCACCTGCATTGCAAGGCAGATTCTTAACCACTGGACCACCAGGAAAGTCTCCTCTTCTCCTTTTCAACCTCTAGCTATCCAATGACCCTCTGTAGTATAGCTTGGATACCAAAATACTGTTAAGTCTAAAAATAATGGAAATTCAGCCCAAGTCATTTAGTTGTCCCAATATCAGCATCTTCATAACTAATATTTTCTAGCAAATAGGATTTCTATTCATTATTTAAATAATTCCCTTGCAGGCAGTGGTCTCACTTGTAAGATCTCCTCTTCTTTAATCTCCAGTCCTAACTGCTGCCAGTTGGGTTTTTCTAACATGCACTTGACCATATCACCCTTTGGCTTAAAAAACCATCAGTGATTTTCCAGAACCCATTAAGCACAACCAAGATCTCCTGACATGGTACATACATTCACTTTCTTTTTGTTTTAATCTCCCCTTGTCACTGTTCATCTACTCTGCTTCTTGTGCCCTCATATCCCAGCTCTTGCACTTCTTAAAGTGTGCCTTCCCAGAGCCAAGGAAGTGATTCTTTGGAAGAAATCACCAGCTGCTAAAAGACACATTTGTGAGCCAAACTGCTGTCAGTAAGGTGAAGATCAAAATAAACATCTTTCTGAGAAGTCTTTTACATTATCAAAGTAATCTTAATGAATCGAGTAACTACGATGGTGTGGTCAGTCACCCAGAGCTAGGTATTCTGGAGTGTGAAGTCAAGTGGGCCTTAAAAAGCACTGCTGTTAATAAAACAAGTGGATGTGATGGAATTCCAGTAGAGCTATTCAAAACCCTAAAGGTTGATGATATCAAAGTGTTGCACTCAATATGTCCACAAATCTGAAAGACTCAGCAGTGGCCACAGGACTAGCAAAGGTCAATCCTCATCCCAGTTCCCAAGAAAGGTAGTACCAAAGAATGTGCTAACCATCAGACAATTGCATTCATTGCCCATGCTAGTAAGGTCATACTTAAAATCTTGTATACTAGGCTTCAGAATTATGTGAAGCAAGAACTTGCAGACATCAACTGGTAGAAAAGGCAAAGGAACCAGAGATCAAATTGCCAACATTTGCTGGATCATAGAGAAAGCAAGGGAATTCCAAAAAAACACCTATGTCTGTTTCATTGACTAAGCTAAGGCCTTTGTGTGGATCATGACAAACTTTGGAAAGCTCTTAACGAGATGGGAATACCAGACCATCTTACCTGTCTCCTGAGAAACCTGTATGTGGGTCAAGAAGCAACAGTTAAAACCCTGCATGGAACAATGATTGGTCCAGGACTAAGAAAGCAGTACATCGGGGCTGTCTCCTGTCACCCTGTTTGTTTAACCTATATGCTGAGCACATCATGAGAAATGCCAGGCTGGACAAGTTACAAGCTGGAATCAAGATAGGCGGAGAAACATCAACAATCTCACATATGCAGGTGATACCACTCTAATGGCAGAAAGTGAAGAGGAACTAAAGAGCCTCTTGATAAGGGTGAAGGAGGAGAGTGAAAGAGCCAGGTTAAAACTAAATATTAAAAAAATCTAAGATCATGACATCCGGCCCCATTACTGCATGGCAAATAGAAGGAGAAAAGGTGGAAGTAGTGACAGATTTCCTCTTCTTGGGCTCTAAAACTACTGTGGACAGTGACTGCAGCCACAAAATCAGAAGATGATTGCTTCTTGGCAGAAAAGTGATGACAAACCTAGACAGTGTGTGTTGAAAAAAGAGACATCACTTTGCCGACAAAGGTCTGTATAGTCAAGGCTATGGTCTTCCCAATGGTCACATACGGTTGTGAGAGATGGACTATAAAGAAGGCAGAACGCCAAAGAATTGATGCCTTCAAGCTGTGGTGAAGACTCCTGAAAGTCCCTGGATAGCAAGGAAATCAAACCAATCAATCTTAAGAACTGATGCTGAAACTGAAACTGTAGTATTTTGGTCACCTGATGTGAACAGCCGACTCATTGGGAAAGTCCCTGATGCTGGGAAAGATTGAGGGCAGAAGGAGAAGAAGGCTGAGGATGAGATGGCTGGATGGCATCACCAATGCAATGAACACGAACTTGGGCAAAGTTAGGGAGATGGGTAGGGTCAGGGAGGCCTGGTGTGCTGCAGTCAATGGGGTCTCAAAGATTCAGACACGATTGGTTAACTTAACAACAATAATAACAACATAAAACTTAAACATGGCCATTTAGACATCAACAAAATGTTTTATGTATGACAACTTTCTGCTAACTTAACCTCTCAAGAAGTTGTTACATGCCATACTGTACACCCAGTGATCATTCTTTTTACTGCAGCAATTCCTCTTTCTTTCCACTTCCTCCATTGTCATTGGTGGCGTTACTTTACCTTGGGTTTCCCTTCAACCACAATGTTTCTTAGCCTCATCTCTAATCCTGGAGTCACTCTCTCACAGTAATTCTTTCCTTCACATACAATACTTTGATCTGTTCTCTTGCTACACACCTGACTCAAGTCATGGCCCTTTAGGCCCCACTGTAGATTATTCAACCTTTTCTACATTGCATTCCTCCAGATTCTCCCATAGGGATTAAGAATAATCTTTCTCATGCCTATTTTTCATGACATCATCCCTCACTTAGAATTTATTTTTTATTTTTTAATTTTGTATTAGGGTATAGCCAATTAACAAAAAATATGATAGTTTTAGACAGACAGTCAAGGGACTAAAACATACATATACATGTATCTATTCTCCTCCAAACTCCCCTCCCATCCAGACTGCCACATAACATCAAGCTGAGTTCCATGTGCCATACAGTAGGTCCTCGGTTATCCATTTCAAATATAGCACCTCACTGAGAAGTTTACCAACAGCTAACATTTAATCATTTCATGAATCCAAGTTGCTAACCTACTTCTTTAAATCAGAGCTCATAACCATTAGTTTAAGGTTCATACCAAACGCCACTTCCATTGCAACCCTTTGTTTAACTCGACAGAGGTCTCAGTTCTAGCCAGTTGGTTCCACTCATCCCTGCCCGTCACTCAACACCCAATCCTGCAATACCAAGCTCTCTGCTCCCTTCCAAACTCCCCGTGGCCTCTCTTCTTCACCTGTCTGTCCTTTTCTTTCATCAAACATTTCTCATACACCATTTTTCTTATAAAGTTTTCCCAAGGTACAACCATTTCAACAATCTCCTCAGCCCTGTGTCAATGCAGACATCAGAAATTGGCTCTGCTCAGTTTCAGAAAATCACGCATAACCACTATGAGTTTAGTGGGGAAATAAGACAGAATTTCAATTCCCAAACACTTTTGACAGAATCAAACATGCAGACCAGAATAGCACTCCAGAAGCTTGTTCTTGAGACTTCAGTTCCAGTATAATAATAATAATGCACAGCACTAAACAGAGGTCAAATTGTGTATTTATATTAAAAAATAAAAATGTTTATTTTTCTGTACTTTCTCTCTCCCTGTAGAAGACAAGGAATCTATATACTTTCCTTAAGTCTGTGTTCAGCTCCCTTCTGCTTTTGTCTAGGATGAGGTCTGCTGTTGAAGAGTTTATTTTCATTAGGGAGTTGAGTAGGTATATATACCTGGAGAGAGGAAAAGAGGGATTGATGGTGGGGTTCAGATTTACCAATAAATGAGACCAGGTAGCAAAAAGGAAATTCTACCATAATGCTTTTCTCAGCTCCCAAGTCTCCAGGATTAAAACCCTGTGATTCACTGCCTTTTCCCAAGCATGCAACATCAAGAATACCACAAGGGTTAGGATGAAGCTGACCAGAATGCTGGCTCCCAAAAAGATCTTCACTTTTTGCATTTCAGTCCTTTGTTGTTAACCAAAGTTGGCTAGAAGTTTTGGAGTCATGGTTACCCCTCTGCACAGCTGTTCTTTATTTTATTTTTTTTTATTACCACCATAGATTCAATCACAAGAGAAAAAGGAAGTTTATTATTTCAAATAGTTTCTTTAAATCTGAAAAACCAGGAAATAAGCCTGCAGTCATAAAAACAAATAAATTCAATCATAGCACCTCAGTCAGGAAAAACATCAGGCCTCATGAGCCAAGCAGGCTTAGTCCCAGTCCCTGCTCAAACACCCCCATCAAACACTCCATCGTAACTATGATTTAAAACGAAACCAAGCTCAGTCACTTATTTGTCCTGAGCACAGGAGTGGTGTTGGGCTGTGATGGGTTTCAACTGAGAGCAAAAATCCCTTCTCACATCTGAATCCCAGCAAGATGGCTGCAGAAGATCTCAGTTTTCAGACAGATGTTCTACTTGAAATAAAAAAAAGCAGGAAAATATTTTTTTTTCTAATAATATTGCTTGATTTTAATAATAAAGCTCTCTGCTTAGATTTTTCTCCAATAATATGAGAATGTCATATTCTCATATGACTTCCATTTCCCTGATATTAATGCTCCTAATTCTAATTTTCAGGTCAAAGCATTAAGAGTGAGAGCACATGGAGAGGACTGTCTCGTGGTTGCCTGTCTCCATCAGTCCTCACGGGAACACCATCATGTATCCAGGTGGAAACACATCATACATGTGTACGATAGAAACAGTGAAAAGTTAAAACGGGTCTCAAAATCTCCTTCCACCATACAAGCTCTAAGTATGTCACATGAAGTGATCTTCTCGTACAACATTAGAACACAACACTGCTGGTTGAGCCCAGATGAAGAGTCACTCTTCTGTTGGAAGTTCAGTCCAAATAATCTGCTACTGAGATGACCAGAAGGCAGTTATCAGCCCTTATTACTAATGGTTGAATTTGGGTAACTTAAATGGACATTTTACGAGATTCCAATGCAGTCAAATATAGGCATTTTTATTGTTGCAGCTGTTATACTTAAATAACCATAACAGTGAACTCTTCATTTCTCAGCTTCTTGTAAGCCAATCACAGGGCAATAGTTACAACTTCTTTAGACTATCTGCTTTAAGCACACAAACAAAAATAGAAAAGTTGCAGGGGAGAAAGAGGAATGTTTTATTATTACATTGGAGAGGGAAAAGCAGTCACATTTGACACGTTAAAACTGCATCTTTCTTATGCAGCTGTGTTAGATATGAATATATATGTAGATATATATATATATATTTCCGTTTTATAAATAGATCTTAAATTGTCTTAAATTTCAGTTGTAACTTCTACCACTTTGAAAAAGCACTGCCTGGACCAACATCTATGCACCAAAGGCCTGTACCACAAATAGTTCACTGGATTCCCCATGAATCATTTCAGGGCATTCCATTTAAGACACATTCCTGGGACTTCCCTGGTGGTTCAGGCCTTAGGGCTCCCCACTTGGACTGCAGAGAATGCAGGTTCAATCCCTGGTGGGGGAATTAAGATCCTTCGAGCTGCATGATGCTGTAAAATAAAATAAAATACACATTTCTACTGGTGTGAGAATCCAGTTGTGTCTAGTGACTCCTCACTGACCTCTAGGATGAATCTTCACCCGCTGATTGTTTCCAGAGAAAAAGTTCAAGTGAGAGTATCAAGTGGGAAAAAAAAAAAAATGTAAAGGAAAATGTTAAGAACAGCCAGCCCAGGTCAGGGCCCTTTCTGTGGCATGTGCCAGGAGCCTGCAGAGAAATGTCCTGTTGCATCTTAGACCCAGAAGCAGCCTGTACATTTCCCCAGGATATAAAATCATCTGATTATCTTTCAATTTGTTAATGTGGTGTATTACATTGATTGATTTGCGGATATTAAAGAATCCTTGCATTCCTGGGCTAAAGCCCACTTGGTCATGGTGTATGATTTTTTTAATATGTTGTTGGATTCTGTTTGCTAGAATTTTGTTAAGGATTTTTGCATCTATGTTCATCAGTGATATTGGCCTGTAGTTTTCTTTTTTTGTGGCATCTTTGTCTGGTTTTGGAATTAGGGTGATGGTGGCCTCATAGAATGAGTTTGGAAGCTTACCTTCATCTGCAATTTTCTGGAAGAGTTTGAGTAAGATAGGTGTTAGCTCTTCTCTAAATTTTTGGTAGAATTCAGCTCTGAAGCCATCTGGTCCTGGGCTTTTGTTTGCTGGAAGATTTTTGATGACAGTTTCGATTTCCTTGCTTGTGATGGGTTTGTTAAGATCTTCTATTTCTTCCTGGTTCAGTTTTGGAAAGTTATACTTTTCTAAGAATTTGTCCATTTCATCCAAGTTGTCCATTTTATTGGCATAGAGCTGCTGGTAGTAGTCTCTTATGATCCTTTGTATTTCAGTGTTGTCTGTTGTGATTTCTCCATTTTCATTTCTAATTTTGTTAATTTGGTTCTTCTCTGTTTCTTAATGAGTCTTGCTAATGGTTTGTCAATTTTGTTTATTTTTTCAAAAAACCAGCTTTTAGCTTTGTTGATTTTTGCTATGGTCTCTTTAGTTTCTATTGCATTTATTTCTGCCCTGATTTTTAAGATTTCTTTCCTTCTGCTAACCCTGGGGTTCTTAATTTCTTCCTTCTCTAATTGCTTTAGGTGTAGAGTTAGGTTATTTATTTGGCTTTTTTCTTGTTTCTTGATGTAAGCCTGTAATGCTATGAACCTTCCCCTTAGCACTGCTTTTACAGTGTCCCATAGGTTTTGGGTTGTTGTGTTTTAATTTTCATTCATTTCTATACATATTTTGATTTCTTTTTTGATTTCTTCTATGATTTGTTGGTTATTCAGAAGCGTGTTATTTAGCCTCCATATGTTTGAATTTTTAACAATTTTCTTCCTGTAATTGAGATCTAATTTTACTGCACTGTGGTCAGAAAAGATGACTGGAATGATTTCAATTTTTTTGAATTTTCCAAGATCAGATTTATGGCCCAGGATGTGATCTATTCTGGAGAAGGTTCCGTGTGCACTTGAGAAAAAGGTGAAGTTGATTGTTTTGGGGTGAAATGTCCTATAGATATCAATTAGGTCTATCTGGTCCATTGTGTCATTTAAGGTTTGTGTTTCCTTGTTAATTTTCTGTTTAGTTGATCTATCCATAGTTGTGAGTGGGGTATTAAAGTCTCCCACTATTATTGTGGCCACAGCAATCAGAGCAGAAAAAGAAGTAAAAGGAATCCACATAGGAAAAGAAGAAGTGAAACTCTCACTGTTTGCAGATGACATGATCCTCTACATAGAAAACCCTAAAGACTCTTCCAGAAAATTACTAGAGCTAATCAATGAATATAGTAAAGTTGCAGGATATAAAATTAACACACAGAAATCCTTGTATTCCTATATACTAACAATGAAAAAACAGAAAGAGAAATTAAGGAAACAATACCATTCACCATTGCAACAAAAAGAATAAAATACTTAGGAGTATATCTACCTAAAGAAACAAAAGACCTATACATAGAAAACTATAAAACACTGATGAAAGAAATCAAAGAGGACACAAACAGATGGAGAAACATACCGTGTTCATGGATTGGAAGAATCAATATTGTCAAAATGGCTATTCTACCCAAAGCAATCTATAGATTCAATGCAACCCCTATCAAGCTACCAACGGTATTTTTCACAGAACTAGAACAAAGAATTTCACAATTTGTATGGAAATACAAAAAACCTCGAATAGCCAAAGTAATCTTGAGAAAGAAGAATGGAACTGGAGGAATCAACCTGCCTGACTTCAGACTCTACTACAAAGCCACAGTCATCAAGACAGTATGGTACTGGCACAAAGACAGAAATGTAGATCAATGGAACAGAATAGAAAGCCCAGAGATAAATCCACGAACCTATGGACACCTTATCTTTGACAAAGGAGGCAAGGATATACAATGGAAAAAAGACAACCTCTTTAACAAGTGGTGCTGGGAAAACTGGTCAACCACTTGTAAAAGAATGAAACTAGAACACTTTCTAACACCACACACAAAAATAAACTCAAAATGGATTAAAGATCTAAATGTAAGACCAGAAACTATAAAACTCCTAGAGGAGAACATAGGCAAAACACTCTCCGACATAAATCACAGCAAGATCCTCTATGACCCACCTCCCAGAATATTGGAAATAAAAGCAAAACTAAACAAATGGGACCTAATGAAACTTAAAAGCTTTTGCACTACAAAGGAAACTATAAGTAAGGTGAAAAGACAGCCCTCAGATTGGGAGAAAATAATAGCAAATGAAGAAACAGACAAAGGATTAATCTCAAAAATATACAAGCAACTCCTGCAGCTCAATTCCAGAAAAATAAATGACCCAAACAAAAAATGGGCCAAGGAACTAAACAGACATTTCTCCAAAGAAGACATACAGATGGCTAACAAACACATGAAAAGATGCTCAACATCACTCATTATTAGAGAAATGCAAATCAAAACCACAATGAGGTACCATTACACGCCAGTCAGGATGGCTGCTATCCAAAAGTCTACAAGCAATAAATGCTGGAGAGGGTGTGGAGAAAAGGGAACCCTCTTACACTGTTGGTGGGAATGCAAACTAGTACAGCCGCTATGGAAAACAGTGTGGAGATTTCTTAAAAAGCTGGAAATAGAACTGCCATATGACCCAGCAATCCCACTCTGGGCATACACACTGAGGAAACCAGATCTGAAAGAGACACGTGCACCCCAGTGTTCATCGCAGCACTGTTTATAATAGCCAGGACATGGAAGCAACCTAGATGCCCATCAGCAGATGAATGGATAAGGAAGCTGTGGTACATATACACCATGGAATATTACTCAGCCGTTAAAAAGAATTCATTTGAATCAGTCCTAATGAGATGGATGAAACTGGAGCCCATTATACAGAGTGAAGTAAGCCAGAAAGATAAAGAACATTACAGCATACTAACACATATATATGGAATTTAGAAAGATGGTAACGATAACCCTATATGCAAAACAGAAAAAGAGACACAGAAGTACAGAACAGACTTTTGAACTCTGTGGGAGAAGGTGAGGGTGGGATGTTTCAAAAGAACAGCATGTATACTATCTATGGTGAAACAGATCACCAGCCCAGGTGGGATGCATGAGACAAGTGCTCGGGCCTGGTGCACTGGGAAGATCCATAGGAATCGGGTGGAGAGGGAGGTGGGAGGGGGGATCGGGATGGGGAATACGTGTAAATCTATGGCTGATTCATATCAATGTATGACAAAACCCACTGAAATGTTGTGAAGTAATTAGCCTCCAACTAATAAAAATAAATAAATAAAATCATCTGATTAATGTGGCCAGCTGCCCACGCCCTTTGCTTTGCCATCCTGGGTCCATTGTTGCACCAAGGTGTCCCCACATTTCCCTCTACGTGACATGTGAGCTCACAGGGCTGGTGTGACTTGTCATAACCCAGAGTAGAGATTGTCAGAAAAGATAGCACTTATCAGGTGAGAGCAGCTGGATCCACTGAAAAAGTCCTTAGGAGAGATTTTTTTTTTTTTAAATCTGAGCATTTGCTCTCCCCACCCCAACCTTTAAGTTAATGAATTCTGCCTTTGGAGTTCTGGAAAACATGAACAGAACGAGTTAAGTCAAAAGAAAGGTACCACCTTTTGTAAAAGAGTGGGAAATACCACCCAAGAGTGAAGGAATCTCTATTTGTTGAAAGACTGTGAGCCACTGACCTTTCTGGATTCTTGATCTATGCCCTCTTTTCTCTGCAATACCTAAACTCATTCTTTTTTTTTTTTTTTTTTTGGTACAGAATGCTGTGTGATGGGCCATTCTGATATTCTTTCATACACCAAAGCTCCTCAAGCTGTCTCCAGAAACACATGTTGAGCAAGACAGTCCATGAGAAAGTTCTTGTTATCTATTGTTCACCCCAAAGTAACATCACGCAGGGAGTTGATGATCAAAGGCCGTAAAGGAAAAGTGCATACTGAAGAAGTGACTCCAAAACGTCAGTACGATCTATTGAGTGAAAGGCATTTTCCTGAAAAGGTAACTCATTGAATGCATCTAGGAATTTGCAAACGTATTCTGAGTGGATCACAAAAGTCCTCCTAGGAACTCTCATTACCTTCCAGTGCCCCCACCCCTCCTTCCTGGGGCAACTTCCCAGAAAAAGTCACTCTTGGTGATGATCTTGTGTTAGTTTTGTAATGACCCTAAGGGACTTGGCCACTGCTCTGCAGGCAGGCTGGTTGTCCTACTATCCGTGCCGGCAGGCCGCTCCTCCCCTACCCAAATCTGGAGCTCTGACTTAATTGCAGGTTTACACTATTGCCCCTCCCCCTCCTCCAAAACAAATGACCTCGCTTCGATCTTCTTATTTCCTGCACCGAAGGGGGTTGCCCATGAGCTTAGCTGCTGATTCCTTTGGAGTTGCCTAGCTGGCTTTTCATCCTTTTCTCTTGTGCATTTGTTTTCTCAGAATGAACACTTGTAGGGGCCCCGACTCCACTGATTGAATGACAGCAAACCGGCCAAGGCATTCTCTCTTCTGTTCCTAGAGAGTTAGGAAGTCTGGGAATGGGTTTGGCAAGAAGGTCCCTCATATACTCAACCCTATTGCTTCTAGTGCTGCCCACTTATTTCCAGTTATAAGCGCAAAAACCTGCATTTATTGCTCTCTGGGCAGCTTCAGAGTCTCCCACATCTCCCAGGCCAGAGGGTATCCCCAGGAGCCTTGTTTCTGAAAGAGGGACCCAAAAGTTGTTGAAGAAGAGACCCAGGGATTCCGGGCCTAGGCTTCTCTTCCAATTGTCCCTGCTAGTTGAGTGGGCCTTCCAGCCCCCTCCTCTGAGCTTCAGCTTCCTTCCTGCCAATGCCTTTGTTTATCTGAAGTACCAAGTTTCCACTGGGAAGCCTGAAAGCGTGACCAGGGGTTCGAGACTTTTTCTTTTTTTTTTCTAACTATCTCATCTTCTTGATCAGAAGTCTTCCCATCTTCTTTTCTCTAACGATGTCATCTTCTTTCCTTCTCAAAGATAGCTGGATGCTTGTCTGTTACTACTTTTCTGGGAATGTCCGACTGTGCTGCAGAGCTGCAGTCCGACAGGTAGCAGAGCGGAAGGACTAAAGGAGTCCGTGTGGGACCTGGACGCTACTGTCCCTCCATCCACAACTCCCCCAAACATGCCCAAACGGTTTCCTTTCAGGCTTTTCACACTTACGGTGCCCATGGCAAGTCTTTAACTTGTAAGTGAAATGATCTTTAAAGAAAGAAAGAGTTTCACAAAATAGATTAAAGAGCTAAATGTGAGACTGGACACTACAAATCTCCTAGAGGAAAACATAGGCAGAACACTCTGACATAAATCATGGCAACATCTTTTTAGACCCATCTCCCAGGAAATTGGAAATAAAAACAAAAAGAAACAAATAGGACCTACTCAAACTCAAAAGTTTTTGCTCAGCAACGGAAACAATAAACAGAACAAAAGCACAACCCACAGATTGGGAGGAAATATTTGCAAATGATGTGACCCATAAGCGATTAGCTTGCAAAATATACAAACAGCTCATGATGCTTAACATCATCAAAACAAATAACCCACTCAAAAAATGGGCAGCAGACCTAAATAGACACTTCTCCAAAGAAGACACACAGATGGCCAATGGGCACATAAAAAGATGTTCAACTCCACTAATTAATCAAGAAATGCAAATAAAAACTACAAAGAGATATCACCTTACACCAGCCAGAATAACTGTCATCAAAAAAACCCACAAACAATAAATTCTGGAGAGGGTGTGGAGAGAAGGGAACCTTCCTACACTATTGGTGGGAATGTAAATTCTTACAGCCACTATGGAGAGCAGTATGGAGGTTCCCTAAAAAGCTAAGAGCAAAGCTACCATATGACCCTGCAATCCCACTCCTGGATATATATCTAGAGAATATCCAAAAGGATAGGTGCACCCCAATGTTTGGGCAGCACTGTTTACAATAGCCAAGACATGGAAGCAACTTAATGTCCATCGACAGAGGATTGGATAAAGAAGATGTGGTTCATATATACAACGGAATATTATTCAGCCATTAAAAAGAATGAGATAATGCCATCAGAAGTAACATAGACGGACCTAGAGAATGTCATACTGAGAGAAGTAAGTCAGACAGAGAAGAATAAATAACTCATGAATTAACTTATATGTAAAATATAAAAAGAAATGATACAAATAAACTTACAAAATGGAAAGAGACTCACAGACTTAGAAAATAAACTTATGGTTGTCAGAGGGAAGGGATAATGAGGGCATTTGGGATGATCATGTACACACTGCTATATTTAAAATGGATAATCAACAAGGACATTTTGTATAGCACAGGGAACTCTGCTCAATGTTATGTAGCAGCCTGGATAGGAGTGGGGTTTGGGGGGAGAATGGATACATGTCTATGTGTGGCTGAGTCCCTTTGCTGTTCAACTGAAAATATCACAGCATTGTTAATTAGCTATATCTCAATACAAAAGTTCAAAAACAAACAGAAAAGAAAAAAAAAAGAGTTTCAAAGGGTGAACTAAAGGAAAGAACAGTACACTAAACACTTAGCCTAAAATAGGAGGGAAAAAGCAGCCGGTCCAAAGTTATTTGATGGATATTCTGTATCCTACCTGCTGTAACTTTATTTTTGCCCATGCCAAGTCTTAATTCAGCTTTCAGTTTTGTCTTAAGAAGGTCTTTAGGGTTACAAAATCATTTCTCTATCCAACTCCTGTGACCCTCTCTTAAGCATCTGAGAATTTAAACATCCCTCCAGAGAGAGGATATCAGGAATTCCCAGCGTGCACTTTATATGACATCTAAATAATGACAGTAAATGAATGACAATATCTACAATATCCCATGTGAACTAGATTGGGCTTCCTCACAACATGGCAGCCTCAGGAAGGGAGGTTGCTTATATAGAAGTTGAAGGTAACAAGAGCATGTATTCCAACAGGCAAGTTAGAAATATCGTGACTGCCTTTTTTGAACTTGCCTTGGAACTTACATAGCATCACAGTCAGAAAAGCCAGTCCAGTCAGAAAAGCCAGTCCAGTTTTGGAGGGAGGAAACAACCCCCACCTCAAGATGGGACGAATGTAAAAGGATTTATGGACGTACTAAACAATATTGACTGACCCTCGCTTTTGTCTTGCAATTAAGTTTTCATCACTCTGATCTTCTCCAGTTCTTCTGACTGGCCTATCTTCAGGTGATTTCCATATTGAAAATGTTGGCAGGTGAGGTAGCTGGTCTCCACAGATGGCCCCTTAACAACCACTCCTGCCAGTACAGTGCTCCTGCGCAGTCCCCTCCCACACTGAGTCTGGATTGGCACTGTGGAGGAAGTGATCCCATGTGACGTCCAAGAAGCCTTGCTGCTTCTACTAGGGTTTTTGCAATGCCCATTCATGGAAAAGTCAGCCACCATGCAAGAAGTCTAATCTGAGACCACCATGCTGTGAGGAATCCTATGTGGTTCACATGGAGGAACTACATGAAGAGAACAAAATGCTTGGTGAGCCCCTAGAGATTTCAGTCCTCTCAGCCTGGATGGCAGACACGTAAGTGAGGAAGTCATCTTGGATGTCCAGCCTGGTTGAGCATTCAAATGACTCCAGCCCAGCCACTATCTGACTGTAAACATACTTGAGACATCAAGCAAGAATTATCCAGCTGGGTTTAGACAATCTCCAGAATCTTGAGAGATAATAACAAATTGTTACTTAAAACCAATAATTGTGTGATGGCTTGATAGCAATAGAACACCAGGTTCTATCCATGCTGCCTCTGAAAGTCTCCCCAGTCTGGTCCTCTTAGGCAGAACTTTGGCTTCAATATTTGCTAAGGCAAATCTTGCGGTCTGGTCAGAGCAAGGACTCATACCTTTAGAGAAGTTGCTCTTGGATGTTACACTAGA
The DNA here is from genome assembly GCF_033118175.1 of Dama dama. Taxonomy (NCBI): domain Eukaryota; kingdom Metazoa; phylum Chordata; class Mammalia; order Artiodactyla; family Cervidae; genus Dama; species Dama dama. The sequence goes on along the minus strand of NC_083708.1, from coordinate 35,608,176 downwards.
CATGCTCACCAGGAACCATAAAATAAAGGTCAATACTTCCCTGGTGGCACAGACAGTAAAGAATCTGCCTATAATGCAGGAGACCCAGGCTTGATCCCAGAGTTGGGAAGATCCCCTGGAGAAGAGAATGGATACCCACTCCAGTATTCTTGCCTGGAGAATTCTATAGACAGAGTAGCTTGGCAGCCTACAATCCATGGGGTTGCAAAGAGTTGGACATGACTAATCGACTGACACTTCCACTTTCACAGAGAAAAAGCGCCATGAGAACTTGGGAAAAAGAGAGGATTAATCCAGCCTGAAACTGGTGGGTCTGAAGAGGAGGTGATATTGAATTGGATCTTGAATGCCAAGAAGGAATTGTGGCTTTGTTTTATAGAAATAGGGAATTACTATGGGTTTCTGAGCAGAAAGGTGTGTGATAAAAAACTAATTTCAGGAAAACTAGTCTGAGAGCAGTGTATACATACAGTCAGTTGCATTTGGGAGATACTAGGCAGGAATGGTCTGTGAAGGTGAGGAGGCCAATAAAAAAGTATTATGACCATCTGCGGAGAATAAGCTTGCACTTGGTGTGGTAGTAGGAAGAGGGCAAAACTAGTTTTAGGAGACATTCCAGAGGTTCATATGACCCTGAAACACTATATATTTCAAACACGTATTAAATGTGAAATAGTAAAATTATGATACCAATTCTCCCATCCATGAAAAAAACGAAAACAAATAATTCTAAAACTTTCACTTTTGAATAAATGTCATATTTAAAAGAAAGTACCTTTCAAAAAACAGTTTATGTTCTGGGAAAAAAGAGAAAGTAATTTATATCTGTAACTTTATGTGCCATCAGAGATTACCCTTTTGAACATTGCTAGAAAACATTTCTAATATATTCATATTGATTTACAATTTTTGTCACTTATCCATCCCTTTGGAATGTTAGTAATGAAAGAAGCTGCAAAAAAGAAAAAAAAAGAAAGGAAAATTCAGGGCAGCATCATTACTAATTTTAAAACCCACATTGGCAGCTGGTGGCACAATGTGGCTGCTCCAAACATTTTTTAAAGTATGAGCTCCCTCTAGTGGCCAAAATAGTCCTTATCACCTGATCAAATCTGTGCCACCCATTGATATGTAACTAATTTTAATGGTAAAAAAGTTTAACTTCTAGAACTGAATTTGTACTTTAAAATATTTCTTTGCCATGTTCTGAATAGGCTTAATAATATTCACAGTAAATTTAAACATCTACTATTATCGTTATGATTTGCAATTATCAGTTTTCAATAACGTGTTTATTATAGAGTTTCAGATCACACCAAAATGCAATTATCACCTAATTAATGTACAAGCTAATTTCCTATATATATTCCCAGGAAGTGGGGTCATCATTTGTCACTCTATAAAACGTCCTCATTGATGAACCTATATCCTCTTAAAACTAGTTCAGTTTGAAATGATTCCAGAAATATACATTTCCCAACCAAATCCCATCATTCCTTGCAGGGAGGGATCACTCTGTTGGATTCCATTGAATCACTTCTCCCACTGAGGGACAGAGTCAGACAAAAGCGGGATTTGGAGGAGTTAGGGGAGTGAAATGAAAGACGAATACTGTCTACTGTGTCTGCTGTGTGTCAGGTGTTCGGTTTTATGCTTTACATCCATTATTTCACTTGAAGCCCTAGAGGGATGATATTTGGTTCCTCTACTATTTAACACAAATTTTCCAGACTCTGACAAGTCATAATAAGCCTTAGAAGAAAAGTAGCTGTCATCTCTGCATCTCTGAGTTTAGGGTACACAGAGCCAGGTGGGGAGACCAATAAGGATGCAGATGAGTGTCCTCACTGCGCAGGCAGAAACCCAGGCACTGGGGAACCCCAGGAGGGGCTCTTCAGCCCAACTGCAGAGGAGGAGGGTGGCAAGCAGCAGGGAGAGCTGCCTCCCTGCCCCTGTGGAGCAGGGGATATGAGTGGAGTCTTGAAGGATGCTGAGGAGTTGGCCCGGCAGAGGGACAGTACGTGCAAAGGCCTGGAATCAGAAGAGAACGTTAATGTGGGTTGGCTGACACTTAGGGAAGCGGTGAATGGTTAACATTCCATTTTCAAGAGACCAAGTCGACATTCAGAGAAGTTAACAAAGAATCCTGCTGAGATAAAAGTGAGGCCTCGGTGATCGCATAGCTGCAAGCTGTTCACCTCCACCTTATGTGTTGGGGGAACGTGACAGCCCTGATCAAGGTGATGCCAGGAGAAGCTGACACCAACATAAGTAGTTATGAGGCCAGCTCTGCAAACACCTCCCTCTTGGAAGCTAACAATGGCTGGAGTTGTGTATCTGAAGCAACAGTGTGAACATCAGAACTGATGTGGTAGCCAGTTATGATGAACGAAATACAGCTCGCTTTGGGAGGGAGCCTTGGGAATGGGTGGAGAGGGCAGCTTTCCCTTTTGAAAGCTGTCTGTCCAGCCTTAGATCCTGACCTTAAAATCCATCCCAGCTGCTCCATCCCAGCACTATGACTGTGGAACTGCGTCTTCTAGCCTGCTGAGACCTGAAGTGAACAGGAAACGCACGTGTTGTGTGTAGTCAAAGGTACTCTTGAAAATACCTTAAATTATCCAAAAAGTGATCCACAGAAACATGGTTTTTAAATACAACCCAATGCAGTGAATTTTACAAACTCTGCAGTGGGAGACCCACAGAACTAAACTAGAAGCCTCTATGACATGTCTGGGTGTTCAAACCAATCTTCCTTTAGAGACATCTAAACAGACCCCTTCCTCTCGATTTTCATAATGCTTATTCCTATCACATTGTCTTTAAAGCTACTTTGTTTTATTCCACTTGTATTGAGGTATAATTTACACATAATAAAATTCACCCATTTTATATGTATAGTTGATGAATGTTGAAATTGTACAGTCTTATAGTCACCACCATAAGATACTAATATAAAAACATGTCTGTCATCCTGGAAATTTTCCTTTTGTCCTTCCTTTGAAGTCAGCCCCCTCCTCCAAACTCTGGCCAGAGACAACCTCTGGTCTTTTTATTGCTATAGTTTTGCCATTTCTAGAATTTCATATAAGTAGAATCACAGAATATGTAGTTGTTTTATATACCTTCTTTCAAGAATAAAGGTGTTGAGGTTTATCCATGTTGTCTGTGTGTATCAGCAGTTTGTTCCTTTTCTGTACTTAGTGTTGATTGCTGCCCAGATTCACAGGACAAATTACAATAAAATTTCAAAGACTTCTCTGCAGTCGCTGAAAACACAAGGTATAATAGACCTCAATGGCCTTAATGAGGAGGGCTGAGATGAATTTATTTACTGGGCCATGCAACGCCTACCCCAAATGCTGTTAGATTCACAGCTTGTAAGAGTCAATGTGGCTATAGATAACTGTTGGACATGACATCGGTAAGACATGTCGAAGCTATTCATCACTCTGAAGTTTTGTTAAATCTGTAAAGAAACGACACCTGTCTCACGACTGGTTGGGTATCTTGCTGTGCTCCCGAGAAGGCAGCTTCTGTTGACCTGAAAGAGCAGGTGAGAGAGGGGCAGTGCATCGTTTTTCCTCTTTCCCTTAGCAGCCTGGCTGCCAGGATCACCGCCTGGGTCATCTGAGGACTGACAGTGACATTGTTCTCCAGGAGGCGGGAGCACAGGTGGATGAGGCCACAGCCAGGACCGGGGACTTCCTTGGAATGAAGTGGATGGAGGTGAGCTAAGGAGGAACAGAGACTGAGGAGTGGGCCTAGGAGGAAGGGTGGGGTTTATTTGTGTAGAAAGCATGGATGGTAAAGTCATTATTAATGATTCTAAGAGACAGCCAGAGAGAAACTACTGCAAGCAGACCACCCAGGACAGCCCAGGACCTACGTTGTGGAGGGTGTCCTCCGCATGAACAGTGCATTTGTCAGTGGGAAACTTCGTGCAAAGGTGCCAAAGCAATTCCTGAAAAGTACTATTTTATTTTGTGTTTAGAAAGATCTAGACAAGGATATTTGGCAATGACTATAGTAGGTATAATGCAGCCCATTGCGAGGCCTGGGTCTTAGCTCCCTGCAATAGTGTTTCTCAAGAAGACATGAGCAATTTTCTCTCTGCTTCAGTGTTTATAGTTATTACAGAAGTATGGATAATAATAACTTGCACAGTACAGAACAGTGAAAGATGATCGCAAGTTGTATACTGCTGTAATTCAAAGCCCAAGATCGGTAAAAATCCCAGTTCTGTAGCTTCTTACCTTTAAGGTGATGATCAAGTCACTTAATCACTTTGTGCCTCAATCTCCTGATCTGAAAAATGGAAATAATAATGATAATAATAATATTGATCTCTATAATGCTGTGGAGAAGAAACAATGTAAGCATATGACATGCTTAGGTTGATGCTTGGCAATAGGAACCTTTCAATAAACTATAGTTGCTGTGATTATCATTAATGTTGCTATTATTATTGTTGTTATAATGAGTTTAGCCTTATCTTCTACTTCTCATATTTCCTCTGTTAACAAATCCTTTAGTATAAAATCTAATCTCCTCCTTGACCCAGACCTTTTCATCTTGATTGAATACACGTACACCTGTTGGTCCCCAGTCTCATCACTATGCAATCCCAGACTTTTGACAAAGTGTATCCAAAGCAAGTAAGTTTACAGTAAATACATTTGCCATTTACATGATCAGATGGCATATTTTTCCCTGAGAATCCAGATATTAAAAACATAAAGCATTGCTAAAAGCATTAAATGAAATAAAGCTCAATATGGCTACACGAATCTGTGCTTTCTAAATTTACTGACAGAAGTGAAGAAAGTAGGCTGGCACGGCTTTTGTGCCATTTCTGTATCACACTAACCTAAATTCAAACAGTGTGTTTAGATAAAAATAATGTTCCCTCCAAGGGAGCTCCTGACTTAGCAGAGAAAAACACTTCTGTGAGGAACATTACTTACACAATGCGCACCTTGCTTCCTGGAGGAGAAACCCTGCAAGCACATCACCACCACATTCTCCAGAAGTAGATTCTCTGCTGCCCAGTCACCACCAAGGAGGGACAAATGGCACCAACAGCTTAGCACCACCAGGCACCTTCGTGGGGTCAGAAGTGGAAGGGTGCTTGTCCGATCAGGGCTGACCTCCTCTTGTGGCCAGGCTGATGAGATGGAGTGGCAGGCGGCAGGCGAGAAACCAGAACCACAGCTAACAGGTGGCTGGCCAGAGCTCCAGGGACAAAGGAACCGCCCTAGAACTTCGAAGAAAATAACCACCTGGGAGGATCTTCCCTAGAGAGATAGAGGCTTGTTAAATTTATCCAGATGTTCAGTTCAGCTCAGTTGCTAAGTCGTGTTTGACTCTTTGTGACCCCATGAATCGCAGCACGCCAGGCCCCCCTGTCCACCACCAACTCCCGGAGTTTACTCAAACTCATGCCCATCAAGTCAGTGATGCCATCCAGCCATCTCATCCTCTGTCGTCCCCTTCTCCTCCTGCCCTCAATCCCTCCCAGCATCAGAGTCTTTTCCAATGAGTCAACTCTTCACATGAGGTGGCCAAAGTATTGGAGTTTCAGCTTCAGCATCAGTCCTTCCAATGAACACCCAGGACTGATCTCCTTCAGGATGGTTGGATCTCCTTGCAGTCCAAGGGACTCTCAAGAGTCTTCTCCAACACCACAGTGCAAAAGCATCAATTTTTCGGTGCTCAGCTTTCTTCACATCCATATATGACCACTGGAAAAACCATAGCCTTGACCAGATGGACCTTTGTTGGCAAAGTAATGTCTCTGCTTTTTAATATGCTATCTAGGTTGGTCATAACTTTTCTTCCAAGATGTTAGGGAAACTATAATTTTATTTTTCTCTTATTCAGAAACAACAACCAAGAAGAAAAGCAGGGACTTCCCTGGTGGTCCAGTGGCTAAGCCTGCACTCCCAATGCAGGGGGCCCAGGTTGGATCCCTGGTCAGGGAACTAGATCCCACATGCCATAACTAAGAGTTCAAATGCCACAATAAAGATCAAAGATCTTGAGTGCTGCACCTAAGACCTGGCACAGCCAAACACCTAAAAAAAAATTTTTTTAAAGAAAGAAAAGAAGTGTTCTTAAGAAGTATATTTTATCAATTATAACATTAGAAAACATACTTCTTTCCTAAATTTACATTTACTTTCTTCCTAACTTACTTCCTCATTCCATATGCAACCTTGTGGACTTAAGGTGGTGATTCCTCAGGGTCAACTGTACACCTCCCTGTCTGTCCCTCCTGCTAGGTAGGAAGATATTTGAAGCCACATTTGTGTCTGCTTGATTTCTGGAGTGCAGAGGCCAGCATCACACACTTTGTAGGTAACTGAGGAGATTCTGATTGGATTAATGCTTCATAAAATGAAACCATCAGCTCTTGTTTAAAAAAACCATCATTCTTTTTTAAAGTTAATTTTTATTGGAGTATAGTTGGGGGAGGAAATGGCAACCCACTCTAGTATTCTTGCCTGGGAAATCCCATGGACAGAGAAGCCTGGCGGGCTGCAGTCCATTGGATCGAAAAGAGCTGGACATGGCTGAGTGACTGAACAGCAGCGGCAAGGGTGTGGCTGCTTTACAATGTTCTTACTTTCTGCGGCACAGCCAAGGGAGCCAGTCATGTGTCTCCGTATATCCCCTCCTTTTTTGTTATGATAACTCTCATTTCAATCCACTTACCTTTACACCAGGGTAAAGTTGGCAGAAATCTACGTAAAACTGGCAGAAACTAAATCTTACAATAAGCTAGAGTTAGCAATAATAGACTCTACATGTATCCTGTGTTTTCAATCCCAGAGGATTTTAGAAAGAAATGTTACGTTTTTTTCTTTTTAGTGGAAAAATGAAAATCATGAAAAATGAGTATAATTTATGTGGTGGTTTAGTCGCTAAGTTGTGCCTGAATCTTGCGACTCCATGGACTGTAGCCTGCCAGGCTCCTCTGTCCATGGGATTCTCCAGGCAAGAATACTGGAGTGGGTCATTGTTTCCTTCTCCAAGTACAATTTATATAACAGTCAACAAGAAGTTAGTAAATAAATTATGGAAATTGATAAAATGGTATACTATGTAGTCATTAAAATTATGATAGGGCTCTATATTTATTAACAATGTTATCCTTGGAAAAAATTTTTTATTAAACAAAGCAGTTTAAAGTATGTATGATAGAATACCTGTTTTGATAAAAATATGTATGACTGTTAGTGGAAAAATATGTAAGAATGTATGTTTATAAATAGGAAAATAATTTCCTCTCAGGTTGGCAGAGGGGAGGGACACCTTTTAAGTGATATGTATATATATATTTGGCTGATCTGCATATCTTGCAGGATCTCAGTTCCCCAACCAGGGTCCAACCTGTGCCTCCTGCATTGGGAGCATAGAGTCTTGACCACTGGACCACCACGGAAGTCCCTAGATATTTGTTTCTATATTTTATATATTACTACATTTTCTGTTTTTAAAATAATGGAAAAGTATTACTTTATAGTCAAAAACACTAGTTTAAAAGAATATGTAGTGTTGCTCTTAAAGAAAATATTTTTAAATGACTCAAAATCTCATCACCTATAACTATGTAAATACTTTTTTTATAGAATTTGTATTGGTTAGTTAATGTTTTGTTACAAACTACTTCAAAACTTAGTGCCTTAAAATGCTAATCTATTATTATAGCACCTGAGTCTGTTGGGCTGCTTGATCTAGACTAAGTTTGGCCAACGTTATGGGCTGAACCGTGTCCTCCAAAACTTCATAGTTTGAAATGCTAACCCCTAGTACCTCAGAATGTGACTGTATTTGGAGTCAGTGCCGTTAAAGAATAAATCAAGTTAAAATTAGGTCATTATGGCAGGCCCTATTCCAATTCCGTTGGTGGCCTAACAAGAAGAGGAGATTTGGACATAGACATACATAGAGAACACCATGTCACCTTGAAGACTCATCTAAAAGGCCAGAGGAGAGGCCGGAAGAAACCAACCCTACCAGCCCCTGATTGCAGACTTCCAGCCCCTAGAACTGTGGGAAAATAAGTTTACGTTGTTTACACAGCCTGGTCTGTGGTACTTTGTTGTGACAGTCCTGAAAAGTAACATAGCAGATATGAGCTGGGCTCCAGGTACTAGGGAACTGGGAGCTCGGCTCTAGGCTGTTTGACAAGTTGCCTGGGGCAACTCACTCTCTAAATTCCTACTTCTGGGACCTGTTGCTAGCCCTGGGCATGTCCTGCCCAGGGATGGGAGGAACACAAGAGATAAAACAGAAAAATCTTTTGAGGCCTAGTCTTGGAGCTAGCAACTACTGACTGCTTCTATTAACCAAAGCAATTCAAATGAGTAAGCCCAGGGTAGAGAATGGACTCAATCTAAACAATTAGAGGCATGCCTACTGTGCGACAGAATGGAAAAGAGATCCAGCAAAGTGTGAACAGGGAGGAGAGAAAGTAGGGGAGGAGCCACTAGGGCCAATGAGGTTACTATCTTAGATGTCCACACAAGTTTATATTGCAAGTCTTACACCATGTGTGCTTAGTCGCTCAGTCGTGTCCGACTCTTTGCTACCCCATGGACTGTAGCCCGCCAGGCTCCTCTGTCCATGGGGATTCTCCAGGCAAGAATACTGGAGTGGGTTGCCATGCCCTCCTCCAGGGGATCTTCCCAACCCAGGGATTGAACCAAAGTCTCCCACATTGCAGGCTGGTTCTTTACCATCTGAGCCACCACGGAAGCCCTGACACCATATGCTTACTATATGCTATATATATCTAATTTTACTTATATTTAATCTTCTTCCACCCTTTTAATAGGATTGATAATTTAAAATTTCACTGGATGCAAAATATATCACATTAAATTTTTTTTTAATTTATAAAACTAAAAAAATTAAGAATCAGTCAATAAAATTAACACATAAATGAACCAATATAAAAGTCAAATCCAAATGGAAAGCTAACAGCACAGTATACTTTTTCATACTTGGGAGTACTCAATATACATTTGTTGAATAGAGTCTATATAAATTTATTTTGAATGTGAGAACTGTTGCTGAAACCACACTTTCAAAATGTGAGAACTGTCATTTGTTGAAACAAAAATAACAAAACAAAAAAATACATGCAAAGTACTGAGACATATTGACTGTAAAAGGTTACAATTTGGTATCCACCATCATCTTTCTAGTTGGAAACATGTGGGAGTATTTTATGGATTTAAAACTTTTTGATTCACTTGGATGGAAGGTTGGCTAAAAGTTAGCCATCTAAAAAAAACTATGATTCTGTTTTTGCACTTCAAAAACACTTCCATGTTTATGTAAAAGGAATGCAAGAAAACATCAAGAATTTTGTTTTCTGAAGAGTGATAAACCTCATTTTCCTAAGAGGATCAAAAGATGAAAAATCTGTATTGAAGTTTCCTTCCTAAGAGAAAGTAAATCTTGGCTGCAAGTTCATTTTCCAAATCAGGAAGAATTTTTTTCTTAGGATAGCATTGAACTTGAGAAGTAGAAAAAAAAAAAAAATTCCAACAGTTAATTATTCTTATAATTTGGTTCTAAAAACATTACCATTATACATATTTTTAAAAAGATTCCAGTGTCTTATGTAATCAGTAATGCAGTCATTTAGAAAACATGTGGAAATTGCAGAGCTAAATAGCGGACATATATTTATTACATTTGGTACATGCCCATACTCCAGGGATAGCTAAATGTGTGTATAGTACTCCTTTGTCTCCTCTTAGAAACCCTTCCAGAGCTCTGTTATGAATTATATTGTGTAAATACGTCCACATTCAGTTTTGGGAGAGTTATTCCCAAGTCAGTTTCAAACTGAACACATGTTGCATCTGTTTTCTGTTTGTGAATACTCAATGCTTGGCACTTTAATTGGGATATTTTTCTTTGGAATGAAATAATTTCAAATATTTGCTTAATCAAAACATCAGTTTCCTTTTGCAGTTTCCATCCTGGATTGTTGGTAGGTTTCCCAGACCAGGTCTCCTGTGCGATGGAGAGGGACCCACCTCCCCTTGGTGGGGAGGGGAACAGAGGAGAGAGCAGGCGACACCCAGACCACAGCTCGTCCCCCCAGCACGTCCATGCCTCTCCGGATCCCACTGGACCTGAGGGCTTGTCTTCAAGTACTCTGGAAGGGTTTAACTGTCTCATTTTCTTCTAATAATTTATCATCTTTTTTTCTCTGAAAATTTTAATGGGTGCAGAAAAATTTTCCCTTCCGCTAAAGTTCTATGAAGCCAATGGAACCTCAGCTCTCTCCTCTGCCAGATTCAATCAAAAGTTTTCTGGGACCTTGATTTTGGGGGCATATGTGTTTAAGAGAAATTAACCTGGTGGCAGGGTAGAGGGTGGGTTGAAGCAGAAAGAGAATGGAGGGCAGTAAGGCAAACCAGGAGGCTATTGCTGCTGTTCATAGGGAAAATGAAGTTACGGCAGTAGGATGAAAGAAAACAGCCCGTGCTCCCGGGAAAACCACGGCCTTCAGAGTTAAAGAGGACTGGCTTTGAATCAGAGCCCAATCACTTACGAGCTCTGTGACCCCAAGCAAGATACCCAACCTCTCTAAACCTCAGTTTCTCTACTTAGAAAATGAATGTGAAATAACATATATAATTCTTGTGAGGACTAAATTATAGTTTTTAAAATGCCTAGTATATAATGTTAATGTATGCTTTTTAAATAGACACAAGTGAAAGCTATTATGAAGGAAGAAACAAAGGCCAATGGATTGAATATGGGAAATGGAAAGAGGAATATAGTCAAAGATCAGAAAGTGTCCAGCCAATTGACACACATTTCTCTAATTTACTGACCACAGGACACCTTTTTCCCCCCCACAAAATAATTAATTAGCCAATGAATTGATTAATTATGGAATAATGATAGTAAATAACTTACCTTAAATTAGGTACTAATAGTGGCAGAGATAAGACTCCAATTTTGATCTTTTGCGTCCCTTCTTCCTTTTCTTTACCTTCTCTTTCTGAAAAAAGATTGATTTGAAAAATTATTAGACAGGGCAGAGTCAAGGAAATTACCCACACCTCCAGGAGCCTTGAAGTGGATTGTCGGAGTCTGAGCAGACTGAACGGCGCTGACTGAGGTCACTCAGGGCACTCACCGGGCCTGAGCTGGGCCGCTCTTTCCATTTCTCACATGTACGAGCTCTTTTCTGCCGCAGGACACCAGGCATGCTGCCTTCTCTGTCGGGAGTCTGTAATACCCAACTCCTCACTAGGACACTTCCTATTCATTCTTTATTTATTTTTAAATTCAATTTAATTTTCATTTTATACGAAGTATAGTTGATTTACAAAGTTGTTTCTTCCTTTTTTCTTTTTTTTGGCTGCTCTTCCTTGCCACATGCAGGCTCCTCTCGCTGTGGTACAAGGGCTTAGTTGCCCTGCAGCATGTGGCATCGTAGTTCCCTGGCTAGTGATCGAGCCTGCTTCCCCTGCCTTCGGAGGCAGGTTCTTCACCGCTGGACCCCCAGGTAAGTCCCTCCTAATCATTCTTTAGCTCCCAACTGAAAAGTTACTGTCTTAGATAGACGTTCCTGAGAACCTCTATCCCTCACTTTCCAATATAACTCAGTTTCCTCATATTCTTTTTATGCCACACCTTTTTCTGTTGTATATAGCACTGACCACAATCATAACCACATAACTGTTTACTTGTTGGCTTATCTAATGCTGCCTCTTTCATGAAACTAGAAGGTAGATTAGATTAGATTTAGGGCCAGTACTGTGAACGCTACAAGAAATATTTAGAAGAGAGCCTAACAGAAACATGTACATTTTTTTTTTTTTGGAGGCAAAATTCACCTAACATAGAATTGAGCATTTTAAAGCAAACAATTTAGCGGCATTTAGTGCATTTGCAATGTTGTACAACCATCAATTCTATCTAGTTCTAGAACATTTTCATCACCTCCAAAGGAAATTTCATACCCATTAAGCACTATGCACGTAATACAGACTAATATATAATTATATAATATATATAACACACACACACACACACACATATATAAATTTGTCTGTAGTTTTTTCTTGTATCTTCATCTGGCTTTGGTATCAGGGAAATACTAGTTTCAAAGAATGAGATAGTGTGCTCCTTCCTCTTCTATTTTTCGGGAAGAGTTTGAGAAGTATTGGCATTAATTCTTCTTTAAATGTTTGGTGGAATTTGCCAGTGAAGTCATCTGGTCCTGGATTTTTCTTTGTAGGGAGGTTGGGTTGTTGTTGTTGTTGAACCGATTCAATCCCCTTTATTTGCTATATCTATTGAGACTTTCTAAGTCAGATTTGATAATTTGTGTATTTCTAGGAATTTCTCTATACCTTCTAGTTTACTAAACTGTTGGCATATGATTCTTCATAGTATTCTCTTATAATCCTCTTTATTTCTGTAAGTTTGTTACCAATGTCTGCACTTACATTGTTGATTTTAGTTATTTATGCATTCTCTTTCTCTTAGTCAGCCGAGCTGCAACTGTCAGTTTTGTTGGCCTTTTCAAATTTGCTGAAATACATGAATCTACAAATAAAAATCTAACAAGCTCAATGCTCTCCAAGGATTATGAGCATGAGGAGATCTATACCGAGACACAGTGGGTCTCACAGTTCAGCATTAAGGCTTTTACTTTCTCAGGGTGTCACTTCAGGTCTTCTGTTTCTGAGCCCAGAGCCAGTCTGGCCCAGCTTTTGTAGAGGGCAAACCTCTTCTGTTGGGGTGGAGGGCAGGGGTGCCTGTTGGGCTTCTCAGGCTAGGGATATCAAGCTGATCCTCTTGAAGACATCACAGTCTTCCCATTTTCATTCTCATTCAGCTTTCAGTGATGCTTCCCATTCTAAGCCTTTCTGGAGTTCACTGCTTCCTGACTTTTATCCTTGTAGGAGTTGGTTCCGGTCACCACTTTCCCTAACTTTTCAAAATGATCATTTTTCTTTTCCTGCTGTGGTATCCACTTCCATTCTCCTTTTGGACTTAGTTTTTGCTCCTTTTTATATATTATTGGGCTTTCCAGGTGGCGCTAGTGATAAAGAATCCACATGCCAATGCAGAAGATATGAGATGTGGGTTCAATCCCTAAGGCAAGAAATCCCTTGGAGGAGGACATGGCACCCTACTCCAGTATTCTTACTTGCTGAATCCCAAGGACAGAGGAGCCAGGCAGGCGACAGTCCATGGGGTTGCAGAGTGGGACATGATTGAGAATCTGAGAAGCAAAAAAATATATTAGTGGTTTTAAGAAGGGCCAGAGACAATCTCCTATATATTTAACCTTTATATCTATCTCAAATTAATATTATTTCCATTTTATAAATGAGGAAACAGAGGCTCAGAGCTTGGGAAACTTGTCCAAGGCCACAAAAATAGTAAGTAGTCATCTTTATACTACCTTATACAGCTTTACTAAGCATTAAGTAGTTACAGCTACTCCAATGTTACCTGGCTTCAGCAAGTGTTCTAAAACAAGTTTTGTTACTACTCCATTACAAAGAATAGCTTGTGCCAGGGTCCTTTGGGAAGAAGATCAGGCCAGTTATGAGTTTATTCCCCCTCAGTTCCAAATAGATACTTTATTGCCTGCACCACAATACTAGAGTTGATTTTTAAACACTTCTACTTTGCCAGCCGGCACAATGCCAAGCTGTTAATAAAAGGTGCTGGAGGTGGAGAGCTTCTCTGGTCCCACTATGATCTTCCCCACAGGTTCTTGCAGTGTGAATGGCTTCTCTGGCACCTGGCTCCTGCATCACCAGTCAATTCTCTGGCACTTGGACCCATCACACAATGGACAGCAGCATCTCCCCACCACCTTAGAAGGAGAATTTCTAGCAACTGTTGGAGGGTGGATTTCCAGCAAGTTCCATCCATGCAATCCGCAGTGACTTCTCTGTGAGCCAGAGAGCCATAGATGTGTCCTCTTCAGAATCTGGGTCTCTGTCTTGGGTCAGGTGGTGGGCTCATCTTGGGACACTCTCAGGGACAATGGCCTCTCCTTATACCTGTTTTTACCTTTTTTCCCCTTCTTTAACAGTCTCCTTATTTTTCACTAGAGAATCCTTCATTACTCCAATCTTGTTATAATTAATAATTATATAAAACTTTTCATGTTCAAATTACATTGTGGCTTTTCTCTCATGATTAGACTCTGGCACAGGCAATCTTTGGTCTCTGTAACATTTTTTGGGGGTGGAGTGGGGCATAAATTGTGACTTTTTAAAAAAATTAGTTTGTGCTGGGTCTTCATTGCTGCACAGGCTTTTCTCTAGCTGAGGCAAGTGGGGGTTGCTCTCTAGCTGCGGAGCTCGGGCTTCTGATCGAGGTGGCCCCTTTTGTCACGGAGCACAGGCTCGAGGGCGCGCAGGTCTCAGTAACTGGCACGCTGCATCTCCTGGGCTCTAGGTCACAGGCTCAATAGTTGAGGCGCACAGGCTTGCACTCCGCAGCACACGGGATCTCCCCAGGTCAGGGATCGAACCCATGTCTCCCGCATTGGCAGGCAGATTCTCTACCACTGAGCCACCAGGGAAGCCCTTGTTTTTGTGACTTTTATATTTTTCCAATAGCAATTTTTGGTATAGTGAACTGACATAAAATTTAAAAAAATTAACCTCGATGGGTAAATGTTTAGGTATGAGGGAAAGACTGCTGTTAGAATTGCTAGTAAGTTATTATATTCAATAACCAATAAATATATTGCCTACCTATTATTTAAAAAGACATACTGTTAATTTTGGACTTGAAAGATCTTTCAGCCAGAGATGGCAAAAGCATTTCATAGTTAATGCCATCTCTGGTTAACTGTAGTGGCTATCTGGGTTGAGGATTTTAAGGCCAGAAAACAAAGATCAACTTGTAGTATCTACCCAAGTAAAAGAAGAGACATGATGGAAAAGCATGGTATTTGTCAGCTGTTACCTGACCAGTTTCACAGATTAGTAAACTGAGGCATAGCGATTTAAATGTGAAGCCAAAGCAAAGCTCTTCAATAAATAACGTAAAGCTGGGGCTAACTCCACATTTCTGATTTCTAGTGCACTGTTCTTTACCTGCTGCTGCTCTAAGTGGTGACGGTGCTTTGAACAGGCCAAGTAAGAAGCACAAAAAAAGCTACAGATGAGGCTGTTCACCATTAAATAACTTTAGGATCTGTGATGCATATCTGGGAGTTCAGATTTATTGCCCATCATATTTAGAAATAGATCGGAGATAAAATGAACTTAAGATGTTTTCTAACTCTAGAAATGCGATGGCATTGAGTCATTAAGAAACCCCAATGCTTTACCATTTACTTAAAGATATCTCAGATGTTAATTTGAGATTTCCAGATTTCCAAAATGTACTCACCATCTAAAAGGAATAGCACAGAAATTGCACGTAAGCCTAGTACATGTAAACATTATACAACTAAATATGTCTAAAAATAATATATTTTTTCAAATTCACCAAAAAGAGATTTGCAACTGATTCATGGGGAAGAGGATAGCTAGTAATAGTTTGAACTTCAGATTGTAGAGAAAAATCTTTTCCTGGAAGATACTGTAGGTCCACATCAGGTGGACCCTACGAAAATTAGAGTTCAGCCCATTTCAGACCACTTCTGAAGGGCTGATGAGATGTAGGTCTTGCTTTCTTGTACCTGGAAGGCTGTTACCTACCAAAGCAACACACTAGGGTACCCTTAACACCTCAGTCCCACCTAGAAGTCAACCAGAGGTGACCCATGTTTGAACTTTCTGGCTAGAATACAGAATAAGGATATTTTTGAAGTGATTCTCACCTAGGGACACAGTAAAAATGCAATTAAAAAAGGCAAAAAAAACACTTGTCTCTCAAGTCAAACAGTTTACTAGTTGCCAGAACACAGCGACCTTTCGTTGGTATTTATTTACTGAAAAACTTTACCTGCATATCAGACCGTATAGGAAGGTCACCCTTGAAATACTGATTTCTGAAGAAACAAAAAAGATAACTAAGTTAAAGAATACATGAGAGAAGCCAGAAGCTTCTGATTTACCAATAGAACCAAAATTCATAACTTGAGAGATCAGTCTTAGATTTCAATCATTACTTTGTTGAACTCACTCTCAAACACATACCATTGGTTACAAGGTGGGCCTGGAAAAAAAATTTACCAATCCAGAATTTTACTATTCATGTTATTTTAGAAATAAATGTACATGTACATATTTTATCAACATTTGGAGTAAACATTCTTAAGAGCAAATAACAACTTAATCAAGTATTCAGTTCTCCTTTATAATTTACTCCACCAGGATTAACTAACATCCTAATCGTAACACTTCAGTTTCCTAATTTCAAAGATCAAAGAGGTTAGGTACTTAGTTTAGTAACAAATGCTGTGGAACTACTTCACATGCAGTCCAATGGCCCTGCATATGAACTTCACTATACTGAACTACAATTCTTAGAATCAAATTTCAATTCTCCTTTTCCATTGTGTATCTTAATGCTTCCATTCCCAACCAAAACAGAAAACTACTCCAGCTCTGATATTCATTTCCATTCTCCTTTTGACTAGAAAAGTCACAAATAACATTTACTACCAGATACACTCTACTGTTTTATGGACGTAAAGCTCAGGAATTAGTATTATAATTGTTCTACCTAAAGAAAAATCCCAATCAGTAAACTACACTGTAGCTTAATTCAAATGGTATCGAGTCCAACACTGCATTCAAAAGAACTTGTTAACGAGTGTTCCTCAGCTTGTTCAACGGACCACCAAGCCACTGCATGAGAAAATGCACAAAAAAATAGAAAAAATAAAAATTAAACAATGGAACATCTGCCATCTTGTGGCAAGTTGGAGAAAATGCAGCAACTGTTGAGAAGCTTCTTTATGTTGTAACCCTTCTGAGGATTATTTCTTCATATTAACATTGCTACTCACGTAAACAGACAATAACAAATAGTTTCATTTTTTCTATAATCCATTCACAACCATTTTGCTTGACAGATTACCATCCAGTGAATTGCAGGGACACTAAGATCCCCCTAAATTTACCAAATGTTAATAGCCTTGCTGAAACTAGTTCTCAAAAGATTGTTTCCCTATCCACCATGGCCTACTATTTTACTAGTAGGCATCAAACTCAAACTCAAACACAAGGCTTAGAGTAATTCATTTGATGTCTAAATAACACTTGAAGATTTAAGACTTCCCTCACAATTCTGGTCCCATCTATCTCCGTTTACCTGACATAACAACAGTAGTAGTTAACAGCATTAACTGTACCAACTCAATCTTCAACAACCTTAATGAGGTGAGGACTACTATTATTTTCCTCATTTTAAGTTAAGCAATTAAGACACAGAGAAGTTAGTAACTTGCACAAGATTGTGAAGAAAAAAGGATCTTAAACTATCAAAAGTTATTACTTGTGATAGCATACAAATTGAAGTTTTCACTTAAAACCTTGAAAATCCATGTCATTTATATCATAATACAAAAAGAAATGTTATGAATCCCAGTATCAGGGAAGCTTCAGTAGTAATTTTACTGAAGCCACATCAATCAGAAGATGAAGGTAAATTACTCCACTCTAAGAACTTCAAAGCATCTCCTATTGACAGAATGCTGGTAGCATTGTTATTAACTACCTTATAGTACCTGTGGAATTTGGAAGCTTTCATCCATGCCAAAAGGAAATGAGAAAAATTGAGCATACAGCAGTATCTTCCCTCAGTAAAGAGCTTCTCCACCCCGCCCCCACCACCTCCCTGTCAAGTTGAGGTCTGTTTTAAAGTGCCATTTTAAAAACTGAAATGATAGTGATTACCCCTATCAGGACCATGATTCTCCCAGAAGACTTTGTTAGGACTTTTAGCCACAAGGCAAATCTTCCATTTCCAGGGAAGAAATGGAACTAAGATAGTCACTATTGTCCCAGAAACACTGAAGTGCATGAATCTGCAAGTCATCACAAAAGATAATTTGAAAAAAAGGAAATGAAAGCTAGAAGGATGTGTAAAATTTCCACCCCTTTGACCAGATTGTTTACATTTTTAATTAAAAATTAATTTAAAAAAATACACATTAAAAAATTGAAAATTGATTACCTCAATAGATGCAGAAAATGCTTTTGATAAAATTAATCATCCAGCTAATCTGACTCTTCTTGTGGAAAGCATACAACTTCTTTTTATCCATTTTATTGCCCATTATCCCAATACCACTCAAGGAATAATCTCTTGCCTTCATCAATCTGAATTATTTTTTTAATCCAATATTGTTCCAAATGTATTAGGGTATTTATCTTGACATTTTATGATCTTTTTCACCATATGCCAGAACCATAGCTTATTTATACTTTTATTTATAAGAATTTTTGTTACTGCTCTTGTAAATGGGACCTTACTTTTTCTGACAAATCTGGCTGTGTTTTTGTATATTACCAGTTGCTATTTTCTCTGTACTAATGTTGTACCAAGTCACCTTGCTGAACTTTCATGTTTCATATTATTCTCTCGAGGCTTTAGCTTTATATAGACGCTTCTATTTGTAAATAGTAAAACAAAACCTAATGTAACCAAGGAGGCTCACTACACTATTGAAACAAATTTTTGGCATGACCTTAATACAGAGCAGTTAAAATGAGTTGTACTTGTTCAACAGGGTTAATCAAAATGTAAAGAAGCAAGTTACATAAGTACATGTGCAATACCATTGTGTGTTTCATGAACACTAAATGTTATGTAACTATTTCATAAGTGAAGAACTGAATTCCATAATTCCTAAAATCACAAGGGTTTGAATGCTGACAGATATGCAGCAAGAATGAAAACAGGCATAAGGTATGGTTATTTCTGAAGAGTCGTAAGGGAATCAAATGACAAACTGGATAAAGAGGGCTTCGACCTCTTCTGTATAAATTTATTTAAAGAAAAACAGAGTTGAAACCAACATGGCAAAAGTGAAATATCTGTTAAAATACAGGTGAGAGAATGGCTGCTCATTACAAAAGTCCAGGTGCTTTTGTAAATGCTGAAGTATTTATTAACAGGAGCTTTTAGAGAAATATTTTTGACTGATCTACTGTCTAAATTTTTACCTCAAAATAATCAATTTGGCCCAGCAAAAAGATTTCATTGATTTTGGCAAGTTTCTAAAAGTTTTAGCTTTCTCCTTTGCATATCTTAGTAGCAGAAATTACCCCGTTTGTCTGCTTCCTACCACTAAAGTGTAAGCTGGGGAGCAGACATTTTCCCATTATGTTCAGTTGCATGCTCAAAGCCTTCAAGTGGGGAGACACTCAATAAATTAATGATAAATGACTTTTAAGTGTTTGTTTCCTTCGTTTGGAAGCCTGGGTGTAATAGTGGAACCTGGGTACCATGTATATGCAGTACAAGAACCAGGTTTTGTCTAAACAGCAGGTTTTATTTTAGCCTTGACATAAACACAGGAAAGTTTTGTTCAAACACACCATACAATTCTTTGTCTACTTGGTATATAGTAGGGGTTGGCAAAAGAGTCCCACAGAACTCAGTATGGAAACTATAGTTTCCTTTTCTGATTATAGATTTCTTCTTTCAACTCAGAATCTCGATTACCAGTTTTTGGGAATCTTTGGTTCAGCTCAAAGC
Organism: Dama dama; assembly: GCF_033118175.1. Taxonomy (NCBI): domain Eukaryota; kingdom Metazoa; phylum Chordata; class Mammalia; order Artiodactyla; family Cervidae; genus Dama; species Dama dama. The sequence goes on along the minus strand of NC_083708.1, from coordinate 35,588,502 downwards.
TAATTCCTATATCTCAAATGCATAGCTTGTATCATTAATCTAAGAGATAAATTCTGATTATGAGATATTAATCTTCACCAATATTGGCTGGTTAACCTATAGAGGACAAGATGGTAGAAGACCTATTAGAGTAAGAAATGATAATTACTGTAAACACAGTAATTTCCTGAAGAAACAGTTTATGGATGTCTTTGAAGTTGTAATCAGTATCTTTCACCTTTTGGGTATTCTATTTTTCTACAGAAACGGTCACGTTACTAGCCTATGAAATTAGACTCCATGTTGTAATAAACAGACAAAAGACAATCGAAGTACAATTTTTTAATAAAGATAATTACAAAAGATGGAAAAATCAGCTCAGAAAGGCCAATTACTTCTTTAATAGATCAGTTTTTTGACATAATAACACATCAATTTTAAATACTATCACGTAAAGCATGGTGGAGAAAAGAAATTTTGCTTCATAATTAGAAAACTCACAATAAAACTTGCCAAGAAAAACAAAAACAAAACAAAAAAAGCCATTTTGAAAATAAATACAGTCCATGCCAAAGTAGTATAAAATGAAGCCAGAAGTCTTCAAAAAGAAAAAACATTTTTCTTCCCAATATTTGCTCACTTTTTTATGGTTTCTCAAAGTGGTGAGACTCAAATTCAAGGATTGCTGAGCTGTTCTGATTTGGCTCTGTTAAAAGAGGCAATATGAAATATTAAAAACTGTACAATCTCAGTTTAAACGCAGTGACCGATAGATCAGTCCTATGGTTCCCGTCAAGAAACAAGTAAGCTGGTGGTGCCTTGAGTTTCTGGAGCGCTCACCGCCGTGACCTTTTGAGTGGTTTTACAACCTATTCCAAGTCATTCTGTGAAGGCTAACACAAAACTATGTGTGGCCAAGCATCTACATGCTTTCTGACAATACAAAGCTCAATTATGGTCTTTTAAAAAATGTTATACTAGTCCAGTCCAGATTCTTAAATTTACCTGTCTTACAACACCAAAAAAATCATGTATATAGAAATAAGAGCACCATGAAAGATGATGAGTGTCTATATAAAAGTTAATAGCAAAACAAGGCTTAGATAAATTATGTTCAAGAATATAAACTGATCTATTTTAATACATTCAGTTACAACACTATTACTAGCTTTTGTAATTTTTTTAAGGCATGCTACCTAAATGAAAACTGAGCAAGTAAATGAAATATAAGCTAATGGTTAAGATACATATATATTGCCTTACATACCATACAAAAATTCAGAGCATCTCATAACAACCTACTGATGATATTCCAGGTTCAGTTCAGTACTTCTCAAAGAATATATGTATACTCACCCCAACCCCAGTAAACATGCTCATTATTTTTATAGCATATAAAAATTACTAGAAAAAGAATACAGCTTACCCTTTGGTATCTGTTTTTTCACCACTATTATCCTTGGATTTATCTTCCTCCTTAACATCTAAAAACAAAAATTGGGAAGAGATTAACACCTATTTTGAAATATAAAATGTATATATTTTATTTTAAAATATATCTTACTTAAAATATAAAAAACTGCCATATACAATATTATGGTTCATGAAATCAACAACTAACTAAGCTTCTGAAGATGTAGTAAACAGAGGTTCAAGGTATCAATGCAACATCACAGTCCTGCCTTTGGGGGCTCTCCCCTGTGGGATCACAGCATTACAGGCAGGATATGCACCATGAAGTTCAGCCAACAGACATGCGCGTAACACCGTGGTAGATCAGGAAAGGCTATGACAAGTGACCTTTGAAAGGCATTCTGAAAAACAAATCTCTTTTGAGTGGGAAAAGGGAAGAAGTACCTTGAACAGATGGAAAACTCAAAAGGACTTTGAGGCAAAAAGGAATTAGGTTGGAAGGAAAAACTGCAAGACCAATTTGGCTGGAGTTTTGTGACAAGGGGACAGAATCAGAGGAGGTCAGAGACAAAACAGAAGCTAAATTCTACTGCTTATATAACCAATAGTTTTTTTTCTTTTTTAATAATGGTTAGGCTAGTACCCTACTTTTCTAAACTTTTTATTTTGTATTGGGGCATAGCTGATTAACAATGTTGTGACAGTTTCAGATGAACTGTGAAGGGACTCGGCCATAGATATACACAGCCATTCGATTTTAAACCCTCACTATGTAAGTATCAGAACTTTACCATTTTAATAAAAATTAAGAAAATAGTAAGAGTAACACTATCCACTCAAGATCATTGAAACAAATTAGCCAAAATGTGCTAAATTTTTTCTTTAGATAAGCCAATGAACCAAAGTTGTAAGGCACTGATTATAATACAAACATATAGCAACATGTTTATTATGACATTTGTTTTGGCTTCTGGCTTAATTTTAGATATGTAAACAAAAGTGCCAAGTGGGGTTTGGGGAGGGGCGAAGAGCAAAAAAATATTCCTAACTTCAGGTTCTGAACTATATAGACTTTTAAGAATGCAAGATACTATAAGAAGAATTTCATTATTAAACTAAAAAATTTAAGTATCAATTATTATCAGCAACAGAAGTATTTAGGAACTAAATACTGTGAGATTAATCCACCAACAGGCCATTAAAGCCAGATCAAAAGGCACTCTCATTTTCAGCTAAAACAGCAATGAAAGATAAGCACTCCAGTGCACCCACTTTCCCATTTGGAAGAAAAAGCATAGAAAGATAAAAATTTAAAAAGCAAGGATAAATGCCAGAAAGGAAGACAAACAAACAAAAAATCCAGAAAAGACAAACTGACAGAGAAAAGAAAAGTACTAGAAAAATCCTACAGCTAAGTTAAGTCCTTCTTACCTCAATCATAGCTGGAATTTCTGGATGTCAATCAGTACACAAGAGCAGACTGGAGCCATCATTGTAATACATCGGGAAGTTAAAATTGTAAAATGACAGTATATATAGTGGAGTCAATCCACAAACAAAACAGAACTAGATGTGCAGACATGCTACAGATTCCTAACTCTCTAGTAAGTGAAAAAAGAACATGAGGGCCACTTACTCATGTAACTTCAATATGATAGAAGAAGGATGTTGGCCCAGTACCTCTGAATCTGTTTTCCACATGCTACAGTGTCAAAATTAACAGGTCAACTAAAACCTGTGCTCATCACCGTTACCTGCATATAGGTAGCAGGTATCCAGCAGGAAATGCACCAAGTACAAGAATTCAAGTATTTAAGATACTGCATTCTCTAGCCAAGAGCAGCTCAATCTAGCAGGGAGATATGTAAAGTTCCTAATGAGGTGCTATAATATAATGTGTTAATAAAATGACTGAGGTATGTATAAATGCTCTGGAAACTGAGATAAAAGAAAACACATTCTGAAAGCAAATTCAATGCCCTAAATCATCTATTTCTCAACAGACAAATTGACACATTTGTCTCAACAGACAAGACACATTTTTAAAGTTAAGACATCAGAAAGTATTATCTCCTCCTAATCCAGCTCTCAAATCCCTTCCCATCTTTCCACAGCTTTTATGTTTCTTTCAAATAATAACAAAGTCTGTTCTCTGAGCCTTTTCAAAATGGTGAAACTGGTCTAAGGTTATATAATGTTAGTCTTCTTTTATGTTTTATTCTCATCAAATAAACTTATAGGCAGTTACAAATTAACTTAGAATTTCAGCTCTGCTCATGGGCTACATATGGGTCTATAACCACTTTGTTCGCTCTCTTACTCAATCTAGATCACAGTGGACTGACTGTTCAATATTTTAAGCCTATTTTGCCAAGAAGAGAGTTTCCTGTATTATAAAAGCAAATGTGACTAATAACATTTAGAGAGCTTTAATTAAAAGTTTACTTACATGGGGGAAAAAAAAGTCACCTATTTATTTATTTAGCACACTCACCTATTTCTGGTACTTGTGTAAGTATTTCAGGATCTCATAAAAATTACCTTGTTGCTCACTTTCAAAAACTTACAATTAAAACATCTATCAAAAAATAAATCTGACCTGCTTTTTTGTCCTCTGTTTCCTTCTTGTCTTCTTCGATTCTAGCTTTTTTTGCTCCTTTCTTATGATCAGTCACATTTCTACGACCACCTTCTCCTTCATCCTCAGAATCTGAGAACTCTTCATCACAAGCTATTCGTTTGTCTGATGCTCGAACTGACACATTAAAAGATTTTTAATAAAATTTTGACAAAGGCGGTCATAGGTTTTACAAATGTTAAGTGCACTGCTCTATAGAAGAACTAGCCAGTCATATTTAAAAGTAAGGATAATAGATTTTAAGATTATAACTGAATGCATGGCTTGCTAAACATTAAAAATTTAGCTTTAATCTAGGAAGAAATAATTCAAAGGAATATGAAGAACATTAGAGGTTCTCATTAAAAAAAAAAAAAACAACTTTAGAGGAAAAAATATTGCTTTTGTGATAGGAAGTAGGAGTGATATCTTTAAATAAAAAGTAACCTTTTATTACAGAGCTGAGAGGGGGAAAAAGAGAAAATAAGAAATATCATTTACATCAATTATGTTAGAATGTCTATACCATAATAGCATACTATTAGGCTAAAAGCCTATAAATCATATTAAGTGGAATTAGATTGTAGAATCAAACAGAAGGTGCTTAATGTTATTCAACTCACTCTACACATAAGTGGGTAATTTGCAGAAACTGAAATTGCTGACACTCAAATCAGGCTCTGAGACAAAGGAAATTAAATCTACATAAGATTAAAAAAATGATGAAAACAAAGACAGTATTAACAGTGTACTCATGAAAACAGGTGAGGTTCTTGGGCAACCAAAACCTCCAGTCTGTAGTGTTCTTTTAATAAAGCAGAAAAATGTAACAGAATACACATCAAAGGACTATCTTACTAGAAATTCTCTTGTCTGGATCTTCTCCATCTTCATCTCCACTATCTTCATGAACTGCATCTTCTGGAATAGCTTGCATCTGGACACCAGGTGCATGAGGCAACATGCGTAAATTTTCAAATAAACGCTGTCTAAATACAACATGAATAGTTATTAGAAAAAAATGTTTTCTTTCAAGTTCTTAAAAGTTGCATCTTTTATCTAGCTTAACCTAAGAATTAAAATAGTAACATTTACTGGGTACTGATACTTTACCTATTATTAACCTGTTTAATTCTCAAAATTTACAAGGTAGATACTAAATTTCATCCCCTATTTCAAGGATGAGGAAATATAAGCACAAAGGCAAATAACTTGCCAAATGTCATGGAGCTAGTGTGTGGTAAGAGAGGGCACAAACCCAGGCCTGTGTACTAACAATGTCTCTCCAAACTCTATTGCTTAGAGAAAGGTCTATCAAATGTTTCAATGAAAATAAATTTCACTTTCATGTAAAGCAAGAAAATATACAACTTATAGTGTCTTTTTCAAAAAAAAAAAAAAAAAAAATCCATTTTAACAGAAAATGGAAATATTTTTGAGCTATGAATCCTATTATACATTTTCCATTATTTTATAAAATTAAAGAAACCAAGTCTTAAGGTTTCAAATACTTTTGACAAAAGGGAATACCTTATGTATAAAGTTAAACTGACCTACTGCACATGACCTTCTAAAAGCTTCAAAAGTTACATTAATAATGTTAATCAAATCAAGTTGATGACGTCTTACTTTATCTTTTCCATATATTCTGGAGTGTTCTGGTTTGTCATGTTTGAAGGACTAATATGCAGTTTGAAGTCCGGTCCAAAATACTCAAAATAATCATTATATGGCAATTCTATTAAAAATAATGAAATAAAGTTACATATTAAAAGCTCAATCCATACATAAAATCCAGACTCAAGTTGTAAAATATTTCCAGAGAAAATATTTAAAAGTGAATACAAAATGAATTTAGTGACTGCTCTCCTATTTACATAGTTTTGGAATCAACTCTAATGACCTAACCATTTTTTTCTACATACAGACAGTTCATCCAATAAAGACATCATAATAAGAACACTTACCATTGGGAATCTCACAGTCAAGGGCAACTGCAGTCTCATATGTCCAACACCGAGCAACATTGCGGATTGTGTATCCACCTCCCCCAAGCATCAGTAATGGTAAATTGAAAGTTTTTACAACTTCTACACATTTAGCATGACCTAAGACAAAGAAGATTTAGGTAACAATATATTTACACACTGTAACAGCTGGAAAAGAAAAATTTAAAAAGAAAACAAAATTTTACTCAACCAAAATGGCTTTTCTAAATATTTAAAAAACAAATAATATGTAAAAGTTTTAAGAAAATTTCTAGTCTAAAACTTTCATCAAACACCTTTTACACAATATACAAAACTCATTAAGACATAACTGGCTATGTTAACAAGCATCCTTGATGGAAAAGTCAAATATACAACTATATTAAGATTAAAATATAGCACATTTTTATTAATGTGATATGAAGATACTATGTTCTTATAAGGTTACCTGGGGGGAAAAATAAGTGAGGTTACAATGAAACATTAAGTACAAGCTAATAGAAACTGATGTTTTGTTACCACTTTCCTCCACAGACATGAACAAAAAAATTATGTAAGACTACACAGGTTTAGTTATAGGTTATTTTAGATAGTGGTATTATGGACACTTTTCTTTTTTTAAAAATAATATCTGGCAGTTTATTAAAAAATGGAGCATACTGAACAACAAACTATCTTACATCTTTAAGGAAGAAAAAACACTAAATTTGAAAAGACATCACCCACTGAATTTGGACACAACACCTCTACTCAATTAACAGAAATATTTGTACAGTCCAGGTCTTTATTTTTACACCCTTCAGGCCATGAATTCATAGGGAATGGGCTCCAACAGTTCAGGTTCCTTTCCACTGGTCCTCACAAAGTGTGCTTCCCTGGGTAGAGCAGGCTGGCGCTTCAGCTGAACCCAAGTCCCTTTCTCTTTGGCTTCCTTCTTTTTCTGATCATTTTCCTTCACACATTTTAGGAAGCTATCTCGGCTCTTAAGAGTGCTTAATATGCTCAACACGCACATTAATTCTCTAAGAATCTTGACCTTGTTTGTCTACAATGATGCCAACAGCATGTTGGGTAACACTGTAGACTCTCCCAGTTTTGCCATGGAAACATTTGTGGGGCATTACTTTTTGAACAGTACCCATCCCCTTGGTATCTACAATATCACCCTTCTTGTAGATTCGCATGTATGTGGCCAAAGGAACAACTCCATGTTTTCTAAAAGGCCTAGAGAACATGTAGCGGGTGCCCCTCTTCTTTCCCTTTGTGTTGGTCATTTTGGCGAATTACTGGAAGATGGCAGTTCCGGCCGGAAAAAAGCCACTTTTCTTATCTAAAATTATTACTATTAAAAACAACTTTAACCAATTTCTTTGTATAGAAATTTAAATATAAAGTAAACCTAACATAAAAACAAAATATTTCCTTTAGATGTCATAATTCAGTAATCATTATGAGTCACTAGTAATTTCTTATATTATCATCATTCAGGAACATAACTCAACCTTTAAAGCAAGAACAAAATCCTTCAATTACAGAAGAAACTGATACATGCTGAATATTTGGAAAAATAAAAATAAGTACAAAGAAAAAAACTACCTAAAATTCTATCATCTGAAGATGCTGCTGTTGTATTCAGTTGCTAAGTCATGTCCTACTCTTTGCAACTTCATGGACTGTAGCTCACCAGGCTCCCTGTCCATGGGATTTCCACGGCAAGAATACTGGAGTGGGTTGCCCTTTCCTACTCTAGGGAATCTTCCCAGTTTAAGGATCGAACCCATGAGTCTCCTGCATTGACAGGCAGATTCTTTACCACTGAACTACCAGTGAAGTCTCATCATCCAAAGACAGTTTTTTTATTATTTATTTATTTGTTATTAGTTGGAGGCTAATTACTTCACAACATTTCAGTGGGTTTTGTCATACATTGATATGAATCAGCCATAGATTTACACGTATTCCCCATCCCGATCCCCCCTCCCACCTCCCTCTCCACCCGATTCCTCTGGGTCTTCCCAGTGCACCAGGCCCGAGCACTTGTCTCATGCATCCCACCTGGGCTGGTGATCTGTTTCACCATAGATAGTATACATGCTGTTCTTTTGAAACATCCCACCCTCACCTTCTCCCACAGAGTTCAAAAGTCTGTTCTGTACTTCTGTGTCTCTTTTTCTGTTTTGCATATAGGGTTATCGTTACCATCTTTCTAAATTCCATATATATGTGTTAGTATGCTGTAATGTTCTTTATCTTTCTGGCTTACTTCACTCTGTATAATGGGCTCCAGTTTCATCCATCTCATTAGGACTGATTCAAATGAATTCTTTTTAACGGCTGAGTAATATTCCATGGTGTATATGTACCACAGCTTCCTTATCCATTCATCTGCTGATGGGCATCTAGGTTGCTTCCATGTCCTGGCTATTATAAACAGTGCTGCGATGAACACTGGGGTGCACGTGTCTCAAAGACAGTTTTTTTTAATATTCCCTTCCAATTCTTTCTAATTTTTAAAAGCTTAATGTTTTCTTCATGTAACTATACTGTGGGCATTTTCATGAAGTATTCTTCAACAGTCACATTATATGATCCACAATCCAATTTTTATTACTGCAATTACAAAACTGCATGCTTCTTATAATAGGGGAAAGCCATTTGGGTATTTTTAAAGATGAAACAAACAAAAAATTAACTTAAAGACTTCTAAGTAAAGAAAGCTGGCTAAAAAAGGACATTGCCTTTTCTTTCATCTCAAAGCCTGACAAAAATGATTATAAAGGGATTTTTTTAAAGGCTAAAACTTATAAAAATGAAGAATGGAGAACATACAATGGTAATAATATAAATGAAGATAGAAAGGAGACTGACAAGAGGTAAACTGACTTTAGCAGACCTGAGAAATCTGAATTGAAGCTGGCACTGGAAAAAGCTTGGAATCAAGTTTAAGCTTTGGGATTGCAAATACCTTTATATGCTTTATACAACTTACATTCTATCAGTCAGTTGAAATATAATGTAGATTTATAGTAAGAGTAAATGTTGTACTTGTAGTTATGAAAGCTATTACTTTTACATACAAAGGCATTAAGAACTTTCAAAAAGTTAAGGCAAGAAAATTGACAGATTAATGCACATTTTGAGTACATTAGATAGATTTTAAGAAGATCATATCCATTTTTGAGGAAACAGATAATTTCAAATCATTCAACCTAACATAAGCAGAATAGATTGATTATATCATAATTCTAATGCTGCCTGGCACAGGAACTATCCTAACATTAAATAAAATAGTCTTTAAAATCTAAATTTAGTTATTGATTTCCATTTAAGCCAATAGTAGTACTGGAAAAAGTTCTACCTGAGAATTCTTCACCTTTTATGAGAGAATTCAAGCAGAACATGAACTTGTTACCTAAAAGTTCACAAGGAAAACAACTCCAAAATCCTGTACAATATCCATGATTAATCACTACTAACCTACATACCATAAATTTTAAGAACTTATAAAATAAATTTTCAGATTTACTCTTACACCCTATCAGCTCATTCCATAATGGTGATCTTTACTTTGGTCTGGACCTCTATCACATTGATTTTAACACTTAAAAGCAAAGAATAGCTCACCATTCTAACAGATCTACAGAGGAAATTCACCCAAACAGGAACAGGTCAGAAGGCTGTTCTTCAAGAAGGTAAAACTGATAGAACACCTGATCCACCTTCATTTATTAATGAGTAAGGAGAAAACTAAGGAAATGACAAAATTGCATAGAAAAATAAGTTATGCAAAAGGAAAATTGAGTAAGCTGAACCATGCTTTAATGTTTTTGATGATGCCATCAACAATGACTACCATGACTAAAATTGTGGTCTAGATTTAAACTGCAAAAATGGGATACTGGAAGGGTAAATGCATGTGTTAGGGACAAAGTGGTGACTCCCTTCTCTTTCACAATGGAAACTGAATATACAAGGTTAAAATTAAGTTAAAAATAAGAACACAGCTTGCAGAATTCCCTGCTCGTCCAGTGGTTAGAACTCTTGGGCTTGCACTGCTGAGGGCCTGAGTTCAATCCCTGGTTGGGGAACTACGATCCCACAAGCTACATGGCATGGCCAAAAAAAATTTAAAAAGCTTGCATATTGTCTTAAGAAAGGTAAGCACCAAAAGAATCAACCAAAAATGTTGAAAATTATGCTAAGTGTAATATGTGGAATCTAAAAAACAAATGAACAAATATAAATAAACAGAAATAGTCATAGAAAACAAATAAGATAGTTGCCAGAGGGAGAGAAACAGATGAAGGAGATTAAAAGGTACAATATAAATGAGACACAGGTATGAAATATATAGTGTTGGAAATATAGTCAATAGCAAAATAATATCTTTGCATGATGATTAATGACAACTAGACTTATCATGGTTATCATCTGGAAATGTACATATTATCAAATTACAATGCTGTGGACCAGAAACTAACTACTATAATGGTGCAGGTCAATTATACTTCAAAAACAAACAACAAACAAACTGACAGAAAAAGAGATCAGATTTGTGATTACCAGAGGTGGGGAGGGGATTAGATGAAGATAATCAAAAGATACAAACTTCTAATTAAAAGATAAATAAGTATTAGGGATAAAATGTACAACATGATGGAGATAATTAACACCGTTGTATGTTATAAATGAAAGCTGTTAAAGACAGTAATTCTAACAGTTCTCATCACACAGAAAAATATATACATTTTCAATCTATTTCTTTAATGTTTTAACTACAGGAGATGATGAATGTTCATTAAACCTTCTGTGTTAATTAACCATTTCAGGATGCTGAAATCATGCTGTTGAAGTCAAATTATAATGTGCACCTCAAGCTTACACACAGCTGCATGTCAACTACATCTTAATAAAACCAGAATAAATAAATAAACAAATACAAGTTTAAAAAAAAGAAGAAAATCACTGCCTTGGTTGGGACAGCAACAAGTCTTATAAAACTGCTCACGTAAAAAAATGTATATATAAATTTGACAAAATAAAAGACCTAATTTACTGAAACTAGATTAACTGTAATTATATAAATCAATTCAAAATACACACATACATATACCAAAAACCCACAAAAAATATAAAACACACTTGGTTCCGTGTTAAGTAGCAGGTAAAAAAATGACAATTTTTATGGGAAGTTCTTAGGAAGAGAAAAATTTTTTTTCTGGAGTATCACCCTTCAAATTGCTTACCTTTAACTGTCAGATTGAAGCAACCGAGCCTATCACCAGACAGTGAGTCTGCACCGCACTGCAGAACCACAGCGCTAGGCTGATACATCTCCATCACTTTTGAAATAATCTGTGTGCAAGGTAACAAATGTTAGTATCGCTAAACAACATTTTAGAATTCCTTTTCATTTTTAAAAATAATAATACTTACAGGCTTAAATATCTGGCCATATGATTCATCATCTATACCATCTCTCATTGGAAAATTGACAGCATAGTATTTGCCTTTTCCTGCACCAATATCCTAAAATACATAGTGTAAGTAGATCTTAGAGAATGTATCATAATAAAAAGTTTGACATGTTTAATTATTAAAATATTTTTAAAAGATGAAAAGAGTAGGTAACAAACCCAATTCTGAATTCATCTTATAGGCTGAGAGAGGAAATAATACAGAATAAGTACATATTTCAACATTTATGGATATTTATAAAGCTGAAAAGAACCAATTCCAGTTAATCTGTAATGATTATTTTGGGGAGGAAAGAAATTTAACATAGTTAAGGGCAGTTTGAAATTAAATATTACATTAACTCAAGAAATTTGTCATAAACAAAATACACAAGACAAATTTACCAAACTGTAGGAAACACAACCTCTGAGCCAAGAACCCTACGGGACAGGCTTGTCCTGCGTTGTCTCTAATGCAAAACCCTTCTTGGGGCTCACAGTCTGGCACGAGCTGATTAATACTTGGAAGACTTTCTTGAAGTTTTAACAGCTACAGACTAAAACACTGAAATCTGTCTTATTGAACTGGGCTTGAAATAAATTTTGTTTCTACTTGTTAAAAAAGTATCACTCAAGGCATTAATCCTTCCCAAAAGAAGCAAGGGAGACAAACTGAGTTCCAGTCACACACACACAAAACAGATGAGTTCCAGTCACACACACACAAAACATATATACTTATTTTATTAACTACAATTTATGCAAGTGTAAATCTATGTTTATGTATATGTGTACATATGTACACACACACACTATGAACAGCTGATCTTTGAACAACACTGGGGTATAGACGCCAGCATAGTTGAAAACTTGAGTTTAACATTACAGTCTGTCCTCCATATTCACAGTTCTGCCTCTGTGGATTCAATTAACTGTGAGTTGTGTAGCCCTGAAGTACTTACTAAGTGAAAAAAGTCCCACAGAAGTTCAAAACCTGTGTTGTTCAAGAGTCAACTGTATATTTTTAGAAGAGATGGTAGAGACATTTCTCATGTGTTTTAAATTACAATTGACCTGTTTTACACAACAAGGGTTTGAATGGTGGGTCCACTTTTATGCAGATTTTTTTTCCAATAAATGTATTAGAAAATTTTTCTGGAGATTTGAAAGAGCATGAAAAACTTGCACATGAACTGCAGTATAGAAATATTTTTGAAAATAAAGAAAAAGGTATGTCATGAATGCATAAAATATATGTAGATATACATATACAAAATATGTTAATTGGCCATTTATGTTATCATGAAGGCTATTAGTATTTATGCTTCGGGGAGTCAGTCATATGCAGATTTTCAATTGCAGGAGAGTCAGCATCCCTGATCCCCTTGTTTTTCAAGGGTCAATTGTATGCCTCAATATATATGAACCTTTAGGATTACTAATACAAATACATGTTATTCCCTTTTTTCTCATGGAAGAATCTCAGCTTGAATCCATTTTTTAAAGAGCATAGTTTACCCTTCAATATTAGTTATTATGATCCAACTTTCAATGAAAAAGCATGAAATTACACACCCACTCCCACAATTTTTCTTAAGAGAATGTAAATTTTTATGTAACTAAATACAAACTAAACACATATGCACAAACTAAAATGCTGTAAATCCTGAGACTTCTACAGTAAAAAAACACAGTTGGAATATACACTGACACTAAGATTTCAGAATATAGCAAGGTGGTGAGCACTTCTCACTCGAGTTAAAGGCGAATTAAAAGCACTTCTCACTCACAGTACAGAACTGCGGCCCTTACTTGACCAAGTTTTATACCCTCCATAACTGCTACTTTATCACACCCTTGTTTTTTTTCTTCCATTTAGACTACTGATCTAATAATAATGCAAGCATAGTTTTAACAATGATCTAAGCTCACAGTAGACTTCTTTTCTGATTTAGAGTGAATTCTCAGGTAGAAAAGGTAATGTTTATTAAATTATACAATACTTGAGCTTCATGAAAGTCCAAATACAACAACACATACAATGTAGGAAACTGATTTTAGTTTCTGAAACTTGGGGATATCTTTTAATATCTAAAGGGAAAAGAAATGTGACATTTCATAGGAGTATAAAATCTTGAGAGGGAAAGAGATGTTGAAAGTCATTTTCAGTCTCTAAAACACACATTTTCCAGTATCTTCCAACAACTTCAAACAATTCTAAGTATACTGTCAGAAATTAAACAGAGTGAGTCTGCCATTTCTGAGATTAATTAAAATTACACTGCAAGACACTTATTACTTTAAGCTTTAATTAAAGCTGGGCAAGTTTTTGCTTAACATCAGAAAGCAACGGTTATACACAAACAAATTCTACTGGTTTAGAGCGGTGGTTCTTGAATTTTAGTGTGCAGAATAGAATCCTTCAGTTTCTGGAGCCTGAGAATATGTGCTACTAAGTTCTCAGGTATAACTGACTCTGCTAGTTTAAGGATCACTGGGAATCACTGGTCTGTAAGATAAAACCAAGTGGGGAAAGGCACTGAAGAGGCTAACATGGCAAGAAAGAACTGAAAATAGAAATTATTTTAAAAGCCACATAATTTAAACTGAAATAAATGAAATAAATGACCCTCCTACCCACTTACAGGAAAAGAAAAGTTTCACCATCTGAACTCTTACTGAAAGAACACAACTTTATGATCAAATAATTAAATCATATATTTGAAGACTACTTTAAGCCCACTCTGAACTTTTGGTTGTTAAACTCTAACATAACAACATACCACACACTTAAAACTTACCTTAACATAATAGTTTAGGACTAATGTTGAATGCCATGTTAAAAGAAATCTCCCATATAATACAGCTAAATTAAAAGCAGCTGTATAAATTTTTGAATAAACTTCAAAGTGCTTGTCGTTTGGTTCAAAAAACAAAACCTCTAGTGAAGCAAAAAGAAAAAAAAAGGTGGGGGGGGGACTTCAAAGCACTAAATGAAAGAAGATAACAGAAATATAATAGAAATAAATGTGCTTAATATAAACAGGCAGGCAGGATAAGCTGTGATATTCTTTTTCTCCCTAAACTGCGAGGGAGTTGGCAGATAGAGATGAGGGGGGAGGGAGGGAAGCCTAAGGAAAAACAGAGATTAAAGTCTGAGTAGTTAAAGACCAATCATAAAAGGAGGGCAATACAAAAACCTTAAAAAGACTCAAGTCAATTATTTTATCCCACCAAGCTTTATATTCAATTGCAATATAGGCTACAATCAAGTAGGTTTTGAAGATTCAAACTTAACATCAAGAAAACTGCTTCATGCTTTGTGGATGTTCAAAAGTATTCATTCAACCAAAGAAAAAGCTCAGCAAAAGAAAGCCCTTAAAGTTATTGAATTTTTGCTGATAATCAGCAAAAAAGTGAATTACAACAACATTAAGCACATAAAAATGACTTAATCCTTCATATAAGCTTCAAATTAATGATCCAGAGAAATAGGAGTTCAGGTGTAAGATTACTAACCTCCTCTAGGTTCATCTCATAACATTTATTCAGACAGAATTCAATCTTACCCGTAAGTCTCCTGTTCCAGGAAAGTACTCCCCATATTTATGGAACGATACAGTCATCACACGATCTGTTGTATAAAAAGCCTCCTCAACACCATCACCATGATGGATATCAATATCAATATATAAGACTCTCTGATGGTACCTGAAAACAAAGCCGTAAGTTTTCAAAAAGGTCTTAAGACAGGAAGAACTACCATGGATTCAGGAAACCTATTTTTGAGCTCCCGCATTCCAGAATGTTTAATCCCCTTTCTTTTCTTTATTTATAGCCTAAGAGACTATTCAAAAAGACCATCCTCAAGTCAGAGTTTGAACCTCAGAGCTTATAAATTTCTTTACACCCTTTACATCTAGGTAAGAAAATGTATTTACTTTCTGAAATCTCTTATTCTGCTTTGAAAACATAGTGTATGTTTCTAAATATTTATAATTGAAGATTGCACCTTAGTTACAATTGCTACTGTAAAGCATCTCGCATCTCTCTAGTAAATCTTTAGTATTATAAAATAGGGTTTGACACAGTTCAAATGTGGACAATGGCTTCTGTACAATCTTTGAGAACATTTTTTTTTTTACATTTTTAAATGACTGAAAAATATAATCAAAACATGAATTTCATGATGTGACAATTATATGAAATTTAAATGTCAATGTCTATAAGTAAAGCGGTAATGAAACATGGCCACGCTTGTTTGTTCACTATTGTCTATGGCTTCTTTCTCGTTTCAGCTGAATCTCTGTGACAGAAACCACAAGCTTCCCATTATTTGACAGCGCTGCTTGGAGAACAACCAATCACAGCAGAATCCAAATGCCTTTTAAGAGTCACACGTATCATCATACTGGACATCTTATATTAGTGATGACTCATGTCAAAACAAGAAATGAAGAAAGTGAATGCCTCATATCATCCTTTCAAGGCAGAAGGAAGTGATGGTATTTATGGAATTAGATGGCATGGTACTATTATTCATTTTACAGTACTACCACAGCCATGTTAGAAGAATGTGATACATACAGGCTGACAAAACAAGACCAAGCCTTCACAAGAATATCCTCAACTCACAGGAAAGCAACATTCAGAAACTTAGAAAATAACGTCTCATCATAGACTTTCTTTAAATAATAAAATAAAAATAGCGTGAATGGGCTTCCCTCATAGCCCAGTTTGTAAAGAATCCGCCTGCAATGTGGGAGACCTGGGTTCGATCCCTGGGTTGGGAAGATCCCCTGGAGACGGAAACAGCTACCCACTCTGGTATTCTGGCCTGGAGAATTCCATGGACTGTAGTCCATGGGGTTGCAAAGAGTTGGACATGACTGAGTGACTTTCATTTCACTTTCACATAGCGTCTACAAAGTGTCTGAATGGCTCAAAAGCTGTTTGCTGTTAATTAAATCAAGTTTGTACCAGTTGAAGAAACGTGTCCTGAGAAACCAAACTAAGCTTGTTAAGACTACCAGCATGTGGGCAAGAACTACTGCTCTGAGATGAAGACACAGGAACCAACACCAACAGTGAGTTAAAACAAGGCAAATGATTTCAAGTGGTTTTCCTTGGCTCTCTATTAGTCAAGTAACATAGCTCAGTTGTTTATTGAGTCAATACCAAATTTTAAGTGACTGAAAAATCAGCCTTTATAAATAGTATGCATGGAATAACTTCAGGCAAGAACATTTTCAATTTGAGAAAAATACCAATTTGTTACAATCTGAAGTAGAATTGGCTAAGACGTGTTATCTAATGAGAGTTTAAAAAAAAAATCTAACTCTGTAAATCTCCCAAATCACAAATACCTCTATAGATCTTTCTCTCCAACTGGCAGTCAAGGAAAACTTTAAAACTGATTCCTTTAGCAATTTAGAGATAATTATATCCATTAATAGAGAACAAAACCCCACTCTAAGAGGGAGCGAGGCAGTGAACTGGCCACATTCAAAAGGTAAACAAATTTCAACACAGGTTTCAAATTTTTTTCTTGAAAAGTTAAAACTTACAAAATGTTAAAACACAAACTTCTAGGGTCACGTCATTTTTTCCAATAGTTTTTAAAACTACATCTCCAATCTAAACTGTCAAGCTACTTCTAATACTTTTAGAAAGGTACTTAATAAACTCTCAGACATTTATATTCACTTCTCATTCTTAATAATCCAAGAACTAGCCAAATTTTCTACATTTTTACAATGGTTTAGAATGAATCTGTACATGATTTATTAACTATTTTCAACCCATTGTTCATGTTTTTAAAAAGGCACAGGTTTTTATTATGAATTAAAACAGGAAAATTTTTACAGGAATTTTTTTGTAATGAATTTTTACAGGAAAAATGTCAAACACAATGATCTTACTTTAGTAATTCAAGGATGGCAAGCACAATATCATTAACATAACAGAATCCTGATGCTTCTGATTTCTTAGCATGATGTAATCCTCCAGCCCAGTTAACAGCCATGTCAGTTTGTTGTCGGTTTAACTTCACAGCACCAGCTAACAAATAAAGATAGGAGAAACTTTTAAATGTTCAAAATTAAAAGTTAGTGTAACTAGACAAAAGCCCTAGAGGAAAGAGGATGTCACGCATAAGCAAATGAGTATAAAATCGTAAAACGATCACTGTCAAGGGCACTAACAGCTTCTCTTCAGATAACTATTTTCCTGTAGCTGTGATCTGGTTAAATAAGAGCACATAGTTGGAAAGCGGTAGCGACAATAGTAGCTAGAAGAAAGGGAGGAAAAAGAAGTCTCTAAGTGAAAATGCAACTGAAGTAAAAAGCTGCAAATAAAGAAAGTTTGCGACATCATGATCACAAAACTGGGTGGGGGGGGGCGCCATTGAAAACAACAGTAACTAAACAGCTATAAACATACTATACACATACTACTTTTGTTATTAAAATCAGCCACTATTAAAGCTTGTTTCAAACAAATATCTCAAAAAATACACACAAGTTTAAATCAACTTTTAAATTTGACGAAATCAAGACACTTACCAACTGAGCCACCAGTTGAAAGCTGACAAAACTCAAAAAGTCCATCAAACACTGGACAGTCCTCTCCAACATTAACTGTGGAAGATGGATTTCATTAATTTCAATCCATTCTGTGAATTAATGAAAGCCTTTTCTTACAAAAACTATATCCTAAAAATAATGTTCGTTTGATGCAATCATAAGACATACATATTATAGTGGTAAAGTTTGCAATTTTATCCAAGGCAGTTAAAGTGTTATTATCTGAAATACCACCACCAATTCTTAACATGATTATTTGTGGAAAATATCTGCTTTTTAAACAAATAGCTATCAAAATAGAAGAGGTATTTGGTGTTATTTAGTTAAAATATGAGGTTAAGTTTCCTAGGCATTTCTCCTTAAATATTCAACAGTAAATTAATCAAAATTCTAAAAAGTTTAAATTTAACTTCAATTGCTTTATGATTTACATTCTTTAAAACTCCTCTAAGTACATAGAACATCCATAACTTTAGAAATGTACTGATTACCAAAAAAATATAACAGTTGGTTGCCCACGTCCATGGTT
The DNA here is from genome assembly GCF_033118175.1 of Dama dama. NCBI lineage: Eukaryota > Metazoa > Chordata > Mammalia > Artiodactyla > Cervidae > Dama > Dama dama. The sequence goes on along the minus strand of NC_083708.1, from coordinate 35,569,936 downwards.
AGTGTTAATCTTGAAAGATGTTAAGAATTAATTAAACTCATGACAGCCAAGATACAGATGAAAGAGATACTTAATGCACAAGGAGACAACACATGCGTATAGATATACAGCACATCACAACATATTTAGCTTCTTAGTACTGAGAGGATGAAATGGACATAGATCGAACAACCCATTCTCAGTTCTCCTCACCCCTCAATTTATATCCTCTTCAAGAAAAAGGGTCATTACTTTGTATAGCTTTGCACATCCTTAATTTATTTTAATGTATACATTTTAGCTTCCTGCTATTCAGATATGACCATTATCTTAATACAATTCAGTATTAGGTAAATTTAAAACCAATCCTGTTAATTCATTTTACCTTAGGGCTAACTATGACTTAATCTAAGCCTAAATCCCCACTGAAAAAACAAGGGCAAATAATATTTATTAACATTTGTAATACAACATTTTATTGAATCAAATGAGATAATCAAAACGTACATCAAATTCTATGAATTTATAAGATGTCTAGCAACTATACTTAATTTAGTGTTACTGAACAAACAATACTGTTTTCTTTTAACAAAATCGTTACTGAAGTCTATCAATAAAAACATCAGAATGAACTCCAGTATCAAGCTTTAAAAGACATTGTTCTAGTCATTTTAGAAAGACATCTTGCACTCAATCTTCTTGCATTCAATCTCTAATAATAAAATATGTACAAAAGAGAACACTGTATAGAAGAGAATCGAAAGCTTCATTGATACAACAAAGGGAAATACAGATATACATACAATTGTTCCTTGGTATTAACAAGGTATTATTTTTAGGACCCTGATGACACCAAACTCTGGGGATGCTCAAATCCCTTATACGGTATTTTCGTACAACCAATGGAATATCCTCCCATATATTTAAATCATCTCTGATTACTCATAATACTTAATACAATGATAGCTATATTAAGTTGAATTAAGTTGTATTAAGTTGAAAGTAGATAGTTGTAACGGAGAAGGCAATGGCAACCCACTCCAGTACTCTTGCCTGGAGAATCCCAGGGATGGGGGAGCCTGGTGGGCTGCCATCTATGGGGTTGCACAGAGTTGGACAAGACTGAAGTGACTTAGCAGCACCAGCAGATAGTTGTAAATGCAATGTAAACAGCTGCCTACAAGAGGCAAATTCAAGTTTTGCGTTTTCGAACTTTCTGGAATAGTCTGGATTAAAGCACACAAATAGAAGACAAGAAATATACACACCAGACTAAGGCCAAAGTACAGTCATGTTTTTAAAAGCAGGGGAGTGAGGTTTCCCTACCAACATCCACTATCTCAAAGTTAACACGGAACCAAAACAAAGAGCAAAGAACATCCAAATAGCTCTTTGGCAGTTTGGCAGACCAATAAGCTTCAGGTAGGCTGTTTTTGTTTTTTTTTTAAAGCAGCTTTAATATTGTCATGTGGAGTTTTTAAAATCAATAAATAATTAAAATAATTAGATCAGGGAAATATCTAGATTTAGATAATTCTAATTACAAGTTCTTAAAGTACTTATTTATACTTATCACTACTAATATATACTTTTAACATAGAAACGTACATCTCTGCATCTGCTTACTATACTCAGACATGTTATCTGGTCTTATTGAACGTAGAAATTTGATGTACTCATCACTGTGGTATTTTGTCATTTCTTCAGCAGTGGCTTTATGGGGCCTCTGTGAAGAAAAATAAATGTCAGAATTGTGGAATTACAACTGGTTAGATCAGGGTTACCAAACACAAAGTATACAATGTCCCCTACCACTACTCTCAAAAGAACTAGGTCTGCCGGAATAAAACAGATAAATTTTAAAGCAAATCCAAATTTCTATATGTGTGTTTTAGAAAGCAGTATTCAATTTCAAAAACAATATTCCTTTAAAAAGGATTACACAGGTCTAACACCAACTATGAATTAATCATTCCTTTTCTTTTAGTCACTTCAGTCGTGGAAATGGGTCAATCCTTCTAAAGACAAACACATGTGCATAAACTCTACTTTCTAACATTTTCTACCATAAACCTTCTGCTCTATAGCCAGTAATTTCATCACTGACCATTAATTTTCAGGAAGGTTGAGACTCATCCAGGTAAAATGAGACTCATTCTCTATTAGTTCATGATTTCTCTCCCTTTTCCTTTGACTATCCTAGTCATCCTTGTTTCTAGGAAGTTCACTTCATTTATGACACCCTTCTTCCACAAGGCTTCCTGAATGCAAGTCCTATTCAACTCCTCTTCTCTAAATGTCTATAATCTCAAAGAAAGAAGCTTACATATATTGCCCAACACTGTTCACTGCTCCAAGCTGTCCTATTCTCCCCCAATAGACAGGAACTATTGCATCTTATATCTGTTTATCTACATTCGTTTCTTTTCTGCACAACAGACACTTTGCATGCTTACTAATACAGTGTTTCTTATGCCAACAAATATTTGTATGATTAATTTTCTACCTAATTCTTTTGTAAGAGTTCCAGATCAACTCTTCAGCAGCATAGACAGGTCAGTAATTATTTTAACAAAAATATTTAGTATGCTAAATTGAGTTGGTCTCTAGTTATGGGATAACCTGGGGGAGGGAGATTGTTTTTTTTAAATGGTTGAAGGAAGAAGGGAAAAAGGAGGCCACAGCTCCCACACTCTCAAGTTCTCTCTGAAAACTGAAACAAAAAAGAGGACTTTCTGTTTCCTCCAGTCCTTCTCATCTGCTAAATGCCCTCCAAATTTGAAAACAAAGTTTCAAAGCAATGGTAAAAAACAAGGAAAACTGAATATTTACCAAAAGGTATACTCACATATATTTCCATTTTTCTATATAAGCCATAATTTAGCAGCAAGTTATGGGTCATGCGGATCCTATGAGGTTTCATGGGATGACCCTGTCCATAATAATAATTTCCAATATCACCTAAAAAAGGAAAGACAAAATGAACAATACAGACAAGAGAATCTTCATGAACTATTTATTGTTCACCATCAGATGTCATCTAAATAAGATAAGCTTTATTTAAAATATTAAATAATGATATTAAATTTTGCAACTCTCAAACTATTAGAAAACCAAGATACTATGCATGCTTCTACACACTGAGGACCCCATCAATACATTATGTTTGTTCAAACATTAAGGCAAGCAAGCTTTTCTGATTTTTAGTTTACCAGAAGTTTGGGATTAGCATAAATAAAATACTCTTTACTCAAGTTACAAAAAGGAGTTACTGTTCCTTAAAGTGACACCTGCTTTCAGTATTCCATGGCAAATTCAGATGTGTAAGGTAAATAAGGAGTTACACGAGTATGACTTAGAAGTTTTATAGCAAATATTGCTTCTTAGATGATTCACTGGCGTCCTCAAATCCTGTATAGTTGGTATTACCACGGCTGGAATGTTTTATACATCCATATTGGTCAATAAGGAATTTTGGTAACTGAACCTGGGATCCTAAATGAAGTTTTGTTATGTCATACTTACTACATTTTTCAGGCTAATGAGAGTATTTTGCCTCATTCTTCATGATTAAAAAGTTATAATTCTTATCTTTTTATGCTAGCTCATATTCCAGGTCTTAACGATTTACATATAAGGTTTACTTTAAATAACACCAAAATCCCAGATTTTTGCATACCAAATTCCAATAAAATTAACACTTTTAGGTAGGTAAAGAGCCAGTGTTTCTATAATAAAAAGTGTTAAGGATGTCACTTAAATATACACGATTATTCTAATGCAATGGGCAATTTTTACAACAATGTTTATTAGACATTACTTTCAGTACTAATTCTAGTTTTTAAATAACCAAGTCTAAAATTTGAGCCAATCTGATTGCAATGGTTTGAACTCATCTTAAATATGGGTTCATATAATAAAAACTAGAGATAAAGAATGATCTTTACTCCCCTTCTAGATCAAAAATATCTTTCAAAATCCTGCCTAAATACACTTTTTCTGGTTTGTTTAATGAAAACTGGAATTCAAAAACTTCTGCTTCTCTCTTCCATATTTTTTAATAGTAGTCCAGGATGAACATTCACTTTTATAACATTATAACATACTTGTTTCTAATACTACTACTAACTGATTTTGTTGGTGCTGCATCTTTACTTAACTCTTCATCTTCAAAACAAGCTTTCCTCTGAAAACAATTCATATATACACATGGTCAACCTTTCTTAATCTGTGCCAACAATAAAGCTAAGATAATACAGACAAGTAGCAAAGCAGAGCTATGGGGACACGGTTCTGCATTTATCACAGTTCAGAGGCTATGAGAGTACAGGAAACTAACTTCCTAGCTGTAAAGCTCTGCTTTACATCATGACAATACACGTAAAGTTCCTTGAAAGCAGCCTGGTCTCAATGAATTCTTAGATATGGAAAGACCACTAGATTTACAAAGTATCACGGGCCTAAGTTAATGCAAGGAAGGTTATTTCTAAGTTATCATCCCTACCAAAGGAGATAACAAGAATAAGAATAAAGATTCTTCAGCTTCCCAGGTGGTACAGTGGTAAAGAATCCACCTGTCAATGCAAGAGACGCAAGGGATGCAGGTTCGATCCCTGGGTCAGGAAGATCCCTTGGAGTAGGAAATGGCAACCCACTCCAGTATTCTTGCCTGAAAAATTCCATGGACAGAGGAGCCTGGTGGGTTACAGTCCATGGGATCACAAAGAGTTGGACACAATCGAGCAACTGAGCACACACAGTCTTCACATAACTTCCATCTTCTCTGTGTAAAAATTATCAAGATGAAATGTCTCTAATATCTTAATATCAAATACTCAAGTTATGTACATACTGAGAATTCAATAAAAAGCTATCAACTAATCTAATAATTAAAAGATGCTTGCTCCTTGGAAGAAAAGTTATGACCAATCTAGACAGCATATTAAAAAGCAGAGACATTACTTTGCCAACAAAGGTCTGTCGCGTCAAAGCTATGGTTTTTCTAATAGTCATATATGGATGTGAGAGCTGGACTATAAAGAAAGCTGAGTGCCAAAGAATTGATGCTTTTGAACTGCAGTGTTGGAAAAGACTCTTGAGAGTCCCTTGGACTGCAAGGAGATCTAACCAGTCCATCCAATAGAAAATCAGTCCCGAATATTCATTGGAAGGACTGATGTTGAAGCTGAAACTCCAACACTTGGGCCACCTGATGCGAAGAACTGACTCATTTGAAAAGACCCTGATGCTGGAAAAGATTGAAGGCGGGAGAAGGGGACGACAAGGATGAGATGGTCGGATGGCATCACCGACTCAACGGACATGAGTCTGAGTAAACTCCGGGAGTTGGTGGTGAACAGGGAGGCCTGATATGCTGCAGTCCATGGGGTCGCAAAGAGTCGGACATGACTGAGCGACTGAACTAAACTGAATAATGAGAAAGACAACAATAATCTACAGAAGGAAAGTATAGCTGCAATTTCTCAGCAAGAGTGCTTGAAAAAAAAGATGTTAGCAGCAATTAGCATTTATTCAGAGCATCTGAGAAGGCACTGTTCTAAGCACTTCATGTGCATTATCTGTTAATCTTTTCAGCAACCCTATGATGTAGGTATTATTAATATTACTACTGTTCCTATTTTATTAAAGTGAAGATGGAGAGATGTAAACAAGTCAGGTGATATTGTGAAAGTCACATGGCTAGCAAGTAGAAGAGCTAGATTCAAACTTGGGCAGAGCAACTCTGCCAATCTTCTTAAGTAGTAGCTACTGGGAAAGTAATGGCATTTACAGTTACTGGAAAGAAATGGTGGGGGAAGGCTGACAAGAAAAGGACATAAAATGGAATACAAACATTTAAAGAAAATGAACATAAAAAAAACTACCTATCTACCAACAGGGTCCTCAAATTTTATATGAATACACACAGCTTTCAGCAAGTTTCTTGGCTATACTTTGGGGGCCCAGTTCTACCAAGAATATGTATCCTACGTAAATGACACAGGTCCACAAAGGCAGCCAAGCTACAGACAACTGCTGTTTGGTTTATGAAGAATTCTTCCAAAATGTAAGGGAGTGCTAGAAGAACTGCTTAATCCCCTATCACAAAATTCTCTACATGGCTGCTTCGCAGACATCCACTTTTCCATAAAGATAAAATAGCTTTCCTTAGTTGCAAAAACCTATGGATTTCATTCACCTAATTTAAATGGTCGATCACATAATTTGGGGGCTTCCCAGGTGGTGCAGTAGCAACGCAGGAAACATGTGTTCAATCCCTGAGTCGGGACGATCTCCTAGACTAGGAAATGGCAACCGATCCCAATATTTTTGTCTGAAAAATTCCACGGAAAGACGAGCCTGGCAGGTTACAGACCATGTGGTCACAAAGAGTCAGACACAACTGAGCAAGGACGCAATGTAATTTGGGCATTTAAAATGTTACCCTGATTTTCATTTTGCTTTACCAGTGAAATAAGTATTCAGAAAAATTAGCTTGAAGTGGTTCCTTGAATACAACAAACTTTGTCAATGTGAAGTAATTACCAAAAAGATTTAGATATTACCTGCAAAATTTTCAAAACTGCTCACTTTTCAAGAAGCTCCCAGAATAGGGCTTCCCTGGTAGCTCAGATGGTAAAGCGTCTGCCTACAATGCGGTTGACCCGGGTTCGATCCCTGGGTCGGAAGATCCCCTGGAGAAGGAAACTGCAACCCACTCCAGTATTCACGCCTGGAAAATCCCATGGACCGAGGAGCCTGGTCAGCTACAGGTTCATGGGGTCACAAAGAGTCGGACACAACTGAGCGACTTCACTTCACTTCTACTAAGGTCTACAATCTCTTTTCTTTAAAGTTCTCCAGACTAGATATACTTGATTTTATAAATGTAATATGATGTATCTGCCATATATTATGTGACAACCTTAAGTCTGGGCCATATTCTGTAAGCAAACATTAATATTTCTGCAGCAAATGTGTAAATATTCAAAATAAGTGGATGATAAAAAAGATGGCAAATATTAATTCAAGTTAAGCTTTTGATTGCAAATGAGTTGTAAGACTTTTTTTTCACTTTTTGGATAATTTTGGATTTCAAGACTATGAAATTAACCTTTATGCCCAGAGAAAAGTTGACTAAAACATGATTCAAGAAAAAACTATTTTTGTCTTCCACAGACTAGATAGACCACTGATGACTTTAACACACGGGCTACTTCTTGAAATACTCAGTCTTGGTTTCCATGATACCCCTTTCCTGGATTTCATACAACCCCACAGCCACTCCTACACCAACCTTGATTTATCAAGTCTCTTAAGTTCACTCATTCATCCAACACATCAACAGCCTACTGTGTGCCAGGCGGGTGCTTGAGTAAGTAAGTGAATCAACAGTGCTGCTCTAAACCCTCTTCTCTCAGGAATAAGGCACCTACCTGCTCAAAATTCAGCAATTTAGGAGCCATCTTTTATTTAGTGATCACCAAGTCCCAACTCCATTTCCAACCCAATCAACAGATTCTATCAGTTTTACTCCTAAAATCTCTCTTAAAAATGTGCATGTCTATCAGTTGCATTCATTACCTTGTATGTGGACCAATATATATACTCAATTCTTACTTTCAGTCTTACATTCTATCACTCTTTCCCACCCTTTCTCCACTTTCCAGACACTTAAGAAAACTTCAGTGGTTTTCTGCTTCCTGAATAAAGTCCACATCTCTAACCACAAAGTCTTGGGTGGTCCGGCCCTTTACTACCTGGCCTAACCCTGTAGTTTCCTCATGTCTTCCCCTCAGCTGCCTCTCTGTTAACTGCACCAGGTCTTTCCTAACTATGCGGCCTTTGAAGTCTGCAGTGTCTTATGAAAGAAAACTCTTTTAAGGAGGCTGGCCCATTCTATGTCTTCAGGGGCTTCCCTTGTCTAAATTTACCCTACCAAGGTCCCCTCACTTACTATCTAACACTGTCCTACTTTTCCTTCTTAAAAACATTTTTAATTAAAAATATTTATATTGGAGTATAGTTGATTTACAATGTCGTGTTAGTTTCAAGTGTACGGAAAAGTGATTCAAGTATACTTATACATATATCCTTTTTCACACTCTTTTCCCATATAGGTTACTACAGGATATTGAGCAGAGTTCCCTGTGCCATATAGTACTACACAGATTATCTATTTTATATACAATAGTTTGTATATGTTAATCACAAACTCCTAATTTATCCCTCCCTCCCACCTTTCCCTTCTGGTAGCCATAAATTTGTTTCCTAAGTCTGAATCTGTTTTGTACATAAATTCATTTATATTATCTTTTTAGGTTCCACATACAAACGGTATCACATTTGTCTTTCTCTGACTTACCTTTCACTTAGTATGATTATCTCTAAGTCCATCCATGTTGCTGCAAATGGCATTATTTCATTCTTTTTATGATTGAGTAATATTCCATTATTACTGTGTGTGTGTGGGTGTGTGTGTGTGTGCGCGTGCGCGCGCACATCTTCTTTAACCACTCCTTTGTTGGTGGACAGTTAGGCTACTTCCATGTCTTGACGACAGTAAACAGTGCTGCAATAAACACTGGGGTACATGTATCTTTTCAAGTTAGTTTTCTCCAGATATATGCCTCTCTGCTCAATCATGTCTGACTTTTTGTGACCCTATTGACTATAGCCTGCCAGGCTCCTCTGTCCATGGGATTCTCCTGGCAAGAATACTGGAGTGGGGTGCCATTTCCTCCTCTAGGGAATCTTCTTGAGATATATGCCTAGGAGTGGGGTTGCTGGATCATACGGTAGCTCCATTTTTAGATTTTTAAGGAAAACCTCAATACTGTTCTCCATAGTGGCTGTATCAATTTACATTTCAATCAACAGTGTAGGAGGGTTCCCTTTTTTCCACACCCTCTCCAGTATCTATTTCTAACATAGTCTTATATTTTCTTCTTAGGATTTCAATCTTTTGTCTACACAACACAGACTAAGGACTTTAACTCCATTTAATATGTCTGAACTCAAAATTGACATCAGCCCAACACCTGAACTTTAAATCTGATCTCATCCACCTTTCAATGCTATTATCATTTCCAAAGAGATAATTAACCTTTCTCCCCAATTGCAACAGTTTCTTTAAGGATTTGTCAACACAAGCATTTAAAGTTTTTGTTAAGGGAAAGAAATAATTACTAATACTTTTTTTGGTAGCAGAGAAACCTTTTCTTTTTTTACACCAGCAGTGGCAATAGTTCCACATTTGTGTCACCAAAGGAAAAAAGAAAAATCTTTTTAGGTACCAGGTGTTGCTCTCTCCTTGGACATTAAAACTAGACTATGTAGAAAAGGATAGATGGTAAGCTGAGTCAGATACACAAACCTATTTTCATGGAGAAAATAAACAAAATGCCACTCACCCTGCCTGTCTGTAACTTGAGTGGCTGTGAGAATTAGAATGTATAAAAGGGTTCCAGCTGTAAACGTATAAGGTATCTATCGTTTACTCACCAATAATGCAAAAAGCCCTGTATCTTTATCAAGGCTGGCAGAAGTATAGACAGCGGCAAAACAGATTTTATCCTCATGAAGTTTATATTACAGCAGGAAGAAAGACAAAAATTAGGTGTAATTGATAGGGAGAAAAACAGTAACAGGGATTAAGGTAAAAGGGAAAAGCTTCTCTGTTAAGGTGAAAGCTGAAGGAAGTAAATGGGAAAACAAAAATCTTGGGGAAGAGAATTTAAGTATAAGAAAATCTCAGTCTTATGTTCTGCTATGTTTAAATAAATGATGTGCAATAAAACCACTGGTATTTATGAACTGCTGCTATAATTCAGTATCCAGATTTGCCTCCAAAGAAAAGATTACCTATTTTATGGATAATAATGTTTATACTATATCTAAGAACCCATGCAGATATAAGACTACCTAGCAAAAGGCTTGGCCTTCCCTGGTGGCTCAGCGGTAAAGAATCTGCCTGCAATACAGGAGACCCGGGTTTGATCCCTGGGTGGGGAAGATCCCTTGGAGGAGGGCATGGCAACCCACTCCAATACTCCTGCCTAGAGAATCCCATGAACAGAGGAGTCTGGCAGGCTGCAGTCCATACGGTTGCACAGAGTCGGACATGGCTGAGCGGCTAAGCAGCAGCAGCAAAAGGCTCTGGCATCACTGTTATAAATAAAATCTAAGGAAATCTGCCGATAGTTGACTGCCAAGCGGAATTCTTTATAATGTGCTGCAGGAGACTCGGTGTATACCGGGAGACCTGATATTGGTAACTTTCATAGTCTATCTTTGTGCAGTGTTGAGTGCTTTTCTCTGAATCACTTTTCTCCAAATAGTATGATGAACCCTCTCAGAGAAGGGAAAAATACAACACAGAGCAATGCATATAATCATATAAACTGTGATATACAACCTTATTATTAATATATTCTATATACAATAAAACAGACACTAAAGGTAATTGGCCTTAAGCTAATTTAAAACAAACTACAGTTAACATTTCTTGACACAGTATTACTGATGTATGTATTTAATCAGAGCCTAACGCAGCTTGGCTTGCTAATTAAAGTACAGAAATCACATCATTTTATTTTTTTCTCTTTTGCCATGAGGCATGTGGGATCTTAGTTCCCTGACCAGGGATTGAACCCATGCCCCTTGCAGGGAAAGCTCAAAACCGTGACCACTTGACAACCAGGGAATTCCTAGAAATCACATTATTTTAAAGCCAGAAGGGATATAACTAGATCGTCTTATAGATTATCAACAATCTTGCAGTATATACTAGATGATCAAGATTTAGGAAACGAGTCGTGAGTCAAAAGCTGCAAAAGTAAAAATTTCTCTTGTGCGTGTGGTTGCTTCAGTCATGTCCGAGTCTTGGCGACCCTACGGACTGCGGCTTGCCAGCCTCCTCTGTCCATGGGGTTCTCCAGGCAAGAATACTACAGTGGGCTGCTTTTGCTTTCTCCAGGGGATCTTCCCCACCCAGGGATCAAACCTGCATCTCCTGCGGCTCCTGCATTGCAGGCGGATTTTTTACCCATGAGCCAGTGGGGAAGCCCCAAACTTCTCTTACTTTCCCTCAAAGGTCTAAGGATATTTCATCCATCAATGCCTTGAAACTCTCATTCCAGTGATCTAAACGGTATGATACTGAGGACTGTAATGTGAACAGAGAAAAGAACGTATGTCTTTACAAGTCCCTTTCATTTGCTAGACATTCTGTGTCACCAACAGTAGGCCTAATGGTCCCAGTAAGCCTAAAGGTAGGATCCCTATGGTTCCACAGAATTTGCTATACCTCACTGCTTCCCTCTTGATCTTTCTTACTTCTACTTCCTTTACAACAAGTTAAAAACAGCTATTCTAGTTTCATAGATTACTGACACTGACACTATTATTTTTGACACTGATGTTGTTTAGTTGCCAAGTGGTGTCCGAGGGACCCCATGAACTGTAGCCTGCCAGGCTCCTCTGTCCACGGGACTTCCCCTGGCAAGGAATACTGGATGTTTGTCTATCTTAGACTCAGTTCTCTGACACACAAACTCTTTCCTCACAATTAAAAAAAGAAAAAAACAAAACTACTATCACTATCTTTATAAGCTGACAAAATAGGGTTTTTCTGGTGATGAAATCTAAGCTTTTGGAATTAACTATGCACAGCTTAACATACTATCACCTACCAAGAATTAGCATGATACCTATTCAATTTAATAACCTGTGCAAAATATTTTATTAGCCCACCCCCACAAAAAGAACCCAAAGCATATTCCCAATGTAAGCAATTACATATTCCATTCTAAAAATTAGTCAAGGAACAGCCATAGACAAAAGACAGATAACCTAACCAGAAACATCTAAACACTCAATTATACACCTGCTGCTGGCCATCGGATGAAGCAGCTGAATGGTCCACTATAAAGTACTGACTAAGTCACAAAGATTACTCTTCCTATCAAGTCTGCATCCTGCCCTTGGGATCAATACTTGCTCCCATTCCCTTAATGAAGGCTCATTGTAAATGGGCCCAAGAAAAGAACAGCTGTTGATAAACTGCTATTTGAGTGTACCCTCTGGTTCTGCAGTTCAAGCCTGGTGGCAAGAAGTTTCAAGCAGCTCACTTCATCAGAGCCTATTACTGTCAAGAGCAACTAACAGCTGCAGGCAGAGTCTTAGCACCAATTACTCTAACCTTTTAAAACCTTTCTTCTCTACCCCAACCAAGCCCTGCTAACACATCTCTAAACCTTAGAAACAATATCATTTAAAAAATTAACTTACACACATGGGTATTTACTTTTCAATTTGGTCATGGAACCCAAGTCAAGGCCAGTGACCCAAAATATGCACGAACTCTTAAAAAATTAACTCTAAGAAACTTCAGTAATTTACATTAAAATTAAAATCTACTCCCATCTCCACCCCTCCATGATGGCATAATTTCAAATCAATTTGTATCACATATACATGCAGTCTTCTCAAAGAATACTTTAAAAACATGGCTATTGATATTTAATACTTAGATTTCTTCTGTAAGATTTTAGATTTTTCCACAAATGACACAGGTGGTTATTTTATATAAACAGGCATGAAAATTATTCATGCTTGCTAACTAAAGAGACATGATATGGCCATTTTAAAATTAAAGTCTAGATTTATTCTGACCTAGTCCTCTTAAGACCTTTCCATCAGTCTAAGATTTTATGGTTTATGATACACTGAATGTAGGAAACAGCTTCCAAAATTTTTATTACTTCACACAAATCAGATGGACGTTTCAGGTCCCTGAACCTAGCTTCTTTGTTAAATTTTAGAATTTCTTCTCTGGAGAGTAACCTAACTAAACTATTTACCAAGTTAACGTCTTCGTGCAAACTATAAAAAAGGTAACCACTTCTTTTAGTGTAATTTAGACTAGCACAGGAAACGGGATTCAAAAAGACTTACTGCTCAAACTGCAAATGAGGTCAGAACCTCTAAAACGAAATTATTTGATTTTTATAATTTACTGTTCCATGAGCTCAAGCTTATCTGATTACTTAGTACTTTCTGCCCTACTCCTCAAAGTTTTCCAACACCAGGACTCCCACCACCTAGAAACAGTTTTCGCAAGCCAGATGCCAAAGCTATCGGTCCTACACCTCCAAAGCAGGGTGTATTTCCTGATCGAACAAAGAGCAACAAAGAAGTGGGTGGTAACGGCCTCTCAGAGAGGCAAGCCAGGACCCATTGAGGCTGATCTACAACACAAGCAGCAACAGCGACAGCACGTTGCCCCACCACCGTCGCATTTCCCGTGAAGACTGACTACCTCAAACTCGAAAACCCTCATTTTTATTGAGGAAGTGAAGCCCTTTCATTTGAATGCTGAGAAAGTGGCGCTCAGAGAACCCGGCAAACAAAGGAGACGGATGGAGCCCACGCAAAAGAGGGGTGCGAACAAGCCTCGAGGCGGACGTGGGCCCCCACCCCCAGGGGCCACTCTCCAGCACCCAACCCGGTCGAGGGGTCCGGGGTGAGGCCGGCGGCAGAGAAAAGGAGACGCTCGGGCCAGCCGGGGACACAGAGGAGGGGAGAGGCGGGGAGGGGAGGGATGGGGGCTGGAGGGGCGGAGCTCTCGGGGCCGTGGGGCTTTGTCTGCAGTCTGGGCCGGGGTAGCTGTTTGGGCCCGCGGGGAGAAATCGGGTGCAGGCGGCCGGAGCAGGGGACCCCCAAAACCTCCCTCCCACGAGCGGCGGGACAGGCGCGAGGGAGGACCATCCCCTTCGCACGAGCACCAAGTCAGGGTCGGCCGGCGGCGGACCGCATTGCCGGAGCGAGAGAGGCCGGAGGGAACAGTGGGGCGTCGGCTTAGCTCCCCGCGGAGGCTGCCGGACGGCGTCGGGTCGGGAATGGGTTAAGATGCTGCCAAACGTTGGTCCCTCCTCCTGACCCCTCAGCACCCGGCGCGACCACTCGCAACGGCGGCCGCAGAGCCGACGGGGCTCCGGGCCCGGCGCCACAGCCCTGGGCCGCCCACCCTCTCGTCTGCCCGGCGTCTCACCATCATAGTAGTAGCAGACTTTCTTCTTGCCGCCTCCTTGACTGTACGCCATGGGCTCCCGGGCCACCGCCGCCTCCGGCTCCTCCTCTTGCTGCTGCTGCTACTGCTGCCTCCGCGGCTCCGGCGGGGAGAGAAGAGGGCTGGGGCGAAGGTGGAGGGTGGCAGTCCCGTGGGGAAGGGCAGGCCGGAGGGAGGAGAGGAGGGGGGTGCCGGGAGGGCTGGGTACCGCCCGGCCGAAGGGCCGAGAGCGCGGACCAGGGGGCGGCAGCGGCGCCAACTCGCGACACTGGGGAGGGGGAGGGGGCCGCCAAACCACCTCCGGAGGCCGAGGGGAGGTGGGGCGCGTCCACTACAACTCCACGGGGGAGGAGGGGGCAAGAGGCTTCCTCAGTTTGGGAAAAGAGGCTTTCTTATGGTGAGCAACTTGCACAGGACGGCTACCCAACACGGTCGTAAAAGGATTTGTTTTAAAAAAGAGCAGGCTTTCGCTTTACGGAGCGATTAGGTAGGTAAAGGGAGCGTGGAGCCGGGTGTACGCTCCCCCCTTCGGATCTTCGCGCAGTGGTTGCGCCTATCCTGAGCCTGCGCGGTCGGCGCCTTCCCAACCGTAGCCCGGGCCGCCTGGACCCCCTCCGCGAAGTCCCACGCCGCTCCCCTCCCCCTCTGTCGCGAAGCTCTCGCCGGGCCGGACCACGTGCTCCGAGCCGGGCGCAGAGCGACCACTATCCCACCCCTTCGACCTTCTCGAACCCGCCCAGCTGCAACCCGCGATCCCTGTACTGGGTCGTCGTACATTTCATTTATTTTTTTCATTTTCTGCTGATAATCGCTCGGAGGAGGTCCCCCCTGTTAAGGGGACCTATTGCAGACTTTAAAGAGCAAAGAGTACTACCTGGCTTTAAACAGGCAGTTATGGCATGCATTTATATGTTAGGGTTCTAAGTATTTGCATTTATGATGTATTTCATTGGTGTCTATAATAGATATGTGTTAACTCGATTGAGACTCCCAACAACTGGGAGTAAGCTGTGGTGTAAGTATTGTTTCTAGTTCTTCTTTATAAATGGAGAGAAACGCACTTGGTTCTCTCCAAGGTTGATGGTCTGGGGTTTGATTTCAGCCTTTCTCCAAAGTCCACACATCCTAGCTACTCCCTTATGACTGCTTCTGCTGGCTGGGCACTGGAGGATTGCAGCATAAAGTTCAGAGAAAGGACTTTAAGAACTTTGGGAAGTTATAAATACCTTTTGCCCCTGTATTCAACAAGTCATCAAACATGGAGCCTTTACCTACTCTAAGCCACCCACCTTGTAGGTGACTGGGGTTGGGGTGGGGGATGCTGACAGTTCATAGGTAAAATTCTTATTCCCAAAACTCATATTCCCTATAAACCATTAACCGTTTATAGGTGCAGACTCGGTCACTCAGCCCTGTCTGACTATTTCCAATCCCGTGGACTGTCCTCCCCGCCCCCCAGCTCCTCTGTCCATGGGATTTTCTGGGCAAGAAGATTGGAGCAGGTTGCCATTTCCTTTTCAAGGAGAATCTTCCTGATCCAGGGTTGGAACTCTGGTCTCCTACATTGGCAGGCGAATTCTTTACCATTGAGCCATCTGGGAAGCCCATTTACCATTTGTAGGTTTCCCCAAATACACATTCTCTCCCATCGCTATCAAAAACAAACAAAAAAAGTCCTTAATGAAGCAGGAATCATTGGGAACCAGTACCAAAATTATCCTTTTTATTTTGCTATTAAATATTTGACTTCAAAATCTCCAGGTAGTTCATACTTAAAGCAGCAATTTTCCTGGACCTCACCCCCAAGAAATTTAGAAAAAATAAATCCAAGGTAGCCTCAATCCCCCTCTACCTAAGTCCATGTTTTTAGCAAGCACCCAGGTAAGGGAAACAGTTGGTACAAGAATCAGAGTGAGAAACTTTGACTTTAGAGGTTAAAAATTACACGATACTATTTTACAGCTTTTATGGTATCAAGCCCCAAATCAGTTTGGTATATTCTGAAAACAAAATAAGTTAATTTAGTACAAACTAATATTTAACTTATGTGCAGAGTACATCATGAGAAACGCTGGGCTGGAAGAAGCATAAGCTGGACTCAAGATTGCCAGGAGAAATATCAATAACCTCAGATATGCAGATGACACCACCCTATGGCAGAAAGTGAAGAGGAACTAAAAAGCCTCTTGATGAAAGTGAAAGAGGAGAGTGAAAAAGTTGGTTTAAAGCTCAACATTCAGAAAACTAAGATCATGGCATCTGGTCCCATCACTTCATAGGAAATAGATGGGGAAACGGTGGAAACAGTGGCTGACTTTATTTTTTTGGGCTCCAAAATCACTGCAGATGTTGATTGCAGCCATGAAATTAAAAGACGCTTACTCTTTGGAAGGAAAGTTATGACCAACCTAGACAACATATTAAAAAGCAAAGACATTACTTTGCCAACAAAGGTCCATCTAGTCAAGGCTATGGTTTTTCCAGTGGTCATGTATGGATGTTAGAGTTGGACTGTGAAGAAAGCTGAGCACCGAAAAATTGATGCTTTTGCACTGTGGTGTTGGAGAAGACTCTTGAGAGTCCCTTAGACTGCAAGGAGATCCAACCAGTCCATCCTAAAGGAGATCAGTCCTGGGTGTTCATTGGAAGGACTGATGCTGAAGCTGAAACTCCAGTACTTTGGCCACCTCATGCGAAGAGTTGACTCATCGGAAAAGACCCTGATGCTGGGAGGGATTGGGGGCAGGAGGAGAAGGGGATGACAGAGGATGAGATGGCTGGCTGGCATTGCCGACTCGATGAACATGAGTTTGAATAATCTCCGGGGGTTGGTGATGGACAGGGAGGCCTGGCGTGCTGCGATTCATGGGGTCGCAAACAGTCTGACACGACTGAGCAACTGAACTGAACTGAACTGAATATTCTCAGAGCCAGGAGAGTAGAAACTGAAATGAGACTTTGTTTACTTCTGGAAGACTTCCTTGACTTGACTTCTTCCCAAACCTCCAGTCTGTTTTTTCTGCCCCTCACTTGGTGGTTGTGACTTGTACCCTTTTAGCTCAACACGCACCATATTGCAGTTGTCTACAACTTCTCTGAACTTCTCATTAGAACAGTGTCATGAGAGGAGAGACTATGTTTGGCTTGCAGGTAAGTATATCTGTATGCATAAGTCATTCGATTGTCTAAATTGCCTCATCTGTAAAATGGGGCAGTATTACTTGGAGGGTAATTCCTCATATGAATATAGAGTACCTCAAATAAGAAAATTAATACAGAATAGATTTTTAAAAAAATATTTGTTTATTTGGCTGCCTTGGGTCTTAGTTGTAACACACAGACTCAGTAGTTGTGGTGCTTGGGCTCAGTAGTCATGGTGCTCAGGCTCAGTAGTCATGGTGTTTGGGCTTAGTTGCTCCATGGCATGTGGGATCTTCATTTCCCGACCAGAGATTGAACCTGTGTCCCCTGCACTTGCCCTGCACACAAGGCAGATTCTTAATCACTGGACCCCTAGGTAAGTCCCCAGAATAGTTTTTAAACAATGAAGAACTATGTGAATACGAGGGAGTATTAGGATTATTGTCATAATACTAGTAATAATTATTATCGTTGGCATCCATGGAACCTACCTTTGAACATGTGAAAAGAGCCTAGACATATATTTACACATTTTGATTGGCCTAGGAACTTGTTATATTAACTATTTTTTAATAACTTTATCTATTTTTAATTTTTAATTGATGTATAGTTGATTTACAATGTGTTAGTTTCTGGTGTACAGCAAAGTGTATACACGTATATATGTATATACTTTTAAAGCTTATATATGTATACTTTTTAATTTTCCTTTTCATTTAGGCTGTTTAAGATATTAAATATAGTTCCCTGTGCCATACAGTAGGACTTTGTTGTTTATCTATTTTATATATAGTAATTTGTATCTGCTAATTCCAAACTCCCAATTTATCCCTGTCCCATCTTCTTTCCCCTTTAGTAACTGTAAGTTTGTATTCTATGTCTGTGAATCTGTTTCTGTTTTGTAAATAAGTTCATTGGTATCATATTTTAGATTCCACATATAAGTGATATATATAGTATTTGTCCTCTTTCAGTTTATTTCACTTAGTATGATCATCTCTACATTCATCCATGTTGCTGCAAGTAGCATTATTTCACTTTCTTATGTCTCAGAAATACTCCATTGTGTGGTGTGTGTGTGTGTGTATGTAGCACATCTCTTTATCCATTCATCTGCTGATGGGCATTTAGGTTGCTTCCATGTCTTGGCTATTGTAAATATTGCTGCAATGAATATTGGGGTACATGTATCTTTTCAAATTATGGTATTTCCAGATATATGCCCAGGAGTGGGCTTGCTGAATCATATGGCAAGTCTATTTTTAGTTTTTTTAAGGAATTCATACTGTTTTCCACAGTGGCTGCACCAATTTACATTCCCACCAACAGTGTGGGAGGATTCTGCTTTCTCCACACTCTCTCCAGCATTTGTTATTTGTAGACTTTTTAATGATGGCCATTCTGACCAGTGTGAGGTGATACCTCATTTTAGTTTTCATTTGCAATTCTGTAGTAGTTAACAATGTTGAGCATCTTTCCATGTGCCTATTGGCCATCTGTATGTCTTCAGAGAAATGTTTATTTAGGTCTTCTGCCTATTTTTTGTTATTGAGTTGTATAAGCTGTTTGTATATCTTGGAAATTAAGCCCTTGTTGGTTGCAGCCTTTGCAAATATTTTCTCCCAGTCTGTGTGTTGTCTTTTCACTTCATTTCCTTTGCTGCACAAAAGCATATAAGTTTAATTAGGTCCCATTTGTTTATTTTTGCTTTTATTTCTATTACCTTGGGAGACTGACCTAAGAAAATATTGCTACAGTTCATATCAGAGAATATTTTGCCTGTGTACTCTTCTAGGAGTTTTATATTGTTATGTCTTATATTTAAATCTTTAAGCCATTTTGAGTTTACTTTTGTGTGTGGTTTGAGGAAGTGTTCTAACTTCATTAATTTATGTGTGGCTGTCCAGCTTTCCCAACACCACTTGCTGAAGAGAGTCTTTTCTCTGTTGTGTATATTCTTGCCACCTTTGTTGGAGATTACTTGACCACAGGTGTGTGGGTTTATTTTGGGCTCTCTATTCTGTTCCATTGATAACATATGTCTGTTTTTGTGCCAATACCATACTGTTTTGATACTGTAGCTTTGTAGTATGTCTGAAGTTTGGGAAGGTTATTCCTCCAGCTTTATTCTTTTTCTTCAGGATTGCTTTGGCAATTCTGTTTATTTGTTTTTGTATTTTTTAAATGGTTCCATATAAATTTTAGGGTTTTTTTTCCAGCTCTGTGAAAAATGTCATTGGTAAGTTGATAGAGATCTCATTAAATCTGTAGATTGCTTTGGGTAGTATGGCCATTTTTTCAATATTAATTCTTCCAATTAATGGGGCTCCTACAGCAGACCTGGGCTGGGTCCTGCTTACATCCCCCAGTTGCAGCTTGGACCACGCTCCAGCCCCTTCAGTCTGTCTCCACACAGCCAACCCCAGTCTTTTCCTGGGTCTGTCCACTGAAGCCTGAGTTTTAGCATCCAGCTCCCATGGACACTAGCAGACGTGCTCTTGGGCTGAGGAGTGTAGGAAGTGGCCAGGACCCTGTGTGCTGGTGTCTGTCTGTTTTGCCTGCTACAGTCTAGCTGCAGTGCTCTCCTCTAAGCCTCTGAGGCTCCTTTTCAGTCTGGTGACGGGGGTTTCAGGGTGAGAGAACCTTGCATCTTTCATAGCTCCCTTCCAGGGGTGCAGGCCCATCCTGATTGTTTTTTTTTTTCCCTTTCATCCTTCCTGGTTATGTAATGATCTAATGATCTTTCTTGCATTGGGTTGGATCTCTCAACCCAGTGATTTTGGTTGTATGAGATTTGCCAGAATTTAGTAGGTATTGCTGTTGTTCAGTCTCTGACTCTTTGTGACCACGTGGACTGTAGCCCACAAGGCTCCTCTGTCCTTCCCTATCTTCTAGAGTTTGCTCAAATTCATGTCCATTTAGTCAGTGATGCTCTCTAACCGTCTCATCCTCTGCCACCCCCTTCTCCTTTGGCCTTCAATCTTTCCCTGCATCAGGGTCTTTTCTAAAGAGAAAGTGTCTGCTCTTCAGATCAGGTGGCCAAAGTATTGGAGCTTCAGCTTCAGTATCAGTTCTTCCAGTGAATATTCAGGGTTGATTTCCTTTAGGATTGACTGGTTTGATCTCATTGCAGTCCAGGAGACTTCCCCAATAGCTCAGTGGGTAAAGAATTCACTTGCAGTGCAGGAGACACAAGAGCCATAGCTTGATTTCTGGGTCAGGAAAGATGCCCTGGAGAAAGAGATGGCAAACTGCTCCAGTATACCGGCCTGGAAAATTTCATGGACAGAGTCACAAAGGGTTGGACACAACTGAGCATATGGCACACATCCAGTAGGTATTATGTGAGAATTATTCCACAGAATTTTGATGTATTTGTGGGAGGAGGTGAGCTCCATGTCTTTCTATTCTGCCATCTTGACCTCCACCCTATTATTTAATAATTTTAAATCAATGGAGCAAATTATTTTGCCCCTAGAAACTGGTATTAGAGAAGGAGTTTGGTCTACCAATAATTATGGCCATGACAATAATGTGCCTAAACATCCATAGTGAGCTTTAGTTTGTTAAAGCTAAATCTGGAATCAGGTCATTGAAACCTATTGACAAGTTCATTTCCATATTCCAACTCCTTTCTCTCAAACCTTTTTACCATTAGAAAAAGGGGAGTTTAGACAATAATCAGTAGAAGGAAACAAATTGAGTGCAGGGATAATTCACAGCATGCATAAATGAGGATTTTCCTTTTTTAAAACTGTTTTTCTGTATTTCGTGCTCTGTCTACATGGTCTTATGTTTTTTTTTCAGTCTTGAAGATGTTCGGTACTTTGAGATTCTTCAGTTGAATGATCTGTTAAACATAAATGGATTATTTAGAAACATGACTGTCTAGAAACTGATTGCCTCAACTTACACTGAAAATTAAACTCTGCTGTTAACTGCAGCAGATAGTTTAATTTTCAGTTACTATAAAATTATTCATATAAGCTTGTTTCTACCCTAAGGAAATTTAGATTGCTTAGTGTTGAATTCTATGTAGCAATTCCATAAGGTAATACAGAAGGTAATGTATGGTGACTTAACAGTAGGATGTTGTCACAAACTGAAACAGCCTCAAGCTGTATTCTGATCTCCTTGTAATCTTGGCGCCTATTTTTACATAGTAGTATAAACTATAACTCATAAATCTAAATATTAGTACCAAATCAATGGATGCTATTTGAACTGTGTATTTGTGTAAAAAAATTTAAAATCACTCATATTCATTAAAAATATGTTTTTGAGTTATAGCTTATCTACTAAATGATTCAGTTACATGAAACCTTTTGAGTCAGCTCTGTTAGCTTGTTGAGTATGACTTTGCCCATAACCCTCAAAACATAGTATTACTTTGATGCACTCCATCTACTTGTGCAAATTTTCTAGTAAAATTCTATACTCACAGTTGCTAAGGAAATCTGCCTGCTAGTATCACCTAATCACTCTGTATTTGTATCTTAATTCTTCCTCTCTCATATCTCAGTATGTTAAACTGATTGATATGTTTGCTACTAATTTCCTGGGAATTAAATGGCCCTCTGTTGTATTGCCTGCTAATGAGGAGCAATCGAGGAGGGGGTTTCAGGATGAAAAGTGGATGTAAAGACAGATGCCTGAGCAGTGTCTGGATTGTTGCAACTTTCCTCCAGGTGTGGGAACTTTCTCACCATGCTGGAGGCGCTGTCCATCTGTGCTCCTAGACTTCTGTTGGTTCCGCTGGGGAGCCCCAACAATTGTAAGCCACACTTCCTCTCAGGGGACACCCTGTTCACCCCCCGAACTGTCCTTCTTCTATGGAAGCCACACATTAATTTTTCCACTTCCAAGATCATAATAATGTGTACCCAGGGGTAGTCATAAGAGACTCAGATGATGATGGAGATCTCTCTGAAACATGGCCATCCTTAGTTACTTGGAAGGACTTCTCAGAGGGATAACTGACTCATTTAGTGCACTCTGTGATTGGTAATCCCAATGATGTGAGTCAATTACTTAGAAAAGGTGGTTAGAAATGTATCCCTAAATTTAGCTAAAGTGATCAGCAATGCTGCCTGAGCCTTAGAAAGTAGTCTTAACTCACTGGCCAGAGTTGTTAGAGAATTGCCATAGATGGCAGATTCTGAACTGTCCCTTAATTAACTAAGGGATTAATCCAGAAGCACCTGGATTAATGCCTCAGACCAAGTAGAGAGGTCAAATCGGAGCCGTGAGGAGAGAGCTGCTGGCTTTCTAAGGTAGACTTCAATGGTTTATGGGATTTCAGAAACCTGGGGGGCATGATTGAGGTCAGCACTACAGATTGGCCTCACTCTGCTACCAGGCTGTTGGTGACAGTGCCTTAATTAAATGCTGTATGAGACAAATTGAATGACACCTTTGTCAGATTAATCAGAGTGGTCAACAGAATGTATCCAGATGAAAATTGCAGTTCTGCCAAGAACATGTAGGGTGGGTTGTGGAAAGAGGCAGGTCTGCCATGACCCTGAGTGTCCTTGCATGTCCTTGCTGAGCATACCAGATTGTGAGGCTTCTCCATCTCCCGAGACTGAGCAGTTTCTGTAGCTGGTCACACAGACAACTGTAGGTCAGGGTCACCATAACATGACTATTGTGTGACTGCCTGCTCTCAGGGTAGGGGAGACTGGCTTGCCACTGCTTCTTCAAGAAGCCTGGACTTGGTCTTGAATTCCTCTTTTGCAGCAACCCACTCTTATGTACAGATGTCATCTGGGTCCATTACATATTCCCCTGTGGGGCTTGGGAGCAAGAGGAATGATGCAAGTATGTTGATGCTCATGCTGCTCGCTGTTCTGTGAGCAATAAAGTACTGTGTCTCTGATTCAGGAGTCTCTTGACTTCAGTTAGAGTCCATGAAACTGTGACAGCTTCATTTGTAAGCTTGAAAGAAGGGATAAAATCTCATGCTTCCCAATTCATAACCATATAACACCAAAACATTGTTAACAATGAGAAATATTCTCTTATACTGTGAACCTATAGATATTTTATATCCAACTGAAGATCAATATCTACATGGTATTTCCAAGTACAGGTGTACCTCATTTTACTGTGCTTTGCAGATACTGTTTTTCCTTTCTTTTTTTTTTTTTTACAAATTGAAAGTTTGTGGCAACCCTGCATGAAGCAAGGTTGTTGTCATTATTTTTTTTTTCCCGGATACCATTTGCTCACTTCATGTTTCTTTGACACATTTTGGTACTTCTTGCACTATTTTAAGCTCATTATTTATTGTTATATTTATTATTATGGTCTATGATCAGTGATCTTTAATATTACTACTATGACTTGCAGAAGGCTCAGATAATGGTTAGCACCTTTTAGCAATAAGGTATTTTTAAGTCAAGGTATTTACGTTGTTTCTTTAGAAATAATCCTATTTAATAGGTTACATCCTATTTAATCACGGCTGTCTAGAAGCAAGCCAGCAGTGTCTCTGTTATCCCTATACTTCAGAACTACTTATAGCAGCCAATAAAGATTTCTGCTACTTCCAGTGGAAAATTATTAAGTCTATTCATAATAAACATTTATCAGAATTTAGCTTAACTCATCTTATTCAGTGAAACAAAGCTTTTCCATTATTTCCTTTATTATTCACTGCTTTCCACTCCGTTACTGTGTACACTTATTGACTAGGTAGGGTTGAAATGGTTAATTGTTTACCTTTTATTTCTTCATTTAATTGTCATTCTAACGTTTTATATATATATATATATATTTTTTTTTTTTTTTTAATTTTTTATTAGTTGGAGGCTAATTACTTCACAACATTTCAGTGGGTTTTGTCATACATTGATATGAATCAGCCATAGAGTTACACGCATTCCCCATCCAGATCCCCCCTCCCACCTCCCTCTCCACCCGATTCCTCTGGGTCTTCCCAGTGCACCAGGCCCAAGCACTTGTCTCATGCATCCCACCTGGGCTGGTGATCTGTTTCACCATAGATAATATACATGCTGTTCTTTCGAAACATCCCACCCTCACCTTCTCCCACAGAGTTCAAAAGTCTGTCCTGTACTTCTGTGTCTCTTTTTCTGTTTTGCATATAGGGTTATCGTTACCATCTTTCTAGATTCCATATATATGTGTTAGTATGCTGTAATGTTCTTTATCTTTCTGGCTTACTTCATTCTGTATAATGGGCTCCAGTTTCATCCATCTCATTAGAACTGATTCAAATGAATTCTTTTTAACAGCTGAGTAATATTCCATGGTGTATATGTACCAGAGCTTCCTTATCCATTCATCTGCTGATGGGCATCTAGGTTGCTTCCATGTCCTGGCTATTATAAACAGTGCTGCGATGAACATTGGGGTGCACGTGTCTCTTTCAGATCTGGTTTCCTCAGTGTGTATGCCCAGAAGTGGGATTGCTGGGTCATATGGCAGTTCTATGTCCAATTTTTTAAGAAATCTCCACACTGTTTTCCATAGTGGCTGTACTAGTTTGCATTCCCACCAACAGTGTAAGAGGGTTCCCTTTTCTCCACACCCTCTCCAGCATTTATTGCTTGTAGACTTTTGGATAGCAGCCATCCTGACTGGCGTGTAATGGTACCTCATTGTGGTTTTGATTTGCATTTCTCTGATAATGAGTGATGTTGAGCATCTTTTCATGTGTTTGTTAGCCATCTGTATGTCTTCTTTGGAGAAATGTCTGTTTAGTTCTTTGGCCTATTTTTTGATTGGGTCATTTATTTTTCTGGAATTGAGCTTCAAGAGTTGCTTGTATATTTTTGAGATTAATCCTTTGTCTGTTGCTTCATTTGCTATTATTTTCTCCCAATCTGAGGGCTGTCTTCTCACCTTACTTATAGTTTCCTTTGTAGTGCAAAAGCTTTTAAGTTTCATTAGGTCCCATTTGATTAGTTTTGCTTTTATTCCCAATATTCTGGGAGGTGGGTCATAGAGGATCCTGCTGTGATTTATGTCGGAGAGTGTTTTGCCTATGTTCTCCTCTAGGAGTTTTATAGTTTCTGGTCTTACATTTAGATCTTTAATCCATTTTGAGTTTATTTTTGTGTATGGTGTTAGAAAGTGTTCTAGTTTCATTCTTTTACAAGTGGTTGACCAGTTTTCCCAGCACCACTTGTTAAAGAGGTTGTCTTTTTTCCATTGAATATCCTTGCCTCCTTTGTCAAAGATAAGATGTCCATAGGTTCGTGGATTTATCTCTGGGCTTTCTATTCTGTTCCATTGATCTATATTTCTGTCTTTGTGCCAGTACCATACTGTCTTGATGACTGTGGCTTTGTAGTAGAATCTAAAGTCAGGCAGGTTGATTCCTCCAGTTCCATTCTTCTTTCTCAAGATTACTTTGGCTATTCGAGGTTTTTTGTATTTCCATACAAATTGTGAAATTCTTTGTTCTAGTTCTGTGAAAAATACTGTTGGTAGCTTGATAGGGATTGCATTGAATCTATAGATTGCTTTGGGTAGAATAGCCATTTTGACAATATTGATTCTTCCAATCCATGAACACGGTATGTTTCTCCATCTGTTTGTGTCCTCTTTGATTTCTTTCATCAGTGTTTATAGTTTTCTATGTATAGGTCTTTTGTTTCTTTAGGTAGATATACTCCTAAGTATTTTATTCTTTTTGTTGCAATGGTGAATGGTATTGTTTCCTTAATTTCTCTTTCTGTTTTTTCATTGTTAGTATATAGGAATGCAAGGGATTTTTGTGTGTTAATTTTATATCCTGCAATTTTACTATATTCATTGATTAGCTCTAGTAATTTTCTGGAAGAGTCTTTAGGGTTTTCTATGTAGAGAATCATGTCATCTGCAAACAGCGAGAGTTTCACTTCTTCTTTTCCTATGTGGATTCCTTTTACTTCTTTTTCTGCTCTGATTGCTGTGGCCAAAACTTCCAACACTATGTTGAATAGTAGTGGTGAGAGTGGGCATCCTTGTCTTGTTCCTGATTTCAGGGGAAATGCTTTCAATTTTTCACCATTGAGGGTAATGCTTGCTGTGGGTTTGTCATATATAGCTTTTATTATGTTGAGGTATGTTCCTTCTATTCCTGCTTTCTGGAGAGTTTTAATCATAAATGAGTGTTGAATTTTGTCAAAGGCTTTCTCTGCATCTATTGAGATAATCATATGGTTTTTATCTTTCAATTTGTTAATGTGGTGTATTACATTGATTGATTTGCAGATATTAAAGAATCCTTGCATTCCTGGGATAAAGCCCACTTGGTCATGGTGTATGATTTTTTTAATATGTTGTTGGATTCTGTTTGCTAGAATTTTGTTAAGGATTTTTGCATCTATGTTCATCAGTGTTATCGGCCTGTAGTTTTCTTTTTTTGTGGCATCTTTGTCTGGTTTTGGAATTAGGGTGATGGTGGCCTCATAGAATGAGTTTGGAAGTTTACCTTCATCTGCAATTTTCTGGAAGAGTTTGAGTAAGATAGGTGTTAGCTCTTCTCTAAATTTTTGGTAGAATTCAGCTCTGAAGCCATCTGGTCCTGGGCTTTTGTTTGCTGGAAGATTTTTGATTACAGTTTCGATTTCCTTGCTTGTGATGGGTTTGTTAAGATCTTCTATTTCTTCCTGGTTCAGTTTTGGAAAGTTATACTTTTCTAAGAATTTGTCCATTTCATCCAAGTTGTCCATTTTATTGGCATAGAGCTGCTGGTAGTAGTCTCTTATGATCCTTTGTATTTCAGTGTTGTCTGTTGTGATTTCTCCATTTTCATTTCTAATTTTGTTAATTTGGTTCTTCTCTCTTTGTTTCTTAATGAGTCTTGCTAATGGTTTGTCAATTTTGTTTATTTTCTCAAAAAACCAGCTTTTAGCTTTGTTGATTTTTGCTATGGTCTCTTTAGTTTCTGTTGCATTTATTTCTGCCCTGATTTTTAAGATTTCTTTCCTTCTGCTAACCCTGGGGTTCTTCATTTCTTCCTTCTCTAATTGCTTTGGGTGTAGAGTTAGGTTATTTATCTGACTTTTTTCTTGTTTCTTGATGTAAGCCTGTAATGCTATGAACCTTCCCCTTAGCACTGCTTTTACAGTGTCCCATAGGTTTTGGGTTGTTGTGTTTTCATTTTCATTCATTTCTATACGTATTTTGATTTCTTTTTTTATTTCTTCTATGATTTGTTGGTTATTCAGAAGCGTGTTATTTAGCCTCCATATGTTTGAATTTTTAACAATTTTTTTCCTGTAATTGAGATCTAATGTTACTGCACTGTGGTCATAAAAGATGACTGGAATGATTTCTACTAACGTTTTAAGGTGATAAGAAACACCTAAAATTGTCGATCCCCTAAAAGTTAATCTGCAAATTCAACTTTGGTATAATAAAATCATATTTTAAATCATTTAGAAAACAAATATTTTCTGGCCTCGTGGCAGTGGGGTCTTAGTTCCCCAACAAGGGATGGAACCTGTGAACCTTGCACTGGACGCATGGACTCTTAACCGCTGGACCGCCAAGGAAGTCCCGGGAAAACAATCCTGATGGAGTTTTCTGATTATAAAAGTGCTTGCCTTGGTATTTAGTTGGTGCCTAGCAAAATTCTAATGAATTTTTCTTTCCTTCCCTTTTCCTTCTTCCTCCCTCTTTCCTTTCCTTTTCCACTTCTTTCAGTACTATCTATACTCTCAATACTACCTTGCTGACAACATAGATATGATGCTGGAATGGTTTCTATAATGTGAATTTTTGTAGATTTTATGAATTTTGATTCCTAAAAATTTGGAATATATCCTACTGGGAAGAAAATGTTGAGCCTTATATGTAGTAAAATTATTCTATTTTTCAAATCAAAGAATGTTTTGATTGAAACTTTTCAATTTTCTGATTAATGTTCCTAGTTGAAATATTAGACAGAAGAACTGTGCTATTGATAACAGCGAGAACATAAAGGCCATGGGATGCACCGTGGTCCCCTCTTGGCAGTGCAGTCATCACTTGCCTCGTACACTGTTCATTATGATCTCTGAAACAGGTGTTCTCATGCTCCGGTGTGCATAAAAATCCCCTGAGGAACTTACTGAAAATGCCAGTTCTTTGGCCCACTGCCTAAACTTCTGAATCAGAAACTCTGGAATAAGATCAGCGAATCTGCATTTTAGCAAACTCCTCAAAAACGATTCTGATATAGGTGACCCAAAATCCACACATTGGGAAACATCACCAATACTTGGTATCTCTTTTCCTGCTTGGATTATACAGTCTATGGAATTCTCCAGGACAGAATCCTGGAGTGTGTAGCCTTCCTGTTCTCCAGGGGATCTTCCCAACCCAAGGATTGAACTCAAGCCTCCCGCATAGCAGGCAGATTCTTTACCAGCTGAGCCACAAGGGAAGCCCTATTTTCCAGCAGCTCTTTGCAAGCCACTGCGACTTTTGGCCAAAGTTTTCTTATTGCAAATCGTTAAGTCTAAGTTAACTAGGTAAGGTAGTGGGGCTGACACCTTCCTGTTGCCACCATTATGAAACTAACGGGGTTACTTGCAAGTCACAGTTTATGTGTAAAATTTTATATAGAATTTGAGTTTTATAAGATAAAATATATACATAGACTGCATTTTTAAAAAATCACCTATCATCCATCTCTTTCCAGTTGAGATGTCCCTTGCTTACATTCTGTCATATATACTCCTCTACTTTTAAATGCATCTGTATCTCTGTAAGCAAGTAAGAACATACACTATAAAACAAAAAGAGAAGCTGAGTGTTTATATACTGCTTTATAATGCATACAGTTTTAAATTTGTCTTTATTTTCTTAATAATACAATAAATTTCTGTATAAATAAATGCAAAACCATTTCATGAATAATATTTGTTTACACAAACCTCTATTTAGATTTTTTAAAAAAGCTTTGACTCACAAAACAGAGCTTTCTTCATATCTATAATGGATTTTTATGTTTTTGTCCAACATTTACCTTAAAAATCTTTTGATATATAGTTGTCTATGATTAGGGTCATTAGAATTAAATTATAAAACTATGGCTTTATGAAGTATAGGGGAAACTATAGCTCTGGTTTTTGTCTGCCTACCACCTTTTTCTTTCTTTCTTCTGGTTCTTATAGGAGAACTGCACCTTATAACATCCTACTCTGCCCTCCGACCCCCGCCTTGGATCACGATCCTGGAAGGGTTGTTAATCACCTTGCCTCCCTTCTCCCGTCCCAGGCATGTGCTTATGATCCCAGTTGGACCAGAGCATTCTTCCAGACATTGCTGATAAAGCAAATTGAGAGACTTATTTTATCTACTCTTGGATGTCTTCCCTGGCCTTAAGGAGAAGGCTGTTTGTACAAAGAGCAACTGAGAGAAATACAGAGGGAATTAGAAAATGATAGATGATTGATAGACAGGTAGATAGCTAGAGAGATGGATGAATGGATAATGGCTGGATAGATATCAATAGATAGGAAAGATTTGAACCTCTGTATCTAGCCATGCCTAAAAGTTACAACTACCTCTGGACTCCCTAGTATTGTAGACCAATAAATTCTCATTTTTTTTGCTTAAACTAAGTTGATTTGGATCTCTGTCACTTAAAACCATAACAGCCTTGATAATGCATGAAGAAAATTATTTAAATATCTATATATACATTTATTTCCTATCATCTGGCCCATTATTTTAAAACATAAAATTTCTGCTCTCAAGCTTGCATGATTTGTCACTAGCCTCTGCCCTGGTGCCTCAGATGGTAAAGAGTCTGCCTGCAGTGCGGGACACCTGGGTTCGATACCTGGGTCAGGAAGATCCCCTGAAGAAGGAAATGGCAACCCACTCCAGTTCTTGCCTGGGAAATCCCATGGATGGAAGAGCCTGGTAGACTACAGTTCATGGGTTCACAAAAGAATCGGACACAACTGAGCTACTTCACTCTCTGTCTCCATCTGCCTATCTAAGCATCCAACTTTGCAGGAATACTGCACTTTAAGGAATGATGAATGTTTTAGAAGACTGAAAATTTGTATTGAACTAAAAAGTTTGCATGTTCTCACATATCAAAGTATTATTCTATGATATTCTTTTAAATGCTTCTGTGCAATGAAAATATGGTTTCAATTATCAAACTATAAATTACTCATAGCTTTTTAAGAACATATATTCTGTAAAAGACTGTTACATAACTCTGTTTGGCAGTTGCACTTTCTCCTTTTGTGCAAACTCATCTGGTTGTATTTTCACCATCTTCTCATAACATGTGTATCATTTTTGACACAATTGTTGTGCAGGAACGTATCAAGCTAAGGAAGAATGCTTGGCATCACTCTGTAAGCTCAGGATACAAATGCTGTTACATCTCTTATTCTTACACTTTGTAGTTTGAAAACTCACATTACCGTATTTAACAGGAAGCATAGTTTCCCCTCTTAATGTTTTTCCTCCCAGATTGTCCAAGAACTCTGAGAGATGACCAAGTTCAAAGATGATTCCTGGCAAATAGACAGCAGTGACGTCTGCAGTAGCTCTTTATTGCCACAAGGTGTCACAGAAGAGTTTGCCTGGCCTGACCACCCTCTGCTACAAAGCAGCACTTGCTGGTCCAAGCCCCTGTCTAGAATCCGTGACATCCCTCTGTACTGTATTCCCATTTTCCGAAGATCAGCCAAAGTGCAACCATCCCATGAGCATCGCTGGATTCAGAGGATCTTTAGGAGCAAGTGTTGCTGGTGCCCAAGTCAGCCCTATCCCATGAAAACTTACCTCCTTTTCTTTTAGGGGCTTAGGGAGAGCTATTAACTTTGACATAATTTTTAACTTTCAGAATAAGTTGCAAGGATAGGACTAGAGAGTTCTGTACACTGCTTGCCCTGTTTGCCAGTTATTCACATACACTTTTCCTTCCTGAAACATTTAAAAGTAGGTTAAAAACATTTCAGTATGATTTCCTGAGAACTAAGATATTCCCTAATATGGTCAGAGTAGATTTATAAGAATTAGGAGATTTAATATTTGTATAATACCATTATCTAACCCAGAGCCTATGTTAATATTTCCACAACTTTCCCAATAATATCTTTATAGCTATTTCCCCCTCCCCACCCAGTTTAAGAGCTAATCCAAGATCGTGTGTTGAGTGTAGCTGTGATGTCTCTTCAGTCCCCTCTAATCTGTAAGAGTTCCTCAGCCTTTCATTGTGTTTCTTGATTTTCCCATTTTTTGAGGCATACAGACCAACTAATTTGTAGAATGCCTTTCTCCTTGTGTTTATCTGATATTTCTCACTATTAGATTGAATTTTTTACAGAAATGCCACTGCAGTGATGTGTCCTTAGTACATTGCATTAGGAGACACATGATACCCATTTTCCTCATCATTGGTCATGTTAACTTTGATCACTAGGTTAAGATGGTGTCCACAGGTTTCTCCATTGTATAGTTTTTTTATTTTTCCTCTTGTAAATAGTAAGTTAGTTGAGGGGAGATACTTTGAGACTCTCCATGTGGTTGCTTAGTGTTTCTTAGAGCATAGTGGCTGAGTTCTATGAATGAACATGCTAGGATAACAAAATCAAAGAACATGACATTTTTGGTGATTGTGCATCACAAGTCATATAACTTCACTTCTACAGCACTTTCGTGGATAAAGTGGTTACAAAAGTGTACCCCAATTCAAGGCAAGGGGGTATAGAGCTCACTGCTTGATGGGTGGAATGTCAGGGCCACATTAAAGGAAACACTAGGGATTGAAAGTGTTGGCAGCCATTTTTGGAAAATGCTGTCTGCCGCACTGGGCCACACCTCTATGCCTACTCAGTAGAAGCCCTTTTTTCCCCCAGCTGTGACATCCCTTCCACTTTTTGTGCCCTGTCTGTTTAGTTGTCAGCCCCTGGAGACGCTCTTAAGATGGGAATTCTCGGGAGCTCTGTTCTTAGCATCCAGTGGGTTTGCTGGCGGCCCTGTCTTTTCTCGTGACTCTTGCTGCCATCCAACACAGATATCCAGGTGAAAGGTGGTACATCCCTGTAAGCCCGTCAGGCAATGAGGAGAATGCAGCCCCCCAAAAAAGATCCCACCTTGCCCTCAATCCCAGAACCACTTACAAGCAGTGGTTGACTGTAATCTCCTTAGTCTTCCGTTCCTCTTGGATGCCATTTTTATACTCTGGTCCTAGGATTTAGGCATTCTAACAATTGACTACTTCCACTCCTCTGCTCTAAGACTATCTAAGTTTCATGCTATGAGATTTCTAAGGCAGTGGAAACCTTTGGAGTCAGACTCTAGTCTCTATGTTCTACTCTTCAAATGGACTAACACTTTTCAAATATCCTATTTGTAAGGTATTTAGTAGTTGTCAAGATGAGGAGCTGAAGGAAGTAATAATCTACCTCAGTGACTTAGTCAAAACGTCTATTTTTAATTAGAGAGTATCATATGTATATGTATATTACAAGTGGGCAAAATATCTAAACAGGCATTTCACCTATAAAGATATACAGATGTCAAGAACATAAAAAAATGTTCAATCTCATTAAGCATTAAGGAAATGTACATCAAAATCACAATGAGCTACCACTGCACACCCATTAGAATGGCTAAAATGAAAAAGACTGTCTCTACCATGTTGCAAAGGTGTGAGAATATAAAATGATAAGGTCACTTTGGAAAACAGTTTGGCAGTTTCTTTTAAAAGTTAAACTTTTTAACGTATTAAATTATCTATCATATTATCCAGCTATTCCACACCTAAATGTTTATCAAAGACCAGGCCTCCCTGGTGGCTCAGACAGTAAAGAATCCACTTGCAATGTGGGAGACCTGGGTTTGATCCCTGGGTTGGGATGATCCCCTGGAGGAGGGCGTGGCAACCGACTCCAGTATTCTTGCTTGGAGAATCCCCATGGACAGAAGAACCTGCTGGGCCACAGTCTGTGGGGTTGCAAAGAGCGACTAAGCACACCATTTATCAAAAAGAAATAAAAGAATATGCTCATACCAAGATTTGTACATGAATATTTAAAACAGCTTCATTTTCAATAGCCCAAAACTTGAAACAACGTTAAGTGTCCATTAACAAGTAAATGGATAAACAAATTGTAGGGCATCTATGCAAAGGAATACTATTCAGTGTTTAAAAAGTAATGACCTATTGATATATTTGCGACCCCATGGACTGTAGCCTACCAGGCTCCTCTGTCCATGGGATTTTCCAAGCAAGAGTACTGGAGTGGGTTGCCATTTCCTTCTCCAATCCATCACTATGAAACACCATGAATGAATTGCAGAATCATTACAATGAGTGAAAGAAGCCAGACAAAAATAAATGCATAGTGTATAATTCCAAGTATATAAAATTCTAGAAAATGCAAACTGATCTATAGTAACAGAAAGCAGATCAGTGGTTGCCTGGAGATGAAAGAAGCATTGGGGAGGAGCAGAAGACAGGGGAGGATTACAAAAGGGCAAAAGGAGACTTTTGGAAGTGATGGATAGGTTTCTTATTTTGTTTATGATGATTTTCACTGGTTGAAATTCATCAGATTGTGTACTTCAAACATATGCAGTTTGTTGTTCGCCAGTTATATCTTTTAAGTGGAAAAGAAGCATGTACTCAAACGTATATACCTGTTACACTTGCTTGTAATAGGAACATGTTTCAATTCATGGCTGTGGGATAAGAATGATGCTTTTAAAGGACTCCTATTCCCCTTATCGTTTGATCTTTCCAGGATGCCCATTGTGATGAATTTAAGAATACTGAGGGTGCTTCATCCACAGGGGCCGAAGCTACCATAGGAAATGAAGAAGTCTGATAGCTGGTGAAGCAGCCCCTTTGCTGCTGTTTCTACTATTCCTGCAATTGGGCCTGAAACTGAGTGGGGCTCTGTGGGTTCCCAGGCATGGAGGCTGTTCTGGCCCCATTTCTAGTAGGCAAAACCCCAGCCATGATGGCCTTCCAGAGTTCTAAGAGGTAGATTTAAACAGTTGCTAATCAAGGGAGGAGCAGCCAAGAAACTACCTGAGACAAGGTTAAATGGAGCAAAGAAGCTCATCAAGATTTGGAGACTGCTGGTACAGATTAAGGGCAGGCAAGCCCTGCCCACACCCTAATCTTGCCAGAGACCCCACCTTTGGCCCACTGTTATAAAAACCCTCATTAAATTTTGGGACACATAGTCCTTCAAGGCAGAAGAAGCCTGATGTGTCTCCCTTTAACTCCAAACCAATAAAACTATCCTTTTCTGCTTCACTCAAGACTCCTGTCTCCAGGATTTGACTCGGCACTGATGTACAGAGGTCGAGCTTTCAGTAACAGGTCCTTGAGTGCCCAGTGAGAAGAGTCTCTAGCATCAGCCACATACTGTACCCAGAACACTATACCAGTGAATAGATTCAAGGGGTTAGATCTGGTAGACAGAGTGTCTGAAGAACTATGGATGGAGGTTTGTCACGTACAGGAGGCAGTGACCAAAACCATCCCCAAGAAAAAGAAATCCAAGAATGCAAAGTGGTTGTCTGAGGAGGGCTTACAAATAGCTGAGAAAAGAAGAGAAGTGAAAGGCAAGAGAGAAAGGGAAAGATATACCCAGCTGAATGCAGAGTTCCAGAGAATAGCAAGGAGAGATAAGAAAGCCTTATGTGAACAATGCAAAGAAATAGAGCAGACAGTAGAATGGGAACGACTAGAGATCTCTTCAAGAAAATCAGAGATACCAAGGGAACATTTCATGCAATGATGGGCACAATAAAGGAGAGAAATGGCAAGGACCTAACAGAAACAGAAGAGATTAAGAAGAAGAGGTGGCAAGAATACACAGAACTATACAAAAAAGATAACCATGATGGTGTGGTCACTCACCTAGAGTCAGACATCCTGGAGTGGGAAATGAAGTGGGCCTTATGAAGTATTACTACAAACAAAGCTAGTGGAGGTGATGGAGTTCCAGCTATTTCAAATCCTAAAAAATGATGCTGTTAAAGTGCTGCACTCAATATACCAGCGAATTTGGAAAACTCAGCAGTGCCCACAGGACTGGAAAAGTTAAGTTTTCATTCCAATCCCAAAGAAGGGCAATGCCAAAGAATGTTCAAACTACCACACAATTGCACTCATTTCACAATTGCTAGCAAGGTCATGCTCAAAATCCTTCAAGCTAGGCTTTGATAGTACATGAATCGAGAACTTCCAGATGTACAAGCTGGATTTAGGCAAGGCAGAAAAACCAGAGATCAAATTGCCAACATACACTGGATGATAGAGAAAGCAAGAGAATTCCAGAAAAACATCTACTTCTGCTTCATTGACTATGCTAAAGCTTTTGACCTTGTGGCTCACAACAAACTATGGAAAATTCTTAAAGGGATGGGAATACCAGATCACCTTGCCTGTCTCCTGAGACATCAATACACATGTCAAGAAGCAACAATTAGAACCAGACATGGTACAACAGACTGGTTCAAAATTGAGAAAGGAGTTTGTCAAGGCTTTATGTTGTCACCCTGCTTATTTAACTTATACGCAGAGTACATAATGCGAAATGCCAGACTAGATGACTTACAAGCTGGAATCAAGATTTCCAGCAGAAATGTAAACAACCTCAGATATACCACTCTAATGGCAGAAGTGAAGAGGAACCAAAGAGCCTCTTGATGAGATTGAAAGAGGAGAGTGGAAAAGCTGGCTTAAAACTCATCATTCAAAAAATGAAGATCATGACATCCAGTCCTATCACTTCATGGCAAATAGAAGGGGAAAACATGGAAGCAGTGACAGATTTTACTTTCTTGGGCTCCAAAAGCACTACAGACAGTGACTGCAGCCATGCAATTAAAACATGCTTGCTCCTTGGGAAGAAAGCTATGCCCAACCTAGAAAGCATATTAAAAAGCAGACATAACTTTGATGATAAAGGTCTGTTTAGTCAAAGCTATGGTTTTTCCAGTAGTCATGTAATGATATGAGAGTTGGAGCATAAAGAAGATCGAGCGCCGAAGAATTGATGCTTTTGAACTGTGGTGCTGGAGAAGACTCTTGAGAGTCCTTTGGACTCCAAGGAGATCAAACCAGTCAATCCTAAAGAAAATCAACCCTGAACATTCATTGGAAGGACTGATACTGAAGCTCCAATACTTTGGCCACCTGATGTGAAGACTTACTGGAAATGATGCTTTTCCCTGATGCTGGGAAAGATTGAGGGCAGGAGGAGAAGGGGGAGACAGAGGATGAGATGGTTGGATGGCATCATTGACACAATGGACATGAGTTTGAGCAAACGCTGAGAGATAGTGAAGTACAGGTAAGCCCGGTGTGCTGCAGTCCATGGGTTGCAAAGAGTTGGACACAACTTAGTGTCTGAACAACAACAAATACCTGGGTCAGCTTACTCCCAACTGTGCATACAGTCTATTTCCTTTAACTCTATACAGATGATTTGCTCCATACAAATAGCTACAAATGCTATGGCCTAAAAAAGCACTGCTGGTAATTGGTTCTTCCATATTAAATCATCCCATAAGAGACCCCCAACCTAGATTTCCTTTCTCCTTCTAATGAAAACTGTCCATCTCTCTCTCACCTTTTTTTGTTTGTTTTGTTCTGTTTTGAGGGAAGGATCTGACTAATTATACAGTGTTTATTATTTTCTACAATCCTTAAATCCTATGTTTAGCATCTGTCACAGATTTCAGGTGACCTCAAACTATTCTGAAAACAATGGATGGTTTTAAGCTTTGTCTTTGTATAAGCAATCCCATTAAGTCTCCTAAAATGAAGGCAGTAAACTCAAATATAATGATGGCTTCATATGTAGGGACTGAAACTGTTATTAACAGTACCCAAAGCCATTGGTCTGCTATAACATAAGTAACAGTTTTTCCTGCAAGAAGCATCACACATAGGAATTTGGAACTAGCCTTTGGGACTGGTAGGGAATCAGACCCTCTGGACCTTGAAGTGATGGGAATTCAGAGGTGCTCTTGAGGGAATCCCAGAACCCATCCTGTCCTGGTCACTCTTCTCTAAGGGAAGTTACTCTGTGGATGCTAAATTCAAAGCAATGAGTCAGGAGTGGAGTATAATGGATTAATAATTAATGGGTAAGTAGAGTCCAGTGGTCAGCAGCCAAAACTCTTCAGCTCCTTCTAATAGCAAAACCAAAAACAAACCAACAAACACAACAGGAGGAATTTGTAAGAAGGAGTTTGTCATTCTAGTGAGTCTGCTTGTGCTTTGGTGGACTGTTTCCGGATGGGCTGCCTCGAGTGACAGAGACAAGGAGAGGAATTGCAGGGCTGCAGATGGGTATTTGCTACTACTTGTCATCCAAACTTCCCTACCAGTGTAGAGACAGTGTGACCTCTGCTTCAAAAACTGCTCCGTTACTGTTCCAACCTCTCTTCCCCTCTGGTGCACACTCACCTGCAGCGGCAGGTGCAGGCGCTGAAACCCGTCTCCCATCCTCTGTCACGTGTGAAAGGCTTTGACATGTGGCAGTTAAGGGGGTTTCAGGAGTTTCCAGGCCGCTCACTCCTTGGATGCATCTTCCATTTCTGCCAGTGCATTTAGAGGATGATGTCAGGCAGCAGCCTGAAGAAGAGTTGGGAGAGCAATGAACAGCTTAGGAAGATGCTCCACGTGCCTGTCCTGGCCTTTTACTATCTGCAGTAGCT
The DNA here is from genome assembly GCF_033118175.1 of Dama dama. NCBI lineage: Eukaryota > Metazoa > Chordata > Mammalia > Artiodactyla > Cervidae > Dama > Dama dama. The sequence goes on along the minus strand of NC_083708.1, from coordinate 35,532,087 downwards.
GTAAGCTTTTGACACTTTCAAGATGGTCAGAGGAAGTACAATATGGTCAGGGGCCATCGAGAGGGCAGAAGGTCCTTATATCCTCACAGGCATTAAGTTCCATGAACTTAAGTCTTTCTACAGTGGATATGGAATTTCCATGACAGAGTTTCCCACAGGCACCGAAAGAAGCAGTTACACAGAAGGGTGGCACGTGGCTTACAGCAGTTTAAATTCTGAAATTATCCAGACTTTTGAAAGTGCATCAAATCCACCGAAAAACAGAAAAATCTAAATGAGGTGCAATGAGTTAAACAGTCAGTTAGTAGCAACTTTTGTCATGGAAGGGTTAATGAAAAATCTCAAAAGAACTTGAAACTCCAAATGTTAGCACTTATGATTGTTTGTATTCTGTGGCCCATAACACTGATTGCTGAAGTTGTGTGTAATACTTTGCATTTCATGGTACAGTATTATTCTATAAATTATAGTGTTGAAAAATCTACAAAATAGAACCAGACACTGAATCAGTTAGATACTTGGGCTGAATATAATTGAAATCATCACTCAAAATGGCTTAAACAGTAAAAACATTTATTATCTCCCTAACAGAGAGTCTAGAAGGACAGCTGCGGGTTGATTCAGCACCTCAGCCACTTTGTCAGAGACTAGGTTCCTTAGATCACTTTTTCTGTCATCACAGAGATGCCCCTTCCTGCAGCTGGCATCAACTTGGGTAATGGGCTTCCTTTTTCTCATTGAGTAGATGATAGAAAAGCACCTTGGGGTGTAAATCCCTCTTGCCAGTCTCCTTGGCCAACCTTGATTACAAGCCCACCCAGAACTGGTAACTGACCTTGGGAAAGAGATGAATCTTGGTTTACAGTCTAGAATTTCTCATCTTGTGCTGAGACTGGATCAAGTGTAGAGATCCTGATCCCTTTAGGCCTTAAAATTGTCATTTGTCCTGGTCCAGAGTCACCATCACATCTGGCCAGTCCTCTCCAGCCAGACTGGCTTGTTCCCTTTAGCTGTGGTTCCAGACAGCACTCTCATTTTCCATGCTCATCACCTCATAAAAAAGGTGAAATGATCTAATACGTTTGTCCATTTCTGCATTACAGATAGTATGCCTCTATGTGGATATCCTCATTTATTTCCACAATTTGGTATCTTAATAGAGTATTTAGATATTTCATTGTTTAAGAATAGTTAATAGGTGGAAAGTACTCACCTATGTCCAGCAATAACTGTATTAATTCATTTAATCTTCACAATAGGTCCATGAGGAGGTACTGTTTTTATACTCATTTTACAGACAAGAGAATTTCGAAGTAGAGAAATTGTCCCATAAAACACAGCTAATAAGCGTGGGAGCTTGTGATTAAACTCAAATAACTGAATTCCTGATCCTCCTTCTTACAGTTTGGGGGTTCTCTGGAAGAAATAGTGGTATAATCCAGTAGGTATTCAATTATGTCAATGACTTATGCTACATAAATAAATACATTTTTTTTTATGACCCAATGCATTAACACCAAAACAAAAGGTTTTTTCTAATTATTTTTTTCTTTTTTTGGCTGCACTACACAGCATGTGAGAACCTTAGTTCCCAGACCAGAGATTGAACCCATACCCACTGTATTGGAAACATGGAGTCTTAACCACTGGACAACCAGGGAAGTCCCAAAACAAAAAATCTTAAAGCAATACTTACTATTATTTTTTGGGGAGGGGGGAAGCCTTTGGCTATTTCTGTTCCATTCTATTCCATGTTTCATTCTTGAAAAACTAGTTGTAACTTCCCAAATTAATTCTAGTCCCAATAATGGGTCATGATCCACAGCTTTAAAAACCCTGGTAATAAAATGAAATTGATTATAGTGATGACTTTAGATGCTCAGAAATCATTTTTGATCCATGGCTCTAGTTCTTCAGGAAAAGCAGGGAGCTGCAGGCAAAAGGGTAAACAGATAACTATAGTTACAGTGCACATTAATCCCAAGGTTATGAGAGTCCTGAAGGGTTTTGAGTTGTGAGTGAATAGCTGGAGGTGAAGATCTGGGAGTTAGCAGCAAGTAGCTGAAAATCAATCAGAGCCATGATGATATCGCTGGGGAAGAATGTGCAGAGAAGAGACGAGGCCTGGAACAGAATTGTGAGAAGCACCCATAATTGTAAGAAGAGACGAAGAGGTTCCTGCAGCAGCGGTGGGAGAAACGAGGACAGCCGCTCCCCAACTTTAGGGCAGAGAAGTCACTGGGAGGCCACTGCTGGCAGGAGCGGCATCCTCTAGCCCTTCCTACGTCCAGAGGTGGGTACTTGACTAGTTCTCACCAGTGGGATGAGGAAGCGTTTTATGGCACCTCCCAGATGGGCTTTTAAAAAGAATCCATGCCTTCCCTGCTTTCTTACTCCGGCTCAGATAGGAAAGATTCTGCAGCTTGTAGGGGTTGGCAGAGTCACAAGATGGAAGGAGCTTAGGTCTCTGAGCTACTCCATAGGGAAAGTTGTAGCCAACACAGAATGTCTGCATTAGACTGTTAACCTGGATGCGAGAAAACTAGCCACTGAAAATTTGGGGCTTATTTGTCTAAGCATTTGTCTCGTGTTACCATAATAGGTACGTAACTAGCTTTCTTACACTCTCAACGACCTTCTTGCCTTAAATTCCATCTTTCACTATTCCCTCCAGGTCTATTTTTCATGTAATCTCTGGAAGAGGTTGCTATTTCTCCCACAGTCCAGAAACATGGGGCTTAAACTCCTCGTTGTATCTTTCGGACCACTTCACCTTTGAAATCAATGCCATTCAACTTTTCCTGGCCAGTGCTCAGTACACAGGGTTACTGTTGTCGTTAAATAGTCTGCATGTGCTTAGGGAGAGGATTTGAAGATAAAAGAGAATATCAGCCCCGGCTCAGCATCTGTGGCAACCATAAGAAATATACTAATTCTCTGATTACCACGAGGAAAACACTAATTTCCTCCCAGTCTGATTCCTCATATTAGACTCACTACTTCCCTCCCTATCCACCGATTGTCTAGCTCTGCCATTGCTACTGAGGGTGTGGGCAGCAGAGGGAGATGCAACATAAGACAACAGTGTTGAAATGCCTACCAGAAAGACAGAAAGCGTGAAGAGACGCTGTAGTTGACTTTTTAATGCTTACATAACCAGGGTATAAGGCTCCAGTTTGCTTAGACCTCTCAATGACGTGTTAATTTAGTGATAATTCAGTTTAAAGCTTTGAAGAAAAAAAGAAAAAAAACTGTATTTATAGTTCTGAAAATAGTCTTAGAATTCAATAGTCGTCTTGCATATCTCGAGTATTACCCTGTAACTGGTGATTTAAGGTCAGCACATTTTCGCAGTCTGTCTAAAAGAAATCACTTTTCCATTAAAAAAAAAAAAACTATCTGTTTCTCTGCCACTTATTAGATTTATAGCTGATTCTTTCAAAGCTAACTTTCACCTTGACCTGCAGACAATAGCAGAATATGAATTTTGGAGGAAGGCAGTAGCACTGTCTTCTTTAGACAAAGTCTGAGAATTCTACCAAGAAGAACTAAGAAATGTTGCCAATCTAATGCATATGGTTAAATTTACTCCTCCACAACTCTTTTCTTTTGATTTATTTCTCTAGGTTTACTGCTCTGGCCTCCAGCAGTTACTGTATCTTGTGCCACTCAAATCCTCCATCTGACTGCAAAAATGTGCATCGTAAAATGGTGCTTTTGTGCTGTGGTGAAGCCCATCTTCACAATGACACCCTGTGGCCCACTATGAAGCAATGATTAGAATGGACGCCAATGAAGAACCACCAGGGCACAGCATTCCTGAGCGTCAGAACCCGTGTGCGAAATGGCAATGGATACAGCTGGCCTCTGGGAGAACAATTATTCCTTCCAGGTCAGGTTCAGGCCTTCTGACCAGCGGCTCCCAGGCAGGCTTGGCATAGCTTAGGCTCAATGATGGTCAGGATTATTTTATTTCTGAGAGAAGTAGGAATTGGATATTTGTCGTTATGTGAGCTTTTCTTTATTTCAAGAACAAAATAGCAACAAATATAAATAACTGTTGCAACAGCAAAGATGATAGTTCTTTCTAAGATGAGGATCACATCTATTTATTTTTATTTATTATTTATTTTTATTTTTTTTATTTTTTATTTTTTTTTATTTTTATATTTTTATAGTATGTAAGTTACAGGTTATAATTTAGTGATTCACAATATTTTGGAAAAATAGGTATTTTTATATTTTTGTATAAGTTACAGGTTATAATGGGCTTCCCTGGTAGCTCAGTTGGTAAAGAATACACCTGTAGTACAGGAGACCCTGGTTCGATTCCTGGGTTGGGAAGATCCGACACCGGTCAGTCAAGAAGGGATAGGCTACCCACTCCAGTATTCTGGCCTGGAGAATTCCATGGACTATACAGTCCATGGAGTCTCTAAGAGTCAGACACGACTGGGCAACTTTCACTCACTCACAGGTTATAATATAGTGATTCACAATATTTCAGGAAAAATTTGTGAAAATGAGAGTATAAGAAAAGAGCAAGAGGAAAGAAGCCCCAAAAGAGTCCACATAAGGACACAGAGACTTCTGGTCTGTAAGATTTTATTCCACTTACAGTTCTTAACAAAATACTGGCTATATTCTCTGTATTGTACAATTTATGAGGATCATATTTAGAATGCCCCAAATTAGGACACATTGCCTGATGAGATATTAGAATATCAGAATATGGAAGTGTCTTAGTTAAATAGTCCCTAAATAATTTAATTTCATGGGTAAATTTTTTAAAGGCTCAAAAGAAAGTCCAATCTCTAAGAGAAATAGTCCTACCACTCGCATAACCGTCATACTCTTGCTATTTTAAAGTCAGCGGTGCTGCACCCCAGCCAGGGATTTTTAAAGTGTGGTTCCTGGCACAGCTGGGGCTTCCCAGATGGCACAGTGGTAAGGAATCTGCCTGCCAATGCAGGAGACACAGGAGATGCAAGTTCGATTTCTGGGCTGGGAAGATTCCCTGATCTAGGAAATGGCAGCGCACTCCAACATTTTTGCCTTGAGAGTCCCATGGACAGAGCAGCTTGGCAGGCTGCAGTCCATCCGGCCGCAAAGAGTTGAGTGAAGCTGAGCTCACACTCACTTGTACGTGGTAGAACAGCGTCAGAATCACCGTCAATGATGATTAAAAAAAAAAAATCCCAGGCCCTGAGACTTTGGAGGTGGCACTGGGGATCTGAATTTGTTAGCAGTTGACCTGATTTTCCTACTCACCAGTGTCTGGGAAACCCTGCCCTCTGCTCTTTCAGTAAAGACAACACTGGCTTTAAGAGTCCTGCTCCTCAGCTGTTGGCTGGAGAGACCCTCCTCCTTCCTTCTGGGAAGGAAGTGGGCTGAGGCCGTTCTCAGCCCACTGCTGCTGATTGCTGGCTTCCTGCCTGCCAGGCTTTGCTCTCTGGTTACAGGTGGAGAAGAGGAGCTGTGGGCTCCTGTGGGCTCCTGTGGGCTCCACCCTTTCCCTCTCCAGGCACAGAGTTGAAAAATAAGGGCACTGGTTTTTGCATCCTGCCCCTATCATATGTGGTTCATGACAAATGGACACAATCTATTAGGATTCCTGGACCAGCTTCCACTTCTCACCCTTTGATATGTATAGAACTGGTCATCATTTTTCATATATTTCAGCTCCACTTTTCCAGTATTTAGATAGAAAAAAGAAAATAGCAATAACAGTGATAGAATCTCATCCCCTCCAGAGAATTAGCGAGGAAATAAAAGAGGGAAGAAAGCAAATAGAAATGTTAGAATAGGGAGTATGTATGAAAAGTCAAACATGAGACAGGATAGCAGTTGGCAAGAGGGGAAAAGGTGGAGTAGAGGGCACATCCATTATCAGAGAAGCTGTTAAACTGAATCACAGGCAAACTTTTCATCAGTGGGTTTGATAGTAGAAAAGACAAGAGTATTGACAGATTCCAAAAAGGGACATGCCAAGACTATGGATAAATTTTAATGCAAATAGAAACGGATCACTTTCTATTGTCATGTCAGAGGTCACAAAGCTATAGGAAGTAGATGCTTCACTAGAAGAATATTCTTCATAGCGTGTTTCAAAGATGACACAAATGTACTTCATTCTACATTACATGTTATATACAAAAATAAAATTAGAATGGAATCAGTTCTATACTCACAGCCTGACACCCTTAGAAACTTGAATCTTATGCCAACTTAGAGCAGAAAGCAAGATTGGAACACGAGAGTGTAAGAAAAGGGCATGAGGAAAGAAGCTCAGAGTCCACGTAAGGACACAGAGACTTCTGGTCTGTATGCATCCACACAGCTTAGTCCATAGTCTATGTTAATCACCATCTGTAAGTGGAGACCCCAGTCTGCGTGACTTGGTAGTAAAAATTCTTTTCGTTGGCAGCAGTTTTCATGTTTTCTTTTTCTAGGAGTTGCATCTCTTTTCCTTCCTGTTGCGGAGTGAAATGGAAGCCTACTAACAGAGCATATCCATCCACGCTCTTCTGACATAGCCTGAATTTCTCTATACTACCTTCCTTTATACTACCTTCCTTCTTCCTCTATACTACCTACCTACCTTCCTTATACTTCTTTATACTACCTTCCTTTCTGAGACTTACTTTTCATTGCATTCCAAAGACAAAAGACCCCTGGGGATGATCAGCAAAGACCCTAACAGGGTGGTAGGCAGTCTTCCAGGAAGCTTGCAGTTCAATCTCCATCAGCCACAAGGTGGTTCAAACAAAACACTTGGCCACCGTTGGACGTAGTTGGGGGCATATCTTTCTCCTCCTTTGTGTTTCATTGCCTGTTGTCACTCGAAGCACGTGAGCATGGCAGGATGAAGACACTATTGCCGGGTGTTCCTGCCAGCAGACAAGTTGGGTTTTGAGCCTAGATCCCCAATTTATGTCACTATCCATCCCTCTACCATTATCTCAGTTTTGCTGCCTGGAGGGGCAAGCAGTGTTTGCTAAGAAGGAGGTGGTTGTTACAACCCTGTGACTGTCACCTGGGGCCATTAGGAATTCATCCATCTGTCAAGCTCGTGGAAGGAAGGAATGTGAGTGCAAGCAGCATCAGAAATGTGCCTTCTAACAGATGTTTGGAGTGCCAAGTCTGTGAGGTGGTGTAGCATGGACCAGGGCAGTGTCAGTACCACATGAGGGTGGGGCTTTGTGTTTGCAGCTGTTTCAGCTGCAGATTTGTTGCAACAGCTCCAGTCGCGTGGACTTTATTTTTTTAAAGGGAACTTAGCAATTTGTGGAATATTTCCAAAATTGAGCCCTTTGATAGTAGCTCAACTACAAAAGGGAAGTTTCACTGTGAGTTTTGTTTTGTAAGAAAGCACAGCAGCATCCATTTATTATTGCGCTCTATTTTAGGACTATTCTCTCTTTAGAGACTCATTTTTAGGTGTTGTGCTTTCTCTCTCTTCCTCGGGTGTGAGGGAAGATTTGCAGTACGCCCCTGTGAGACTTCTCAAAAATGATATATGAGATTTTCAATCTTCTCATTCAAACAGTAACTGCCTGAAAAGCCAAGAAGTGGAGTGAGGGGGTGGGGCTGATGGTGACAGATTGATGAAGAGAAGGAGAAATGAATTTGGAAAGGGAGGGAGGAGCAAGCCGATGAAGAGTTGTAAAAACCAGAAAAGCAATTCTAAATTAGATTTAGAGATGGCAGAGTGACAAGGTGGAGTTTTCTATAGGGGGAAAGCTGCTAGGCTGCTGCATCTGAGACAGCCTGGCATTTCTGAAAAGTGAGATTTCAAGAAAAACTAGAAAAGAGTGATCATTTCATATGAGGCAGGGGCTGATCAGAGAATCTGCAGAGGCAGGCTTAGGGCAGCTCCCCTGGAGACAGTGGCTTGATTCTGGGTTATGATTCTATCAAAACAGTTTGTTTGTTTATAGAGAGTTAATAGCACATTAGACATGTGAGTCACAGAGGCCTGACTACAGGAGCCTTTGCATGAATTTTGGATTTTGAAAGACTCTTCACTTGTACCTTACTATCTCTTAGGGCTTGTGTTACTTAGTCCCCGATGGCTCCTAAAAATTGCTTAGGAAGGAATAATTTCAATGAGACACCTCCTTCAAATCTCACTGCATCCCAATGTGTCCTTCCCCTTACTCAAACCTAGATGTATGTGTGTGTGTGTGTGTGTGTGTGTGTGTCCACAGTTGCTCAGTCGTGCCCAACTCTTTTGCGACCCCAAGGACTGTGGCCCGCCAGGCTCCTCTGTCCATGGGATTCTCCAGGCAAGAATACTGGAGTGCCATTTCCTCCTCCAGGGATCTTCCTGATCCAGGGATTGAACCCCCGTCTCCTGTGTCTCCTGCATTGGCGGTGGTTTCCTTACCACCAGGGAAGCCCTAACCTAGATGTTTAAAGGAAAAGCGATTGGAAATCTCCTTTGGGACCCGACAGGGAACGCTGCTTCAGGTTCAGTGGCTTTCTGGCTTTCGTGGGGTCTGTCCTTTTGTCTCCAGCAGGAAACTGTTGGTGCACCTGACATCCCACCCACCAAACTCTGTTGTCCTCTGAAAAGTCTGACTGCCTTTGAATCTTATAGTGCCCAGGGCCAGAGAGCTAGACAAGCCTCATCTTCTCACCCAGCTCCAAGGTTTCTAGTGAGAACCAAAGGAAACAGGTATTCAAAGGTGATTTGTAAAGCAATATGAGCACAACCCACATACAGGTATGATCATAGCATTAGTCTTAAAAGTCTTACTCCATAGCTCCTTTTCTTGTTTTGTCTCTCTCTCATATATATGTATATATAATTGCATGAGCACATGAATGCTAGGTGAGCACATTTGCAAAGTTTGTGATGCCTTATTCTAAAAATGTTCCTCCTATATCACTGTAATATTTTTATAAGGTGCAGATTCCAATTATTACCATTATGCTTTCACAAATGATGCTCAACTCTTCAATATAAACCAAAGTTAAGGGCAACACATATTGAACAGAACAGGAACTGGAGAAAGTGCTTTTATAATGAGCATCTTTTTTCATCAGGCTTGGCATTCTCAGAACAAATTGAATTCAGTGTCCCCATAAGGCTTAAAGATGAACTGTCTTATTTTTTAAGACAAAGATGAACTCAGTGTCAGGGTGCTTAAAGAATATGATTTCTATTTCTTTTATTATCATATATAGTACCTATCCACTGAAAAGCCAAAGGCATTTTACAAAATCTGACAGTGATCCTCACAATGTCCCTCTGGTTCCAGGAGGCTTCATTTTAAACAATAAATAATAAACTGCCCTTTATTTTGATATGTCTTTACAGAATTTATTAACAAGAGTGGATAGTCATGATTTATGGATATCTAAGGGAGTTTATTTCATGGGAGTTAGCAAAGAGCCTACTCTTTAGAAAAGACCCTGACACTGGGAAATACTGAAGGCAGGAGGAGAAGGGGACAACAGAGGATGAGATGGTTGAATGGCATCGTCAGTTTGATGGACATGAGTTTGAGCAAGCTCTGGGAATTGGTGATGGACAGGGAAGCCTGGTGTGCTGCAGTCCTTGGGGTCGCAAAGAGTCGGACACAACTGAGCTACTGAACAGCAAGAACAACAACGACAATGAAGATGATAGATTCCCATGGATCTAAATCTTTTAGAATTGAGTTGATACAAGAAACCAGTTGCATCAAGAACAACTCCAGGGACTTCCCTCATGGCCCGGTGGTTAAGAATCTGTCAATGCAGGGGACACAGGTTTGGTTTCTGGTCCAGGAAGATCCCATGTGCCAGGGGGAAACCAAGCCCATGTGCCACAACTACTGAACCCATGCTCTAGAGCTCGGGAGCCACAACTACTGAAGTTTGCACCCTTTTGAGCCCATGCTCTACAACAAGAGAAGCCACAGCAATGAGAAGCCCCCTGCTCACCGGAACTAGAGGAAACCCAGATGCATCAATGAAGAGCCCTGTGTGCCACAACAAAGCATAATACAACCAAAAATAAATACAGAATAAAGTGAAATAGTGAAAAAAGAACAACTTCAGTACATTTGAGAAGTATCTCTCATAATTGCTAACTTTACTTTTAAACTGAAAGAAGTGTAGAGTATGATTACATCACATAAAATAGATACGGAATTATTGTTCAATTTACTGAATCACTGAAGATCCGCAAACCTGATAGCAGCAGCTACCTACAGGAGTGTCTTCTGACTGAGTTCTCCTGATTTAGTTGTTCTACTAAAGATGCCAATCAGCGTATGAACTAGTTAGTGACCGGGCCTCCAAGCCAATCAGATGGTCTCTCTTGGGCATTTCAAGCAGGATGTTCCAAGAGAATAAAGTGTTAACAATGGAGAGAGAAAGTGAAAGGGAGGGAGGTAGATCAAGGGTGAGATAAAACCATACATGAGCCATGGTTAGGAATGAGCATACACTCAAGACGGAGAAGAGAATCACAGACTAGAGAGTAAAGACGCCAGTTCATAGGAAAAGAAAATAGAGAAGGCGTCCGGGGAAATGTCGGTACTCTGTAAATTGTGGAGCACTGCAGCAAGGATGAGACTAACCTCGAGGACTCCCAAGCAATCTTGGATTGAGACCTGCTCTTCGGTTTATTCTTCCCGACACTTGAGCCTTGACGCTCTTCTGGCTCCTCTTTTTTTTTTCCATTTATTTTTATTAGCTGGAGGCTAATTACTTTACAATACTCTAGTGGTTTTTGCCATATATTGACATGAATCAGCCATGGATTTACATGTGTTCCCCATCCAGATCCCCCCTCCTGCCTCCCTCCCCATCCCATCCCTCTGGGTCTTCCCAGTGCACCAGCCCTGAGCACTTGTCTCATGCATCCAACCTGGGCTGGTGATCTGTTTCACCCTTGATAGTATACTTGTTTCAATGCTATTCTCTCAGATCATCCCACCTTCGGCTTCTCCTGCAGAGTCCAAAAGTCTGTTCTGTACATCTGTGTCTCTTTTTCTGTTTTGCATATAGGGTTATTGTTACCATCTTTTTAAATTACATATATATGCGTTAGTATACTGTATTGGTCTTTATCTTTCTGGCTTACTTCAGTCTGTATAATGGGCTCCAGTTTCATCCATCTCATTAGAACTGATTCAAATGAATTCTTTTTAATGGCTGAGTAATATTCCATGGTGTATATGTACCACAGCTTCCTTATCCATTCGTCTGCTGATGGACATCTAGGTTGCTTCCATGTCCTGGCTATTGTAAACAGTGCTGCGATGAACATTGGGGTGCACATGTCTCTTTCAGATCTGGTTTCCTTGGTGTGTATGCCCAGAAGATTGCTGAGTCGTATGGCAGTTCTATTTCCAGTTTTTTAAGGAATCTCCACACTGTTCTCCATAGTGGCTGTACTAGTTTGCATTCCCACCAACAGTGTAAGAGGGTTCCCTTAAAATCCCATTTAGATATTCCTAATAACCAGACTCATTTTACTTAGCTTGAGTCTTTGTACCAAAAGGTTCCTTTGGACAGTGCTCCTCCTGTCTGATGTGGAGTATCAGATATATTCCTTACTCATTGTCCACTTTACCAGGGTATGAATGCAAGTCATGGTCATTCACTTAAATATATATATATATATATTTGATTTATTATATATTTATATATATCAGATACTTAAATATATATATAAATCTTATATATTTACATTTAAATCTCTGAGGTCAAGTAAATTTTGTTGATAGAATTTAATTTATATACTCCTTGTTGATTGGTCTTTTTCTAGTAAGAAAAATAACAGGGTACCTATTATTACAACCCACTTAGATTAAGATACATATATATATAAAATTCTTCCCAGGATGTCTTCCAACAATCTGAGATCAATGTCTTCCCTGTAGATGATTCTTACGAAGGCTAATTGTACCTTTAAGCTGCCAAGCAGGATAAGGTATCAGTCTAATAAAAAGGCACAAGGCTGGTTGTTGATGACATCTCAGTGCATTCTCTTTCTAGCCAACTGCTTTTGTCCCACCCAGTCATATTTCAAAACACCTGACAGTTTATGCTCTGCTTTATTCTTCTTGTCAGACAGTACTTCTAGAATCACTGATTCCTTTGACCATCTAATGTTCAAGAGTCATGTAATCATCTTTCATCATCACTCTCTGACTTTGCTTAATATTCTTTTTAAAATTATTCAATATAGTTCTCACTATTGAAAAGTAAAAATGGATGGACTCAAAATGTTCATAATTTTCATTGTTTATTCTCCTTGGTACATGCTTAGTTGCTTCAGTTGTGTCTGACTCTTCGCAACCCTCGGGACTGTAGCCCGCCAGGCTCCTCTGTCCATAGGATTCTCCAGGCAAGAATATTGGAGTGGGCTGCCATTTCTTCCTCAAGGAGATCTTCCTGACCCAGGGATCAAACCCAGGTCTCTTATGTCTCCTGCGTTGGCAGGCCGGTTCTTTACCACTAGCCCTATTTAATAAATTACTACTAGCAGACGGTAATTATATCGGCTAGTAGTAATGTCTCTGATATCAAATAAGGCTCTGATACCAAATAAATATATTTTGTTGATAGAATTTAATTTAAATACTCCTTGTTGGTTGGTCTTTTTCTTACAAGAAAAATGATAACAGGGTGCCTATTATTACATCCCACTTAGATTAAGTAATGCATTTTACATATTCAAGAAATCCTGGTGGTGTCATGAGTTAATGATATGGAAAGAGAGTAATTTTTGAGCATATGGTCAGTGTAAAAGATAACTCTCAGACATAGCATAGACTAAGATCGAATGGCTTAATGTCTGTAAACAATTCTTTAGAGAGGACAGCATTCCTGAGTCATGAAGAGCTGACAGCCTTTACCTTTCCTTGAGGAAGGGAATGGTTTAAGCATCAAAGATTTCTCATGTTCTATTCCACCAATGACTTTTAAAATTATTCTTAAAATTTCTTTAAAAATTACTTTAAAATAATTATTTAAATATCTAAAAATTATTTTTCCTCCATGGATTCCTTTTTATAAGAGTCTTTCAAATATGTATATTTAGTTATTAATTTACTGAAAAGTTTTATTACTTCACTATATATTTAACGTTCAACATGAGCTTCTGATTTGCATGAGAGAACAATCCTTAATGTACTGACCTTATAGAATTTCAGTCAGTTTCAAAAAATTTAAAATTTTTAGCTAGTTTGTGCAAACTTTTCTCCTAGGATTTTTGAGGTACTGAATATAGCTAAGAATTTCCATCAGTACCTTCTGATGTGTCTAGGTAACTGCAGGGGGAACAAGTGTAGTCAGCATCTCTGGTCTTTCAGGTTTCCCAGGGCAATCTCAATATCAAATATTCATGTCCACAATCAGGCCTGATTTGGGATTTTAATAATGTGGTTGTTCTATCTGTAAACAACTGATGTCCCCATCCTTCATCCTTGCTAAAGGAACCTTGGTTTGGTCAACTCTTTTCCAAGAAGCAAATGCTTCAGAGAAAGCTGACCCCAAGGAAGACTCATAATTGGTTTAGACCTATCTCTCATTTGTCTTTGTACTTACCGATTATAGTAATGCCATGTACTTACCAATTATAGTTAGTACATGACAAAAGTCTGACCAATGAGAAGCTTAATAATGAAGTTTTATGAAATGAGTTCTTTATTCCTTAAAAAAAAAAAAAAAAAAGGAAGGAAGCAAAGATGTTTCCCTTTTCCTTGTCCTGTATGTGGAGGTGCTGTGTGGTGATGTGATACCAGGGACTGCTGCAGTCATTTCATGACCATGGGGGAAGTGCTGAAACATTTGAGAACTGGCAGGTTGGAATGATGAAAAAAATCTTGGCCCTGTTAATTTATTAATCATCTTTTTAAACTTAACTCTACAGCTTCTCTATTTCTAGATTTCTCTTCATCTGATGTGACTTAAATCATTTTCAGCTACATTTAAAAAAAAGATATTTGTGTTCCTCAAGGCTGAAAGTAATTCAAGTTGTATTTCATATAAATAATTACAATTTAAAAATATTAACAATAAACAAATGTACTCATAGAATTTCAGAGTTGGGAGGACCTTTAAAATTTATCTAGTTTAACCATCTGCATATATTATGCAAACTGAAAATCTGATGGCTAACCTATAATCACTGTTAGAGGATGTTGTAAGAATTGGTTTGCACTGACATTCTGAAATTTGTACAATCACCTAAAAAGATAGTAGATTATCTATAAGAGGAGATCTGTTATAAACAGTTACAGTGATATGTGGATATATGAATCACATATGAATTTGGAGATAGGACCTTTAAAGAGGTAATTAAAGCTAACTAAGGTCATAAGGATAAAGCCTTAATCCAATATGGCCTTTATTTTTATTAGAAGAGGAAGAGATTCCAGGTATGTACTCACAGAGGAAGGACTACATAAGGACACAGCAAAAAGGTGATCAAATACAAGCTAAGGAGAGAGGCCTCAAGAGACACCAAATCTGTCAACATCTTGATCTTGGTTTTCTAGCTTCCAGAACTGTGAGAAAATAAATTTCAATTGTTTAAGCACCTAGTCTCTGGTATATTATTATTGTAACCCTACAAACTGATATAAGATACAAAAAAAATTGCTTTAAACATGAGCAAATTTACCACTTCATATAATACAGAGAGTTTCAGATAAAAACATTTCCAGGTTGATTAATTAGAAACTCAGTAATGCGAACAAATTGTTGCTTCCTGACCTGCATACAGATTTCTCAAGAGGCAGGTCAGGTGTTCTGGTATTCCCATCTCTTTCAGAATTTTCCACAGTTTATTGTGTTCCATACAGTCAAAGGCTTTGGCATAGTCAATAAAGCAGAAATAGATGTTTTTCTGGAACTCTCTTGCTTTTTCAATGATCCAGCGGATGTTGGCAATTTGATCTCTGGTTCCTCTGCCTTTTCTAAAGCCAACTTGAACATCTGGAAGTTCACGGTTCACGTATTGCAGAAGTCTGGCTTGGAGAATTTTGAGCATTACTTTACCAGCGTGTGAGATGAGTGCAATTGTGTGGTAGTCTGAGCATTATTTGGCATTGCCTTTCTTTGGGATTGGAATGAAAACTGACCTTTTGCAGTCCTGTGGCCACTGCTGAGTTTTCCAAATTTGCTGGCATATTGAGTGCAGCACTTTCACAGCATTATCTTTTAGGATTTGAAATAGCTCAACTGGAATTCCATCACCTCCACTAGCTTTGTTTGTAGTGATGCTTCCTAAGGTCCACTTGACTTCACGTTCCAGGATGTCTGGCTCTAAGTGAGTGATCACACCATCGTGATTATTTGGGTTGTGAAGATCCTTTTTGTATAGTTCTTCTGTGTACTCTTGCCACCTCTTCTTAATATCTTCTGCTTCTGTTAGGTCCCTACCATTTCTGTCCTTTATTGAGCCCATCTTTGCATGAAATGTTCCCTTGGTATCTCTGATTTTCTTAAAGAGATCTCTAGTCTTTCCCATTCTATTGTTTTCCTCTATCTCTTTGCACTGACCACTGAGGAAGGCTTTCTTATCTCTCCTTGCTAGTCTTTGGAACTCTGTGTTCAAATGGGTATATCTTTCCTTTTCTCCTTTGCTTTTTGCTTCTCTTCTTTTCACAGCTATTTGTAGGGCTTCCTCAGACAGCCATTTTGCTTCTTTGCATATCTTTTCCATGGGGATGGTCTTGATCTCTGTCTCCTGTACAATGTCATGAACCTCCATCCATAGTTCATCAGGCACTCTGTGTATCAGATCTAGTCCCTTGAATCTATTTCTCACTTCCACTATGTAATCATAAGGGATTTCATTTAGTTCATACCTGAATGGTCTAGTGGTTTTCCTTACTTTCTTCAATTTAAGTCTGAATTTGGCAATAAGGAGTTCATGATCTGAGCCACAGTCAGTTCCCTGTCAGGAAGCAACAGTTAGAACTGGACATGGAACAACAGACTGGTTCCAAATAGGAAAAGGAGTACATCAAGGCTGTATATTGTCACCCTGCTTATTTAACTCATATGCAGAGTACATCATGAGAAACGCTGGGCTGGAGGAAGCACAAGCTGGACTCAAGATTTCTGGGAGAAATATCAATAACCTCAGATATGCTGATGACATCACACTTATGGCAGAAAGTGAAGAAGAACTAAAGAGCCTCTTAATGAAAGTGAAAGAGGAGAGTGAAAAAGTTGGCTTAAAGCCCAACATTCAGAAAACTAAGATCATGGCATCTGGTCCCATCACCTTATGGCAAATAGATGGGGAAACAGTGGAAACTTTAATTTTTGGGCTCCAAAATCACTGCAGATGGTGACTGTAGCCATGAAATTAAAAGACACTTACTCCTTGGAAGGAAAGTTATGACCAACCTAGATAGCATGTTAAAAAGCAGAGACATTACTTTGTCAGCAAAGGTCCATCTAGTCAAAGCTATGGTTTTTCCAGTGGTCATGTATGGATGTGAGAGTTGGACTATAAAGAAAGCTGAGTGCAGAAGAATTGATGCTTTTGAACTGTGGTGTTGGAGAAGACTCTTGAGAGTCCCTTGGACTGCAAGGAGATCCAACCAGTCCATCCTAAAGAAGATCAGTCCTGAGTGTTCATTGGAAGGACTGATGCTGAAGCTGAAACTCCAATCCTTTGGCCACCTGATGCAAAGAGCTGACTCATTTGAAAAAACCCTGATGCTGGGAATGATTGAAGGCGGGAGGAGAAGGGGATGGCTGAGGATGAGATGGTTGGATGGTGTCACTGACTCAATGGAGATGGGTTTGAGTAGACTCTTGGAGTTGGTGATGGACAGGGAGGCCTCGCGTGCTGTGGTTCATGGTGTCGCAAAGAGTCGGACACGACTGAGTGACTGAACTGAACTGAATGTGAACAAGGACCCAGGCTCTTTTCATTTTCTTGTCTTGCCATCCTCAGCATATTGACTTTTAACCCCTAGGTTTGTCCGCACACACAGATACAAGGGAGCTAACGGCCCGAGTGTTACCTCTGTACACAGCTGTATTAGAAGCAGATAAGTAGGCTTCTTCTCATGCAAACCTGTTTAAGAGTGAAAAAAACTTTTCCAGAAGTTCCACTCCACCCCACCCCTCAAAATCCGCTCCTCCTATCTTAGTCAAAATGGTATCATATGCTTTTTACCTAAATCCCTTCAAGGGGTTTGGGATTACTGTGATTGGTTTAGATCAATTGTTAGTCACTTTTGGGGACTGGAATGGGGCCTAGAACCCCTTGAATCAGTTTCCCTCTGGCTATTGGTTAGCCAGGATCTGTGGGGTGGGGAGAAGGGATGAGTCTTGGATAGATCCCTCTCATGTGCTTATTCCTATTTCTACCCTGATCCAATTTACTAGCCTGGCATATCTTCTGATAAGTAAAACTGCCAGAGCAGGGAAGACAGGATTGCAAGTAACATCCCTGAAGGCTCCCCAGCTTTCTTTGACCTTATTCCACGCTTATTAAGCAGTATTCTCTTGATTAATTATGCTACCTAACTACCTTGATATCTGGTAGGAAGTGCCCTAGATAGCCAACTAACATAATTAGTACATTAGAGAGGTGTACCACATGTTATAAATTAATAACTTCATGTTCTGACCTCACATAGCAGTCCCGTGTGTGTAATTAGAGTAAATAATTTGTTCATCGTTCATTCAGCACTTTCCTTATGCTGGGCACGACTCTAGGTGCTAGAGACTCAGAGTGAATAGGATGCAATTCCTACTCTGAGGGCTTGTCTCACTTTTAGGAGCTCACTCCCAAGGGTAACTATTATAGTCACCATTTAGGGAGTGTGTGTCAGGCATGGATTAAGTGCTTCCATGTTTTCACAGTCTTACTCCATATTGCCTTTCTGATCTTGTTTCCTGGAGTTTCTTATTTCTCACTCACTCTACTCCAGCCAATCTGATCCATGAAATTTTTTTTTTTTTTTAACAAAAATGTCCTTTTATTATGTTCATGGATAAATAAACAGTGGTCCATCCAGACAGTGGGATATTATTCAGCAGTAAGAAGAAATGCACTAACTAGTCACACAGGGAGATGAAGGAAACTTAAACATACATTTCTTAGTAAAGGAAGGCTGTCTGGAAAAGCTACATATCTTTTTTTTTTTTTTTTAACTTTGTTTTTTTTTTTAAATTATTATTATTATTATTATTATTTTTTTCCAGTGGGTTTTGTCATACATTGATATGAATCAGCCATGGATTTACATGTATTCCCAATCCCGATCCCCCCTCCCACCTCCCTCTCCACCCGATTCCTCTGGGTCTTCCCAGTGCACCAGGCCGGAGCACTTGTCTCATGCATCCCACCTGGGCTGGTGATCTGTTTCACCATAGATAGCATACATGCTGTTCTTTTGAAACATCCCACCCTCACATTCTCCCACAAAGTTCAAAAGTCTGTTCTGTATTTCTGTGTCTCTTTTTCTGTTCTGCAAATAGGGTCATCGTTATCACCTTTCTAAATTCCATATACATGTGTCAGTATGCTGTAATGTTCTTTATCTTTCTGGCTTACTTCACTCTGTATAAGGGGCTCCAGCTTCATCCATCTCATTAGGACTGGTTCAAATGAATTCTTTTTAATGGCTGAGTAATATACCATGAAATTTTTTTTAAAGACTTTTCTCTTTGGATGTGGATCATTTTTAAAGTCTTTACTGAATTTGTTACATTATTGTTTCTGTTTTATGTTTTGGTTTTTTGACTGTGAGGCACATGGCATCTTATTTCCCTGACCAGGGATCAAATCTGCACCCACTGCATTGGAAGGCATTGTCTTAACCACTGGACCACCAGGGAGGTCCTTCATAAAGCCTTGAAGCAACACTTGAACAATCCTTAACCTAGAATACTTACCCCCAGTTATTCTCTCATCTCCTTCAGATATTGACTCAAATGTTAAATTCACAGAGAAGTTTTCCTTCCAATCATTCTAAACTTTCAACTTCCCAATGCTTTCTGTCCCCTTCCCTTTCCCATATCCATGCATGTTGGACTTTTCCTGATGGCTTAGCGTGTAAAAACAATCTGCCAGCAATGCAGGAGACACGGGAGATTTGGGTTCAATCTCTGGGTTGGGAAGGTCCCCTGTTGGAGGAAAATGGCAATCCATTTCAGTATTCTTGATTGAAAAATCCCATGGACAGAGGAGCCTGGCAGGCTACAATCCAAAGGGTTGCAAAGAGTTGGAAACGACTGAGTGTGCACCCAACACTATACAATGTATTTCATATACTGCTTTTATCTATTGCCAGTCTTGCCCTACCAAACATAAGCTCCTTGAGGGCAGGGGATTTTGTCAGTATCCTTAATGACTACAGTAGTACCCAATACATGGTAGGATTCTCCATAAACATATATATTGAAGGAATGAATCATTGCCTGAAGTAGAGTTGTTATTTATACAAGTTGCTCTTGATTACAAAACTAGGAAGTGGTAGAACCAGGATTGAAATGCAAGTAGGGGATTGAAATGTGAGTAGGGGATTGAAATTAAAGTACACTTCTAAATTCCCCATATTCTTTGAGTTTCCAGATCTGCAAAGCCAAGTACCAGACCCTGGACCATGGTAACCCTTGGAGACTTTATCTCCATGGAGATCTCATAGAGGTAGAAATCACATCAATAATTTGAAAAGGGAAATTTAACATGAAGAACTGTTAATGTACAACAGGTAGTTAACTAAAAGGAGTGAAGAAGGGCTCCAAGAGGTAAAGCAGCATCTATCTCTAGGCAGAAATAGAGTGGAAAAGAAAGAACTAAAAACTTAGAGGAAGCTTCTCCCTCAACCCCAGGCTGAACTTCAGAACCTCTGAGGAGAGGGTACATGTGGCCCATTGATGCTGGAGAACCTTGCTGGAAGGTGTAGGTTGACCACAGTGAGCCAAATCCACCAACTGCTGAGTGGAAAAGTCCCACCTGAAAAAGAAAAGTCCTGGCCTCTGGGTCTGGCAGAGAAGATTCTCTCTAGTGCCCTCTATTGGCAAAGCCTTAAATAATCCGGCCAGCAGTGAAGATAATGTTTACAGGGACCCACCCCAGTATCACAAGGCAGGGCGAAGAAGAGTGGATTTGGAGCTGTGAGACAATCTGTTAATAACAGGCCCACCAAGTGTTTGATGCATTTCTGCCCCTCCTGTTTCTCATCTCCACAGCACAAAAAGTCCACTGGCTTGTAGCCTACCTTAGGTATTCTTATATTTTCTTTCCACACATGATTTGAGAAGTTTCTGTACTTTTTCTTGTCTGTCTGCTCAGGACTTTCATATATAACCAGATGGGGTGGCAGATGATTCAGCTGAAGAAAGCAATATTTTGGTTAATTTGGTCTATCGCTATTTTTTTCAAAACTAATTCCTTCGCAGTGTTACTGTGTACAGACAGACAGTCCCCAACTGACTTACGGTCTGGTTTATGATTTTTCAACTTTACTTGGTTTGAAAGTGATATGCATTCAGTAGAAATCACACTTGGAACTGTGAATATTGACCTTTTACTGGGCTACTGATATGCATTATGATACTCTCTCTTGATGCTGGGCGGTGGCAATGAGCGGTGGCTCCTCGTGGTCCATGAGGTCCTGAAGGTGAAGAGCCAATACACTTAAGGCCATTCTGTTCCCATAAAGCCATTCTGTTTTTCACTTTCTGTATGGTATTCAATAAATGACACGAGTTAGTCAACATTTTGTCATAAAATAGATTTTGTGTTAGATGATTTAGCCCAAACTGTAGGTTAATGTAAGTGTTCTGAGCACATTTAAGGTAGACTAGGCTAGGCTATAATGTTAGGTAGGTTAGATGTATTAAAGTGTACTTCTGGCTTACAATATTTTCTTTTTATTTTTTGACCACACCTCATGACCTGCAGAACTTTCCTAGCTAGGGATCAAAACTGCAGTGCAAGTGTGGACTCTTAACCATTGGATCACCAGGGAGCCCCTTAAAGTATTTTCAACTTATGATGGGTTTGATGGAGCTTAACCCCACTGTAAGTTGAGGAAGATCTGTAAGATCACAGAGTTACTGTCCCTGCTGTGTGCACACAGTCTACCTTCAGTTTGATTTTCCAGGCTCTGGAATTTATGGCCAGTCCCTTGATATCCATGCGTCTCCTCCTGGGACATGCAGACTGCTTCCTTCTGTGCATGGACATAAGGGGATTTGTGCTGTCCTCCTGAATAAGTCTATGAAAAGCACCTGAAACTCTTATTATTATTTTAATAAGTATAAATTTATTAAAGATTCTCTTTCCCTATGTCTGCAGATCTTTTGCCTGAAAATTAGCAGCCACATTTCTCCAATGTTCTGTGGTTTCAATCTTGCAGAGGGTAAGGATTCAAAATATCATTTTGAAGTCTGCTCCTTTAAAGGCAAAGCCATTTATAGTTTTGCTGCCTGAGCATAATTTTAACCTTTTTGAAAGCACCAGGGCTTATTTCAGGGGAGAGGTGAAGCACATTAAAGACAGTGGCTTCTCTCGTAGTCTGAACTGAACTATGGTTTGGGTCAGTTTTCTAATTGGTTTGGATTTTCAGTCCATTAAAGGAAAGCTCTGGTTACATTTTACAGCAGGTCACCAGGCAAAAATCTGCTTCATCTGCACAATGACTGTGGTTTTCTTTCATTTGCCTATGTCACTGGAAGATACTTACGCCATGCTGGGCAGCAGAAACATCCCAGGGAGTGCCCCATTCTCGCAACCACATCAAAGCACTTTATACACCATAGCGCCCTGAGGGAGGACACTCAGGTGCACTGGCTGAAGTTCACTTATCCATTTCATTTCAACATAAGCCTTGGATCTTGCAAACAGCAGGGTGGTTTCTGCATTAAGAAATCTGCAGCTCTGGACCCCAGACCCCAGTGTGATGTGAATCTCCCAGAAATCTCTGGCCCATGCAGGGAAGTTCAGACCTCTCAACTTTAATAGCTAGCTGAAAAATAAGGAGGAAAATCATAGGAACACTGCAGTGCCCATTAGATGGAAAGCATGCTTGCTTGTGCCTGTGATTTGTTATCCGAAACAGTCTTAGAATGACAAAAAAGTGTGAGGGAGGGGAGAAAAATAATGCGGATTTTTAAAGTTAAATAATTCAAGACACTTGCTCCTTGGAAGAAAAGCTGTGACACGCCTAGACAGCGTATTAAGAAGCAGAGACATCATTATGCTGACAAAGGTCCGTCTAGTCAAAGCTACAGTTGTTCCAGTAGTCACGTATGGATGTGAGAGTTGGACCATAAAGAAGGCTGAGTGCCAAAGAATTGATTCTTTCAAATTGGAGTGCTGGAGAAGACTCTTGAGAGGCCCTTGGACCACAAGGAGATCAAATCAGTCAATCCTAAACGAAATTAACCCTGAATATTCATTGGAAGTACTGACACTGAAGGTGAAGCTCCAATACTTTGGCCACCTGATACAAAGAGCCAACTCATTGGAAAAGACCCTGATGCTGGGAAAGATTGAGGGTAAAAGGAGAAAGGGGTGGCAGATGATGAGATGGTTAGATAGCATGAGTTTGAGCAAACTCTGGGAGATGGTGAAGGACAGGGAAGCCTGGTGTGCTGCACCAAGGGGTCACCAAGAGTTGGACATGACTGACTGAACAACAACGGCAACCTCTGAGCCTGGGGTGTTAGTATGGCACTCTGAAAAATTTATTGTGTGCAGCAGTATCACGAAAAATAGCTATATTAAAAATCACTCCCAGCCTTCAAAATACATCATCCATAGGTAGAGCAAACTTCACTTGCCTTTCAGCCCTTTGTGAAGGGGATTTACCTATATCCCTAAAAGAACAGTCAAGAAGCCAGTCTATCAGTGTTTTAAGATTTCAAAGCAAAAATACTGGTAATTTCTTGATCAAACTAAAGAGTCCTAATGCTTTATGGACAAAAACATATAAAATTCATATATTTCCTTGACTAAAGTTCCTTACTAAACTGTGATCTTCTTGAGGGCAGGAACCATGCCCTATTTATGTTGGTGTCCTTAATGCCAGCACTGTACCCACCTGTGGTCAGCAATCAGTGAATGACTATGGAGAAAACAAAGAAGGAAGTGAAGGAAAGGAAAAAACATGAAGGGAAATGTTAATCAGTTGTAGAGAATGCACGTAATTCAAAGAAAATACTTCAGAAAGAGGGAGAGATGATGGTGGAGCATTATCCTTTCAAGGCTGGAGCTACTTTTCTCTTTCTGCCACCCATAGGCTCCTTACTTCTTTGGGGATATTTTTCTTGTCCTCCAACACATTTTAGGTGCTCCCATAGCCTTTCGTAGCTTTGTAGAATAATTTTTTACTGGAGTAAAGGGAGCAATGTGGGGCACCATTAAGTCTAGCCTGGGCTTCCTCGGTGGCCCAGCAGTAGAGAATCCACCTCCCATGCAGAAGACGCAGGAGAACGATCACTGGGTTGGGAAGATCCCCCGGAGAAGGAAGTGGCAATCCACTCCAGTATTCTTGCCAGGAGCATCTCATGGACAGAGGAGCCTGGCGGGCTACAGTCCGTGGGGTCGCAAAAAGTCGGACACGCCTGAAACGCCTGAGCGTGGGTTGCTCCTTACTGCCCATGCCCCTCAGTCGATCACAGTGTGACCTGAGGAAAAGGCAGGCATCGTTTTGTGGTTTAATCTCTCAGAGAATTAGCCTCATGAGGCACATGGGATAAATGTTTGCAAAGAAATGAAAGCCTTTCAGATTAAAAAATAAAAAAGCTTAGTAAGGGCAAAGTCTTATTAGAGACAATACACTTGATGCACATTACTGAGAATGGGGTCTTTTGTGGGCAATGCAAATGATTTTATCTTAATAACATTTTCATGATGCTAATTTATAACATATTCTTAAAGCCTCAATTAAACATGAATGCGTTTCTTTGACTTTTATGTTTTAAAAGAAGCCCAGTTTTAAGAATGTAATTGATAATTAATTACACTGCCCTCTTCTTAGACCTGATAATAAAATACTCTGTACTTTTCCCCACACATATAAAAATACAGCACTTGATTTCAGAATAATTTTTCTTAGACCATCTTTCAAAAGCAAATGATATTTATAGTGTAACCTTAAGTGTATAACATTAATTAGTTAAGATTTCCCATTAGGTGTGACTCTTCTTTGTGTGGCTTCAGAAAATAATAATAAATGAATTTTTAGGTGCTAAATGTCTGCATATTCTCCACAGCTGTTGTCTTCCTGGGTTATCTCTTGGTAAAGGATATTATCAGCCTTTCAGAGCCCACTCTGAAACCTGGGAGCCACTAATGACTCTTCTTTCCTTTTCTCATCCCTAATGCTACTGATAATTCATATCCCCATCAATAAACTCCTCACTATGCATATTCTTATATTTGATTAAATTAAATCATGCACTATTTATCTAATATTTTATACCTTGTAAATAAAATTTCAGATGAGGTAAAATTGAGCAAAACAATAATTTTTCAAAATTGTTTTTAATAGTACAAAAGCAGTTTTATTACAAATTACAGAAATTTGTCCACGTACTTTTTGAGCCCTTATTATCAAACATCTTACTTTTAAAAAAGTCATTGCAACTGAACTTTTTAATTTAAAGATAACATGCAGGGAGAAAAGGCAAATCATGAGTGTCCAGCTTGATGAATTTTCACAAAGTGAACACAGGTGTGTACTGTGTAACTTGAATTAGGAGCAGGAAATAGAACATGACCAGTGCCTCCAAAGCTCCCTTTATACCTTCTCCCGGTCACTATACCACCCCCACCATTGCCAAGGATAGCCACTAGCCTGACCTCTGACACCATAGTTGAGTTTTATTTGTGTTAAACTTTATATGACTGAAGTCAAATAGCATATCCTCCTTATGCCTGGCCTTTTGTGCTCAATAGGAAGTTGCTGAGATTGTGAGTAACAATATTGTTACTTAGACATCTTTCTACTTTTATAATGATTTATTTTTATAAATCATGTATTCACTCATGATATTCACTCATGAGGGTGAGTTTGGCTTAAATTAGATAACATAATCCATGAACCCACTTACTTAACTGGGTACATGTCCGCTACAATACACACTTTAAAAGTACCTGAGGTGTGTGCTCTCACAGTGTTACTTTTAAATAAGTCGTTTAGAATTTAGTTGTGCCCTAGTCCTTGCCGAGGTGCTCTGCCTTGGCAGCAGAAAGTTCTTTTTTCATTCATCGGGGAGCAGGCAATAATAGCACAAATTTTATCCAGTGGCCATCTTGTTCACAGATATCTCTTCAAACTTTCTAAATCATCAACAATCCTTTTATCTACAGACTGAGTTCAAAAACTGGGCATTCAAGAAACTATATCATTTTGCTTTTAATTATCTTTCCAGATTTATTTTTCATTATGTCTAGTACATGGATAATGCACTGTAGTCAAATAACACAGACCAGATGAATTCCAACTTCTATATCCCTGGATGTCTGCGTTCTTCTTCCTTATTCATCCAATTCTTCGAGTACTTTCAAGCTCACTTCATTTTCTGTGAAACTTCTCTTGACCTTTTCAGACCACTCTTACCTCTTCTTGTGGCAT
Organism: Dama dama; assembly: GCF_033118175.1. Lineage (NCBI taxonomy): Eukaryota > Metazoa > Chordata > Mammalia > Artiodactyla > Cervidae > Dama > Dama dama. The sequence goes on along the minus strand of NC_083708.1, from coordinate 35,506,519 downwards.
TTATTGTCCTGAGCACTCATTTGGTACATAGTTTATGCCCCTTTGTTATTTAAATATATGCTTTTGGGTTTTGTCTCCTCAGTAAATGTTTGATGATGGTGCAAATCTAGAGTAGTGAATGCTGCTTCAAACTCTAGGAAATAAAAGTTACTACCTCCATCAAAGAATCTACTTTCTTAAGAAGTCATTTATGCCCTTGAATAAAATCCTGACACCTAAATGGAGAGTCAGTACATTAAAAGGTCACTAACTCAGCTGCCTAGGAGCATTCCTATGACTGATAGAACTTTGGACCAAATTGGCCAGATCTTTTGTTCAGAGCCAAATGTATTTTTCTGTTTGTTTGTTTTTGGAGTTAAAGTCTATGACAAGAAATACAGTGCATTTATTTTTATTCAGAAGTTCCTAGATATATGCTTTTGTCTGCTCATCCTTCTCCAGAGGGAGGTGTGGTTGAGACATAGGCCCTGAATTACCAAGTTTCATATTGGATAGAATTTTCATTTCTCAGTCATGGTTCTTAATATCATATTGGAACATGTTTTAAGGCAAGTTGTAATCTATTATTTATATTTAATAAAAACGACTCCTTAGTTCATCACAATTTCACATGTAGCTTTCTGCCCCCGAAACTTCTAAGAATCTGAGGTGATAGAATCAGTGCTGGCAGGCCATTGCTAGCATTTCTCTGACTTTGCCCTTTACAGCTTTTACTGTGAGCGTGAAATGCTCTCATACCCTTTGAGGCAATCTAATTAGGATGTTGACTTTTCCTTTTGTCCTCCTCAGCTCTTATATCTTCAAACGATAGCTCTTATTACTTCTGTTAGAGAGAGTGGCCATATTTTCCTGCAACCAGGTTCATTCATCCTAATGAAGAGAAGCTTTGTCCATGAGTATTCCCAATTGGCTTCTAAAATTAAGCCTGGACTCTTATTTCAGGACAGAAGTTAAACTAGCCAGTCCACAGTTTTCTGAATCCAGAGCATTCCCAGGCCTTTTTCAGTTCAGTTCAGTCACTCAGTCGTGTCTGACTCTTTGTGACCCCATGAACCACAGCACGCTAGGCCTCCCTGTTTATCACCAACTCCCGGAGTCCACTCAAACTAATGTCCATTGAGTCGGTGATGCCATCCAACCATCTCATCCTCTGTCATCCCCTTCTCCTACTGCCCTCAATCTTTCCCAGCATTAGGGTCTTTTCAAATGAGTCAGCTCTTTGCATCAGGTGGCCAAACGATTGGAGTTTCAGCTTCAGCATCAGTCCTTCCAATGAACACCCAGGACTGATCTCCTTTAGGATGGATTTGTTGGATCTCTTTACAGTCCAAGGGACTCTCAAGAGTCTTCTCCAACACCACAGTTCAAAAGCATCAATTCTTTGGCGCTCAGCTTTCTTTATAGTCCCAACTTGCACATCCATACATGACTACTGGAAAAACCATAGCCTTGACTAGACGGACCTTTGTTGTAAAGTAATGTCTCTGCTTTTTAATATGCTGTCTAGGTTGGCCATAACTTTCCTTCCAAGAGTAAGCATCTTTTAATTTCATGGCTGCAATCACCATCTGCAGTGATTTTGGAGCCCCCCAAAATAAAGTCAGCCATTGTTTCCAGTTTCCCCATCTATTTGCCATGGAGTGATGAGACTGGATGCCATTATCTTAGTTTTCTGAATGTTGAGCTTTAAGCCAACGTTTTCACTCTCCTCTTTCACATTCATCAAGAGGCTCTTTAGTTCTTCTTCACTTTCTGCCATAAGTGTGGTGTCATCTGCATATCTGAGGTTATTAATATTTCTCCCAGAAAACTTGATTCTAGCTTGTGCTTCCTCTAGCCCAGCGTTTCTCATGATGTATTCTGTGTATAAGTTAAATGAGCTGGGTGACAATATATGGGCTTGACATACTCCTTTTCCTATTTGGAATCAGTCTGTTGTTCCGCATCCAGTTCTAGCTGTTGCTTCCTGACCTGCTTACAGGTTTCTCAAGAGGCAGGTCAGGTGGTCTGGTATTCCCATTTCTTTCAGAATTTTCCACAGTTGATTGTTATCCACACAGTCAAAGGCTTTGACATAGTCAATAAAGCAGAAATAGATGCTTTTCTGGAACTTTCTTGCTTTCTTGATGATACAGCAGATGTTGGCAATTTGATCTCTGGTTCCTCTGCCTTTTCTAAAACCAACTTGAACATCTGGAAGTTTACAGTTCACGTATTGCAGAAGCCTGGCTTGGAGAATTTTGAGCATTACTTTACTAGCGTGTGAGATGAGTGCAATTGTGCAGTAGTCTGAGCATTCTTTGGCATTGTCTTTATTTGGGATTGGAATGAAAACTGACCTTTTGCAGTCCTGTGGCCACTGCTGAGTTTTCCAAATTTGCTGGCATATTGAGTGCAGCACTTTCATAGCATCATCTTTTAGGATTTGAAATAGCTCAACTGGAATTTCATCACCTCCACTAGCTTTGTTCGTAGTGATGCTTCCTAAGGTCCACTTGACTTTACATTCCAGGATGTCTGGCTCTAGGTGAGTGATCACACCATCGTGATTATCTGGGTCATGAAGATCTTTTTTGTATTGTTCTTCTGTGTATTCTTGCCACCTCTTCTTAATATCTTCTGCTTCTGTTAGGTCCCTACCATTTCTGTCCTTATTGAGCCCATCTTTGCATGAAATGTTCACTTTTTATTGTTACCTAATTTCACATCCTCAAGAATTTCTCCTGAATTCTTGCCTTATACCATTCCAATTGAATCACCTTGGTGTTTAAGCGCTGTGCTAAGAATTTGGCCAATCAGGGCTTCTAAAAATAAGTTAGCACTAATTCTGACAACATTACTAACAAATGTTGATGCTTCAATCTAGTTAATTCTTTTGTTTTATGAGCAAACGAGCCTTGGAAGGGACACAGAGATGGTTTACACTACCTGCTTGCAGGAGTTGATGCATTTCCGATCCTCTAAAGAGCGCTTTGCAATAAAATCAGGCAGAGTATGTTAAAAGTAGCTAGCTTGTTTATTTCTTTCGAGTTAAACTCATTTTCTTTCTCATCTTTAGTGTAATGGTCCATCACCAAACTGGAGTTAAGTAGCATGCAGTGTGTTCACTGGCATTATCCTTCCATCTGCTTTTTGTCTGCTTTGGGCAAGTTTTCTCAAACAATTCAGCTTTGTCAGTTTCCTCCTCATTTAAATACACTTAAAAAGCTGTGAATGACTGTCCTGAAAACTTTTCCAAACTTCCAAATTCACCTGCCATTTAAAAATTCTTTTTTCCCCTCATTTTACCTTATGTAATCTTCTTTCCACAAGGCCCTCTGAAAGTGTTAGCTGCTCAGTTGTGTCTGACTCTTTGTGACCCCAAGGGTTGTAGCCCAGGCTCCTCTGTCCATGGGATTCTACAGGCAAGAATACTGGAGTGGATTGCCACTTCCTTCTCCAGGGGATCTTCCTGACCCAGGGATTCAACCTGGGTCTCCTGCATTGCAGGTGGATTCCTTACTGTCTGAGCCACCAGGAGGCTTACAAGGGTCTATGCAATTATTTAAAAAAGAACTCCAGTAGTGCATGGCCCTCTACTTCTTTTATATCTGCCTCATCTTTGGTCTTGTACATGACTAAAAGAAAAATCATTTACTTTCAACCATTTGTTTTTTGCCTAAGTTGTGAATTTTTTTGGTGTTATTTTCCACTATTTGTTTATGTGGGAAATTTTTTTCTAACATTCTATTTTCTTGTAGCATATGAAAATAGAGTAAAAAAAGTATGAGTTTGGGGTAGCAAATATCCTGATTAACAGATAAATCTTGTCAGTTCTTTTCACCAGAATGGATGCAATCTTTAGATCTATAAACATTTTTCATGCTGAAAATATGTGAGGTGTGGGTCCAGGAAAAAATTGCGTTTCTGATGAAAGAAAGAACCTCTGCATAAGCCATAGGATGGGCTTCCCTGGTGGCTCAGATGGTAAAGAATATGCCTGCAATGTGGGAGATCCAGGTTTGATCCCTGGGTTGGGAAGATCCCCTGGAGAAGGGAATGTCTACCCACTCCAGTATTCTTGCCTGAAGAATTCCATGGACAGAAGAACCTGGTAGTCAGTCTACGTTTATGGATCGCAAAGAGTGGGACAGGACTGAGGACACGTTCACTTTCAAACTATGGGATACATTAACAAAAAAGACACTGAAGATAACTATATATTCAGAACTGTGCTAGGCATTGTGGAGACATGGTTTATACCAAGTTAGAATTGTGACTTAGCAGCAGCAGCAGCAGCAGAATTGGAGTTAGAGGAAGAAGACTTTGATGTGGACATTTGAATGACAATATAAGACAATAAGACACAAGGAACTACTGGGAAGGATTGGCGAGAGTGGACTGTGAGTCATTGGGTGAGAATGGTCAGGGATGTCTCCATGAAACCATCCATCATTAGTCCTCTTTTTCCTGGGTGATACCCTGGTCCAGTAAAATCTCATGCCAGTTGACAATGGACACTACAGCAGTTTTGTGTGATGGGAAGATACACGTAGGCAAAGGGCAAGGAAGAAGATCTCTTGGGTGGGACAGCAGTGGGAATGTCTATTGTGAAGAAGGAGAAGATGTGGCAGATTCTGATGAGTACTGTTGGGACCTAATTTTAAAAAAAGCGCTTGGGGCTACGTCATGGAGGGCCTTGATTGGAAATCTAAGGAATTTGGAATTTATCTTTCGAATAATAATAAATTATTGGATAAATCATTAGTCTTTTTGTACTTCAGTTTACTGTAAAGATTAGAGGATAATAATAATTCCTATTGCATAGGTTTGTTGTGAGATGAATTAGTACATGTAAAGTCTTTAAAACAGTGCTTGTCACATAATAAACCTTCAATCAACGTGAGTGACAATTATTTTAACTTATCATTAGTGGCATTATTATTATTGATCAGGAAGGAACATTATTAATATGCTTAATGGCAACCAATCCCCTCAGCATTGTACTAAAAATGTTTTTTTGGACAATCATTCCTGAACTCCATCTTTAAATCAGTAAATATAGTCTTATCTTTTTAAGATAAAGTTACACTAAATAAAATGGAAGATCTCTCTTCACCATGCATCATCAGTCCTCTTTTTCCTGGGTGACACTCTGGTCTAGTACAATCTCATGCCCTTCCCCATAGGACTAATGACACCAAGATAGAATAAGTTTGCAGGACCACATTCAGTTTATTTGAACCTTTGGTTTAATCCTGAAGAAAAAAGAGAAGCAGATGAGGTGTATTAAGATACTCCTGTCCCAATCTGCTCTGTTATTCTATTCTATATCTCTATTTATATATCTAAAGAGGAAAAAAGTCTTTTCCTCACTCCATCTCTCCACCATGCCCTCTATTTCAATGCCCAAAACCCTTGTATTAAAGCATGAAGAATGAGATGGGTACAGAGGAACAGCCCTGGCCCTTGCACCAGGCATCCTCTTCATCTCTTGGTTCCTCTCATATTTACACTCATGCCAGGCTCTGGGTACATACCCACTCTCCTTTCTCTTTTTCATCTACTCCCTTAGTGAGTGCCAGGAGAGAATGAAGAGGGGAAAATGAGAGCACCCGAGAAAGAAGATTATAACTGGCAATAGGGGACAGAAAAGCAAGAACCGTGACGATAAGAGGAAACATTTGATATCAGATCTGGCTTCTGGGCTGCACATCGTTCTTTTGAGTTTCCTGTGTGTTCCTGAAGCAAACATGAGGGAAAAATAACATCTTAAATTGATGCTGTAATTAAAAGTAATATATTTATTCCAAGACGTAAAATTAGTCTGTAACAATAGAGAATAACTTAACCAATCAGTGATAGGCAAAATGATTTTTCATAAGAGTGCCAGTATTGGAAATAAAATATATTGTTCAGTGGAGTCAATTCTGGTGTCTTTCTCCTGGTGAGACTGGTCACTCCTGATTGTGAACAACTGCCTTTGATCCTTTTAGGTAGATTGTATAGAGGTCTAAATATGCCCTAAAAGTATTTCTTTTTTTGAATCATAAAATATATATTTTTTTCTGTAAGCTCTTTCTTCTTTCTATTTTAGAGAAAGTGTATTATTAATTAAAAAACATTTTTTTCATTGTAACTTTACAGTGATGCTGCTTATGAAAAAGAACATGTTATGTGGTAAGAAGAAACAATAACTGAATCACAAAAATTACAACTATAAGAAATGTTGTGAATTTGTTGAAAACAATAGTCGAAATATTATTGGATACTCACCTTGAGGTTCATTGTACAAAATATTGACTTGATTAAAAAGGAATTAGCTTTATTGAGTTGGAATTACTTTAGGGAAAAGAAAGGAAAATGAGAGGAGAGATTGGGGTGATGCCCAGTGTTTCTGGGTGGAAGACTTATTTCCGGGTGAGGGGTGCTCTACTGTCTGCTTATCTAGAAAACTACAGTCAAGTCCCGCCTCACAATGACATCTTATGTAGCTTAATGGCACTTTCTGACACCAAACTGATTCAGTGGCAGTGACCTCAAACACACATCAGTGTTCACACACTCACTGAAATCAGAAGGCTTTGGCTTTACATGGAACTTAATCTACTCTCTTAAAGAATAAAACCATTTAAAATAAAAATGTTGCTCTATGAGAGATAGCATGAGATAGTAGAATTTGGGGATTTGGAGGGTGAAGGTCACATAACCATAGCAGCTGTGTGGTCCCAGGTAGGTTATTTAACCTTTCTGAGATCCTTTTATTCATCAGAAAAACAATTCCTATTTCAGAAAGTCACAATGAGGATTAATGAAACAATAGAACTACCGTGACAGTCATGGCCTCTAGTAGACAGTAAGTCATAATCAGTAGTATGCTGCAGCTGGCCTGCTTATCAGTTAACAAGGACTGATTGATAAATTGTCAGAAATTTTGAGAGCCAGTTGTTCAACATAGTCATTGTTGAAAACTACATATACTTATATAAATAAATTATATTAAAAACAAATGTAACACACATATACTCATAATATCACTTTCTAATCAGTTCATTACATTTTATTATTATTTATATTCTGAGCCTATTTGACTCTATTGCATCTGTAGGATCAAAACACTATATGACGGTGTTTCACTGCACATTTCTTCCCAACCCTGAATTCAGCAACTACATGGTGATAACTTGAAACCATAGTGGGAATATTTGTACCTCAGATATTGGGAAATGATATAAATCAGAGCTTTTTTTCTCCCCTGAAGAGAGTTGGTTGTTAAATATTTGCATCATTGGTAGGTAACAAAAAACATTGGTTTCTTTCCCTTTAATGTATGTAAATATGTAAATCATGTGTGGCACATCAGATGTGTTGGTGAAACATGAGTCTTATTGTTCCTGTTAGTTTCTTTTTTTTGGCCATGCCATGAGGCATGTGGGATCTTAGTTCCCCAAAAGTGAAAGTGGAGTTGCGTTCAACTCTTTGTGACCTCATGGACTGTAGCCTGCTAGACTCCTCCGTCCATGGGATTCTCCCGGCAATCAAACCCCCACAACAGCGGAAGCATGGAGTCTTAACCACTGGACCACCAGGCAAGTCCCTCCATTGCTTTTAATTGGGTGTCAGCTGACTCTTAGAAGTTGCCTTAGATACAATCTCATTCAATTCCCTTGGTAGACCAGAGGCAAAGTGGCCCAGCCAAGGTCATGACTAACTAAGGACAACCCCAAAGACTTGTCTTGTGTCTAATCTTGATGATTTCCAAGTTTTCTCTCCTTCCTTCAAAGCTAGAGTAACACCCCACCTGCAGGCTCTGTGACTAACTGGGACATTGAACAGGAGGAGCTTAGGAGCACCAGGTTGACACCTGGAGTTTAGCCTAAACCCCACTTACTCCTTGTCCAGTTCTGTCCTGTGCTCCAGTTTCGGTAACTCAGCTTGGGCCTTATTTTGGGGTCTCAGTTTTCTTCTTGGATTCCTGGCAGCTCTGCCAAGGGTATCTTACTTCCTCCCTCTGTTGGAGGGACCTTGAGCTTCTGAATTCTATAGTTAGGGCCCTGCCTTGTCCATGCCAGGCAACCTTCCTCTGTAAGGATAGAAAACCTGCCTGGAGCAGATCCTTGCTACTTGCTTTTACCCAACATGAGTGGATCTGATTGCCTTTGCACCTGGATCCACTGCTGCCAGACCTTTCCTGATATCACTGGTGTTAACTCTCATCCTCCGACAAGATCAAGGACATGTGACCCGTGGTCACAATATTGCATACTCAAGTTACTAGTGCTCACATTTGGCCTGTGGGCCTGGGCTTCTTCCTCTCAGACCCTGTCTCTGTGAGAAAGTTTGCTTCTGGGTCATGTACCCTCCTAGTCTCTGTTTTTCTGTAGTTGGCTGAACCAGGAGAGATCTGGTCACAAAATATGATAAAAGTATAGCTGCAAAGGGAAATTAACTCTACCAGACCTTAAACATACTATAAAGCCTCTATACCTAAAACAGTAAGGTACTGGCTCCTTGGAGAAGTGGGTCATTCCAGAACTGAGGCAAAGAAGATGCAAGATGAACCCATAACATCTTGTGATCTTATTTAGTGGGAAACACCAGTGTCTTTTTCACTAAGATGAAGTACAGGGACATTCCCAAACCACCAAGACCACTTGGCCCTCTTGCCATATAAAGTATTCCAGATCAAAAATCCACAAACCAAGGCCCAGAGATTAAATCTGTCTGCCACCTGTTACTAATTGGAACACCTAAAGTTCAATTGGAACACAGTCACTCCCACTTGTTTCCTTATTGTTTATGGCTGCTTTCCAGCAAAGTTGAGTACACACAGCCCCTTGTATCCATGGATGCAGATGCATGGATACAGGTTGGAGTATAACTGGTCCATGCCATTTTATATAAGGGACTTGAGCATCATTGGATTCTGGTCTCTGTGGGGATCCTGAAACCAATTCCCTGAAGATACCGAAGGACGACTGTAGTGGCAACAGAGACCATAGGGACCACATTGCCTAAAATATTTGCTACCATTTACTATCAACCCATTATAGAAAAAAATGTGCAGACACCTGTTCTAGAACATGGAATGGGAAGCAGAACTTTCTCACTTTTTTTTTTTTTTATGAAACAAGTTTGACATTGATACAAAAACCATTTAAAGATAGTACAAGGGAAGAATATTGAAGAACAGACTCACTCATGAACACTGATGCAAAATACTAAGTATAATACAGCAAACAAAGTATTTCTCTATAAGTTCATTGACATTTTGTTTTGAGCAGAACTTTAGTAATTTGGTCAAGTGCCACACATATCTATGTTATCGCTGCTGGTGGTGGTTTGGGGTTTTTGAGGTCACTGTGCTCAGTGTTGGGAATATGAACACAAACAAAGTCTAACTGATGCCTTCAATATGTTTATTGTCCATGGGGGAAATAAACACTGTAAATATTTTACTCAAAAGTGATGTTTATTTTCAGGGTATAAAGAGGGGTACAGAAGTAATTAGCAGGCCAAGGGGTTCAAGGAAATTAGCTGCATTATTGCACATTGCACAGTGCACCACACGCCTATTGACCACATGAAGCCTGGTGCACATCTGCAATGAGCTGGAACCTTGGACTGTGCACTGCTCTGTTCCTCATGTCCAGTACTGAGTCTGGACTCTTGCTCACTCTCAATTCAGTTCAATCGCTCAGTCATGTCCAACTCTTTGCGACCCCATGGACTGCAGCACACCAGGATTCCCTGTCCATCACCAACTCCCGGAGCTTGCTCAAATTCACATCCATCGAGTTGGTGATGCCTTCAAACCATCTCATCCTCTGTCGTCCCCTTCTCCTCCCGCCTTCAATCTTTCCCCACATCAGGGTCTTTTCCAATGAATCATTTCTTTGCATCAGGTGGCCAAAGTATTGTAGCTTCAGCTTCAGCATCAGTCCTTCCAATGAATATTCAGGATTGATTTCCTTCAGGATTGACTGGTTTGATCTCCTTGCAGTTCAAGGGACTCTCAAGAGTCTTCTCCAACATCACAGTTCAAAAGCATCAATTATTCGGTGCTCAGCTTTCTTTATGGTCCAACTCTCACATCCATACATGACTACTGGAAAAACCGTAGCTTTGACTAGATAGACCTTTGTTGGTAAAGTAATGTCTCTGCTTTTTAATATGCTGTCTAGGTTTGTCATAGCTTTTCTTCCAAGGAGGTGAAGTGAAGTGACATTGCTCAATCATGTCCTACTCTTTGCGACCCCATGGACTGTAGCCTACCAGGATCCTCAGTCCATGGGATTTTCCAGGCAAGAATACTTCAGTGGGTTGCCATTTCCTTCTCTAGGGGATCTTCCTGACCCAGGGATTGAACCCGGGTCTCCTGCATTGTAGGCAGTTGCTTTACCATTTGAGCTACCAGGGAAGCCCTCCAAGGAGCAAGCATCTTTTAATTTCATGCCTGCAGTCACCACATGCAGTGATTTTAGAGCCCAAGAAAATAAAGTCTCTTGCTGTTTCCATTATTTCCCCATCTATTTGCCATGAAGTGATGGAACCAGATGCCATGATTTTAGTTTTTCGACTGTTGAGTATTAAGCCAGCTTTTTCACTCTCCTCTTTGACTTTCATCAAGAGTCTCTTTAATTCCTTTTCACTTTCTGCCAATATGTCATTGGCATATCTGAGGTTGCAATCTTGATTCCAGCTGGTGCTTCATCAAAGCCTGGCATTTTGCATGATGTACTCTGCATATGGGAGAAGGCAATGGCACCCCACTCCAGTACTCTTGCCTAGAAAATCCCATGGTCGGAGGAGCCTGGTGGGCTACAGTCCGTGTGGTCGAGAAGAGTCAGACACAACTGAGTGACTTCACTTTCACTTTTCACTTTCATGCATTGGAGAAGGAAATGGCAACCCACTCCAGTGTTCTTGCCTGGAGAATCCCAGGGACGGCGGAGCCTGGTGGGCTGCCATCTATGGGGTCGCACAGAGTCAGACACGACTGAAGTGACTTAGCAGCAGCTGCAGCAACTCTGCATATAAGTTAAATAATCAAGGTGATAATAAACAGCTTTGACGTTCTCCTTTCCCAGTTTGGATCCAGTTTGTTGTTCCATGTCTGGTCCTAACCTTTGCTTCTTGACCTGCATACAGATTTCTCAGGAGGCAGGTAAGGTGGCCTGGTATTCCCATCTCTTTAAGAATTTTCCAGTTTGTTGTGATCCATATAGTCAAAGTCTTTAGCATAGTCCCAATGAAGCAGAAGTAACTGTTTTTTCTGGAATTCTCTTGCTTTTTCTATGATCCAACAGATGTTGGCAATTTGATCTCTGGTTCCTCTGCTTTTTCTAAATGCAGCTTGAACATCTAGAAGTTCTCAGTTCACATACTGTTGAAACCTAGCTTGGAGAATTTTGAGCATTACTTTGCTGGCCTGTGAGATGAATGCAGCTGTGTGGTAGTTTGAGCATTCTTTGGCATTGCCTTTCTTTGGGATTGGAATGAAAACTGACCTTTTGCAGTCCCGTGGCCACTGCTGAGTTTTGCACATTTCGCTCACTTCCTTCTGCACTGCTGTGCTTTTTGGGTCCAGTACAGAGCCTGGCACTCAACCACTACGGGTAGGCACTTTGCATGATGCACCATCAAGCTCCCTGTCCTCTGTACTCAACCTGCCCTCGGCTCCTCCGGGGTAGGTATCCTGTATTGTGTGCTGGTTCATTTCTTGTGCCAAGCAGTGAGCTTAAGATAACTGCTTTCCTTGTGCATTGTTCATCGTGCCCACTTGTGAGGCTGACACACAGCTCCCAGAGGGCGGGCATCCAGCATCGTGCACCCTCACGTTTCTGTGCCTGCCACCGGGCCTGAAATTGAGCCATGAAGGGTCAGTAAAGGCTACCCAGGTATATGCAGAACCACAGAGGATTCTGGGTAAAGGAAGTAGCATGAAAAAGGCAGGAATATAAGTGTTGAGATGTGGATTTACACCTTTTATTCCTGCTGCCTATTTTTTTCCTTCTGGTTTTTGACCATCCCTGGCGAACAGGTCATGGAGTCACCTTTCTGGCAACCTGCCAAGACCTATGCTTTCTGCTGGGCACCACGTGTTTGGGGCCTCCATCCCACTGATGGTAGAATGTGCGTCCTGCTAATTTGCAGTGAGATGAGTAACACCCAAGCAATTTTCTTGGAGATGACCTGTTAGGCTCAAGAACAGGCAGAATGAGCAGCAACTTACTTGAATTCACACTTTCCTCTTATTCTACCTGGAGAGATTTTTGTTGTTGTTGTTATTTCATGGTTTTCTGATGAACGATGTCTCAGGTGGGAAAATCTTCAGCAACTCTGAGAGTTTCAGAAACTTTCAAAGAGGAGGGAGGACATGCTTTGAAATCTGAGTTAAAACTCTTCTCTCTTCTGAATGCCCTTCACAGCCTCGGGTCTGGTCTTTTCGATTTGGCTTTTGAAGTTCTGTTATCTTTCAAGCTTAATTCCTCTTGGAGTGTGACCAACTTACTAGAGAAGCTACGTTTTTTCAAAAGGAATATTGAAACCAGAGCATTTCCATGGGAATATGGATTAGTGTTCCTGTACTTTTTCTCCCTGCTAGCATCTGCCCTTCTTGAAAGTGCATTTTCTTACAGACCTGTGGATTCTGGTATTGTTTCTCAACCAAACTGACAAGGATAAGCAAAGCGAACACACTAAAGGGACGCCCCATCCATCCTGCTGATCATGTTGTGCATGAGTTCAGGTCCAAATGTATGAGATTGTTGCCTCTCATAGTTCAAGGGACCTACCACCATTTTCCGAGATTTTGGTGGTATTGACAAAATATGTCAAAAAATAAGATACGACAGAGTTTTTCAGGAACAGCGGTCTAATCTCATTAGAAGGTAATGTCACCAGGCTAACTGTGACCTCTTCACCAGTGTGAGGCTTGGAGCCAATGGCCCTCCTTGCACCCATCATGACAGGCCCTCGACTAGATGAATGTATTTACGATTGTCCATATGTGGTGGGCTCTGAGTGGTGTTGTGTGTCAAAAGGTATTTTCATAATGAATGTTCAAGATTCTTGATATTTAAATAAATAGTTACTTTTTTTTTTTCATTTGAAAAAAAATTTTTAAATCATTTTCTGGGACCTTCAATGGATCAGGAGGGGTTGATAACAATATTTGCTCTAAAGTTGCTTACAATGAGAAGAAATGTTAAACAAGGACACTGTTTTCTTAATGATACTGCATTTACTAAGACAATAATGTCAACATCTACATTTTAGAATAAAGAATTAATGGCTCCCCACCTGGGCTGCTTATCTGCAATATGGGGGGTAGGAATTGACATAAACATTTCTTCTGAGTCTCTGCCAGAATTACCTGTGTATACTGAAATAAGCAGCCTGGAAGGTGGATGTTAACCATATTCCCACCGTGCCCTGACAGGTGTAACTCTACTGACAGGTGAGTATTCAGGTCAAGCCTTTTCCTGTATTTACAGCTGCTGCCTCTCCCCTTGCTGAGCCATCCAAATTCATTCATGCGTCAAAGTACGTCCCTGAAAGACATGCCTGTGTCTGTATGACATAACCAATCAACGGAGACACAGTCATCAGCTAGACCCACAGCATGACAATGTCAATTTGCAGGCACGTCCAGTATCAGAGTAGAAGTAAGTGGATCATTCCATGCTCTGGTTATTTCATTTGGACATACAGAGCCGTCATCAAGTAATTAGCATTAATCATTCTCTAATTAATATCTAATAATGATTTCCTAAACGTCTCAAAGCAAATAAAAGTGGGTTTTCTCCTACTCTGTGGCCACAGAGTTACTTTATGTACCTAGATTCCTGTTTTCTTCCCAGGGTCTTTGTGGCCCCTGAACAGTTTACTTCTCTTTGAGTCCACTGTATTGTGTGCACATTCTCGGGCTAAGATGTGTTAACATGCAAAAGAAGTAAGAGTCACTGTGGGAGAAGCCGAGGGTGGGATGTTCTGAGAGAATAGCACTGAAACAAGTACACTATCAAGGGTGAAACAGATCACCAGCCCAGGTTGGATGCATGAGACAAGTGCTCAGGGCTGGTGCACCGGGAAGACCCAGAGGGATGGGATGGGGAGGGAGGCGGGAGGGGGGATCGGGATGGGGAACACATGTACACCCATGGCTGATTCATGTCAATGTATGACAAAAACCACTACAATATTGTAAAGGAATTAGCCTCCAACTAATAAAAATAAATGAAAAAAAAAAGAAGAGTCAAATGCAATTTAAAATGACAAAAATGAGCTCTACCTCTATATCACTAGTGAATTAAGCTGTTCACCTTTACTCCCATGGTTTACTGTGATGAAAGTGGCAACTAGTTTATTGTTCCCATCATTATTTTTGAAATTCAAAATTTTAATTCATGCTAAATTGTGTAAAATGTAACGGTTTAATAGAGAAAATGTAAGGATCCTTGTTATTGAGAGACCAGGACTCATATAAACAGAAGTTGACATCTGCTGCCTCACTGTCAGATATTATGAAGTATAAGAGAGAGAAGTGATTTCAACTGTCATGCTGGTTCCTGGCATGAAAAGGCCTTTGTAGTGGATCAAGCAAACTCTTGGTTCTTAGCATTTGTATCTTAGAGTGCATGAGAAGTATAATGGGCATTCAGGAGTTCAGTAAAAGTCTGTACTGTGCACTACATTCACTGCTGGGGAACATGTCTGGATGTATGGTGGGCTGGCCACCAGAGATCTTTTTGAATAAAGGACCTCAGAATTTTCTGGCAGAGATTCCATTCTAAGGGAAGTAAGAGACAGGCAGACAAGCTTAACCCAGTGGTAAAGTCTCCAGCGTCATAATGAAAGAATCATTTGTTCATTCAATCCACAAAGTGTTATTGAACACCTATCACAAGATGCTGAGTTTATCATAGTATCTGTTACCCAGATCTGGCTTCCACCCTAGTCTGGCCTTATGGAGAGAGTAGATTCTGAACACAGAGTGGAAAGGGATGTTTTTTTGATATCTCCATAGGATGACTTTGGAACTTTTTAAAAGGGAGTGTAATGTAAGGAGAGACTGGATTCCTCCTGACCCCCTGCCTCTCCCCCCCCCACACCCATACACACATCACCACAGGTCTCTGGGGATGTGGAGGTGATAACAGTACCAGCTGGCGAGCCGCCGTGCCCAGCAGGATCAGCAGTGGGGCTGACAGTCAGCCACGTCTGACAGTGCCCTGGGGTGCTGGCTGGCTGTGTGTGAGCGGGGCCAAGGAGTTCTCAAGGACCCCGGAAAGCTCTGAGAACAAGTTGCAGGGGCTGGGGCCCATGGCGGCTATGAACCAGCCAAAGAGATGGAAAAAGAAGCAATTCCACATCAAGATTTGTTAAGTTTTTTCTCCAAATATTTCAAAGATATTGTCTGGAGGAGAAATTAGATTAAGTAACTTTTTTGAGGACAATCACATAGTAACCAGTTTGACGGATTTCAACAAACTCCATCCACATTAAGGGTCTGTGTGACTGGTCAGTCAGCTGGTCAGTCTGTGGGTCAGGTAACGCTCAGTGGATTGGCTGGCTGGTCCTTTTACAATCTTTCCCATGAGGTGGGTACAAGTGCAAAATGAAGCCTTGGGGTGTTCTATCATGATGGTTCTGGCCCTTCACCTCAAAAAACTTTTATTTTCAGTGATGTTTCCCAGAGAGACTTAACAATTCCATGCTCTCAGAGCTTGGGTGTGTGTACTTACTAATTTCAAATGATTTAACAATTAGTACCTCAAACACAATCGATGCAGATAATAATACCAAGTTACACACATTGTTGTTAAATTTATCTTTAAGTTTAAAAATAATGAAAAATAACTCAGAATCTAGTGATAGGTGTTCAGTTAACGTTTGTGGATTGAATGAATCACTCTTTCATTATTAATATAATGTTATTATATAATTATTTTCATCACTAATATTTACTGTGCTCTCAGAAAAACCTGACACAATACCAAGATGGAAGACTTGTGATAACCAATCTGAAAAGTAATGTGATAATCACATGAGGATGAGACACTGTTATACAATTATCAAGAACCACATACGTGCACGCACATAAACACACAGGTGTCCACATGCACAAGTACAAAATGGTGTCATGTATAATATTTCCCACGTGAGCACCATCAATATCCTTGAATTAGCAAGATAAATAGACATATATTTTTTTGACATTGAAACTTATACTGTATGTAGTGACACTTTAACTAGGCAAACTGTGTTCTTTTATGAAAATGTTTGTTTTCAGATTGGTTAATGTGCTTTTGAAATATTAATGTACTGAATTTTCCTTTCTTTATGTGTCTTCACTTTGACTGGACTGTGACTCCTTTGAAATGTAATTTTTTTAAGGCAGCAAATTTGACAGGTAATCACTAACAAAAGAATGGTTTTAATTAGCCCCATAATGAACCGTTATCACTAGCCTCTTTCAATAGGCTTACAAATACAAATATATCCATACATATTACATGTGTAATAAGTGTATGTACATTTTAATTTTAAAGCTAATTCATATTTTTATACAGATTCAATACATGTTACTATTCAAAGTTGATTAAGTACAAGGGGGTTGAAATGCAGCCAAAAAGACAAGATTAGAAAGAGATTAGAAACAAATTTTAATTATAAAATTGCTACCACAAATCTTTTTAGGAAGTAGGCAGACATAATTAATAAATAGAACCATTTAGAGACTTTTCTTGACAAGTGGCCCTGGGCTGGAACTCTGGAAGGCTGTATTCTAGTCACACCTCTAACTGGCTTTCCTAGTGACCTTTAGTAATTGATAGATCTTTCAAAAGCTAGGAACATATTAGGTGATCAATAAATGCCTCTGAATTTCATTAAGGTCAGAAGAAAGAATCTCAGGTCTTTGTTGTACCCACAGGAGAATTTTCAAGGTTGTTTGGATGAGTTCTTGGGACCAATCTAAAATGAGGCTCCTTGGGACTTCTTGGTGGTCCAGTAGTTAAGAATCTGCCTTCCAATGCTGAGGACTCAGCTTTAATCCCTGGTCAGGGAACTAAGATTCCACAAGCCGAGGGGGCAACTAAGCCTGTGAGCCTCAATCACTGACCCTGCACGCCACAGGAATGTGCAGCAACTAAGAAAGTAAAGAAAAGAAAAAAGGCTCCTGGCTCTGAACTTTGAAAACTTCAGATATTCTGGATCCAGGCTAGATTTTGTGGACTTGTAAGAAGACAAAATGTTTTCTCTTTTCAGTGTGAACATCGCAATGTTAAAGATATTTTTAAATGTCGCATAATCTAGACCTTGCTGTAAACTTATCTGCAATTTACCATTAAATTGTTTCTTACCTGAAGGGTTTCAGTGGAGGTGTCTCAGAAGAAATGAGACTTGCTAGGTGTTTCTAGGACCATGGAATTGTCTCCTTGAGGGTCCCCCTGCCTGCATTCACTTTTGGGAATTTTTGGGGATCCTATGCTTCAGGACTTCTGCTTGCTCTGCTTTGATGAAATGCCCTTGGTGACTGTCGGCTATTGCCCCTGTGATGCTGGAGGAGGATGAGCTGGTCAAATACTCCAGCATTTGGTGAGCATTCTGGTTTCCCTGATTTCCTGCATTCATTTTCTAAGGCTATTATAACAACTTACCACAAACCTAGTGACTTAAAATGACGAAAACATATTCTCTCATATTTCTATCATATCAAAGTCCAGCGTAAGTTTCCCTGGGCTAAAATTAAGATGTTGCCATGGCTGTGTCTTCTGGAGACTCCACAGGAAACTGCTTCCTTGCCTTTTCCAGCTTCTTCAAGCTGCCTATATCCCTTGGCTTGTGGCTGCCTCCCTTCACCTTCAAAGCCAGCAGTGCAGGTCTCTCTGAAGGTCCCCAAAATCTAAACCCATTTTTCCATTATCAGCATTTCTCCAACTGTCCTCTTCTCTCTCTCTTCTACCTTTGAGGCCTCCTTGGTTACACTGGGCCCATCCAGATAATCCAGGAAACTCTCCCCATCTCGAAGTCCTTTACTTCATTACATCTACAAAGTCCCTTTTGCCATATAAGGTAACATTTTCACAGATTCCTGAGATGAGGATGTACTAATATATATCTTTGGAAGGAGGGCATTATTCTGACTGCCATCCTTATTATTATCATTATGTTTCTTTAGGAATGGAGGAAGATAGATTTGTCTAGTGAATTGTTACTATAATTATAGTAATTTTCATCATGGCAAGATCATGGTTGAGAGGTGTGGTCTGTATCTGCAGAAATGGCCACAATCATCTCTTTCCTACAGCCACACTTTTGTGGCATCCCCTCCCACGCTGACTCATGGTTTGACCACGTGACATGGTTTGGCCAATGAGAAATAACAAACAGGATGTAAACAGATGCTTGAAAGATGCTTGCACACTGGGATTTACCCTCTCTTGCTATTCTTTAAATAGCTCTTTGACTACCATGAAGATGTCCAAGTGAATCTATTGAGTGATGAGATACATGTGACCCAGGCATCTTTGTCATCAAGCCAATAGCTAGCAGTGGCAAGTAGCACCAATCAATCAATAGCACAAGCCACCAACATTTAAGAGAGGTCACCTTAGACCATCCAGTCACCAGGTGAGCTGCTGGAAACCTCAGGTGCATGAGGAAGGCCAGCAGTGTGGAGGTAAGCTGGAGTAGACCAGGACTGCCCAGATATGCAATAGAATTGTGAGCTAATTAGGATGTTTTGGAGGTGGTCTGTTAGGTAACAGAAGTTAATTAATGCATGAGTGACAGGTAAAAAGCAAGCCAAAACCAAGAACAAGGTTGAATTGAAAGCAAATTCAGTTGCTAGAGAACTGTGGTGAAGACTCCCTTAAAGACAAATCATAGACATAGAACTTTTGGGAGAGATCCTACCCATAGAAACAGCTGAACACATTGAGTCTAACCCCCTCCTTCCTCTCCACCTTCATGCCCTCAGCTCTGTTTCATTCACTGGCAAACACCCTGCTCCAATAATCATTTTCATCTGATGGTACGATGTTATCCTCAAAGAGCTTAACCATCCCCTAATCTGATGCTCCTGTTTTATTTAATAGAAAGCTCAAGCCCAAAGGGATGAATTGACTTGCCTGTTTCACTTACATTTAGCTTATATTCTTTGTTTTCAATGAAACAAAGATATTTCTTAAACACTTCTGAAAGCGCAACAGTATCTTACTTGCGGGAGAATGTTGTGCTCCGTTTTCTTCTCCTTCCTGCATCTTCTGATGGATGGGTGAACCTACAGCCAGAAGCTCGGTGACAAAGAGTATGACTCTTCCACGGTCAGCATATCCAGGGAGACCTGTCTTTGAAAGAACACCTTTGCCTCCATCCTGGAAAAAATGAGCCAGAGGTGAAGGATGCCATCAGCATGGCCTTACCAAAGAAACAGACAGTTTTGCTAGTTGGTCTTAATGATTGTTCCCTGGTGCCATTAAAGAAAAGGTAATGCAAAGCAAAGCAAAGTTGTGTGCATTTAGAAGGGCTGAAGGTGAGCCAGCTCTTTGAAATGATGTTACTAATCTTCTGGGAGTGACTCACCTTCTTGGTGGACTGTTTTTAAAGGGGGATGGCGTGTATGTTTAGGAACAGTGAACTCTTTCACCAACAGCTCCCCGAAACCTGGTAGACTGATACGGTTTGCAAATTCAGAAGTGATGGAACTAGCCTGATAAGTACCACGCATGCGGCTGCCTCCTTGATATGATTGAAAGACTATTGCCTTTCAACTCAGCTGCCTTTAAATAACAGACAGTTATTCTTGGAATACCAATCAAGTGCTTTCTATGGCAAATGCATATTGCTCTCAGTTCAGTTCTGCCTTTTCTCTGCCCCAATCCACTCCTAATCACCATGAAATAGCACTCTTATTCCTTAAAGCCACGATAAAATGTAATTGGAAAGAAATCTTTAAAAGAATAAAACATAAGGAAATTGTTTTTGTAAGATGTGTCATAAGGCGTCATTTATTAGGACTTTAACAAATGATCTTTTTTTTTTTTTTGGTGTAAATTTCATCCTTGCACTAGCTGTAAAAGAAAGGCTTGTTATAAAAATTGATAAACAGATGATAGGAGGCCTGAGTAACCTACAATACTTAAGAGAACAGACTTTTGAAATACTTGGAAGTAACACCAAGTTAGGAAAAAAAATATGCCAATTAAGAGGCTTTTATTTGTAAATCAAGTGCCATTAGATATTTATTTATCAATGCATTGTTAGTATAGTTTGGCACTTTGGGGAAGTACCATGAATTTGCTTTAAAATATCCTATAATTTCACCTTGCTAGCCCAAATTGCTAAGATTTCTGCTGTATTTAGTTATTTTTAGGGAGAATGTTCTCAGCAAAGTTTTCTTTTTTGCTTAAGACTATAGTCGGTTCTCCTAAGTAGAACATGGCTGCTGAGTGTGCAAAAAGAGTACAAATGGTTTCAGCAGGAAGACAGTACTTATGATCATTTGAAATTCTCCATTCCTGGAAAATTCTCAAATTAGGCTTATGAAAGCAATCCAATTTAGTAGGCTGCTAATTGGACAGAGCACAATCTTACTGGCAGGGTTGAAACTTGGGCTGCACTTGTCCTTGGCTCTTACCTTCCCTTAGTAGCATCCCAGGAGTCCTCCACTGGTCCTGGAGCTTGTCCTCCAGGAGGGCCCTCATTCCAAGGGCAGGACCCCAAGCAGTGCTCTCATGAGGCTCCATCAGTTTTAGCATTCTGGCAAACTGGTCCATCACCATAAAAGGTACCAAATCTAAGATCAGAGGGGTTTATGATGGGTTTACATGATTTGTTTTATCATAGATTAGCTAAAGACTCCGATGTCTTAGATTTTTTTCTATACTACAGTGCAATGAGTAGAAAAAAATTAGTGCCTTCAGCAGCTGAGGGGTTTTGTAAGATGATTTTCAGGAATTTGATGTCTGTCTAAGGGTTTGCATGTCTCTTTTTCTCTCTGTTCTCTGGTCTCTCTCACTCCCTTGGGACTCTTGTTCCCGTTTGTACAATTATAATTGGAATTCCCTGGCTTCCAAAATGATGTAGTTTTAACTTTATAATCCAGCAGAGACTTCACCATTGTTTAAACAGTTTTTTTCCTCTTTGCAGTTTGAATTGTTTTACAAAACTGTATGGTGCCACCAAGCCTCCAGAAGAAATGCAAAGTTTTCATAATATAAAAGGAATAACTTATTAAAGAGAATCCTAGTAGATCTATTGTAATGAGCTGTAGATGTCCCGAGAGGTTGGTTGCCAGTTTGATGACAACAGGAAGCATTTTCTTAAACATGGAGGTTTGAAGCCTCCAGTGGAAATGTGCTCTTAAGTCATAGGATTTTTATTTCTACCTAGTTCAATCAGCAGTGGCTCTGGCTGTTTCTCTCTCTCTCTCTCTCTCTCTCTCTTTTTTTTTTTACTGAAATGAAACCTGCCTCTAAAAACATCCTTCTAGGCCAAGTCTCCTGTTTTAGATCTCTGCGATGAGGCTCCCAGGTTTAAAACAATTCTCAGTTATTTAACAACTGGAAATTGCAGCACTTTTTTTCCTGTGTGTGATGAAGAAATACTTGCTTCCTGAGCTAAAAACAACAAATTATAAAAGTCAGCTCAAGTCAAATAGAATCTTATAATCAACTCTGATATACACTGTCGGTAGCAGCACCAAAGCTGGGGACAAATTTGGACTATAAAAGATTGTCACTGAAAAATTTCTATTCCTTACTTTAAAAAATTTCTGTGAGTTCAGGAAAAGAATGCCATTTTCCTATTTTACTGATGGAACACCTAGGCTGAGTTTTTGAAATATCAGTGTTCCAGTGGGGCATACTTTGACATACTGGTATAATTTCAAAAGAACAGCATGTATACTATCTATGGTGAAACAGATCACCAGCCCAGGTGGGATGCATGAGACAAGTGCTCCGGCCTGGTGCACTGGGAAGACCCAGAGGAATCGGGTGGAGAAGGAGGTGGGAGCGGGGATCGGGATGGGGAATACGTGTAAATCCATGGCTGATTCATATCAATGTATGACAAAACCCACTGAAATGTTGTGAAGTAATTAGCCTCCAACTAATAAAAAAAAACAACAAAAAAAAACTGTATGAACTATATAGTGCTCTGGGAAGAGTTATAATAAAATTAATGATAATGTGTGATTATCTGGAGTGTGGTATTAACACAGTTTATTCTGATGGTTAGCTGGGAGTTGAGGCATAGGGAAATCTGATGCTATGTTCCTTATATTTGATTTCATTCACCCCTTAAAGGAGAGTGACTGACATTCAGACACAAGACTCTCTTTTCAGAGTCACTGAACAGTGAGTGGGAAGCTGGACTGTCAGTGTGTGCTGGTGTCATGCCTATTCCATGCTGAGAAAACAACATCACTGCTAATTGAAATGGTACAGATGATTACCAAGGCTGTAGCTTGAGAAAAGTATATATCAACACTGACGGGGAAAGGGCTATTTATTTAGAAAAGTTCACCATCAAATTACTGGACAGGATGAACAATTCATGGAGCAAATCAACACTTAGTACAATCAAAAAGGAATCCATTGTAATTTATTAGGCACTGTCAATGTGAACAAAACTCCTTCAAATATCTTCCACTGGATAAGCAACCATGATTGTGAAAAATCCATCTCTTTCTCTCTCTTTTTTTGGTTGATACCTCTTTCCAAGGTTTTCTGCATTATATTTAAGCATAAGACAGGGTATCTGATGTTAGCAAGGACCCAATTTAGCATTAACTTCTCTGGATGGAAATCGGAGCCATATGTTTATGTTAGTAATAGCAACACTATGTAATTTGATCATTTTTGAGCAGGCTGATGCAGTTTTATCTTAAAGAGGGAGCTCTGAGAGTTCGTATTTATTTTTGAAGCTTTGGCAGCTTTCAGTATAGAGGCTACACAAATTTTCTAATCTAATTTAATTTCTCTATTGGTCTGACTGGGTTCAAATAAAACTGTGATTCTTCTATGCTTTGATTATGTTAAAGTATTTCTTGTCTGTCTCCCAGCACCAGAAGCAATTTTTTTAATTGTTAAAAGTTGTAGCAGAGAAGCACTACTGCTCTTTGTGGTGGCTTTTATACTAGATTTCTGGATGGCTGAGATATTTTTTAAAATATAGTCAACCTCACTTCATAACTGCATTGTCATAAGGGTACAGAAACTCAATGGAGAAGGGCATCTTTCCAAGTGCTCTTGTGTGTACATAAACAGCTTTGACTTTGGGAGCCAGCAAGGGGCATGTAAGACAAATGAGTAAAAAAAAATTGCACATAGAGTAATTTTAATCCATTCCATTTTTTAAATACCACAATAAATTTAATTTCCACAATAAATTAAATAGCCATATTCAGTTTACAAAATAGAATTACTTAGTGTGAAAGCAGTATATACAACTATATACAATATGTACATGACATTTCTCTTTGTTGACATAGAACATGGAAGCCAAAGGACTCAACTTTCCGACGTGTGATTGACATGCTACAAGTGACACCATGGTCCATACGAGAAAACAATAGTGCAAAATCACCATGGGAACTTTGGAATGATGTCCATTTTATGAGCTAAGACATTCTTTTAAATAATAAGAAAATAGTATTTTCTGTTTTCATGGCATCAATTCAGCAACTGAATTAAAGAGTCAGCTTTCCCTTAGAAAAGTATGCATAACTGAATCCTCTACTTCCTGAAACTTCACAGCCATTGGTACATTTTCACATGTTCATCTTTTGGCTTAAATCTATGAAAATGGCAGGCGACAAATCCTGACTCAAAGGAAGACTAACTCTTTGAGAATAGTTGAAGTCACTTTTTCCCAGTATCACCACCTCTTCTTTTTGTAAATAGCATAAAAGATGCAACTATGTAGACTGCAAATTGGTGCTTTGTTTTGTTTTGATTTTGTAAATTTTCAGTAGAAAAAGAGCTGATCTTATATTTGGTCACACACTGCATATGTACAAGTATACATGGAAAAATGACGTGGACAGTTGTGTCTAGGAAAAGTGCATATTTTAATCTAGAAGAGACACTGTCTGTCTCCAGGCACAACACACAGTGTTGTATGATGTATTATTTTAGGGCCAGTTCAATGTCCTCCCAGTGATCTGGTAAAATTTTTGATTGAAAGGGTGAAAGAATTTGCGCAATTTGGTAATGACAGAGGGGTCCACCTCTGGATGAATGCGCCCCTTGCTGCCCGCCAGGCACTTGTTAAAGATAATGTTAAATCGCAAGCAGTAAAACCCTCTGGTAGCATTGAAATACAAATTGTATTGACTTATCCTTGGGGGAAGATTTAGGAACTTCTCCACAAGTTGAAGTTCTGGTAGGGGTTCCGTGATGAGGCGATCTCCATCAACAATGTGGAATTGCTCAATTGGAAAGTACTTCAACCACCTTTCCAGATGTTTGGTGTAGATGCTGGTTCTTACTGCCTTGTATTTCGTGTTCACTTCGCAGGTATTAGGGTCTATGGCCAGCTTCTCAAACTTGTAATAAGTTTTATTCTTCCTCTCTTTCCCCTCTAGCACCTGAGTGTAATCAGAAATAGCTCTTGTGGTTGGCTCCCTGACAATGATCAACAACTTGATGGATGAGTTCATCTTGTAAATCCTTTCCGGAACCTCCTCCGTGATAAAATATGCTGGACTCTTTTCAATTGTGATTTGCTGAGGGTAGGAAAAAGGCATCTTTTTCCTATACCACTCAATGCCCTTGGCATAATTCTCATCATTGTCAAAAAAGTGGATTTCTTGAGAGGCTTTGACCACTGCGGGATGGAGGTTCAGCATCTCAAGCAGGGCCCTGGTGCCTCCTTTCCTCACTCCAATGATAATGGCCTTGGGAAGTTGCTGGACCAGGTCCTGAAGGTGTACCTGCTCCTTGGAAGAGTTGCCCTTCCGGAACTCGTGCAGCAGGCCACGCTTAAACTGTAGGGCGCGCAGGGGGAATTCAGCCTGGCCACGGGCTCCGAATCGGCCTTCGATGGGGCAGATGGGTTGTAGCCTGTAAGCAACAGAGAGACACTCTAAGGAGCTCATTGCAACTAACTTCTCATTTCTCTGGTTCTCCAGTCAGAGCAAGACTTTAAATGCATAAATAAAACCACTGTTCCCTGCCTGCTGCAATCTATAATCAACATATGTTTGGGAAATTTTATTTTAAGCAACCCTGTATTAAATGGAACACACATAATTGATGGGATATTTTTATTAGTGCTTCTTAAAATTTGTATTCAGCAAGCACTTAATTGACTACAGCGTGTACTGACATTCACAATACAAGACAGACAAGTGACACCAACCATACTAATAGCCTTTTAACAGCTCACCAGTTACCATCATTTAGAAAATATGAAAGATAGAAGATGAGAATCATCAGCTGGGGGGCTAAAGGGCAGCTAGGAGGCCACGTCCTGTGGGTTTCCTGTGGTATTATTTTATTACAGCTCAGCTGCTCTCAATGACTCTGAAAATCTTTGAGATAGACTCTGAAAAGAGGTCCCAGTTTCTGCCCTTGACTATTTGCGTCATCAACCTGCAAAATTCCAATCTTGGCACTTCCTGGGCTTTACATTCTATGAGAATTTCTGCCTTTGGCCCTGGGGACAGCTAGCAGAGTACATATTTCTTCTGCCTCTCTCTCTCTTTCTTTCTAAAAAGGTCAGGCTTGTGTTTTTACTTTGCTGAATGTAGGAGCAAATCCAATGCAATCAGCAAGTGCTGTATATCACCTATCACACCTGGGATCAGAAATCAACAAGTCCTTGGCAGCCCCAGAAACCTGAGGTCCTCATTGCCAAGTGCACTTAAATCAGGGACTCAAATTTGTGAAGGAAGGCAGGCATTGGATGAAGCCAGAAAAGAGGATTTCCACTTCAACATTGCCCTAAGCAAGGAACAACCACTGCTGCTTTTTTTCAGAGAGAAAGGTGTGGTAACAATCACAATATTAGACTGGAGTGGCTATGTAATTTGGTGTGGCCAATTTATATGGTTAGTAAATTGAATTTCCTTTTGGGGATAGTCTAGAATTGAACTGAAATTCATTATAATTTTCCTGAGTTTACTTGAGAAGGCATTTTCACTTTCTTATTAAAGGGTATAATGTTAGTCAAAATGGCTGTTAAACCAATTCCTCCAACTGAAGCTTCTTGTTACCATAATAATTTGGAGTTGATGTCCTCCTCTCTGTAGGGCAATGAGGCTGTCTCTTGCTTTTCCCAAGAGACCCCACTGAATCTTTTTTATTTTCTGTAATGTTTACAATTAAAAGGAGAAGGGAGAAACCTTAAGGTTATACCAAGGCATTCTGCAGAACTGAGGGGAAGGGGCTTCAACTGTGCTGTTGAAGCAGCTCTCTGTTTTAATGCTTATGAACATATTTTATTTTTCAGTGAGTTTTTTTTATAATTTTATAAACAACTTTTGCTCATTGTGTAAAGCATGAACATATAGCACACTATTCAAAACATGGTTTATCAGCTAATATTTTAGAGAAAATGAATTTTGTTTTTATAGATCTGTTAATAGGGTTGATATGCTAGAGCTCTAAGTGGAAGATATAAAAGTAGCAATACATATATACTCAAAGAATGTTTTTAATTGTGACATTGATTGGGATGTTACAAATTCATGTTTTAGGTCTTGCTGGGCTCTAGTTGAGAATTAAATCCAAATTCCGTAAGCCATCCATTGAATGTAATAGATGGACTTTTCTCCCAGGCATCTTGAATGATGCTGTCCTTGGGAGAAGTAAGGAAATGGTCAATTAAATGTTTTCCTGTAGGACTTGATTCTCTCATAGAACCCAGGTTGAGAGAGCCTGAAACACTCTCTGCCTTGTTTGAGCTGGAAAGAAATTTTCCTACATCTAGAAAAGGCCATTTTCCTTCTTTCCTTTATTTACCTTCTATCTTGGGAGCTCATTCCCCACCGAACGATTGCTTTTTGGATTCCTTTATTCAAGATAAGAGAAGATATCATATTATTTCTGATTCCTAGAGAGCAGGCATGGAACCCAGACTGAAAAATCAGAAATTTTAGGATTGGAAAGGACAGTAGAAGTAACTGAGTTCAGCCCCTTACCAAGAGAGCAGGCTTTTCAGTTTCTAAGGATAAACTTATGTCAACATGTGCCAGTTTCTGCTCAGACTCGCAAGTGAGAGGTTTTGGGAAAGCAAAGCAATCCAAGTCCTTATAAAAGCTACCTCATTAGAGACTAGAGACCAGGTTAAAAATGAAAAGTTATCAACTACATAACTAACGTGCTAATGATCATTAGATCAATTATTAAAAGCAAATGATTAGAAAAAAATTAAAATATTAGGAAGAACTTGATATAAAAGTTCCATTATGGACACAGGACAATGGCACCCCGTCAAGGCTTTTCACTAACAACAAGCACTACTCTAGGAGTCAGTGATAAGCTCTGGGCTATATCATTTCCCATGGTTAGCAACTAGTGAATAGGAAGTTTACTCAGGAATTTTGAATTGAAAAACATCAAAGGGCTCATTTTATCAATCAAAATTAACACTGGCTGAAGGAAAAAACCATTATTATATTACTTGTTAAATATTTGTGTGATAAGATCTATAGGGAAGAAAAATTGTCAGGAAGATGTTTTCATTTTAATGCATAGCTGCACTTTCATAGGGTTTCCTTTGTGGCTCAGCTGGTAAAGAATCTGCCTGCCATGCAGGAGACTTGGGTTCGATCCCTGGGTTGGGAAGATCCTCTGGAAAAGGGAAAGGCTACCCACTCCAGTATTCTGGTCTAGAGAAGTCCATGGGGTCGCAAAGAGTTGGACATGAAATGGGAACTGAATTGTCTTTTAAGTGCAAGAATTAATTTTAAAGGGCAAAGAAGGAAGCTTCACATTTCAGAAATTAACTTCTGTGTTCTTTCCAATCATTCCAGAAGTGGGACAATCCAGAAGCATTCAATGTGAAGCCAGCTGACATTGCTGGGACTTCCGCAGGTCTGGTGCCTTTCAATGTTGACTTATTTAGAGCCAAACCCTAGCTCTGTAAATTTCCTCTCCATGGATTTTCCATTGCTTTCTGGGAATTGAATTACTCTGAGTGACAGCCTCCTTGTCCAGTATGTTCAGTTCCTAGAAACCAGAGCTAATTAACATAGTTAAAACTCCCCAAGCCTGCAGCCATCTTTCCAGGGCAATGGATTCCAAATTTGATGAGC
Source organism: Dama dama (assembly GCF_033118175.1). Classification (NCBI taxonomy): domain Eukaryota; kingdom Metazoa; phylum Chordata; class Mammalia; order Artiodactyla; family Cervidae; genus Dama; species Dama dama. The sequence continues at coordinate 35,478,264 of NC_083708.1, read as the reverse complement.
TCCTTTACAGGTTCATACATAATTTTGACTCTCTTGGTAGCACATTAATTGTCCACTTATAAATATCAAAATGTAGATACATAAATACATCATCACTATTTTGCTATGGCTAGAGGTCAACATCCAGATGCACATAGAGCTCTAGTAAATGACATTTTTACTGTACAAGGCTTTATCCCTTCTCTGAAAACAAACACCAACACACACAGAATACAAATGAATCTTGATGAACACCTTGGTTTGAGCAACTTGGATCTCTTTCTTTGAAAGGCTCAATAAATCAAAATCAATGCTGCAGAAAAATATGTTTCTTGGGAATGTTGAGAGAGGAAAACAAATGGATAGATTTAAAATTATGTCCTAAGGAAGTTTAAATCAAGAGACATGTAAAGTCACATGGGCATTGAGTATGTGTTTAATCACCTACCTATCCAAGCTCCCAACTCTGGCGACTAGATACAGGAGACTTCCAACGGCAAGGCTTCCCAGCACCAGGAGCTTCTGTCTCAGCCACGCCTGCTGTTTGAATAGCATGGCCCTCCATCAACCTTCAGGACTCCTGCAGCCTGAGAGACGGGGATAGAAGGGGACTCATCAGAAGTCATCTCTTACTGGCTCTGTGGACTGTCACAAAGCCCTGTAGGGGTGGGAATACAGGGATTGAGTGATGTCACACAAAGAACAGATGCCGCATCAACCTCAACAGTGTTCATGGTACAACAGGTATTTTGGCAAAACTTACTTTCCTTCTCTTGGCCTGTGTTTTAAGATCAAAACTAAACTAGAGGCAAGATACTAACTAGAAGGACTTGCTGGGCAATTGTCAAAGTAAATTAAAATGCAAAAATCATTATATATATATATAATATTATATATATAACTATATAACTATATATATATATATATATAGTTGTTGTTGTTAATCATTCAAAAATATTGATAAAATGAGCAACTGAACAACCTGAGGTTGAGCAGCAGGGCAACCAGGGAACTGAAGCTTCTATTTTGGTATAGTGGGATGAATGTGGAAATTGGGATCCTCCCTCAGTAAGTTATCATTTGGGGCATAACAATGACATGTTTTACTAACATGTTTTTTGTTTTGTTTTAGTTGTGAAAGGAGGAAGAGGGTGAGATCAAAAGCTATGTCTTGGGACTTCCCTGGCAGTCCAGTCAGGACTCTGTGTTTCCAATGCAAGGGGTGCAGGTTCGATCCCTGGTTGGGAAACTGGGACCCCACAGGCTGAGTGGTACAGCCAAAATTTTTTTTTAAATAAAAAAAAATTTAAGAAGCTATGTCTTTACTTACTGAGGTTATCAGTGGGAACTGTCAGGACCTCAAATGTTTGGGGGCAGTGGCTCCAAGTAACTTGATGTTTCCCTTCATTGCCTCTGCCCAGACCTGGGTTGGAGTGACAGATTCTAAAATCATGCTCAGACTAGAAGCCCCTGCTACGTGACCCCCTCACAGCTCTCAGTGAATTTAAATATGGTTGGTCTTACAGGTCTTGCTCTAACACCAAGACAGGAGCTTACATGGAAGCTTTGTTTTCTTATATCTGAAACAGGGCTGGCTGAGGAGAGTAAGGCTTTATCAGTGCTGTTATTAAATTTTGGGGAAAAATTCAAGCTTCCAATTCAGGCTTTCTTATTAAAAATAAATCCAATTCCCTTTTCAAGATAAGATTGTTTGCTTCTCACTGAAACTCAAAATAGTAACCCCAGAAGAGGGCTACGGCAATGTGTCATGGTGAGAAACTGTTTTGCTGCAATAGTCTCTCTGTATTTGCTAAGTGAACATTTTCTTTGTGCAAAAGGATTATACCTGGATTGACTGCTTGATTTATTCATTCATCAAGAAATACTGAGCACTGATAGCCTTCCCAGCTTTTCTACCAGGTTTATGGGGAATTCCAAAAAAGATCTTGAATGAGTCTTAGCCCTTGGAAAATTAGTAATGTGATTAAGGAATCATGAAACACCTCACTCACAATAATGTATGAATAAATGTTGGGGAAAATGGAGGGAATGTTCAGGTATGTGCCTTTGAGGAAGTGCATGACGTGGTGAGGAGGCTGTAGGAGGGCATCCCAAGAGGGAGAGGGAAAAGAAACATTCATCCAACACACAGTCCACAAATATTTATTGGAAACAACTTATGAGCTACATTCTGCCCTGGGTGCCCGGGAGGCCGTGGCCAACATGGGAGGTGACAGTCTAGTGGAGAAGAGAGAAACCACACCAGTAAATGTAGGAGTCGCAAGTACCTTCAGACTGTAATAACAGAAGGAAAGGAAAAGTGCAGTGAGGAAGGACAACAGGGGGAAGCTACTTCAGTCCTTCCTAAAGAGGGGACTTGGCTTATACCTGGAGTATGAGGAGAGAGGAGGGCAGGAGGGCAAGGAGGTGGGCTTCAGCCGGAGGACCCAGCATGTAGTGTGGAGGAAAAATAATGAGAAGGGAAGAAAGGTTGGTGTGGCTGGACACAGGAACTGAGGGGACAGGAGAAAGGGCTGAGGGCACAAGTGAAGAGGAGGTGTTCAGAAGGGTCTTTGCAGGGCCTGGGTGAGCTCAGGGTTCTGGCTTTGCGTGGCCTGCCTTGTATGTTGGCAAAATGGGGAAGCAAAGGGGAAGAGCAGATGAGGTTTGATGAGACCTGCTATGTGACAAGAATATCATCCAGGTGGTATTTCAGGAAATTGTCAGAAAAATCCTATGAGGCAGATACAGCTATTTCCATTTCATAAACAGGAGAAGTGAAGCACAGACAATTTTCTGTAACTTGCCTGTGATCACACAACGGACAGGCAATGTGGAGGCAAAGGCAGTAACTTATGTTGCATAACTCAGGGCTTCACTGAAAAAATCAGTTTTCTCTCTCTGGGTTGATGTCTGAAGCCCTCAGTTAAGTGGTTACCTGCTTTCAGCACAGGACTCTGATTCCTGTCAAAATGCAAATACTGCGGTAATATGTGGAACTGGGTGGCGGAAAGAAACCTGTGCTCAAGTCTCCTGGTTAAGTTCTCCCCTGAGTGAGACTCTAGTGGCTGCTCATATTCCCTGAACCTTTGTTCCTTCTCTATAAAATGAGAATTTCAGAAAAAAAACATCTATCTCTGTTCCATCAACTATGCTAAAGTCTTTCACTGTGTGGACATGACAAACTGTGGAAAGCTCTTAGAAAGATGGGAATACCAGACCAGCTTACCTGTCTCCTGAGAAATCTGTATGTGGGTCAAGAGGCAACAGTTAGAACCCTGCATGGAACAACTGACTGGTTCGAGATCGAGAAAGGAGCAGGACACGGCTGTCTGCCGTCACCCTGTTTGTTTAACCTGTCCTCTGAGCACATCAGGAGAAATGCCAGGCTGGATGAGTCACAAACTGGAATCAAGATAGGTGGGAGAAACATCAACCTCCGATATGTGGATGGTACCACTCTAATGGCAGAAAGCGAAAAGGAGTTAAAGAGCCTCTTGATAAGGGTGAAGGAGGAGAGTGAAAGAGCTGTCTTAAGACTAAATACTAAAGAAAACCAAGTCATGGCGTCCAGCCCCATTACTGCATGGCAAACAGAAAGGGAAAAGGTGGAAGCAGTGACAGATTTTCTCTTCTTGGACTCCAAAATCACTGCGGATGGTGACGGCAGCCATGAGATCAGACAACAACTCCTTCTTGGCAGGAAAGAGACAAAAAAACCTAGACTGTGTTGAAAAGCAGAGACATTACTCTGCTGACAAATGTCCGTATAGTCAAGGCTGTAGTCTTCCCAGTGGTCATGTATGGTTGTGGGAGCTGGACTGTAAAGAAGGTAGAACGCCAAAGAACTGATGCCTTCGAACTGTGGTGCTGGAGAAGACAGACTCCTGAGGGTCCCTTGGACAGCAAGGAGATCAAACCAGTCAGTCTTAAGGGAGATCAACCCTGTATCTTCACTGAAAGGACTGATGCTGAAGCTGAAGCTCCAGTATTTTGGTCATCTGATGTAAACAGACGACTCATTGAAAAAGCACCTAATGCTGGCAAAGACTGAGGACAGAAGGAGAAGAGGGTGTCAGAGGATGAGATGGCTGGATGGCATCACTGATGCAATGAACATGAACTTGGGCAAACTCCGAGAGATGGTGAGGGACAGGGAGGCCTGGCCTGCTGCAGTCCGTGGGGTCGCAAAGAGTCAGACATGACTGGGCAAGTGAACAACAACAACAACAAAACGAGACCAGTTTCTAACTTCCCCACTCCTTCGGGCTATAATGAGAATGAAATAAGTTTTCTACAGGTGACATCACTACACAAAGGCCAGACTCACATAAGGGATTATGTGTCATTGTGCGTGCGTGCGTGCCAAGTCCCTTCAGTCATGTCTGACTCCTTGTGACCCTGTGGACTGTAGCCCACCAGGCTCCTCTGTCCATGGAATTACTGTGGAGTGGGTTGCCATGCCCTCTTCCAGGGATCGAATCTGTGCAGACCCAGGGATCGAATCTGTGTCTCCTGTGGCTCCTGCATTACAGGAGGATTCCTTACTGCTGAGCCACTGCGGAAGCCCATGTGTTATTGTAGCTTAGTGTAAACGAATTTACTGTGTGCTTATAAATGGTATGACAGGGTAAAAGCTATGAGATGGTTGAAGAGGGATGGCTACAAATGGGAGAGGTGAGAAAAGCAAAGGTGAAATGTGCTTGCCTGTGGCCTCAACAAAGGTCACTAGCCTCGCACAGAGGAGCAACTTGGAAGGAGTCTGGGGTCACTTGGCCTCCTCTGCTACCTAAGTGTAGCACCCATTGTTGTTGTTGTCTAGTTGATAAGTTGTGTCTGACTCTTTTGCAACCCCATGGACTGTAGCCCGCCAGGCTCCTCTGTCCATGGGATTTTCCAGGTAAGAATACTGGAGTGGGTTGCCATTTCCTTCTCCATCTGTTTTGTAATCACTCAGATTATGTGCTAAGAGTATCAGAGCAGCCTCAGAATAAACCATGTTCAAGAAAAACCAGATACTTAGTACATTTAACATTCAAGATGCCTCTGTGGTTTTCTATGATATCATGAAGTGCTCAAGCCTGTGCCATGATGGAGTCTTAAAAGCTGGGAGCTGCAGGTCTTGGTCCAGGAGTACAAGCCAGAGAGAAGATGTGCCACCTGATCCTTACAGACAATGCCATTAAACTGGGGAGAAGGTTAACTGCTTCTCCAATCCCCTAAGTCCCTTTCCTTTGGCTCTGTATGCCAGCTTAATGGATAGTTTAATAATCTTTCATCAGAGCACTCACACTGGTAATAGGCAATTTATATAAAATTAAAGTTTTAAAAAATTTATTATCTCTTTTTATTAAAAAAAAAAAAGTTAAAGACCTACAGTGACATTTAAGCACTTCTTTATCTCCAGTTTTCAATCTCCCAGTGTCTTTCATTTTGCATGCCAAGAACATCACAATTATAGTTTCTTCAGACTGCAAATGGTTTAATAGACATGGTATCTTAGCTGAACAAAGAAGAGTACCTAAATAACAGAGTATGTGGCCAGAAATGACAAATTGTAGAGACATCTGGCTGTTTCTCCAAAGCAGCACTAAGCAAAGAAGGAAATGATTCCCAAGCTCACACAAAGAAATAAGGGAATTCAAAAAAAGTAATAATAAAGATACGCTCAAGTGGTGTTCAAAGGCTCGTAGACACAGTTACCGCAAGCCCCTGGTGCTAGTAAAAATGGTAACAAAAACAACAGCAGTAAAGTTCATTAAAAACGACTGAACTTATAGACTAGAATTATTTCAAGGAAATTTTAACTGTCTTTGGAGTATTAGTTCATTTATTCGGGGCAACAGCCTTATGGGGTGGACAGGAACCACATTTATTCTTTCTTTTTATTAAGTTGTATTTTTTTATTAATTCACTTTCTTGGAGTATAATTTTTCCACAGTGTTGTGTTAGCTTCTGCCGTACAGCGAAGTTAATCAGCTCTGTTTGTGTGTATTCTGTCACTGAGTTATGTCCGACTCTTTGCTACCCCATAGACTGTAGCATGCCAGGCTTCTTTGTCCATGGGGTTCTCCAGGTAAGAATACTGGAGTGGATTGCCATTTCCCTCTCCAGGGGATCTTCTGGAATCAGGGATTGAACCCCTGTCTCCTGCATTGGCAGGCGGATTCTTTACCACTAAGTCACCAGGGATATGTATACATATATCCCCTCCCTCTTGAACTTCCTCCCACACCCCATCGCATCCTCTCAGAGCACCAGCGGAGCTCCCTAGGCTATACTTCCCACCAGCTACCTGTTCACACGTGGTCGTGTAGATATGTCCGTGCTACTCTCAATTCTGCCCACCCTCTCCCCTTGCTGTGTCCTTAAGTCCAAGGAACAACATTTATTGAGCCCTAATCTCTGTGTTTCTTTCACATTTATTATCTCATGTAATACAACAGGCCTGTGAAGTATTATTCATTCTATTTTTTTCTGATGGAAACTGAGCAGAGAGATGAACAAATTATTTACCCAAGGGCATATGGCTGGTAAATACAGGAGGATTTAAATTCAAAATTCTCTGATCTCAAAGAACATGACCCCTTGATTGCAGTGTCTCTCCCTCAGCTTTGCATGCTCACCTGAGAGGCTCCTTTTTTTGCTTGGTTTTTTATTAAAATTTTCTTCCTGCTTTATTGAGATGTAATTGACATAGAGCATAGCATAAGTTTAAGGTGTACAACATAATGATTTGCCTGACATCCATCATGAAATGATTATCACAGTATATTTAGTGACCACCCATCATCTCACAGATACAAAATAAAAGAAAAACTATTTTTTCCTTGTGATGAGAATGCAACAACTTTCATATATAATGTACAACAGTATTAGTTACATTTATCATGTTGTACACTATACCCCTAGTACTTATTTATGTTATAACTGGAAGTTTGTACCTTTTGACCCTCTTCATCCAATTCCTGCCCCTTACATACAACCCCTGCCTCTGGTACCACAAATCTGATCTCTCTTTCCATGAGTTTGTGTGTATACTTATTTTTTGAAGCATAATTGACCTGCAACACTATGTTGTTCGTAATGCACAACACAGTGACTTGATATTTCTATACATTTAGAAATGATCACCACTGGGAGACTCTTAATAAATGCTTGTTTACTGACTGATGAGAGCAGATAAATGCACTTTCAACTCACCCCAAATTTCCTTCCATTGTATCTTGAAGTAGAAGATGAGAAGGTGAAAACCAAAAGAGGCAAATGCTTTTATGAAGGGGTAAATAAAAAGGGCTACTTACGCGGCTTCAATCTAATAAAAGGAAGAAAAATATTAATAAATAATGATGATAAAGAAGGTAATATTTTTATAGTTCACAAAGTATTTTTCATATTCAGTAAACTGTTTATGATTAAAACCAACCAGAATCATAGGAACTCCACTTATTTTCCCAATAATTCAAAAACGGACTCTCCTTTTGAAAGATTTTATAGTAGATGATCAAAAGAGCTGGTTCTGTCACTCAGTTCAGACTCTCATGTTCTGTTCTCTGTAAGATCTTGGTTAGATCTGTTTATTGTCCTCTCATTATCACCCTGTCTCATCTTTCCTCCCCCTGCTCTTCTCCACACAGCCCTACTCAGTGAGTGGGGCCTCATCTGCCGACAGGATTGCCCAGCCCAGAAACCTTGAAATCCATCATCCTTGGCTCTATCCCACCAGTAAAATTCTATCTCCAAAGTACTATTAGGATCTACCTACTTCACATTGTCATCTGTGACTGCCTTGGCACAGGCCACACTCTCTCTCAGATTTTATAGGCTCCTAACTGGTCTCCCCACTATTAGTTTTGTTTCTGTCTCAATTTATTCTCCATATTGAAGACAGAACAGTCTCTCCAAACAGAAATTTGATCATATCACCTTCAGGCTTAATACTCTAATGGGTCCCTATTATCCACAGAGTTTTAAAGGCCTTTTACCTTTTCCACCACAATTCCTCACCAACATGACCTCTCCCCAGTATGGGCATGTGCAAACTTCAGCATACAAAACAGCTTGCAGTTCTTTTGAATAGATCATGGCCAGGTTTGCATCAGGGCCTTTCCACAGGAGGTTTCCAGAGCCTGAAAACAGCAGCTGTGCCTCCTACCAGTGACCCCACTATCGGGTCTGGGGCACCAACCAATAGTGTCCCAGTGGGATAATGATAGCCCCAGAGAACTTCTGTGGGGGGCACAGGAGTATGGAGAGTAATTAGAACACTGTTTGGCACGGCAAAATACTCAATAAGCATTAGCCACATATACTGATGCTGACTTCTCTCCAGGTCTTAGATCAATTCCTATCTTTTGGATCTTAGGCTCCTTGGGAAGGCTGGCTTACAGGTTCCTTCTGTGTGTCACAACAGCATCCTTTTTTAAATTCTATTGAAACCCAACTTTAATTGCTTGTGTATTGTGTGTCCCTCTAACCAGAATGTAACTTCCATGAGATGAATGACTGTGCCTTGTTCATTATTGTATCACCAGCACTTTAAGGGTCATTGATACTCTGCAAATAACTACTAAACAACTGAATCAGCTAGATGGAATGAACTCTATCTTAACAGCTACGGTATCTAGATACCACATCTCTTTAAGTAGGTAATAGTAGTTTATCTTTGTATAGTACTTTGCAGGTTCATATATGCCTATAATAACCTAATTTCCCCCACTTTTTTGTTTTGAAAAAGAGTTTTGAGTGCTTACAAATCCTTCATGTAGATTTACCAGTTGTTAAATTTTGACATTTGCTTTATCTTTCTTTATAGAAACATGTATTATTTTTATCAAATCATTTGAGAGTAAGTGGCAGATTATCAACATTTCAGGATGCTAGAAGATCCCCACCTGAATTCACACAAAGTCTTGTGATATAAGTGGGAGAGTGAGCATTCTTGGGTCTCAGGAAGTGAAATGATCTGCTCAAAGCCTCAAACTATTAAGCCTGGAGTTGCTAACTGCTAGTTTTGAGCTTTTTAATACTCTACAGCTCCACCTCCCTATTAAGTTCATTTACTGTTGAAAATGTTATAATAGAGTTTATTAGTAGAAATAGATATATCATTTATCTTTTCTTAAACATTCAACTTGTACATTCTGATGACTTAGGTATCAAAAAAAAAATTGGAAAAGTGGCAAATGAGAAAATTTTCTAAGGAGATTTCTGGTCCTGTCTCCTATTTTACTTTTCTTTTCTCAATTCTTTTTAAAAAAAAATGGAGAAAGTTCTTTTTATACAACATGTATAGTGGCAGCATCTGATGATGCCCACCCATTGGAGGGCTGGAGCTGGCTCACACTTTGCAAGCCAGTTGTTAAAGCCTTGATTAAGAACTACATCACAGAAATTCACAGTTAAAGAAATTAAGAAACAAAGGCAATAAATATAAAAAACATTATTTCCTAATTATTGTACTATTTTTACTATTACCTGTGCTCTTGAAGTTAAGTTTATTATACAGTGGAGATACTACTGTGCAATAGTATCTCTGTGCAACTAGGTCTCTTCCTAATTCCACACTTAGTGAATTCATGTGGATAGTTTAAACTTAGCCACGGAGAGAGGATTTACACAACTGATACTGACAAACACTACAGACCATCCCCTCTCCCCAAGAGCAGGTTGCACACTACTAATTATGTCCCATTCATTTTCCCTTTTATGAATTCATTAATCACATGTTTTCTGAGTACCCACTGAGTGTGTTGTATGCTGCCAAGAGCTGTCAGGGAAAAGGAGACTGTACCTATCCATCTCCTCCCCTTCCTTTTTTAGCCTCCTCCTCCATTCTCCTCCCTTTCTAAAGAGGCCTATATTCATTTGGAGGCCCCAGTAATCCCTTTTTTCTATTTTCACTTTTCTAGGTCTTTTCTCCTCAGCTTTCTGTGCCTCCTTCCAGTTTGTCTCTGCATCCGCTGCTATGTTCTTTAAATAACAGAGCTTAAGAAGAAAGAATGCAGTGCTGGTTCTCTTAGCATTGATAACAAAAGTACAACTACACATCTTCAAAAAACCTCCCAAGTATTTAATAAATCTGTAAAATAATTTATAATTGGTTTGCATTCAAGATGATTCTAAAAGCCTTCATTCTTGGGCAGGCTAACATTTTCTTAAATAATGGTATTATTAACGTGTTTATTTTCCTGGGCTCTAAAATCATGGCAGATGGTGACTGCAGCCATGAAATTAAAAGATGCTTGCTTCTTGGAAGAAAAGCTATGACCAACCTAGACAGCATATTAAAAAGCAGATACATTACTTTGCCAACAAAAGTCCATCTAGTCAAAGCTATGGTTTTTCCAGTAGTCATGTATGGATGTGAGAGTTGGACCATAAAGAAAGCTGAGCACCAAAGACTTGATGCTTTTGAACTGTGGTGTTGGAAAAGACTCTTGAGAGTCCCTTGGACTGCAAGGAGATCCAATCAGTCAATCCTAAAGGAAATCGGTCCTGAATATTCATTGGAAGGACTGATGCTGAAGCTGAAACTACAGTACTTTGGTCACCTGCTGTGAAGAACTGACTCATTTGAAAAGACCCTGATACTGGGAAAGATTGAAGGTGGGAGGAGAAGGGGATGACAGAGGATGAGATGGTTGGATGGCATCACCAACTCAATGGACATGAGTTCGACTAAACTCCTGGAGTTGGTGATGGACGGGGAATCCTGGTGTACTGCAGTCCATGGGGTCGCAAAGAGTTGGACACGACTGAGCAACTGAACTGAACTGAATGTGCTTCAAAGCACTGCTCTTTTTATTACCTGAGACTCCTTTTTTTTTTTTTTTTTTTTCCTGAATTGCAGATCTTTCTTTCAGGACCAGAAGGGCTCTACCAAATTCTGACCTCAAGATAACTGCCTACATTACCATTCATCAACAAATGTTTGCTCAGTCCCTGCCACGTGCCAGGGACTGAAGATGCCAGGAATGATGTGGGGGCCCATATCCTGCTTCATTCCTCTCATCATCTTCCTGTATTCAAAGTCAAATCTTTTACAAGTGCAAGGAAACTGTATCTTTCCTTACACACAAGCTCTGATCCTCTTGAACTGACAGTGAAGGAAGAAATCCTCACAGGAAGAGGGTCTACTGAACCTCAGAGTCTCATCTCTTGGCCCTAAGACCCACTCCTCTTGGATGGTCCTTGCCTTCGACCCAAGTAGCCACAGTCAGACTACTCTCTAAAATACACCAGTCTTCTCTTAACAAGACTCTTCTCTTCAAGATGTCCTTCAAGTGAAGACTTTGTTGGGGATGTTTAGACCACAGTTTGTCAAGGGAACGATTTGCCACTAGACCGGGCTACCTCTTGGGCGTGTGACCTGTGTATTTGCAGGGCTCTGTGTCCAGAAGGGCCCAATGCTTGAATTAATTTTCTGCTGTCACTGTCTTGAAATTATTCTCTTTTTTTTGTCTTGAAATTCTTAATAATTTTTGAACAGGAAGTCTACTTTCATTTTGCAGTAGGGCCCACAAATTATGTGTACAGTCCTGCCACCAGACCCTCAGGCCTTCAGAGAATGGATTACTTGTGTGTAAGCTGTGGCTCTTTACAGTGGTGCCTCCTTTTTCCAGGCACTTGGCTTTTAGAGAGACACTGTCTTAACACCATCACGTAGGAACACAGTCCTTCACATCTTGTTACAGCATTGGGATTCCACTTCCCTTTATTTCTCTCAGTTCTGTGGTCCTCCCTGAGGCCCATCTTTTTCTTGGGTACCCAACCCTGGGAATTGTGTCTTCCTTCAGAAACAAGGTAGCTATATACAAAGCCTTACAAGCCTAAGTACAATGTCCCTAGATTTAGTGTGTGACACACAAGAATAATGTGGTCACACACACACACACACACACACACACACACGCTCCAGCAGAGGGAATCCATTACAACAGATAAGTGGGAGGAAATCCTGTGAAGTGAAAAGGGCAGTATTATCATCCTGATCATGCAGATGAGAAAACAGAGACCCAGAACTACAGAATCTGCTCTTATTGGATGGCAAAAAATGTCTCCTCCCCTCGCTGCTCCCTTTAAAGTAAAACAAAACAGGAAGCTCAAACCATATTGCTCACCTGCTTTGTGATTTTTGGGTTAGTTACTTACCCTCCCTGTTCTTCTGATTTTTCCTCCCAAGAAACAAAGGGCTTGCAAAAGATGAGTTTAACAATCCCTTCTGGGTCTAAACACATACACTAAGGGATTCCATCAGATTAGCAATAAATAAGTGATCTTATCATGAAACATTAACAGTAAGGAAGTGAGGACAACTGCAGTGGTGGTGGTGGGGGGGTGGAATTAGTGCCTGAGGTAAATATCAGCGTCTAAGTTTCATTTTAAATAGTCTTGAACTCTTTCAAGATGGCTGCATCACATTCTACTGCCTAATACTGTGAAAAGTGATCCTCTCATTCAAGACATGAAATTTCTTTGAAAAGAAACTGACACTTAAGAAAGATTCTACTGATTAGCTTTCAATTTGCCAGACTGTCAGGGAGCCCACAGGAGTCACATTTTGAAAAAAATTAACCAAGGGAAGCTGAGGAAAATTGTTGTAAAGAATTCTCTTTTCTTCTGTTAAAATGATCATGCAAGAGAGCTGTAATGAGAAAGAAACAATGAAGAGGGGCTCAAGAACAAAGGCATGGGAAGTGGTATCCTGCACGTGTCAAGTCGAATGTAGAGATGCCAGTGTAGATTAAGGGGAAAAGGAAAACCATTTGTTAGACTAAGCAGAAAATGTATCAGTTAGTATACTCATAATTGCTCTATCAAATGGCTAAGGAAGCTATTTATCTGTTTCTTCAGTTAACCATGAAGAGTCAACATTAGAAATGAAAACGAAAAAAGTTGATAAATTATACACAACTGTGGAGTTTATTACTGCTCCGTGCTGAGGGCTTATCCTCCTGGGAGTTATTGCAGGAGCAGCTTTGAGCAAATTCCAAAATTTCAAACGGGTTCTCCATTTCTTCCCTCCATTCAGCTTCTGATATCGTGCATACATAATTTATCACAGCAACCGTTATTGCTTTAGCTTGAGTAGTCCTCTGGCTCTCTGTCTGCAGGAGGATACTCATTTTGCATTTGTAATTACTCAACTTAAAAGGAGCCAGTTGATTCTGTTTCTGTTTCAGGGGTCTCATTTAGTAGACTGATATTTTAAGGAAAGAGATAGGAATTGAATATTATTTTGGCATGAAAAACCAATCACTCTTAATCTCAGTATCTCATTGGTATATGTAACTAATGTTTATAGAAGAAGGGTGGTATCTTTTCCTTCCTAAAGTTTCTTTTTGCTTTATTAAATAGATGCTGGAGTTTAGTAAACTTGTCCTGCTTGGCAAGTTCAGAAGCAGAATCTCTCCTCCTCTAATCATATATTTATACAGAAAAGTGTGAGTTGGGGAGGTAATAATAATACAGTGATTAAATGAAGATACATGGTTCAAACAGATCTTTCCAGTAATTTAGTCTCAAGACATTAAAGAGGTCAAGTTAACTGAATAAGCCCTTCCTTCTGCCTTGTATATCAGCTTGATAGTGATCAGTCAGTTTGATAGTAATCAGTTTTATTTGTCACACTCGGTAACACTTGAGTGTATTTATTGCAAAATCAAGTGTAGTATTAACTAACAGACAAAAAGTCAACTTTTTTTTTTAAATTTTTTAAATTTTTTATTTTTTTATTTTATTTTTTTTATTAGTTGGAGGCCAATCACTTCATAACATTTCAGTGGGTTTTGTCATACATTGATATGAATCAGCCATGGATTTACACGTATTCCCCATCCCGATCCCTGCTCCCACCTCCCTCTCCACCCGATTCCCCCAACTTTTAAATCCAATTTCTTACCTCACAAATTTTGTTTTATTTTTGGTTAGGATCAAGAAATGATGTATATAAAAAATACCCCAATGCCACAAAAGTGAAGAATTAAACCTTTAGCAGACTGTTGACACAGAAATGTGAATGCACAATCTCAAAGCTGAACTCATAAAATTCAACATGTTTAACGTAAAATTTAAGTGAATTGATATAGGTACAACCTCCTAAAAACTTTAGAGAGAGATTTCCACTTCATCATGAAAACACAGTGTTCATAAGGTTACTATCTATTTGTGTAGCACTTTGCAGTTTTTAAAGCTCTAGATTAAACATTATTTTATTGGATTTTTCACAGAAAAGATATGATATAACTATTTTATTCTCTATTCTCTAAATGAGGAAGCAAGTGCCTGGTTGTTTAGTACTAGGTCCACTTAGCTAATGACTGGCAGAGTTCAAGATAGAATCTCGCTGTATTGACTTAAGTATTTGTGGGAAAATTCATCCTCTTTCTATGAAGATTTGGCATTCATTTTAGAACCAGGACTAGATGCTCACTCATTAGTACAAATCTAGTCCTTGGGTGCTATAGATTTTGAGAGTTCCACAGTGATTTTTGTCAAAGTATAGAGCTTGGAAGAAAAAAAGGTCTAAAGTAATCTGGAATTAATAAGTGTTGATATCCTTTCTGTCTCTCTCTGTTTGAGTCATCCATTCTTCCCAGAAAAATATCCTGATAGGATGAGAAGGATGACAACACGTTCATCAAGGACAGGAAAAGAGGAAATAAACCAATTAATTGAATAATTCTTGAGGATAACAATCATTATGCCAATTATGAATTTAGGACATTAACTTTAATCACCTCCTCCCAGTCATATGTACATTTTGAGTCAGGATAGTCATTCTAAGGGGATTCCCCGGCCCCTCCTAAGTTAGATTTTACTTTTGTTATTACTGCTTTATCAAACATTGCTTGTTTAGATTTGTGTTTATTTATCGATATCATCAAAATTTCCATTAAATGAGACTGTTGAGGTTTTTTTGTTTCTGTTTTACTCATAGTTGTCTTATTTCCTTACTTGTTCTGTGTTTCTTCACTCTGAATTGTTCATTTTCTAAGGAACCTTATTTAACCCAGAAAGACTGTTTTTTTTTTTAAATAAAGCAATTTTACAAATATGTGCAGTACACATTTAACTATTAGACATCTAAGTTTGCTTTCAATTCTTCTCCATTATCAGGAATAATGCAATACATATCCCTGTATGTCTTCTACTACAAACAGACACTATCTGATCCAAACACAAACTGAGTAGTAAGGTGATCATCTCATAAAAAACATGATTTTTTAAATTATATTTTAGTTGCTTTACCATGTTGTGTAGTTTCTGCTATACAGCAAAGTGGCAGTTACACATGTACATGACATTTATACATATACATATAGCTACTCTTTTTTAGATTTCCTTCCCATTTAGCAGGAAGCTTGGGTTTAAGCTGAGTCTTTCAAAGGAGTTACAGATTTTCTTCCGCTAGTTGCATGAAGGTACCATGATCCTCTGGGATAATGCTTGAGGTTTTTTGGACCACATCTGTAGCATGAATTAGAATGTCAAACTCAAGGTAGGACCAATTTGTGATTATGAGTCCTCAGGGAATTTTGCCCTCTTACTCTGTGCCAGAATTGATTTCCTTGTGGAAATTAGGGTCTGTTTCTAATTCATTCTTACAATAACAGTATAGGCTTCTAGAGTACTATTTTCGTGAGTGTCTCTTATTAGATTTCTTGCACTGACCAGTTCCCATGCTTTTTCTCAAAGCTAAGCCCACATAATCATCAAAGTAAAAGCTAAAGTATTCTAAGGTGTGGCAGAAATTCTGAGAGTTATTTTCACTTGGAACTTACTTCCTAATCGTTCCTCATTTTATTTCATTTCTGGGCTCCACTGATTCCTTTCTTTCAAGTGGCTTCACAGATTAATATATACTTATAGAGACAGACATATAGTTCAGTTACTTCACCATACATTTTAGTTATTTCAGTAGCGAGTTAATAGAGGGAACTTATTTGACCACATAACCAGAAATGAAAGTCTCTTCTATTCTTTTTCCCTTAGACTCATATAAATTTCTTTCCTATCTATCTAACTAGTCACTCAGCTAGGACAACATTTGTCCTTTTATAGACAAGGGAATTTTCTTTGTTTCTTCTTGTAAAGTGGCAAAAGCTTCTTTCAACTTCCAAGGAAAAATGAAATAGTTCCATTTGAAATGTATTTTGATATGATAGTAAGGGCATAGTGGGTGTGGAAGAACTCTTCATTTCCCCCATGACCTTTGCCCCTGGTGTTCCTCCTGCAATTATTTTATGTGACAGAGCAAAATGATTTTTCAGATTGTAATTAAGGTTGCTAATCAGTTGACCTTAAGATAAAGAGACCACCCAGGCAGGTCTAATCTAATCAGAGGAACTCTTTAAAAGCTGGGTATTTTCTCCAGCAGATAGCAGAAGGGATAATTAGAGAGGTTCCAAGCAAGAGACGGATTTGACATACTGTCAAGAGCTCAAGGTGCAAGGACTTGGAGAGCAACTTCTGGGAACTGACAATGACCTCTGGCCAGAAACATGGGAACATCATTCCTACAACCACAAAGAACTAGATTCTGTCAACCACAGAATGTCCTTGAAAGCAGATTCTTCCCCAGAGTCTCTAGGTAAGATTCCAGTTAAGCTGACAGCTTGATTTCAGTCTTGTGAGACTCTCCAGAGAGAATCCAGCTGAGGCCACCTGGACTTCTGACCTACAGAACTGTGAGCTAATAGTTAGGTTTGAGTGCTAGGTTGTGCTATTTGCAGTCATTTATTATGCAGCACTAGAAAACCAACACAGGTATATTTCCCCACCATCTGTAAATTAAGGAAAACAAAAAATCAGTAGTGATTTCTCTCTGTAGCTTTCTTCTCATAGAATACTGAGTGCCAAATTGGGAAGGCTTGCCTTCAAGAGACAAATTGTACCTCTGACAATGTCAGCTCTTATGCGCAAACTTTGAACAGAGAGGATAATACAAGAGTTTGCTATTGGCAAGAAAAGGTCAATTTAGTGAAATGTTGGATACTTTTCAGTGGAAAGGTAGATCATTATATCTCACACCGAGTCAGTACTCTGGGTTATAATGTACAAGCTACTATCTTCATATGGCTGTCTCAGAAGTCAACCCCTCTGTGTCTTTTTCTCAAGCTGAAGCCATGTTCCCCAATGTTCACCTCTCTAAGTGGGCCTCTTTTCCTGCTCTCTGCAACAAAGTGCAACACTGTTTATTTAACTAGGTGTTGACCTGCCCTTACCCTAATTTCTCCTTATTCACCTTTCAACTTCCTTTCTTATGATATGTCCATATAGACCCTAAATTTGGCCAATATCTAGTTTGCAAAACACGCCAAATACCTTGCTAATTTCCTTCATGCCCATCCTTCTACCCATGATGTCCTTTCTCTATGTCCACTTGTAGAAACTGAGCTTATTCTTCAGTATTCAGTTCTGAGATAACTTCCTCCAAGAACAATTTCTAGATTCTTCCAGGCAGAATTGTATATTCCCTCTTCTGTGTTTCTAAAGGATTCAAAATCACGTTTTTCTCTCTGTTGTGTAAATGCCTGCTTTTCCAATAATGTTAAGTTACATTAACAACAACTGTTCACATTTTTACATTTATAACTACCCACTCAAAGCCTGGAATAGTTCACTTGTAGATATTTGTGGAATTGAGATTTTAATCCGGTGAGATAAGCAAGATTATCGGTTGATAAAACAAATAGTTCTCCTTTTCCTTTAACTGTATGAACTGGCACATTGCTCATTACTTTCTCCTTCAAATTGGATTGTGCAGACTTGGGATTTCTCTAAACTTCTGTAATACATGGCTTCCCTGGTGGCTCAGATGGTAAAGAATCTGACTACAGTGTGAGAGACCTGGGTTCCATCCCTGGCTCAGGAAGACCCCCTGGAGGGAGAAATGGCAAACCCCCCCCCCCGCCCAGTGTTCTTGCCTGGAGAATTCTGTGGCCAGAGGAGCCTGTGGGCTACAGTCCACGGGGTCGCACAGAGTTGGACATGACTGAGTGACTAACACTTTCACACTTTCTATAATACATGAGTCAACCACTACAGTCCATCCCCAATTATTTCAAAGCCCCAATTATTTCCATAGCATCATCTCCCTGTCTTGTGTCCATAATATCCTCACAATCTGATACACACCTACATAACAAAATGTCATTCTGCTGTCTAAAAATTGCCTTTATTGAACCACTCTCTACCTCAAAACCCAGCAGTGTCTGTCCACAGCCTAAAGCTGCTCTGTCCGATATAGCAGTCAGTGGTCACTAGCCATTAGCACAGCGTTGCTGAAAGTGTTAAATACCCACAGATTTGAAAGATAGTATGAAAAAGAGAATGTAAACTATTTAATTAAAATGCTTTATATTGATTATATTGGTCATATGCTGAAAAGAAATGATATGTTGCCTATACTGGGTAAAAGGAAATATATCACAAAAATTAATTCACTTGTTTCTTTTTAACTTTTTAATGAGGCCACTTACATCTAAAATTATGTATTATGGCTTGCATTATACTCTCAAGACAGTGCTAGCCAAGGACATAAAGTCACAGCACCTGCATTTGGCATCGTGATTCACACTTGACTTCAATCTCCTTTAACAGCCTCATCTCTCATGTCTCACACGTGAAGTGTCCATCATGGTCAGTACTTTTTCAGAAATTCTATTCTTAGTCTTTTGCTCTGCCCTTACTATTTCTTATATGACCATCTCTCCTTCCATGTTGCTTCTCAAAATCCTATCCCTTCCTCCAGTTCATGTTAGCTCCACAGCCTATAAGAAACATTCTCTGATCGCATCAACTGAAAGCATTTTTTTTCCTAAAGAAAGGATTCTGACGTGTAATTATTTGTGAAAGTCTTTTGTTTCTTCTATTACAAGTACTTAAAGGATAGGGACTATTTAATATATCTGCACATATAAAAACAATCTGCATATGCCTCCACAAGTAGCATGACTTTCCTCAAAGACTCTCAAAGTGTGCTGCATACATGAATAGAGTAATGCTATTTAGGAAATAAGTTATAGGTTAAATACATGTATATGTGTATATATATTATAGATATTCAAATATTTGTATATATATTTCATATAACTATTTTATAATTTAATGACTAGGTAAAGATTAGCATGAAGATTTTCTGAGTCTTTGGATGAGAATGAAGAATGAAAATCTGCAGACAGAAAAATAGACATCAGAACTGGAAGAGACTGGAGACAGCGCCATGCCCATTTCCCCTTTCTTGTAGGTGCAGGAGTCCTGGATGGGGAAGCTGAGTGATCCCTGCTAGATGGAAGCCCAGTGTGAAGTATACTCTACCTCTTGTGCTCAGGGCAGGACCTGCTGCTTCCGGGGTCATTAAACATTGGCCCAGTGAATATGACCAATGCAAAGCACACCCAGGGAACTCAAGCTACACAACATATCTTGTGATTTGCAGAGTAGTATGATTTTTACTCTGCCATGCAGAAAGAGGAAGGAAATGTGGGAAACAAGGGGGAGCTATCTTTGAAATATTCTTATTAGCTAACTGTGAAGTTATTCATTCAATAGTTTTCCTGGCAATGGCATCTAGGCATATGTGGATATACAAGAGTAAATTACACTTTCCCCTCATATTCAGGTAAACTCCCTCCAAGTTGGTTAGCATTTATTTATCTTGTGACCCTTTACCTGGGCAGAGGAGAGTATGAGCTTTCAGCAATTTTCAAAATAGCAGTGATGGATTTCATTGATTCTCCCTTCCGTCTTCCCCCTTCCTTCTTGTTCTGGTCTCTTTTGTACATATATCTGTTGCTTGATATTTTACAGAGTACTTCTCCCCCATATATAACATCACAAAATCCTCAAAGCAAATTTACTAGGTATTATGATTTGCAATGTAACACTTAGGGAAGTGAACTAAAACTGGCCACACATCATACCAGGAGTGTAAGAGCTGACTGTTTTCTATATTATTTCCAAATATTATGCTTGCTTCTATTATTTCCCATTATCATTTGTGAATAAGAGCACACATTCATTATACCTGGGATAAGAGGTATTATTTGTGGCCAGTGAACAGAGGGAAGCCATCAACCTCATGATTTTAGCCTCACCAGCTAATGTTTTATTCTTCAGAATATTCTCTTCAAAACACAATTTTGGGGGTTTAGTATATGTGGAAAGAAAACAGCTTTTCTTTTTAAATAGTTTTATCCAATATAACAACAACTAAACCATTATTAAAATGGCTCCCCCAAAACTTGATATTGGGGTTGCTCCTGCTTCATTTCTGAAACTCCAGGGATGAGGAGAGAGCAACTGACCTTTTCCTGGGAATTCTGTGCAGCTGAAATCCTCCTGACTCCTGATAAAGATTAGGAGACTTAGAAAAGCTTGAAGACTTCTAAATATGAATTTAGGCATTAATGATTTTTTAAGAAGTTGAAAAGAATGCAGGCTATGATTTAAAATAGAAAAGATAAATAGAGCAAAATTAATAAATCTTAATTGAGGTTGTTTACACAGGAGATCTATGCATCTCATGCATTTTCCATCTGTGTAAGGCAATTTGCTTGTTATTTAGATGTGACTGACACAATTTGACAATCTGGCTTATTAGTATACTTTGTGACTAATTGTATGTAAAATGCCAACAATATTTTCCCCACCTCTATTTTAGCAAGGGGACTTATTTTGAAACAATAGGTGAATATCTCCAAAATTCTCTCCCTCCCCTCTTTTCTTCTTTTCTGTTCGTATCCTGAACCTACTAATGAAAACACAATTTAGAACATTACACATTTTGGGAAAGCCTGTTCGTCACACACATTATTGTGGGTTTGCTATGTTTCACCCTTTAAGCTTGAGGAAACTTGAGGAAATGTCTACCATCCCCTTATGCTGCTGCCTTGCTCCTCCAATCACCCCTGCTTCCTTTTTGGGTATAACGGGTAGATTGAAAAAACTGCCAATGAAATGAAGCAGTTTTAAAATATGTAGACTTGTGTTATGAAATCCTTGTGTTAAAAATTAGTGTTTCTTAATAGAAAGAACCTAATAAATGAACAAGAAGAGAATCATAATGAAGTCATCTAGCTAATTAACATGGATGGGACTAACAGAGCTGCAGCTAAAACTCACAACAAAACTGCCTTAGTGGAATTTTGTTGAATCATAGTCTCCTGTTTCTTCAATATCCACATGTCTAGCTATTTCAAGAATGTTTATATCAAACTTTCATTGTAAGTGCTAATACTGAGTTATTTAGGAGAAACAAGTGAGAAATACTCTTCTCTGCATGTGGGAAAAGTATTGCTTTCATTTCAGGGGCCTAATTATAACACTGCTTTCTATCTTAGTCTTTATTTAGTTTTCAGTTCTTTTGAGATTAGGTAGTTTTTAACAATGAAACAAGCAGTGCTCCAGTGTCTAATTAAGACTTTCTAGTAGGATTAATAAATCATGTCCTATTAGTGTTCTGGAACTAGAGATGTTAATCTTCACCTTGGTCTTCTAATCTTGAGATAAGTTTGTGGATCAAGTATTGAAGGGTGTTGAGCAAACAGTTTATTTAAAGCCATTGAGTCTTCAGATGATAGTCTCAAACTGTTGATTCAAGTGGATTTCTTTATATAAATGCTTAGATGTGTCTTTTCAAATGTATGAAGCAATGGTCTGGAATGACCATCAGAGGAAACCACCATCTTGGCCTTCCCTGACAAAGAAAGTAGAAAACATCTTTGCTTTCTGTCTGAATTACCTTTGTTTCTATGACAGATTTTTTTTTTTTTTTTCTTTTTTCATGCTGGGGAAGAAGCAATGAGACCAGAGCACAGCCACCAGAGAGAACTTTTATCAATTTTCTGGTAAAGATTTGCAGGAGGTTGTGCCATGCACATTTGCTGGCAATGTTCTCTGAGAGAAGTGGACTCAGTTTCACAAAGACATGGCAGGTTGTAAAACCATTCAGTTCTGATTTCTTTCTCAGTTAAAAACACCCTGGAATTTTCTCTTTGGAAATTTAAAAAAATGACACGATTCAATAGCCTACTCCCCAAAAGATTAGTCATGAAGAAATTAAAAGCCAGAGTCATCTCTTAAATCCACTATTACAGCTTTATAAAATTAAAGAGCTGGCCAGATAATCTCTTAGGCCCTTCCATTTTTGAAATTCACACACTCTTACTTGAGTGGTATCCATGCCTTGCTCCAGGAAGCCAAGCTGTTGTTATTTTTTGGTTTTGCATCCCTATGCATCACACCTAGTAGGGTGCTCAAGAAATATTTACTGAAGAAGTGAATAAAATGGGGCCTTGAAATGCACTGTAACAGAGCTTCCCTGGTGGCTCAGATTGGTAAAGAATCTGCCTGCAATGCAGGAGACCCAGGTTCGATCCCTGGGTTGGGGAGATCCCCTGGAGAAGGGAATGCCAACCCACTCCAGTATTCTTGCCTGGAGAATTCCATGGACAGAGGAGCCTGGTGGGCTATAGTCCATGGGGTCACAGAGAGTCGGACACAACTGAGAGACTAACACTTTCACTTTCACGCATCACACCTAGTGGGTACTCAAGAAAATTTGTTGAAGAAATGAATGAAGTAGGGCCTTGAAATGTACTGTAATAGCAAGTGCCAGCTGAGTTTATGACGGGATCAGCAATGGGAAGACTTTCCCCTCAAAATTCATGATATCATTGGGGCAATTAGTTTACATAACCTAAAATTTGATGAGGGTGAAAGAGGAGGGTGAAAAAGCTGGCTTAAAATTCAACATTCAGAAATGGCATCCAGTCCCATCACTTCATGGCAAATAGATGGGGAAACAGTGGAAACAGTGGCAGACTTTATTTTCTCAGGCTCCAAAATCACTGCGGATGGTGACTGCAGCCATGAAATTAAAAGACACTTGCTCCTTGGAAGAAAAGCTATGACAAACCTAGACAGTGTATTAAAAAGAAGAGATATCACTTTGACAACAAAAAAGTGTATAGTCAAAGCTACGGTTTTTCCAGTAGTCATGTATGGATGTGAGAGTCGGACCATAAAGAAGCCTGAGTGCCAAAGAATTGATGTTTTGAATTGTGATGCTGGAGAAGACTGTTGAGAGTCCCTTGGACAGCAAGGAGATCAAACCAGTCAATCTTAAAGGAGATCAACCCTGAATAATCATTGGAAAGACTGATGCTGAAAATGAAGCTCTAATAATTTGACCACCTGATGCAAAGAGCTGACTCATTGGAAAAGACCCTGATGCTGGGAAAGACTGGGTGTAGGAGGAGAAGGGGATGACAGAGAATGAGATGGTTGGATGGTATCACCAATTCTATGAACATTTGTTTTAGCAAACTCCAGGAGACAGTGAAGGACAGGAAAGCCTGATGTGCTGCAGTCTATGGGGTCACAAAGAGTCAGACATGACTTACTGACTAAACAACAAACTGAAACTGTGCAAACCCACAGAATTTTTTGTGATCAGTGCGCAACAGAGACTGAGACAGACTCTACAGATCACAAGAGCTTAGAGAAGGTCATGCAGCTCTCAGGGATGACTGGATAGCCATTTTAGTTTTAGCAGATGGAAAAATAAAAATCATGATAAAAGTCAATAAGTATGTGTCTACTTGTGAGATGTCAGGCATTTCATATGTATGTAATCATATTTAATCCTTATGACACCATGAGGTTGATACCATTATCCACATTTTATAGATCAGGTTGGGGTAAT
The DNA here is from genome assembly GCF_033118175.1 of Dama dama. NCBI lineage: Eukaryota > Metazoa > Chordata > Mammalia > Artiodactyla > Cervidae > Dama > Dama dama. The sequence continues at coordinate 35,454,572 of NC_083708.1, read as the reverse complement.
GTCAATAACTGGTCCACAGTCACATAGCCAACAAATGGTAGAAGAGGGATTTGAACCCAAGACTGACTGGCTTTAAAGACCACGATCCTTCACAATCCTCCACATGTATCTAGCTCCCTGGATAAAAGTCCACTGCGTCATGGGAGAACCAAGGTCTCAGGCAGAGTGCTGTCTTTCTTATCAAGCTCTTCTCTCATCACACAGGTGAATATGCACCTGCTGGCCTGTTTTGATTACCTACCTGTCCCTATAATGCCTGAGCAGATCCTCACACATGACCTCTCTTGCCCTCTGGGGTTTTTTTTCCTTGGATGCTTTCTGTCTGCCCTTCTCTGCTTATCTTACCCCTTGATATTTATATTTGTTGAGGCTAAGCAACCAAACCTGGCTCTATGGATTGGTTTTAACTTCTGGGATGTGATAACATTAGTGCTCATTACACCCACCTTCTTCCAGGCTTCTGGCTCTGCCTTCTCTTCTATCTTCTGAGTCTTGTTACAGGTTTGTTTATCTTTCTCCTCTTCTGTTTTATATATATATATATAGAATCTGGCTTTCTTTTCATTCTTTTCCTGGGTTCTCCATCCTTCAGTGTCTGTTCGTTGTGACTTAGGGCATGCATGATGATGACAAGGGGCATGGATAATCCAAGTATAATATGAGCAGAGGTGAGGAAACAGACACAAAGCTTGCCTTGTGTAGGAACCTTGTGTAGGAGGGAATTAGTGGAGAAGGAAAATATGGTTTGTACTAAAGAATGGAAGTGAGATTGAATGGAATATATATGAGCTGATAGATCTTCTAAAAAGCCTGATGTGGGTGTGTATAGATGGTAGAATAGGAAATAGAGCAGCAGCGCAAAAGACTGAAAAAGTTAACTATTTGTTAAAAGCTGTTTATGTAGAAAAACATTTGACCTTGAATAGGACCAACAGAGTCAGGAGGAAATACTACAGTTGAGGACAGTAGGCATTAGTGCCCTAATGCTGATTTATCCAGACATGAGGTACTTACAGCTTGCCCTGGAGTATAGGTTGTGTGAATGGAGAAAAAGGAGTGAGTAGAACAGGTATTTTGAAGAAAAGGTCATTAGGACTTGGAAAAAGGCTGGATATAATACATGATGTTTTACGATTGTCTCTAGTTTTCAAAATTCTCATTTTTTTGGGGGGGGTGGTAGTGGTCAACAAGAGATGCTCAAGGGAAGGATTTAAAGCCAGTTCTAATATTTCCCTAAATATTTATGTCAAATGAAACCTCACAGTGGACAGGAAAGCAACTAGCAACAATCCATTGTTTTTATTGCATTGTCATTTAGTATGAAATATTCTTAGATTTTGCTCTTTTATAATTGGAATGATGAAAAGATTTCTCAGAGACATTTAAGACTCTGAAGAAGAAACTTTTATAAAAAAAATTATAATGTAACCTTTCTTGAATGGATAATGAAGATCAGAAAGAACTGAGCTCTTCCTTCCCCCTCCACCCCATAGTAGATATTTTCCAGACAAATATTCTAATAGTCCTAAGTTAGTGTGATAATGGTCCAAGTTACAATATAATGGAATCTCTTTGAATTGACAGTTGAAAGTAAAGATAACCAGAAGTTTCACGTTTTAAAACCTTATTAAAAGGCTCATGTAGTGGGCAGTTAGGGTAGCACTCATGATCCATGGCCCCTGATGTTCATACCTTTAGATAATTGCCTCCCCTTGAACATGGGTAAGACCTACGACTTGCATCTAACCCTTAGAATATGTCAGAGATGATGGGGTATCACTTCTGTGATTTTGTTACATTATATAAGACTGTGTCTTATAGCGAGCTTGCTTTAGATCTCTGTACGTGGCTTTGAAGAAGGAAGTTGCTATGGGCTCTCTGCTGAGAGAAACTGAATGTAGTCCACAGCGGCACAAACAAGGAGTCACACATGTTTCTGGCTGACACCTTGGTTGCAGCCTTATGGGACCCTGAGGGGAAGAGACTAGCTAAGCTGTGCCCAGGATCCTGACCCAAAGGAATGATGTGTTGTTGGACGCTGCTAAAGTTTGTAGGAGTTTTTTACACGGCCTAGAAAACTAATGCAGTCCACTTTGTTCCTTGTCTCTTATTGGATCTACAAACCAGTGATTAGTTCTTCTGTCTTAGTGGTCACCATTCCAGAAGCCCAGGAGTCATTCTGGGCTTCTCCCCAGTCCTTACGCCCAGAGTCTAGCATCTAATCATTCTGTACATCCTGTGATCCTCACTCCTACCCAGTTCTCCTCCTCTATGCTTTACACCCTCCAAAGCACTAAGATTTAGGCTACATGACCCATGTCTTTCCAAAGAACCAGTACTGAAAGAACCACTTCTGAAAAAACCAATACTTTATGAAGAACCAGTAAAGGTTCTTCAGGGCTGAAGGCTGTGGGATGCTCACATGAGCTCCCTTTCAGAAAGAGGGAGGGAGGTGGTAGTATGACCAAGAGCAGGGCGTAAATAACCAAAAAGACAAAACTGACAGGGTGCTGAGTTGAGGCAGCATGTGCCAGGGCCTCTTCTCAGACCTCAGTTACTTCCACCATCACCCAGGGCATCAGTGGCCCAGAAACGACCTCACTGTACTGCAGAGGCACTTTTATGACTTGTTCTATTGCTCTCATCCTTTCCTGCCTGGACCAGATCTTCACTCTGATTTGGATCTTATTCTCCTTCAAATTTATCCTCTATTTTGTTCCTAGACTCACTCCTTAAAACCTAAATCTTCCTGTCTCGCCAGACTTTCCACTGGTGTTCAAGATGAATTCAAACCCCTTGGCGTAGCTCCCAAAGCCTTCCATAGTCTGGCTGGCCCTGCTGCCTTCCTGGATATGTCTCCTATGTTCCTACCTCTTATTCAGTGTTTCAGTGATATTGACCGTTTACAGTAAGGGTTCCAAGGCAAAGTCATGCTATTTTCACCTCTACATTCCGATTTAATTTGTTCTCACTGTGAGGAATGCTCTCCTCCACCATTTCTTAAACTGATTTCACCTCATCCTTTTAGATTCTGTGGACATGCTGTAATCCCCCAGAAAGCCTTTTCTTACCTATTAAGTAGGATCATCCCAGGCCAGGATAGAGGCTTTGTGGGGAGCTGGTTGGAAAAGCATCAGAACACCTGCAAATCACTCACTTGACCCAAGGGGACATCATGCTTCAGCTATCACCAAATCTTTACTATATTTAAAAGTAATGTTAGAAAGTTCTAAACATGTTATATGGCTATCCCAGTGATAGCACAGTCTCTGTATTTCATATGTCTTCCTTTGGCTAAATGGAAGTAGAATACAGATAATGCTTCTGTACTAAAATAGTCTTAAAACTAATATCTATTTGGGTAGATGTATGTCTTTACCATTTAATATAGAAATTTTGTTCCCCATGAAAATGTTTTTCATGGTCAGTCTTCAGATGGTTTCTGAGATGACAGGAAAGGTCACAAGATGAGAAAGAATGAAAAGAGATTTTAGTAATTGGACATTTGAATAACTGGAGATAAGAATTATTATGATTATATTTTTGATGTCAGAAACATACTCAACATTTGTGGAACATGAAAGGAAATCTACTAGTTTTTAAAAACTGAGAGAAAAAATTCAACAAAATATGTTTAAGTGCCAAAACTGGTCCAAGTAATTAGTAAAACAAAACAAAGGAAACAACTAATTTTATTCTTTAGTTTGTGAATTTATTAGAAATACAGGTGCCACTAGGGGGCTCCCTAACATTCCAAAATTGTTGGGAGACCTGAGTATCACAGCAGGGTAATAGAATTATGAATAAAAATGCTCTGTAATTTAAAGTATATTCCTTAGTAACTTAACATTTGCATGTTTGTATAAAGCCTGAAAATGGAACTTTATTATTTTAAGGTATGCTAGAGTTAAAAATGTATTTATGATAAATAATTTAGAAATGCAAATGTAAATATGCACCTGATAGAGAAAGGCATAATGTGCTTCACTGAACTCAATTTCTTTGGTGTAATAAAAGGGGAAAAAAGAACTTCATTTAGTTTTATGATTACTTTTCTTTCTGAGTAATAAAAGTGAAAATATTGAAACATTTTTTTATCACCTGAATTATTCTATCATATCAGTAGTTCATTATTTATTGATATGAAGTAAATATACCTCTGTAGACATAGACATATAGGTATATATGGAATTGTATATTAGATTGCTTAACTCTATGCAACAGAATATACAGAATAAAATTTTAAGTTGTGAATACTAATATATTACCTGTTAAAGAAATCTATGAAAGGCTTGGTCCTGTGTAGATATACTTAAGAGAAAAGGTATCTTTTATTATATATTAGGATATATTTGATTTATTGTTCCCAGGCATACAAAATGCCAAAATTATTTAAAAATTTCTTCCCAGTAACATTAAATTATAATTATGATACAAAGCATTATTACTAGAAAAGGAAAAAGTAGATATTTAGCATCCTTTATATAGTATATTGGATTCATGTTTGTTTCCAGACACTTTCAGATATGTTCCAATTATGAAGAATTGCATTACATTATTTCTTACTTGTTTCTATCCTCATCAAATGTTGTGGCATTGATATCTGAAAATTCCACAGAACTATCCTTGAAGTGTATTTTGTGCTCTGGAAAATATCCTTTGAAGTAACCAGAAGTGTTTTATGGGGAAGTGTGGGAGATGGAAAAGGGAAGAAAAACTATCCCTATTTCCCTTTCTTTTTCTTTTTATCATAGTATACATTCTCATTCTTATCTGTTTCCCACTTCAGGCTTTTAATTCTTCACTAAAATTTGAAATATAGATTGTAAACTAACTTCATCTCCAATGAACAAAAAAGAAAAGCAGCAACAAAATTTTGTGGGCTGTCAAACAATTCATTCTTATTTTGAGGTTCATACATGTGCAGTTTTTTTCTATTTCTTTCCTACAAACAAAAGACAAATGCGTAACTTCTGTACAACATTTACTTGTCTGCCACTTTTGCTAGTCTAGGAAAAGCAAGACAGGCTGTGAAAGGAAAGGACGGGAATTAAATATTAACATATACTTTCTGACTCAGATTTTTACTAAGCAAGTGAAGAGCATACTAAAATATTCAGGGTAGTAGATAAAGTTACTATAATCTTAACCTGGAAGATTTGGGTTGTGACAATTCTTGCACTAAAACTTTTTTCTTGAAACTTAACAACCACACAAAACTGTACAATTTGATAACTTAAGTCAAAAATCAGATCAATTAATTTGTTAAATGCATACCTTTAGACACATATTTGAAAATTCTGGGTGACTGCTAAATCAGGAAACATAAGCAAATGTATAATGATTTGTTGTTATTATATTACATATAGATTATAAATTAATATTATCCATGTTTCCAGACTTTATGGCTACTCTCAAATCATTTCATTTCATTGTCTTAAGTATAAATATATTTGAAAATGATACTTATATGCTTGAGCATGAGAGAAATGCCTCTAGGAATTACTTAATGAATGTATATATTAAGCAGCTGAATAAACCATGAGAAGAAAAGAGAAGCATTTTTCATTCTGAATAATATTTTCTGAGTTGATTTGAGCTTATCCTAGAATAAATAACTGTGTAAATTCATTGGGGGGTATGTGTTTTTTTTTTATTTCAGGGTGAAAAGTGGCTAAGTAACTCAATGTCATAGGTCTGACTAACTCACCTTGCATTTAAATATATATATATTTAATATATATTTGCATACACAATATATATTTGCATACACAGGAAGCTAGGCTTCCTTGATAGCTCGGGTGGTAAAGAATCCACCTGCATTATGGGAGACCTGGGTTTGATCCCTGGGTTGGAAAGATCCCCTGGAGAAGGAAAAGGCTACCCACTCCAGTATTCTGGCTTGGATAATTCCATGGACTGTATAGTCTATGGGGTTGCAAAAAATTGGACACAACTGAGCGACTTTCACTTTTACATGCATCTGTGTATATTTATGTATATATGTGTGTTTATAGATTTTTTCCCCTTAAACTGTCATGCATTGCTGATAACACAATGAACTATAGTGCATGATCTCTGACTTTATTAAACTTACTATCCTGTTGGAGATACTTAATCAACATGTATCCTAAGATAAATAACAATACAAGCCAACAATACAAGGAATGGCAGTTGGCAGAACAGTCAAGAGCTGGTCTAGAACCACCATAGGCAAACATCTCTGGGTCTGCACTGGTTTCCCAGCCTGCAAGAAAGGGTGCTCTTGTAACCTCCTCAGGGAAACTCTGGAGGATCAGCCATAAGCTCTGAGAGCTATAGATCAGCTTTTGCTATACATTCCTAAATTTTAATGCAGTACAGAATTATCTCATCATAATTATTTCCATTTCCATAAGGTATATTTCAGATCATTGTCTTCTTATTTAACCTCAAGGGCAAAGTCATATAGATTATAAGGGCAAAGTATAGATTATAAAATCTAGACTATCTCAAAGGTCATTAAGTAATCAACAAAAAGCTAATCAACTTGAAATGTGGAGTTTTTATCATGTGCCTGTGCCTAACGCCAACGAATCAAGCTAAGTGGATTTAGCTCTCTAAACTACCATGGAGGGAATGACCCTTTCGCTTATTAGTTTATTAGGGATTTCTCTAATCCCAATAGATGATTCCAAATAATCCACCTATATTGGCAGGTGATGACCTCTCTCCTTTTCCATACTAATTTTCCATTCTAATTGTCCAATATTAAAGTCCATCCCTTATTCCAGCTGAATCGTGAAGTGCAGCCTTACTTAGGCAGCTGAAAACCCCACAGGTTTGACCCAAAGCTTTATGATTGCTATGACTGTTGGCCTTTTCTTAAATTGTTCATCAATATTTACAAGCACTCTGGCCTATGAATAAAGCACAACTCAGAAAATTACTGCTAAGATGGGAAAATGTGGCTAGTCTCCTACAGGCTGAAGAAGAAAGGCCCCAACTTTGTGGTTTATATTCTAATGTATTTCACCTTCTATATTACGTTATGGTTATCTTTGAATAGGATTTTCTAAAAATAAACATCTTTCTGAAATCATTTTTCCTGAACACATGGGCTGGAAATTTCTAGCCTATGTGTATGTGTGTGTTGTGACCCATATATGGCAGGCCAGTTGGTAGGTAGGTGGCATGGATCTACTTCTTTCCACATACAAGTCCCTCTTAAACTTAATATTCTTTTTCATTTTATTCCTGGATATAGAGACTCTGGGCCATTTTTTTCCCCCAGCAGAGATTGCAGATGATGGACTAGCATCCTACCACACCTCAGTTAAAGAGGAAAATTTGATGTCTGGACATGTGTAGTCTTGTGGAAAGGAACCTTATTTCACTCATAGACAAGAGCAGTGGTATGGCTAGCAGTATTTCCCCAGAGATGGTCTGACTTAAAAAAAAATCAATATCAACTCTTGACACATTTTCATTTACATCAACACATGGCTTTCAGTCAGGGCACAAATCAATAGGCAGCTTTTAACACTGCCCAACTCTTTATTTCTATCAGGCTCAGGCAGGCCATTTGCTGTTAACATACCATGTTTCTTGGGGAGGAAGTTTAACTGTTTTTCCTGTGACTAATCACAACAGCCTAAACTGTAGCATTAATCACATGACACTTCTTCATCACCGCTTACGGCCAATTGACTTTTTACTTAGTGAAAGTGTTTGAAGAAGGCGATAGTTGTTCTAAGGGGGTCAAGAGTCAATGGGAGAAAGAAATATTTAATTTCAAAACATATACAGTGTATGATTCTAAAGTTGACATCATGCCAGAGAGTCATCACAGGCCTTATCACTTTGTAGGTAAGGTCTCCCAGACAAGAAGGAAAATAAGATTTGTTTAAATTTAAAGTGCTAGCTAAGAGTCATAGCACTTGGATTGAAAACAGTTAATCTGTGCCTTTCTATAAACAAAATCACGTTCAGGGTTACTAGCAACTGGCCAAAAGTGTTTTCTCTACGTTTTGAAAGTGAATTCTTTTTCTTTCTTTTCTTTAAGCTGTCATGAAAATTCAGTAAGGTCTGGTGCCATGTGAGAGTGGCAACCTCTGCAGCATTTTGCAGTCTCAATTAAGTGTAATATTTACTTTATTTACTGCAGTTATTCAGATTTTTAAATAATGATCATATTCTCATATTATTTAGAAATCACAAAGAAGTTACTAAGCTGAATAAACAAAGATTTACAAAAGTTGACAACTTAGTTATCTAGGGCAATTCCAAAGCACAAAAGTAACATTTTTAAAATACATGGAAAGCTAACCTCCTATATTATATTGCATTATATTTTATCTTATCCACAAACAGCAAGATTATCTTTTAAGAGCAGTGCCCCCTGAGACACTAGTCTCCTCAGTTACTCCTTAAAAAAAAGATTATGTGGTAAAATCAACTTGATGAATGATGCACATGGAGTCCCCATCTTGGTGATTTTGAGTCTCTAGGTGTATCAAAAGGATACAAAAATAACATCAGTAAAGAAGACTATGTATTTACTATAGCATCTCCTCTTCTGCCTAATCATTCTGGTGTATGTCATTGAACTCCTGACTTAGGAATAGTTGCACACAGTCCATTCTACCTTAGGACTTTGGCATTCCGGAACATAGACTGGTCCTAGAATTTCTACTTTCAGTGCTTAAGTGGGAGCAAATCTGTAGGTCTGGAGGCTCCTGTTGCTATTCATCTCTCCATCACAAACCTTCAGAGCAAGAGAAGTGGTATTCCAGGTGTTTTGGACATGACCGTGATAGGTCCCATCTGCCTTAGGTGCCTAGGAAGAATCTTGCAGTGATGGAGGAGGGGGCAGATCTGGGAAACTTGAAAAGTGGTAATAAACCTTGATGGCAATAATTATGCCCTAGGAAGCAAGAGTGAGGCACTCTGGTCTGAAGGGATTTACATGGTCTTTGTTTCTCCTTTTAGAATGCTCAATTTATTGGATTGAATGCTTATGCCAAAAAGTCACACAATATAGCCTTGTTTCAAATACTATCATTAAAATTATATCATAATGCCAACATGTTAAGCTACAGCTCTGACTGTATAAGAAATTTAAAATCTGGCTTCACAAACATGCATTTCAGAAAAGTCCCCCTTCCTCAACTGCAGCATGTGCCAGTGTGTATTTGCCCTGGTAAACAGAAGCTACTGGAGCAAGACAGGTTTTTAAAGCCCCAAACACATGTTTTTCTTGGGACTCCATAGTTCCAGGTGACTTTAGTTATTGTAAAGGCATTTTATAATAAAATTTCAAGTCCTCTAAAGTTAAAAAGCAGTAGTGCACATTTTGGGAGAAGAGTGATTATATCTGAAAAAGGATAAAATAATTGCCAAAACCTTTGATGTCTTCCATTTCTGACTCTGTTCAGTTTCAACTACTTGCCTGAATTTTAAGGCACTCTTCTTTAGCAATATTTACTGAAGCATGATATAGAGAACTTTAAAGAATTTTAATAAGTATACATTTAATATGTATTACAATTATATAAGAATCACTTCAGCCTCTGATTTTATGAATATTACTTTTAGGATGAGATTTCAGTACACACAAAAGAAAAAAATGTGAGCTAATTTATTGAAAAAATATTAAGTAAATAATAGTATAGGTGGTAAGATATGGGAAAACTTATGGAAACTGACTACAAATGGTTGAACTTTGAGAACCACAGCTCTTAAGAGTTCAGCTGAATTTGAAAAACAGTCAGCAATTCCTTACTTGTTGATTGACTATATTCATAACATCTTATCTAGCACTCTAATTTTCAAAGCACTCCTACATATATTGTATCTCGTTTGATACCTAAAATGATCCTGAGATCCAAAAGGGAAAAGTATTGACTTTCATTTTGAAAGTGTTTAAACCACCGGGATTTTTATAAGCTATAAAAATCCTATGACACGCAAGTGACAGAGCTTGGAATTGAACTCATTTCCTCTGCTACCTAGACTGTGTGGTATAGATAAAAATACCAAGAGCTAGGGGACTATGTGCATTCAGATTTCCCAAAAGACCTTTCATACCTCTTGACTAATTATAGGTTAAAGTTGTATTTCCAGAGAGACAAATTCACATTTTCTAAGAATCAGTATGTGTTTATATCAGTGGTACTTTGTACCCCTGTTCAGGTCCCCAGCAGCCATCTTGTTCTTTGTATTTTTTTCAAATCTATTCAGTTTTGAGGTTTTCCACGACCAGCCCTAGTTTCCTAGACTCTCTTGGACCTTGCAGAATCCTACACTTAACCTCATCTCAAAAACTACTTTTGGCACCACATGGGCATAGCTGATTTTATTCTGGCACTTCACTAGGTTTTGTTCAGCTATCTGTTAGGCATGAAATATGCAGGTGGTTGTCTTGAAAAGTTAATGCAGCTTCCTGAAGGCTGATCTGATTTTTTTTTTTTACTTCTCCTTAGAAAGTTTTAAATAAATAGTATATGGGACAAAACGCAAAGGAAAAGAAGAATACCTTTGGTTCAGGTTACCCAAAGACTAAATGTATGTCACAAGACTCCTTCTTGTGGCTTGAATATCATGCTCCTCAATTCAGGCTTAATTAAAACTTAAGTTTTGGACACCCTTTATCCATTCACTTAAAACCTGGATAGATTTTGGAGCAAGTACTTGTGCTCAGGAATACCACTTATCTTTGCATTTCCTAAGAGCACTTTCAAAGCTCTATGGAAAAAGGGGAAAAAAAAGATTGTGATGATGACCTGGTGAATTTTTTTTTGTGGCCTCAGTGAAGAATAAACCACTCTCATAGCTCATTATGTGGCTCGTTATGTTGAGACCAATGATTTTGATTTTGAGGTCAACAAAATAATGACGAATGAAAACTTTTACTTAGCAAAGGGGAAAATACATTAGGAAAAAGAAAGCAGACCCCTAAATGTCAATGGATAGCTTTAGGAGAGTTGACAAAGCCACAAAATTTCTCAAATGTCCTCCTAAATTTTAAGCCAAATAAATTTTAGTAAAATTTTAACTAAAGCTTGTCTTAGACACGACCCTACTTTGGGTTAGTTACCACATAGTAGAGTCGTACTGTTTGGTACTGTGAAGTATGACTTTTAACCTCCTTGAGGGATTCATAATTAGTCCATTTGTTCTGTAGTATTCAAAGGGCAGCATCATTTTCTGAACAAAATTTATATTTGCTGTATCTTTGCTATTATGATATAATATTGCTTATATTTTTTATTCATATTCATTCAATCAGGAAATGGAACCACAATAACATACTACCCCCCCTGTGGAGAAGTATTGCTGTCAGCTTAGAAACAACTTTCAAGAATTAAATTTGGTGAAGAGTGTTGACCCATTGGTTTGATCATTATTGTTCTGATTTTGCTTAGGATGAACTCTATACATTTGTTATAATCACTAGCTGATCAGCTTTTGACACAAATAGCTCAGGCAGTTTGCTATGTCAACAAATGTTTCTACACAATATAGCACACACTCTTTCATTATCTGGACACATTTCATGCAAAACAAGTAGAATATTTTGATGAAATATTCCTTTTTGTCTCACAAAACTAAATCAGTGAGGTCAAATTAACAGTTCATGGAAGATACAGTTTCATTAAATAGGTTGCACACATGTTATTTTACAATGGACTTGATTCCTTCTGACATTAGCAAAATTTACATTGATTAACCAGTAAGCTGTAATGTTGCTTTCGATCCAAACAGAATGAATCAATTTTACTTAACATTAAATTTTCTTGACTTTGGAGTGTTTAGGGTAAGTAGATATTACATTGCTTGTGGGAAAACACTACACTTGTAATTAAGCTAAGGAGATAATTTCAAGAAAAGATGAAAATAGGGCAAAGTTTTAAGGATAATGGGATTCCCAGAAATGCAAGAACTCTCTCTACTTGAATGAAACAAATTACATTATCATTCATCATATGACTAATCTAAGAGTAGCCATCTCTCTGTTAAAATAGACCTATCAAATAAAATGATAAAACACCATCAGTTAGTAGAGGGATAACAAATTAAGAAATACTATTAAGAACTCTGTGTTGAGCTAGCATTCCTTAAATTCTCTTTCAGTTGAATAAACAACAAAAATAAAAAGACTTAAATGAAAGACATGTACTCCTCACCACTCATTATATGTTGTATTTGTATTTTCTATAAATAACAGCACAGAGTAAAACTAATATATTAGATAGATATCCATACTTTTTAACATATCATCTAGAACTCCCTCTTGTATGCAGTATGTAAAAGTGATGTCCTGGGATTTCCCTGGTTGTCCAGTGGTTAAGACTTTGTGCTCTCATTGCAAGGCGCACATCCCTGGTCAGGAACTAGGATCTTGCCTGCCACATGGCATGCCCCCCTCCAATGAATAAATAAATAAATAAAATAAAATAAAAAATAAATAAATAAAAAATATTAAAAATGATGTCCTGACTTGTGATGGCTACAGGTAAAATGACTGCCTGGAAGTGGTGTCCAAATAATACAGGAGAATATTCAGGATGGAGTAAACATTTCTCTTTTGACAAAAATTCCTTGCCAGTCAGACTTGCAGTTTATGCCTGAATACAACTGAAGCTTATAGAAGAATTCAGTTGTTCATGGTAATGACAAAATGTCAAATACAATGTAAAAACTGTAAATCAAGATAAGGTTCTGAGAAACTATACAATCATTTATTTCTAGAAAATAATAAGGGAAAACTACTTAACATTATTTCTGTTGGAGAAAAGTTACCAAGTAAGATATAAATTCTATAAGGTTATGTGTGTTACCAAATCTTAGTCTCTGTTAGTCGTGTTAAAATAAGACCAACAGATGGCATATTAAAAATAATTCTATTAAACACATCCTAGAAATTGTACAAAAATACTTGTGTTAGAAATTATATTGAGAGGTAATGAGAAGCAAACATAGGTTATAATCTTCCCTAATGCTCAAATTACTGACTAAAATTGAGTACTGAATTAAGAAGGAAATGTTATATTTTCCTAGTTTTTTTTTTTTTCTTCTTCCCATGAATTTCAATTCCTGCCTTTTTGAGAAGAAAAATGGAAAAACATTTTAAAAATGCATCACAACCAAATGAGGTTTATCCCAAGAATTATAGATTGGTTTAACATTTGAAAATCAAATAATATAACTACATATTAATAGACTAAAAAAGAAAACACATATGATTACCTCAGTAGATGCTATAAAGGCATTTTGAAAAACTCCAATGTCTGTTTCTGATGCAAACTCTCAGCAAATAAGGAACTGAAGGGAATTTTCTCAACCTGATAAAGTTTATCTATGAAAAATCTTCAGCTAACATTATAGTTTATGATGAAATATTTAATGCTTTCTCCTTACCCCCAAATCAAGAACAAGACAAGGATGTCTGTCCTCACCATTTCTATTCATCACTGTATAGGAATCTGGCCATTCCAATTAGGCAAGAAAAGAAGAGACAGATTGAAAAGGTAGAGGTAAAACTGTCTTTTTTTGCAGATGACATGATTATCTGCAGAGGAAGATTGATGGAATTTATAAAAAGGCTACTAGAATAAGTGAATTTAGGTTGCAGAACACAAGTTCAACTTATAAAAATCCATTGTATTTCTTTATACTAGCAATGATCAATAAAAAATTCAATGCCATTATAATACCAAACTCATGGAATATTTAGAAAATAAACTTGACAAAAGATACGCAAACCTATATACCAAAATTATAATGCAGAAGAAAATTAAAGTGGACTCAGTAACAAATGAGGAGGTATACCTTGTTCACAGTGGAAAACCCAATATTGTGAAGCTTCCAATTCTCCTTAAATTGATTTATGAATTCAACCTAATCCCAAACAAAATCTCAGTATGCTTTGTTTGGGTAGAAATTTCCAAGGGAATTCTAAAATTTATACCAAAATTCACAATGCTTACAGTAACCAAAGCAAATGTGAAAAATAAGAACCAAGTTGGAGGATTAATAATACCTGATTTCAAGGCTCATCCTAGGGCTATGTTAATTCAGTGTGGCATTGGTATAAGGATGGGCAAATAGATCAATAGAACAGAAGAGTCTGGAAATAAACCCACATGTATATGGACAACTGCTTTTTGACAAAGGTACAAAGCAATTTACTGGACAAAATAATCATTTTTTCAGTAAGTAAAAAAAAAATCATTTTTCAGCTGGAACAACTGGATATCTATATTCAAAAAAGAACTTGGCTCCATATCTTGCACCATATACAAATATTAACTTAAAATGGATCTCAGACCTAATGTACAATCTAAAATTACAAAATTTACAGAAGAAAACATATGAGAAAATCTTTGGGTTCCTATACAGAATTCTAGAAAATGAATTCTAATCTATAGTGACAGAAAGCAGATCAGTATTTGCCCGGGTTGAGGGAGGAGTAGTGAAATGGAGTGGTTAGGAGGATAATAGACATATAGATATACAGGAAGGTATAGACATGTATATACAGGAAAGATAGACTGATACTCAGTCTGGGTCTAATCAAGAGAAGGAAAGAGCACAGTAATTCAGACAGAGAGAGTTTAATGCCCAGAATTATTAATTATACCAGCAGATTGGAATAACCAAGAGTAGGCTAGTAAGAGGTTAAGGAGGGCTCTATAGCAACAGCGAGGTAGAGCAGCTATCTCTATCCGCTTCTCTATCTCTTGGCTCCGATCAAGCGCATATCACTGCAAATGCTGAGACAGAGCATCTGAGTAAAGGCCCACTGCCACCTCCCCTCCTCCAGGTTGAGACACGGACCTTCTTGGAAAGGGCGCATTTTTGGCTCACTGGATAACAAAGCGAGTTGCTATAGTGGAGTGCTGGTGCAGCTTGCCAGAGCTCCATCGTGTACAGTGCCGGGGATCTCTTCCCCAGAAACGTCTCACTGCAGGACTCGGCTATGAAAGTGCCGGAGGGAGCACTGGGGGAAGCTTCTGGCCACGTGGCTGTTAGGCACTGTGGAAGGCTGGCCTTGCACGTGCTGTAGAAGCCTGCCCACAGCATGCAGCAGAACAGAGAAGCAAACCCTTTTCCCTCTGTGACACCTCTCCAGCGTCCTCTACGGACACGTTCATTTTCATCTAGCGGGCAATGCATTTGCAGCTGAGAGGTAAATGGCACAAAGGGATCACAAAGACACAGGAGGATATATATACACACATATATATATATTTTGGGGGGGTGGCAGTGCACGCTGGGTATATTCACTTTCTTGACTGTGATGTTGTTGTTGTTTTAGTAGCTAAGTCCTGTCTGACTCTTTGGTGACCCCATAGACTGCATCCCATTAGGCTCCTCTGTCCATGGAATTCTCCAGCAAGAATACTGGAGTGGGTTGCCATTTCCTTCTTCAGAGGATCTTCCCGACCCAGGGGTCAAACCCGGGTCTCCCGCATTGGTAGGCGGACTCTTTACTGCTGAGCTACCAGGGAAGCCCCTTCACAGGTATAGGCATACACTGAAACATCTAATTGTACACTTAAAATGTGTGCAGTTTATTATATGTCAATTATACTTCATTAAAGCTACTAATCATGTATACTGTATTCCTGTACCTGTCTCCTAAGTGAACTGGTCCTTTTATCTATTAGATGTTTAAGTGGAAGATGTCTGTCTGTCTGTATGTAAATGTTACTTTCTCACACCAAGAGATGAAATTGCTGATCATTAAGGGCTCCTTCTTTGACTCAGAGTGGAATCCTCTAGAGGCTGTACCTATAGATCCACTCTGACTCCTGTTCAGGAGCCAGTTTTGATGGAGGAAGCTCACCTCCACCTGCCTGTCTAGGGGAACCAGGGATTAAATGTATGTGTGTATGTTAGTTACTCAGTTATGTCCAATTCTTTGCGATCCCATGGATTGAAGCCCACCAGGCTCCTCTGTCCATGGAATTCTCCGGGCAAGAATACTGGAGTGGGTAGTCATTCCCTTCTCCAGGGGATCTTCCCGACCCAGGGATCAGACCCAGGTATCAAACCTGGGTCTCCTGCATCGCAAGGCAGAGTTTTTACTGTCTGAGCCATGAGGGAAGTCCAGGGATTAAATAGACTTCCCTGGAAAAAATCCAGGGCCAGCCTAATTGTGACTTGGTTCAAATGGGCATCAACTCTCCCACTGTGGTATACCTCTCTTCCCCTCCCTTGTCATCCAGGTCTTGATTCCTGGTTTTACCGGATATCTCTGGACCTTTAGCTCCCTTCTCTCTGAGGAAAGCATCCAAGGCTGCAGCTGATTCAGTAATTTTGATAATACATTGGGTTAGAGCTGCGTGTGCTGCCTTTGCAGTCTTAGACAGTACTGACTGCTCTTCCTCTCACCCCCAGTCTCTTGTATGTTAAAGAGAAATCTGGCATTAACTTAACTGTACTTAGTGAATACTGGGTACAGGTTTTCTGTTAGTTGTTAAGGCTACAACAGTGAACAATACATAGTCAGGATTCTAAGCCCTCATGATGTTTACATTTTAGTAGGAATTATAGAAAGCATAAGCAAAAATTTCTCTCAACACGCAATGTCTTTCATCAAGCCAGAATTATTATCAGCTTCTTGAGGGCAGGGACTTGGAAACAGTATGCTATAGTGATACCATTTACATGTGTACCCACACACATATAGAACATTTACTATGTTACATAATGACCTCTTGCTAGCTAAGTGCTTATTGGATAGCTGGCTTGTTTTTCCACTAGACTACTTTAATATTTACTACTCTAAAAGTAAATACAATTGTTTATGAAACCTGAAACTGTGGCCTAGAGTCTATACACTGCTTTTTCCCCTGCCCTGTCACACAGACATCACTAAGTAATCTCAAGCTGGCGGTTGGAGTGGCTGAGACAGGGTGGGAGTTGAGGCATGCATCAGTTATTCACTGAATCAATAAACATGCTTTTGAGCCTGGCTCTGTGCCCAGGGCCAGGATGGTTTTGTAGGATTTAATTTGTCCTTATGGACGTTAAATTGTAAAATGTTAAGACTAGTCAACAGAGACAATTTGACTTGGGAACAGTGGTACTAACCCCAGGTCAAAGGGAAGCCAGAAATGAGCAGTGTGGGGGTCTTGGGGTCAAACAAATCTCTATGGAAAAAGCTGGACTTCATAGGATGTTCAGAAAATTGAAAAGCTGGAGGAAAGGAGGAAGGGTGGGTGGATATGAGAGAATGAAAAAAGGGCATGAGTTAGGATGAGACGTGAGCCTATTAGAAGTGTCGTGAAAATAATCACGTTTTTTTAAAACTGAAACTTGTATTTGTATATTCCATAATGTACTGGTATCTGTGATTTTAGTAATATATTTAAAAGATGCATGATGTTTACTAGTTTCTAACTAGTTAAACAGTCAAAAACTTGTTTCTAAACTCTCTCCAAAGGCACAAGGCAAGTCTTTATTTTCTAATAATATGATTGCAGTAATTACATTTAATTAATTATTGACCTCAGAACACATAATGTACCATTCCATTTATTCTCTAATTTTATCCAGTAGATTTCTCATCCAACTCATATTCACCCTCCAATTACAGAGAACATGCAGACCTGGCCTCTTGTTTTCACTAAGCTGTCATTTTATAATGCTTTAGAAAAAAATTATATGCATAGACCTGGAAGAAAATAATATTTTAATAATGTGACATGGAAGCTGTGCACTCCTCAGACAATTTTGTACTGATTTCGACAGAGCAGAACTAATTCAATGCTTTCTGGGCACAGTACACTAGAGAGAATCTTTCAATGAACAAACACTGCAATGAGATGACCCATATTTGTATTGCAAAATAAAGCATGAAACAGTTTTAAGTTCAAAATAGAAATATCCTTAGCAAATTAGGTACAAAATGTTCCCTAGGTACCATAGAAGACATCCCAAATAACACTGCCAACTTTAGTGGGGTCAGTTACACATAATTTTCTAAGTCATTTACTAGCCCCTGAATAGACTGGATATCCTCCCCACACAGAACATATGTCTTCTGGGTCCTGATTCCCTGGGTGATAGAAATCCATGTCCATGCACATCTCTCCTCAACCTCACCCAGCTCAGGCTGGAGGAAGGCCTTCCTCCAGACAGGTCAAGGGACTAGGAACAGAATGGCAAACTTTTCAAAATGGATACATTGCACTCATTCTTAAAACAAAACAAAAAAAAGACCCTGGAACCATACTATCTCTGTGAGGTCAACAGTAGGTATCTGACTTACTTTGGAGGAAAATGACTTGTTATTAGTTTGTGTTCTTCAGTTTCAAAACTCTTAAATCTTGCTATTTCCAGTAACCCCAAGCCTCTGAAACCCCATTTAAAAATCTCCTGACCTCTAACCATCACCTCCTATTCTTCTACTGATTCTAGTCTTCTTACTCCAGAAACTTCCTGAACTTACTGAGATCCATCATTACCAGAAATTACAATTTTGAGTCCTTCTAACCATCGTTCTCACACTCTCACTCTATACTTACAGTTTGGATTCTATGGTTCAGCTCTATAACTATTCCTTGAAAACACTCAAGTTTCTCACCACCTCCCTTTTATTCATTATACTTCACCTGTCAAAAATCCAACCATGGAGTATGTGATAGACTGAATTGTGTTCCCCTCATACAAAATTCATGCTTTGAAGTTCTGATCCCAATATGACTATATTGGAGACAGTGCCTATAAGGAGGTAATTAAGGATAAATGTGGTCATAAGGGTGGGGCCCTGAACCCACAGATCAGTGTTTTTATTAGAAACATCAAAGCTCCCTACCTTCTACTCCACTCTGTTGCTTTCTCTCTTTTTCTCTGAATCTGCCACATGAAAACACAGTGAGAAGGCAGTTGTTTGTAAGCCAGGAAGATTGTTCTCACCAGAAACTGACCATGCTGGCACCCTGACCTCAGACTTTCAGCTTCCAGCACTGTGAGAAGTAAATTTCTGTTGTTTAAGCCATTCAGTCTATGGTTCTTTATAATGGCAGCCTAAACAGACTGATACAGTGTTAGGTGGAATAATGGCTCCTCAAAGATGTCTACAACCTAATTCCTGAAGGTGTGAATATGTTAGAGTGTATGGCAAAGTTGCAGATGGATTGAATGCTGCTAATAGTGGAACTTGAGATGGAGGCTCATCCTGCATTATCTGGGTGGGCATACCGAGGCAGAGAGGGAGAAGCAAAGAGTTGGGAGCATGAGAAACAGACCCGCTGGATGTTGGCTTTAAAGATGGAAGGGAGCAGTGTGCCAAGGAATGTACTCTAGAAGCTGGAAAAGGCAAAGAAAATGGGTTCTCCCCTGGAGTCTCCAGAAGGCATGCAGTCTTGTGGACATCTCAAGTTTATCCCAATGAGACCCATTTTTGACCCATTTTGATCCATTTTTGTACCTCAAGCAAAATAAGATAATAATTTTGTGTTTTTTGTGGTATGTTGGAGCAGCAATCGCAAAGTAATACCCACAGTTAAACCCAATGATCTACATGCTGCTGGCCGGCACCGCAGAGCTGATCACTGGAACAATTACACACCCTTGCTAACTGGCCTCCCTTCAAATATGATGACAAATCAAATTGACCTCTTGATATTTCCAGTCAATCTTAGCACAGTCTCTCTTTCACAAATTCACTTTCTCCCTTTCAAGGTGATTATCTCTCACCTTAGCTTTCCTCAGAGCTCGACACCGCCTTCCCTCAGTCTACTCTCCGCTAGTGCAGACCGCCTGCCCCGCCTCCTGAGAGACCTGCGTGCGGGGCAGGGAGCCGCGGTGAGAGCGGGACATGGAGACAGACTGGTTCCCAAGGGGAAAGGAGTACGGCAAGGCTGTACATTGTCACCCTGCTCATTTAACTCATATGCAGAGTACATCATGAGAAACCCTGGGCTGGAGGAAGCACAAGCTGGAATCAAGATTGCTGGGAGAAAAATCAATAACCCCAGATATGCATATGACAGCACCTTTATGGCAGAAAGTGAAGAGGAACTAAAGAGCCTCTTGATGAAAGTGAAAGAGGAGAGTGAAAAAGTTGGCTTAAAGCTCAACATTCAGAAAACTAAGATCATGGCATCTCGTCCCATCACTTCATGGGAAATAGATGGGGAGACAGTGGAAACAGTGTCAGACTTTTATTTTTTTGGGCTCCAAAATCACTGCAGATGGTGACTGCAGCCATGAAATTAAAAGACGCTTACTCCTTGGAAGGAAAGTTATGACCAACCTAGAAGCATTAAAAAGCAGAGACATTACTTTCCCAACAAAGGTCCGTCTGGTCAAGGCTATGGTTTTTCCAGTGGTCATGTATGGATGTAAGAGTTGGACTATAAAGAAAACTGAGTGCTGAAGAATTGATGCTTTTGAACTGTGGTGTTGGAGAAGACTCTCGAGAGTCCCTTGGACTGCAAGGAGATCCAAGCAGTCCATCCTAAAGGAGATCAGTCCTGGGTGTTCATTGGAAGGACTGATGTTGAAGCTGAAACTCCAGTACTTTGGCCACCTCATGCGAAGAGTTGACTCATTGGAAAAGACCCTGATGCTGGGAGGGATTGGGGGCAGGAGGAGAAGGGGACGACAGAGGATGAGATGGCTGGATGGCATCACCGACTCGATGGGCATGAGTTTGAGTAAACTCTGGGAGTTGGTGATGGACAGGGAGGCCTGGCGTGCTGCGATTCATGGGGTCGCAAAGAGTCGGACACGGCTGAGCAACTGAACTGAACTGAGTGCTTATTTCTTCATAGAAAACTGATTACAGTTAGGGTAATACAGCATCTCCCCACCATTTCTCTAATCTGCTTTCATTGCTATTGCAACTCAATGCATATGCATCCTGCCTTCCACATGTAGTGGATGAACTGTCTGTGAGCCAATCTCTAATTAGCCAAAACTAATCTCTTCTACTGAGCCCTAGATCCCTTCCCTCTTAACTTTTCAGGGACCACCCTAATGGCAAGAGCATTAACTCAGCTCAGGAACAACATGTAGAAGTCTTAATTGCACTTTTTTTCATTCACATGCTACTTCCAAATGTACAAGTAATTTTTCTATGTCCCGAGTCCAGTGACTTCTCTCATTTCTACTGTTAAGGCTCAGTCCAGTTTCCCCTTCATCACTCACCTGGATGTAGGATATAACATCCCTGTCTTCACTTTCTACTACTTACAGACTTAGGGATTGTTTTCGAAAGTGAAGCTTAGATTTAACTACTTCCTGACTTACCGTCTTCAAAAATCTCTCCACTTCAAAAGTAAAAATTCCAGGCTCTACTATAGGCTATAAAAATGTATATCATTGGACATGTCTACTTTTCCATCTCACTTTCTACAACTCCTCTTTCTGTTTACTTTAGTCATGCAGACCTTCTCCTCTCTTTTGTCTTCTGTTTCACAAAGTAAACAATCTGATCCTACTTCAGGGCCTTTTCTTTTGCTTGAATTGATCTTCCTCCACTTCATTGATTGGATAACTGTCTTCTCTTTATTGATGTCTCAATTCAGATGTCACCTCTTTTAATAAGGCTTCAATGGCCCTATCCAATCAAACCTAAGGTTGTTATGTTACATTGCTGGTAAAAAGAAAAAAAACCTTTCTTTATAGCATGTATCAGTACCTAAACTCATTCCTTCCATTATTCACTTACTGTCTGCATGGCTCCATCAGAATGGAGTCTGCATATACTCTTTCAATGAAGTTTTATGACTAATTCTTACATACTAAATTCCACTACAGAGTCAACTTGGTGGAAGGAAGATTTGGGCAAGCCAATGTCTTTTTCATGTGATCATTTACTTGTCCTTGGAAGTAGTATGAAAATAGCATCCCTGGGACTTGCGATAGTTCTGGCCAAAGTTGGCATTATTAGAAAACAGTCCAGGCAGTGGCAGCACCCACCTTTATCCTGTTGATTCTGGGACTGGGTTGATGACAATAACATGTATCTCAAATGAACAACTTATGCCTGGAGGCACCTGTATTTTAATTTTTGTTCTCCCACTGCAGTGGTGAACGGTTTGGGGCTGTCTCTGCATTTTTTGCTTATGCATTAGTTTGACTTCTCAGATTAGAATGGAATAATCTTGATGGTAGAAACAATGTATAGTTCTTTAAATCACTACAGTACCAAGGACATAGCAGGTTCTCTATGAATAGTTTGACCCATTGATGGATTTTCTATGGAGTTAGGAATGTTACTTACCTCCCTGGGACTTTCCTTTCCTCCATGCCTAACAACAATGTTCACATTCTACCTTATCCATCATGCTGTTGTGTTAGCCATGAGCCAAGGAATAATCATTCCCCTTTCTGATTTACAAAATAGAATGTTACTGAAGTTTCTTTGATGGTAATGACATAAACTCTTAAAAGCTTTTCAGTAGAGGCTTAGCTGTTGAAGGTCCAGTGAGAACATTCAAAGGCTTAACTGTTGAAGATGCAATGAAACTCCATAATAAATTGATCTCCTATATCATGGGCTGCACAAACAGCAATGCTGTAAACTTTCAATGTATCATTTGGCATTGTATAAAGTTACACATTTTCTTACTTAGAAGATTGCTTTTTAAAAATCTGATTGTGTGAAGGTAATAAGTCTATTTTGTTGTGATACATGTGTTTTTCTGACTGGTACAATATTTGTGCTTTGATTTTTGCTTTTCTTGACTGAATCAATCATAGTATAATATATAAATTAGTGGTTAACATTAAGGGGATGGCAAAAACTTTAGGGAGGAAGCTAAATTTAAAACTATGAGACAGTTCTTTTTGTTGCTGGTTTAAAACAATAAAAGTATTCAGTGTGTACAGAAAAAAATAAAATAAAATTCTATTAATTAGTTCTTTCATTGTAATTTAGCTCTGCCCTAGGAAAATATACTCTTTTTGTGTTAAAAGATTATGTGAAAACAAAGATCATTCATTTATGCAGCCAATCATCTTTGCTATTACCTTGTAAGCTTTGTAAATGTGAGGATGGTGTCTATATGGTTCCATTTGTTGCTCCAGTTAGTCACAGTGCCTGTCTGAAAGTCAAATGCATAAATGCTGTGTATAATGTGAGATCTCATAATTACCCATTGACAGGCTTCCCCGATGACTCAGGCAGTAAAGAATCTGCCTGCAATGTGGGAAACATGGGTTCGAGCCCTGGGTTGCAAAGATCCCCTGGAGAAGGGAATGGCAACCCACACCAGTATTCTTGCTGGAGAATCCCATGAACAGAGGAACCTGGTGGGCTAGAGCCCATGGGGTCACATAAAGAGTCAAATACGACTGAGCAACAAACATTTACACCAACTTGTTTAAGGATTCCATGCCTTCCTAAATAAATATTTATTTCTCTCACACATGAAAAATACATGAAAATAACACATGAATATTAGAATGATAAAATGTATAATCATTTCCCTGAAGACAGTCACTTACAGACACATTCAAAACAAGGAATAATGGCATTTACTTGAAGATGGGGATGAAGTATGTGCAATAAGTGTGTATAACATGAAACTGGCAATTGTAGAACCCCTCAGTTGAATCACACTATTCTCATAAAAAGCTTAACCAATTCACTATTAGCTGAGACTGGTTCTGCTGCTAAGAAAAGAATAATACCATCATGATAGCAAAGATAAAATGTTAACCTCTTATGGGACAGGAAAGTGAGGTAGAGACACCAGGAAGAATCCACTGACTCTAAAATCCTGTTCTTCCCCTTATAGCACAATCCTTCTATAAATGCAAAAACCATAGTGGAACTGTTGTGATCTTTCCCCACATTATTTCAAAAGTTCAAAGAGATGCTCAATCAAATCAGATGTTGAACTATTCAAAGGTAGTTATCTCTCCTTTTATACTTTGTTTGAAATTCTGTTTAGCCTTGAAGCAGGCTTCTGTGATCGAAGGTGGTAAATGATAGATAGAGTTCAACAGAGTTCTGTGGTGAAGGGTAAGTATTTTAGTGTATCCGTGACCTGATCCAAAGGCTATTTCTAGCAGTTTGTCATTTAGTACAGAGAAGGTTAGTGAGGTCATGTTGATATATGATCTTTTATGCTCTGAACTTATCACTGCAGTTGAACCAGCCCTACAATTCTCATTAACAATGAGCCACTATTTTTTGATACTAAAGAATAAAATAAAATAACTGCTTTACTTTATTCTCCAAACTAAAATATAAAGAAAACTCAAAGCTTAAAGTTTGAAGCATTTAGCTGGAGAAACTTAGGGCATCTTTACTTTTACCCACAGAAGTAAAAATAGCTTTAGTATTCTCAGAAGAAAACCAAATAGTATCACATTGATGGAATTGCCAGTGAGAAGTGTCTGAACCTTAACATCACCATGATAAATATTTAGTTCTAGCAGAGAATGAGATTACCTAAAAAAACATTCTAGCATCCTAGCACACATTCCAAAAGGAATAGAATTTTCTAAAGAAAGAAAATGCCGAAGGTAGGAAAGCACTGTGGGATGGGAAAACAACAGCAGCCTAGGAATTAGGACATGAGTTCTAGTCTCTGATTTGCCCATGGATGAGCTAAATGATACGCAGCAAAGACCATAACCTCTCTTGGTTGTTTCTTGCTTGGATTTCACTGACAACGTTTTTGAATGTTTCCAAGTCGGCTGACAGACCTACCAAGTTCCTTAACCCATCTGCACCACAGACCTTTCTAATTTGGTCAGATCCATCACTGGTTCCAACAGTATTAAGCACAAAGTTGAAATTTCTTAGCAAGCTGTTCAGGTATTTCACGGTTGAACATTTGCTCCCCTCTCTAGCCCATCTTAGCCTACTTCCCTCCTCCTCCGCCACCCTCTTACCATGCAGAGCTACTTAAACTTCTGCTCTGATAGCCACAACTCCATTTCCGCCCCCACTGACCCGACCAACTCTCCCATCACGAGGTTAACTAACTGCTTACTTCAACTTAATGGCTGCCTCTTTCAAGCAGTTTTATCGACCTTTCCTTCTGGGTTTGGTACCATCCATTGTTTTCTTATTTTCTCTTTATCTGTTTTCTTATTTTCTTCCACTTTCACTATCCATTAGACTAAAACTTCTTGGCAAATAGTAGCAAATGAATGCATAATGAATGAATGAAAATCAACTCTCCTTATTTCTATTTTTTAAGGGGAAGATGGAGCTGAGTCATTGGCTAATACCATCATTAAGAAATAAAGTCATCATTTTTACTGGAAATTAAAAATATCTCCCCTCTCCTCATTCTGGTTGAATGCTCTGGTAGAGAAAAACTGACTAGTTAACCAAACTAATGTTAATTCATCAAAATATTAAGATTAATCTTACAGTGACTGTTAGTTCCTTTTAGTTTCTGAGCAAAAGAATATTGTAATTGGCTTTAAATGATAAGTCCCTCCCCACTTGTTCAATAAATCCCCCTTTTCCTACCCTTTCTTAGTTCCACCTGATTATGGTTTATAGACGGGTGTCACCTATCTCTGCTAAAAGCACAGAGGCAGCCTGGAACAATGGAATAAAAGATTAATTCCATATGGAATCAGAAAATCTGGGTTTGAGCTTATATATTCTTATGGTGACTTTGGGCAATGGACTGAATCTTTTGGGCTTCATTCTCCTTTTCTGTAATATAGGATGGTGCCCATCTCACAGAGTGGTTAAGATAAGGCTCAAGTAAGATTATATGTGCTATGAAAGCACTTTGCAAACAATTAAACGCCAAATAAACACATCATCACTCTAAACCCAAAGCACAGCATTACTTATAACCAGGTCTCCAGTCTAACTTTTTCCTAGAGATAATATATTTGGCAAAAGAGGACTAACTTGAATTTTATCTCCTCTGACAAGTGGTTAGGATAGAAACTAGAAAAAAAAAAAGCCTGAAGAAAGGAGGAATATCAGTACATTCATTAGCCCAGATATAAACCACAACACAGATCCCTGACTCTGCTACTTGGAATTCAGAAAGTGACATCTCTGCGCTATAGAACTATGCCTGGTCTCAGACGTTTCTCTCTCTGGCCAGACAGTTACGTCTACGATGGGGAACTGCTGGCAAGAATGGGAATTCAGAGCACATTGAATGTCTCTACAGTGTCTCATATTCTGAAAATGCCTTTGCAATCAATTCTATATATTATGCCTCACAAAGACCTAGAGGAGTATGTTAATATTATCCTTGGACTAGAAAAGGAAGACAGCTAGCAATTAAGTGATTTGCCTCAGGTCATAGAGGGAATTAATGCTGACATTAACATTCACAGGGCCTTCCCTCTGTGGCAAGGAGAACTCTTTTACTCCTCTAGTTGTGGTTTCAGTATTATGACCAGACTTAACCTGTCTTCAAGGCAGATGACCTTTAGGTACTGTTGAAGGTCTAAGAAGGCAAGTATACACTTTGTGCTGACTTAGCCATGCCCATATATCAAAAGAGGTAGGCACAATTTTCAGTGGAAAAAATGATATAGAGAAAGAAGTTGATTTATAGTTAGGCAGGACATACAGAAAAAAAACAGGAGTGCAAATTTGTGTTTTGTCTTAAGAGTTTGATGTTCTTTCTAGCAGACTGTTCTCAAACAGTTGATTTCTTAAGGATGCGAGTTAACTGTATTAAAAACAATCTGAATAAAAATAATAAAGCAATTGTATGGGGCTATTACCACTATTTACTATTATCTTGACCACTGGTTCCTGTTTTTTATATCTTTCTACCAATTCATTTTGGTTATGCATCCTATCCCACCTGTGGAACCTCATATTTACTTTCATATTTTAAAATTTCAAGTTCGCCTACCTTATTAACCATACACTAAAGTGAAAGACAGAAAGGTAGAAAGTTATATATCTCAGGTATTAATCTCTTTACCAGTAATTTCTAGTTCTTTTAGACAGAGGGTAGGAGGGTACTGACCCATTCCCTTTTAAGACAGGATGATATAAAGCTTACCCTGGTCATTGAAATATGAGCAGAAATGACACATGCTGCTTCGAAGTGAAAGCTTTAAGAGTTAGTGTGAGATGTGTCACAGAGCTTTCTCTTTTTGCTACAGTAGCTGTTGTTCCAGGTAGTGTCTTGTCTGTTTGCCTGGTACTAAACTGAGGCCCAATGGAACAGAGGAGTGCCAACCCATGGTGAGCATGGATCTTAAGAGAGAAAAAAATTCATTTTAAACCACTTAGATTTGTGGGTTGTTTATAAATAAAGCATAATATATACTGTCCTAACTGATACAGTTCACCTTGTTCAAAAGGAACACATACACTGAAGGGAATGACAGATTATCAAGGAACAGGAAAGGATGTCCACACACTAAAGTGAAAAGTAGAATGCGTGTCTCTGAGGGAAGGCAAATGGAGGAGTAGAGAAGTGACCTTATCTGGATGTATCAGTCAAATGCCTTCCTAACAGGTGGTAAAACTGGCATGGTGGTCAGACCACCACTGGGAGGCTTTACCCATTTCAACATGTCAAAAAGTTTGTTCTGTAGGGAGACCAGAAATAAATTCATGGACCTATGGCCAATTAATCTACAACAAAGGAGGCAGGCATATACAATGGAGAAAAGACGGTCTCTTTAACAAGTGATGCTGGGGAAGCTGGACAACTATACGTAAAACAATGAAATTAGAACATTCCCTCCGACCACATACAACAACAAACTCAAAATGGTTTTGAGTTTACATGGTTTAAAAGTAAGACACGAAACTAGCAAACTAGAAGAGAACATAGGCGAAACACTCTTTGACATAAATCATAGTAATATTTGCTTGAATCAGTTTTCCAAGGCAAAAGAAATACAAGGAAAAATAAACAAATGGGACCTAAATAAACTTAAAAGCTTTTATACAGCAAAGGAAACCATCACAAAACAAACAAAAAAAGTTACTGAGTGGAGAAAATATTTGCAAATGATGCAACCAACAAGGAGTCAATACCCAAAATATACAAACAACTCACATAACTCAACAGCAAGAAAACAAACAACCCAATCAAAAAAGAGGCAGAAGACTTGAATAGACTTTTTTCCGAAGAAGTTACACAGATGGTTATCAGGCAAATGAAAAGATGTTCAACACTGCTAATTATTACAGAAATGCAAATCAAAACCACAGTGAGATACTTATCACTCATACCTGTCAGAATGGCTATCATCAAAAAGTCTACAAAGAGCACATGTTGTAGAGGATGCAGAGAAAAAATAACTCCCTACACTGTTGGTGGGAATGTAAATTGGTGCCGCCACTGTGGAAAACAGTATGGAGGTTCCTTAAAAAACTAAAAATAGAACTACCATATGATCTAGCAATTCCACTCCTGGGAATATATGCAGGAAAAACAAAAATCTTAATTCAAAAGGTTTCATGCATCCTAGTGTTCATTACAGTACTGTTTACAAAAGCCAACACATGGAAGCAACCCAAGTGCCCATTCACAAATGATTGGATTAAGACAAATATAATGGAATATTACTCAGCCATGAAAACGATAAGATATTGCCATTTGCAGCAATGTGGATGGACCTAGAGAATATTACGCTTAGTGAGATAAAGTCAGACATGTGTGTGTGTGCTTGCCAAGTTCCTTCCGTCATGGCCAACTCTTTGTGATCCCATGGACTGTGGCCCACCAGGCTCCTCTGTCCATGGGGGTTCTCCAGGCAAGGATACTGGAGTGGGTTGCCATGCCCTCCTCCAGGGGATTTTCCCACCCCAGGGATAAAATTCGCATCTCCTGAGGCTCCTGTATTGCAGGCAGATGCTTTACTGCTGAGCCACTGGGGAAGCCCATAATGTCAGACAGAGAAAGACAAATACTGTATGATATCACTCACATGTGGAGTCTACAAAATAATACAAGTGGATCTACACAAAATCGAAACAGACTCACAGATATAGAAAAGAAACTTATGGTTACCAAAAGGGAAAGGTATGGGGGAGAGAGCCAAATTAGGGGTGTGGGATTAATAGAAACAAACTACTATACATAAAGGGCTTCCCTGGTGGCTCAGGTGGTAAACAGTCTGCCTGGAATGCAGGCGACCCAGGGTCACTCCCTGGGTCAGGAATATCCCCTGGAGAAGGAAATGGCAGCACTGCAGTATTTTTGCCTGGAGAATTTAATGGACAGAGGAGCCTGACATGCTACAGTCCATGGGGTCACTAAGAGTTGGACATGACTGAGTGACTAACATACACCCACTATACATAAAATAAATATGTAACCAGGATTTACTGTATAATACAGGGATTTATACTCAATATCTTGTATCAACCTATAATGGAATACAATTGGTAAAAAAAAAATACCAGAAAAAAAAAAACTACAACAGAATTACTATGTTGTACACCTGAAACTAATACAACATTGTAAGTCAACTATACTTCTATAAGAAAATTTGTTGTGATTAAATGGCAGAATCTGACAAATTCTTGACTTATCCAGAAAATAAAATGACCTTTCAAAAGCAACATTCTGGTTTTTCAAAAGCTGAAGAGGCAGAGAGAAATGTAAATTAGAATTAAATTGTCTCACTAAGAATTGCTTAAGGTAAAGGAAGTAACGGAAAACGTGGGGAAAAAAATAGCAATGAAAATAGGAAACACTGGACGTGGAAATATACTCCGGCTTCTAGAAAAGTGAATACAAAAGATTTAGAGAAATTTTGATAACAAAATCAAAATTTAAGAGGAATCGGAAATTTGGCATAAGCTAGAATATTATATTCCAATAAGGTCACAATCCTGAGTAGGAACCCTCAGTCCTTGCAGAATATTATATTACTCCATTAATTAATTCAACAAATGTTTATTGAGCAACTACTAGGAGAGAGGAATTGTGTTAAAATGTTGAGAGTCAAAAGAGAATATAGTTCTGCTCACAATGAGCTTACAGTGTAGTGAAACAAGAGATAACAAACAAGCCCCCAGCTAGCATTTATTACATACTTAGTATTTGTTAGTGATTATGACAGGGACTTAACATCCTTTTTTCCCTAATTTTTATAAATCTGCTGCATAGGGGTTATTATCCTTTTAAACAGGAGACCCTGAAGCTCAGGGAGATACAATAATTTGGCTGAACATTTAAAAAATAAAAATGATTGACTAGAATAGGACTTGAAATAAACTTTCTGTGATTTCAGTATCTGTATTCTTTCAACCATGTTTTGATGCCTTTCATACCTAACTTTAAAATTATGTGACACCTTCTTTACATTTTTGAAATGTTAATTTGTGTGTGTGTGTGTGTGTGTGTGTGTGCTATAAGTAGACAATGGATTCATCTCACAGGAAAAAAACTACCTTTTTATGTGATTACATTTAAATCTCTTTTTTCTTTTTTTTTGTAGTTCAACTGGAAGATTATTTTAGAAACTGATGGCACATTAATGATTTATAAGCCATATCTTGAAAATCTTTCTAGTAAGTCACATGCAAACTACTAAATTGCTTTTCAGGAAAGCGTCTAGGAGTCAAATTTAACACAGGAAAAGGAATACTCTTAGATCTAAAATAACAAAATGTTCTTTAAAGAGATCAGCAATGATTAAGCTGGTTTTATAAATTTATAGCTGAGGGTAGAAACTTTCTTCTTTGAGGAGCATTTAGTTCTTCTTCAGGATTTAAATTCCAAGAATTCAACAGGAAAGTTTCTCACAGTGTCTCGCCTGAGAAATCCCAGTAGTGGACATCTATAATTGGAGGAAGACTTGGCATCTGAGACTACAGCTCACCATTTACTACAATCCAAACAGCTAAACTGATTTTAGCATTCTGGAAGAAAAGCTGCACCTCTGGTGCTGAATTGCTTCCCTATGAGTCTTGAGCCAAATATTAATGTAAATTTGAAAGGAAACAAAAAGCATTCAAACTCTAATGTACCTTGGGCTTATAAATCGGAATTCAGTCACTTTAAATTAAGTTGGATTTCTGGAAGGAAAACTGCTCTTATTTTTGTATTACTGCTCTGACCTACGGTTTATGTATCGCATAACAGTGTTCTAAGTTTTCAGCTACAACACAAACGGAAAGCTCTGTATTGGAGGCTTCTGTGGTAACGCTCACTCCAGCAAACACAGACACACACCCCAGTGGGCTGCCGCTAAGGTCTTACAAAGACATGATCCGTTTCACTCAGATACCTTTCTGTAATCTGTGCATCAAGAACAATTTACTGTTGGTGCTTTTACTTTTTTTTTCCTTATTTTGATTTAAAAAGTAATACATGTTCATTACAGAAAAATTAAGAGTTCCAGGTAAGCAAAAAAAAAAAAAATATATATATATATATATATAATTTAATTATGAAACAAAAACTATTGGTAACATCTTGGCTTATATCTTTCTAAACTATTTTCTTTGTAAATAAACTAAATTTTCTTCCTATAAAAATGCAATACTAGTTACTTATTACCTTATTTTTTTCACTTAATAACATGTTAACATGTTAAAGAAGATTTACAAATAATTTTAAATAGCTGTATAGTATTAGTGTGGGCTTCCCTGGTAGCTCAGTGGTAAAGAATCCGCCTGCCAGTGCAGGAGACACTGGTTTCATCCTTGAGTCAGGAAGATACCCTGCAGAAGGAAATGGCTACCCACTCCAGTATTCTTGCTTGGTAAATTCCATGCACAGAGAAGTCTGGCAGGCTACAGTCTGCTACTGCTGCTAAGTCACTTCAGTCGTGTCCGACTCTGTGCGACCCCATCCCTGGGATTCTCCAGGCAAGAACACTGGAGTGGGTTGCCATTTCCTTCTCCAGGGCTACAGTCTACGAGGTTGCAAAAAGTCCAACATGACCTCGCGGCTAAACAACAATAGTATTAGTGTATGGTTATTTCACCTTTTTTAATAAACCAAGCACTATATTTAAATATTTAGGCTATCTCCAATATTTGGTTTAATTATAGTAGCATTCCTTAAAGATCTCTGTCACCATCTTTGGAAAGAAACCAAATGCTTATTTTTAAAAAGTTATTATTTACCTGTGAAAGCATTGGTTACTCAGCTGGGTCGACTCTTTGTGACCCCATTTACCTGTATATTTGTTTATTTTCAGCAAATGTTAAAAATAACATTTTGAAGGTGGAAAATAAGAAGTCAGCTGGCAAAAAAAAAAAAAAAAAAGTTTGCTAACTTTAAATCTTAGTTCTGAAAGCTTATCCTATCTTCTTCTCAGTTGGGATCTAGTCTTGGGCCCAGCCTGGGGACTAGATGCCAAGGCTGGCTGCTTTCTCTGTCCTTGCTTCCCTTCTTAAAGACGTGAGGGTTCTCCCCTGGACCAGTCCGGCCACCAGCCCCTATCCCCAAGGATGAGCCCAGTTTGTGCAATGCTAAAAGAAGGGTCCAGCTGGGATCCTCTGCCACCCTCCTTAGCTAGCCTTGCTACCGACAGTTTCCAGAACGTCTCACCGGCCCTTAGAATCGTGCCTTGGTCGCTTCAGTCGTGTCTGATTCTCTGAGACCCCATGGGCTGTAGCCCATCAGGCTCCTCTGTCCATGGGATACTCCAGGCAAGAATACTGGAGTGGGTTGCTGTGCCCTCTTCCAAGGATCTTCCCAAACCCAGGGATTGAATCTACATCTCTTATGTCTGCTGTATTGTTAGGCGGGTTCTTTACTATCAGTGCCACCTGGAAAGCCCCATCTGGAGCCTTCAGGAGTCACTTTAGCAGGATCCAGGCCATCCTGACCTTTGGGGTTGTGCTTAAACATTTCACCATTTCACAAAAACTTTCTGTCATACATCACACATTTAGAGAGCCCCTGCCTTTGGGAAGATTGTCTGGGTCTGGGACATAGCTGTGAACAATGCAATCTCCAACTTTATAAAGTGGGTTTATGGTTCACAAGTCCTGGGGAGGGTATTCTGAGGAGCGAGAGAGAAAGCATGCATTTATTAAATCCAGTTGAAAACAGTCTCTGAGATTTTTCAGTAGGATGGTAGCTTATGTTTAGTTTTCAATATGATGGTCAATCATATTTAGTATGAAATGACTGTGGCATTAGATATTTGTAATGTCTTTAGCTCTATGTGCTTGATTTTCATTATTTTCCCTTTTAAACTCATGATAATCTTTGTTAACATGAGCTTGGAAGGAAAAGAAAATCACCTAGGATATTTAAATTACACTTTTGTTAACATGTTATAAGAATATTATCATACGTACCATCAGGTGGGCCTCCACCACCTACACATTTTCCACTTTTGCAGGCGTGTGTGTTGAACAATAAGGTGTGGGTCACAGAAGTAAAGAAACAGGGATGACTCACAGGTTATAATCTTATCATCATTCACACAAGATTGTAACATCTGATTCACTGAACTCTCAATGTGAGGATATCTAATTTTAGAAACTGAGTCATTAAGCAAGTGAAAACACTTTTTCCCTATTTCAGTGTCAAGTGGTTTTGTACAGAATTTTTAATTTTTTTGACACTGCCCATACTCACAATTACAAATTGGAAGAGATCTCAGAAACATTCTAGCCTAAGACTTTAATGGTAGAGATGAGAAAACTGAGCTAAAGTCAAGTGAGTTGATGTTCCTTCAATGTAGAGTTTTGAATAACCAAAAGCAATGAAAGATTTAAAAGTGAAAATATTTAAAAAAGTGAATAGAACAAGGTTTATACCCAAGGGAAATTTTTTTTCAAAAGGTGTCAAGAAGAGGAAAATAAAAATCAATTAATAGTTGTCCAATTATCAAATCCAAAATTTTGAAACGGACATTAAAATTTCATTTTTTGTTTCTAACTAGCACAAGTTCTCCTCTCCAACTAAATTAATTTTTGAGCACAATTAACGTTTTACCACCAGCATATAGGTGCACTACACCATTTGGCATGCTAATGTATGGCTTTGACCTTCCTCACACATAGCTCAGAAATCCAACCCTCATTTCTCTAGAGAAATAGGTCTTTTCTTGGTCATGGACCCTTACTCACATGTAATTTGTAAGGAACACATTTACTTCCAAATATAAATTTTTCCTTTGGAAGTTCAGTAACTTTTTGCATTTGTTGATATTTGGTGTCCCCCAAACCTTTTTTTCCTCTCTTCAAGATTTTACAACCATGTGAACCACTAGGATGCACCAGGGAGAATTTGCTGCTCCCTGGATTTCCGTTTTCAAGTATTATGGAAGGATAGCAGCTGCCTCCCTTCTTATCTTTACTGTGGTCACCACCACATCCACTTTCTGAAGTGGAGGTGAACCCTGGCTGTGTCCCTAGCAGTTTCCTCTCAGGAAGAGGGAACTTGCCATGAAAGGCTGCCTCTTCTGGCTTCAAGTCACCCCTGGAAGGCTCTCTGAACTCCCCAGCTTTGAGTTTTCCAATTGCTGTCCCTGCTTTTTTGTTCGGCTCTCTCTCTGACTGACTTTGCCACTGAGGACCTAACACTTTATACTCTGTCCTTCTTGATTGTGCAACTAGGGCTGGCCACCTCTGACGGTCCCAGCCCCAGAGACCCCAGCACAGCGACAGCTGCCTCCAGCTTGGGGGGAAGGAGAAACCCAGAGTGCAGGTGACATCAAGGATGCTGGCTGGGCCGGGCCGAAAGCTCTGGTTGTTGAGTCATCAATTTCATTTCTCTCAGTCTCTAGTCCTTAGTCTTCCATCACTTCAACTAATCTTACACAGTCGCTGCGCCCACACACACACAACAAGACTAATATAATGAAGTCTGGGTTAATGAGTTTTGAAAATATTCTGGCTTATATTTTTCCACTACTATGGCTCAGTTGTTTGGTAACCAGAACTGTTCAAAATCAGCTATCCCCTCTTTTTTTAAGTCTAGTGGTACTTGCTGATGAAAACTAAATCCTGATAATGGGGGAGAAACAACACAAAGTATTTAACTGTATTATCCTTCTTTTTTGGTACATTTGATGGCTGCTATCCAAAGTCTACAAGCAATAAATGCTGGGGAGGGTGTGGAGAAAAGGGAACCCTCTTACACTGTTGGTGGGAATGCAAACTAGTACAGCCACTATGGAGAACAGTGTGGAGATTTCTTAAAAAACTGGAAATAGAACTGCCATATGACCCAGCAATCCCACTCCTGGGCATACATACCGAGGAAACCAGATCAGAAAGAGACACGTGCACCCCAATGTTCATCGCAGCACTGTTTATAATAGCCAAGACATGGAAGCAACCTAGATGCCCATCAGCAGATGAATGGATAAGGAAGCTATGGTACATATACACAATGGAATGTTACTTAAACATTAAAAAGAATTCATTTGAATCAGTTCTAATGAGATGGATGAAACTGGAGCCCATTATACAGAGTGAAGTAAGCCAGAAAGATAAAGACCAATACAGTATACTAATGCATATATATGGAATTTAAAAAGATGGTAATGATGACCCTATATGCGAGACAGCAAAAGAGACACAGATGTAAAGAACAGACTTTTGGACTCTGTGGGAGAAGGCGAAGGTGGGATGTTCTGAGAGAATAGCATTGAAACAAGTATGCTATCAAGGGTGAAATAGATCACCAGCCCAGGTTGGATGCATGAGACAAGTGCTCAGGGTTGGTCCACTGGGAAGACCCAGAGGGATGGGATGGGGAGGGAGGTGGAAGGGGGGTTCGGGATGGGGAACACATGTAAATCCATGGCTGATTCATGTCAATGTATGGCAAAAACCACTACAATATTGTAAAGTAATTAGCCTCCAACTAATAAAAAATAAATGCAAAAAATAAATAAATAAATAAAAAGAGACAATGGAATTGAAATGTATCTCCTCCTTCAGAAGTTAAAGGGTCCATATTATTAACAATCAACTATTGATTTTCAGATTTACATTGTTTTGGATCATTTTGCATATGTCTGTCTAGAAAATTGCTCGATGGTAGTATGGAAAATGTCCTATAAAATGAGCAAGGAAGATGCAATATTTCAAAACATGTTCTTTGGGGTGATTCCAGTTGTGTGGCAAGAAGCAATTTGCTAGGTTGGCTACTTTTGCTAGAATTTTCTCAAGAGAGGCAGCCAGGATATAAGCTTATATATCTGAGATTGGCACTTAACTCTGTCGGGAGAAAGTAAATAAAATGTAATTGATTTTTCTCTGGAAAATGTGATATTCTACTGAAATTTTTAAAATGTAACAATGAATTAAATTACTTTATTTTCTTTCCCTTTAAAAATACAAAACACACACACACAAAATAAAAATTAAAAAAATAAAAATACAAAACACTGCTGAAGTTGAAATATATTCAGAAAGAATTAGTATTTTAGCTTTTCTAGTACCACATATCAAGAGCAAGCTAACGGGTGCCCCTCAACTGAGAACAGTATATACAACTTGAAAAATTTATGTCTTTCAATAGAAAGGCCCTTCTTAATGCACACAGTTTTAAAGGTGCATTCTAAAGGTCATTTAAAAGTGAGAAGATTAAATTTTAGGACGATGTATCAAAAATAGATTTAAACATAAAATTTGATTTGGATTCAGCAAAAAGCTACATTCCAGAAAGCCAGTTTTCTACCATTTCATGAAACTGGTTAAGATTAAAAGGCACTGTCTGTCTGGCATCATCTACCAAAGGTGATTCTCAAGAAACTGATTATTAGGTAGAATTTTATTTCAATAATGGAACCTTATACTACATATTCCCATTTAAGGTACTAACACAATAAACAGCAGAAATGGGACCCTAAATTGAGCTGCTTCTGATTAATCGATTCCCACAGTGCAGAGAGAGTACTTTGTGGATGCAAGGCTGAAATGACTGCACAGCCTCAAATATATCAACTTGATGACTACATGACTTTCCTTTCCTGCTGACTCCTTGTCAATACACCATAGCCTACTTGGCATTGTTTGATATACTAAAATGCAGAAATAGGCAAATAACACAGTTTTCTTTTGAAATAAAACACATGCAGCATGGAAGCTGACAGGCACTGTTACAAAGAACTAGGAGACAGAGTCCTTGGAGAAATTTCAGAAAATACCCATAGGAGACCATTAAAACAACAAAGCGCTGAGGTAAAATTCTACCTAAGAAACTTTAATCAAAGAACAGCTTGGATCTTATATTCTTGTTCTTTCTTTACCACGATTAATATCATTAGTTCCTTAGGGCATTTAGTAATAAACAACATTTCCAGAACACTCCCTGGATACACCAAGAAAAAAGTGCCAGATACACATTCTGGACAAGCAAAGAATTTAGTGTAGAGGGAGATGTTTTTAAAAAAAAAGTAAGAAGAAAATAAATCAGAGAGCCTTTATAAGTTTTTCATAATGAGTCACTCATAAATAGTAATTCAGGCCAGCCCCAGACAAACAGGCAAAATTTCCATTTCACTCCTTTTTCCAGCTACTTCTGTTGGGAGTGTCCCTATCTCTCATCCCTCCTGTTCTGGTCTTATTAGAAGAGGGTCATGTAAGGCGTAGTATACTATAGTGATTAAAGGCACTTTTATACAGCTAGGCAGATTTGGGATTAAAATACAAATTTCTCTAGCTACTTGCTATGTAAATTTGGGGAAGTCATCCAAGCATTCTGGGGCTCGTTTATTCATCTGTCATATGAGGCTGACAATATCCATCTCCCAGGATTATTCTGAGAATTCAGTGAGGTATCTCCTGACTGCAGGAGACTAGCAGAGAGTCAGAGATGTAGCACAGGTTAAATAAAGGGCCACAGCTTTTATTATCAGGAACTGATTTCTATTGGGTGAACATGATGTAAATGAAACTCATCCCTCAGACATTCCATTTTAAGAGATTTCTAGAGAACTGAAGGACCTGCAGGGATCAAAGACACCAATTTACTTCAGGAATTTCAGGCACCCTGCTAGGCTGGTGGGTTAGTTAACCTTTGTGATGGGAGGCTTCCTTGCTCTACCTTCAATTAGACAGAGAGGCAGCAGTGAGCACTGAACCCAGGCCAGAAGAACTGGGTTCAAACGACAGTTCTGCCACTTGGCAACCTTGGGCACATCACTACTTAATCCTTCATGGCTCAGTCTTTCACTTCGGTAAGGTAAGGATAATGATAAATCACAGGGTTATTATGAGGACGATATGACACAAGGCATGAAAATAAGTGCTGTCAATGATCAGTGCTATACAACTGTAAATTATTACCACAGTCCATTCCTTGTCCTTGGCAAGGAACATGCCCTGAGAGTGACAGAAATGTCTTACCATTGAGAGACACAATAATCTGGCTGGCTAACAATGATCCAGAGGAAAAAAAGGATGGATGGAAGAAAGGTTGATTCTAGCGTTTATTTGGTTAGCAGCATTTGAAAACCATCAAAATTATTGGGAAACAACTATGATATAAGCAACTAAATGGGTCATTCTCAAAGCAACATGCTAAATGAAAAAATCCAGGCACACAAGTGTACACAGGCAGATGAATAGATAACAAACTGCAATATATACATACAATAAGTTATCATTCAGTCATAAAAGGGAAGGATATTCTGACACATTATGTGGCTGAACCTAGAGGATATTGTGTGTGTGCATGTGTGTGCTCAGTCGTGTCTGACTCTTTGCGAGCCCATGGACTGTAGCCCGCCAGGCTCCTCCGTCCATGGAATTTTCCAGGCAAGAGAACTGGAGTGGGTTGTCATTTCCTTCTTCAGGGGATTGAACCCTTGTCTCGTCTCTTGTGTCTCCTTCATTGGCAAGTGGATTCTTTACCACTGCACCACCTGGGAAGCCTAGAGGACATTATGATAAGTCAGATAAGCCAGTCACATGGCAAATATATGATTCCAGTTACAGGAGGTACCTAGATTCCATTTATATGTGGCACCTAAATTTACAGAAACCGAAAGTAGCATGGCAGCTTCCAGGGACTAGGAAGAGGGGAGAATGAGGAGTTAGTGTTTAATGGGTACAGAGTTTTAGCTGGGAAAGATGAGAAAGTTCTAGAGGTGGATGGTGGTGATGGCTGTACAACAATGTGAATGTACCTAATGCCACAAAACTGCACAATTAAAAGTAGTGAAGATGGTAAATTTTATGTCATGTGTATTTTAAATATCATAGTAAAAAACAAAAAGAAGCCAGGCACAAATAGTACATATTATATAACTCAATTTGTGGAAAATTCTAGGACAGACAAAACTGATCCATAGTAATAGAAACAGATCAATGGTTGCAAAAACACAGGAGATGGCTTTCTGGGGTGAAGGAAATGTGCTTTATCCTGAGTGAGGTAATAGATACTGAAATGAAACATTTTCAAAACTCTGTATACTTAATGTGGGTTCATTTTATTATGTAAATTGTATTTCATTGTTATTAATTTTATGTGTCAACTTTAATAGGCTGTGATCTACACAGTCAAAGGCTTTGGCGTGGTCAATAAAGCAGAAGTAGATGTTTTTCTGGAGCTCTCTTGCTTTTTTGATGATTGAATGGATATTGGCAATTTGATCTCTGGTTCCTTTACCTTTTCTAAATACAGCTTGAACATCTGGAAGTTCACGGTTCATGTACTGTTGAAGCCTGGCTTGGAGAATTTTGACCATTACTTGGCTAGCATGTGAGATGAGTGCAACTGTGTGGTAGTCTGAACATTCTTTGGTATTGCCTTTCTTTAGGATTGGAATGAAAACGGACCTTTTCCAGTCCTGTGGCCACTGCTGAGTTTTCCAAACTGGCATATTGAGTGCAGCACTTTCACAGCATCATCTTTTAGGATTTGAAATAGCTCAACTGGAATTCCATCACCTCCACTAGCTTTGTTCATAGTGATGCTTCCTAAGGCCCACTTGACTTCACATTCCAGGATGTCTGGCTTTAGGTGAGTGATCAC
The DNA here is from genome assembly GCF_033118175.1 of Dama dama. Classification (NCBI taxonomy): domain Eukaryota; kingdom Metazoa; phylum Chordata; class Mammalia; order Artiodactyla; family Cervidae; genus Dama; species Dama dama. The sequence goes on along the minus strand of NC_083708.1, from coordinate 35,414,751 downwards.
GCCATTGTTGTTATCTGCGTGATGATCTTTTTCGTATTGTTCTTCTGTGTATTCTTGCCACTTCTTCTTAAATATATTCAGTTTCTGTTAGGTCCGTACCATTTCTGTCCTTTATTGTGCCAGAAATGGTAAATTCTTAAAGAGATGGGAATACCAGACCACCTTACCTGCCTCTTGAGAAATATATACGCAAGTCAAGAAGCAACAGTTATAACTGGACATGGAACAACAGACTGGTTCCAAATAGGAAAAGGAGTATGTCAAGGCTGAATATCGTCACTCTGCTTATCTAACTTATATGCAGAGTATATCATACGAAACACTGGGCTGGATGAAGCACAAGCTGGCAACAAGATTGCTGGGAGAAATATCAATAACCTCAGATATGCAGATGACACCACCCTTATGGCAGAAAGTGAAGAAGAAACTAAAGAGCCTCTTGATGAAAGTGAAAGAGGAGAGTGAAAAACTTGCCTTAAAACTCAACATTCAAAAAACTAAGATCATGGTATGCGGTCCCATCACTTCATGGCAAATAGATGGGGAAACAATGGAAACAGTGGCTGACTTTATTTTCTTGGGCTCCAAAATCACTGCAGATGGTGACTGCAGTCATGAAATTAAAAGATGCTTGATCCTTGGGAAAAAAGCTATGGCAAACTTAGACAGCATATTAAAGAGCAGAGACATTACTTTGCCAACAAAGGTGTGTCTAGTCAAAGCTATGGTTTTTCCAGTGGTCATGTATGAATGTGAGAGTTGGACTACACAGAAAGCTGAGTGCTGAAGAATTGATGCTTCTGAACTGTGGTGTTGGAGAAGACTCTTGAGAGTCCCTTGGAGTGCAAGGAGATCCAACCAGTCAATCCTAAAGGAAATCAGTCCTGAATATTCATTGGAAGGGCTGATGCTGACGTTGATACTCCAATACTTTGGCCACCTGATGAGAAGAACTGACTCATTTGAAAAGACCCTGATGCTGGAAAAGATTGAAGGCAGGAGGAGAAGAGGAAGTGAGAGGAGGAGATAGTTGGATGGCATCACCGACTTGATGGACATGAACCTGAGCAAGCTTCAGGAGTTGGTGATGGACAGGGAATCCTGGCATGCTGAAGTCCATGGGGTCACAAAGAGTCAGACATGACTAATGACTGAAATGAACTGAATAGGCTATGGCACAGCTGTTCATTCAAACATCAGTCTAGATGATGTTGTGAAGCTATTTTCTTAGATGTGATTAACATTCAAATTAGTAGACTTCAAGTAAAGCAAATTGTCCAATAACGTGGTGGACCTCATGCAGTCAGTTGAATGCCTGAAGAGAAAAGACTGAAGTTCCTAGAAGAGGAAGGAATTCTGCCTCCAGACTGCATTTTGATCAAGACTGCAACATCTGTTCTTGCTGCAAGTTCCAGCCTGCCCTGCAGACTTCAACTTGCTAGCCCCCACAACTGTGTGAGCGAATTCCTTAAAATAAATTTCTCTCTATACACCTACCACCTGTTGGCTCTGTTTCTCTAGAGAACCTTGACCAAAACACAAATAAAGTTGACTTAAAAGAAAAAAGGTTACCTAGGATTCTCTGTAAGAAAATAAATTTTTAGATTTATAGTTATAAAATATTGGCTACATTCCCTGTGTGGTACATTATATCCTTGTAGCTTATTTTATCCACAATAGTTTATACTTCTTAATTGCCCTCTACTGTCACACCCATGCCATCTTCCCAGATAATGCTTGTGGTGAAGAATCCACCTGCCCATGTAGGAGATACAAGAGACATGGGTTCAATCCCTGGGTCAGGAAGAGCTCCTGGAGGAAAAAATGGCAACCCACTCCAGTATTCTTGCCTGGAGAATCCCATGGATGGAAGAGCCTGGAGGGCTACAGTCCACGGGGTTGCAAAGAATCAGACATGACTGAGCAATTGAACACACACACACACACACACACCCTTGTCCCTCCCTCCTTTCCTCTCCCCACTGGTAACCACTACAGTTTGTTCTCTATATCTGTGATTCTGCTTCTTTTTTGTTATATTCACTAGTTTGATGTATTTGAGCCTCTGTAGCATTGAATACGGAGAAGGCAATAGCACCACACTCCAGTACTCTTGCCTGGAAAATCCCATAGATGGAGGAGCCTGGTAGACTGTGGTCCATGTGGTTGCTAAGAGTCGGTCACGATTGAGCGATTTCACTCTCACTTTTCACTTTCACACATTGGAGAAGGAAATGGCAACCCACTCCAGTGTTCTTGCCTGGAGAATCCCAGGGATGGGGGAGCCTGGTGGACTGCCGTCTATGGGGTTGCACAGAGTCGGACACGACTGAAGTGACTTAGCAGCAGCATTGAATAGCTCTTCTAGATAATTCTGATACCACACCTCCCGCCACTCCAGGTTGAGCACTGGAAATATTCTTCAATCACATCTTAATATAGCTAAATAATATTTTAAGAATTTAAAAAACACATCAAGTTTTGTGTGCATGCCTTTTTATTCCATGTTTCTTAGTATTATATATAAATAGCAAAATATTTTTCAAAGGGGGCAAAATTTTAACCCCTCTGCCCCACAAAATGGGATAGAGGAACATAGTGCAACCCTGTGAATACTTCAAATTTTGGTTATCATTCATCTAATAAATGGTGACCAAGTGCTTATATTATGTCAGGCACTATTCTAAGGGCTCCAGATACATGGAGAGATGAACAAGCCAGACCAAATCCCTGCCCCCATGGAGTTTGCACTCCAGTAGGGGGAACCTTAAAGAGAAGCCAATTATGCCTGTGCTCCCAATATAGGTTTTCATGAAAAATAAAAACTGCTCCATAGTCAATATACTAAACTGCCAGGAGATTAAACAATAACAAGAAAGAAACCTGTAGATCACAAACTTGCATTTTTATCACACCATTTAACTGAAAAGAACCAAACCAAGACTGTAGCAGCACCCTGAATGATTAATACAACTGCTGGAGAGTAAAAAGTGCAGGAAAATAGAGTAAGCAATTAGCTTCAGTCTGATGTGAATGTCAGTGAGTGAATCTGGGCGCTTTATAGCTCCCAAGCATTGCTCTTTCAACCCTTGGTTGCTACAAATATTAGGTACTCACATTACATTCTGCAATGAAGAAAAACTGCTGCTAAGACCTTGTCATTGTAGAAAAGGCTGTTGAGAAATTCTTTTTGTCTATAATGAGCAAGGCCAACTCCAGGAAAAGAAAAAGCCAAGTTTCTGACTTGATTCTTTTTCATTTATCATACATTTATTAAACTGAGATTGTAACAGTATTTACCGCCTAGATTTTGTGAGGGCAAATGAGAATATAAATCCCTTAGTACAACGTCTGGACACAGCAAGCTCTTGGTAAATGTTAACTATCATCATTGGTATATTGGTCTCATTACTGGCAAGGCAGTCCTCCAGGAGCTGGAGATGTAGACAGCTGCGACAAGCCCCCTGCAACAAGAATCTTAGCATCTAGCAGAGGAAGAAGTGTTTTAATTGCTATTGTAGGGATCAGTGATGTCACTGAAAAAGAAGTTCTCTGGCGGGGAGCGAAGGGACGTGGGAGAGTTAGGTGAGCCTCACAGGAGGATGTTTCGCCAGTGTCGGCTTTTGATGTAGTTGCAATTGTGCAAAGGCAGTTTTAGGAAAAAAAAATTTTTTTCTGTGATTTGTGTAAAAAGTGGTTGTGATAACAGTGACTGATTAGCAAAGATTCTGTATGAAATTCAAGTGTACAGGGTCATTTTCACTGATGCTACTAAAGGTTCACAGTATTATATTTGAAGTTTAGGCTATTATAGAATTAAAGCCGGGTGTAAAGAGTGTGATGTTTTGGGATAGAGAGTCAGACAAGTTTGAGCTGCAAAGAACATTTAGAAACCACATGGTCAACACTCTCATTTTGCTAATGAGAAAGTTGAGGGTGCACAAAGGTTAGTTCTCAGTGGAAAAATGTATACAGGAAACAATCCACACCTGTTTATTCTGTGCTATTAATAGGGTAGCCACTGATCACACATGGCTCTTTAAATTTAAAATAATCACAGCCTTTTAATTCTCTTCCTGTATCTTGCCCGTCCCTCCTTTCCTCTCCCCATTGCTAACCACTAGTTTGTTTTCTACATATAATCTGTATCTGTTTTGTTATTTACATTCATTTATTTTTTAGGTTCCATTTATAAGGAATAACATACAGTATTTGTCGTTCTCTGCCTGACTTATTTCACTAAGCATAATAGTCCCTAGGTCCATTCACACTGTCACAAATGACAGAATTTCATTATTTTTAAGTCTGAGTATATTCAGTTGCATATGTACCCCACATCTGCTTTGTTTATTCATCTGTTGACGGATGTCTAGTTTGCCTCCATGCCTTGCCTAGTGTAAATAGCACTCTTACTAACACTTGAGGCACACACATCTTTTTAAATTAGTGTTTTAGTTTTCTTTGGATCTATACCCCAGCAGTGGAATTGCTGGATCATATGAGAGATACAAACTACTATGCACAAAGTAAATAACAAGGATATGTTCTATAGCACAGGGAAATTAAGCCATTATCTTGTAATATCTTTAAATGGCATATAATCTATAAAAATATTGAATTACTATGTTGTGTATCTGAAACTAATATGTATTGTAAATCAACTATACTTCAATAAAAATGAGTAAAATAAAATTATCATGAACATTTAAAATTAAGAATTCAGTTCCTCAGATCAACTAAGGACATTTCATGTGCTCAATGTAACTAGAAGTTCCATATCACATATGTAGATTTTCATCACCCTAAAGTGTTCTACTGGACAGCACTGGGGTAGTTTTATGAAGTGAGAGAGGAAGGTAACTTTCAGTTATTATTAAAAGCATTTCACAAGGAAAAAAGAGCTTATTTCACATTATGACCAAATTTTCCAAATGCATTTCTAAAATTACCTATGTAATTGCTAGCCTACAGAAAAATCTACCTCAGCACACAAATGTTTCACAGGAAAAATTGGGCAATATTACCAGAGAATGCATGACTCTACACATGCATCAAATTTGGATGTATAATTTTGGAAATGGGGTGGAAACTACTTTAATGTTCCAATTGTCATACATTTCAGGAGCAATCTAATGCAAATATCTACTACATAGATTGTCAAAGAGAAGTAGGTAAAGGCAATTTAAGTAGACCATATTTGAGGAGAGAATTCAAAAAATAGGAAACAAAATAGCAAATAAAAGTTCTGTTCTTAAAATGTTGCAAAAGTAAACTATAAAAAAAGTTAGCTACTTTCCCTATATATCCAGGAAGCAAAAAAATTTAAAGTAGTCTCCCTCCTTTGACAATAATTTTTCAACTATAAAAATAGAGAGTAATATAACCGCTCTTAAAAGACAGTTTTAAAAGAGTGTGTCGAGGGAGGAGCCAAGATGGCGGAGGAGTAGGACGGGGAGACCACTTTCTCTCCTACAAATTCATCAAAAGAATAACTGAACGCAGAGCAAACTTCACAAAACAACTTCTGATCGCTAGCTGAGGTCATCAGGCACCCAGAAAAGCAGCCCATTGTCTTCAAAAAGAGATTTTTACGATTTTTTTAATTAGGAAAAAATTTTTTTTCTTTCTTTTTCTTCTTTTTTTTTTTCTTTTTCTCTTCTATTTTCTATTTTTCTTTTTCTCTTATTTCTTTTAAAGTCCTCTAGTACTCCTCTACTACTCTTTAATTTTCATTTTCAATACACTATAACCTTACAAAAAAAAAAAAAAGAGAGAAGCCCTATTCCAGACACAGCAATCTAAACAAGATGAAAAGGCAAAGAAATACCCAACAGGTAAAGGAACATGAAAAATGCCCACCAAGTCAAACAAAAGAGGAGGAGATAGGGAATCTACCTGAAAAAGAATTTAGAATAATGATAATAAAAATGATCCAAAATCTTGAAAACAAAGTGGAGTTACAGATAAATAGCCTGGAGACAAAGATTGAAAAGATGCAAGAAATGTTTAATAAAGACCTAGAAGAAATAAAAAAGAGTCAATTAAAAATGAATAATGTAATGAATGAGATCAAAAACACTCTGGAGGGAACCAAGAGTAGAATAACGGAGACAGAAGATAGGATAAGTGAGGTAGAAGATAAAATGGTGGAAATAAATGAAGCAGAGAGGAAAAAAGAAAAAAGGATCAAAAGAAATGAGGACAACCTCAGGGACCTCTGGGACAATGTGAAATGCCCCAACATTCGAATCATAGGAGTCCCAGAAGAAGAAGACAGAAAGAAAGGCCATGAGAAAATACTCGAGGAGATAATAGCTGAAAACTTCCCTAAAATGGGGAAGGAAATAGCCACCCAAGTCCAAGAAACCCAGAGAGTTCCAAACAGGATAAACCCAAGGCGAAACACCCCAAGACACATATTAATCAAATTAACAAAGATCAAACACAAAGAATAAATACTAAAAGCAGCAAGGGAGAAACAACAAATAACACACAAAGGGATTCCCATAAGGATAACAGCTGATCTATCAATAGAAACCCTCCAGGCCAGAAGGGAATGGCAGGACATACTGAAAGTAATGAAAGAGAATAACCTACAACCTAGATTACTGTATCCAGCAAGGATCTCATTCAGATATGAAGGAGAATTCAAAAGCTTTACAGCCAAGCAAAAGCTGAGAGAATTCAGCACCACCAAACCAGCTCTTCAACAAATGCTAAAGAATCTTCTCTAGACAGGAAATGCAGAAAGGTTGTATAAACGTGAACCCAAAACAACAAAGTAAATGGCAACGGGACCACACCTATCAATAATTACCTTAAATGTAAATGGGTTGAATGCCCCAACCAAAAGACAAAGATTGGCTGATGGATACAAAAACAAGACCCCTATATATGCTGTCTACAAGAGACCCACCTCAAAACAAGAGACACATACAGACTAAAAGTGAAGGGCTGGAAAAAAATATTTCACGCAAACGGAGACCAAAAGAAAGCAGGAGTTGCAATACTCATATCAGATAAAATAGACTTTCAAATAAAGGATGTGAAAAGAGACAAAGAAGGACACTACATAATGATCAAAGGATCAATCCAAGAAGAAGATACAACAATTATAAATATATATGCACCTAACATAGGAGCACCGCAATATGTACGGCAAATGCTAACGAGTATGAAAGAGGAAATTAATAGTAACACAATAATAGTGGGAGACTTTAATACCCCACTCACAACTATGGATAGATCAACTAAACGGAAAATTAACAAGGAAACACAAACATTAAATGACACAATGGACCAGCTAGACCTAATTGATATCTATAGGACATTTCACCCCAAAACAATCAACTTCACCTTTTTCTCAAGTGCACACGGAACCTTCTCCAGAATAGATCACATCCTGGGCCATAAATCTGGTCTTGGAAAATTCAAAAAAATTGAAATCATTCCAGCCATCTTTTCTGACCACAGTGCAGTAAGATTAGATCTCAATTACAGGAAAAAAATTGTTAAAAATTCAAACATATGGAGGCTAAATAACACGCTTCTGAATAACCAACAAATCATAGAAGAAATCAAAAAAGAAATCAAAATATGTATAGAAATGAATGAAAATGAAAACACAACAACCCAAAACCTATGGGACACTGTAAAAGCAGTGCTAAGGAGAAGGTTCATAGCATTACAGGCTTACATCAAGAAACAAGAAAAAAGCCAAATAAATAACCTAACTCTACACCTAAAGCAATTAGAGAAGGAAGAAATGAAGAACTCCAGGGTTAGTAGAAGAAAAGAAATCTTAAAAATTAGAGCAGAAATAAATGCAAAAGAAACTAAAGAGACCATAGCAAAAATCAACAAAGCTAAAAGCTGGTTTTTTGAAAAAATAAACAAAATTGACAAACCATTAGCAAGACTCATTAAGAAACAAAGAGAGAAGAACCAAATTAACAAAATTAGAAATGAAAATGGAGAGATCACAACAGACAACACTGAAATACAAAGGATCATAAGAGACTACTACCAGCAGCTCTATGCCAATAAAATGGACAACTTGGATGAAATGGACAATATCTTAGAAAAGTATAACTTTCCAAAACTGAACCAGGAAGAAATAGAAGATCCTAACAGACCCATCACAAGCAAGGAAATCGAAACTGTAATCAAAACTCTTCCAGCAAACAAAAGCCCAGGACCAGATGGCTTCAGAGCTGAATTCTACCAAAAATTTAGAGAAGAGCTAACACCTATCTTACTCAAACTCTTCCAGAAAATTGCAGATGAAGGTAAACTTCCAAACTCATTCTATGAGGCCACCATCACTGTAATTCCAAAACCAGACAAAGATGCCACAAAAAAAGAAAACTACAGGCCAATATCACTGATGAACATAGATGCAAAAATCCTTAACAAAATTCTAGCAAACAGAATCCAACAACATATTAAAAAAATCATACACCATGACCAAGTGGGCTTTATCCCAGGAATGCAAGGATTCTTTAATATCTGCAAATCAATCAATGTAGTACACCACATTAACAAACTGAAAGATAAAAACCATATGATTATCTCAATAGATGCAGAGAAAGCCTTTGACAAAATTCAACACTCATTTATGATTAAAACTCTCCAGAAAGCAGGAATAGAAGGAACATACCTCAACATAATAAAAGCTATATATGACAAACCCACAGCAAGCATCACCCTCAATGGTGAAAAATTGAAAGCATTTCCCCTGAAATCAGGAACAAGACAAGGATGCCCACTCTCACCACTACTATTCAACATAGTGTTGGAAGTTTTGGCCACAGCAATCAGAGCAGAAAAAGAAGTAAAAGGAATCCACATAGGAAAAGAAGTGAAACTCTCACTGTTTGCAGACGACATGATCCTCTACATAGAAAACCCTAAAGACTCTACCAGAAAATTACTAGAGCTAATCAATGAATATAGTAAAGTTGCAGGATATAAAATTAACACACAGAAATCCCTTGCATTCCTATATACTAACAATGAAAAAACAGAAAGAGAAATTAAGGGAACAATACCATTCACCATTGCAACAAAAAGAATAAAATACTTAGGAGTATATCTACCTAAAGAAACAAAAGACCTATACATAGAAAACTATAAAACACTGATGAAAGAAATCAAAGAGGACACAAACAGATGGAGAAACATACCGTGTTCATGGATTGGAAGAATCAATATTGTCAAAATGGCTATTCTACCCAAAGCAATCTATAGATTTAATGCAATCCCTATCAAGCTACCAACGGTATTTTTCACAGAACTAGAACAAATAATTTCACAATTTGTATGGAAATACAAAAAACCTCGAATAGCCAAAGTAATCTTGAGAAAGAAGAATGGAATTGGAGGAATCAACCTGCCTGACTTCAGACTCTACTACAAAGCCACAGTCATCAAGACAGTATGGTACTGGCACAAAGACAGAAATATAGATCAATGGAACAGAATAGAAAGCCCAGAGATAAATCCACGAACCTATGGACACCTTATCTTTGACAAAGGAGGCAAGGATATACAATGGAAAAAAGACAACCTCTTTAACAAGTGGTGCTGGGAAAACTGGTCAACCACTTGTAAAAGAATGAAACTAGAACACTTTCTAACACCATACACAAAAATAAACTCAAAATGGATTAAAGATCTAAATGTAAGACCAGAAACTATAAAACTCTTACAGGAGAACATAGGCAAAACACTCTCCGACATAAATCAAAGCAAGATCCTCTATGACCCACCTCCCAGAATATTGGAAATAAAAGCAAAACTAAACAAATGGGACCTAATGAAACTTAAAAGCTTTTGCACTACAAAGGAAACTATAAGTAAGGTGAAAAGACAGCCCTCAGATTGGGAGAAAATAATAGCAAATGAAGAAACAGACAAAGGATTAATCTCAAAAATATACAAGCAACTCTTGAAGCTCAATTCCAGAAAAATAAATGACCCAATCAAAAAATGGGCCAAAGAAGTAAACAGACATTTCTCCAAAGAAGACATATAGATGGCTAACAAACACATGAAAAGATGCTCAACATCACTCATTATCGGAGAAATGCAAATCAAAACCACAATGAGGTACCATTACATGCCAGTCAGGATGGCTGCTATCCAAAAGTCTACAAGCAATAAATGCTGGAGAGGGTGTGGAGAAAAGGGAACCCTCTTACACTGTTGGTGGGAATGCAAACTAGTACAGCCACTATGGAAAACAGTGTGGAGATTTCTTAAAAAATTGGAAATAGAACTGCCATATGACCCAAGCAATCCCACTTCTGGGCATACACACTGAGGAAACCAGATCTGAAAGAGATAGGTGCACCCCAATGTTCATCGCAGCACGGTTTATAATAGCCAGGACATGGAAGCAACCTAGATGCCTATCAGCAGATGAATGGATAAGGAAGCTGTGGTACATATACACCATGGAATATTACTCAGCTGTTAAAAAGAATTCATTTGAACCAGTCCTAATGAGATGGATGAAACTGGAGCCCATTATACAGAGTGAATTAAGCCAGAAAGATAAATAACATTACAGCATACTAACACATATATATGGAATTTAGAAAATGGTAATGATAACCCTATATGCAAAACAGAAAAAGAGACACAGAAGTACAGAACAGACTTTTGAATTCTGTGGGAGGTGAGGGTGAGATGTTTCAAAAGAACAGCATGTATATTATCTATGGTGAAACAGATCACCAGCCCAGGTGGGATGCACGAGACAAGTGCTCCGGCCTGGTGCACTGGGAAGACCCAGAGGAATCGGGTGGAGAGGGAGGTGGGAGGGGGGATCGGGATGGGGAATGCATGTAACTCTATGGCTGATTCATATCAATGTATGACAAAACCCACTGAAATGTTGTGAAGTAATTAGCCTCCAACTAATAAAAAAAAAAAAAAAAAAAAGAGTGTGTCGTATGGAGCGAAAATGTTCTTAAACTTCTTAGGGACCACAGTTTTTATAGAATGATTAGAAACTAGGGGGAGCTAAACTGAAATTGAAAACATATTTCTTTAAACGTCTTTCAGGAAGCTGACTTCTTAGACTTGAATATTTTATTTTAAGATTTGTGTATATTGTCACCCTGCTTATTTAACTTATATGCATGCATTTAACTTATATGCCTGAGAAAAGCTGGGCTGGAAGAAGCACAAGCTGGAATTAAGATTGCCAGGAGAAATATCAATAACTTCAGATATGCAGATGACACCACCCTTATGGCAGAAAGTGAAGAGGAACTAAAAAGCCTCTTGATGAACGTGAAAGAGGAGAGTGAAAAAGTTAGCTTAAAGCTCAACACTCAGAAAACTAAGATGAGGGCATCTGGTCCCATCACTTCATGGTAAATAGATGGGGAGACAGTGGAAACAGTGTCAGACTTTATGTTTTTGGGCTCCAAAACCACTGTGGATGGTGACTGCAGCCATGAAATTAAAAGACACTTACTCCTTGGAAGTAAAGTTATGACCAACCTAGATAGCATATTAAAAAGCAGAGACATTACTTTGCCAACAAAGGTCTGTCTGGTCAGGGCTATGGTTTTTCCAGTGGTCATGTATGGATGTGAGAGTTGGACTATAAAGAAAGCTGAGCACTGAAAAATTGATGCTTTTGAACTGTGGTGTTGGAGAAGACTCTCGAGAGTCCCTTGGACTGCAAGGAGATCCAACCAGTCCATCCTACAGGAGATCAGTCCTGGGTGTTCATTGGAAGGACTGATGCTGAAGCTGATACTCCAGTACTTTGGCCACCTCATGTGAAGAGTTGACTCATTGGAAAAGACCCTGATGCTGGGAGGGATTGGGGGCAGGAGGAGAAGGGGACGACAGAGAATGAGATGGCTGGATGGCGTCACCGACTCGATGGGCATGAGTTTGAGTAAACTCCGGGAGTTAGTGATGGACAGGGAGGCCTCGCGTGCTGTGGTTCATGGTGTCGCAAAGAGTCGGACACAACTGAGCGACTGAACTGAACTGAACTGAACCAAAATTCTTTATCAATTCACTTTCTATTCACATATACACATACATATGAACTATTTAAGTAAATTCCAATTTTAAGTGAAATTTCATCTGTAAGAAAAACGTTTGCCCCTTTTCTCTCTCTCTTTCTCTTTCTGACTATTATAGCTCCCCACCAGTGTTCGCCACCAGCTTGGCCTTAATCCTGTAAGTATTCAATATCCCAGTGCACCCTCCAACTAAATGCCAAGTGTGTGACTGTGGTATGGCTTCCATTTGGAAATTCCTTTCCCACTACAGTATAGTGTGTTTTATCCCTCATCTTAAATTTTCTATGTTTTATTTTATAAGTATTTTGCATCCTAGGTCTTAAATTTCCTATTGCCTTTTTCAATAATCTCATAGATTATTGAATGATTCACCTTTTTAATAGTCTCATAGCTTATATCCTCAGGGAAGCATTCTCAGACACCAGTCTATTAACTGTTGCCAAAAGAGAGAATGGGGCTTCCCTGATAGTTCACTTGGTAAAGAATCTGGCTGCAATGCAGGAGACTCCGGTTGGATTCCTGGGTTGGGAAGATGCACTGGAGAAGGGATAGGTTACCCACTCCAGTATTCTTGGGCTTCCCTTGTGGCTCAGCTGGTAAATAGACCTCCTGCAATGTGGGAGACTTGGTTGGATCCCTGGGATGGGAAGATCCCCTGGAGAAGGGAAAGGCTACCCACTCCAGTATTCTGGCCTGGAGAATTCCATGGACATGGGATTGCAAAGAGTCAGACCTGACCGAGCAACTTTCACTTTAAGGAGAGAATGAGAAAAATAAGGACCATGCAGTGACCATAATGTGCATGGCATGGTATAGACAGTTGATTTGTAAACAGTATATTTGCATGATGTTATGAATTCCCAGTAAAACTTTGGAAAAATACCCTTCTTTTTTTTTTAATCACGTTCCTGCTGCAACAAATTAAAATTTATTGGCAAATGTAATTTTGTTTTCAAACATCCATATCAATTTTTGATGCTAATTTGTTTATAGGGTTTACTGTTAAGTTTGCCATATCTTGTTATTTTATATAAATGTTGGAAACAAATAAAGATCACCCTCTCATTCTCACAGCAGCTGGCTAGCCAGCATAGTTAGATAGCTGTTCAAAATTCAGCCAAATACCAGCAGGGCAGGCATTTTCCAAAAATGTGCTAGTAGTTACAAACAGCTTTTTCCATGCTGTCCACCTGTAATATAAGAGCAACAGAAACAGCGCAGTTTCCACAGCCTGAAGCAATGGAGGTGGCCTGCCCTAATTTAAATGAAGTTCTGGCCAGGACAGTGGAGAAAGCAGACTTATGAATAGTTTCAGGTGCAGTAAATATTAAACAGCTCCTGCACCAAAGTACATGCATATGTCTCCTGTGAACCAAGGCTGGGTGTAGTAGTTCTGAAAGATGGGCTAATCACTGGACCTTTGGGCCCTTGTCTCATTCACCACCTGAGGCAAAGACTCCCTTTCAGGCCACTCTGAATTTGGAGGACTTGACTTTTGACTTTCTTCTGGGAGATTTTCAGGGCTAGGTAGACTGTACCTTATGTGACATCCTCACTGTTCTCTTATCCACATTATGCTCTTGTCAACTGAATCTCCAACCAACCCTCCAGTTTCATTTCTCTCCCCTGAGCCCTTTCACTGTGCTTGCTCCCCAGTGGCCTCCTCCTCCTCCTATGTATCCCCATTTCTTATTCCGTTTCTCAGCCCCTCCTCTAGGGTCCTCTGGCCCTGCATCAAGACCTGCTCCTTCTGGATTATTCTTCCCACACAGATTGCATCATTTCCCATTCAGTCTTCTGCCCATCAGATTATGATGCTGGTTCTGGTCTCCATGGACCTGTCCATTCCTCCATCTTCCTCCCTCAGAGTCAGCTTCTCTGAACCTGCCCAAGCTCTGAGCCTAGATTCTTGGGGTTTTTGAAGTGGAGGAAACTTGAGAGCCTCTCTAGCCCAGGACTCCACTGTTCATCTGAAGACACTGAGGCCAAGTGACAGGATGGGGTTGTCTGCAGAGGACAGTCCTTGCTCCTCTGTTCTATCCTGTATCTATGTGTTGTATGTGTAAACACAGGTACATTTTAACTAGGTTTCTGTCCATTTGGTGGTATTTTTGTAACTTAACCCAAGAAAATGATTCCAATGATAGAAATTTTAGGGTGGGAAGACAGGAGTGTCTATCTTAACAGGCCACCAGAAAATATATTTTAGAGCAATTATGTCACTCAAAATATATTGAGTACTTGTGGTATACTGGACATTGTCTTAAGCACCAAATAAACAAGATAAAGTACTTTGAGGAGCTCAGTTCTAGTGGGGGCGAGGGGTACGCACATAGATAGTTATAACACACTGTGATAAAAGCAGAGCTAGAGATAGTAGAGGGCATCTCAGGGGCACTGAGGAAGTGAGTTGCCTGGCAAGGGGCGAAGGGAGTTTCACGGGGATGATCATGAGATGAATCTCAAGGATGCAAAGGAATCATGCAGGCTGAATGAAGGACAGAGAGAGGCTAGGCCAGGCAGAGGGAACAAGATGGGGATGTGAAGGACACCATGGAGAAGAGAGAAGAAGAGAGAAATTAAAAACAGTTCAAGTTTGAAGATGCAATGAATCAAGAAACTGTCACACCTTGAAGCCAGAATCTGGGTACATGCCGGGCTGTACATGCCAGGTTGACATGTATGACTGACATCAAATAGCAGCCGTCTACTGTGTGCTGGGCTCTGCATGAGGAAATTTACACTTAGACTTCGTGGAATCAGCATAAGCACCTGAGGTGGGTGTTATTATTATTATCTGTTTACAAGTAAAGGAACCGAGGCCAGGAGAGGTTAAGTAACTTGCCCAAGGCTGCACTGCTGACCTGGATCCAAGCTCTGACCCAAGGGTCTTATGCAAACCCTGGATCACTTAGCCATCCCTTTCCCTCCCCCATATAGGGCTGTCTGGGTGGAGCCCAGTTTGGGAGGCCCCAAAAGTGGGAGGGAGGCCCAGGAAGGAGTCCTTCCCAGGCAGGCAGGTCCTCTGCATACAGCTGCAGGAAGGTAGGATCAGCAGAGAACAGGTCTTTGTTGCAGCTCCAGTCAGTGGCCTTTGGCCCTGGAAGCATGGCAGAGTCATCAAGGAAATACCAGCCCGGGCTTCACTCCAGAGGTTCTTCTTTAACTGGGAACTGAGCAGTAGGTTTCGAAAGATCCTCAGGTGACTCTAACCAGCAGTCAGGGATATTGGAAACCGCTGCTTCTATGCAGGGCTTGGGGTGTGTCTCCTTACATATGCCCTGGACACATTTCCCTTTCTCCATATTCTCTGTCAATCTTTCTTTCCCTCCAATATCAAAATTTTTGCACCCATTCAGGTTCCCTTTAAGCTGACATCACAGTCACTGCATACCCCTCTGTTATCTGTGCTTACTCTCAGGTAAACCATCCTGGTGAAAAGATATCAAAGATATAAGGGCTGGACAGGACAAGAAAACTCAGAAACCCACAGGGAAGGGATCCTGTCCATGCATGAACTCAGTGACTGATGAGTTTCCTGTATAAGTGATGGTTAGGCTGCAGAAACAGGGCGGAAGGGGTGTGACAGATAAGACCCATCTGGCCAAGGGGTAAAGACTGGGAGGGCGTCATGGGCTGTTTCTTCAGAGCCCCTGAGGAAACTTCTCTCATGTTTCTCCTATGCGCTGACTGCAAGCCTGTCTGCACCCCTTCTGTTCCTTCCATCATTTGCAGCATTATTCACAGGACTCAGATTCTAGACTGGATTGTGATTCAGATGCTATCCTGAGAGATAACCTATTCATTTGATTTTTTAAAAAATGTCAGAAAATCTTTTCATGTGGCTAACAAACACATGAAAAGATGCTCAACATCACTCATTATTAGAGAAATGCAAATCAAAACCACAATGAGGTACCATTACATGCCAGTCAGGATGGCTGCTATCCAAAAGTCTACAAGCAATAAATGCTGGAGAGGGTGTGGAGAAAAGGGAACCCTCTTACACTGTTGGTGGGAATGCAAACTAGTACAGCCGCTATGGAAAACAGTGTGGAGATTTCTTAAAAAACTGGAAATAGAACTGCCATATGACCCAGCAATCCCACTTCTGGGCATACACACTGAGGAAACCAGATCTGAAAGAGACACGTGCACCCCAATGTTCATCGCAGCACTGTTTATAATAGCCAGGACATGGAAGCAACCTAGATGCCTATCAGCAGATGAATGGATAAGGAAGCTGTGGTACATATACACCATGGAATATTACTCAGCTGTTAAAAAGAATTCATTTGAACCAGTCCTAATGAGATGGATGAAGCTGGAGCCCCTTATACAGAGTGAAGTAAGCCAGAAAGATAAAGAACATTACAGCATACTGACACATGTATATGGAATTTAGAAAGGTGATAACGATAACCCTATATGCAGAGCAGAAAAAGAGACACAGAAATACAGAACAGACTTTTGAACTTTGTGGGAAAATGTGAGGGTGGGATATTTCAAAAGAACAGCATGTATACTATCTATGGTGAAACAGATCACCAGCCCAGGTGGGATGCACGAGACAAGTGCTCCGGCCTGGTGCACTGGGAAGACCCAGAGGAATCGGGTGGAGAGGGAGGTGGGAGGGGGGATCGGGATTGGGAATACATGTAAATCCATGGCTGATTCATATCAATGTATGACAAAACCCACTGGAAAAAAAAATATTAATAATAAAAAAAAAAAAAAAGAAAAAAAAAATGTCAGAAAAGTTAAGCCAGGTAGGAATATACATAGGTAAGCTGTGGAGAGGGACTGTGCCCCAGAGTCAGGGACAGGATGACCAAAGCCCTTCTCGCACAGGGAAAAGTGTAGAAATGGATGGGATACTAAGGGCAGAAAGAAGCAGCAGGGTCTGTTAGGGAGGTAAGGGACCCAGAGCCTGGGCTGTCAGAGCCGGGCAGATGCCAGTACACCCCACCTGCTCTCACTCTCTCCCACCGCTCCTTGCTCAGGCTGAGCATTACACACATCTGCCTACCTTCCTCACAGACTCTTTCCTTCGCCCTGCTCTTCCCCTGCTAGAATGATCTTCCCTGATCTCCCAGTAAAGTACCCCTTTACTTTCTTCATGCGTGCACCCTCGTGAGTGCTCAGTTGCTAAGTCCTGTCCAACTCTTTTCAAACCCATGGACTGTAGCCCACCAGGCTCCTCTGTCCATGTAATTCTCCAGGCAAGAATACTGGAGTGGGTTACCATTTTCTTTTCCAGGGGATCTTCCTGATCCAGGGATCAAACCCAAGCCATCTGCATCTCCTGCATTGGCAGGTGGGTTCTTTAACACTGAGCCATCTGGGTCTTTATTCAAATGCCGCCTTCTTCGTGAAGACTCCCCCAGACACCTTATTTATCACTTGAGCCAACACTGCATCCCCCTTCTCTGCTTTGTTTTTCTCCATATCAGTCCTTATACCATGGAGGCAGAGATATTTGTTCTTTGCTTTATTTCCAGCATCTAGAATAGAGACTGACACATAATAGATACTTGATGCATATTGAATGAATGAATGAATCTTACTTTGCCTTACAATTGTTAGAATAATTGTCTGTCTAGCTCATTAGACTATCAATCTCTAAGGACAGGAAATGCACTGCATTCCCCTTGTATCTCTCACAGCACCTCCTACACATAAGTTTACATATATCGTTATAATGAGGGTTTCCCAGGTGGTACATCAGTAAAGAAGCTGCCTGCCAGTGCAGGAGACCTGGGTTCAAACCCTGGGTTGGGAAGATCCCCTGGAGGAGGAAATGACAACCCAATCCAGTATTCTTGCCTGGGAAATTCCATGGACAGAGGAGTCTGGTGGGCTACAGTCCATGGGGTTATAAAAGAGTCAGACATGACCGAGCAACTGAGCATGCACACACGATTATTATAATGAACTGAATTAGGCATTACCTTGACATCCTTCAGCTTCTCCTGAAGGAGCCAGTTTATTTGGTTGGTGGCGACTGTCATGTACTGCCCTTATTTTATGGTTTTGGCACTGACTCACTTGAGAATACAATTCAAGAAATTTATGGCAATTTAAAAGCTTTGTTTAGTTCAAGAGGAGGTCACTATAGACAATTCCTCATTTCATTTGCATAATCCTAGTACTTCCAATCATTCTGGACACCTTCAGAGAGGAAGGCATGGGGATGTTTTTCATACTGGGCTCAACATCTTTTTTCAGTTTGGTTGTTTTAATTATAATAGTTATAAAAATGATATTTATGGAGTGCCAAAAGTCTTGGTGTTTTTATGAAGAATTACTTTTGGAAAGAACATCATTCTTCGATATTTTGCCTTCTTAATCTTATTCATTCAGAGAACATAATGTATTCTGCTGAGGAACTATCACCAAAGTATTTTTTCTTTTAAATAGGTATGTGAATATGACAATATAATGTATTGTAGCAATCTTATTTCTATGACTTTTTGGATAACGGCAGTATCCAAGTAGAAACCTGAGAATTATCTCTTTGTGAATAGGTTATCTGGGAAAGATATTTTGATGAAATATCTTAATGAAAACAATTCTCATTTCTCCCTTTCTTCTCATGTATCTCCTTCACAATTTTGAAGTAAAAAGTTAACAGTATGCTAGTTTTAACTCTTGGATACTAGGAAATCATCATATTGCATATGAGAAAGCCACTTGTTTCAGTTAAAGTGATAAAAGAAATACACACCTATGGATGATACACAGACAAGATCTGCTATAGTTCGAGATCTAATATGTTTAGTATCTCACTGCTGAGGTGCCAACAACTGGGTTTTGGACTTGGTATTGCTCCATAAATCTCTGCTAAATTGCTAGAGTAAGCAACTAATAAATTATTAAGTTGGGCATACAAAAGAGTGAGAGTAAAAACACTGGCAGGAAATGTTAGGACTTTTTCCAGGTGAGCACTCAGAATCTCCAAACTCTGCCTCTCCTGTAGGCTGAGAGGATGCTCTAATGAAAGGAGAGGTGAGAAAGGTAAGTCCTTCTGTCCCAGCTCCTAATGAGGCAGGTACTGTCATCAAGTCACTCTGACTCTGCTCTCTGCTTGGCTTCTGTTCTTTGTCTACCTTTTATAGTCAATTCTTTTCTTCCTCTTTTATCTCCCCCATGTTTCCCACTCCTCGCTGTTAATGTCCCCTTTGGCATCCAGCATTACTTCCTGCTGGTGACACTGACTAAAATGATAGTTGGATCTTTGAGGGAAAAAGCAGTTTTAGGCTTCTTTATATGTGCTTAGTCACTCAGTTGTGTCTGACTCTTTGCAAGCCAATAGACCATAGTATGCCAGGTTCCTCTGTCCATGGAATTTTTCAGGCAAGAATACTAGACTGGGTTGCCATATCCTCTTCCGGGGTATCTTCCTGACCCAGTGATCGAACCCATGTCTCCTCTCCTGCATTGTAGGCAGATTCTTTACCTGCTGAGCTATCAGAGAAGCCCTGGACTTCTTTAATACCCCCAAATAATAAGGACAGAGTACAGATGCACTTAGCTACCATTTATTAAATTCCTCCTATGGACCAGGTACTGTGCCAGATGCACTGCATATGTTATCTCTAATACTAAAAAGAGCAGTAGCATTTGTATAGATGAGAAAATAGAGGCTCAGAGAGCTGGGTATCTTGCCTAAAGTCACACCACTAGTAAGTGGAAGTAGCAGAATAAACACCCACATCTGATTCCTGAGCCCATTATATGTGCACATGTACACTCATTCATTCATTCGACAAGTACTTACTGAGTATTATAATGCAGAGTAGTTCCTAGGTATTGGGGCTAGGAGAGAGTCACCAGCTTCACGAAGTGAGAGGTATACTGGTTTTAACTACTGAATTTGAGCTTAAAAAAGAATATGCTCTTCACAAGTTCATTTTTCAGATTTCCTTTGTTCTCCAAGAAAGGTGACTTGGCACAGTTAGAAGCAAGGTATTTGGGTTAATGAGATCTTGTCTGTAATTGCTGTTAGGGTTGCTGCTGCTTAAAATGATGGGATTTTGGGGAAGGCAGAAGGTCATGACATCAGGAGAAGTCAGGTGAGACTTAAAAACAGAAGCCAGAATCAGGAGAAACTGGACTGGAATGAGCAGGTAACCATTTAGGAACATCTTACATGTACTCGGGGGCTTCCCAGGTGGCTCAGAGGTAAAGAATTCACACGGCAATGCAGGAGACACGGGTTTGATCGCTGGGTCAGGAAGATCCCTGGAGAAGGAAACAGCCCGACTTCAGAATTCTTGCCGGGATAATCTCATGGACAGAGCAGTTTGGCTGACTATAGTCCATGGGGTTGCAAAGAGTTGGGACGTGACTGAGTGACCAAGCATACTACATGTACTTTAACTTCTTTCTTAGCTAATTTATGAGATCAAATGACTGAAAATGCCACCCTTCAAAGCCCTTTGGGTATAACCCACCTATAGTGCTCTTCTGGTAAATGTACAGTGTGGGCTTAGTTGCTCAGTCATGTCCGACTCTTTGTAGCCCACCAGGCTCCTCTGTCGGTCGGGATTACCCAGGCAAGAGCACTGGAGTGGGCTGCCATGCCCTCCTCCAGGAGATCGTCCCAACCCAGGTCTCCTGCATTGTAGGTGGGTTCTTTATTTTCTGAGCCACTAGGGAAGCCCATGAATGCTGGATTGGGTAGCCTATCCCCTCTCCAGAGGATCTTCCTGACCCTGGAATCGAACTGGGGTCTCCTGCATTGCAGGCAGATTCTTTACTAGCTGAGCTAAAGGAAACATTTCTGCAGACTCCACTCCTGGACTGCAGAGCCAGGCTGTGTGCACCACAGAAATGGCAGCGGGGAGCATGCTCTGCCAGGAGCAGCATCCTTCCGTTTTAGAGGAATATCTTTGCCATGTTGCCCAAATCTTGTCCCCACTCTTCTTTCATCTTTACTGCAATGATTTTGTTTCAGCTTTGTTTTCAACTATCTCTGAGCTTTGCTGTTGAACAGCGAGGTCATCTGGGATGCATTATCATAACCGCTTAATCTCAGCCAGTCTCAGGCAAATATGGGTGAGGAGACTGAAGCAAGTTGGAAAAGCAGTTGGAAGAGTCCATGATGAGCTCAGAATTTTAACTCATTCCAATAGCATGGGGGATAAAGGGGAAAAAATGGTCAAGGAAGGCAGAGGAGGCCTCAAATATGTCCAAATAGTTCATTTATGCATTCACTGAACATCCACTAAGTGCCAGTGGAAAATCATTTTACCTTTCTGGATCTTGGTTTCTTTTTTGGTAAAATGTGGGAAATAGACAAAACTTGAATTTTCCAAGTGATGAATACAGACTACTGGTTATGCTAGAGATGACTGTAATCCATACACAGGGACTTGGCATTAAATAACATTGAACAACCTGGGGTAAGAGTTATTTCCCTCTAATTCCTTTTTTAATCCTCCTGTTTATTCAAGGAGAAAAGTCTTAGTTTGATGCCACAATGTCTTTAATATCCCCAAACAATTTCAATTATGCAGCACAAGAAAACTCTGGCTATCAGTTTCAAAGGATTTTGGCCATATCTGGCTAGGATTTAATAACATTACTTTGCTTTGTCTGTATTTTTTATGGCTCACTTCAATTTATGGAAAGTGCACTGGTTTTCCATTTCAAATAGTGATGTAAAAGTTCCTTTTATAATAAATGCATTTAATATTAAAGAGTTTATTTAAACGATGTATTAAATAATTGTAAAAGTGATGGATGGGTCAGCTGAAATGAAGGTGGTGTGTGACTGGCTAGAATTTGTGATGTTTGAGATGCATTAGAACATCTCCAAGGTCGGCCTACCCTCACTTGTTACAATGTTCTAAGATTCATTTGTAAAACTGAAGCTTTAGAAGGCATTGGATGTTACTGATTCCACTCCACTCTCACCATGGCTGAGCACCTGACCCAGGGCACTAGTAGCAAGTTCAGATCACTCCAAGGGCCTAGGGAAGAGCATCTTGGACAGAGGAGCTTTGAGAGAGCTACTCTGGGATTGAGTCACCAGGGAGAAGTGTGACTCATGTAAAAAAAAAAAAAAAAAAAAGGCATATCTTCTATTTTACAAATGTGCAACAGACAAGGGTTTTGGAACCAGACAACTCTTTGCGTTTATCAGCAGTGTGGTTTTTGAGTAAGTTATTTAATGTCTCGGTTTCAATTTTCTCATTTGTAAAATCGAGAAAAATACCCACATGGTTCTTATAAGGATTAAATAAGATAAGGTGAGCAAATCAAGTAATAAGTGGTAGCTATTATTTGTATGCATATGAGGACCAAAATGAGCTTTTGAAAATATATGCTATACATGATTCTAATATCAGAAGGACAAGGAAGTGGGTACCTGGCTTCACACCTTCATTAAAATGTACTCAACAACTTTACTGCTGGGAACCAGCATCTCTTCCTACCTCCCCAACCTCAGTGAATTTCTGTTTAACCAGCAATTGATGACAGAAACCTGGGATCATTCTAAATTGCTTCGCTTTTCTCCTTTTTCACTCAAGGATCAAAATGTAATCATAGCACTGTCATGGATGGCTAAAAACAGTCTGGTGTATTAACTGAACATTTTTATCATGTAAATATAGATACTAAACTTGTTCTTTGCAGCCTATCAGTAAATCAGTGATGAAGAAGTTATTTTTCAGATCTCAAAATTCCATGTAATATTTATAGCCTCTGAATATATTTAAAGCTAAGCATACCAAGGATAAGAAAAAGTTCCATAAGGGGAGAAATAAATATGCTAAATGTGTGCAGTATATCTGTCCTACGAGGCCCAAGCATGCTTCACGCAGTGCTGAGAGTTTGTGAGTGAGAGCTAAGCTGCATTTCCCTGGTTGTTCTTTTTAACTATAAAGGAAGGTGATAAATTATAAATGTACCCCGGCCGCCCAAGTCTGACGGTTTTAATTTTCATTTTAACAATATGTACAACACCAAATGCATGAAACTCAGCTGGAATATGACAAGGCAGCAGAGGATATTCGGAAGGTGAGGCAGAGGAGGTGAGTCTGACCTTCCTGCCGGCTAGCTCTTGTCGGGTGATCACGGGTAGGGCAGCCAGGGTACTCAGCGCCTCATGCTCTGCCATCTCTGTGCCCGAAGACGCCTGTTCATCT
This sequence comes from Dama dama, assembly GCF_033118175.1. Classification (NCBI taxonomy): domain Eukaryota; kingdom Metazoa; phylum Chordata; class Mammalia; order Artiodactyla; family Cervidae; genus Dama; species Dama dama. The sequence goes on along the minus strand of NC_083708.1, from coordinate 35,391,542 downwards.
GCTGCTTTGTACCCAGGCTCACCATGCCGATGACTGCCCGAGGAATCAATTGGTTCTTAGATCCTCACATAATCTGAATAAAATGAATACTTCCCTGCTTCACTTTTCATCCCACTTTCCCCCTTCATCCCCTTCATCTGGTCGTCAGTAATACACATGGTATTTCTTGGTTTCCGTATTGTCTCTTCTTTTTCTCTCTCGCAAATGAGACCCCTATCCTTTAACGTTCTTCAACTGCCTTTCTTTCTCCATCATTCTTATGTATTAAGCATTTTGATTCGGAACATCATTGCCTAGTTATTTCAAATGTGACCATTTCCCTGCTTTGTATGGAGTCCTCAGAAGAGGACGTGGGAAACACGTCATTTTATAGACATTGTACAATTGGGATTAGGGTTTAAAAAGTCTCAAACAAGCCTCATTCAAACAGGAACTACAGTTTGGGTCTGGCAAACCAATGAAAGGAATTAGTAAAATGAAGTAATATCAGAGAAGGAATGCCATCAACCTTCTTTCTCTGTCTTTTTCATTAAAAACGAATTCCACAAGGAAACTCTGAATGTGGACAGGCAGGCACCTGTGTCCTGGGAGATGAGGAAGGCAGGCAGGAAGGAGGGGGTGGTAACTGTGAAGGTAGTTGGGGGAAATGTAAAACTTGTGAGCCAAATTGAATTTAAATGTGGCAATTTTGGAAATGTGACTGTCAAGATGAATAATTATATCACCAAAAAGCATGATAATCATTTTTGCCTTATAGGAAAATCACAGACTAGTAAATGCCATTACAGGAAAGTGTTCAGTATAATAAAACTATTTCAAAGTCTCAGAAGAAGGGCTAAAATAACCATATTTAATTGATCTAGTCTTATAAACTCTATGCAAGGAATAATACCATGTCAGGCTTTCCTAGAAGTCTGTCTATCTATGGGAGGTAAGCAGGGGGATGGGACAAGTGCTCCACTGAAGGGAAACATTGCCTTTGGGCTCTTTTTAGGTAAAAGTTATTCTTCCATCTTACTCATCATTTCCTATTTCATTATCACAGATCCCTCACCTAAATATATTCACAGAGAAAATTTTTCAGGTTTTTTGAAGTAGGTGAGATACAAGATGGTGACTACAGGGAGCAGTATAGTGACTTAAAATGGTGTAGGTAACACATGTGAGGTTACTAAGCTCTCTCTTCTCCCTTCACTAATCTCAAAGTACTTGTCACTCATTATCATACCTGCCTTATCATCATTACCCTTCCAACAAGGAGCTTATAGGAATTGCTTTTCACTAGGTCTGTGGCTTTGCATAAGTTACTTAACTAGTTTATGCCTTAGTTTCTTATCTCTAACATTGGCATAATAACAGTTCCGCCTTCATGCAACTGTTGTAAAAGTTAAATGAGTTGATATCCATAAAGAACATAGAACAATACCCAGCACATCATAAGCAGTACATAACTGTCTGGTGGAAAAATAGTGATTATCATTGTTAACAACACCCATGTTGTATTCAGTGAGAGATCACTGTGTACAGTCATTGCTCCATTCTTCTTTGAGATTTGTGTTACTCTGAGGTGCTCTGCTCACGGACATGGCAGAATAAGGGGTGATTAGGTACATAGTTCTGTTGCTATTTCAATACTAGAGTTTGGCAGGCAATGCAGACTCACTTGAGGCATTCCCAGGGGCAGTGTGCTCAGCACCTCCACTCTATGCCTGAACTGACTGGCGGGTAACTGCTCCTGACAAGACTGATGATTTGAGTATCAGGAAAACTGCTGTTCTGTATTTTTAGGCTGAAAGACTTTTGTTCTGATTTGGACTATACCAAGGCAAGCATGCTGTGTTCCCAAACATTGGCAGGATGCAATTGGATAACCTAAGACCAATACATTTAATGAAATGATTACATTATTAACTGAATCCCCCACCAGTCATTGCTCACAGATTGAAATTTCAGAAAATCAAAGACTGATGAAGTCTTTTGCTTACATCACAGAGAAAAGTCTGTTTCAGCCTTTGGACTATCTTTGATAAAATACAGGATGGTCTAGTTTAAAGAGTAAAAATTAAATTATATTAAGATTCCTACAGTCTAACCAAACACGCCCATTTAATGAGAGAAATGCTTGCTCAGAGATAGCTTTTACCCCATTATGTCTATAGGACAAAAGCAGAGAAACAGAAATTGACTGTGCCCAGAAAATTCACGGATCTTTTTAAACATGTTCTCACCTCTGCTAGGTGACAAATGCAAAGCCTCTGGCATCGGTAGATCTGGGCACTAAGTCCTGACACTCACTGGCTGTGTGATCTGAACTATGTTTCCGTTTCCTCATCTGCAAAGTGTTCAGTTGATATTTACTTAAAGTTGTATGGCTAGAATTAAATGAGCAAACTTTGTAGATCCTCTGAGAGTGCCTGGCATATAAGAGCTATTCTGTAGATGTCTGTGTCTCCCTGGCTCACTGCTCTGCTGTTACTTAGGACCCGACCAGCAGGAGCCATTAGCAGGTGAAGGCACACCTGTGCCCATAGAGCCTGAGCCCCTCAAATATGCTCGACTGATGCTCTTGGAAATCATTCTCACTCGCCTACTTCTCCACCCCAGCTCCTCTCTGCCTTGTTGGTTTTTGTCCCTGACTGGACCCTCACTTTTTAGTATTCCTCATGGTTTACCCTGAGACTCTTGGCTTTGAACCTGACCTCATATTTTTTATACAGCTTTTGTTCTGGGTTTTCTCCATATTGCTTCAAGTTCCAGATTCAAGGTGTGGCTTTGTACTTCTACGTTGGTCCCCACAGCACATGCCAGTCCTTTCTCACACATGGCTCAAAGATTGCCTCACCAAAGCAAAACAAAACAACACCTTGTATAGATTTTCATCATCTTTTCAGAAACAGAGTTTCTTTATTACAGAAAATCTCTTCTCAAAACCTCTCAGTATGCTTCCAGTTTCATCTCAAGTGTCATCTGGAATGATTCCAGCAGTAAGCCTGGACTCTCTGGGTCCTGGTTTAAGGCAGAAGCTGGGTGGGATGGACCAGGGAAGTGAATCAGGAAGGGTGAGGGGCACCAAAGCCAACACATACAGCAGATGCAGAAGTAGGAGTTCAGTCTTGGCCATCTGGGGAATTGCTTGTGAGAGGGCATGCATGTGTGAGTGTGCCATGGGAAGGCTCTACCATGGAAGGAAAGGGGTTATCTGCCACCAATTCATGATCTTCTGCTCTGGGCTGGCTATATCTGACTGTAGAGTTGTATGCACCACGGCTGAATTTAACAAATTTGTGGAAAGTGACTTTAAAAGAGTTGTTACCATTGTGCCTCAATGCCTCTAAATCAACGGGCAGCTGAAAGGCAGATACGTCTTCTTCAGGTTGCACTGAAGTGAATTGCTATTGGAGATGGGCTAACAAAATGGTTCCAAAGCCTCATCATTTTTAACAGACAAAATTAGTCTGATCTGGAAATAAGATTGCCTTCAGCATTTCCATTAATATTCACAGAAATAACCTGATCCAGTTGCTTCTGCTTCTACATATGCCTCTTCTCTTTAAATGATAGATCTACATGAAACTGTCTGTGGTAGCCTTGTTCTGATGATTGATTACAAAGACAGCAAAGTAGGATGTTGGAGAGGATCATCTGTGATTGCCATTAAAGGGGACTGGAATTTTAAAACAAAGCAAGAATGTAATCGGCTTTATTTTTACAGCAGAGACTAGTCTAACCTGATTAAATTTTGAGAGACTCATTGCTAGGAAAGCAGAAGTCTGGCCCATAAAAGCCTGTGATCATCCAGTCTCAAATTAGGCCCCAAAGAAGGTATTCTTTCTATCTCACCTTGGATATGACTAAGGAGAATACTGGACAAAGAAGAACCTCCCAGAGGGCCTACTCAAGGGGACAGGTCCCCAGGTAGGGTAGAGAGTCCCAGAAATTCCTGATCATCAGAATTTTGGCACTGGAATCGATTTCCTTTGATTTCTTTTCTAAAGGAATGCTTTTATTGTAGCTGTCCTATTCCTCCACCAACATTATGTACTGAAGGAAGATGGGTAGAGCCAGACAAATTGACTGTTTACAGGTGACAAAATGTAAACCATTTCACATTGGGAGCCATCTCTGCTCCTGATGGGAAAGGTGGTACACGACTGGATGCAAAGACTGGGTGGGACTTCAAGAGCTCCTGGCTATCTGGCCACCCAGAGGCACACACTTGGATGGGGACCACCACAGACTATGCGTCCAGCCTTCCTTGCCACTGGATGTGGTCATATGACTGAATTCTCACTAATAGCATATGAGCTGAGTGTTGTGTGCTACTTCCACATCATTTATTTAAAGGAAAATTGATTGCCCTTTATGTCTGCTCTTCCATTGGTGGGAGCACTGGCAGCTTCAACCATGATGAAGATGATGGAAAACAACATGGAAGGAACCTGGGTTTTGGAATAATCTAATGGAGCAGAACCACCCTTCTAACCTGAACTGATCACTCCAAATAGTCAGGAAAGTGAGAAATGAACTTCTATTATATGTAAGCATCTGTTGTTTGGGATCTCTTTGGTATAGCAAATATATCCTCCTTTATCCCAATGCATGAAATCAGGATTTCAGAATGATTCCATATATTTTATAAAAGAACAAATATATGCATCATCTCTAGAATAATTTGAAATTTCAGTTCCAATGATCAAAGTAATTTTTCTAGATATTATAAACTCTTAGGTCAGCAGAAATTTTGAATCTGGGGTATATCACACCCTCTGAAATTATATGTAAAAAAGTACAAAACACATAAAGTTTTTCATTTTTATCAGCTACTGAAAGATAGTCTTGAATGAATTAAAGTACTATTATACCTAGTCAGGAAGATCCCCCGAAGAAGGAAATGGCAAACCACTCCAGTATTATTGCCTGGAAAATCCCATGGACTGTGGAGCCTCGTGGGCTATATTCCATGTGGTCTCAAAGAGTCAGACATGACTTAACGACTAAACAACAGGAAGAACAAAAACTCTTGGTAATTCTGCGTCATCCAGTATCAAGAAGAAACTGATAGGCTGCCCTATGCTGGTGAGATGAACATGTTAGCTAAATGACAAATGACCATTTTTGCCAAGAGGATGCTCTGGTACTCTTGGCTTAGTGTTTAGACATGAGAATTTGTATTCAATAGGGAATAAGGAATGGATAATTATGTTTTTCTTGGCTGCCATGAAGTATTTTTGTTGAAAACTAGTCCTTTGCTCACTATTACCACCTGAATAGAATTAATTTAACAACACTTCCAATCTGTTGAACTGTTTTGGATGTCCCATGGAGACTGTTGTAATATGCACACATATCTAGATGTCACACAGCCTAAGTCTACACAGCCATAAACATAAAATACCAACAAGAACCATCAGGCTCCAGTCTGACATAGTATGAAACAATGGTTGTTCAGGGTTTGCCTCTTAAAAATTTTTAAGATGGGCAATCTCATAAGCAAACATATATAGACCTGGCTGTCCTTTTGACTAAGTACATCAAGTTAAGTATTTATTTCATATATAGGAAAATACACAAGTACAGAGTAGAGAATGTAGCATGCTGTTGCAATTAGACATTAATATGGAGGACTGGAGGGGAAAGCCCTACTTCATTTTCATTCTTCAGAGATTTTGTGAAGAATATGAGGGTTCATAAATTATTTGGGTATGGTGGGAGAAGGTGAGGGGGACTGGATTTTGTAATTCACAATATGTATTTTTTAAAAGGCTTAGATAAGGAGGTAAAACCTGACTGCAGGAGATATACTCAGTAGTTACAATAAAATCCTACAAGAAAGCATTGTTATTGATGGTCATATTTATTTATCCATTATAAGCATCAAGAAAAAACCCAGAAGGAACAGTCAAGGTGTTTTCTGTGAATTACATTGGAAAACTTGTGTTTTGGACATTTTCAAAACTCAAAGTGTTTTGCTTATTCTTGAAAGTGGGAATTCTAGTATAACGGGGAAGATAAACATCCTTAATAACTTTTCATCTCACATATTTTACTGCTTGTGTAAACCATTATTAAAAACCAGAAAACAACTATTTCCTTGCTCCTGTAAACTTTAAATGATCATTTTTCAAGTCATTCAAATGAAGGCTAATTTTGATTGAATCAAACACTGAAAATGCTCCTGATGAGGTACAGGCTTATAAACTCACCATACTGAGTCAGGATTTGGGGGTTTTGTCTATTCTGGGCAGCATGATTTGCCTCACAGAATGGCTATCTGAGACCATGTAATAAAATCTGCTCTATAATGGGGTTCCACTGTATTGGCCTTAAGATCAAATGTCACTTTTCTTTGATCTTTGTTGCTCAGATGTTCTCATTATGTGGAAAAGAATTCAGCAGGTGTTCAATTGTTTATTCAGTAAAGGGGAAGGTGAGCTGGGATTAAATTGCTATGACATAGCGTTGTTTTAGCCCCGATGATTCTCACTGAATTTGGAATAATTGTGTTGCTCCAATAGCAATCTTGCTAAGTACAACAGGACATGGAAAAGCTTGGCTCAGAGACTAATGGACTGCAGCTACCATCTGTGGGATTGAAACCAAATGCCTCTAAAAGAAATACTCATAAATGTAACTAGCCATCTTGTTGATTAGCTTTCTGGTGGACAGGATTCCAGTTGCCTAAATGAACCAGCACAAGCTCTCTCTGGAAGCCAACAGGCAGACAAATAACCATTTGCTTTTGAATAAGCATTTGCCCAATAAATTCCAATATCCTCAAAACTCCTCTGAAAGAAGACACTTACAATCAAATTATATAAAATGTAGAAAATTATATCAACACTTTGCAAACTGTAAATTAAAGTATGAAAACATAAGTTCTTGTGCCAGTTTTGATAAGGTCGTTCTTTTCCAACTCAACGACGTTCCGCTCTCCTCTTGTCTCCTATTCTGTGTCTGAGTTAATTGTAAATTGGCAAGTTCCCATTTATGCTCCTTGATTTATTCAAAAGATAATGTTAGTCTTAATTTTCAATATTAGCACACATTTTTTTTTTCTATTTTTAAAGGAAAAAAACCCATCTTTGCAAGCTCACAATTGTGTTTCTCTCAGTGTACTCAAATATCCACAGCACACACCACTCTTAGGCTTCATTAACTATTATTAACACACCTGCATTCTAAATGTCCTTACTTGTGACTCCAGAATTTTAAAGGTTTTCAGGACATAATTCACTAAAATTCAGTTGGAGATGAGACTTTAGATAATTAAAAATAATTCTGTAATTATATGAGCTAAGCAAGAATTGGTATATATAAAGAATTTGAAACTCCCAAACAACTTTACAGATTGACTTTTCTCATTTTCTCAGAATTTCATCTCGCAGGGTAAGAAAATCCAGAGGCTCCATGGATTTTGCTAAGAACTTTTCAGATGACGGGGTGCGCCCTAGTTCGGTTCTCTGCCTCTTTTTCCTGTGGCCTAACCTTCCAGACGCAGGCACCAGTCAGGGCCCACCTCAGCTGGAAGGGATGCAGGGTCACAGGATTGGCATCATGTAACTTTTGCTACCTTGTCTTGATTTATTGGATCTCAATTTTGCTAACTGAATTTGCCTTAAGACCTGGTTAATAATTTCCACACTCTTAGTTTGCCCGCGTTAGTCCTAGTCTCTTCCAAATCCTCTGGTCCCTCTTGACCCTACAAAGAGTTGAAGTCTTGATCCCAGCGAATGGTTGAGGCCCTACACATGTACTTGAATATTCCCAGTCTCTCTGTTTAACTTGTCCATCAAAACACCCCTTTATCACCCCATGTCTGTGTTAGTGGTAACATGATTGCTGCCATTCAGAGTGGCCTCTGTTGTTTAGTCGAGACTTCCTCAGAGAACTTACAGCTGATACGTAGCCTCTTGTATGTCCTGTGCTGGTGGGGTATGTGAGACCCTGACACCGAGTCTGCTCTGCCTTAGCATAGCTAACAGAATAATGCTCAACAATCCCCTATTAAGTGACAAGAGGTTGGATTATTTATGTATTCTATTGGAATTCTGTTATACCTCCTAATTTTCCAAATGTTGTCTCTGTATCTTCATTTATATTCTTTTCCTTCTGGCCTCTCTTTAAGGGCAGGAATTGCCTGATGCCCACTTTCATATTCATGTTTTCAATGAGGCAGACCCCAATCACACCATATTGATGGAGATATGAAGCTTTGGTCCTGAACTAACATATTTTGTGTTACCTCACTCTAGTTAACTCTTCTGGACTCAGAAGTGGCAGTATGGTAAGACTATGACACTAGTACAAAAATGTAAGGAATTTTCATCCCTGTTTCTTCTATTTTAAGTTCCTGGTATCATCTTTTTGCCTTCCTTTTTCTCCTATTAGATCCAGGACTCACCTGGAAAGCCACAATCACTTTATTAATAGCTACTACCTCATATAACAATTCTCCTGGCTGGGAAAGATCAGGTCCATTTTGTAGATGGAAATCCATGACTCAGAAAGGTCAAGATTATTTTACCTTCAGATTTTTGCTGTACAGGTCCCTTCAAGTGGGCAAGAGTGAGCAGGAAGGAATTACCTAGGAGACTCAAGTGGATTGAATGCACATGGGGTCAGGAGGGGGTTCAGTAAGGAGCACAGAGGATGACAGTAGGTTTTATTTCCTAGGTCAAGCAAGTGGGCAGAAGCAGAAGAAAATTCAGCTGCTGGAGACTTGGTTCCTGAACTTCAGGGTGTTAATAAATGGCAGTGGGTGAGGGAGCAGAGATGGAAAAATCTGCGAGTGAAAGGCTATATGCCAGGAGTGGTTCATCTCAGGTGAGCTCTGATCTTTTGCAGTGAGACCAGAGAAATCGGTGATCTTTTATTGCAGCCTGCCCTGGGGAAGGAGAGGGGAGTGGCAGCTTGCTTATTTTCTGATCCTGCTCTCCTTGGCTTCAAGACAAATCATCCAACTGAATCTATTTATTAACAGAAAGGAAACCTAAAAGAGGAGTAAACTCATAAAACTTGGGTTGGACATTATTAAAGCAATATTTACTCTAAATGTGATTTGCTTATTAGATTTGAATAAAGTTCTTACATGGCCTATAGGACCTATGACGTCAGAGCATCTGCCCTATTACCATGTTTGTCTGATTCAGTAGCTCCCTAGCCATTCTCCATTCCCCTAACATATTCAGTTTGGTCACCTGGCCTCCTGGCCTGGAAGAAGGCAGAGGTAGGAACACACAAAACACTTGACAAGTCCCTGACTCTGGGTTTGCTGGTCAGGCTTCCTCTTCCTGAGATGCAGTGCATCCCAGGGTTTGCTCCCTGTGGTTTCCATCAACCTTTAACTCATCTAAAGCATCTTCCCTGACTGTCTTCCATCACATGTCTTCTCTGACGATCCCTCTCCTCCCATCCCCTTGGCACTCCCTTTCTACTTGACTTTGCCTTCTGTTTCACAACTCTCCTTGTTATACATGTGTTTATTGTCTACCTTCTTCATCCTCAACTCCCACCTAGAATGTCAGCTCCAGGAAGGCAGGCCATCTGCCATCTGGTTTGTGTACTACCTTTGACCCAGCACACAGGAGAGCCCTATATGTATAAGTAATAGGTGCTCAAGAAGTATTTGTTAGGACTTTCCTGGTAGTCTGGTGGCTAAGACTGTGTTCCGAATGTAGAGGGCCCAGGTTCAATCCCTGGTCAGGGACCCAGATTTCACATATTGCAACTAAGAACTGGAGCAGCCAAATAACTAATAAAAATAAAATAAACTTTCTTTTTTTTTAAAGAAGCATTTGTTGAATAACTTTATGCTAATTATTTTGTGGAATAATATCTCATGCTTAACATAAATGTGTTTGACTCAATTAAATATCCTGTTTGATTATGGTACTAAATTTTGATATATCTCTTTCTCTCTTAATAAAATATCTCTCTTCTTCCTCAATTTTAAGTGGTCTACAGAGATAAGTGAAAAAGTTGGCTTAAAGCTCAACATTTAGAAAACTAAGATCATGGCATCCAGTCCCATCATTTCATGGCAAATAGATGGGGAAACAGTGGAAACAGTGGCCGACTTTATTTTTCTGGGCTCCAAAATTACTGCAGATGGTGATTTCAGCCATGAAATTAAAAGGCACTTACTCCTTGGAAGGAAAGTAATGACCAACCTAGACAGAATATTAAAAAGCAGAGACATCACTTTGTCAACAAAGGTCCGTCTAGTCTAGGCTATGGCTTTTCCAGTGGTCATGTATGGATGTGAGAGTTGGACTGTGAAGAAAGCTGAGTGCCAAAGAATTGATGTTTTTGAACTGTGGTATTGGAAAAGACTCTTGAGAGTCCCTTGGACTGCAAGGAGATCCAACCAGTCCATCCTAAAGAAGATCAGTCCTGGGTGTTCATTGGAAGGACTGATGTTGAAGCTGAAACTCCAATACTTTGGCCACCTGATGCAGAGAACTGACTCATTTGAAAAGACCCTGATGCTGGGAAAGATTGAGGGCAGGAGGAGAAGGGGATGATGAGATGGTTGGAAGACATCACCGACTCAATGGATGTGGGTTTGGGTGGACTCCAGTAGTTGGTGATGGACAGGAAGGCCTGGCGTGCTGTGGTTCATGGGGTTGCAAAGAGTCGGACACAACTGAGTGAGTGAACTAAACAGAGATAAGTAATAAAATATAAATAGACATATAGAATAAAGGAAAAGAAAGAATATTGAAAGAAAGGAGAAAAAAAGAAAAGTGAAGCCTGTGTTAGAACACAATATTCGTTTTCTGTTCTCCATTCATAACTTGGAAAGAAAGCAAAAAGCCAAAAAAACCAAAACCAAAAACTAACAAAGCAAGCACATCACTCTTCATTTCCATTATGTCATTGTGGAAAAACCTGGGATTGAACCCAGGTCTTGTTATTTATTAGTTGTGTACTTGGACAAACTACTTAATTTCTCAAGTGCTGAATTTTCCTTTCAGTAAAGTGAATATAATTGGAGTGTCAACCTCAGGGCTTTGCTGGAGATAAAGTAAGAACAGAATGTCCCATGCCCAGAGCAGGGGTGCTCACTCAGGAGGTGGAAGACGAGGGTGAGGGGGTACCCTGCATAGCCCTGCCACAGACCAACAGCTCCATGGAGCAACCAGATCCTCAGCTCTGCTCTTGAACACTGAAGCAACTGTGGGAACATGCCCTGTCCATGAAAGGAGCCATACTATCCACCTACGTGACTTTACATATTTTTAAAAGGAAAAATTCCCCAAAAATGATCCTTTTCAAATCACTTTTTAAAATTCATTTATTTTTTCCATTTATTTTTATTAGTTGGAGACTAATTACTTTACAATATTGTAGTGGTTTTTGCCATACATTGACATGAATCAGCCATGGATTTACATGTGTTCCCCATTCTGATCCCCCCTCCCCCCTCCCTCCCCATCACTTTTAAACACAAATCTCACACATTAAACTGGGCTTGCACCTGATGCAAAATGTGAGGATAAACACATCCCACATTTATAGATGAATTGGAAGCAGTGCTTTCACATAGCCTTCCTACACACTCCAAAACTAATTTGCTATGCTTTAACCTTGGTTCCCCAACAGGAGCTTCTGGTGGAAATGAAAGAGTGGTCTGGGTGGATGATACTGTAAATAACAGCCACCAGGAAAAAAAACCCTGAGGAAAATTAATTTTCAACAGTGGAACAGGGCAGGGGAAGCAGAACTTGTTTCTCTGGCTTACGATTTATAACAAGTGTCCTCTTAACTCACAACAATGAATCACTGAATTTTCCTCCAAGGAGTTTATTCTCTCCCTGAGATTGACTCTGCATATATGTAAATGAAAGGACATGGATCACAGCCCTGTCACTGCGAAGGGGCTTGCATAACTCAATGAAGCTATGAGCCATGCTGTGCATAAGACAGATGGGTCATAGTGGAGAGTTCCGACAAAACGTGGTTCCACTGGAGGGGTGAATGGCAAATGACTCCAGTATTCTTGTCTCGAGAACTCCATGATCAGAATGAAAAGGCAAAAAGATATGACACTAAAGGATGAGTCCCCCACATCAGTATGTGTCCAATATGCTACTGGGGTAGAGCAGAGGACAATTACTAATAGCTCCAGGAAGAATGAAGCTACTAGGCCAAAGGAGAAACCATGCTCAGTTGTGGATGTGTCTGGTGGTGAAAGTAAAGTTCAATGCTAAAAAGAATAATACTGCATAGAAACCTGGACTGTTAGGTCCATGAATCAAGCAGGACCTTGACATGGTCAAGCATGAGATGGTAAGAGTGAACACTGATGTCTTAGGAAGCAGTGAACTAAAATGGACTGGAATGGGTGAATTTAATTCAGATGACCATTATATCTACTACTGTGGGCAAGAATCCCTTAGAAGAAATGGAGTAGTCTTCTTGGTCAAAAACAGAGTTGAAATGCAGTACTTGAGTGCAATCTCAAAAACAACTGAATGATCTCAGTTCATTTCCAAGGCAAACCATTCAACATCACAGCAATCCAAGTCTATGCCCCAACCACTGATGCTGAAGAAGCTGGAGTTGAACAGTTCTATGAAGACCTACAAAACTTCTAGGACTAACACCCCCAAAAGATGTACTTTTCTTCACAGGTGATTGGAATGAAAAAGTAGGAAGTCAAGAGATACCTGGAGTAACAGGAAAGTTTGGCCTTGGAGTACAAAATGAAGCAAGGCAAAGGCTAACAGTTTTGTCAGGAGAACACGCTGACAATACACTGGTCATAGCAAACACCCTTTTCCAACAACACAAGAGACAACTTTATACATGGACATCACCAAATGGTCAATACCAAAATCAGATTGATCATATTCTCTGCAGCCAAAGATGGAGAAGCTCTATATAGTCAGCAAAAACAATACTTGGAGCTGACTGTGGCTCAGATCATCAGCTCCTTATTGCAAAATTCAGGCATAAATTGAAGAAAGTAGGGAAAACCACTAGGCCATTCAGGTATGACCTAAATCAAATCCCTTATGATTATACACTGGAGGTGATAAATAGATTAAAGAGATTGGATCTGGTAGACAGACAGCCTGAAGAACTATGGACAGAGGTTTGCAACACTGTATAGGAGTCAGTGGCCAAACTACCTCAAAGAAAAAGAAATGCAAGAAGGCAAATGTGGTTGTCTGAGAAGGCTTTACACATAGCTAAGGAAAGAAAAGAGAAAAAGCAGGGGAGAAAGAGAAAAATATACCTATCTGAGTGCAGAGTTCCAGAGAATAGAAAGAAGAGAAAAGAAGACCTTATTAAGTGAACAGTGCAAAGAAGTAATAATAGAAATAATAGAAATGGGAAAATAATAGAATGGAAAAAACTAGAGATCTATTTAAGAAAATTGGAGATATCAAGGGAATATTTTATGCAAGTACGGGCAGAATAGAGGACAGAAATGGTAAGTGTCTAACAGGAGCAGAAGACATTAAAAAGAGGTGGCAAGAATACAAACAAGAACTATACAAAAAAGGTCTTAATGACCTGGATAACCATGATGGTGTGGTCACTCACCTAGAGCCATACACCCTGGAGTGCCAAGTCAAGTGGGCCTTAGGAAGCATCACTATGAGCAAAGCTAGTGGAGGTGATGGAATTCCAGCTAAGCTATTTCAAATCCTAAAAGATGCTGTGAAAGTGCAGCACTCAATATGCCAGGAAATTTGGAAAAATCAGCAGAAGGACAGTACTGAAGAATGTACAAATTATCATATAATCATGCTCATTTAGCACGCTAGTAAGGTTTTGCTCAAAATCCTTCAAGCTAGGCTTCAGCAGTACATGAATCAAGAATTTCCAGGTGTCCAAGCCATGTTTAGAAAAGACAGAGGAACCAGAGATCAAATTGCCAACATCTGTTGGATCATAGAGAAAGCAAAGGAATTCCAGAAAAACATATGCTTCATTGACCACGTTAAAGCCTTTGATTGTGTGGATTACAACAAACTGTGGAAAATTCTTAAAGAGATGGGAATACCAGACCATCTTACTTGTTTCTTGAGAAACCTGTATGCAGGTCAAGAAGCAACAGTTAGAACTGGGCATGGAACAGTGGACTGGTTCAAAATTGAGAAAGGAGTTTGTCAAGGCTCTATACTATCACTCTGCTTATTTAACTTATATTCAGAATACATAATGTGAAATGCTGGGCTGGGATGAATCACAAGCTGGAATCAAGATTGCTGGCAGAAATATCAACAACTTCAGATACACAGATGATACCATCCTAATGGCAGAAAGCAGGAGGAACTTAAAGAGCCTCTTGATGAGGGTAAAAGAGAAGAATGAAAAGCTGGCTTAAAACTCAGCATTCAAAAAACTAAGATCATGGTATCCAGTCCCATCACTTCCTGACAAATAGATGAGGAAAAATTGGAAGCAGTGACAGAATTTATTTTCTTGGGTTCCAAAATCACTGCAGACCATGACTGCAGCCATGAAGTTAAAAGACAGTTGCTCCTTGGAAGAAAAGCCATGACCAAACTAGATAGCATGTAACAAAGCAGAGATATCACTTTGCCAACAAAGGTCCATGTAGTCAAAGCTATGGTTTTCTGTGTCATGTACAGATGTGAGAGTTGGACCATAAAGAAGTTTGAGCACCCAAGAATTGATGCTTCTGAACTGTGATGGTGGAGACTCTTGAGAGTTCCTTGGACTGCAAGGGGATCAAACCAGTCAATCCTAAAGGAAATTAACCCCAAATAGTCATTGGAAGGACTGATGCTGAAGCTGAAGCTCCAATAATTTGGCCACCTGATGTGAAGAGCTGACTCATTGGAAAAGACCCTGATGCTGGGAAAAATTGAAGCCGAAAGGAGAAGAGGGTGGCAGAGGATGAGATGGTTAGATAGTATCACTGACTCAATAGACATGAATCTGAGCAAACTCTGAGAGATAGCAAAGGACAGGGAAGCTTGGTGTGGTACAGTACATGGGGTTGCAAGAGTCAGATACGACTTAGTGGCTGAACAACAACAAAGGACAGGAAGCTTCCTTGTTATTAGAATTCCTCTTTGCTCTTTTTCCACCTGCTATCCTTTCCAACATTAACAAAAAAGTCTCCAAAAGGAATTTCTCTAAAAGGAATGTTCTCCTTCACCCCATTCCTGTTACTTGAGAATTCTTAGCTGAGTTCCATCAAGAGGCGAGTTTCTAACAATTTGATTAATATATTTATCTATATTCTTCTAAAGAACATTTTTATGATTCAAAGGTATATATTACACCAGTTATGAAAACCCATTTTGGAAAAATAAAGCATGATTAAAGTGGTAGGTATTTTGTAGTTATTGTATTTAAGTTTTAAATATGTATTTAACAGATCTCAGAGTAATTACCTTACTAACTTAGTTATATAACATGCTATTTAGTCATCACATTTACCTCAAATGTCATTAAATCTTTGTTATGTTTCCATTTATTATTTGCTTTTCAACTTGCTCAAAGACAACCTCTTCTTAGTGAAGTTTCCACAAATTTTCTTGTCACCCGATCTAGTGGTTACATGTCTCAATATCCAGCTCATTCCACACTTGGCAGCACCAGCCAGCACTGGCCATTCATTCTTTTCTTCCGAGAGCATTTTATCCCATTGGCCAGCACGATAACCACAATCTACATTTTCCTACCACCTCTGTGGCCATTCCCTCTCAGAGTTAAGGCGCCTCTTCTTCCAGCTATATCATAACTATGCCTTTTCCTCAGGGCACTGTTTTAGGTCTCATCTGCTCACCCTCAACTCTGCTTAAGCAACCTGTCCTATGTACATGGCTGCTGCAATAAGCATGTTATTTACATCTTCGTCTAAGATTTCTCTCCTGAATACATGTTATTTATTCAACACTTACTGGTCTGCACCTTAGATAAACACAGGCACTTCAAACCAAACAAGCCCCACTGGAATGCATCCATCTTCCACTTCCACCTCCTCTTCCTTCTGTTTTCTTCCTTCAGGGATTACTATGACTGTCCATCCCATTGTCTATGCCAGGACTATGGGTGCCATCCTAGATGTGAGCTACTTTCTATCCATCCTCCTCTCCCCATCTTCACTGTTGAGACCTAAATCTAGATTGCTGGTACCTCCCACCCTTTTTACTGTCCCAACCTCCTATCTTGTCTTCCTGCCTCCTGTCTTGTTCACACCTAATCCAGTCTTCACTCTGTACCAACAATGGTCTTTCTAATATACAAATCTGATCAAGATACTCACATTTAAAACCATTCAATTGTTGCTGTTTAGTTGCTCAGTCATGTTTGACTCTGTGACCCCATGGGCTGCAGCACACCAGGCTTCCCTATGCGTCACATCTTCTGGAGATTGTCCAAACTCATGTCCATTGAATCAGTGATGCCATCCAACCATCTCATCCTCTGTCATCCTCTTGTCCTCCTGCCTTCTATCTTTCCCAGAATCAGGGTCTTTTCCAATAAGAAAAGATAGCTTTCCCAACTGATAGCTCAGTTGGTAAAGAATCCGCCTGCAATGCAGGAGACCCTAGTTCGATTCCTGGGTTGGAAAGATCTGCTGGAAAAGGGATAGGCTACCAACGCCAGGATTCTTGGGCTTCCCTTGTGGCTCAGCTGGTAAAGAATCCACTTGCAATGCGGGAGACCTGGGTTATATCCCTGGGTTGGGAAGATCCCCTGGAGAAGGCAAAGGTTATCCACTCCAATATTTTGGCCTGAAGAATTCCATGGACTGTATAGTCGATGGGGTTGCAAAGAGTCAGATATGACTGAGCAACTTTCACTTTCACTTTTGCATCAGGTGGCCAAAGTATTGGAGTATGAGTCTGCTCTTCGTATCAGGTGGTCTTAATGGATTGGCCCTTCCTTGCCTTTTTAGCCTCACCTCTTTCTTCTAAACACATTTCATTTTCTTGTCCTCATACCTAGCCTGCTAAATTTCAGTCTTCCTGAAAAATCTTCCAGTCTGGTCATGTTGTTTCCTCTGCCAGTATGCCCTAGCTCCTGTACATTCCCTACCTTCCCTTAGCTGGTTAACTCTTATGCATCTGTCAATTATTAGCTGACCTGTCACTTATTCCATGAAGTCTTCCTGGAGTGAAGGGCCCCTTCTCTGGAATCCATCGTGTCTGGACTTCCCCTTCACGCCTCGTCCCACCACACATTCACTATGTAAGGACTTGCAAGCAGATCAGCTCTGTATGCAGGGCAGTGTCTGGACTGATTACAGTGAATTAGTCAGGTCTTGCATAGTACATAGCACACAGTAGATACTCAATACACATTTGTGGAAGAAGAATAAAATCTGTCAGGTTCTGATTGACTTTATAGCATATCTGCCTATACACAAAGTATGAACAATGGAATCTTCACTATTTTAGACAGAGGTTGGAAGAATACCCATCTTAAAATTAAAAAGACAACAATAACACCACCTGGTATTTATTGGGTATCACGTGCAGGCACTGTGTGAAGTGTTTCACACATGCTACATTACTTGTTCTTACAGTGATCCATGAGACAAGGTTTATTATTTCTCCACATTGCAGATGCAGAAAATAAGACTAAGGGAGATTAATAATTTGGCCAAATTCAGTTGGCAGAACCAGGATTCTATGAAACCCCCAAAGTCCTCCTCCCCTCCAAAACCCAATTCAACAAAATGGACGTGTTCAACAAAAATGTACTGAATACTTGTTTTGTGTAAAATAGCAAAAGAGATGTATACCTACAATCTCTGATTTACTCCAGTGAAAATAACCGGGAATATTGAAGGGAGAGACTGTTTTGCATTTAGCTAGTTATTACCATTAGCCTGGCAAAAAGTATTGTGTTACATGAAAAAATATGATTGAGTAAACCAGAAAACTTTCCAGCTCTTCTATAGCAATTAGTGTAATCTCATTATTTAGCATAAAATGTGAATGCTCAGGTTCATTAACAGTCAAATCCAGATGCAAATGCAAATAGAGAAATAAAATGAAAAACCAAATAGCAAATTCTCATGATTTGCCTTTTGTTGAAATTGATGCCAGTGCTCGCCACTGTAAACAAGTACTGAGTTACAGAATTCTTGGCCTGAAAGAAATGTAGAAATTATTTGCTCCAATTCTCTCCAATTGTTTTTAAGCTTGGGGTCCAAAGGAAAATAGTAAGTGTAAGAGATTATCAGCACTCTGGTTGACAGCACCTATGAAGGCTGGACCAATACCTATCTTGAGATGCAGCTATTCAACTTCTAAGATAGTTTTAACAGAAATGCTTTCACTTTTCATCAAGTGATAAATATGTTAATGTTCATACAAGCATTTTTTGGCAATCATCCTAAGCTGTAATCAATCTAGTGATCAATGTAGGCTGGGTAAATAAAATATGGTATATTTAAATGAGGAAATACACCACGTGGCAGTGATAATGAAGTACAACTACATACAACCAAGTGGATGAACCTTGAAAACATTATACTGAGCAAAAGAGGCTGTAATTTTATCATGATTTTATTTATATGAAGTTCAAAAGAGAGCCTAGTATAATCCAAGATGTCACAATTCAGAAGAATGGTTATTGGAGCTGGGGTGGGAGGTGGTAGATGGAAGGAGACATGGGGTTTGCTGGAATACTGGTGACTTTTGTCTTTTGATTTGAAAACTGTTACACAGACCTGCTCACTTTGTGACCAAGCATTGAGCTGTATACTTATTAGTGTGCATTTTTCCTGTATGTATACCATACTTCAATACAATTACACTCCCTGGAATAATGAAACTTTAACACTCCTGCTATCAGACTCTACGTTATCAAGAAATTCTCTAGCACACTCAGAAAAATTTATGGAATGTTATAAATCTTAATTCTACTTAAACTAACATTTGTTTCAGTCATATCAACAAAAACAAATACCTCAATATTGAAAAGTTTGCTAAAGAAACAAATGTGTTTGATGAGATACAAAAAATACTATTTCGTTTGGCAAGCATTTGTGGGATTGGAGGTAGCAAATGTAAAGCTTCCAAAGTGTTACCAAATTTGTTTATAAGCTCAGTTTACTCAAGACTCAGAATTTGTGGAGTTGTATTTTTTAAACTGTAGGAATAAAAATAATTGTAACAGAAATAAAGAATCCATTTCTCAAATGTTGCTCTGGTTCTGTCTCAACTGCACATAGTTTATAATGCCGGGCGTAACAAGGATCCCCAAATATTTGCTATATGAATAAAAGTAGAGCACAGTGAGTACTCTTTAGAATATATCTAATCAATCTTTGTCATATAGAGGCAAAATGAGTATTTTTTTTAATACCTGGTAAATAGGAAATAACCTATACTTCTTTATAATTTTAGTAGACAATAATAGAGAAGAATGACTGAAAAAAACTCAATTAAAATACTAATTAATATTATTTACAAAGTACCTGTAAATGATTTATGAAACTACAACTCATTTAGGATAAAAGCTTTCTTGCTAAAGAAAAACTTGGAACTTTTTAGAACCTTAGAAAAACAAAGAAAAAAATCCACCTCCCCATCCACTACATTTAGAGAAAAATTGAGACAGCAGTATTACTCTCCCTGAGAGTAATCATACATTAAACTGGTGTCAAGAAAACCTTAGAAAATATTAGCTTTCAGGGAAAAACACTTACAATTTATATTTTCTACTTTTAAGTAATATATTCTTACTATGACTCTAAAATCTGCCTAAACCACCATTAACATTTTAAAAGAAAGTTCTCTACTTCTTACCAAACAGAAATAAATAATGCCTGACAACAGCATTAGGGAACATAAACATAAAATTACCTGTTATTAAAAACTGAACACATTTTTCTCAAAGAAATATATCACTCAGCTGTAAAATAGTATGTTTGCCATTCACACTAATGTTTCAACATTATGGTTCAATCTTCTAAAAAGCTGACATGGAAAATAATGGCGTAATAAACTAATTCATCATAATGTGCAAAAGAAACCACTGGAATAAATTGTAATAACCTTTCAAAAACTAGCAGCTTTTAAAAGTATTAATTTCTACTCCAGATAATTGGAAAGGACACCTGGGTGGGTAGGTAATATTTTTTATGGGATTGCTCTGTCAGGAGCTCAGATTGTCTCTGGACTCAGCAATGATCATTTAGCACTAAATGACAGTGAATCTTGCAAATAGGTCTTCCTAGATGGTGTTTGTCATAAATTACCAAACTCAACTCCCCTCAAGGTCAGCCATATGAGAGGGCAGGTATCAAACGGCCTTCGCCAGGACCTAGCATGGTCCTCGGGTTTCTCGTAAATGGACAATAGTTGTGTTGGCTGCCATAAAATCAACTTAATGGACTGACAACATAAATTACCATCAAACTTTGACAACATCCGTCTCTAGAAAACAACTGGAGAATGCTTTTATAACAAAGCTGAGGAAAATGGATAACAATATGTTTTGTTCTATACTAGATCATAAATATTCTTAACAATGCTAAGTGGGGAATGACTTAATATTAGAACCCACAATAAGTTTTACTTGATGCACTAAAAACAGTGTCTAAGTAATATTAAAATGACACTTGCTTTTTGAAGTAATTGATATATATATACAAGGCAACAGAGTGTATGTGTGTGTGTGTGTGTGTCTGTGTGTCTGTGTGTATGTGTGTATTCATTCTAAGGAAGAATGTTGCATTTGCTTGGCACTGGGTATTTTTATTCAACATAAACAACTGAAAAAAAATATTGATTTCTTTCTAGTTTCATTTTACCTACATAGTCCACTGAATCCACAGGAAAGATAGATTTTTCTGTTCTCACATCACCTTGGATGAATCATTTGAACTTACTTTCACTATGGCTTGATTTTTCCATTTGTACAGTAAAATAATTATTATACAAAAACATTTTGAAGACAGTGGAATTAATCCTTAGAGGAGGCACCAAATAAACCCCAAATTACTAGAGAATCATATTGATAATTTATTAAAACAATGTACTCTAGACAATCAATTCACTGTTTTAGAAGTCACTTTGGTAGAAAATTAGCTAAACCAATAAACTGGAACTTTGGAGATAAATTAAATATCATTGCTTTGCTAAATATTCTTTCATCATCTAATTTTTACCTCCATTCTGTAACTGTGGCTATTATGATGATGATGATGATGCATAGTTAGAACTATTCTCTCAGGCATTTTTACAATTTTATTTACTATCTCTTAGAAAGCAGGACTTCACTGTAGATTTTGCTCAAGGAAATGCTACACTGAGTAAAAGCAAGATCTTCCTTGAATCCAATGACATCTTAGATCGTGAATATTGTATGTAATATACAATGTATTTTATGCACTTAATAAAAGTTCCCAAACAGAACTTTAAGTTAATTTTGTGCCTTTGTCTCCCATATCTAGCTATCTCCTTTTATGTTGTTATTTTTTGCATGATCTCTTCCATTTATTTCTCTCCTTCTAGTCCCACTGTCATTCTGTCCAGAACCTCATCACCTAAGACCTGAATTATTGTAGTAGCTTCTTTACTCTTGTTCTCTTTCCACCAATCCTGCCAAATTAATCTTTTGTAAGGCACTATTTTAATTACATCATTCCCCAGCTCAAAATTTTTCAATGACTCCCCATTCCCTGGAGGCCAAAGGCCAGTGTCTTCAGTTAGAATAGAAGACTTTTGGGTATCAGGCCTCACTTCCTTTTCCAATCTCATCTTTTCCAGTTTCCATGAAAAAACCTTCAGGATAATAAAGGTATTTGCTGGCTGGGCACCTCCATCACAAGCACCTGCCCAGCCAGCGCCATCCATCCTCTCTCCCTAACCAGTAGCTTTCCTTCAGAAAGGCTTTTTTTTTTCCCCCACTTTAACCCGCAGTCAGCACCTCAAGCCATGAAACTGAACCATTCATTCTTTGGTGTTTAATATGACTTATTTCACTGTTGCAATATTACTTAACCTCAGTTTGGATGCTTAATAGTAATCATGTCTTTTCTCTCTGATTACTTCATAAAGCTTTTTCAGGTTAGGGGGCATTAGAGTTCTTATTACCTGCTAATCTCCCTAGCACAAACTTATAAAAATAGTTGGCAACCAATAGACATTTGTTTAACAAGTGAATGTACAATACTGTTCTAGGCTTCTTGCAAGATTAGGATGAAAGCTATCCAGTTGTGTTGTAACTTGTAGTATTCCAGCATACCAACTTATGTAAATAAGGCAGTTTCCCTGAATTTATTAGATGTTTCAATTCTTCAGTTCTTCGTGAAATTCTAGATTATAAAATATAAGCTGGGCACATGAGATATTTAATGTTAACTCTGACTTTAATGTAAACATGAGCACTATTAGAATAAACACAGACTAGTGCATAGTTATTGAATTAGTACTAATTTTCTGGCGATCTCTTACTAACAGAAGCTCAGTAACTTCCAAACAAAAATAAAATTGCTTGAAGAGTAAATTCAGAGGAAAAAGATAAATGCAGCAGCCTATAACCTCAAATACAAATCAGACATATATTGTAGTTTATAATAGTCTGTAGAAAAAACGAAAGTGTAATTCGCTCAGTTGTATCCAACTCTTTGTGACTCCATGGATTACTCAGTCCATGGACTTCTCTAGTCCAGAATACTGGAGTGGGTAGTCTTTCCATGCTCCAGGGGATTTCCCAACCCAGGGATCAAACCCAGGTCTCCCACATTGCAGGCAGATTCTTTACCAGCTGAGCCACAAGGGAAACCCACAAGGGAAGTCTATAGAAAGATCATGGGTTTTGGAACTTGACAAGACCTGAGTTGTCAGCTTGGTTCTGCTACTTAGCAAGGGTGCTGTCTTGAGTCAGTAATTCAATGTCTTGAACCTCAAATTTCTCACAAGGCAAATGGTAATATTAAAATTCAATTTATTTGAAATAAAAGGAACCCAAATTGGAAAGGAAGAAGTAAAACTGTCACTGTTTGCAGATGACATAATAGTATGTATAGAAAATCCTAAAGATGCCACAAAAAAACTATTAGAACTAATACATGAATTCAGTAAAATGGCATGATACAAATTAATATACAGATTTTTTTGCACTTTTACACATTAAAATGAACTACCAGAAAGAGAAATTAAGAAAACAATCCCATTTACAATTGCATCAAAAAGCATAAAACATCTAGGAATAAATCTCTCCAAAGAGGTAAAAGACTTGTACTCTGAAAGCTACAAGAAAATGGTCAAAGAAGTTGAAGACAACACAAACAGAAAGGTACACCATGTTTATGGACTAAAAGAATTAATATTGTTAAAATCACCATACTCCCCAAGGCCATCTATAGATTAAATGCAATCCCTATCAAAGTACTAAGGCATTTTTCACAGAACTAGAACAAATAATCATAAATTTTGTATGGAAACATAAAAGACTCCAAATAATCAAAGCAATCTTGAGAAAGAAGAATAAAGCTGGCGATTTCATGTGCCCTAATTTCAAACTATACTACAAAGCTACTATAATCAAAGTAGTGTAGTGCTGGCACAAAAAGATGCATAGATCAATGGAACAGAATAGAGAGTCCAGAAATAAGTCCATACTCATGTAGTCAATCAATTTTGACAAAGGAGAAAAGATAGCCTCTTCAATAAATGGCATTGGGAGAACTGAATGGCTGCATGAAAGAATCAAACTGGACAACTTTCTCATACTATACCCAAAAATAAACTCAAAATAAGTTAAAAACTTAAATGCAAGCACTGAAAACATAAAACTCCTAGAGAAAAACATAGGGAGTACCCTCTTTGACACTGGTTTTAAAAATATCTTTTTTTAGATTATTTTCCCTAAGGCAAGGGCAACAAAAGCCAAAATGAACAAACGAGACCATATCAAACTACAAACCTTTCACACAGTGAAGGAAACTATCAAAGTGAAAAGGCATCCTACTGAATGGGAGAAGATATTTGCAAATGATACATTTGATAAGAGGTTAATATCCAAAATATACAAAGAAATTATACAACAAAAATAAAAAAAACAGCCCAATTGAAAAATGAGCAGAGAACCCAGATAGACATTTTTCTAAAGAAGACATACAGATGACCAACAGACACATGAAAAGATGCTCAATATCACTAAACATCAGGAAAATGCAAATTAAAACCATCGAGATGCCACTTCACACCTGCCAGTATGGTTATTACCAAAAAAGACAACACATATTAAGTGTTGCTGAGGATGTGGAGAAAAGGAAGCACTTGTTCTCTGTCGGTGGGAATGTAAATTGGTGCAGCCACTATGGAAAAAGAGTATGGAGGTTCCTCAGAAAACTAAAAACAGAACTGCAATATGACCTAGCAGTTTTACTTCTGGATATTTACCTGAAGAAAACAAAAACACTAATGTGAAAAAATATATGCACACCAATATTCATGGCAGCATTATTTACAACAGCCAAATATGGAAGTAACTTAAGTATCCATCAACAGATGAATGAATAAAGATGCTGCATAGACACACACACACACAGACACACACACACACACACAATGGAATATCACCCAGCAATTAAAAAAAGAAGAAATCTTGCTATTTGTGATAACATGGGTTGATCTGGAGGGTTTTATGGTAAAGTAAAATAAGCAAGACAGAGAAAGACAATTACCATAAGATTTTACTTACACGTGGAATCTAAAAAAACAAAACAAACAAGCACAACAAAACAAAATGAAAGAAGATTCTTAGATACACCCATTGGGTTGCCAGAATGCAAGGCGATAGAAATGGGTAAAATAGATAAAGAGGATTAAGAGGTACATACCTCCAGTTAATAAATAAGCTATGCGGATACAATATACAGCATAAGGAATGTGGTCAATAATGATAGTTTTGGGGACAGATGGTTACTAGACTTACTGTGGTGATCATTTCATAATATTTGCAGGTGTCAAATCACCACATAGTAAGCCTGAAGTTAATATGACATTGTATTTCAACTACATTTGAACTAAAAAATAACTTCAAAAAATATCCACTTAGTTTGAAAAATCTGAGATGATTGAACTCTTTTGAGCTGGTTATTAGTATGATGAATTTAAAGTTCCTAGGGCACATAGCCCAATACTTGGCACATCAATAAATGGTAGCTATTATTATTATTTTGTCTTCAGAATTTTCTTTTTAATTACCTCTGATCTATTATGGAGTCAACTGGCTTCCCTAACAGGAGTCTAAAAGATTTGAGCTTGCATTTACTAATTTATTAATCTCTTTATCAACTTCTCTGAACTTTCAATTATATAAGGATATATGGTGGAAAAAAATGTCCTTGCAAGGACATTCTGAAGACTGAGAGTAATCTATTTTAAAGTGTCTAGCATAGAGTAGGCTCTCTATGAATGGAAGGTAATATAATTCACATGTCTTCTCTGAAATGAGTACCATCCTACTATGTATTGAGGAAACCATGTGTATGAATATTTTTTAAGTAATGGAGGTAGAAAAACTTTTCTCTGTTATATTCTGGTACTTTTCAGAAAAACATAATTTGGAATTATGAGTAATTGTTTTTAAAATAATATTCTTATGGTGACTTATAGTTTATGAAATACTTTCATAACTTAAGACCTTAAAAATATTCCCCAAATTAGCTATTTGTTGCTATATTATTGAAATCATTATCTTTACCCATTCTATCATCAAGATGCTTAACAATTAACAATAATGCTAAACATTAAGGATATTACAGAAAAGTTCAATATGTTATCATCATAGGCCTAGAGTTTTAGTAATACTTGACAGTTGATACTGGCCAGATGAAACTGAATAGTTTCTAAACTGAAAGCTATCATCATAGCTTTTTCATATCAGCAATAATCTTGGAAGTCTCCTCTAGGAAGGCTTTCACAAAAGACAACTTATGAAAGTGGTTTATTAATTTCTCTTTGACTTCTTGAATACTATTCAAAGTATCAGCTAGGTTAGCTGTTCTGCATTTTAACCTGTTAAAATGCAATAAAAAAAAAACCTGGCAGATGCTTTCTGGAACATAGCATATAAACAAAATAATAGAACAAAATGTGGGTAACTTTCTTAAATCTAAATAAATGTATTATGTGAGATTAATGACTTGTTGTCTGAACTCAGCAGGCATGCAATTAAATGTTCAGAAATGGAAGGCACCTCAGTCTTCTAAGACTGAGCTGTTTCTATTATCATAGTAACTGAAGCACATGTTTAATAACTCATCAAATACATTTACTTCCTTAAACATCTTCAAGGTCAAAACCAGACATCAGGTACAACTTGAGTGCCATAATTCCTCTGATAATCTTTTGAAGGGATTGTTTCAAGAAGCGGCAGACAGGATCCCATTGAGGCCTGTAGGATGCTTTAGGTACTTTGGGAGCTGGGCACTTACTTTTTGAAGCTTCCATTTTAAGGACAGTATTACTCTTAATCCTCCAAAGAAGAAGCTTGCCACAGAGCCACTAGAAATCAGACTGTTGCATATGGATGTCTAGTTCTTACTTTAGTGATTATGGCCATTATATCCACATTTTAGGACATGATAACTGCCACTTGGAGGGCTTCTCTGGTGGCTCAGTGGTAAAGAAACTTCTGCTAATGCAGGAGACATGGGTTCAATATCTGGATTTGGAAGAGCTCCTGGAAAAGGAAATGGCAACCCACTCCAGTATCCTTGCCTGGGAAATCCTATGCACAGAGGAGCCTGGTGGGTTACAGCCCATGAGGTTGCAAAAGAGTCGGACATGACTTAGAACTAAAACAACAATTGCCACTTGGTAACTGGTAACTGAACAGCATTGGGTCAGCATTGGTACCAGAGCCATCTTTTCTAAATCTGCTCCCAGAGTCCCTCCACACGCATGGTTATTTCTTCATGCTCGGTCTTTGCTTCCTTTCAGTGTTTTTACCTTCCTCCCATCACCCACTAGAAATTTCAAATCAATTGGGGATTTCTCCACTGTTTCAGTGTTTATCTTTACCAGATCTGTAACTATATGTCTATAATGTCAGTGATCATTTCAAATATTTTGATCCTCCTAACAGTGTCATGGGATGAGCAAACCGAGGCATGAAGAGGTTTTTATGATGTGTCTGAGATTTGGTGTCAAAACATAGTCCCTGCCTCACAACTCTGAACTGAGCCCTTGCTTCACCACCATTACTACACTATCATTTACTAGGTTCATCAGACTTGTGTTGGAAATTCTTCCTTGCCAGCTGTGTGATTTTTACAATATGTTAAACTCTCTGAACTTTAGCTTTCTTGTCAGTAGGGTGACAAGATTCAACTTAACCAGGATTTATCAATCATCCACCACATCCTAGCACAGAGCTAAGTGCTATAGCACAAATGAAGTAACAGCCGCCAAGGAATTTTGGCAGTGAGAAGAACAAGATTTTTGATAATTTCCTAGAAAATAGAGAGATTCCAAGAGGGGCTAATCTGCCAAGTTTAACAGAGCTCTGTGTAAATTCTCCAAAATAATTTCAATTAGAATAAAACAATTTTAAAATTCACAAATTTTATAGTTTACTCTTAAGTAGCACATTCCACCAAACCCCAAAGTGTTATTTTTGAAGACAATGATACCATATCCAACCTACATTATTACATGGGGTGAGGGAGGGACCATGGAAGAGCCAGTTTTATAGGGAATCTAGAGACGAAAAGTTAAAAAAATGTGTTAGATGTTTCTGCTTTCTTTCATCATTTGAATCATCTAAATTGTAAAACATCCTAGAGTAGGAATAACCACTTCACATTTTCTTCATCTTTCTTCTTCAGTGTCTTGGACTAGACAAACTTGTTGAGTAGAATATGGCTTAAACTATAAGAATAGAGAAGAATAAATTTCATATTATCAATATGAACTAGTCACCAGGCACCTGTGTGAAACAGGTGGAAAGTAAAAACAGCCAAGGGTTTAGGATCTAACACTTGGTTCTCATCAAACCTCTTCCCTCAATTTTAGGTAGTAACCTGACTGCTAAGGGTCACAAGGTTTCCAGTTTTTAGAATATGAATTATGCCATCTATCTGCTAGTATTATTGAGAGATTAAATGATATGAACTATTATTGTATATACTAATAAGTAAGTAATGCTTTTTTGAGTGTTTGACATGTATTAGACACTATTCTAAGATTTTCTTTATTAGGTCATTGAAACTTTACAACTTAAGGAGATGGGTGTATTACTATTATTTCTATTTTGGAGATGAGAAAATGAAGCCATAGAAAGTTTCTTTTTTTTTTTTAAATCTTGCCAAGGTCACACAGTGAGGATTTGGCTGAGCAGGAACTCAAGCTCAGGCAGTCTGGGCTCTTGACTACTACTTTTTGTCACCTTACTCCATCACAGGATGTGAGAGTTGGACTGTGAAGAAAGCTGAGCACCGAAGAATTGATGCTTTTGAACTGTGGTGTTGGAGAAGACTCTTGAAAGTCCCTTGGACTGCAAGGAGATCCAACCAGTCCATCCTAAAGGAGATCAGTCCTGGGTGTTCATTGGAAGGACTCATGCTGAAGCTGAAACTCCAGTACTTTGGCCACCTCATGTGAAGAGTTGACTCATTGGAAAAGACCCTGATGCTGGGAGGGATTGGAGGCAGGAGGAGAAGGGGACGACAGAAGATGAGATGGCTGGATGGCATCACCGACTCGATGGGCATGAGTTTGAGTAAACTCCGGGAGTTGGTGATGGACAGGGAGGCCTGGCGTGCTGTGATTCATGGGGTCACAAAGAGTCGGACAGGACTGAGCGACTGAACTGAATGAACTGAACTCCATCACAGTAGCTCTCTATAAGTCCATTTCCCCGAGTCCTGGTCTCTGGTACAAAATGCAACAGATTTTGCCTCTCCAGAAACAAACAGCTACACTGAGTACAGAGAATAATTACACGAAGAAAGAAACAGCAATACATGATACAAGTTGTAAGCCAGAGGAGAGGTATGACTTCTAGGCCTACAGGTGTTTGAAAGGAAGGAAATAATTGCGATGGGGAATCATCAAGATGTTCCCATGTAGGTAAGAGTTGACTTAGGTCCTAGAAAACAGAATTAAAACCAGCAGAGAGGATGTGGGGGAAGTTATTTCAGATAGTGGGATAAGCAAAGACAAAGGCCTTTTGTGCTCAGGAACCAAGGCTCAGTGTCAGTGAGAAAGGTTTCTATATGGGAACGCTGAGAATACAGAATCAGGAGGCAGCTGAAAGTCATTTTGTAGAATGTTTTAAAAGCCTAGAGAGGAGACAGGACCTCCTCCTGAAGAGCCACCCCGCTTTTCTGAGTGGCTGTGTGCATATATGTGAACATACAAGCCCTGCCAAGTAGTACTTTCAAAAGGCTGATGAGACAGCAGGTGTATAACATGGATGGGAAAGCTAGCCAACGGATTGTAGGAGCAAGCAGAAGCCCTGGGTACACATACCTACATTCAGATGCTTCCAGTTACTCCAGCGATGATTATCTGGCGGGTGGATATTCCATGGCCTCTCCACACCTACTGCTGTGCTTTTGGCCTGTCCCTCACTCTGTTAGTACCTGAGGGTAGAGACAGAGGCAGAGTGATCTTCCAGTTAATCTTTTTTCTCTCTCTGCTCCTTAGCGATGGTTAAAAACTTGGTGTTGGAAGAAGCATATTAGGTATGATCAGAACATTTCATTTTTTAAAAACAGTACTTCCAGTGTTTTTATTAAATGATTTACTGATGAAGAACAGAGCTTGTATTTGAGTCTGACCCTGGAATATGCAATTGCTAGTTCTCTTTGATCAGAGCTGGACTTGTAAATTGGGGGCTACCCACATGTACTTTCACTTAATGTTCTTGTTTCTGATCTGGCTGCTTTGGATTTAGGTTGAGGGTGGTTAAATGTACTCTTTTAAAAAATGTTATATATTGTATATCTCAACTGATCTTCTTACAACCATATGATGATTAGGCATCAATCATTCTTACCATTGCTGCTACTTGAATATATTAAGCAATTGCTGCTTCTTCCTAAGCTGGATATATTGATAGATTACCAGGAGACCTGAGTAGACATGCAGAGTACATGTTGGCTCTAAAGTGTTGTATTGGAAAAATGAAAAAAGAAAGTGATGGGAAAATGAAAAAGATTGCAATGAAACAGACTTGTGATACCAAACTCCTCTTTAAAAAGCAATAGTTCATTGTCATTTCAGGCTATTATTGAGAATAAGTATGAAGTTTAAATAGATTGTAGGAGCCCAGTCCTAATACATCATTATCACTAATATGTATTTGGTAATAGTAGACATAGATTATTTCAGTCCAAAATAGCCAGAATATCCATCTTTTATGTGGGTCCATTGGATGCAAATATACTTAGAGTGCAAAGCAAACACACACACAGCCCTCTTTCAAGGAAAGGGAGACTTTAAAATTTTATTTATTTATTTATTTATTTTTTGACTTTAAAATTTTATATACTTGGCTAGTAGCCAGCTACCAAATCTACTCTAGTTCTCTGATTAACACACTTTCATACATTATTTCCAGTTTTCTACGTGAATCCTTGTCAATGTTTCCCTTCACAATCCAAATATCACCCAAATAGTTCTGGAGAAACCAGAAAGTGAGTAGAAAAAAGTTCATTCAGCTATTTAAGGACATGGCACACATCACTAGTATCCATTTATTAGCAAAAAAGCAAAAAAACAAAACTGGCTTCATTGCTCATGAGAACTTCTTTGTATGTTCAAACACCTGCTGAGATCTTAATATAAAACAAAACAAAACCTCAACTACGCTGCTTCTAAATTTGTTTGATAAACCAGATTTCTAAAGTTCCCAAATAAACAGAAATCATTATAATTATGAATAATTAACATGCTAAACTCAAGAGGGCACTCAACATTTGTTACACTGTAGAGTTCGTCCCCTAAGGGAAGCACCTTCAATTAGCTCAGTTTTCACAATGGAAGAAAAATGCAACAATCAGTAATTGCAGGTACTTAGTACAAGGAACAAAATGAGCTAGCTTGCATTTAAATCACCCCGTCTCAGTCAGTAAAGGCCCTGCTCTCTTTTAGATTCTTAACATTTGTACTAATTCCAGAACACAGAAAAGCAATAGATAATAGGAAAAACATACTGCCTTCAAAGATGTAAGTAGATGCACTTCAGCTTTATCTGTTATTCTAACTGAGTAGGTGAAAGAAGAAGGCAAGATATAACAATAAACTAATTTAAAAGAGAATCTTGTAGATTTTTTTTTTGGCTGCACTGCACGGCATGTAGGATCCTAGTTTCCCAACCAGGGATTGAACCTATGTGCACTACATTGGAAGTGCAGAGTCTTAATCACTGGACCACTAGGGAAGTCCTAAAAGATGTTTTCCAAAATATATCAATATATTTATTCACTCAATTTACAAACATTTATTAAGCACTTACCATGTATCAGGGTAAATGTGCTAAATGATAGTTATATTGTACTGAAAGAACCAGCCAATGTGGAGAAAAGGGAACCCTAAACTGTTGGTGGAATGTAAACTGTACAGCCATTATGGAAAACATTAGGGAGGCTCCCCCAAAAAACTAAAAATAGAACTTCCACATGATCCAGCAGTTCCATTACTGGATATATAAATGAAGAAGACAAAAATGCTAATTTGGAAAGATATATGCACCCTAATGTTTATAGCAGCATTATATATTTATAGTAGCCAGGATACAAAAGCAATCTAAGTGTTCATCAGCAGACGGATGGATAAAGAAGATGTGGTACACACACACACACACACACACACACACACACACACACAATGAAATATTACTCAACCACAAAAAAGAATGAAAATTTGCCATTTGCAATAACATGGATTGACCTAGCAGTCGATCCATGCTTAGTGAAATAAGTGAGACAGAGAAAGATAAATACTGTGTGATATCACTTATATGTGTAATATAAATAAATAAAATGAATGAATATAGCAAAGCAGACACAGACTTATGGATATAGAAAACTAGTGGTTACTAGTGGGAAAGGGTCAAGAAGGGGGTAGATTAAGAGGTGCAAATTACTAGGTATAAAATAATGGTACAAGGATACATTGTACAGCACAGAGAATATAGCCAATATTTTACTATAACCTTAAATGGAGTATGATCTATAAAAATATTGAATCACTATGTTATATTCCTGAAACTAATATAATATTATAAAGTATTAGTTGCTCAGCTGTGTTTGACTCTTTGCGACCCCATGGACTGTAGCCTGCCAGGCTCCTCAGTCCATGGGATTTTCCAGGCAAGAATACTGGAGTGGGTTGCCATTTCCCTCTCCAATAATATTATAAATCAACTATAATTAAAGGAAAAATAAAGACTGAAATGTAAGAAAAAGAATTAGCTAATGATTTGTTTAAATATACATTTTTATATACAAATTTGATTATATCAATACATTTGTATATTCTTACAAATATAAACTTTGAAGTATAAATATTTACAAACTGAAGCTATTCAAAGTGTTATTCCTCACATCCAACTGCAATGGAAATTGTTATATACCATTTTAATTAAAAATTAAATCACAAAATTATTTAAATTTTCTTCATCAGAGTTTCATCTATAAAAATGGTAAAAAACAAACAAACACCAAAATATATCCATTTTCTTTTTCAGTAATAAATTTTACTACAATTATCAGGGATTTTCTTAGGCATTTATAGAACTAAAATATAAGTCAAGTTGAAAATGGTTTAGCAAACAGTAACTATACTTTTGCACGTAAGTATACATTTTTGCTCTGATTCAATATCAAATTGACAACCTTGACCCAAGAAAGGGTTATCTTTTATTAGCAGCCACTTTGGGGAGAAATATTTTATCTTCCACTGAAGTAGAGGAAAGAATTCATTAAAAATGTGATGCAAGTGGTTTTAGAGTGATAAATCTCAAGTTACCAATTCCATTTTTAGTGATTAGTTGCCCAAGTCTTGTATTAATTAAAATGGTTATTCTAAATGCTTATATTTAATGTAAACATAATTAGCTAAACCTCAGTGTTACTGCCTCATCTATTTTGAAATTAATTTATAAAATAGCTCAAAAAGTGCTGTAAGATTTTGATACAAAAGAAATCAGAATCAGTCTGCATCTTTTGTTGGTTTCAGTTGTGAAGCCATAGTGAGCCACTTATATTAGGTATGACTGAGGGGGTCTCTGGCATGGCTAACACAGTAGAATCAAATATTGATATGCCATTGATGTTTCTTTTATATATATGACATATAATTAACTTCCTAAGCAAAAATACATCAGTTGTTCCCAATGTTAATATATTCTCATAGCAATATATGCAGACTTTTCTAATATTTTATTAAAACCTGGGCCTTCTGTTCTCCAATGAATGCTTATAGTTGGGGGAGGGAATATGTTTCTACAATTCTCTAACATTAGTTTAAGCCATCTGCATCCTTCTCCCTCACCCTGACCTTTTAGGAATTTAATTCAGAGCAGGCTATAAAATCTGACTCAGCTTACACATCAAATAAAATTGTATAGAATATTTCTCATCTTTTCACACTAATACTATTATGTGGCGTTCCAATATTCCTTCAAGTTAAACTGTATCTCAATTATCTCAACTGGCATCTGCTTCTATTTCTTTCAGTCCTTCTCTCTGGTTCCCTAAACAATGAATAATAGATATTATTACTCAAGAGCTAGATTTGGGTGCATCTCTGCAAAGAACGTAGGTAACATGCAAAAAACATCTATCCTGTTTAGATAAGATAATATGAGATTGTGATCAGAGACAATTATGTATTGATTTACCATTTAACATTTCAACTATCAACCATTATCTTAACTCTGAACATCCTCAGAGGTTCAAAGGATTAGAACTGTCTCAAAGTAATCACAATGGAGAGGGACAATTTGAGGACCAGGAAGATATTAACACATCTGCTTTGTTCATCTTGCTCAAACCTTTAAACACCATCTGTTTCCCATTATTTTCTGGCTACCATTTTCCCCTAGGCTAAAAGATTTTCAAATGACTGGGGGAAAAAAACTTGAGAAACTAGTTTGAGATTTTAATTCAGTATTTCATCTGCCAGACAGTGAAATGCAGTTCGCTGCAGCAAGTGTTCCTAATAGATAAGGGAATTGTTGCTTCATACATAATTACACTGAGTCTAACGGTAGACATAGCCAACCATATCATCTTTATACTATTAGAAGTGCTAGTAATTCTGAAAAGAATCCATTTTGAGGAGGGTCAGAGCTACTTTTATTTTACTTCAAACCAGGGTTATCATGGAATAAAACTGATAGTTTTTGGGGAACAATTTTTGGAATATAAAAAAAAAGTATTAAAGAGTAAATGAAGCTGACTGTTGTGACTGGCAGTAAGTTCAAGCATTTTGTGTTCTTTTGTGTTTGCTTTGGAATGTTAAACAGGTTGGGTTCTTTTAAAAAGAAGACATTTTATTCAGAACATTTCTCATGAAAGCCCTCTTTGACAAAGTGTCATTTTTTGATATATTAGTACATGTCTGCCCACATTTTATATTCAAAAAAGGCAAGCACTGTTTTAACAACTTTTGACAAGCATGGGGAATTAAACTTCCACGGAATTGACTCTCGGAGTAACACTAGAGACTGTTATATTTTCTATTTTTGTACTTCTTCATGAAAGGACACAACACTTTTAGTTATATAAATTTATGGTTGAAAAAAGTGCAAAGTAATTAAAGATGAGCAATTAGAAAGGAAAACTTCAATTCATCAATAAAATGCTTTAAGCACAGAATACTGAAATTTTTTGAGAAACAGAGCTACAGATATAGTAATCCAGTGAAATAAAAGTAGCAAGAGAGAAGTTAAAGAATTTTCTGGAAAACTAGCCAGGAAACTTCAAGAAATTTAACTACTTCTTCATTGCTACTGCTACTGCTAAGTCACTTCAGTCGTGTCCGACTCTGTGCGACCCCGTCCCTGGGATTCTCCAGGCAAGAACACTGGAGTGGGTTGCCATTTCCTTCTCCAATGCATGAAAGTGAAAGGTGAAAGTGAAGTCACTCAGTCATGTCCGACTCTCCGCGACCCCATGGATTGCAGCCTACCAGGCTCCTCCGTCCATGGGATTTTCCAGGCAAGAGTACTGGAGTGGGGAGCCATTGCCTTCTCCGTACTTCTTCATAGTTATCTACTAAATTATAAATTTCAAAGCCAAATAATCCTGTATTTTTTTTTTTTGAAATTCAGGCTCCGTCTATTGCAATCTCACTTGGATACCCAGAGGTACCTCCAGTCAGCAAACTGCCTCCCATCCTGTGTCCCTCTGACTGTGACCCCAGGGTGGGGTCCTGGCTGCTCTCCAAGCTCATCTGTCTCTACTCCACTGTACCCTTGCTCATTCATTCATCCAGGGCTTTTTCCAGTTCCTTGACTACGTTAGGTTCTTTATCCTCTGCCTAGATCACTATCACAATCACTTTGATTAATGTCTCCTCTTCTTTTCAATCTCAGCTTGGATGTCACTTCCCTCAGGAAGATCTCTCTGACTGTTCGCTCCCGAGATGTCCTTTCCCTAGAGCCTGTAGAACCTGTTCTCTTCAATCCAAGTCCCTGTCATACAGATGCTGTTGTCTCTTTATTTGCAGACTGTAAGCACCATGAAGCTTATTTACTGTAATCTATCTTATGTCTATCTTATTTACCAGTAAATCTCTACTTCTTAGACAAGTGCTTGGAATATTCTCAATGCTCTCAAACACTTTGTTAAACAGATTAGTGAATAATTTGAGTGAAAAGTTCACATATAAGCAATGATTTTTTTCCTTTTGGTGGTAATACAAACTATTAAATATAACCACTTTTACCAAAATATATTAACTCATTTCAGTTGATATATCTTAATGTTATTGTTTCCATTGATTATTTGATTTAGCTGGGACAAGTTTCACATTTTCAAGATTTTCTCATATCACCTTTCCCTATTATGAAAGTGCAAGGTGGATAATAGCCATTGAAGGATATTAAGTTCTGAAATGCCATTTTTGGGTTTCAGTTTACTATACAGACTTCTAATGATAAAATGGTAGACTGAAAAGGGGGAGAAAAGATTTATGAAGATTAATATATAATATCTGAAAAAGGTGAAGGTCTTGCTTTTCTGTTGCTCTGTTAGTATAATCTTTAACTGGAAATAAAAGAAGAAAATTTGAGACCAGTACCCATTAGTGAGTCAGCAAAGTGGAGATGGAGAAGAGGACATCTTCTGGACATTGTTATTAGATATTAAGAGCTGTAAAAACAAACATACTCTTGAAAGGCCTTAAATTTAATGACACAGCTGTGGATAACTAAATTATGATTATGACAAATTCAGGGAATTGGTTCAGAGTTCTCCTCAGCCAAAATTCAAATAAGCAATCAAAGTGATATTGTATTAGTTGACCTTCTCAGACACTTCTGAAATAACTGCTGCTGCTGCTAAGTCACTTCAGTCATGTCCGACTCTGTGCGACCCCATAGACGTCAGCCCACCAGGCTCCCCCATCCCTGGGATTCTCCAGGCAAGAACACTGGAGTGGGTTGCCATTTCCTTCTCCAATGCGTGAAAGTGAAAAGTGAAAGTGAAGTCGCTCAATCGTGTCCAACTTTTAGTGACCCCATGGACCGCAGCCTACCAGGCTCCTCCATCCATGGGATTTTCCAGGCAAGAGTACTGGAGTGGGGTGCCATTGCCTTCTCCATCTGAAATACAGGAGGCATTTATTAAGAATACTCAGAACAACAGCAAGACAGAACTGCTTCCATATTTCATAAACCACTTTATGAAGTGGGAGGGTGGGTGAAGTTGGGTTGGGGAGGGTGGATATGGGGGGAAGGATACAGAAGAAAGACAAGGAGCTACGTGGAAAGATATAAGTGGAACTCTTCTTTTAAAAATTGCCATAGCAGGACTTTCCTTAAGTCAAGATTAAAAATGTGATGAGCCTATGGAATGTTATTGTCTGCAGAAAAAGTAATATAAAAATGATTTTTGTTTCCACATAAATTACTTAACACAGCTGCCACTGGTTTTACAGATTAATGCTGGTACTGATAGGCCATCAGGTATAAGAGATTCTTTTCTCTGAATTTTTTATTCTTCAGCCTTCCGTGTTTCTTCACCTCTTTATTAAACTCTTATTCTAAGACTTGCAATGAAATATATTGAAGCAGTTTGCCAGAAACACACATGGAGTTGTTCCTACTGGCTCTCTTCTGTGCTTCCTGGGGCCATAATGTAGATGGTGGCGGAAAAAAATCTTAAAAACAGTAATAATGATAAATAAATTAAAACACAGTGTATGTAGTCTCCATCAAAGAAATACATTTGTTTTACAGAACTGTATTTTTACCTCAAAGACTGTTCACTCCATCCTTACTTCATTCCAAAATGCTTCTTTATAGCAATTCTTATTTCAAAAGGGTGCTTCAAATTGATTCTGAGGAATTTATGCTCTTCATGCTGTTTTCTGGCACTATGCTTTTTTATCAGATCAGCAGAAACAATGTGAAAACACCTGCCACAGTAATTTCAAATGTCTATCATCTACAAAATTATACATAAAAGATCTTTGGTTGCAATGTGGCCCTTGAATGAAGAACTTTTTAAAGAAAGACCAACAACTGCTGTTGAAAATATAAATGGATATGTTGCAAGAAAAAGACACTTGTAGCATTTGTGGAAACAGATTTTTAATCAGAACCAAGAGAACATTTCTGAAAGAGCCAGTCTTGCTTTTCATAAGAGTTTTGCATTCACACAGACTGTTAACATACACGCTTGCCACCTTCAACTAAAGCTAAAGGGCTGTAGCTAGAAATGGAGTTGTATGGGCATTTAGTGGATGCCTGCCCAGGATAAATGAAAAAACATCTACATTCCCATCCCATGCCACCTCCCAAAACAAAGGAAGATATAATTGTTGAACATTTATAAGTTTTTAAAAAGGCACAGAGGAAGGCTCTGGGTTATAAATTTATTTTTATGCCCTACATACCTATCTGCTCTATGGTCTTAACTTAGATGCTAGTCACTCTCAAGAACTGGTATGGATCCTGAGGACTCCCTTGTGCACCCAGAGTTGAGAATCCTGCTCTAAAGCTTCTTCTGCTCAGTGATTTAGTGACAAACTCCCTTCCCATTTCTTGTTTCAGTCACCTGTGCTCATCTACGTGTATCTCACAACCAAGGAGGCATTTCACTAGGGCTTGAAAGTTATGCTATATTTTCCTACCGATTTCCCCTGCTGTCCTTAGAACTGGAATGTGATTCTATTATAGTTTGAATGTGAAGTTCACATTCAGATTCAAGGAAGTATGTATCAAAATAATGTTTGCAGTTATTATCTAAAAGAATACACTTCAAATAGCCCTTTTGAATAGGGTTGCAATTTTATAGGAAATAGAATGGCATAAAAAGAAACAGAAAAACATATCCTTTTATTCTTTTAAGTTGAGTGTATTTCAGACTTAAACCTGTGGGATCATAATGACACAGTATTATAACCACTCCAGATGTCTGACATTTTTAAGGAATGTATATAACATTCAGGTGGGGCTCAAATGGGAGCTAAGCATCCAGGCTACTGTTTTGTAAAACAGCGTGTTGTATGGGCGCGTAGCTAAAGGTAGCAATATTCAACCCTCAAAAGGCAATAAAGAACACTCTGAAATGTACCTTATTTCTAAACTATGGTGGCACATTATAGCTCTCTTTGTCAGCACTTTATTGGTTTCACAGGAATAAAAACAAACACTGAAGTCTTTACTCTGAAATCCATTTTTAGAATTTATCTTACTAACAAAGGAGTTAGTCCTGTGAGAGGTGTTCTAGTTTGTAATAGAAGAACTACTCTTGGTAAAGCTTTTTGCTCTTTGAAAGGCTGCATTTATTTGACATTCTTAATTTAAAAGCAACAGACTCTGTAAAATCATGCTTTTCCATGATCCACATGATAAACCAAAAGAAGGAAATATACTGAAGTAAGTAGTTTTCTGTATCTGGGCAAAACTGATGCATTTATGCATTTCTATAGGAAGGAAAAAAGAAACCCTAAACTGTTTAAACATGAAAAAAATTTTTGGAATAAGTCCAGTTTGCTTTCAGCATTGTTTCTAGAGGTTATTTATTTACCACAACTGCATATTATTGACATTTTGCCAAAACAGTTAACTCTTACTTTTTCCTTTCTTTTATTTAAGCATACAACAATAGGCAGCTGATACCAGTACTGCTTTTAGCTGTTTTGATTTTGGACTGTATATGCATGAACTCAGGTTACCTCAAAATAATAAATGAAAATAAGGTATATTTCCAAAGCAACAAAAGCACAACATATTTTGTTACACTGTTACTGCAGAAATGTGTCTAGGAGAATGGATGTTTAGATGTGAAAAACAGTTTATGAATCATAACCAAGTCCATTTACAGATCACCCCTGACAATGGATGATAAAATGACAACCACAACAGATAACATGGCAAATGGCCCCCAATCCAAACAAAATCTACTCTGCAATTATTTATGTAGCAAGAGTCCAGTCATTTTTGTTGCCTTCAGAATCAAGGTGGGGCGGGGGGGAGATGAACGGTAACTGGAAAAGTGAGAACACCCCCCACCCCCGACCCTAGGAGGTTACCAGATTGTCCTAAACAGATGTCCACAAATACTAAGAAACAGAGCTGGTGACAGGAAGGGACCCCTTTAAAAGGGTATTGCTGT
Organism: Dama dama; assembly: GCF_033118175.1. Lineage (NCBI taxonomy): Eukaryota > Metazoa > Chordata > Mammalia > Artiodactyla > Cervidae > Dama > Dama dama. The sequence goes on along the minus strand of NC_083708.1, from coordinate 35,351,779 downwards.
GAAGCGTCAACTTCCCAATTTGATATGTTTTCCTTTTTTCAGGGTAAAATATTTTCAACACAAGATTCAGGAAAATCAATTAATCATTACGGGACAATGGATAGATTAAGGTATACTTCTTTTTAGGATAAGAAAGCTGTCTTTATAGTCTGTCTCTCTAGAGGAAAGAGATGAAGAAAAGCAAGGCTCTTAGAGAATAAGAGTAATGGAAAATGCTATGTCAAACGAGTCCTCCATGCATGCTTAAAAAATGAGTAAAATTTACCATATATGTGACAAGCTACTTGACAGCATACTTTAAAAAAACAACAACATATATTTAGCCATTCCCAAGGACTGTGTGAGTTGCCCAGAACAAGACCTTTTTGGATATGGGACATGGTTGGGGACTTAGGAGTCTACCAACCCCAGGATCTTGTCTTGACTTAAGACTCCTAAGTCTCTCTAGGATGTAAGCTTCATGAAGGTAGATTTTGTTTTGTTTTTGTTTTGCTCACTGCTTTACCTCCAGCACCTGTAATAGAGCCTGGCAGATAGTAAGTCGGCAATTAACATTTGGGGCTTGAAAAATGAACGTAGACTAGTTCAGACTCCAACTTCTCTGACTTTGGTTACTATACATGGTTACAGTTCTCTGAGGTGTTAATGTGCCTATTATTGTTTAGTCACTCAGTAGTGTCTGACTCTTTTGTGACACTGTGCCAAATACTAATGTTGACCTGAAACTAATAGGCTGCAACAAAGATGGGTTTATTCAGGATCAGCAGAAAACTGCAACTCAGGGTCTGCAACCATCGCAAGTCACATACAAGTTCTCCTGACAGCAGGGGAACAAGAATGCTCATACAAAGAAGAAAAGGAAGTTGGGAGGGCTGAGTCCTTGTCAGAAAAGGAGATTTTCTTCTTCCTGTGGCTCTGCTATGGTTGCAAGGCATGAGAGCACCCCCTCTGATCTCCCAACTCTGTTCAATTGAGGTCTCTCCTCTCTCCATGGGATTCTCCAGGCAAGAATACTGGAGTGGGTTGCCATCCCCTCCTTCAGGATATCTTCCCGACCCAGGGAATGAATCCACATCTCCTGCAGTGCAGGCAGATTCTTTACCCACTGAGCCCTGTTTATTATTATTTTACAGTAATCATTTTTCCCTATGGCTATGTGATAAAGCATTATTATCTCCACTTTAGGATTAGTTCTGAAGTACCAGAATTAAAATGTGGTAGTTAAGTAACCTTAAACTCTTGCACCATGTAGAAGGTAGAGAAAAAAGTTGCCTTAGTTTAAGTCCCAAACCTAAACTCTTCCTTACTATGCTAAATCCTGGTTCAGTCTTATTTAGTTGATGACTGCTCCATCTATTGTCTCAGTCTTGTCTTTATTCTGATCCCTGGTCTCACCCAAATTCTGCTCTAACTCTAGTCTTGGGGTATATACTCTACCTAATGTGAACTTCTCCATAGCACTCCAGTGTCTCCATTTCATCTGGGTGGTACTTCTTAGCTTTGGCAGCCATAACAAAATGCCATAGATTGTTGGCTTTAACTACAGAAATTTATTTTCTTACTGTTCTGGATGCTACAAGTTTGAGATCATAGTGCCAGCACAGTCAAGCTCTGGTGAGATCTCTCTTCCTGACTTGCAGATGGCTACCTTCTTACTGTATGCTCATATGGACTTTTCAGGGTACCTGCACCTGGGGAGAGACCTCTCTCTCTTTCTCTTCTTACAAAGCCACTAATCCTATTGGATTAGGACCCCACCCTTATGACCTTACTTAACCTTTGTGCTAAGTTGCTTCAGTCATGTCTGACTCTCTGCAACCCTATGGACTGTAACCCAGGAGGCTCCTCTGTCCAAGGGATTCTCCAAGCAAGAATACTGGAGTGGGTTGCCATGTCCTCCTCCAGGAGATCTTCCCGACCTAGGGATTGAACCCACATCTCTTATGTCTCCTGCATTGGCAGGAGAGTTCTTTACCACTAACGCCACCTGGGAAATCCTCATTTAACCTTATTAACTCCTAAAAAGCCTTATCTTCAAACACAGTCACACTGGATGCTGGGGCTGCAAAATATGAATTATAGGGGAACACAATTCAGTCACTATTTCTATCTGGGACCTGAAAACATGGTGAACTTCACAAAACATACATTTAAAAATTATTGTTGTTCAAAATCTATCAAACCATAGATACCTCTTGATTACCCAAGGGAAATTTTATAAGTATCATGTGGCCTAATACAGTTTCCAGTGGTCATCACATCTATGTGCTTCTTTCTTTTTCCAATATGTAATTTTGAGAATCTTTGTTCTGAGTGGACAGTGACCAGAGGGTCAACATGACTCAATTATTCCTTAAGATACTGTAAATATTTCTTGGAACTTTCCAGTTGGATCTTAGTACCAGAAATCATATTCTGAGCTAGTTATTACAAAGCTTTCCTACTACAGGGGAAAAATGAAGTCTATGACAATCTCTTTTTAGTTACATTGGCCTTGTTTTCTGAACTTGTATTAAGCTTCCTATTGGGATGGCAGTAAACCTTGAATAAGAGTACAAGTACATGGGATCTTGAAATGCACCAAAACCGCAAAACGCTGATGTAGCTCTGACCACTGTGGACCTGACAAAACATCAGAAAGCCCTGGTGCAGCAGTGTGAGCATCCCATTTTGACAAAAATAGACCTCCTGACTTATAAATGTTCTTCCTTCAGGGAACTCAGGGAAGTGTGTGTGTGTGTGTGTGTCTGTGTGTGTGTGTGTCTGTGTGTGTGAGGCAGAGACAGAGAGATGTAAATGCTGTCTTGAATTGCAAAGTTCCTCTGGAAGAAAGATATTTGTTTCTGTGTTTCATTAGCATAATCACATTTTAAGACAGAATAGTGGGTTTAACATATGATTAAAAATACACTTGCTCCTTGGAGGGAAAGCTATGATAAACCCAGACAGCATATTAAAAAACAGAGACATCACTCTGCTGACAAAGGTTCATATAGTCAAAGCTATGGTTTTTCCAATAGTTATGTTTGGATGTGAAAGTCAGACCATAAAGAAGGCCGAGTGCTGAAGAGCTGATGCTTTCAAATTGTGGTGCTGGAGAAGACTTTTGAGAGTCCCTTGCACAGCAAGAAGATCAAACCAGTCAATCCTAAAGGAAAACAACTCTGAATATTTATTTGTTGGAAGGACTGATACTGAAGATGAAGTTCCAACACATTGGCCACCTGATGCAAAGAGCTGACTAATTAGAAAAGACCCCGAGGCTGGGAAAGATTGAAGACAAAAGGAGCAGGGGATGACACAGGATAAGATGGTTGGATGGCATCACTGACTCAGTGGACATGAATTTGAGCAAAGTCTGGGAGACAGTGGAGGATAGAGGAGACTGCAATCCATGGGGGTTGCAAAGAGTTGGACATGACTGGACTTAGAGTCTGAATGGACTTAAGAGTCATGAATGGACTTAGAGACTGAACAACAACAACAACAAAACTATTATTAAAATGTGTCCACTGTAAATGCAAAGCGATTACTTAAAACAGAATAAGAATGTAAGTCATACATATTGCAAAATTTATAGGCATTTCTTAGAAATATTGTAACAAGTTATCACCACTAGATTTTTACATAATTAATTATGAAACTAACAGAAACTATTTATTTTTTAAAGAAGAGATTAATCACCCTTAAGTTGCTATCAGGTACTAAATTTAGACAATAATGGAAAATTCAAATAGAAAAAATAGTATCTTTTGCAACATTTTCCTTCATTATTGAACAAATAAAATAAAGTCTTCAGTTTTTCAGTAATTCTGTGATAATTAGTTTAGTTTGATTTCAGTTGCTCAAAAGACCAAGCTACATATTTCTCTATAATTGTGGTGAAGAGTTACAGGTAAGGAACTTGGAGATCTGATTTCTTGCTTAGGCTCTAGCATAAAATATCTGTGACACTTTGGGCAGACTACTGAACCTTCTGAGTTTTCTTCACTACAAAAGGAGAGGATAAGATAAGAATACATGAGCTCTGAAGTCCTTACAGGCCCTCTCAGTCTGTGATTCCAGGTGGTTATTCATATTACTAAAGCCAATAGCATTAGTCCCCATGAACTGATTAAACAGTAAAGGTTATTCCAGGAGATCAAATTGCCAACATCCGTTGGATCATCGAAAAAGCAAGAGAGTTCCAGAAAAACATCTATTTCTGCTTTATTGACTATGCCAAAGCCTTTGACTGTGTGGATCAAAATAAACTGTGGAAAATTCTGAAAAGAGATGGGAATACCAAACCACCTGACCTGCCTCTTGAGAAACCTGTATGCAGGTCAGGAAAATAGTTAGAACTGGACATGGAACAACAGACTGGTTCCAAACAGGAAAAGGTGTATGTCAAGGCTGTATATTGTCACCCTGCTTATTTAACTTGTATGCAGACTACATCATGAGAAACGCTGGGCTGGAGGAAGCACAAGCTGGAATCAAGATTGCCAGGAGAAATATCAATAACCTCAGCTATGCAGATGACACCACCCTTATGGCAGAAAGTGAAGAAGAACTAAAGAGCCTCTTGATGAAAGTGAAGGAGGAAAGTGAAAAAGTTGGCTTAAAAACTATTCCAGGTGAATGCTGGTCCTCACGTGGTCACTGTGGCCCATCCTATCATTAAACACAAGGCTCCCACTGGCATCCTGTGGTTAATTATCTCAGCCCCAAAGAAGCCATTTTGAGGGCTCCTTACTCTTTGAAGTTTATTTGTTTGCTTGCCAAGTTGCCATCTACCACAGAAGGCGCCAACATGTCACTCTCTCATGGAAAATTTACTTGATTCCCCTGCTACACTAAGCCAGCACTCTTTTCATATGGGTTTACATGAAATTAAACAAGAAATTTCAATCACAACATTTAGCACAATTGGCAGTTAGCTACATATCTATGTAATTGTGTCACATTGATCTTCTTCTTTAGGGTGTAAACTCCAAGACAACTAAGACTAGGCTAGTATTTTCTTTTTTATTCAGGTTTTATTTTGTTCAAGAGAACAAAAGAATGTATCTTAAAAAGAGACAGTGCTGTGGGGCTGAGTAGGCAAAGCAGCAGCTACCTGCCCACTCCAGCACCATTTTCAGCTACCTAGAAGCAACAACTTTCAACTTTTCTAACTGAATATTTTGGCATTTTTACCATTTTTGAAAATATTAATATCATGCCTGTATTACCTTTGCTTGAATTCTTGACTTTAGGCATTGAATATTAACTTCCCTCTTGGAAGAGAAGGCTTTATTTAGGTCTCTTTTGAGTGAGTGATAGTATGTCTGACTCTTTGTGACTCCATGGACTGTAGGCCGCCAGGTCTTCTGTCGGTGGAATTCTCCAGGAAAGAATACTGGAGTGAATTGCCATTTCCCTCTCCATAGTTCTCTTTTACTTCCTCACTATTTTTATAACATAAACCTTTCTGTCATCCCATTCTCTCAATATAGTTAGATCAATACTGATTATTATGACTATCATTAATACATAATGTTACATAGTGCCATTCTCAGCTGAGTCATGTAGTATACTATGAGTGTGTCCCTTTTTGCACAAATTCTTACTCCCACTGAGTTAATAATTATCTTGTTCAATTTTCAGCACTCTATCCTTCAAAGGTGTCTTGAGAAAGAGTAATGTAAGTTAGAATATTTCTGATACTATTCTGATACTTTTTCTAATCTGTGAAATTCTCATTTTTGCTCTGGAACTAGGTCTTTCCATTGTCCCAAGAGTTGTAAAATCTCCTAATGAATGTAGTTTTATTTTTATTCATTGTATTTGGCACTTGGTGGCCCCCATAGTTGGGAAACTCATATTCTTTAATTCTGAGAATATTCCTTTGATATTTTTCACCTCCATTAAAAATTTTTCTCATACTAGGGAATTCTTATTGTTCAGAAAAAGAATCCTTACTAGAAATTTTTTAAAAATCTCCTATTTTCCATCTTTTCACCTTTTTGCTCTACTTGCTGGGATAATGCTTCAACTTTATCATCCAAATTTTTTATTTAGTTTTTCATTTCTCCTATTATAATATTAATTTCTAGGCATTTTTTTTCCTTTGGCTCTCTAGATACACCTGTTTTATAAAGCACACTCTTCTAGTTCCACTAAGACAAAATCTTGCCTTATGTGTTCATATAGACTGTGTTTCCTAAAAATATTACTTTCCAGTTTTGGTCTGTATGTCAAATTAAATGCCTGCCTTAAACTTGTGTTGACCTTTTGTCTACTTATACTTATGAATAAGGAGCTTGTGAGCATGCAAGAAACGGGTCATTGTACTCTTTACTCCAGGGTGATCTGGCCAGGCAGTTTCCCTAAGGAATCCCTGAACTTTGTATCATTTGGATCTTCATTTCTGGATTGATCAAATTCCCCAAAGACTTTCTGAATATCTTCCCTGAAAGATTCTGATTGTCAAGATTCTTAGAGTCCAATGAGGAAGAAGCTGTGAAGCTCAACATTTCACATGTAAACTCACTTAAACCCATTATTTTTCGTGTGATACTTCTTCCTTTCTCCAATGTTCCCAAGTTCACTAACTCTGCTTGCCTTAATTATGGAGTAAAATGTCAGTCTCCCAGCTATATGGGTGAATGAGGGGATCTAGAGGGTATCTAATTGCTCTTAATCAATCTTCTTCTTTTTAGGCTCATGTTTTCTCTCCAAATCCAGGGATAAACAGTGAGGTCAATACTTGAACATTTTGGGAATGCTTTGGTGGAAAATGGTATCGCTTCTAAACCTTGCTCCCTGCTGGTTTTAAGACTCACCATTTGGGGTTTGTTAAATGGGTTTCCATGTCTACATCTGCTCGCTAGTTTAAGTGACTTGTTGCTATTTTCTCTTATCCCATGTTTTTGTCTTATAAGTGTGTGCCTTTAAAACAGTCCATTTTCAGTCATTTCATTAGGGGTTCAGATGATAGTTAATGTACCTGTGCACCATGGCATCCTCATCAGACAGCATGTGCATCCTTCTCATGTAAATAAGCCTTTTCCAGTTGAGCAAATTCTCTGGATCAGTCCTATACAGATGTCTCTGAATATTCTAAGATCTTAAATGTTCTTTGCCATCTTAATGTAAAACCATGTATGAAGCTCTTTGGTCTTTTAGAATATAGCTGTTGTGAAGATATCTTTTTGGAGCGTATGTACTATCTAGACTAGAGCTGAATACTAGTTGCCAGCAATGACAAAGAACTTCTCTGTAGCTAATATTACCATCTGTCCTGTTTTCCACTAAACGTGTATATTAGTTGTTTGAATAGATTCTTAGAGGGTGAAGGTCACTTTATTGCTACCCTTTGAGTATAAGGTCATCTTGAATAACTTCAAACTGCAGCTGTGACCCAAGACAAAATGCCTTCAACTGTGGACAAATGCTATTGGTCCAGATTTAATGTTGGCCTAATAACATTAAATATGGAAAATATAGGACAAAGGAAAATACCAAGAACTCACAAAAGAAGCCCGTTGCATATATCCTGATATTTTCTTCCTCTTAAAGTATTTCAAAATGTATATTCAACGTACTTGTGTGTCCTCTCTTTTGCTTCATCTCCCAAAATTATTCTCAATCACAAGGTGATAATCATCATAAAATAAAACTGTACTTAAAATTGATCATTATTGTCACTCAATCCTGCCTTATTAACACAGAATGCTATACATATGAAAATAGGCTCCTTGTTTCATTAGAGAGATAACTTAAACAGGCTGCTTACAAGCTGTATTTATTTTATGTTGAACTAAATGCTGTGTTATAGACAGAGAAAAATGACATGAGAATCAAATTCTATGAGAGTTAGTCTTGAGACAAGCAGTTTCTAGGCTCTGAAAGTAAAGCAATGGGTGCTGACTAAATGGAAGAGGCTTTGTCTTTATATTTGTGGTGGCCCTAGGCTGAGTGAGGAGAACCCTCAGCATGCAGCCCGTGTCACCAAATACTCACACACTCAATGCCGTGCAGTGTCAGAAGCTGGGGCATCACAGTTACTCTGATATGTTTCTGGATGTCTATTTTCTGAGGAAAATCTTGGCTCTGTTCACTGTGGTCCCCCTGGATCATCTCTACTCTATGTACCAGTGACTATTCTTGAGGCATTCATCCTGATTAGACTCCTTAATTTCCGTGAACAAAATTTAACTCTATTTTCATTTGGTCACTTATAAAACATATGTATCTTGACAACGTATGCACTTAAACTTCAGATTCTTCTGAAGGTTCTAGCCTTTAACTCTCTTGGCCAATTCTTCCTCAAGGCAAAAAGTGGTCTATAATTTTCAAAACCTTATAGAAACAGATATCTGTTCTATGAGAGAGAAAAGTTTTACTGGTACTAAATTCAAAATTAAATCTGCCATGTAATCTTTAGGTAAGACAAAAAATGATGAATATTAAATAACATGATGTATATTATTTTGGATAAGGGTTTTAACTCAGAGAAATATTTTTCACAGGGTTATTTTTGTATCACTGTAAGTGGAGGCACAGTATTATAACAATTTTTGAAGGCATTTTTGTTGATCTAATGTAGGCACATAGATTTCTAAATAACTTGATGATGATCACTGCAAGTATTCATAATGTACTCATGTGCCAACACTGTTCTAAGCATTTTATTTAGATGAACTCACTTAATCCTCCTCATCACCCTAAGAGACAGACATGTATCATGACCCCGTTTTTACAGATGTGGAAACTATCTCACAGAGAGGTTAATATCTTGCCCAGTATCACTCTGTTAAGGAACAATAACACAAGCCTGTCTATTTATGGTACATTCTACATTTTTTGGCCTATCTATTTCTTGCTTTCATATCATTTCTTTCCTTTCTTGGACTTTTGAAGTAGTTGTATAATGATAAATACAAAACTGAACTCCGAGATCCTACTATTCCTACTATTTTATAATCTTAAAGCGTCAATTAAAAGGGCAACACACAGCAGCAAAATTTTCGAAAATTTAGGAGACTGCCTGCAATCTGAAGGGAGAGTTGCGGATTATTCAGCTAGAGACTTCAGAATTACATAATTTGGGAACTATTAGTATCAGGTCACAGTTTTTACCATAGAGTTATAAAGAGAAATAAATCATTTCAACATCAATAAATCATATATGGTACCACAATTTCTCTTAAAGAAGTTCTATCATGAACTTCTTTGCTATATAACAACATTATTTTTCTTCATAGTTTCCATACAAGGCTATTATTGTCTTGTTTTTTTCCTCCTCTTTTAAAAGGTTTAACTTGATAGCAGCATGAATGTGCTTTTCTTCTTTTTTTTATTTTCAGATTTTATCATGCTAACTTCACAGCAGTCTTTATGGAACAGTACTAACTGGTTAAGACCCTGTTTGCCCATTCACGGAATATATTAAATCAGCAAGCTCCCATTACTTATTGATGTGTGGGACATGGAAAATAAAAACTATCTGCTTCCCACTTTCACCATATTTGATGGGGGAATATGCATAAAAATGATGATAATTTAACACAGTAATGGCTAAAGGAGAAATGGGGTTCCCAGGTGGTGCTAATGGTAAAGAACTTGCCTGCCAATGCAGGAGACGTAGGATGTGGATTTGATCCCTGAGTTGGGAAGATCTCCTGAAGGAAGGCATGGCAACCCGTTCCAGTATTCTTGCCTGGAGAATCCCATAGACAGAGGGGCCTGGCGGGATAGGGTTGCACAGAGTCGGACATGACTGAAGTGACTTAGCATATATGCAAAGGGGAAATATATATATATATATATATATATATATATATATATACACATGTTCAGTGAGATTGTGGTGTATGTGTATGTGTGATAAGTCTTCATAGATGAAGTAGCAAGTCACAAAATGAACCTGATGAGCAAAGGTACAGGGGACAGCCTTGTGGGACACAAAGAATTTGGTGTATTGGGGAATGTAATGGAGGTAGTACAAGCATATGTGTGAAGTAATGCCACATGGAGCTTAAGAGGGTAGACTCACATCACTACTAGATTGGTCCCCTGGCAGTGATCTTGGATAACTTCCTTATTAACTTCTCTGTGTTATAATTTCCTTATTCAAATAATAGGGAAAATAATAGCACCTACCCAAACTGTAGGGTTTTTGAGAGTTAAATAAAATAGTATGGTAAAGCCCTTAGTATAACAAAAAGAAATAGAGGAAAAAAAATAGAATGGGAAAGACTAGAGAGCTCTTCAAGAAAATTAGAGACACCAAGGGAACATTTCGTGCAAAGATGGGTACAATAAAGGACAGAAATGGTATGGACCTAAGAGAAGCAGAAGATGTTAAAAAGAGGTGGCAAGAATACACAGAAGAACTATACAAAAAAGATCTTCGTGACCCAGATAATCATGATGGTGTGATCACTCACACTCACCTAGAGCCAGACATTCTGGAATGTGAAGTCAAGTGGGCCTTAGGAAGCATCACTACGAACAAAGCTAGAGGAGGTGATGGAATTCCAGTTGAGCTATTTCAAATCCTAAAAGATGATTCTGTGAAAGTGCTGCACTCAATATGCCAGCAAATTTGGAAAACTCAGCAGTGGCCACAGGACTGGAAAAGGTCAGTTTTCATTCCAATCCCAAAGAAACGCAATGCCAAAGAATGCTCAAACAACCACACAATTGCATTCATCTCACACGCTAGTAAAGTAATGCTCAAAATTCTCCAAGCCAGGCTTCAGCAATACATGAACTGTGAACTTCCAGATGTCCAAGCTGGTTTTAGAAAAGGCAGAGGAACCAGAGATCAAATTGCCAAAATCCGCTGGATCATCAAAAAAGCAAAAGAATTCCAGAAAAACATCTATTTCTGCTTTATTGACTAAGCCAAAGCCTTCGACTGTGTGGATAACAATAAACTGTGGAAAATTCTTCAAGAGATGGGAATACCAGACCACCTGACCTGCCTCTTGAGAAACCTGTATGCAGGAGGCAACAGTAAGAACTGGACATGGAACAACAGACTGGTTCCAAACAGGAAAAGGAGTACGTCAAGGCTGTATATTGTCACCCTGCTTATTTAACTTATATGCAGAGTACCTCATGAGAAATGCTGGGCTGGAGGAAGCACAAGCTGGAATCAAGATTGCCGGGAGAAATATCAATAATCTCAGATATGCAGATGACACCACACTTATGGAAGAAAGTGAAGAAGAACTCAAGAGCCTGTTGATGAAAGTGAAAGAGGAGAGTGAAAAAGTTAGCTTAAAGCTCAACATTCAGAAAACAAAGATCATGGCATGTGGTCCCATCACTTCATGGGAAATAGATGGGGAAACGGTGGCTGACTCTAATTTTTTGGGCTCCAAAATCAATGCAGATGGTGACTGGAGCCATGAAGTTAAAAGATAATTACTCCTTGGAAGGAAAGTTATGACCAACATAGACAGCATACTAAAAAGCAGAGACATTACTTTGTTAACAAAGGTCCGTCTAATCAAGGCTGTGGTTTTTCCAGTCATCATCTATGGATGTGAGAGTTGGACCATAAAGAAAGCTGAGCGCAGAAGAATTGATGCGTTTGAACTGTGGTGTTGGAGAAGACTCTTGAGAGTCCCTTGGACTGCAAGGAGATCCAACCAGTTCAACCTAAAGGAGATCAGTCCTGGGTGTTCATTGGAAGGACTGATGCTGAAGCTGAAACTCCAATCCTTTGGCCACCTGATGCGAAGAGCTGACTCATTTGAAAAGACCCTGATGCTGGGAAAGATTGAGGGCAGGAGGAGAAGGGGATGACAGAGGATGAGATGGTTGGATGGCATCACCGACTCAATGGACATGGGTTTGGGTGGACTTCGGGAGTTGGTGATGCACAGGGAGGCCTGGCGTGCTATAGTTCATGGGTTGCAAAGAGTCGGACAGGACTGAGGGACTGAACTGATACTGACTGATACTGATAGTGCCTGGCACATAAGCATTCAATAAATGTTAACTATCATTATTACCCCAAAGAGACAACTCATTCTTAAGTAATCAATACTACTATTAACGGTGAAATGTCCTCCAAACGTGTCTTCACATTAAGAGTCAGTAACTTTAGATCATGCTTATAGATCTCTTTGGTCTAAAGTAATTTCTTCTATAAATCAGAAGGCTGTTTCTGGAAGGCAGCATCCCACCTCCAGTGTTCTCAGTGGTGTCTGAATAGCTGTTTTATATCTAAGCATTTTGATCTCCTAACTTGAAAATTCATTTGACATATAGGAACAAAAATTAAAGGGACAATACCCATGCTGTCACTAGATACCTTAACTACATATTTTAGAAGGGTTATGTTTTTTTAAAGGTATATAGGGTTTATCTTTTGTGGGGAAGATGAATGATATTGAGAGGAACAGGTTCACATTTGAGCTTGGATAACTCAGAAATCAACTCTAATATTATTTGTATTTATTATTATTATTATTTTTTTAAGTCTTTACTTAATTTGCTACCATATTGTTTCTGGTGTTTATGTTCTGGTTTTTTGACTGCAAGGCATGTGGGATCTTAGCTCACTGACAGGGATTGAACCCGTGCTCCCAGCACTGGAAGGTGAAGTTTTAACCATCAGACTGCCAGGGAAGTCCCTCAACATTCTAATTTTAATTGAATTTGACTTTGACATATTTACTCTTCCATTGGCTGAATTTGGACATTTGAATGGAAGAAAGACTTGAATACACTCATTTTCTAAATGCTGGCTCCTAGCTGAATGCTGTTAAGTGAGTACAATCACTGCAATGGATACTATAGAAAGCTCAAAGGAAAGTCAGAAGGACACACAGTCTTCACATTTACATCCCACATCCCCCCACTTCCCATGTGAGAGTTTAAGTCATTATTAACCTCAAAGAGCCACTAAGGAATGGTTGTCTAAATGACATGGCAGGTTTAGGTGAACCTATTTCTCTTGGGCAGAAATTCCGCAGGACCGACCAAATTCCACAGTTAGGAAATGTTTCCGAGTTCCCTAGATCAGGCCAATTTGTTCTTAGGAACTCCTCTGTTTGCTTGTGAATTGGGGTGGAGGTGGTATAACAAAAAGAGTATAAAGATCTTTCCCAATCAGTCTTTCCACTAAATGAGAGAATAAGACATTCTATCCCTTAAGTAACTTCTTTCAGCTTATTATTTCTTGTATTTACTCTTTACTTTAAAATGTCACATGAAAATGCACTGCCCAAATCCAATGGCAAAGCCTAAGAGGGAGGGAGTGGCCCTTTCAAAAAATTTCCTCTCTTCCTAGACTAAAGCTCAAATACTAGCATCTTTCCCAGCACCTTTTTGCCAGACTGGGGTTCTACAAAGAGACACCTCAAATTCCTAGGGAGTTGAGTGTCAGTCTATAAAATGAAAGTCACTGGATATGGATACCAGAATGTGCAATGACAACATGCTACTATATGTTTTGGAGTTGTTGACTTGCTTAATGGTGTATTGAAATACACATTTATTTTTTTTTTAGAAGGGAGTTGGTATCATTACAAAGGAGAGACTAAATTCCTGGCAATTTTTTAAATGAAAAATTGAGATTAAACAAGAGATGGGGAGAGGACTAATTGGAAAAAAAGTTCCTCTGAAGAGTGAAGGAGTAAAGGTACAAGGTTCTTTTATTGGTGGTCGTTGCTTTGAAAGGACAAAATCAGTTTAGCTGCAGGATGTAGATATCAGGAACGTTGCAGAACTACCACCAGCTAGCCAAAACCAGCCGTTTCTGGTTGAAAGGAAGTGATCTACCCTAGTTCATGGAACAATCAGGGTTAATGGAGAAAGGCAGGGGGTAGGTTTAAGGTGCAATTAGCACCTTCCTTCCCTCACATCAGCAGTGCTGCTACAGCAGGTGACTGGGTTGGCTGTGTGAAGAAATTTGGGATGGCAATGTAAGTGCACAAAATTCAATGAGCAATTAAGTAAATTAAAGAAATAATTGGGCTTATTTGGAAGCATTCTATACTTATTGTGGACTTTGCTTTGTAAATCACACAGATTTAGAAATAAACTTAGGAGGAATTAGAGATTGATGAAAATACCTTCAACTTAGTAAGTTTTGTTTAAAAGAAAGTAAGTGTGTGAATGAGGTAATTATGGGCTGTACACTTAATTCTCATGATGGCCTATGCCTGAGGACAGCCAAACACCAGTCTATGACATACACCCACACTCTCATTTCTCAGGAGCAGTTACCCAGATGTTTAATGCCCTCAAGCAGTGAATTGGCCTTTAAAAGGATGAGTTTAGAATAGCAAACATTTTACAGACTTAAAATATCACATATGATTTCAAATAGATACCTACATGCTTCCAAGATTAGGGTAACTGTCCAGAAATAGAAATGAAGGAATAGTGAAAGGGGTAAAAGTATTAAAATCATAAAATATTCATACCACTGTTACCAAAGTAATAAAATGGGAATATAGAAAGTTTATATTTTAGCCAAACATATAAATAGGAACACAAAAATAGCATATCATGAACCAAAATTAACAGGAGAAAATAGCAACAAACTAAAAATTCAAGTGCAAAAGTGACCTAAGTTTTGGTGACCATGGCCATAAAGGATGCAAGCACAGGTTAAGCCATTAGCGCAAAATAAAAGCACTCAGTTTCTGGTATTGGTCAGATCTGCATTATGTCAGCACAGCATTTTCCAGTGTGTGAGGCAGTCCTAGGAGACACTCCATTTAAAAAGTTCTAATATTTTGGTCACCTAATGCAAAGAGTTGACTCACTGGAAAAGACCCTGATGCTGAGAAAGATTGAGGGCAAGAGGAGAAGGGGCAACAGAGGATGAGATGGTTGGATGGCATCACTGACTCAATGGATATGAGTTTGAGCAAGCTCTGGGAGTTGGTGATGGACAGGGAGGCCTGACATGCTGCAGTTCATGGGGTTGCAAAGAGTTGGACACGACTTAGAGATCGAACAACAACAACATGATCAAACACGTTTGAGAAATGCTGCAAACACATTTCTCCTTTGAAATTTCATAATGCACACAAGTAAATCAAAAGCCTTTAGAAGTCCTATTGCAAAGAAACGATCTTTATTTGACACCCAGAGCTCACCACCATAAAAGGACAAATAAAAATTAACCCAATACACTATTCCCTCCCTGTTGACAATTAGGGAAGATATTCCCCTATTTCCCACCTCCAACTTCTTATACCTAGAGCATTTACTTTAGAAAATTTATTGTAAATATTTTTTCTTATCTTTAAAATGTATATATATCCATTTGAAAACTAGATAGGCCTTTTGTTGGCTTTATGACCCATGGATCTAGGAGTCATTCTTCTGAAAAGCAAAAACCAAGGAAGACAGCATCCCTCTCACCCTCTTCTATGAGAGGGTAGGAGCCTAACTTCAGGGGTTGCCTTGCTCCAATTCGCAAAGCCAGCTATTGTCATAAAGATATGAGGTATATTTTTCTTTTGGATAAAGCCTATAAGCTAACACCAATAGGCACTCCAATTACTAGGAAAGTTAGGATAAACTACATATGACAAACGATGCTGTCAGTCCTCTTACTTGCGGACTAGTTATTGTGTCTATAATGGGTTGTATCTGCTTGCCTATACGAGGGAATGCAATTTCTTTCTGTCTTTGCAGTCTCTTATTAGACTATGTATGATGCACATCACATTTACATTTAACGCTTATTCAGTAATAAAAGTGTTTTCTCTTTCTATTGCTTTTGTGGAGAGGATATTTGTATTGGTATAAGATTTTGTTTTAATTAATTTTCCCCAACACCATACATGCCTGAGCTATCATCTCCCACCACCTTCATTCTTTTATGAATGCCAATGAAAAATGTGCACATTTTGGGAATCAATGATTTACAGTATTCCACTTAAAGTTTTATAAAATGACTACACATATCTTAAGGTGTCAATTATCTTAAGAATGAAGATTAAGAAAGTTTGAATGAAACAGAGACAGAGAACTTAATTTTCCTTAGGCACCCAGCAATCTTTCTCATCTGGGTTTCCTTACCCAAACCATACGACACAAAGGGACAATTTCTCAACTCTTTCAAGGATGTTATATAATCTATGCTGTTCTAGAAACCTAGGAGAACAGGATTTATTACACAAAAACCTTTAAGTCAAGAAGGCTTAATTCTCTGAAATTCCAGTTGAGGAAGGCTGGCTAATCTTCACCTCCTCTCAGAGCTGAGCAAACTACATGTGATGACTTTTCCTTAGACTTCAGATTCATGAAGGCAATTTCTGGCTCAACATTTCCATTTAAATGTCTGATAAACATCTCAGCTCAATACATCTAGTACTAAATTTGATCTTTCATCATAATGCTGCTCTTTGAAATATCTCCTCTATCTCAATTCTATTCTCCAAGTTTTCAAGTAAAAGAAAATCTTGGAGTCATTCTTGACTCCTTTTTTTTATCTATACTAAAGAAATTTTGTTGGGTCTACCATCTCAATATGTCTAGAAATAACCACTCCTCACCACAACTATTGCCACCACCCAGGACTGAGACATCACCATCTCTTATCTATTTATCACAATAGCTTTTTACTATTCTGTGTACACTGCTCTCTCCCATCTGGTCATTCTCAGCATGGCAGCCAGGTTGGCCTTGTCAATCATTATGTCTCTGACCTCATTCCAGCACATTCTCTCCTTGTTGTTCAAACATGTTAGGCATCTCACCTTAGGGTCTCTGTGATGGCTCTTCCCTCTGTCTCGAATATTCTCCCATAGGGTCACATTCTTCACTTCAAGTCTTTACCCAAATGTCACCTTCTTAGTGAGTCTATTTTGACCATACTGGTTAAAATTGCAAACCATACCCCAATCTTTGATGCTCCTGATCCCTCTTAACTTGCTGTCCCCCTCCCCCATAATATGTAGTTCCTTCTGCTATACTAGGTAATTTACTATCTTTTATGGTTATTGATATTTTCTGACTCTCCTCTCTGCCCTCTAAAATATAAGAGGTATCAAGGTGTGTATCTTTGCATTCCACACACCTGGAGAGATCCTGGCACACAGCAAGTAGACAATGAACACTTGAACAAATTAATCAAATGGTGTCTAAAACCAGCAGCAGGTAAGATTAAGATTTGAAGCATAGGAAAAAAATTCTAACAAGCTGGTTCTCAGGATCATGCATAGGTTAATGATCAAGGTCACAAAATTCTCTAGTAGGAAATCATAAGCCTAGAGTACATTTCTAAACAGTCTAACACAGTGAGGGGGAAGCTGGCCTGGAGGCAGAGTAATGAAGCTGACTTTGGCAAATTCAGATAGCTCTACTGTTTCATAAATTTTTTAGGCAATGGAAGAAAGAAAACTCAAGGGCTATGCTTTTCTTATAAAGTAAATCTAAGAGTAATCTACTAATTAGGAGCTTAATTATCGCTCCATAAATGAAAATGAAAACTGGAGTCATAAGTCACTCCTGACAAAGTGGTGTTGCAAATAATCTAAATTTTGATATTACTCTTAGGCTCATGGGTGGTAACTTCAATGTCTTAACAAAAAACTGAAGGAAGAGTTGAGGTGTGGTCAATTGTCTCACTTTGTAATCAGCTGGTGGTTGGTTGGCCAATTGAAAAGTTGGCTAAGGAGGGAATCTGACAAGTAATACACACTATATACATTTCATTTTAACCTAAAATACATGAATCATCTTTCTAAGAAGGATCAAGGCCTTTTCTTTGAGTATAGGTCTGTTGGTTGGTGTTTATTTTCTTCCTTGCTAAGTCATGCCCACATTTCATCTCTTCAAATTTCATTTCTTTAAAGTAAAACTTTAAAGATACTTGTGAAGAATTTTGACTGAAGACATCTCTTGATTTATTTTTTAAACTTAAAGATTTCATATTATAATTCATATTTATGCAATTAGTCTTTTTATGATTCTAAAAGTATATTCTGAAGTAATTTCATGGGTAATTTTGTATTTTAGGAATAGATACATTTTATTTTTAATCTTTCTAGATTTAATTTTTTTCTTCAATCTTTTACAATGGTCTTGTCCAAGCCCACTTTGACAGAATTTTTTTGCAACTTACCAAGTCTTTCCAAAAAATTTGGCTATATTTTTACAGAATCTACTCTTGAATTTCACATTTATAGTCCTAAGTTTACTAAATATTTGATTAAAGTGTATAACTATATAAAATACAATTACCACAGACAGTTTTGGGGTAAACACTACTAGTTATTGATAAATACACAAAACAACTGGTGGACATATAAATGCAAAGTGACCTAGGGAGTACCATACTCCACATGCCTTGAGCCACATTCAGAGCATTCTACAGAGGACATGGAGCACTGGTGTTTGGATTTGATAAGCAATAATCAATTCTCTGACTATCTGATACCAACTATAATTTAACTGAATTTTGACAGTTAACTACCCAGAGTTATCACAGACATTGCCTTTCCCCTCCCCAAATTAAGGGCTCAGTTTAACAAAATTGTCTTTACTTTAGATGCTAGTCTCAAGTCCCAGTTCCCCAGACTATCCATATTTCTGTCATCCCTGGCTATAAAGGACCTTTTATATTAAGTATCACTTCACTCCAGGTTCAATATTCACTAGAGTGACTCACAGAACTCAGGAAAACACTATACTTACATTTATCAGATTATTATAAAGGATACAACTTGGACCTAACAGAAGCAGAAGGTATTAAAGAAGTGTCAAGATAACCACGATGGAATGATCATTTACCTAGAGCCAGATATTCTGGAGTGCAAAGTCAAGTGGGCCTTAGGAAGCATTACTATGAACAAAGCTAGTGGAGGTGATGGAATTCCAGTTGAGCTATTTCACATCCTGAAAGATGATGCTGTAAAAGTGCTGCACTCAATATGCTAGCAAATCTGGAAAACTCAGCAGTGGCCACAGGACTGGAAAAGGTCAGTTTTCATTCTAATCCCAAAGAAAGTCAAGCCCAAAGAATGTTCAAACTATGGCACAATTGCACTCATTTCAAGTGCTATCTAGGTAATGCTCAAAATCCTTCAAGCTAGGCTTCAACAGTACATGAACCAAGAACTTCCAGATGTCCAAGCTGGATTTAGAAAAGGCAGAGGAACCAGAGATCAAATTGTCAACATCTGCTGGGTCATAGAGAAAGCAAGGGAATTCCAGAAAAACATCTATTTCTGCTTCATTGACTATGCTAAAGCCTTTGACTGTGTGGATAACAACAAACTGTGGAAAATTCTGAAAGAGATGGAAATACCAGACCACCTTACCTGACTCCTGAGAAATCTGTATGCAGGTCAAGAAGCAACAGTTAGAACTAGACATGGAACAATGGACTGGTTCAAAATTGGGAAAGGAGTACATTAATCTGTATATTGTCACCCTGCTTATTTAACTTATATGCAGAGTACATCATGAGAAATGCCAGGCTGGATGAAGCACTAGCTGGAATCAAGATTGCCAAGAGAAATATCAATAAACTCAGATATGTAGATGACACCACCCTAATGACAGAAAGTTTAGAGGAACTAAAGAGCAGCTAGATGAAGGTAAAAGAGGAGAGTGAAAAGGCTGGCTTAAAACTCAACATTCAGAAAACTAAGATCATGGCAACTGGTCCCACCACTTCATGGCAAATAGATGGGAACAATGGAAACAGTGACAGACTTTATTCTCTTGGGCTCCAAAATCACTGGGGATGGTGACTGCAGCCATGAAATTAAAAGATGCTTGCCGCTTGGAAGAAAAGCTGTGACCAACCTAGACAGCATATTAAAAATCAGAGACATCAATTTGCCAACAGAGGTCTGTCTAGTCAAGGCTTTGGTTTCTCCAGTAGTCATGTATGGATGTGAGAGTTGGACCACAAAGAAGGCAGAGCACCAAAGAATTGATGCTTTCAAACTGGTACTGGAGAAAACACTTGAGAGTCCCTTGGACAGCAAAGAGATCAAACCAATCAATCCTAAAGGAAATCAGTCCTGAACATTCATTGGAAGGACTGATGCTGAAGCTGAAGTGCCAGTTCTTTGGCCACCTGATGTGAAGAGCTGACTCATTGGAAATGACTCTGATGCTAGAAAATATTGAAGGCAAGAGGAGAAGAGGACAACAGAGGATGAAATGGTTGGACGGCATTACTGATTCAATGGACATGAGTTTGAGCAAACTCCAGGAGATGGTGAAGGAAAGGGAAGCCTGGAGTGCTGCAGTCCATGTGGCCACAAAAAGTCAGACATGCCTGAGTGATTGAACAACAACAACAACAACTTAGAAACAGTAGAACAGAAGAGATGCATAGACAGGGTAAGGTACGAGGGGTGGTGGGGTGGTACAGACCTTCCATGCCCTCTCTCTCTGGTATGCCATTCTCCCAGCACATCACTGTGGTCATCAACCCAGAAGCTCTCTTAAGCTCATTATTTCAGAGTTTTAAATTGAAGATTCATACAATTTAATACAATTTAATCAAAGGCACACTTGATTAAATTATTGGCCACTGGTAATTGGACTTCTCTCCAGCCCCTCTCCATTCCTAGACATTGAAGAATGGGGCTGAAAGTTCTAGCCTTCTAATCATTTGGTTGGTTTTTCCAAGCCCCTCTGTCCTCATAAGTCATCTCATTAGCAGACAGTGAGACATTCCTATTAGTCAGGAAATAGCAAAGGTTTTATCAGCTTTGGTCAGAATGGGAGTGGAGGGAGCAACGACCAAATATATTTTTTTTATTATATCACAAATGGTTATAGTATATAGTGAGCATATATGTTTATTTCTTTTCCCTTCTGGACTATGTACTCCTTGAGGGCAGTCTTTTACCCATTTCTCTTTTTTCCTCCTGATGCACAAAGTGGATACTCAAAAAGTTTTAGTAAGGTAGTGACTTCCTGAATGGAGTACACAAATTGCATTTTAGCAGTGTATAATATTGCACAGTAATAAAAAAAAAGGATACAATGAGATTTCAGCAGAAATGAAACCATCATAGTCAATTATAATAATTCCTATGACAAAATTCTTATTAACTAAATATTACCATGTGTAAACCCTGATACCTGGCACCAGTATGGCCAACTACTCACTATATATGACAGAACAAGTCACAAAGACTCTAGTTCTGAATATTCTCAGCTGCGAAACACAGGAAAAATAATGCCCTCTTTTATCACATAGCAGCATTGTGAGAGTTAAACAAAATAAGGTACTAAAGTGGTTATAAATTTAAAATATTAGTCGAGTAAGAGTAATTGAAGTTTTATTAAACATAATGTTAACAAACACAGTCTGACTTCTGAAGAGCAAAAGAGTATTAATGGAAATGCATAGAAAAAAACATTAGCTACAAAGTTTATTTACTCCTGAAAAATGCTGAAAAGCATTTTATACATAGCTCAGTCTGAACTTCCAACTCATCAAGTTTGAGAAAGGTGCAACATAAAAATAAAAGGGATTTTGTGAAGTATGTTACACATTACCTAGTCTTCACTCCACTTTGGGTCTGGTGCTATAATCAATGGGAAATTTTCCTGTATAAAGTCTGGAGGATATAGTATATCACATTCAGCCCTTTCCAATAAGGTTATTGATTGCTATTCAATTCATGTTTCCCTTAAGTTTGGGCAAGATTATAGAATTTATTCTCCTACACAGTGGCCAGCCAAGTAAATCACATTGCATATTTCCAATGTCACAAATTTATCTCACCTGGCATCAGTGGCTTTATTTCTTTGTCCCTCAGAGTATCTTAAAATTTAGCTGTATGAGCCTCTTTTTTTTTTTTTTTTTATAATTCTCCAATTTCATGTTATTGTTTCTCTCTTAATATTTTCCTAACAAAAAGTGCTAAAAACATAAAATGTCAACAAGAAAACTAGAGGCAATGTGATAAATACTATGGATGGGACATCTTTCCTTGTAGACCAAAGGTATGGGTTGATATTTAAATAAAAACAATACTATCTTTGCCACCAGGTTTCCAAACAGTTCATTAGAAATATACAAGTACATAGAACTGCATCAGAGCAGCCTCATGGGCCTCTCCAAAGGACAGTAACATGAACATGGCTCACTCCTCCTGCTTATTGCCAAAAATTCTGAGTAAGAATCCAAATACCTGAGATTTGTCAGGTGATGCTGAACTATAATTCAGTGGCTTTCATCAATTTTTCACTGACTTTTGTAGGCAGCCATTTTGGTAAGAAAAAAGACCCTATCACTCATCTACATCACTTGTTTCCACTTTCAAATGGGAAAAAATCTTTGTGATAACAATATTATACCATATCATATTATATGATACTACTATTATACTATATGGTACTACTATATTATACCTTTAGAAACTTTAGTATAAATATAATCTTCTATACTGTATATGCTATGCGGTTCCATTTTACACTATACAGTACTGTGCAACTTCTGAAGGAAAGTTTGACATATATGTACTTTAGCAATAAGTTGAATGAATAATCCATCTTTGATCCACAATATATAGCATGTCTTAAAGTATAGTTCAGTTCAGTCACTCAGTCGTGTCTGACTCTTTGCGACCCCATGGACTGCAGCACTCCAGGCTTCCCTGTCCATCACCAATTCCCGGAGCTTGCTCAAACTCATGTCCATTGTGTCGGTGATGCCATCCCAACCATCTCATCCTCTGTCATCCCCGTCTCCTCCCACCTTCAATCTTTCCCAGCATCAGGGTCTTTTCCAATGAGTCAGTTCTTCACATCAGGTGGCCAAAGTATTGGAGTTTCAGCTTCAGCATCAGTCCTTCCAATGAATATTCAGAACTGATTTCCTTTAGGATTGACTGGTTTGATCTACTTGCAGTCCCAGAGACTCTCAAGAGGTTTCTCCAACACCACTGTTCAAAGGCATCAATTCTTTGGTGCTCAGCTTTCTTTATTGTCAAACTCTCACATCCGTACATGAGTACTGGAAAAATCATAGCTTTGACTAGACAGACCTATGTTGGCAAAGTAATGTCTGCTTTTTAATATGCTGTCTAGGTTTTTCATAGCTTTTCTTACAAAGAGCAAGTGTCTTTTAATTTTATGGCTGCAGTCACCATCCCCAGTGATTTTGGAGCCCAAGAAAATAAAGTCTCTCATTGTTTCCATTGTTTCTCCACCTATTTGTCATGAAGTGATGGGACCACATGCCATGATCTTAGTTTTTTGAATGTTGAGTTTTAAGCCAAGTTTTTCACTCTCCTCTTTCACTTTCATCAAGAGGCTCTTTAGTTCTTCTCACTTTCTGCCATAGAGTGGCAGTTATTCATCTGAAGTTATTCATATTTCTCCTGGCAATCTTGATACCAGTTTATGCTTCATCCAGCTTGGCATTTCACATGATGTACTCTGGATATAAGTTAAATAAGCCAGGTGACAATATACAACCTTGATGTACTCCTTTCCCTATTTGAAACCAGTCTGTTGTTCCATGTACAATTCTAACTGTTGCTTCTTAAACTGCATACAGATTTCTCAGGAGTCAGGTAAGGTGGTCTGGTATTCCTATCTCTTGAACAATTTTCCACAGTTTGGTGTTATCCACACAGTCAAATGCTTTGGTGTAGTCAATAAAACAGAAGTAGA
This sequence comes from Dama dama, assembly GCF_033118175.1. Taxonomy (NCBI): domain Eukaryota; kingdom Metazoa; phylum Chordata; class Mammalia; order Artiodactyla; family Cervidae; genus Dama; species Dama dama. Next base: position 35,328,175 of record NC_083708.1, on the reverse strand, counting down.
TGTTTTTCTAGAACTCGCTTGCTTTTTCAATGATCCAGTGGATGTTGGCAAGTTGATTTCTGGTTCCTCTACCTTTTCTAAAACCAGCTTGAACATCTGGAAGTTCATGGTTCACGGACTGTTGAAGCCTGACTTGGAGAATTTTGAGCATTAATATGCTTGCAGGTGATATGAGTGCGATTGTGTGGTAGTGTGAACATTCTTTGGCATTGCCTGTCTTTGGGATTGAAATGAAAACTGACCTTTTCCAGTCCCATGGCCACTGATGAGTTTTCCAAATTTGCTGGCATATTGAGTGCAGCACTTTCATAGCATCATCTTTTAGGATTTGAAATAGCTCAACTGGAATTCCATCACCTCCTCTAGCTTTGTTCGTAGTGATGCTTCCTAAGGCCCACTTGACTTCACATTCCAGGATGTCTGGCTCTAGGTGAGTGATCATGACATCATGGTTTTCTGGGTCATGAAGATCTTTTCTGTATAGTTTTTCTGTGTATTCTTGCCACCTCTTTTTAACATCTTCTGCTTCTCTTAGGTCCATACCATTTCTGTCCTTTATTGTGCCCATCTTTGCATGAAATGTTCCCTTGGTATCTCTAATTTTCTTGAAGAGATCTCTAGTCTTTCCCATTCTATTGTTTTCTTCTATTTCTTTGCATTGATCACTGAGGAAGGCTTGCTTATCTCTCCTTGCTATTTTTTGGAACTCTGAATTCAAATGTGTATATCTTTCCTTTCCTCCTTTGCCTTTAGCTTCTCTTCTTTTCTCAGCTATTTGTAAGCCCTCCTCACACAACCACTTTGCCTTTTTGCACTTCTTTTTCTTGGGGATGGTCTTGATCAATGCCTCTTGTACAATGTCACAAACCTCTGTCCATAGTTCTTCAGGCACTCTGCCTATCAGATCTAATGCCTTGAATCTATTTGAATCTAATCCCTTGAAACTACACTATAAAGTATAGTTACTATACATTATAGGCCAAAAATAATAAAAGCTGATTTAGCTAACTTCAGCATTAATTAGCCCATAATAAGCAAAATCAATTTAACAATGAATTAAAGCTAACAGTAATATATAATAAGGAATAGCAGCAACTGAAAACCCTGACCAACTGAAAACTACACTGCTGAGGCATCAATAACATTTTCTCTCAAAAACTGGGGAAATTCCAAGGCTGTGCATACGTTTTCAGGAGGCTTCTGAGTGTGGCCCAATGGTCAGTTCTTGATGAATTCTGACAATCATTAATTATAGGTCATGAATAGCAAGTTTTAAAAATATTAATAACTATTAGTAATTAATGGCAAAAGTGTTTTTCAGCAGGGACGCTGTTCATATTTTGGGTTGGAAACATTTTAATCATGGGCACTGGGCACTCTTCTAGTCAATTATTGTCTCTCACTCCTCAGTATACTAAATGTCAATGGCATCATTCAGTCTCTGTGATAATCAAAAAGATCAAGGCCAAACGCTTGCTAGTGCAGGGAGGGTGGTGTTGAGAATCATAAGGCTTGTAAAAACTCAAGAAATGATCGGTGCAAGCTAGGCTGCCTCCCACCAGGAAGAGCTCTCAAATTGCCTGGGTGACTCTGAATCTGACCACTCCACACTTTATCAAGGTAAGAACAGATATGTTTCTTAGCTTTGGATTGTAGGAAATAAACAGCTTAACCTCCTTTACTTATTCTGTGACTCCAGATGAATTTTTCCTAATTTCTCTGAGCTTTAGCTTTCTCAGTTTTGAGAATGGGCCAATAATGCCTGTTTTAACCACTTTATACAGTTTTATGTGAAGTGCTTTGTAAGTTGTAAATCACAATGCAAAAAGATATATATATATTTTTATTTTTAAAGATCAGAGATTGCTGTGGACTATATGTTCAATTTTCAACTATGGTGGTTACACAGCTACATTATAAGTTCAATAAATATTCCTGGGCAGTGAATGCAATGGCTCTAGCTAAGGGCAAATAGGGAGGATAAGGTTAAAATCCCTAAGTGATCAGAGCAATTACTGGAGCCTGTAATTAATGGCAGACGGTAGCTCAGTAAGAGTAAGTCGGGTTGTGGGTAGGAGGGTCAGTGGGCTGTACAGATGTTCAGAATCACTTCACTATTGCCAAATTAAAATGTATAATGTTTTTTCCTATCTTCTATATTTTCAGTGAGACCACACATTCTCCACAGTCAATACAGTTCAGTCAAGCAGTCTTATTAAACATATGCTAAATTTTGGTACTGTTTTTGCTTTGAGAATTGTTTATATATTTTAAAGCTTCAAAAATATATATTTCCAGTTCCCCTTTTATTACTGGAAAAAAAAGAAAAAACTTGTCTATCTTCTGTTTTTTAGCCTTCTTTTCAAACACACTTTCCCTAAGTATAATTTTCAAGATACTTTCTCCTTCTGACCCAATTTTCTCCCTTTTAAAAGGCTTCCTCTTCCTACATTTTCCCATACTGTATTTGCTCTGCTTTTCATTTTGCCAACTCACTAAGTAGTCCTAGAATAAATAATTTGATATTCAAATTCTGGATATTCATTTTAATAAAAAGAAAGCTGTTAAGTGGAAGATGAAAATTACTTGTTCCTATTCAATCTTTATTCTGAAATAAAATTTTATAGTAGGAACTGGCATTAGGTTGGTTGAAGATAGAAATCATCTATATCAATTGATGAATATAACTTCAAAATATCCTGGGTGATTGACTAGGAGTCAGGAGGAGAAAGGGGAGGGCAAGAGGAAAAGATGGAAGGGAGAGGGATGGAGAGAAAGTACAAATGCAGATGAATGACTGTGCATGTTGGTGAGCAGAGGCATAAAGTTCAAGTTTTTCTCCTTTTAAGGGATTGTAGAGAGAAAATTCTCTAGTAATAGCATAAAGGGAACTTTCAATGTATCTTTAACATCCACAAAAGGCCAACATTATCATTCTAATAGCATTTTACATCAGGTCCAGGTTGTTCACAGTCTCTGATTTTCTGGCAAAAGCCAAGGTGGAAAGATAGATACATCATCCGTGACAAATATGTAAATATTTTATTGTGAATGAATCAGATGAAATAAAATGGAAAATTTGCTAAAATGTTTAGATAAAATATTCATTAGTAGTAGTAATTACAATCTGAAATTAGGAAATAAAAGTTCCATACAGGCAGAAGTGATTTTGTAGCTTCATTCATTTATGTGCCCCTCTAGGTATATTCCACATTTTCATTGCATAATTTGAAAGCAAAAGCCTGTTGTAGTCTTGGACCTCAATTACAAGAACAAAAAACCATTAAAAAAATCTGTGATCACAATTCATGTCTTAAGGGATTTTAGCTTATTTTCTCCATTATAGCAGCTGCTCTGGTTTCAGAGAAAATGATAGACAAGAAAACCATTAGCACTTCTCCAGCTTAGGCAGTAGTAACGTGAATACCAACTAACATAACAGGAACTGGCTTATGTGAGGCTGCATTAAATGGCTTACTGTAAAAGTTAAACTGTGTTTCACTACATTTTCAAAAGGCAAACAGACCTCTGATGTATTGCTAAGAACACGTGCTGTGCTCCGTGAAGGTTTGGGCCACTTTTATTCAGTTCTGATTGAGGCTTAGGAGGCACCAAGAGCTGTGCCTTTCAGAGCCACCAGACACCATGGTTACTCAGAACAGCCACTTTTAGGTAGCGCTCCCTCAGTACTCACAGTGATAGGTTTTTGACAAATCAGGGGCCACTTGCTACCTGCCAGGCATCTCAGTTATAGTTATAATAAAACTCTGACTTAAATTGTGCAAGGCTTACGCACCAGAGTCATCCACCCTTTTCTCCTTGTTCGGCTGTATGCCTATCTATACTCCATACCCATGGCAGCCTTCAGGTATGGAAGACAGTTTTCCAGACTTTCACTCTATCCTACTATACCTGGTCTCCTTCCGGCTAAACATTCTTACCTCCTTCAGGGTCCTCCTTCTTCTGTTACAGCTCTAGGGGCCCGACTCTGAACACACTTTTTCTCTGTTCCAGCTACAAGGCAGCTCTGAAAACCTAATGCGATGTTTTGGGTCTGACTGTGCCTGTGTTCAGCATAGTATAAAAAAGGCCATCATCCTCTTTGTTCTGGAGATGTTATTACAAATCAAATCTAAGGTCATATCAGGTTTTTTTTAGCCAATTACATTACATCTCTAACTCATAATTAAATGAATGCCCAGAATCTTTCATGTGTGTTTCTTTCAAGTTCCTCTCAATGGACTTCTAAAAGTTTTGACTGGAGGATGGGACTTTACTTTTGCTACCATTTCATTTTTCTTTTCCGTTTCATTTTATTTCCCCAGACTTGTTCCACTGATATAGCCAGTACAGATCTTTCTGAGTCTTGGTTCTAACTTCCATGCTATGAGTTATTCCTCAGTTTCATGTCTTCTGCAAATTTGATTTCTAGGATGCCATTGATTTCCTGGAAATCATTCTAGAAATGCCTCTATAATAGTAAAATTAAAAATAAAATTATACAAATATTTTATGCATTGTCTGCATAATCTTCCTTTCTATTAACTTTAGGATTTTTTATGAGTCTCATGAATAAACTTCCTACATATATGCCGTATTCCATTAAAATAAAGACTTCATTTACTAAGACGAGTGGGATTATATATGTCAGAAAAAAGTGTTAAAACTTTTTCACTAATTAATTCCCGGGTTATAAAAAAGGACCAAAAAATTATTTCCATTTATGACACTAACTGGTACAGAGAAGACTTGGCATAACAGACTGAGCTAGAAGAATCAAATAAAATTCCAAATATTAATAGATTCAATTCTCAGAGCCTTTGGAATTGTCTAAAGACCATGTAAGTTGGTTGCTAATTTCTAAAACATAAGGAATGAGAAAAAAATAAACTCAAGTGCCATGTGCACATGTTATGTGTCCCACATCGTTTTGCAGCCTTAAGGGAAACATGCTTCTCTGGTGGCTCAGTGGTAAAGAATTCACCTGCCAATGCAGAAGACACACTTTTGGTACCCGGGTCACGAAGATCACCTGGAGAAGGAAATGACAATCTACTCTAGTATACTTGCCTGGGAAATCCCATGGACAGAGGAGCCTGGTGGGCTATAGTCTATGGGGGCTGCAAAGATTTGGACATGACCTAGTGACTGAACAACAACAAAGGGAAACTGATATAAAGACATATTGTCACACTTTGCAGTGATTTTGTGAGAACTGGCAACCAGAATGTGTTATTTCAGACATGGCTGTGCATATCACCTGTAATTGACTCTCACTGATCTCTGATTAATAGGGTTTGTGTTAATGGAGTCTCTGCTTGTTAGCAGGTTAAGTGTTTGCTTACTGGGACTTAGCAGGAGTTAGACTGGGAGTTAAAAAATCTCCCCTCCAGGAGACATAGACAGAGCTTCTTCTGGCAAAGGGACTGAGAAGCCCCAGGGATTTGACTTTGAAGGCCAGTGGGATTTGATTACACGACTTACACAGGACTGGGGAAACAGACTCTTGGAGGGCACAAACAGAACCTTGTGTGCACCAGGACCCAGGAGAAAGGAGCAGTGACCCCACAAGAGAAAGGGTCAGACTTGCCTGTGAGTGCCCAGGAGACTCCAGCACAGGCGTGGGCCAACAGTGGCCTGCACTGAATACAACAGTCCTGGGAGCTGCAGCATGCTGGCAGAAGTCCTTTTGAAGGGGATTGCCATTACCAGGCAATAGTTTGGCCTGGGAGGGAACAGAGCCCCATCATCAACAGAAAATTGGATTAAAGATTTACTGAGCATGGCCCTGCATATCAGAGCAAGACTCAGATTCCACCACAGCCAGTCCCTTGCATCAGGAAATGTCCACAAGCCTCTTATCCTTCAGAGAGTCGATAGAATGAAAACCACAATAACAGAAAACTAACCGAACTGATCACATGGATCACAGCCTTGTCTAACTCAATGAAACTATGGACCATGCCATGTAGGACCAACCAAGATGGGTGGATCATGGTAGAGAGTTATGACAAAACATGGTCCACTGGAGAAGGGAAGAGCAAACACTTTAGTATTCTTGCCTTGAGAACTTCATGAACACTATGGCAAGGCAAAAAGATATGACACTTTAAGATGAACTCCCCAGGGTCAGAAGGTGCCCAATATGCTACTGGAGAAGAGTGGAGAAACAGCTCTAGAAATAATGAAGTTCAGTTCAGATCAGTAGCTCAGTTGTGTCCAACTCTTTGTGATCCCATGTACTGCAGCACACCAGCCTTCCCTGTCCATCATCCACTCTCAGAGTTTGTGCAAACTCATGCCATCAAGTTGGTAATACCATCCAACCATCTCATTCTCCGTCATCCCCTTCTCCTCTCACCTTCAATCTTTCCCAGTACCAGGGTCTTTCCCAATGAGTCAGTTCCTTGCATCAGGTGGCCAAAGTATTGAAGCTTCAGCTTCAGCATCAGTGCTTCCAATGAACACCCAGGACTGATCTCCTTTAGGATGGACTGGTTGGATCTCCTTGCTGTCCAAGGGACTCTCAAGAGTCTTCTCCAACACCACAGTTCAAAAGCATAAATTCTTTGGGGCTCAGCTTTCTTTATTGTCAAACTCTCACATCACTACATGAATACTGGAAAAACCATAGCTTTGACTAGACAGACCTTTGTTGGTAAAGTAATGTCTCTGCTTTTTAATATGCTGTCTAGGTTTGTCATAGCTTTTCTTCCAAGGAGGAAGTGACTTTTAATTTCATGACTGCAGTGACTTTTAATTTCATGACTGCAGTCACCATCCCCAGTGATTTTGGAGCCCAAGAAAATAAAGTTTGCCACTGTTTCCATTGTTTCACCATCTATTTGCCATGGAGTGATGGGACTGCATGCCATGATCTTAGTTTTTTGAATGTTGAGTTTTAAGCCAGATTTTTCACTCCCCTCTTTCACCTTCATCAAGATGCTCTTTAGTTCCTCTTCACTTTCTTCCATAAGGGTTGTGTCATTTGCATATCTGACGTTATTAATATCTCTCCTGGAAATCTTGATTCTAGCTTTTGCTTCACCCAGCCCAGCATTTTGCATGATGTGCTCTGCATATAAGTTAAATAAGCAGGGTGACAATATACAGCCTTGATGTACTCCTTTCCCAATTTGAAACCAGAAAACTAATTGAACTGATCACATGGACCACAGCCTTATCTAACTCATAGGAACTATGAGCCATACCTGTGTAGGGACACCCAAGACAGATGGGACATGGTGGAGAGTTCTGACAAAATGTGGCCTACTGGAGATGGAAATGGAAAACCACTTCAGTATTCTTGCTTAAGAATCCCATGAACAGTATGAAAAGGCAAAAAGATAGGACACTGAAAGATGAACTCCCCAGGACAGTAGGTGCCCAATATACTACTGGAGAAGAGTGGAGAAATAACTCCAGAAAGAATGAAGAGATGAGGCCAAAGCCACAACACCCAGTTGTGGATATGACTGGTGATGGATGTAAAGTCTGATGCTGTAAAGAGCAATAATGCATAGGAACCTGGAATGTTAGGTCCATGAATCAAGGTAAATTAGAAGTGGTCAAATAGGAGATGGCAAGAGTGAACATCAACATTTTAGGAATCAATGAATTAAAATGGACTGGAATGGGTAAATTTATTTCAGATGACCATTATATCTACTACTGCAGGCAAGAATCCCTTAGAAGAAATGGAGTAGCCCTCATAGTCAACAAAAGAGTCTGAAATGCATTACTTGGGCGCAGTCTCAAAAATGGCAGAATGACCTCTGTTCGTTTCCAAGGCAAACCATTCAATATCACAGTAATCCAAGTCTATGCCCTGACCAGTAATGCTGAAGAAGCTGAAGTTGAATGGTTCTATGAAGACCTACAAGACCTTCTAGAACTAACACCCAAAAAAGATGTTCTTTTCATTATAGGGGACTAGAATGCAAAAGTAGGAAGTCAAGAGATGCCTGGAGTAATAGGCAAATTTGGCGTTGGAGTACAAAATGAAGCAGGGCAAAGGCTAACAGAGTTTTGCCAAGAGAACACACTGGTCATAGCAAACACCCTCTTCCAACAACACAAGAAATAATGAAGAGACTGAGCCAAAGTGAAAAACAACACCTAGTTGTTGATGTGACTGGTGATGGAAGTAAAGTCCAATGCTGTAAAGAGCAATAGTGCATAGGAACCTGAAATGTTAGGTACATGAGCCAAGGTAAATTGGAAGTGATCAAGCAGGAGATGGTAAGAGTGAACATCGACATTTCAGGAATCAGTGAACTAAAATGAACTGGACTGGGCAAATTTAATTCAGATTACCATTACATCTACTACTGAGGGCAAGAATTCCTTAGAAGAAATGGAGTAGCCCTCACAGTCAACAAGAGTCTGAAATGCAATACTTGGGTGCAATCTCAAAAATGACATAATGATCTCTGTTCATTTCTAAGGCAAACCATTCAATATCAAATGAGGACAGGCTAGGCCTTCTGTAGTTGTAGTCATGGTCTCAGTAGATATTACAAACTCCTGATATATTTTTTCTTGGGGAGCTCCTGCCATTAAATTAGGATATTCAGGGATACATGGTGATGTTGATGTTTTATGGCTCTTTTCTCATTTACTGTTCCAGAGTAATGAGCATCGCTCTAATTTATCACTCTTCTTGAACTCAAAAAGCAAGACATCAACATTCATATTCTATAAGTTCTTGTAGGAAAAACCATAGGTCAGTGGAAACGTGTCAGTGGCAGTTTATTATTTCCTGCTAACAAGTACATTAACTGGATCAAAAATGCTTTTACGCATAGAGAAATTCCAATATTATTTAACATTTTAATAGTCTTCCAATTAAATTAGACATGTTTACCTTTTCAATTTCATCAGAGAAATATATTTTATCTCTACCCAAACATCAAACTGAAGCAGTTAACTAAATATATTGCCATGTGTTTCTAACACCCTTAACTTGCTCCCACAGTAGGTCAGTGTAACCTTCATTCTAGGTAATATATTGTTACTTTCAGGTATTTATCTCCTGGCTTGCAGATTCAAACTTTTTCTGCAGCTTCCTCTCTTCATAAAATTCCAATTTTGGATATCTCCTCTGTACACCTATTCCTAGATATCTCAATAGAAGACACAATTCCAGCTTTAAACTGCTTAGAGATTCATAGAGAATAAATTCAAACATGTACAGGGACATCTTGTTGCATAAAAGAGACAGATAAAACCCTTGCCTAACATTCAAAATCATTTACAATTTTATCTCTATCACCTTCCAATCCATCTCTGTCCCTCATTTAGCCTTAGTTCACATATGGTGAACTCAAGCAAATCAAATTGCTTGTGAATCTTTTTCCGGGTTCCATACACCTTCCTGCCTCTCTCTTTGCCTATAAGCTAAATCCCAAATTCTTCCTCATGAACCATAATGCTCTTCATTTTACTTACTGTTCTTTTTCAGAAGGGTCCTCCATTTTCCTGGTTTTATGACTTTCAGTTCAGTTCAGTTGCTTAGTCAGTCGTGTCCGACTCCTTGAGACTCCATGAACCACAGCACACCAGGCCTCCCTGTCCATTACCAACTCCGAGTTTACCCAAACTCATGTCCATTAAGTCAGTGATGCCATCCAACCATCTCATCCTCTGTCATCCCCTTCTCCTCAATCTTTCCCAACATCAGGGTCTTTTCCAATGAGTCAGCTCTTTGCATCAGGTGGCCAAAGGATTGGAGTTTCAGCTTCAACATCAGTCCTTCCAGTGAACACCCAGGACTGATCTCCTTTAGGATGGACTGGTTGGATCTCCTTGCAGTCTCTCAAGAGTCTTCTCCAACACCACAGTTCAAAAGCATTAATTCTTCAGTGTTCAGCTTTCTTTACAGTCCAACTCTCACATCCATAGATGACGACTGGAAAAACCATAGCCTTGACTAGATGGACCTTTGTTGGCAAAGTAATGTCTCTGCTTTTTAGTATGCTGTCTAGGTTGGTCATAACTTTCCTTCCAAGGAGTAAGTGTCTTTTAATTTCATGGCTGCAGTCACCGTCTGCAGTGATTTTGGAGCCCCCCAAAAGAAAGTCAGCCACTGCTTCCACTGTTTCCCCATCTATCTGCTATGAAGTGATGGGACCAGATGCCATGATCTTTATTTTCTGAATGTTGAGCTTTCAGCTAACTTTTTCACCCTCATCTTTTACTTTCATCAAGAGGCTCTTTAGTTCTTCTTCACTTTCTGCCATAAGCGTGCTATCATCTGCATATTTGAGGTTATTGATATTTCTCCCAGCAACCTTGATTCATGTCTTTATCCACCCTATTTTATCTTCCTCGAAATGTCCCTTATTTTATTTTTGACTGTCCAGCTGATACTTTATGAAACTTTACCTTATCTCATCAATTAGAAGTAGATGATTTTTTTTTCCTAGTTTGAACATCTAAATGTGTTCAGTTGTGCCTTCATTACAGGATTTGTCATTTTTTAAACTTCTAATTTGAAATGAATTTAGGCTTATAGAAATGTTGCAAGGAGTTCCCATTATACCCTTGAATCAAATAATAGACTCTTAAATATAAGTGTCTCATATAACCATAGCACAATTTTCAAAATGAAAGAGTTAACATTGAGACATTACTTATAACTAAACTGGAGAGTTTATTTGGATTTCACCAGTTTTCCAGTAAGGTATATTTCTGGTCCAAGATCCAATTCAGGATCCCACACTGCACTGTGGTAATGCTTTGTTGGTCTCCTCCAAACAGTGACAATGTCTGAGCTTTTCCTCATCTTTCATGACCTTGATAATTCACCTAATAATATCATTACAGATGTACATGCTTATTTCCTTTGCTACAAGTTTCTTGAAATTTTTTTCACTGAGACACGTTTTTATTCCCAACAGTGTCTAGCACATGACAGAAGCTCAATAATTAATACTTAACTACATGTCAGAAGTAATTAGAAAAGATAGTTACAAAATCGGCATAATTAAAAACTGAGCTGTGTGCCATATCCTCTTTAAGTTACAAAAGTTAGAGAGCAAGAGCGTAAAATTGTAGGACAAAAGACGATCTTTGCAGATACTAACACTATATCTGAGTCCATTATCTGAGCCCTCCCTGAGCAGAAATCATCAAAGCTCCCAGCCTGTGAGCTGATCAGGGTACAGGGATACTTAGCGACAGCAGGAAAGGCAGACACAGCCTCACACAAGGACTGAGCATGACTGTTGGATCTCGATACCAGTAGACTTCCTCTGTCCTGTGGTAGGGGTGGGTCCTCGCACAGACCACTAAGCTAAAATAACTACTCCCTCCCTCTTACACCTTGGTTTCTATTCAGTAGCTTCCTGTTAAGAAATTCAGGATAGAGAACTCTAGTCTTGCCTGGGGCCTTGAGCCCCAGCTGGTTCTGTTTTTGAATTTCCCTACAAGTGGCTGACCAGTGTGTCTGATGTCTCATACCATGACGCCAGCACTCATCTACTCTCTGATATCCATTTGCCTTAATTTCCCCATTGCTATGACATGTTTGGCCCTATTGAATCCCACTCCTTTTCCAGGAAGCTGGGAGAAAGCTCAGCTGACAGGTCCATGACTTTTACATGCTATCACACCCACTGGTTATCTTCCTTAGCCATGGGAGTTTCATTCTCTTTTTCTAACAGCACCTCTTGCTAAGTTTCAGCACGCTGCAGAATTGTGCCCATTCAGCTTGTGACTCAGATGTTCTTAGCTATTTCACTTTGTTTCTAATCTCAAATTACTATGATATCCACATAAACTATACTTCCTCATTACTACTGTAGAGGCTGACTCTGTTTTTCCCCTCCTGCTAAACTTGTTAGCGTTGCCTTGCTGAAGAATCCGTCTTCTGGGGCCACAGAAGATTTGCTTTGTTTTGTGGGGACTGCAATTACTGGCATCTGAAAGAAGGCATTCTTAAATTTCAATTCCATACTGCATCTTTCACAAAGACTGAGAAATACCATTTGACAGGTTCAAGAGAAATTGAACTGATGTCTGTTGGGTTTTAACTGGAGCACTGCTGAATAATTTTTCATTTTCTTTTGGAAGGCATTATCACAAAGAGAAAACATGCCTAGTAGGGTCCCACAGAGGTGTTTTGACATTAGGCTTAATAAAGCATGAAGAACTCATTAATAAATAATGTTCTGCTAGGTTAACAAATAAAGGTGAATGCAGTGGCTAGGCCCCAGAGTAAATCAAATCATGCATGCAGGCATGCAACTTATTAACCTGCAGCAGTCTCTTCAAACGTCTGGCAGAGCCCAGTGCCACAATGCAGAAGTGAACCCAGCACGTTACAAATGCAGGCACTTTTGGTGACGACACAAACTGTTATTCTTTTTCATACTCCATGGGTCTCAAAAAGTAAACAGACCTTCACGGATGATGATCAGGAGGTAATCCAATGACACATTTTATCTCTGCAAGAAGGAAGCTTCCACCATCAACATGGTGGAACACTTGACACAATTTCACCTTCTCATCTCACAGCCTTTGTTTCTTTATCTAAGCCAGCTGACAGAAGAGAATTAGAGAATGAGTTAAAGTACACAAACAAGCTAGTCTCTTCAGCCAAAATGGTTACTGATGAACTTTTTAGTTTGACTCAGAAAACCTGAGTAGTGTCCAGAAACATCCACTCTTCATTTCTTTTTTTTTTTTTAAATGAATGTTCAGTGTTCCTGAAGAGTCCTTTCCTAGATTCATAAGGTTGTATGGTTTTAGCTGGAGAGCGATTTCATGGCCGCCCAGAGTGGGTATAAGCTCTCGGAGTGGTAGTGGGTGGGAGGGAAGCTTTGCTACTTCGGGCAGTTCTATTTTTCTTTTGGGTCTGTGGTGCTTAAGGCAGCTGCTGCTTCAAGGAAGCTCTCTGGATGATTAAAAGCTATGGACAGCTGGGTGTCAGTTAAGCACCACTCACTCTCGCTGCTCAACAATCTGGAGGGATAGAACCTCCCGCCCCACACTCTTCTGACTGCCCACCTGCTCCATTCTCTACAGGGTTTAGCGGGAAAGCTAACCACCATGCAATCAAATGAAAACATTTCCAGGCACTGTTTTGATGAAACAACTTGTTGGGTGGGTTCAATTTCAACTCAAAGCCTTACCAACCATGCCCATATGCATAAATGTACACGTTTTGCCACACCCTTTATGTGTTTATGATGACAAAGCCATTAGGTTGTCATTTAAATCCTGTTCCAAGCTGCAGACTTAAAGGCAATCATTATCCTGAGAATGAAAGCATTCCATTAAACACTCTTACCTGACGATTTTTGCAATTCCTGTGTAGTTATGTATATGTATATGCCATATATACACATAGTTATATAATTATATATAGTTTCTTCATTTTCAAGTTAATGGAAACAATGAAAATGAAGGAACAATCAGGAACATCAGTGAAGGAACAACAATGAAGGAACATCAAAGTGATGCATGATAAGATTTCATTTTTGAGAAAACAAGAGAGGCCATGTGGAATAGTAGCAGTGTAAGTAGCCTATAATTATTGAACCTTACAAAGTATTTTATGTGACTCATTTCCTTTAATTCCAATAGCCCTAAGATGTTGACAGTGTTACCATCTGTATTTTACATATGAGAAAGTTGAGACAGTGAGTTGAGAGTGTCCAAGATCACACAGTAAGCAGCAGAACTAGGGATCTGAACTTGGGCAGTATGATTCCAGAATTCACCTTCTTAAGTGTTATTCTCTACCACTCCTGTTATGTTATCAGGAAATCCAGTCATGGACAGCTCTACCACTAAACTGAAAAAAAAAAATGGGACTTACTTTTATCCTCATATTACAATGAACTGTACATGACTTAGTAACTGAACAACAAGAACAACAAAATGAGTTTAGAATTAGCCTAAATATTTGTTACCTTCCTGTGTGATTTTAATAAACATTCAGTTATGTACATATCGATGGTCCACAACTTACAATTTTTTGACTTTACAATGGTGCAACAGTAATATGCACTCAGTAGAAACCATGCTTTGAATTTCGATCTTTTCTGGGGCTAGCAATACGAGGATACTCTCTTTTGATGCCAGGCAGAGGCAGTGAGCTCCTGGTCAGCAACATAAGCACAATGGTAAACAACTGATGCACTAACAACCATCCTGTACCTAAACAACCATTCTGCTTTTCACTTTCAGTATAGTACTCAACACATTACATGAAACATTCAACACTTTATTATAAAATAGACTTTGTGTTAGATGATTTTCTCCAGCTGTAAGCTAAGGTAAATATTTTGAGCACGTTTAAGGTAAGTGAGGCTAAGCTATGACGTGTGGTAGGTCGGGTGTCTGAAACACATGTCCTACTTAGAATAATTTCAACTTAAAATGGGTTAATGGGGACGTAAACTCATCAAGTTAAGATCTGTACTTAGGTGATTTTGCTTGCCACAGTGATAGTTCTCAATCGCAAATTACATAATAAAATTGAAATAATCCAGTTTGTTTCCTGAACAACTAAGCAGTTCCAGTTTCAGTAACAAATATCCTTGATATTTAGCCAAACATATATTGGTATAAAAACATTTCTTCATAAAGTAAACAATACCTCAGTGTTGAAATTTTTGGTTCTTTTGGAAAGAACAAAACTTGGTTGAAAGGCCCCTAAGTTTCCTAGGAGATACAAAATTTTGAAGGAAAGATGTTATTTCCTGACAAGCTAAGATCAAGCTGGGATTTAGACAGTCTATGGTGAGAAAATGGGAAATGCAATGCCATGATTTGGTCTAACATTAGGCTGTATCATTTGATCTCTGTTAAGAGTCAAGCACCTAACTTTCCTGTGTACACAGTACAAATCATTAGGAAATATGTTCTGCTGTCAACACAAAACAAATAAATGCTCTTGTACTTTTTTGTTTAAGCTTCTGTGTGCACTGAATTTGTTTATATATGAAATATAAAAAGAATTTATAATGGCAATGTCAATAAATATAAAAATTTTTTATTTATTATTAACTCTGGTATCATCTGACTTCTTATGCCTCTGTGCTTTACTTGTCCAAATAGATTAAAAGTTCTTTGTGGGAAGAAACTGCATTTGGTATTTTTTTGTTACCATTTTGAAAACAATTCTACTTTCTATGGTATGATTTATTATGCAACTCTAAACTCTAGACAAAAATGTATAAAATGCAAATACTTATTCACAATAAATGTGGTGCCCCAAGGCACTATTTCTAGCTTATATTAATTTGGGTGCTATATTACCTGATACTGTCTGTCAAACCATATCCCCAATCACATTACCTTTATTCTTACTAATTAACATAATGTGTGAAAAGACAGTGAAAGGCAAAGGTATGTTCGATTTCCTCAGCCCAAGAGACGAATGAAGGTTCTTGGACCCATAGGTTTACGTAGAAGGGGAGTCTGGCCCACTAATTCCCTTGGCTATCAGAGACCAATTCATCCATAAAGTGATTAAAAATGGAAAAAAATAATGCACTTTTGGAAAAAGAATATGCAAAAAATGTTCCTGCTTTCTAAACCATAAATATTTATGGGAGGGGGATGAGGAAAAGAGAAATTTCCAAGGATATTACTAAGGGTTTCTGACAAAATGAACTCAATCAATCAGTTATTTTCACAGTTTCTTTTTCCATTAGTAATCTGAAGTATATTAGCTGTGTATTTTCTTAAACATCCCTTAAAAATAAGAAACAATCTAAAATTCCTAATGCTAGAATACTAATAATGTCATCACATTAATAAGAACTGGATGTAGTTTTAAATTATAATTTTCAATTAATTTTTACTGATTATAGAATACTATAATTGAACTGTGTCATGGATATTGGAACAGGTAGAAGATCCAAGTTTTAGCTTGGTACTCTTATAGGATTTACAACTGTACAAAAGCAGAAGTAAAAACTGGATGAATTTTCTTCATTCACTATCAGACAAAACCATTAAAATGCTGCTAAGTTCACAAAGTACTCATTAAGTCTTTTGGACCGTGGTTATTTACAGCTGTTTTCCATAATCATTCTCATCAATCATTTAGAGTCATGTACCTAATGCTATATATATTTTTTAATATACTTAAAATTTAAATTATGTTGGTTTTATAAATGTTATGCCTGGAAATACATGTGAACATTCTATTCTGTGCAATGAGAAACACCAGTTTTATCATTATATAAAGCCATGGTCATATCCTTCATTTCAGGCAAGTTTAGAATCCATTTACAAGAACAAAATGTATAGCAGTTTAAGATGTATTATAATGCTGAAACTAAAAACTGTCTCAGAAAATTAATTGATATTGCTTTAATTGTTTAATTTTTTTTGCATATGAAATTCCCTAGGCTTAGCAGACAGAGTTTTTCATACTTTGCTTTGTGTTTTGAATATATTGCCTCTCTGCTCTATTAAATCTACTGGCATTATTTTCCAGTGAGTTACATAATTTTCCCTTATGAGGATTCAGAGAATTCTCACATGACTCTGCATCATTTTCTAAAGACTGAACAACCCAGGGCCCAGATATTACTTAAGCTGTTTTCTAAACTCAGCACTTTACTATATATGACTGTCTCCTTCCACAATTTACTGAAAAATAATAATGTCATATTACACTTTTGCCATATATAGTGATTAATAGGTAAGTAATTTTGTGACTCATAAATCATTTAATTTATAAAGGAAAAAAAATCTTAAAAAATCATTCTAAAAAACAAGTTAACTTTTGATAGAGCTGAAGTGAAGTGAAGTGAAGTGAAGTCGCTCAGTAGTGTCCGACTCTTTGCAACCCCATGGACAGTAGCCTACCAGGCTCTGCAGTCCATGGGATTTTCCAGAAGAGGTTACCAAATAACAGGCCATTTCTGGAGTCTAGGCATACTCACTAATCAGATGACTTCATGAAATTCAAAGATATGATAAACTCCCCTTAATTCAAAGGAAGTGAAGTGAAAGTCGCTCAGCTGTGTCCAACTCTTTGTGACCCCATGGACTATAAACTCCCTGGAATTCTCCAGGTCAGAATACCAGAGTGGGTATCCTTTCCCTTCTCCAGGAGATCTTCCCAACCCAGGGATTGAATCCAGGTCTCCCCCATTGCAGACAGATTCTTTACCAGCTGAACCACAAGGGAAGCCCTAATTTAAAGGAAACAGTATTTTAATAATAAGCATTGAGAAATCTCAGGTAAAGGGAATTATCAAAAAAACTTATGGATTGGAATTTTTAAAGAACAGATTCCTGTACTAGTTCTACTATTAATGGGCTTCCTAGACCGACATACACCATCTAACCTGGACAAATCACTTATCCTCTTTGGGACACAGTTTTCACACCTGTAAAATAAAGGCAGTTGGACTAGAATTTCTGGGATCACTTCCAGATCAAACAGATTTTGATTCTATAGCTCTGGCAGCTAGTGATGTACATGGTCATCAACATGAAAATAATTCTTACAATGGCATCGCAAAATGAACTAAACTAGAAATGACTAATGAGTTTTTAAAAAAGAATATGGACTCAAATTTGGAGTTCAGTCCTTATTTTTCTGGGAATCAAGAAAGAATCTAAAGTGTCCAAAACTAGATACTTTCAAAATCCAGATTAATCCAGAAATTAATACCATTTTCTAACTTCACATTTGAGTCTTCTTGAACTAATTAGGCACTGTGTAACAGTACTGATGAATATGGTTATACTAATACTATAATTTAAAGTTACTCTATGAATTATAAATTATCAGAACAAAAGAAAGAAATTTAAATTTAAAGTAACATTTTATTCATTATTTGACCTTTTTGGAAATTCCACTGCATCCTTTGGAGAAAACTTTTTAATTAGACTACTTATGATAAAACCAAGCTCTAAAGCTAAAAATTAATAAACACATGCAGTTGAATACTTTGGGCACTCTAAAGTGGGTATCTTAAGTATGAATGTCAATGTATAGAAGTTTATTGGTATACAAAAAAAAAATGTGAGCAGTGTTCACTTGATAATGGACCCCATCCTCCAACCCACTCTAGTATTCTTGTCTGGAGAATTCCATGGACATGACTGAGCGACTAACACACACCACCTTCCACGTCCACATATTCTGGTCTTAAGACAATAAAAATGAACATAGGAAAACACTTGCCAGAAGAGCTGGTACAAACAGTACTGGATCTGATCCCACTCCTATTATATTATTCCCTCCTCTTTTTACCTTTAGTCTATGTTTTCTTTCTTTTATACCTAGTCATCATCTATGAATCTACATAATTCACTTGTTATAATTATTTTTTATAGTCTACATGTTGTAAGAGAAGGCCATATTTTGCTCATTGATGCATCTTAAGTCCTAGGATGGCCTGGTACTCACTCATTATTACCAAATATTTGTTGAATGAATGAAGAAATAGTTTGTAGTAGAATAAAATGCATCTAGATATGGGTCTTGATTTTCAGCTAAAATCTCAGTGCTACACATAAAAAAACCCCATCAAGCCAATACAGCTGACAAAGTTCATATTGGACTTGGCTGGACATTTACTTTTTCTGCTATAAAAAAATCAGTCACTGAATCTGGCAGTGTTGAGCAGGCACGATGAAAATGTAGCTGTCATCGGATGGTGCACATGTACCTTACTCACTAAAGAAAAGCAATTAATGAAAGAGCAAAGTGAACTCCCTGAGTATCTGTATGAAGTTAGAAGAGCTCATGGTTGTCAAGTAGTGACTCTGACACCCATCAAATCTATTTGACTTAATCCAACTTGATAAAACTGCCATCTAAAATTTTCATATTCGAAAGATGAGGCCAATATCTTAGTAACCTACATTACAATAATGTGGTTTACATAATTTACTTTGAATTTATTCCAGATATGATTATTCTAATACTAGCAGAAAAAAGATTCTAATAGAGCAATCTTTACTTTTTCAAAGTAAGGAAATTTTGAGCCATATGGTTGAAGTAGAAGCCAAGTGAGAAAGAAACTAAATTGGAGACAACGTATGCAAATTAGAAAAATTGTGCCATCTAGAAAAAAATGCTACTCTAAAATATAATAGCTTATTAAAATTTTTTTTGAATATTTTACTCCTTTTGTTTTAATAGGACTGTCACATGCTGGCATACACATGGCATTTCTTTAAAATTTTAGGTCAGAAAAAATAAGCTTTTTTCCCGTCATAATTTTTCATGCTCTGCAAAGTTTGCCATCACAAATCACTATTGCATTTATTATAAATAGGTATTACAGTAGGAAAGCAATTCAACTGTATTCCATTTCACTGAGAAGCTAAGTGGCTTTGCAATATAACTAAGTTGAGTTAATGGGACTATGCTTAAAGGATGTGTTAACCTGGAACTGAAGTTACCTAGCTGTTTCTACTCAACTTAGGAGTCTGGAAAATGCAGCCAGGAAACCTGTTGTGAGCAGGATAGGAAAATTATTATAATCTACATTCCTAAATTGAATGAGAATTTTTGCTCAGCAGAAACCTCTTGACTGCAAAAACTCTGAAATTATACCCTGCTGTTAAGAATACCTGTTGGGGTGGGGGGAATTCAAACATCCCACTTTTCTTCAAATCAAACAAGTATAATGTATACATTTACAGTCTTAGTGAAAGCTATCTTTCTTTTCACAAAGAGAAGCAACTTGTAACACTTTTTGTTGAAAATGAATAAAATGGTAGATAATCAAGTACTTAATTCTTGGTTAATAGGTAGCTTTAATTATCTTTGATATCAAAACTTTCTCTTGAAAATAAATTTCAGTATACATGTTTTACATTATAATATAGAAGGTGACATTCTTTCATTTTAGTCCAGCACCTAAAATATGGACTATTGATATTTCTTGGGATATTTTTAGAAGTTTGTCTGCTGAACAAACTCTTATTGTAGCCCTTGCTTAAAGTCATTATTTACTCCTAATTGTATGTCTTTATTATGTATTACCTTGCCACAAAAGGTCTGTCTGGTCAAGGCTATGGTTTTTCCAGTGGTCATGTATGGATATGAGAGTTAGACTGTGAAGAAAGCTGAGCACCGAAAAATTGATGCTTTTGAACTGTGGTGTTGGAGAAGACTCTTGAGAGTCCCTTGGACTGCAAGGAGATCCAACCAGTCCATCCTAAAGGAGATTGGTCCTGGGTGTGCATTGGAAGGACTGATGCTGAAGCTGAAATTCCAGTACTTTGGCCACCTCATGTGAAGAGTTGACTCATTGGAAAAGACCCTGATGCTGGGAGGGATTGGGGGCAGGAGGAGAAGTGGATGACAGAGGATGAGATGGCTGGATGGCATCACCAACTCGATGGACATGAGTTTGAGTAGACTCCAGGAGTTGGTGATGGACAGGAAGGCCTGGCGTGCTGCGATTCATGGGGTCACAAAGGGTCGGACACGACTGAGCGACTGAACTGAACTGAGCTGATTATGTATTACACATCAGCATTCACAGAAAGCTTCTCTTTAGTTTTAGTTAATACCTTTCACCCTAAACATCACTGTTTCTGATATTAAGATTCTACTTCCTAATTTCTTTAGATTGTATTTGTCTAGTACACCTTTAAATTTTTTTTAGTATCATTTTAATGGACTAGATAAACAATTGGATATGTGTACTGGGTTGTGAGGCAATTTCTATTTTTACACAATCCAGTGTCAAAAAGACTTGAAATCTACTGATATAGACAGATAGACTGTGATATCCTATGTATTTCATTGAAGCAAAAATCCCATTAGCCACAATTGTTTTCAAACAATTAGAAACATGCCATCAGAAAACTATCAAACATCAGGAGAAATAGAAGTTTGAATTGAATATCCAAAGGGTAATTGTGAAAGTGAAGAGAAAATGTTATTTTTATCAATCTTAAAGTAGTAAGTGCCAACAACTACCATAATGGTAGACTGACCATAAAGCTCTGAAAGGAGATTCCTTATGGAATTTGCAGGGTTCTGTGTAGTGTGGTGAAGTGTGACTCATCTCAATACCCAGCACCAGCAATTGATATTGCGTGACTCTGCTACCTTCACCTTTCCATCTGCTCCCTGTTGTATTATAGTAAAAATCCAATTTATCGTTAACACATAGGGTCAGTCTCCAGGCCCTTGTTTTCTTCATTATCCCCTCTAACCAGTTAAGAGTTCAAGTTTTGGTAATTCTTCCTTCAAAAGATGTACTGCATCTATGTCTTTCTCTTTCCACTTCCCTTCTCACTGCTTGTCCAGACTATTGCTTTAACAGCCTGTCCATCCCCTTTACTCCACCTATCCTTTCACATTCAAATTTTTGAAAAACTTTGCTTTTGTTGTATCCTGCTATCTGTATAGATAGAATTTGGTTCTGCACTGTGATCCAGTCTGAAAATATTTTGTTAAAAAAAAAATCCACGTGCTTCTTTCCATTTATCAATATGAAAGATAGGACAACCTATGTTGTCATAATATTTTCAAGCTTCTATCAAAGATTTTAAAGTCTTAAAAGACTTTCAATTTATGATGTTTTCTTTGCTTAGTATATGCATGTAATTTCTTAAGAATACTTATTAGAGTACACATTTTCCTCTAATTTATAACTATAGAAAAAGCAGCATTTCTCCTCTCATTCTTTGCCACCTAAAGTTGAGTGTTAATATGATTTTTCTTAATGTCTTTTTTCTAGCTTATATTTTTATGACTTGTCAGCTTTAAAGAGTATCTACTGATTCATAGATATTGCAAATAAAGCGGTCAACTAACTTTATGCACCAATTTCTTTCTGCTGTGTCCTTCTAATTTTGTCAGTTACTTTAGTTCTATATGACATTATAGTTTTTTGCTCTATTTTGTGTCACCCTAAACTCCGTATTTGTTTTAGAATTAAATGCATTCCATGCTCATAAGCAATCCTTTTGCAGCAGTGTCTATAGTAATCTCTTGGTTTGATGGAGTTTGTCCTTTAATAGTTGCTTCAAGAAGGGCTCAACAATATTTGCTGAATTCTACTATGTCCAGAATATGTGCCTCTAACTTTTACACCTTGAAGCCAGTTTCGCAGATCATAAAATCCTTGGTAGCCCTTTTCTTTTCCTGTAATGATGGTGAATTCACGATCTCTCAAGGCACCCTATTTCACTGTTGAATATCTCAATTGTTACTAGGTGGGTTTCACTTTGTTGTTAAGTTTTGCCAAAATTGATTTCTTTGTAAATTTCTAACAGAGTAACCTACAACTTATTCTACATAGACTCTCCCAATCTCTCTCTTTTCCAGAATAAAAGTAACAAGTCGTTGTAGGAAAGTTCTCCAGAGTACCTTTTCAGTTCAGTTCAGTTCAGTTGCTCTGTCATGTCTGACTCTTTGCAACGCCATGAATTGCAGCACACCAGGCCTCCCTGTCCCAGACCTAATAATCTGTTTACTAACTTAGCTCAAGTCATTGCATTTTCCTTGCCTTCTCTGTGCCTTCCTCATCATGCTCGTGCTCAGTCACTTAGTCGTGTCCAGCTCTTTGCAACCTCATGGGCTGTAACCCTCCAGGCTCTTCTGTCCATGGGATTTTCCAGGCAAGAATACTGGAGTGGGTTGCCATTTCCTCCTCCATGGGTTCTTCCTGACTGAGGGATTGAACTCACGTCTCCTGTGTCTCCTGCCTTGGCAGACAGCTTTTTTATCACTGACCCACCTAGGAAGCTGCATCTTCCCCATAACACTCTTTTAAAGCAAGTCAGACTTATTTTAGAGCGACAACTGGGATCATCTGGTACAAAGGCATCACTTCAGGAAGAAAAAACAGGCCCAGGGAGAGGTAAAGATATTTTCCCAAGGTCAGTCCACTACCAGGAAACTGAGTCTGACTTTGAATCCTAGTGAACCCCAAGCAAACATTCTTCACATTTCATGAGTCTTTCAAAAATACAATGATCAGTTTTCATGTGTGTGGTGAGAACATTTAAGATATCTCCTCTTACTTAGGTGAGGTGATGAATGTGCTAACTAACCTTATCATGGTAATCATGGTATCATGGTAACTGTATTATATAAAAGTATCAAATCATCACATTGTGCATCTTAAGCTTACACAATGTTATATGTCAATTACATTTCTATACAGCTGGAAAAAATACAATGATCAAAAATATTTCATAAGATATGAAATGATAATTACAAGCAGACATTAGGTAATTTCCCTCATGTGGCAGGACATATTTCATTTCTTATTCTAACTATGCATGAAATGACACAATATATAGAATAGCTATATTGGAGAATTTAGAGTAGGTTTGCTGTTCATTTACATAAATTTTCACTTTCATTTCTGTTTCTTGAAACTGACAAACTTCAGATAAATGCAGATTTCATTTTCCTACTGTAAACTCTCTAAACCATCATTTTGAAATTAAATTACACAGCTTATGCTTAAAACATAAGGGCCAGATTCTATCTTTAAATATACCACCCACTCTCTAACAGCAGAATTTGGCCCTAAAAACCCATTAACAAATATTGTCATTAAACTAAAGAGCTAATTACTTTGGATTCAAACAGAATGAACAAAATCATAGGCCAACTGCAGCTGGTAGTAATAATAATAAGACTAACCGTATGTTACACTGGAGATTTAAAGAACAAAGACATATTAACACTAATGTAACCAAATATATAAAATTATCTTCCAAATGGAGCAAGCTATTATAGTTAGAAAATTCTTGAAAACAAATTGGAATTACATGATACAGAAATAGGGACTATTTTAAGAAATTAATGTCATAATTCAAAAATTTCAGTGTTTAGTGAGAAGAAAAACTTGAGAAATTTATCTTCTGCAATATTCCACAAAGTAAGAATTACATCTAAAATTCATTTAGACCTAATTGGAAGTAAATATTCTCACATTCAAATCAGCTTAATACTACAAGATGCAAGCACCTTGTTTAAAGGCTATTTTAGAGAACCGTTAGCAGGGCTATCTTACAGTTCTGTAGAAGTGAACTTCCCAGATAACTAAATATTCTCTCAGACCTTAAAAATATGCTAAAATTACTGTAGTATGATATACTTTAGAAAAAGTTTTATAAATCCTGAGGAGCAATAAAAAGCAACCATAATTTCATCAATTGATCATAACCATGAATAATGTTATGATGCAGATCATTTCAATTTTCTTCCTATGCATTGTAGTATTTCTTAATAAAAATGAGAACCACATTACAACATGGTTTATAATTTGTTGTTTCCATTTACAATATGAGTATTTTGCCACATTAATAACTTCACTTTTGCTACATAAATTTAAATGACCTTCCAATTTCTTAAACTGAGAATAATAAACACATTTTAATTATCCTGGACATCTCACAAATATCATTACTACACTGTTTCATAATAACACTAATACTCCCCAGAGATTCTTATATATTTGAATCTCCTTTCTCCTATACCGAATGGTCTCAGATGGCTCTACTGTTCTAAAGCTCAATGCCTCTTTCAGTTCTTTTTCTCTCTCAATATCAGACTTCCAGATACAGATAGGCCAGCCTGAAATAAACCTACATCTGCTACTTTCATTTCTAGATTAATGTCATGGTAGATTATCTACTGACAACTAAAATAATTCATGATTTCAAGTTGAATTATAAGTACCCAGGTACTTTCTTCACTTCTTCAAACTTCATTTTCTCATACAAGAAATAAATATTACAAAATATTGCCTAGTTTCTTCTTGTTAATAAGTCATACCTGACCAGACTGATGTTTACTGTTCTTTTGTATTAAGCTTTTTACCAGTAAATTTGGCAGTACACGAAGGGACTAGGCTAGAAGATCTCAATGCTCCATTTTTGCTCTAAAACTTTATGCTTCTCTAAAGTTTCTGTAATTTACTCTTATTGTCTATTTTACTTCACGAGTATGGAGGTTGTTTCACTAAGATTCCCTAAAATTACATTGTAAGTTTTCTTTACGGAGTCACAATTTAAGATAAATACACCAATGATAATGAATGTGACTCATTTGAAGACATAATTCCATTCTTTCTCCACAAAAGGGTGAAAGAATAGTTTCTATTTTTTTGAAACAGAAGTATTATAGAAGATCTACACTAAAAACTTCATGAAATCTTATTGGAGACTCTGTTGACCTTAAACTTATGTACTACATATTTAAGAATTTTTATCATCTTGTTTACTACAAATTTTAGAACTTTATCATCAGATGGCAATCTTATTATTGAGGACAGTTCTGACAGAAAATGTACATGAAAATTCATCATTATAGTTAAAACAATTCTGCAAATCTTTTGTTTTAGTTACTTTAAGTATTAATTTATTTCATTTTATTATTAAAAAAATTTTATTGAAGTATAGTTAATTTACAATGTTGTGTCAGCTTTTGGTGTGTAGTGAGATGATTCAGTTTTATATATATATTTTAAACTTTTATTTTGCTTTATTTTATGCATATGACTATACTAATTTTCTTTGTGTGATATTAATAAATAACATGCATAGCTAACTTGAGTTATAGGGGCACACTTTTTTTGATTAAAGTTTATTCTTGCCTTTTGATATTTTATGGAAAAGAAAATCTATACAATATGAATAAGTTCACACAAAGACTAACAGAAAATAGCAGTAAGTCTGAAATTCAATGGATTTTGATTAAAAACTTCATTCTTCACTATAAAAATATCATACTGAATCTTTAAAAAATCATCACAATTTAAGGTCTGAATACGTCCATACCAATCACTTCTTTTACTGAAATAAAAAGCAAATCTTTTATAAACTTAAAATTGCAAGTAATAAAGATGAAGTTGCTAAATGAAATACAGAAACAGAAATAAAGTGATATGCAATAAACATACATGTACCCTGTTATAAATACAGCAAATACTTTTTAAGGTTTAAGCCGCAGAGGAAAAAAGAGTAGCTAAAGGCATATTACGCAGATCTGTTCTTTTGAATTCTAAGGCTGAGTTTTCAAAATGAAGAGAAAAAGACAAACCCTCAAAAAAAGAAAAGAAAGAAATATTTAGCCAGCCTCAGCAGTGGTTCATTATCATCTAGATATTTCTTAGAATTAGATCCATAAACATCTGAATAAACCAAAACATTATGTGGAACAGAGAAACAGCTGAAGAGAGCAATGCTAGGACTGTCACTCTAAAGGAGAGATAGGAACATCTGGGAATTAGCACATCATACTAAATTGGAAAAAAAAAAAAAAAGAATATTAGAAAGGATTAATAATTCAATTTGGGGGGGGGTCAAAAAAGGAATACTAATTTAGCACTAATTTAAAGTATGCTTTCCTTATTTCCAGTAGGAAACAAGCAATATAAAATCCCTTTTAATGTAGTTTGAAAATTAGAAGTACATTGTTTTAAATGCTAATTTCTCTGTTTCTTAAAGGTCTAAGATCCATCTTCATCAGGATCATCTGAGAGTGAGTAGCTGTAAAAAATGCAAATTGCTGGACCATAGTGAATCTTTCTGTGAAATATGCCCAGGAATCAGCATTTTAAAAACTTCCTTCTCCCCTCATTTAACTCTTATGCATATTAAAATTTGAGAACCACTGTATGCCATGCTTTTTTGTGTGAAACTGATTTCAGATATCAAGATAACCACTGTGCCATACTTGTATTTATATTTATATGATGTATAAAACTTTTAAACTTTGTATTTTATTTCTTTTTTTTGCTGTAGAACTAACTACACACAACTAGCTATTTTTCCTTATATTCAATTATTTCCTTTACTTTTGTATATTTTTAAAAAATAGATTTAATTTGCACTTTTTGATGTATTTAAGATTTACATAAGAATGTGAGTTACTTCCAAAGTTCTCTTACCTTCAAATCCTTATGCTTATTTGGTAAGTTCGGAACATATATGATGAAAATTTTCAAGAATATATGCAGTGGATCCTCTGTTTAATTTCCGAGTGTATCAAGGCTGGCTAAGGAGACTCCTGAGGTGGACGCCAGAAACGCCATTGAGAAGGGGAGACAACACCGAAGCCTCTGGGTTCCTGATGATCTCTGAACAGAATAGAAAAACAAGTAGTCGGTCACCTGAAATTCATGGAGAATCTGCTATGGAGAAGGTTATTTTCAGTAAACTAGCAGTGTTACTAAATTTAAACTTGGCCTGGGTTTGCTGCTCCCTGATTTAGCACAGTTGTCATTTAAAATTTCATGTCATTGTGAAGTCAGAATTGCATGATGCTCTTGCCTGCAGAGGATTCTGGTTGAATTCATACTGCTTTAATTGACTATTTTTCTAAACACTGCATCAAGTGATATAATTACTAATTTATGATATGCAGGTGCTACATTTTGGTGCTGAATTTTCTTTCTAAGTCAAGGCTGATGAGGCCTTTTTAAAATATATTATTTTGCGAGACTCTATCACACCTCATAAAAGATAAGACATGATACATTCACTAAATCCCTATGGAATCATTTAGTACTTTTGCTATATTTTACTACACATGGATAATGCTTCCCAAGATAATTCCACATAAATAAAAATAATATCCTTTGTAGTCAATATATGTTGCCTACTTAGGGAAGCCAAAATTCCAGCTTCTTTACTGCATGAGTTAAACAGATGATAGTAGTAGCTAATGGAAAAAGAGAGTGAAAGATCCATTTTTGAAATTGGAAATTAATTATGCAGATATTGTCCGAAAGGGTAGAGAAGGCATCATGTATGGAGAAATACAAAGTCAAATACAAGATAAGAGTGTAATACATATGTAAGCACAGAGCACACTGTAGAATGATGGGTTTTCATGGTAGAATTACTGTTTGGTCACCCAGAAAACATTCCCAACTTTCTTGCTATGATTTACAAAATAGAGAACAAAAAATCAAATGTTCATTCTGGTCTCCCTTACTGCTAAGAGTGGTCATGTGACCCCGTTCTGGCCCATGAACTATAAGAAGTACACTGGGAAAGAAAACCAGGCAGTAATTTGCTTTATTGATAAATAGAAAGATTTCTGTTCCTCTGCTCTTTACCACACAGTTGCTTGCCTTGAATGAGGCCACAATACTTGGAGACAGAGCAGTCATCTGGTCACAATGATATAAAACATAGGAAAATCCAGAGAAATACAAAGATATCAGCCCTGTTACTGACAAGCAGCTGAACCAACACTACTAACTTCTTCCTTTGAAATTGTACTTGTTTAAACCACTGGGTATTCTGTTGCTTACTAACACTCATTGTAAGTTGACAAAATGCTATAAAAAACATTTGCTAAGCAGGCAAGTAATCTGTAAGTTCTCATTCAGTGGAGTGAAGGGCAGGTTTCATTCTGAGTTTGGAACTTGCCTTCTTGGAAAGTTGTGCGTGTGGGGAGTAATAGGTCACAGTTCAGTTCAGCTCAGTCACTCAGTTGTGTCCGACTCTTTGCGACCCCAATCACGGCACGTCAGGCCTCCCTGTCCATCACAAACTCCTGGAGTCTGCCCAAACTAATGTCCATTGAGTTGGTGATGCCATCCAGCCATCTCATCCTCTGTCGTCCCCTTCTCCTCCTGCCCCCAATCGTTCCCAGCATCAGGGTATTTTCCAATGAGTCAACTCTTCACATGAGGTGGCCAGAGTATTGGAGTTTCAGCTTCAACATCAGTCCTTCCAATGAACACCCAGGACTGATCTCCTTTAGGATGGACTGGTTGGATCGCCTTGCAGTCCAAGGGACTCTCAAGAGTCTTCTCCAACACCACAGTTCAAAAGCATCAATTCTTTGGCACTCAGCTTTCTTCACTGTCCAACTCTCACATCCATACATGATCACTGGAAAAACCATAGCCTTGACTAGACAGACCTTTGTTGGCAAAGTAATGTCTCTGTTTTTAAATATGCTATCTATGTTGGTCATAACTTTCCTTCCAAGGAGTAAGTGTCTTTTAATTTCATGGCTGAAATCACCATCTGTACTGATTTTGGAGTCCAAGAAAATAAAGTCTGACACTGTTCCCACTGTTTCCCATCTATTTCCCATGAAGTGATAGGACCAGATGCCATGATCTTCATTTTCTGAATGTTGAGCTTTAAGCCAACTTTTTCACTCTCTTCTTTCACTTTCATCAAGAGGCTTTTTAGTTCCTCTTCACTTTCTGCCATAAGTGTGGTGTCATCTGCATATCTGAGGTTATTGATATTTCTCCCAGAAATCTTGATTCCAGCTTGTGCTTCTTCCAGCCCAGAGTTTCTCATGATGTACTCTGCATATAAGTTAAATAAGCAGGGTGACAATATACAGCCTTGACATACTCCTTTACCTATTTGGAACCAGTCTGTTCTTCCATGTCCAGTTCTAACTATTGCTTCCTGATCTGAATGTAGGTTTCTTAAGAGGCAGGTCAGGTGGTCTGGTATTCCCATCTCTTTCAGAATTTTCCACAGCTTACTGTGATCCACACAGTCAAAGGCTTTGGCATAGTCAACAAAGCAGAAATAGATGTTTTTCTGGAATTCTCTTGCTTTTTCTAGAAGAACAGGTGCTTGGAGCTGGTGCACTGGGATGACCCAGAACGATGGGATGAGGAGGGATGTGGGAGGGGGGTTCAGGATGGGGGACACATGTACACCCATGGCAGATTCATGTCAATGTATGACAAAACCACTACAATATTGTAAAGTAATTAGCCTCCAATTAAAATAAATAAATTTATTTTAAAAAAAGAAAGAAAGAAAAGCCTAGCTCAGAGCTAAGACTAAAAGAAAAGGGTCAAGTATTATGGTCAAAGAAAGGATTCCATTTTTGCCTCTGTGCCAAAGTTATCACCTTATTCGCAATCTCAGTGGAAGATTTTGAAGTTGCACCATAAAGTTTATTCTTACTATCTTGCTAAGTCCTATGGATTCTTCATCTGAAATACTGTCATATCCATTACTTCATTACTGTCTTCCTTTCATCAACATTTTTACTTAATCACAGTTTGGGTTTTCACTTTATCTTTCCTAAAGTATTGCTGTAGGCTCTTTTAACAGATTTCTTTTTTGTTTTAAACATTGCCATATGTACTATAGTTGCCTCAAGACTTAATTCTTTGAAATAATTTCACTGGATCTTGCTTCAGTTCAAAATACAAGAACTCTTTTTGGTATGTTAAATTAAGAATAAGGTCTTTAACTTGGTATTTAAGACTTCTTACAATGTAACACCTAGGCTTCCTATCCCCCTTTCCTAATACTTTGAGTTAAAAGTTTAGTGAGAGGATTTATCTTCACTCCAGAGGTATACCTGGATTAGTTAAAAATAATCTGTGTATCTCAACCTCTACCTACAATGTTAGGGATAAGCATACAATCTTAATAGTTCAATGATCTCCATTCTGGGGTTTTCATTGCCTTATTATGCAAAAACAAACAAGATTTTTTCTTGCTGGACATGAGCATATGAACATATAGCATCTGGCACTACTAGCAATCATCTTGGGATCATTAGAGGAGAACTTGACAGAACTTAAGTAAACACCAAAAAAATAACTGAAAAAAAAAAAAAGAATCTGAGCTCTGATCTTGGTGTATCACCCATGGACAGACCCCTGCTTGCAGGTAGAATACCCTGAAACTTTCAGTTATGTGTGAATTTATAGGTTCCATTTTTTTTTTTTTTTGATTAAGGTAGTTTGAGTTGGTATTTATCTTACTTGTAACCAAAATCTTTACAATCTATTTATTTATATTTTTATTTTGTTCCTGCCATTTCATTAATTTCTCTCTCTACGTCTTTTCATGATCCAGCCCTCTTTCCCATGAAATGTTGCCAGAATTTTCTAATTCATAGTGAGAGAATCCTAAATTACCTTATTTTCCATTGTAGATGTTGATAAGAGAGCTCATCAAAGTGTATAATGCTATCATTTGATGAAGACTCAAATCTTTAGTTTAACATTTTCTTCTATTGCCAGACTTTTATTTCTAACTGAATATTTGACATCTCAACCTAAATGTCTTGTAGGCTCCTCAAACTGAATTTTTCCATAAGTGGATTCATAAAAACTTCCTCTCAAATACACCTTTTCTCCAGTGTTTTCTATTTTTGTAAACAGCACCATAAGCCATCAATTAAGCCAAAAAGCCTGGCCTTCAACCTTTAAACAAGGAATCAGAGTAGATTAAATTCTTGTTTTCCCCCTAGTCTCTGATTATCATATCCTTTTGATTTTATTTCTTAATACTTTTTTCAAAATCTATTTACTTTGTCTCCTTTTTCTATCTTCCTCTTTCCTTTTTGGGCTTCCCTGGTGGCTCAGCTGGTAAAGAATCTGTCTGCAATGAGGGAGACCAGGGTTCAGTCTCTGGGTTAGGAAGATCCCCTGGAGAAGGGAAAGGCTACCCACTCCAGTATTCTGGCCTGGAGAATTCCATGGACTATTCCATGGGGTTGCAAAGAGTCAGACATGACTAAGAGTTTGGGACTTCCCTATAGCTCAAATGGTAAAGAATCTGCCTGCAATGCAGGAGACCTGGTTTGATCCCTGGGTCAGGAAGATCCCGTGGAGAAGGAAATAACAACCCTTTCCTTTTCTCCTCTAGTACCACCACCACCTCTAAGACTGCATCTATAGCCTGGAACAGTGCATGACTTTTTTCTGTCTCTCATCTTCTATTTTTAAATTCTCCACTAAATTCTCCTCATGGTGTTTGGGTGATTTAAAAAAACAAAACAAAACATAGACACAACCAGTCATGTCAACCCTCCATTGAAAAGCCTTCAATGCCTTCTCACTTTTCTTAGGATAAAGAATAAGCACTTATATCACTCAGTCCCTGTTTCTTTATCCTCATCTCCCTAGAGGAAAGCAACCATTTTTGTTCACAATTATCTTCATTTTTAAAATACCCTGCATTTAGTAGAATGCCTAGCACATTCTCAGAACTCAATAGTTGTTGAATGAATGTTCTTGCAATAACTCGAACCATGAACCACTTGTGTTATTATTTTTTCCTGTGTGTTATTATTTGAATTACTTATAAGTAACCTTAGGCCTTATTTCTTTGTACTATACAGAAGAACAGTACGTAACTTAGTAGGGGTTCAGAGGCATTCACTTCTATTGATACTGATATTTCTTCTACTCCGATTCCCTCTTAAAAGGATAAGATTTAAAAATGGACAAGGGGAAATATATTATTTTCCTGTCAAAAGTGGAAGTAAGAAAGAGGAAACTTGTTTCTGGATCCAAATTCTATACAATCTGTATAGATTAGTTACAAAGGAACTGCTTTTCTGAATGACACAGAAAACCTTCAGATAAGTCCTGAATAACATAAACAAACACTCAAACATGATGTTTTATACTTTTACTGTTATGGTCTCAAATATTTTATATTTATCTTTAGATATCTTTTACCTTTGAAAAATATAAGCAAAAACTTCAATAATTTTTAACAGATAATTTACAGCTAAAGTCTTTTTTGAGCCAAGACTAGTTAGTTTGGAAAACGGTTATCCCAAGTACAGATTAATTCCTAGTTATTGGATATTTACCTGAAAGGGGCAAAAAAGAACTGTAGATATCCCAAGGTAAGGATGAAATGTTAACCTATGTTGTATACTGATATTACCTAAATGAGAGATTTCTTTTTTTTTTTTCATTTATTTTTATTAGTTGGAGGCTAATTACTTTACAATATTGTAGTGGGTTTTGCCATACATTGACATGAATCAGCCATGGTTTTACATGTATTCCCCATCCCGATCCCCCCTCCCACCTCCCTCTCTACCCACTCCCTCTGGGTCTTCCCAGTGCACCAGCCCCGAGCACTTGTCTCATGCATCCAACCTGGGCTGGTGATCCGTTTCACCCTAGATAATATACATGTGTCGATGCTGTTCTTTTGAAACATCCCACCCTAAATGAGAGATTTCTTAGAGTAATCTAAAATAAGAACATGCACTGGAGTCTAAAGGTAAAGAAACAGTGGGGCTGTAAGCATTTAATTAAACAAGAGGACACAGGTACATGTTTCTCAAAGACTTCTGACTGTGTAGTTGTGGCCAGATAATGCTTCTAAGTTTAAAAATGGTAGACAGAAGTGAGAGGAACCAGAGGAGAAGAGGGCAGGAAATAAGAGTAGATAATGCAAATTTTGTTGCATGAATAAAATTCTTGAGCAAGCTTAAACTTCTGCTTCTTAAAAACTAGTTGAAATCTGCCTAAGGCATATTTATACAAGAGGTAATTGCCTTTGAGCTTCTATAAGTTTGTTGTTCAGTTATAAATATTTTCAGGTTTTCTCAGAGTATTGACTATGTTAGGGAGTCTAAATTTTTTTTTTTTGTAAAAGGGAAGGAGAAAGTCAAAAAAGAAACACTCTTGCACAAATTGCATCTTAAGAATGACTACAAATAATTGTTTTAAAGATCAGAGAGCAGACTATTTTACAATTTTTACCCAAGATATTAAAAAATATTTTAAGAAACTAGTGATTCATGATTTAATATTCAACTGCTTTTCAAGGAAAATTCTACCAGGATAAAGTCATGATTTCTTTCCTCTGGTAACTTAAACTCCAAGGGATAAGCTGAAGTGGCACTGTTTATTTTGCTTCTCTTTATATAAATAAAAAATAAGCAGAACTGCATGAAGAAAGGACTTTACACTCTGCCTCTTTATACATGCTTCTTTTCTGTGTAATGGAAAAAGTGATTTTCAAGTATATGATATTTCTCTGGCTAAACTTTTCTGTTTTGTTAACTTCTGTTTCTAATGGCAACATGGGGTTAGTCCTTTTGCATGAAAATTGACATATGTTCCATAATTATAGTACAAAACTTTTTGTATTTCTTTAAAAATTGACTCCTTTAAGAGCATGAGATTGCCAATGGATGTCATAGCTATCTCTAACGCAAGTAATGACATTTTAGAAAACACATGGAGTAAAGAGTTTAAGAGAGCTAAAAAAGAATATAGGCTTGCCTATTTATATATATTTTATGTATGTTTTTCTCTCAATATTGCATTGAAATATAAAAAGTTTTGTTACTCTACCTCAGGCTCAAAGATCTAGAGTACCAAATAACAGTACCTAATAGTAAAGAGTAAAATTCTCACTTACAATTTTGAAAACTTCCTAAGGAAATGAGGAAATAATACCATATGATGAGAATTAAGTAAAAGTTACTTATGACTTATGATTATCCCTAGATGACTGACGTTCTGTGATTATCTCAGTAAAAGAGTGACAGGGAGTTTGGGAACTCCCAATAGTCCACTAAGGGGAAATAATGTTATTACCAGGAGACAGGACTGGAAAGTGACTGAAGAAGCTAAAATTGTATTGTTAACAGGGAGAGAATGGGTAGAGAGAGCAGTAGTTAAAGTTTTATTCTCTCTTTTTAAGAGGATCCATCTCCCAAAAAATAATCCTTGCACAGAACCCTAGGGTTCTATGAAACATGGATTGATCACCACTAGCTTTGAGAATGAAGAAGAGAAAATCTAGGAATCATGGGCTGCCAGTGTAGATCGAGATCCTTTGTTCTCCTGGAAACTGGAAGTCACATCTTCAGCAGATTGCTCACACTTCCCTTGGGTCTACTTGGCACATCCCTTACAACCACCCACATTTATTCATGAGCTCCCCCAGGGACTGCTAGGTCAGAAAGAGGGGCTAGACAAAAAGGACAGCAACATTCTGGACACAGTAGGGGAGTGGCTCTCCATTTGTGAACTGATCACCTCATTCAGGTGCTTCAGGTCCTTGTGATTCTGACCAGGATGAGACCTCCTGCTTGAATCAAATTCTTACACTGGTAATACAGGGACTCATATTCTGAGCACCAGTAAATTCCATCAGGGCAGTGTGACCCTTCTTATGGACCTCCGTCGGGCCAGCTCCTTCTAATACACTGATCTTTCTTTACTCTGTGGTTCTGACATGGGCATTTCTGCAGGCTTTTAACAAAAACAATCATTAAAACACCTGTTATTCATGAATTTCTCTATTCTGTGCACTATGGATACAATTCATACACAATTCACATAAGGTAACAACCATGTGTAGGCATAGACACAGTTCAATTATCTAATTAGGTAAATAAGTCTTTAGTGGAGACTTGTAATAGGCTAAAAAAAACTATGTGAATGTATATAGTTCTGCTTATAAATCATATAATCTATTTAGGTGTTTTAAAAATTTCAGTGTTTTAAGTTTCATTAGGTAAACAAATGGGACCTAATGAAACTTAAAAGCTTTTGCACTACAAAGGAAACTATAAGTAAGGTGAAAAGACAGCCCTCAGATTGGGAGAAAATAATAGCAAATGAAGCAACAGACAAAGGATTAATCTCAAAAATATACAAGCAACTCCTGAAGCTCAATTCCAGAAAAATAAATGACCCAATCAAAAAATGGGCCAAAGAACTAAACAGACATTTCTCCAAAGAAGACATACAGATGGCTAACAAACACATGAAAAGATGCTCAACATCACTCATTATTAGAGAAATGCAAATCAAAACCACAATGAGGTACCATTACACGCCAGTCAGGATGGCTGCTATCCAAAAGTCTACAAGCAATAAATGCTGGAGAGGGTGTGGAGAAAAGGGAACCCTCTTACACTGTTGGTGGGAATGCAAACTAGTACAGCCGCTATGGAAAACAGTGTGGAGATTTCTTAAAAAACTGGAAATAGAACTGCCATATGACCCAGCAATCCCACTTCTGGGCATACACACTGAGGAAACCAGATCTGAAAGAGACACGTGCACCCCAATGTTCATCGCAGCACTGTTTATAATAGCCAGGACATGGAAGCAACCTAGATGCCCATCAGCAGATGAATGGATAAGGAAGCTGTGGTACATATACACCATGGAATATTACTCAGCTGTTAAAAAGAATTCATTTGAACCAGTCCTAATGAGATGGATGAAGCTGGAGCCCATTATACAGAGTGAAGTAAGCCAGAAAGATAAAGAACATTACAGCATACTAACACATATATATGGAATTTAGAAAGGTGATAACGATAACCCTATATGCAAAACAGAAAAAGAGACACAGAAATACAGAACAGACTTTTGAAATTTGTGGGAGAATGTGAGGGTGGGATATTTCAAAAGAACAGCATGTATACTATCTATGGTGAAACAGATCACCAGCCCAGGTGGGATGCATGAGACAAGTGCTCCGGCCTGGTGCACTGGGAAGACCCAGAGGAATCGGGTGGAGAGGGAGGTGGGAGGGGGGATCGGGATTGGGAATACATGTAAATCCATTCTATGGCTGATTCATATCAATGTATGACAAAACCCACTGGAAAAAAAAAAAATAAATAATAATAAAAAAAAAAAAGAAAAAAAAAAGAATTAAAATGGATATTAAAATCATGTAAAAACTGCAGCACTAAATACCATTCAGGGGATTTAGATTCAGAAATATGGAATTTAATAAGGTATAAATCAGCAGGCAGAGGGGATATGAATGATGCTCCATGTAATTTTACACAGATACACTTAAGTCTCCTTTATGATACAGAAGAATTAAAGTTTAAAGACAGAAAAAAAAAATTTCAGTGTTTATTCTTTACTCTCAACTACTTTAAATTGTGTTTATTTGTTTTTGATTAATGAGAGTTGAAGAAATTATGCCTTCAATATTCTGCCCATCTAGAATGTCTGGCTTACAGTGGATGCTTAATGCATGATGATGATCACTACACACAAAATTTTGCATCAGTGCAACACAGAAAAATGTTTCTAGCCTTTATCTACTATCGTTTTCATTTATTTCTGGCAGTGGCAAGATAGAAGATTTGCATTACTTCTGAGCATAGGCATGATGCATTTAGATATGCTTTCCCGTCCCAGCACAAGATAAAATATATGCCATATGACAATTGGTACTGCAATTTTATGCTGAATTGAAATATTTTAGACTTTGATGAGTTCAACAGATATACACACACAAAAGAGATAGATGTCAAAAGAACAGGAAAATGTTTAACTATCTCTATCTTCAACACTGCAAACTGGGCCCATGTTATCAGTGCTGTTTTCTCTCAGACTGTTTCTCAGGAAGTGAGTTACACCTACTCTTATATGTATGATGACTTTAAAAATGGGTCTACATATGCTAAAGTGATTGAAGATATCTTTTTGACTTATATGAAATGAAAGTTATAAATATGGTTCAAAAACTCTTCACAACAATCAAAGACTAACTTATTTTTGATAGAAGCCAAGGAAGCCAACAGTACCAAGAAATGTAGGAAATTCATGTGTTTATCCAGCATGGTGGGGTTCTGCCTTCATGCCCATCATGCATTGGAGAAGGAAAT
The DNA here is from genome assembly GCF_033118175.1 of Dama dama. Lineage (NCBI taxonomy): Eukaryota > Metazoa > Chordata > Mammalia > Artiodactyla > Cervidae > Dama > Dama dama. The sequence goes on along the minus strand of NC_083708.1, from coordinate 35,290,854 downwards.
GGCAACCCACTCCAGTGTTCTTGCCTGGAGAATCCCAGGGACGGGGGAGCCTGGTGGGCTGCCGTCTATGGGGTCACACAGAGCCGGACACGACTGAAGTGACTTAGCAGCAGCAGCAGCAGCCATTTGATAGAAAAATTTGAGAATCATGATTTCTTCTGCTAGTTTTGTTACTGAGCCCAAGCTCACTCTGCTCACTGCACCACAGGCCAATAAACTGGGAAACGAATTGTTGGGGCAAAGAATAAAGACTTTAATCAGCTGGCAGTCTGAGACGATAGCAGACTAGCATCTCAAAAAACCATCTCCCAGAAATAGACACAAACACATAGAGAACAAATGTATTGACACCAGTGAGCAAAGGTGGGTAGTAGGATGAATTGGGATATTGGGATTGACTTATATACACTATTGATACTATGTATAAAATAGACAACTAATGAGAACCTACTGTATAGCTCAGAAAATCCCACTCAATGTTCTGTGGAGACCTAAATGGGAAGGAAATCCAAAAAAAGGGGGGTATATGTATAAATATAGCTGATTTGCTTTGCTGTAGAGCAGAAACTAACACGGTTTTGTAAAGCAACTATGTGCTGCGCTAAGTCCCTGAAGTCGCGTCAGACTCTCTGCAACACTATGGGCTGTAAACGCCAGGCTCCTCTGTCCATGGGATTCTCCCCGCAAGAATACTGGAGTGGGGTGTCCTGCCCTCCTCCAGGAGATCTTCCCAACCCAGGGATCGAACCCATGTCTCTTACCTCTTTTGCATTGGCAGGTGGATCTTTACCATTAATGCCGTCTGTAAAGCAACTATAATCAAATAAAGATTAATTTTTAAAATTCATCCTTCAGTCTGAATTCAGGATCCTTTTAATACAAAGGAAGGGGAGAGAGAGGAGAAGGCCCTGCTGTGATGATAACAAATGGCTGAGCAGGACTGCTAATGTGCAGTGCTCAGTCAGGTCCAACTCTGCAACCCCATGGACTGTAGCCCCGCTCTCCATGGGATTTCCCAGGCAAGAATACTGGACTGGGTAGCGGTTTCCTTCTCCAGGGGATCTTCCTGACCCAGAGATCGAACCTGCATCTCCTGTGTCTCCAGCATCTCCCACACTGGCAGGCAGATTCTTTACCACTGAGTGCCTTCCACTGGGAAGGCCAGGACTGCTAATGGTTGCTCCCTAACCTTGCAACCTTGCTCACTAACAGTCACTAGCTTGGTGGACGGACACCCCTCCTCTACCCGCCCGATGCCGAGCAATAGCTGAGCAGGCAATGCTAAACAGTTGCTCTAACCTTGTTCACTAACTGTCACTTGCTTGGGGGAGGGGCCTATTACGATGCCGACCAATGGCTGAGCGGGATTGCTAACGGTCGCTAGTAGACAGTTGCTCGCTAACGGTTGCTAGCTTGGGGGAGGGGCCTGGTCACTTGCTAACAACTGTGTGCCTGCCATGCCCCTGTTATGATTTTATCAGGGGAAAGTTCAAATGAGTCAAGACTAACAAAGGATATTAGTACTACATTGTTATGGAAATTGCTCTGGATTGGGGCTAGGTAATGTGATTTCTAATCCAGGCTCTAAAAGGTCTGAAATATTATATTTCATTTCTTTCTGACAGGTTTTTATTTTGTCTATCCATATGAAAAGAACTGGACTAAAGGAATTGTTTGAAAACCTTGGCTGCACTTTAGAGTAGGCAGGGTTTAAGAAAATACCCATCCCCAGGTTCTTTCTGTTAGCAAAGATGTTGGTTCAATTGGTCTGGAGAAGATGGAGCCTCAGGAGATCTCCAGGTGATTGTAATACTCAACCTGAACTGAAAATCATTGACTGCATGTCCTCTGAACACTTAGACTGCCTAAAAGTCTATGATTCCGAAATTTCTGGGAAAAGTTCCTCTCTCTCTCTCCCTCCTCCCTCTCCCCCCTACCCCACAGCCAAAGTTTGTTCATTAATCTGGACTCCCATTTCTGGTCACTAGAGAGGTCGAGATTTTCCACTAACAAATGAAAACTGTTGTATCCTGCATGCAAGTCAGATGAAGTATTAATTCACATGAAAGGCAGGTAGAAGAAAGGGAAGCAGCAAAACCAAATATAAGTGCTGTCAGCATAGAAGCTTTCTAAGAGCAACAGTATACCTGCACATCAACATTTAATAAAAGTGTTGCTAAGGTACTTCTTTACATAGAGAATTTTAGAATTCTAAGTTTTAAGCAATTCCTCTACTTTAAACATATCTTAACTTTAAAATGATAATTCTGATAGTGGGAACACCATAGAAATGTTGCTGCTGCTGCTGCTAAGTCGCTTCAGTCATGTCCGACTCTGTGCGACCCCATAGACGGCAGCCCACCAGGCTCCCCCATCCCTGGGATTCTCCAGGCAAGAACACTGGAGTGGGTTTCCATTTCCTTCTCCAATGCATGAAAGTGAAAAGGGAAAGTGAAGTCGCTCAGTCGTGTCCAACCCGTAGTGACCCCATGGACTACAGCCTACCAGGCTCCTCCGTCCATGGGATTTTCCAGGCAAGAGTACTGGAGTGGGGGTGCCATTGCCTTCTCCAATAGAAATGTTGAGAGTTTGTCTAACGAAAGGAGACCAATCTTTTTCAGTGAAGATGCTTGATGATTATTTATTGAATGAGTGAAATTCTCCCACATCCTAAATATAGACCTATGTTTATCTGATGACTGGAAAAGAACTTCCCTAATAAAATGTTAATGGGTTTTGCTTTGCTAAAGGAAGATTCAGAGTATCTCTGACCGTAATCTTAAAATTGAAACTGAGATAGGGTTTCCTTAGGAGAGAGGGATAGAGCATAAGTAAAAAGCATATTAAGGTTAGACCTCCATCGCCATTCTTGTACTTCTCTGTTCAGGCCACACTTAAGAGGCTGAAGCCATGGTTTGAAAATAGGAGTTGAGAACTGTGGCCCTATTTTTCCACTTATATTTAGGCCTGGCCTCTCTTTCTGCAGTTGGTGGGACTCCTTCTAGCCCTTGAAATATGACACAGAGACAGAGTGCTAATGGCTATATCCAAAAGGCTGTCCAATTCATAGATCCTTCTTTCTGCTTGAAGGAACTTGCTTCCAGAAAAAGGGAGACCCACAGTCACTACAACTTCTTAATGTTAAATAGATAACATTCATTCACTTGTTCATCTAATAAAGATTTATAGTATGCCTTCTTTGTTTTAAGCCATTGGGGTATAAAGATTCTTAGGTAATTTGTGAGGACACAATATACTCACTGACTTCAGCTTAAACTGTTTTAAGTCAGTTCTCATGTTATTGCTTGACTCTTCAATTTATTTTTAATCTCCATCTGAAAATATCTTAATAAAAGGAAATGACTCAAAGTATTTTACTATGAGAAGCAAGAATGTCAAATGTGTGTGTGTGTGTGTGTGTTTGTGTGTTGGGGGAGGAAGAGCAGAAAGGAGATATTTGGTGGGTATCCACTGGTGCTGGAAAATATTATTTGAAATGCCTGAAATGATCTTTTGTCGCTAAACACAAGACCAATGTTGCTGTTCTGATTTAAATCCTTCATGAGAAACTGGAGTAGATGCGCAAATATATTTTTGTAATTTAATGTGTAAAAATGCCCACCATGTAATCTGGACTCTCTTCGCTATGTAATTATAGTCATTTTCTAAAGTGTCTTGTATGAAAACATAGAGCCATAACTGCAGTTTTTAGTAATATCTTGTAAAAACAGCATCTCAGAGCTTAAAATCCAGTATGTTTTTCTCTACCTAAACTGTTTGCTGTTTGGAGGTGAGTACCGATCACACAAGTTATGAAAGTCAAAGAAGCTCTGGGTTCTCTGAGAGCATAATCCAAGTGCCAGCACTGGGACCTGCCATGTTGCCAGAGGAACAAGGAAGCACAAGGGCATTTCCCCAAAGTGGTTTTGATATCAAGGAGTTACACAATCAAAGCAATGAATCACCAAAGAAAAGGCATGCAATAAGCAGAACAGGATTTAAAAAGAGAAAGGAAATCACAGGGTGATTCACAGCATTTAAAAGAAACCTTTTTCAGTTTTATAAGCTATGCCTACATATTTAAAGAAATATCAGGTTTTTTATTTTTTAGACTACAAAGAAAATATCTTATCTCCCTAGTCTTGTCAAGACCCTTATCTGCAATTTCAATGGACAATAATTGCTTTCTAAAAACCACCCTTTTTGATAAATCTCGCTTAGACAGTTTAGCGCAGAGAAGGCAAAACTTTCTTTTTAGGCACTTACAAGCTTAATCAGGTAAAAAAGAGATAAAGACTATTGTTTCCTTTTTTCTTATTTTCTCCATTCTCTGCTTTTATTATTCTTTGTACTACTTCTGAAGCAACATTCTTTTATTTACTATTATTATGCATTCTCTTACAACCACCCTTTTTTTTTTTTTAGCAGATAAACACTGATAAACTCAACTTTTCTGTTCAACATTTCTATCATGAAGGATCTTGGACTCTTATCAGGTAAAGCTATAATGTGAAAATTTATCCACCTGGTAATAAGATCTCAGATAATGTCCCTTTACTGTATTGGTTCTGGAAAAAAAAACACACCTTTGTTGCCAGACTTTGGAGTACAGTGATAGCTCTTCATAAGAGATTTTGAAAAGGCATGTTGAAATATCTCTAACCAAACTAGGCTAGAGAGGTTGTATGGAAATGTGTAATAGAAAACTATTACCATAAGGAATGGAGTTGGTACACTGGTGTATGACAAGATCTGAGAAATGTAAACTAAAATATGAGCTTCTCAGAAAGATATATAATGCCTCACTGTTTAAATCTCCTTTCTCTCAAAATTGTAAGATCTATGGGGCAGGTGTCATATCCTCAGCACTAAGTTCAATATATAGTCTTTAACTTCATTGTCTAATATGGTAGCTACTGGTCACCTGTGGCTTTTTATCTTCTCAAAAGTAGCTACCAGAAAAAATTTAAATCCATCTATGACTCAACATATTTCTATTAAGCAGCACTTGTCTAAAGAATTCAACATTATGTGTTAAGTGAACAAGTGAATGAATGGATGAATGAGTGAAAGGTGCTTGCATCTAGAGCTGACACTACCAGAAGAAACCATACTTAACTTTTAATAGGATGATACTCAAGAATAATAGATCAACGACTATAGTAGACTCTATCAGTGTTCCCAACTCTTTACCTCTTCCTAGATCCATGCTCATTGTCATGTGCCTTGTAGTTTTTCCTAATAAGAATGGGTAATCTCTTTCCTTACTCCTTTTCTTTGGGTTTGTTCATGGGACTTTTTGGGCTATGAAACATTAAAGAGCCCAGTTTGACCAAAGGCCTGAACAATGCTTGCCCTATTGAGTTTGCTCTCCAGCACTTCTGCTACTGTCTTGAGAACATGGACAGGAAGCAGGAGGATGGGAGACATGCAGAACTAAGCTGCCTCTGTGGACTCAGCCTGATCCCCAGCTGATCCCCAGTCACATGAGTAAAGAGCTGAGATCATCATATACCCAACCCAGTGCAGCCTAAATTAGCCAATCCCAAATGACCAACAAATCATGAGCCAGTCACATGCTTATTATTACATGCTGCTGAGAATTTGTCCTTGTTTGTTGTCCAGCTTCTTCTGCGATAACTAACTGATACAAACGTGTAGTTTTCAGAGCTGGGCTTTCATTTTTTACTGAGAGAATTCACAGTAGGAATCGTGCAGGCACACTTGAAAATACCTCTCTTGCTAACTTCTTAGACAAAATATTTTTGCTATGATGACATGTATGAGAACTAGGGCAGAGATTCTAGCAGAAGCTGGACAAAGTCATTTTAGAAGTATAACTCACTGATTATCATGGGGAGTTCTAAGGCAAGCAGCAGCAGGGCTGCTAAACTTAAAAGGAATGGAGTAGCAGAGCATGATTCTTATTTTTCCAAGCAAGCATTGGATTTGTTAAAAAGATCCTTCTTATGAAGGTCTCCAGTTTGTTATTGTTGTTGGGGAAAAGCTGTTACTATATGCATACTCTCAGCTTTGTTCTATGCCTCTGCTTGGTGAAGATGGTACTGGCTTTGTCCACTAGAGTCAGCCCCTGATCTACCCTCGGCATGTTCCCGTGAGGTTTCTCCTACTGCCTTGTGGTAGATTCTTTGGACTTTTGTGATGCCGAATAAGAATGTTGAGAATGAAAGAGAACTGGGATTGTGGGTAGAAAGGTAAGAGGGTAAGATTAGGAGAATAGTGTCCTTTGTTAAAAGACAGAAAAGTTACAGAAGATCAGGGGTGGTGGAGTGTTTTGTGAAGGACTTTTAAATAAGACTCAGAGAAAGTGAGGGTATAAAGGATCATGGATAGAAAAGGAAAGGAGATTTTAACAAACATTCCTACCAGTTTAGTTAAATTCTCCTCACATGATTTAAAACATGTAGGTAGAAAATAATTACATGTTTTTTTAATAAGACCACCTCTCTGAGACCAGCTTCTGTGGGTCACAGCTTCTGCCAGTGATGATCTTGTACAAAAAGTTTAGTATGAAATAAAGTCATAATGTGGTGAAGAGAAAGGAAGAAAACATAGGACTTACTATATCACTTATTAGTTGCATATCTGGACAGTTACTGAACCATTCCAAGGCTCATTGACTTGATTTATACCATGGATAAAACTACATATGTCATAGGTTTTTCCCAGGCTTAAGTAAGACAGTGAATATCAGAATGTCTAGCACATCACTTAGACATTTACAAACATTAGTTGAAATGTTGGGGCACAGTATTTTCTTTACAAAATTCAAAGTTTGGTCTGTAGTCACTATAAAAGTTGACCTATATCCCCTAGCTATGCTCCAAGGTTAGTAGCAGCTAACTGCTCAAGCAATTAGTAATTGAAAAAGAGCTGTTTTTGTTACAAGTTCCTTTTGTGGAAGGAGAAAGAAGCTGTGCTCCTTACCAGCCATGATGGATTAGCAACTTCCCAAAGTGGCATGAATGCACATGCTGGGAAACTCAACAAAGTGATCATTACGGAGACATCTTTTAAATTAAATATTTGAAAGAGCACTTTACATGCCATTCCATCACTATCCTAAGTTACTTTGAGAGAAGGAAGTAGAGGTATACTCATGATCAAAATAATGTCCTATATTCAGTAGTGAAATTTGGAAACATATGTTGTTTACTACATGGGAATCAACTGTGATCTGATAGAATTCTAGTTCTTTACTAGCGATGCAACCAGTGAATCACAAGGTGGGATCTAGGTTTTAGAGTCTATTCAGAATAGAAAAGCTATATAGAGCTGTATAGAAAAGGCATTGGCAATCTATGTTTTGAGATTACAATACAAAATTGCTAGCTGATGCTTGTAAGCAGCAACTTGCCCAACGGCTGCAAGGAATGAATATTAGAATAAAATTAGATTCAGAAGACAAATATGCTTTTCTGGAGGCTGCAAAACACCAAAATAGCATCATGTTTCTGAATTTACAAAATGAGGGTTTAGGTCGAACCCACAGCTTTGAGACAGGGATGAATTAGAAAAATCCACCTGGTTCTTCTCATGTAGATGTAAATAAGGCTCACCATGAAATGGCAAGTCAGGTCATCATCAACAATAATGTCTTGGTATGCAGCCTGCCTGCCAGCATAGAGTGTTACCTCGGAGCCCCGCAGGTGAGACGAATAGATGGTACCAGGGCAACTGAGCAGACGTGGTTTGGCGAGCTGATGGGGGGGATAGCTACAGACTGTGAGGATAAACACAGTCTTGCAAGGACACAGAAGCACAATTTCAGAGTACACCACGGAGAGTAATGGACTGCTGGGAAGCAACACTTGATAGACTGCTCCAACAAATAGCAATCAGGGAGCAAAGAGCAGATGCTCAGAATCCTAGGCTCTGGCCACATCACTAAAAGCCCACATCATAGACAGACAAGGTAATCACTGTACACATAGGTGTCCAAATGAGGTTAGCCACAGTAGAGCCAAATCTGGAAAATACTACGTGTTTTTACTCATCTAAGGTAGGAGTTTGTGGAAAGGACCCAGCAAAGATATTTCAGTCAAATCTCATGACCTCCTAGAAGATGCAGCTTAAATGATGACATATCACATATCTTCAGGCTTTGTATGCAGGCAAATAGAATAGGATTTTTACAAACTGATCTAGCCTGGGGATTCTCAGTGGCTATAACCAGTGTGCAGCATGATACATGTGCTGTATTATATCCTCTGTTAATAAAAAATCTTAATATAACTTTGAGAAAGAGGACTTGTCCAGCATCTGATTATTTTCAAGATTACTGGCAAAAAGAAACATGCCACAGAACAATATTCCATGAACTAAATTACCTGGTGTGTGTGAGGCGGGGGCAGGGGTGGAATTACTAAAAACGTGCAGGCAGGGCTGAGTCACACAAGTTTTGAATTTGTCAGATATCTCTGCTTAAGTCACAGCATTTTTTTTTGGGGGGGGGGGCGGTGGTGAACAGTGATAGATACAGGTGGAGCTTGTAAACCATCAAGCACTGTACACACATACTGCAAACCTTAAAGTACAATCAAGAGAATTTCAGCAACAGTGTTCCAAGCAGACCTATTACGGTTTGCTCTTCTACTCATCCCAGCTTTAAGAGACAATAGCACAGTTTGTCTGCTAGCCTGTTATGCTAAGGCAAGTAAAGAGCTTTCATGATAGTTTAAGCACTGTTTTTATAGCAGTGCTTCTATTAAGAGAAAAAAGAAACCAACTCTTATCCTCTTGTTGTCTTAATAGTCCTAAGAAAGTCACCTTCCCACTAAAAATCAAGTTTTACATTGGCTAGTTTGTTTGGATTTTACACAACTTCTGAACATAAGGCTGGGGACTATTAACCAATTTGTAGTTACTGAAAAGGACCTAGGTTGTATTCTGTTCTGCTTGTGTAGCAGCGGCATTTTCAAAGAGAGAGGATTTCTTTTTTAGCCTGTTATCTTATCTATACAGAACCCTCTTCCCCCCCCAAAACACCCTCCCAAACCAACAACAATTTGAATTAAAAAGTAAAATCTAATCTATCACAACTTGGTTTCATTTACTGTGGTAATGGGAGTAAGAACAATAATAGTAGTTTAAACAAAAAATTCTTCTAATTTTCTTTTAAAAGCAGAGTTCTTAACAGAAATTAAGTAATTTTCATCCATCTCTTTCTTAATTTTTTTTTTCCTTAGCCTTCATCTTGGAATTGATAATTCACTCAACTGTGGGTTATTGTTTCTCATCTTTGCAAGAACCTTTCTGTGGGGAACTCTCTACATTTGGTAGTCTTGTTGCAACACAGTAGTTCTAAAGCTTTAATGAATTTAACACAAAGGACCATGAGGAGAGGGCTCTAATTTTCTAGTGGTGTCAGTTTGAATTGGGGGTACCACCAGTTGGGCAATAAGAGTTAACCCAAAGGCCACTGATACGTTAGGCTGTTTTCTACTTGTTCTTTAGTGATGAAAACAAGAAAACTATGTATTTTCATGAGAAATAAGAGTGATAAACCAAGAAGGAGAGATGAACTTAAGAAAAGTGGAAAATAAATTGAGGTCTGAGTCTTATCAAAGAAACAAGGATGACTGACAAATGTGATTTTTCAAGAAAGAACTGGGCTTCTATAGTTTGTAATCCACAAATTTGTTGACTCCAAAATATCAGGACATGTTTTATAAAGAAGTTGCTGACTCATGTTTAAAAGTTTGATAGTTTAAATTAATTTAAGAAACTCCTTGGGGTTAAGCATTTTGTTTTCTAGTTAGAATTCAACTTCCCCAGTGACCTTGAAAATTGATATATTTCATACTGCAATTTCTATCCTTTATTTCATATTATATTTTTTCCTGTTACGTATACTGGATAGATCAGTCTTGGTGAGCATAAACAACATTGAACAGAATTGTTGTTCAGTCACTAAGTTGTGTCCTACCCTTTGCAACTCCATGGACTGTAGCACTCCAGACTTCCCTGTCCTTCACTATCTCCTGGAGTTTGAGCAGAGTTAGAAACTTTACTTTTATTGTTTTTTTGAAGTCAAAAGAAAATTATTTTAATAACTGAATTTAAAAGATAAACTAGTTTTTTTTTTCATTAAACAATAACATGAAATATGATCTCCACCAATTATATATTCATATATATGTAGATGGTGATCCTTTTTGGAACAACAGTGAATAGTTGAAAGAGCAACTAACATTTGACTAAAATACAATATTATAAAGATTGCTATAAAAACTATGCATCTCTAAATAAGAAGCAAGCACTAACAGTTTGCTCCAGAAAGTTCTGTTAGGTTCAAGATTCACCCAGGAAATAATTCAGATACTTACCAAACAGTCTGAGGAAAACCATACAAATTCTCCTTTTACAAAGAAAATGACTAAAATCTATGATTTAGACAACTGAATAATTCTCAAAAGAGTGGCAAATTTGTAGGTGAATAAAAGTATCAATAATTAAAATGAAACTTATTAAGACAATGCTCACCTTCCACAGTTTCAACATGTATGAATTTCAGTACTGTGCAAAGTTAACACTGTCTGTAACATATTATCAGCTCCCAATGCAGAGTTTTCAGGCTGAAGTTATTGTTTATTCAATCTTGTATCTATGCTGATTTGTTTGTATGATTTTTCTTGTGTGTATATGCTATCTGAGAAGAACATCTGTGATACTTTTGGTGGTCCCTGATGATAACAAGGTTGCTACCTAGCTTTTTAGAGTCTGGTCAAGGCATGACCATTTAATCAATGAAATAAGTGAAATAATTTTCCTGTGATTTCCTTTCCTTTCTCCCTTCTTAAGAAATGTATCACATAACAAAGAAATCAACTTCTAGAAATTCATTGCCTTGTGTTTATACTCTTTATAAATATTCTTTTAGTGCAAACATGCTAATCAATAATTAGCTTTTTAGACCCTGGGGAACCTCTTACATGTTTTCTTTTATCAACTATCTATTACTTGTACTTTCATTGTATCAACAAATGTCTTTTACTTTATTTAATCATGCATTCAAAGTTACATGAATAATTTGAGTGGCAAATGAGATACAGAGCAGACCTCCTTGGCATTCTTTAGCTCCATACCTCAAAGCTCCTCTCTGGTGGTGGTGGGGGTTATGCCCCTCCTCAGAACTGAAGGATTCATTTCTCCAATGTTCAAGAGCACTGAGTGTAGGCAGTTCACTGCTGCATCCCTCCCCAGGCATCATGCTTGGTGGAGGAAACTGCCTTACTCACCGTGTGCCTTCTCCCCAGGGGCAGTCTATATCCAGTGATTAGTCAACATGGGATACAAAGGCTGGGATTCTTGCCACAGCTTAAGACAATTCTGAGGTCCCATTAAGGTTGTAAGCTCCCATGATAACCTGGGGTCTCTGCTGTAAAAGCTCACAGGTGACTTTCTCCCTCTGTCCAGTCTTGCTTCCCTCAGTTCCTTATAGCTGCTATTCCCAAACACTTCCCCAAATTGTATGTATACACATTTCCCTTGGAATGTGTTTCCAGGGAAGTCAGAGGAGAATGTGGCATCAAATAAAAATCAAAGATAACTAATATAAAAGTAGATCAGTATGAATCTGAAGTATATCCAGTACTGAAGTGTTAGTTGTTCATTTGTGTCCGAATCTTCATGACCCCATGGACTATAGCCGGCCAGGCTTCTCTGTCCATGGAATTCTCCAGGCAGGAATACTGGAGTGGTTTGCCATTCCCTTCTCCAGGGGTTCTTCCTGACCAGGGATTGAACCCAGGTCTCCAGCAGTGCAGGCATATTCTTTACCAACTGTCACTAGAAGGTCAAAGTATTTCTAATTGTCACCTATTTTTATGTATCCTTACTGATTCTTATCACTAAATTTTAAGTGAAGAAATATTACATAATACCAGCTTCCACAAAAATTTATGATTCAAATATTACTTATTGTTTCAGGCTGAATTTTAGGAAATGTTTTGAATTCCCTAAATGTTTCTCAACAAACATTTATTTTAAGGATAAAATTTTTATAGACCAAACACATCATTACGATGAAATGGGATGGAAGTAGAATGAATACAAATAAATACAATGTTAAGAGTTTAATCCTTTCAGAGCTAACAATAAAATCTTACATATTTTCCAATTTTACATTTAATTGACTAGAATACAAAGGAGATAAAATTCAGCAGAGAAAGAGTAGAATTCACCAAGTACATGACCATAAGAAAAATATTGCTAACTTTTGTATGAAGTAAGGGACACTTTATCTTCTCTTGTGGTGGTTTGACTTTTTGTTACTTTAAAGTTAATTTTCAAAGTATAGGATATAACTTCAGTCCAGGTAAGCAAGTGGATTACTGGAAGGACAACGATATTACTGTTGCTTAGTGTCTACATTATTGGATCTCACCTGCAGCCCCACTCTGTTAAGAATTTCATTTGCTTAGTCATGACCTTAAAGTTGACTATTTGAAAATACTAGAAAAGTAGACATCTTCCTTAAGTGTTTTTTTTTTTTTTTTAATCTTTTTTTTTTTATTTTTTATTTTTTTATCTTTTTTTTTTATTATTATTATTTTTTTTTTCCAGTGGGTTTTGTCATACATTGATATGAATCAGCCATGGATTTACATGTATTCCGAATCCTGATCCCCCCTCCCACCTCCCTCTCCACCCGATTCCTCTGGGTCTTCCCAGTGCACCAGGCCGGAGCACTTGTCTCATGCATCCCACCTGGGCTGGTGATCTGTTTCACCATAGATAGTATACATGCTGTTCTTTTCAAATATCCCACCCTCACATTCTCCCACAAAGTTCAAAAGTCTGTTCTGTATTTCTATGTCTCTTTTTCTGTTCTGCATATAGGGTTATCGTTATCACCTTTCTAAATTCCATATACATGTGTCAGTATGCTGTAATGTTCTTTATCTTTCTGGCTTACTTCACTCTGTATAAGGGGCTCCAGCTTCATCCATCTCATTAGGACTGGTTCAAATGAATTCTTTTTAATGGCTGAGTAATATTCCATGGTGTATATGTACCACAGCTTCCTTATCCATTCATCTGCTGATGGGCATCTAGGTTGCTTCCATGTCCTGGCTATTATAAACAGTGCTGCGATGAACATTGGGGTGCACGTGTCTCTTTCAGATTTGGTTTCCTCAGTGTGTATGCCCAGAAGTGGGATTGCTGGCTCATATGGAAGTTCTATTTCCAGTTTTTTAAGAAATCTCCACACTGTTTTCCATAGCGGCTGTACTAGTTTTCATTCCCACCAACAGTGTAAGAGGGTTCCCTTTTCTCCACACCCTCTCCAGCATTTATTGCTTGTAGACTTTTGGATAGCAGCCATCCTGACTGGTGTGTAATGGTACCTCATTGTGGTTTTGATTTGCATTTCTCTAATAATGAGTGATGTTGAGCATCTTTTCATGTGTTTGTTAGCCATCTGTATGTCTTCTTTGGAGAAATGTCTGTTTAGTTCTTTGGCCCATTTTTTGATTGGGTCATTTATTTTTCTGGAATTGAGCTTCAGGAGTTGCTTGTATATTTTTGAGGAAATTACTAGAGCTAATCAATGAATATAGTAAAGTTGCAGGATATAAAATTAACACACAGAAATCCCTTGCATTCCTATATACTAACAATGAAAAAACAGACAGAGAAATTAAGGAAACAATACCATTCACCATTGCAACAAAAAGAATAAAATACTTAGGAGTATATCTACCTAAAGAAACAAAGGACCTATACATAGAAAACTATAAAACACTGATGAAAGAAATCAAAGAGGACACAAACAGATGGAGAAACATACCGTGTTCATGGATTGGAAGAATTAATATTGTCAAAATGGCTATTCTACCCAAAGCAGTCTATAGATTCAATGCAATCCCTATCAAGCTACCAATGGTATTTTTCACAGAACTAGACCAAATAATTTCACAATTTGTATGGAAATACAAAAAACCTCGAATAGCCAAAGTAATCTTGAGAAAGAAGAATGGAATTGGAGGAATCAACCTGCCTGACTTCAGACTCTACTACAAAGCCACAGTCATCAAGACAGTATGGTACTGGCACAAAGACAGAAATATAGATCAATGGAACAGAATAGAAAGCCCAGAGATAAATCCACGAACCTATGGACACCTTATCTTTGACAAAGGAGGCAAGGATATACAATGGAAAAAAGACAACCTCTTTAACAAGTGGTGCTGGGAAAACTGGTCAACCACTTGTAAAAGAATGAAACTAGAACACTTTCTAACACCATACACAAAAATAAACTCAAAATGGATTAAAGATCTAAATGTAAGACCAGAAACTATAAAACTCCTAGAGGAGAACATAGGCAAAACACTCTCCGACATAAATCAAAGCAAGATCCTCTATGACCCACCTCCCAGAATATTGGAAATAAAAGCAAAACTAAACAAATGGGACCTAATGAAACTTAAAAGCTTTTGCACTACAAAGGAAACTATAAGTAAGGTGAAAAGACAGCCCTCAGATTGGGAGAAAATAATAGCAAATGAAGAAACAGACAAAGGATTAATCTCCTTAAGTGTTTTGAGTGAGTAAATGGAGCAGGGAATGGAAAGAATGTCTATGAAAGGGCTGACTAATAGCAAAATATCAGGAGCACGAGAAAGGAGCCTGTGAAATGGAATCTGCAGCAATAAGACTCGTGTTCCAAGAAATGCCTCTGTGTTTCCACTCAGTTAGCACTGGGGAGGCCCTATGGCAGTAGGGATATGTCTAAAAAGTATAAAACATAGGTAATTTTGCCACTGCAGTCGCATTGATGTGGGGGAGTGGCTTTAAACATGCCTTTCAGCAGCGAAGCACTCTCTTCAAATAAAATCTTACAGAGAAGCCCAATATGTAAAACAGAAGAAACAGGACTAGTCTGAAGTTAAGATCAGCACTTGTGATGCAGAGGCCCTCACACTCCAGAGACACAGCTAGAGAACTCCTGGGACTCCAGGGAGCAGAGGGTAAAGATCAACTGGAGTAATGACAAGCTCTCAACTGTGAGCACGTGGGTGTTTACAATTTTTGTTGCTTTCCAGCATTTATTTTTCCACTTTCCCATTCTATCTGGTACCTCAGAATTCACAGCATGTATTTTGGATAGACTTGAAACCATTCTTAACTCTGGGAGTGGCCCCCAATTGACTTAAGTCAGTCAGCATATCCAATCTCCAAGCCACACTAATAGAATTAATAGATGTATTAAGGGTTGAATACATGATCCATATCAGGTAACGAGAGCTGCAAGAATTGGTTCCATGTTGGTCTTTCTTTTTCTATGTTAGGAGCAAAGTGGCAGGGGGTGTGTTGTCAGGGGGAGGCTTCCCAGGTGGCACTAGTGGTAAAGAACCTGCTGGCTAAAGCAGGAGACATAAAGGACTCGGATTCGATCCCTGGGTCAGGAAGATCACTCCCCTGGAGAAGGGCATGGCAACCCACTCCAGTAATCTCACCTAGAGAATCATATATACAGAGGAGCCCCCCCGGTGGGCCAGAGTCCACAGGGTTGCAAAGAGTCGGGCCCAACTTAACACACACACCCAGGAGCAAAGTGGACTCTCTTTTCTGCTAGATGTGTACCTGAAAGCACATAACCCCAGGAGCTGCTGAATTGTTGTGTTGTGATAGTAATGGAAGAGGATTGCAAAATGGCGCCAACACTGAAGAAGTGGTCCTGAGAACAAAGGAAAGAGTCATCCTCTCAGATGCCTCTGAGCTACTGGTCAAGAGTTGCCTGAAGCCAGCCAGACTTCTCAGCTAGATGACAAAAAATTTCCTTTAAACTTTAAAACAACTAGGGTTTCTGTTGTAACACCTAGAAGAGTCCTAGCACACAGTGAAAAGCTCAGCAAATATTTGTTGACTGAATGAGTCATGGGTTTTAATTCCC
This sequence comes from Dama dama, assembly GCF_033118175.1. NCBI lineage: Eukaryota > Metazoa > Chordata > Mammalia > Artiodactyla > Cervidae > Dama > Dama dama. The sequence continues at coordinate 35,274,929 of NC_083708.1, read as the reverse complement.
ATCTTGGCCCTCACTGATACTTCAACTCTTTCAGATCTTCTTCCTTTATTTGTAAAATAAGAAGGATTTCTCAGACTGTTCTTGAAAACATATTCTCCTCTAACACTGTGAGTCTCACTATGCCTTCGTGCAGATTCTTGCTTATGTGTCTGCTTCTCAGACAATCTGCAGAGGCTTGAGAGTTAATACACTGAATCAGTTTCATACAAGTTTAGCTCTCTGAGGATTTTTATTAGCCCGTGGGTTAAGGTGGTTTCATTCCTCCCTCCACTGACTGTCCAATTGTGAAATTACAGTGACCCGCAGAAGAGAATCTGTACACACAGAGGACTGAGAACGTAGAATTCATGGGAATCAAAGCAGGGCTATCACTATTTGCTTACGGTATCCTGAACAGCTGTGAAGGGAGATGAGTATAAATTCTAGATGATTACAAGACAAAATTGTATTATTGAGGATAATTGCAGGGATGCCTATAATTCTTAATCAAGATTTTAGAATGCTAGGGACCTGTGAACAGAATATGTTGAGAAACGGAAAGGAACACTTTCTTTTGTAAAAATGCAATCTACCTATAATCTCACTCCAACTTAAAGTTGATCTTGACTGCGGTTGAGGACAAAGCACCATCATCTTTGGAGCTTCAGAAGATAGGATGGGTGGGTGAAGAATCTCTGTCCTTTCTTTATAAACTTTCATATTTTAGGTTGGTTTCCATCAAAGTTGCAACCCAGAGCAGATTCAATAGAAATATAATGCAAGTGAGCCACATATGCAATTTAAAATTTTCCAGTAGAAACATAAAAAAACAGAAAAAAAAGGTGAAATTAATTTTAATAATCTATTTTATTTAATCCACTATATCTAAACTATTATCATTTCAATAGATGCTCAATGTAAAAAGCTATTAATGAGAAGTTTTATGTATATTTTTTGGTACTAAATCTTAGAAATCTGAAATTGTACATTTCAATCCGGTTTAGTTGCATTTCAAGTGCTCAACAGCCACATATACTTTGTATCGATCAACAATGATTTCAGGAACAGCTGCTTCCTCCCAGGTTTTTGTTTTCTTTCTTTTGGGGCTGGGTAGGGTAGGCAGAAATGGCAACCCACTCCAGCATTCTAGCCTGGAGAGTCCCAGGGAGGGGGGAGCCTGGTGGGCTGCCATCTATGGGGTCGCACAGAGTCGGTCACGACTGAAGCGACATAGCAGCAGCAGCAGGGTAGGCAGATCTTAAGTGCACACACTATCAAACAGTGTAGTTTAAATCTGAGGGGCCATCATGTCTTGTCTTATGACAGGCAGAAGTTTAAGATGGCCCAGCACTGGGGATGGGGGAGGGAGTGACAAGGAAGAAGAGTGGGGAGGGCTGTGGGCTTGTGGTAACATGTCTAAACTTGCACATCAGGTCCAGAAGTTTACATGTGATGCTCAACACAATTAGAAGCCTCCAGAAATGTTTATACAGGAAGATGATGTGATTTAATTAGTGTTTTAGGTCTTCAGCCAGTCTATTTGCCTTCTGTCTACTGAATGTGTAGTGAGACAATATTTCAGATAGAAATCTATTTTTTTCTCCTTGTCATTCTTTTCCCTTTTCTTCATTTAAGCAGACAGCAGACCCTTTGCTCATTGCCTCAGGCAAGAAATATGGTAAGGTGAAAAATAGAAATGTTTTCTCTGGCTTTTCTGATCCAAAATTGCCTTAGGGCAATTTAGAGACTGTGTGAGGTAGGTAATAGGAAGAGAATGTGGAGGTCCAGGGAAACTGTTTTAGAAATAAACACAAAGCTAGAAGGGCAGTCCTCTTTGCAAGGAGGAGAATGGCTAGAGAAAAGAGAAGAGGGACAAGAGAAGAAGCAAAAGGGAGCAGAGAGGGTTTGAGCTTCTTTCTTGGAAAACAGGTACCCTTTGAAAGTCTACCCAGAGAGGAGGCAACGGTACAGGAAGAAAATTAGTATGTTCTACAAGGAGACAGATGAGGCCACAGGCAACTGGGAAACGAGTTCTGTACCCAAGCGTGGCCAGAGTGGAACAGAACAGCGCAGCCTGCGGTGGTGGGTGCCTCATGGCCACCAGCGAGGACCAAGGACCAAGTTCTCATCTGTCTCTGCCCTACAGGATGATGCGACAATGCAGAAGACCCCAAACTTCCAAATGAGTGTGTTTATACTTTTTACCATCCTAGCAGTTTCAATATGGTTTCAGAACAGAGTTCGATTGGGCTCTGGAAAATCATGTACTCATAAGGATCATGCACATTTGAGTGTGCACAATTGTGATTGAGATTCAGATTGAAAGGGTGCTAGGCTGAGGGAACAGCCCAGGGAGAAGGCTACCGTAGGTCAAGTTAAAGATGTTGAGTGCGGCAGCTGCCCTTCCAGAGAGAGAAGCAGATGGTGTCAAGTGCTGTTTAGAAGGCAGAATTGGCAGTGTTTGCTGAATACAGGCAATGGGCTGAGGAGGGGGAGGAATCCAGGCATATCTTAAGTTTTTGACCTAGGAAAACAGAGAAAAATTTGAAAACATCTACATTTCAGAAATACTTACAAACTACTAGGTACTATTCTAAGCTTTGGAAAAATACTATAATTCATCTTATCCATATAATAGCCCTGTGACTATTATTATCACCCCAATTTCCAGATGAGGACTTCAAGGCTCAGAGAACTGAAGTCACTTACTCAAAGTCATAGCTGAGATGGAATAGAGGCAGGATTTCAACCGAGTCTGGCTCATATATCTCTACTACTATCAGGTAACAGGCTAAACAAAACTCAGGAATTTATTAAAACTAACTGGAAACTTGCTCCTTGAAAGAAGAGCTATGACAAACCCAGATGATATATTAAAAAGCAGAGACATTACTTTGCCAAGAAAGGCCCATATAGTCAAAGCGATGGTTTTTCCAGTAGTCATGTATGGATGTGAGAGTTGGCCTACAAAGAAGGCTGAGCGCCGAAGAACTGATGCTTTCAAATTGTGGTGCTAGAGAAGACTCTTGAGAGTCCCTTTGACTGCAAGGAGATCAAACCAGTCAATCCTAGAGGAAATCAACCCTGAATATTCATTGGAAGGATTGATGCTAAAGCTGAAGCTCCAATACTTTGGCCACCTGATGGAAGAGCTGACTCATTGGAGAAGACTGATGCTGGGAAAGATTGAGGGCAGGAGAAGAGGGCAACAGAGGATGAGGTGGTTGGTTGGTTTCACCAACTTAATGAACATGAGCTTGAGCAAACTCTGGGATGCAGTGAAGGACAGGGAAGCCTGCAGTCCTGTAGTCCATGGGGTCCCAAAGAGTTGGACACAACTTAGCAACTGAAAAACAACAATAATGGGAAACTTATAGAAATAACCTGGTTGAGGCAATCCTGTGTTTTGTTTTTTTTTTATCAAGGTCCTGGATTCTCAGTACCTTCTGTCTATATGTTGTGTCTGTCTTTAACCCCTTTATTTGTATATGCCTTATATGTGTATCTCCATAATAAGTTATTATGGACTTCAAACCCAAATACAAATGTTCTTGAATCCATCTTCCAATAAATTTAACAACTGAGCCATGAAATGTGGAGGCTCCCAACTGCCTTTCCTTATTCACAAATAAAAGATGGTGCGTGAGGTAACTTCTTTCAGCCTTGTGTGCCCTCCTTTGATTTGACCCTGAGGAAAATACATGAAAATTCTGCTCCTGTTTCAGCTCTTGAAGACTCAGGATTCCCTGACGGGATTCTGTGTACCAACTAGTTCTCATAGACATTTGAATTTAGATTAAAAAACATTTCCATTTAAAGTACTAACTCCACACCATCAGAAGCAGGGTGACAAACACTAGTGGGGCAGTCCAGTGCTGTGTAAGACTTTGGGCGATGGAGGAGATGCAAGGAAAGAAAGGAAGACGAGGAAGGCATTGCAGCTGTGGCCCAGGGCATGGTGGTGAGCTGACTGTCCTTAGGCTTTACCAGTGGGGGACACTTGGGGGCCGGGCACCCCTTCATAGTGCCTCCTTCCCCAGTTGAAGCCCTTTACACCCAGTCCCCTTGCCTAGTTCTCAATCCTTGCCGATCAGCAATTTCCCCCTAATTTAAAAACTGGTGGCTCCCCTGACCTCTTGCTGTATTCCTTTAACTGCTGGACTTCCCCAATTTTGATATTCCTAGTTCTGATATGTTCTACCAAGGCTGACTTCCATTTGATAAGGTTCTTTGGCTCCAACTGCCACTTGGTTATTTAAAATTAAAGAGACAATAAGGATAGTAAGATATGAGTTCTAAAGTGGAGATGTAGGAAACAAATATTTATAGTGAGGCTTTGGACAAGGAAAGCCTTAATGGCTTAGATTATCATCTGGAGATAATAAAAGTATTTTCTTACTTTACAATCCATGTAAATACCACATCACACTGTGTTAATGTTAGCTATTAATATTGTTGTTATTGTTGATTTGAACCTTCAGACTAGCCTTGGTTTTCTCAGGTCTTCCTTAATACCCTTTGTAGATGAACTATTATATGCTATTAACCAATTAGTAATCACCAATGATTAGGAATCTAATTAGGATTAGATTATCATAGCCAGTAAAAACATATGCAATTAATCATTTCACAGAGGATTTGGGGGAAGAAGTCTTTGTGTTTATAATTTGTGATATCATTGCCTTTCCATCAATCTCTATTTCTATATACTATATTTAATAAATATTTATATAATTCTTTTAATACTCATGTGACATCATGTCAGTGACTTTTTATGAATATCCATCATGTCTGTCCTAGACTAGATTACACAAAACAGAACTGCCTCTTGGTGTTAATGCGTCTCTCGGTATTTTGTGCCAACCCACATCATCTGGTTTTGTATATGGCAGAAATTCAATTAAAATTTGTTGACTGACTGGTTCTTTTAAGTAAGAGAGAGGACATGCATACCACACACTGTGAAATGGGTAGTCTTTTACAACATTTAGTTGTTCTTCTGCCAACATAGCACTTTAGTGGTTAAGGTTTTGAACACTCGAGTTAAAAAAGCATTGCGCTACTTCAATATCTTTATTTATTGAAAAGGATATCATTAAAATTTTTTGACATTTTTTGCTGGAATCACTAAACATAGAGATCTAGATTTAGATAAGATACAGAACAGATGTAGATACAGACATAGATATATGTCTGAGGGATGATTTAGAGCATCAGTCTGAATGCACATGCTTCTCCAAACATCTCAGAAAGCAAGCCAAAATTCCTATTTAACAAAAGCAACTGATGGTAATAGAATTAAGTTAATAAACTGTTTTCATTTTTTAAGAGTGGAACTTCTTATTTAGACTTCACTTTTGCTAGTGATATGTCAAGATAAAAATACAAAAATCAGTTGTCAACAAGAGGAATTATTACATATTTAAGAACACAGCCTAGCGGCTGTACTAGTTTGCATTCCCACCAACAGTGTAAGAGGGTTCCCTTTTCTCCACACCCTCTCCAGCATTTATTGCTTGTAGACTTTTGGATAGCAGCCATCCTGACTGGCGTGTAATGGTACCTCATTGTGGTTTTGATTTGCATTTCTCTAATAATGAGTGATGTTGAGCATCTTTTCATGTGTTTGTTAGCCATCTGTATGTCTTCTTTGGAGAAATGTCTGTTTAGTTCTTTGGCCCATTTTTTGATTGGGTCATTTATTTTTCTGGAATTGAGCTGCAGGAGTTGCTTGTATATTTTTGAGATTAATCCTTTGTCTGTTTCTTCATTTGCTATTATTTTCTCCCAATCTGAGGGCTGTCTTTTCACCTTACTTATAGTTTCCTTTGTAGTGCAAAAGCTTTTAAGTTTCATTAGGTCCCATTTGTTTAGTTTTGCTTTTATTTCCAATATTCTGGGAGGTGGGTCATAGAGGATCTTGCTTTGATTTATGTCGGAGAGTGTTTTGCCTATGTTCTCCTCTAGGAGTTTTATAGTTTCTGGTCTTACATTTAGATCTTTAATCCATTTTGAGTTTATTTTTGTGTATGGTGTTAGAAAGTGTTCTAGTTTCATTCTTTTACAAGTGGTTGACCAGTTTTCCCAGCACCACTTGTTAAAGAGGTTGTCTTTTTTCCATTGTATATCCTACAGTGTGGAGATTTCTTAAAAAACTGGAAATAGAACTGCCATATGACCCAGCAATCCCACTTCTGGGCATACACACTGAGGAAACCAGACCTGAAAGAGACACGTGCACCCCAATGTTCATCGCAGCACTGTTTATAATAGCCAGGACATGGAAGCAACCTAGATGCCCATCAGCAGATGAATGGATAAGGAAGCTGTGGTACATATACACCATGGAATATTACTCAGCCATTAAAAAGAATTCATTTGAACCAGTCCTAATGAGATGGATGAAGCTGGAGCCCATTATACAGAGTGAAGTAAGCCAGAAAGATAAAGAACATTACAGCATACTGACACATGTATATGGAATTTAGAAAGGTGATAACGATAACCCTATATGCAGAACAGAAAAAGAGACACAGATGTACAGAACAGACTTTTGAACTTTGTGGGAGAATGTGAGGGTGGGATATTTGAAAAGAACAGCATGTATACTATCTATGGTGAAACAGATCACCAGCCCAGGTGGGATGCACGAGACAAGTGCTCGGGCCTGGTGCACTGGGAAGACCCAGAGGAATCGGGTGGAGAGGGAGGTGGGAGGGGGGATCGGGATTGGGAATACATGTAAATCCATGGCTGATTCATATCAATGTATGACAAAACCCACTGGGAAAAAAAAATAATAATAATAAAAATTAAAAAAGAAAAAAAAAAAAAAAGAACACAGCCTAATTAGTAGTCCAAAGCACCACATATAGGTAAATTATGACAATTCATGTAACAAAAATAACTAACATGTATTGAGTTGTATTTTTATACTAAGAACTTTAATAACTTTAATATCACAACACAAAGCTTTTATCATTAAAAAAACAGAGGAAATTGCAAAGTTGAGTATAATTTGGCGACAAACTTAACATCATCTATTCAAATATATCACACTATATACAATTTCAATTAATGTAACTGTAATGAAAAACTTATGAATGTTTTAGATCTTTTGAAACTAATGTTTAACACACATTTTCCCCAGAGATAAGTATTATAAAAATTACTGTGCAAAAATTATGAAATGATTAAAATTTTTCTGTTTACTTAAAAGAAATATGCTTAAGATAATTATAATTGTAAGGCATTTTCTTAAAATTCTTTCAAGTTGTTCATTGAATAGTAAGATACTGGTTTAAAGAATCTATATCTATAGCCAGATAGTAAAAGGTACTAGCAGGGTTTTAATGGAAAAGGATATTATAACTAGAATGTGTAGGGTTCTTTGGCAAGTATAGGGAAAGTCAGTTCAGTCATATAGTCGTGTCTGACTCTGTGACCCCATGAACTGCAGCACGCCAGGCTTCCATGTCTAAAGAAAAGACTATAGTATTTCAGTAGCTATAGCCATTATTGTCATTTCCAGAATTTAGAGTAATCTAAGTGATAAGACTCTACATTATTTTAATCTGAAGGTAAAAACGTACTCTGAGTCATGTCCTACACTAATTGGTGGGTTGGCCCAGGAACAAAATCACGTTACTATTTTAGATGGCTCACTCTGGATGCAGTGAGAGATGGAGCTGAGAAAGCAAAGGACGCCACACGGCCATTGTTATGATGAGGCTAACAACAGTAACAGTAGCGACCTGAGCAATTCAGCAGAGTTGACTCTTATTCAAGTGATTGGTCAGTAAATGGAATGAGGGAGACAGCCAAAAACAGGATAAAAGGAAAGCTATTTTTTTAGGATAAAAAAGTTCAGTTATTGGGAAAGGAGATTGCTGAGAAGGAACAACTGTGGATAAAGAAGAGGGGGCTAACTGATGGGATGCTGCCACCGGAAGTTGGGGGACCTGGTGCAATCATAAAAGTTGAAGAATTAACAGCAGGCAGAAGAGTGAGCATCTCTAGTTTACCAGCAGGCAGGAAGGTAATTTTAAATGACTGACAGGGAAGCTGGTTGAGCATATGCTTCTATTTTTAAGTGTGGTGTGAGTAACTAGAGAATGGCAATAGTCAGTCTATATGGACAGGACTGAAGTTGACCTTTGTAATAACTTGCAGAGAAAGCAAGAAGAAGGAAGTAGAATTTGAAAATATTTATTTTAAACAGAGCATGGAAAACATACATGTATGTCTTAACAACAGACATTTTTTTTTCCAAATCTATTTACAATATATTCTATTGTTATAATCATAAATGCAAATGCTCAGTATTTGTTAATACACTTACATTAGATATGTCTTCCAACACTTACTTTTTGGAATACTCAAGCAGAACCAAGCTTCCCACTTCCCTTTCCCAATGTGTTCATTGTTGTCAAAACCCTGCAGGAGAGTTTCTGCCTCCATATTCACTCAACTGACTTGAGGATCCCAATATAGGCATGATGCTAAAATGACAAAGTTTCTGACCTCATGGAACTTACTGTTTACTGGCCTCCCTCTTCTCAATAGCCCCATCTTTGCATAATTTCTCTGCTATTAACAGAAAAATAGGTATTGCTTTCAATGAAATTCCAAGTGGGTGTCATGTATTACAGATTCCTATAAGAAGCCAAAGCAGCAAAATTTCTCTATTCTGCATCCTCCTATTTTGCAGACTATTTCTATAAATATTTAGGCCACAGATAGCCTAAAGAATGTTTTCATGAGATGTGATCTACAAATCAAAGTATAACATTTTTTTCTAAGACTCATTTATTTTCTCTTTTATCTAAGTAACACTGTCATCGTCTTTTAAAAATGTTTTGTTTTGTAACATGTATTTTGATTAAGTTGTACCAACATAGTTCCGCTCACTTTTAAATGAAAAGAATTAAAATACTGCAAATATATTAAATTTTCAATAATATTGTTTATATCTCTATACCTTAAAGTGACTGAAATAGCAAAACAGCAATGTTACTTAACAATAAAGATAAATGTCAAAGGAATGTAAAAACTCAATTACTTGGATTGCATGAGAGACTATCAACTATTATGTCATTGTTTTTTCAATTACTCAGTTGTATCCAATTCCTTTGCGACCTCATAGACTGTATCCTGCCAGGCTCCTCTGTCCATGGGATTTCCCAGGCAAGAATACTGGAGGAAGTTGCCATTTCCTTCTCCAGGGGATCTTCCCGACCCAGTGACTGAACCCACATCTCCTGCACTGCAGGTGGACTCTTTGCTGCTAAACCACTGGGGAAGCCCTATGAATTTGTTATATTCTTAGATTAATTGATAATGATTCAGTAATCTCTTCTTGTTGAATAACTTTGTGTGAAAGAAATGCTGAATAACTTTATGTGAAAGAAATGCTATCAAAAATACCTTTCTCCCTTAGAAATATAATAAATAAAAATAAAGCTTTTTTGATAATTGAAGATTTTGCTATCCCTATGAGTAGAAACCAGAATATTATTAGTAGTATTCTTGAAAATATAGACAGTATAGGAGATCTAAATAAACACATAGCAGTATTATATCAGGTTGCTATTATTTCCATTAAATTCCTTATATAAGTTTGCTTTCGTATAATTGTCATCAGTGTAGGTCTGGAAATCAGGGGAGGAGGAATTGACCATCTCTGTTGGATTCTCGGTAACTGAAATTTTTACAAAATATTCAAACAATGAAATTATTTTTTCTAGTAGACAACATTTAATAACTAAAATTTTCTTTTAGGGCCCTGAAAATGTCAGACATACTTTTTAGTAAAATACTTCAAGATCTTCATTAACTACTTTCATTCAGACAATTATAACCTCCATCTTAATATTCAAAAACAGATAAAAAGACTTGGGAAAAAAAGATTCTCAATATGCTTTGAACTCTTATTTTATACACTATCTTTCCTCATTAAATTTGGGGGGGAAAATTCTTCTTAGCTAGTTAAACAGTGAATTATCCAATTCTCCAGATAAGAAAAAAGCTATTTGAACTTCTAACATATCTCCCAATCTTCAAAGCTTTTAAATTTGTTATTTTCAGGTAGCTTTCTGCCAACCTTGTTTTAGATGAAATCTCATTTCTTTTAAAGTTTCTATCGCTAGTTTCTAACTGAAAAAAAAAGTGCCAAAAGCTTGCTAATAAAACCTGAAAATTAGCTTGCATTTAGGTGTTTCTGAATAACTATGTCGGTAGCACCCTGATCACCCTAGGGAAGGACGAACGAGTGTGGGGTCCAGAATCCCTCATCTCTCAAAACTGGTCATAAGGGAAAACAGATTCAGAGAGGGATTCATCCCCATCACATTGCCATCAAGTGTCAACAGTAATTAACTAAGTGAAGTAAGCCAGACAAAGATGAATATTGCATGGTACTACTTATATGTGGGATCTTTTAAAAAAAAAAGTCAGACTTATGGAAACAGAAAGTAAAACTGTGGTTGCTAGGGGCTTGGGGGTGGGGTAAAGAAGGAGAGGTTGTGAAAGGACACAAATTTTCCTCCATAAGATAAATAAAGTCTGAGTATCTGGCATAAAACATGGTGATTAAAGTTGATAATGCTGTATTGTGTAACTGAAATTTGCTGATAGCAGAGCTTAAATGTTCCCACTCCACCCCCCTCCAAAAGATATCTATATGAGGTGATGGATATGTTAATTAAATAGATGAGGGGAATCCTTTCACAATGTATACCACAACATCACAATATATACTTTAAATATCTCACAATTTTATAAAGCTATTGAGGTATAATTTTTCAAAAATGGTAATTAAGAACAGAAAAAGAAGACCCATATTCATTTGAAAGAAGACAGCTTTTTATAATTAAGGAGATAAAAGCTAATAACATGGTATAGTGAAAGAATTTGAAATACATAAAGTATGAAGAAAAATATGAAGTGTTACAATTATAACAGCCTGAAAGACTTACTATCAATCTTTCACTGGGTCTCTTTCCAAACTATTTTCTAGGTATGTCTAAACAAAATTTTTTTAAAAAGATCATAATATGAATGTTATTATGAAAACTGATTTTTTACTTAATATAGTATTGCTTTTGTTCTAAAAATAAAAATAGAGCCACATCATTATATGTATGACAACTTCATATATAGATAACACATAATTTATTTAACTCATTCCTTATTGACTGACATTTAGATTGCTTCTGGACCTTTGTTTTTATAAACTCTAAAAACACTGTCTGCATATCATGCAGTTATAGAACTATTTCAGGATGCATTTCTGGAAGTAGTAATGTTGTATCAAAAGGCATGTATAATCATTTTTATACATATTTATAAATTATACTTTGAGTATACCATATTATTCTCCCTTCAATGTTACATAGGAACATTTCTTCAATCTTACTCATTATAAAAAATATTATAATTCATCTTCATATTGCCCAGTGGAATAAAGTTTATCATTTGTAATTATTATTACTTTTTATTATATTGTATTACTAGTGAGGCTGAAGATATTTTCATGTGTTTATAGCAATTTTCATCTTTCCTTTCTTTTCAGATTCCTAATGTGGAATTTCTGTTTCCTTCTTTCTTTTTCCTATAGATATGAAAGAGTTTTTCATATTCATTCCATTCAATAGATGTGTACTTATCAGATATTCACTGAAAAGCCTGGGCTGGTGTTGTAAATCTGAGTTTCAGCCAATGGGAAACATTTCAAGTCCAGTAACAGATGTGGTCACCTATGGGGAGTGTTCAGAAAACAAGGATAAATGGATCTAGGACAAAATCCAGGGAAAACGTCTCACTGAGAACTTGGGTAGAAGAAGAAAAGTCAGTAAAGGATACAAAACAAGAACTGTTTACATAAGGTTGAAAGAATGCCTAAAGGATATGGTGTCACAACAAGAGAAGAGAATATATGAAAATAGAGAAAAGGTTCAGTTCAGTTCAGTCAGTCAGTCATGTACGACTCTTTGTGACTCCATGGACTGTAGCACGCCAGGCTTCTCTGTCCATCACCAATTTCCAGAGCTTGCTCAAACTCATGTCCATCAAGTCAGTGATGCCATCCAACCATCTCATCCTCTGTCGTCCCCTTTTCCTCCTGCCTTCAATCTTCTCTAGCATCAGGGTCTTTTCCAATGAGTCAGTTCTTCGCATCAGGTGGCCAAAGTATGGAGCTTCAGCTTCAGCATCAGTCCTTCCAAAGAACATCCAATGAGAAAGGGTTGGTGATGTGTAATTTTGCTAACAGGCCTAAAAATGTCCACGGGGTTTGGCTGCTTTGAAGTCACTGGTGATCTTAATATCAAAAGAGTTCTACTAGAAAGCAGGGGTGGTAATGGTGCAGAAGCCAAACTGGAGTGGGCTAATGAGTCAAATGGATTCCAAACAGCAGATGTGGCATGCATAAACACTTCTTTCAAGTAGCTTGGCTGTCAGAGAGGAGCAGAAACATAGGGTAGCTGCCAGAGAAGGTCTGGGTCATGTATGAATGTATCAGTTCACTTTGATGGATATGATTGAATAGAGGAGCAGCTGCACTGCAGGAGAATGATGGGAAAACCAAAGGAGATAATTTTTTAAGAAATCAAGAGTCAGTTGGTTGTAACAAAGGACTGACTCTTCTGGAATATCTCTGACCAATGTCACCAATGTCCATCAGTCCAAATCTCATGACCTGTTTTCAATTCTCCTTTTATTAAATACAGTTAACACCACTGGCTACTTATTCCGTCTACTCCTTGACTTCCATGACATCCCTCTCTTCTGATTCTCTTCTGTCCTTTCTGAATGTATCTAACCTTTGGGACAGGGGAGGACATCTCTTCTTTGCCCACTCAGTCTTGGTGTATTTCAGGATTCCATCTCTTGTTCATTCTTCTTCTCATTATACATGTGTCCCAAGGTGATCTCTTTCAGTCTTATGGATAATATATAATTTATATGTCAATGGCAGGCCCCTTGCAACCTAGTTTCAATCCAATTGCTTGAGAGACACCTTTACCCAACTGTCCCGTGGGTACCAAAAACTCAAGAAACCCAATCTGAACTCACCACTCTAAGATTGGCTTTCTATCTTCTATTCTTTCAGTTAATGACCTTGTCAACTACCAACTGTCATATCCAGAAGCCCTGGTCATATTCTACTTCTTCTCCCTCCCTACTCATATGCCAGGCTTAACCATATTTCATTACTAACTTGAAGAAATCATTACAGAGGAAAGGGCTGAAAATAAAGGAGATGTGATCTTTTTGAAGAAAGAAGCAAGGTTACCCATTTAGACAGGGTTGAGAAATATGTGCTGTGCTGGCTGGAGGTGACTGAAGGTTTGATATTCTCATGGAGAACTAAAAAGAAAGTTGGGTAGGAAAATATAACAGGAATGACAATGTTGATACCACATTGGAGCCAGTGAGGAGGAAGGCTACTTATTGGTATCCTGACATTAATAACAAAATTGAAAACTGAGTATTCTCATCGGGTAGTTCCTAAGGTATACTGGGAACTTTCTGATATGTACCTTGAGGACAGGTTACAGGTGAATCTTTGGGCTCTACCTTATTGCTCAGATTGTTAGTTTCAAAGGCAGAAAGCCAGCTCAGAGGTGGGTAGCATCAGCACTGTCTGTAGGGAAAGCCAATAGTTTAATGTCTGGGTATCAGTGAGTTTCCTTGCCTGAAATATCCCTTCTCTCATGCTTGCTGATGCTCTAAATTTACCTAAAGGAAAAATGGTTGAATTCAGAGATAAGGCTTAAAAATTAGGGAGCATTTCATAAGAACTTGAACTTAACAAAAGTTGGTATCTGTCATTCTCATATTTGCAGACAACAGTGGCTCCCACTTTTTACTGCATGTTTTTTGTCTTACCTCTAAACAAGTAGTAAAGAATCTGCCTGCTAACACAAGACATACAGGAGATGTGGGTTCGATCCCTGGGCCAGGAAGATCTGCTGGAGGAGGGAATGGCAACCCACTCCAGTACTCTTGCCTGGAGAATCCCATGGACAGAGGAGTCTGGCAGGCTACAGTCAGTGGGGTGGCAAAGAGTCAGATGTGACTTAATGACTGAGCACAGGCTCAAAGCACGTCATGTGTGTCTCGACACAAAATCTCAGGTGTGGCAAATGTGATAATAAGCATGGAAAAACTCAAATAACTAAAAAGTTTTTGGTAGATAATTTAATAACTATAAAAATGGATGTTAAAAAAATGAGTCAGTATGATGAAGTTATTTTGCAATTAAAAATCTTACTATTAGGATATTGAGAAGAGTTTTCATTCACCCTGGCTTCCGGGTGGGGTTCTAGGCCTTTTTTTTTTCACTTATTTTTATTAGTTGGAGGCTAATTACTTTACAATATTGTAGTGATTTTTGCCATAGACTGACATGAATCAGCCATGGATTTACATGTGTTCCCCATCCCGATCCCCCCTTCCACCTCCCTCCCCACCCAATCCCTCTGGGTCTTCCCAGTGCACCAGCCCTGAACACTTGTCTCATGCATCCAACCTGGGCTGATGATCTGTTTCACCCTTGATAGTATACTTATTTCATGTTATTCTCTCAGAATATCCCACCCTCGCCTTCTCCCATAGAGTCCAAAAGTCTGTTCTGTACATCTGTGTCTCTTTTTCTGTTTTGCATATAGGGTTATCATTACCATCTTTTTAAATTCCATATATATGCCTTAGTATACTGTATTGGTCTTTATCTTTCTGGCTTACTTCGCTCTGTATAATGGGCTCCAGTTTCATCCATCTCATTAGAACTGATTCAAATGAATTCTTTTTAATGGCTGAGTAATATTCCATGGTGTATATGTACCATAGCTTCCTTATCCATTCGTCTGCTGATGGGCATCTAGGTTGCTTCCATGTCCTGGCTATTATAAACAGTGCTGTGATGAACATTGGGGTGCATGTGTCTCTTTCAGATCTGGTTTCCTCAGTGTGTATGCCCAGGAGTGGGATTGCTGGGTCATATGGCAGTTCTATTTCCAGTTTTTTAAGGAATCTCCACACTGTTCTCCATAGTGGCTGTATTAGTTTGCATTCCCACCAACAGTGTAAGAGGGTTCCCTTTTCTCTACACCCTCTCCAGCATTTATTGATAGCTGCCATCTTGACTGGCGTGTAATGGTACCTCATTGTGGTTTTGATTTGCATTCCTCTGATAATGAGTGATGTTGAGCATCTTTTCATGTGTTTCTTAGCCATCTGTATGTCTTCTTTGGAGAAATGTCTGTTTAGTTCTTTGGCCCATTTTTTGACTGGGTCATTTATTTTTTTGGAATTGAGCTGCAGGAGTTGCTTGTATATTTTTGAGATTAATCCTTTGTCTGTTGCTTCATTTGCTATTATTTTCTCCCAATCTGAGGGCTATCTTTTCACCTTGCTTATAGTTTCCTTTGTTGTGCAAAAGCTTTTAAGTTTCATTAGGTCCCATTTGTTTATTTTTGCTTTTATTTCCAGTATTCTGGGAGGTGGGTCATAGAGGATCCTGCTGTGATTTATGTCGGAGAGTGTTTTGCCTATGTTCTCCTCTAGGAGTTTTATAGTTTCTGGTCTTACATTTAGATCTTTAATCCATTTTGAGTTTATTTTTGTGTATGGTGTTAGAAAGTGGTTCTAGGCCTTGATGTGAGGGATGGTGAAGCAGACACCAGATCCCACAGGACAAAGCAGAGATATAGATTCAGAGAAGACAAGAGAGAGTCCCTTTTCTTAGAATCAGGGTAGCAGATATACGTCTAGCTTCTGGAAATGAGCTATTTACTTATTTATTTAGTTTTATAAGGCAGGGGTTTGATCAAAGGAACAACTTGCTAGATCCAGGGAACAAGATGGACCAAACAGCCAATTAGGCCAGGCCACTTAGACTTTAGAATTCCCCAGTGCCTGGGAGACAGAGCCATGAGGAACAGAAGCCAGGTAGAACATGCAGTTTCTTTTTTGTGCAATATTCACAACATCACTATACTCTTTCACAAGTTCCAGGTCATAGCTTTCAGAAAATGTGGCTTTCTTGGACATCTTTCCTGGGAAAATTTGTGTTTCTGCACTTCCTTCCTCTAGTTCTCATGATACAAGTTTCTATGAACACATTTATGGAATAGAGAAAAACATATCAATTTATACAACTTTATTCTATGTCCCTGGGTACAGATACAGAGTATTAAGTTTATAACTACATATGGGTCCTGAGCTTTCCACTGGGCAGTCAATCATAAACGTCCATTTTCCTCAATCACAGACACTCTGATTGGTCCAGGGAACCTCTCTTTCCTGATTCCTTGACCTTGTATGTTCCCTTGGTACAGACACTCACACCCTATCCTGAGTTCTTGGGTAGCCTTCAATTCCACCATGCACGTAGCTTTCCACTCCTCTACAATCCAGGTGTGTGGCTCACTCAACTCTCTAAAGGAGGATATGACATAGAATATATTCTTATTCTTGGAGTAAGAAATACTAACAGATAAAATTATAAGAGAGATGCTTAATCAGATCTGTCCCAGTTTCTAAGAAAAAATTGCTCTGGTTCTCATGACTTAGAGGAACAGAAAATAAATAGGAAGCATGGGAACGGTATACATTCCCTGAGCACTTCCCTAATATATTTATAAACAACAGTTAAAACTGTTTCTTTAACACTTTTCATTCTAACTCAACTACATGGGTAGCTGAGACATGAAAAGATATGTCTGAAACAGTATGAAATCTGCTCTGACCAATTCTCATTTTCCATTTCTCAAAGCAAGAACTATGGGGAACTTAAAGAGAGTTGCTTGCCAAAGGGTAATTTGGAAATGAGGACTTGAGCCATGTTATGCAATCAGTCACTTCTTTGGGCAACAAGTACTGAAGGCAGTGGTTAAAAACTTGGAGGTGTGGTAAGGAATATTTTATTATCCACTATTAACACTTTAACTCAGATAAGGAGGGCGTAGGGCATTAAGGGTGGTGTGAGTTTTAATGAGTAAGAGAAACTAAGCTGGTGCTTAAGGTAGTGTGTGGTCTGGATGAGGTCCCACACCAGTGACAGACCTGACCACAGAAGTTCAGTTCAGTTCAGTTCAGTCACTCAGTCATGTCTGACTCTTTGCAACCCCATGGACTGCAGCACGCCAGGCCTCCCTGTTCATCACCAACTCCCGGAGCTTACTCAAACTCATGTCCACTGAGCCACTGATGCCATCCAGTCATCTCATCCTCTGTCACCCCTTCTCCTCCTGCCTTCAATCTTTCCCAGCATCAGGGTCTTTTCCAATGAGTCAGTTATTCCCATCAGGTGGCCAAAGTATTGGAGTTTCAGCTTCAGCATCAGTCCTTCCAATGAATATTCAGGACTGATTTCCTTTAGGATGGACTGGTTGGATCTCCCTGCAGTCCAAGGGACTCTCAAGAGTCTTCTCCAACACCACAGTTCAAAAGCATCAATTTTTTGGCACTTAGCTTTCTTTATAGTCCAACTCTCATATCCGTACGTGACTACTGGAAAAACCATAGCCTGAACTAGATGGACCTTTGTTAGCAAAGTAATGTCTCTGCTTTTTAAGATGTTGTCTAGGTTGGTCATAACTTTTCTTCCAAGGAGTAGACCACACTAGGTCACTGAAAATGCTAAACAGGAGGTGGTGGGACTCTGAAGATGCCCCTCAGGCCTCACTCCAGTTCTCCAGTGTCTCAAGTTGCAGAAATTATGGTCTAAGAGTTAAGAATTTTATGGGCTATAAGACACTACCTTTCGACATTTAACAGTTTATGATTCTAAAATTTCATTAGCTGCTCTTCCTAAACTTTTACCTAATGTATAAACCAGTCACACTTTTGAAAGGAAGCATGGTGTCACCCAAATCTTGTGAGAAAAGAGTTACCTTCTTATTTGATAGGTGAAAATAGACTCACAGAGATAGCCATTTTACCTAGTACCTCAGAACTCCATGCAACAAAGCTCTAAAGTCTAATCCCAAAGCCCATGCGCTTTCTATCATATCATGATACTGTTATGAAAAACTCACCACATATATCACCCACAAAAGAAAGACATTTCAAAGGGGACATAGATGGCTTTAGAGAAGTACATCAGCATTCTGAAATTAAACCAAATCTGAGTGGTTGTGCGATTTTTTGGGAAGGGACAATTTATAATTTTCATCAAATTCCCAAAGGGTTAAGCCATAAAATTTGAAGAACCACCGCACTCAGTGTATTTAGAAACTAACAGCCATATTCTCCTTCAGTCCCACCATATGGCATGCTGAGTTTATTCCCGATATACTCAATTCTCCAGAGATAGGAGCAAGGCTGGAAACCTTAGAAAGAAGAAGGAGATTAAATAATAATGAAATATACAAGAGTCCATTTAGCTATGTGTGCTGTTTGGCAGCTGCCCATATAATTTCTGGTTATCAGTACACCCCAGGGGCTATTGCAGGTTCATTAATATACTTTTAGGCTAGAAGATCCTTTGAGATCATAGAGTCCAATGCCCTTAGTTTATAGATGATAAAACCAAGACCTAGAGGGCTAGAGTGACTCACAGATTGTCATATATCCTTTCACTGGCTTGATAATGGACTTAATATTTACCCAGCAATCAGTCACTTTTGGCCATCATCTGTGCCTCCATGGTTAGCTGAAGGAAGGAGAAAACACTGTGCTCATATTCAAACTGCCTCTTCCAGTTCTAATATTGATCTAGCATAACTAGATACTATTTAGTTTTTGAGTTCTAATCAGATTTGTACGGTGACACCACAGCTGTCTGGCACCAGTACGGTCTGCAGACGATGTCAGGAAAAGTTGACATGAGGCTGAGGATTCTTGTAATCCAAATTAGTAAACCAGAAAAAAGAAGATGCACGTCTTGATTGCAGCTTAATGCGGCAGACTGTGCCAATTTTGCTAATAAAAGCCAAGTTATAATGATAAAATCAGTAATTTAATTAGTTTGTTGGAAATGAAAATATTCTATCTACACTATTATTTGAATGCATTATGATTCTATTGATTTTCTTCTCAGTAAAAATGTAAGAAACTTTTTTTTCAAAAGTCCGTTTTAAAATCTTTGTGTTAAGAAAAAACTGCTAAAATAAATTGCAGTTTCAGACTGCACTATAAATTTCATATTGGTTCCATTTGATGTATGCTCCTGGTCATTGAATATGCTCCATTGGTACTGAAATAAATTAGATATTTGAAATAAAAAGGCCACAGAAATATTCATTTAAATTAAATAGGCAAGAGGCCGCTGTATAGCAGACAGTTCTCGAAAGTTCAAGGAAGTTCTATTCACTGTGAACCTGGGCAAATCATTGGCCTTTCTAGACCTTTGCATTTCTTCCTACAAACACTGAATTCTGCGTTATTTTTAAAGCTTACTCCAACTCTATAAAGTTTTACGTCTATGATTTTATCATACTATTTTATCCCTAGATATGAAGTCAAGAAACCATGCAAACAGCATTTAATTAGGCTACTAAAAATGAATTGTAATAATTACCAAAGATCACAAAGAAAGTGGAGATTGAAATAATTAAATCAATGTATTTTGGTTGAGGTCCTGTATTTAAACAAAAAAAGTTCCATAAAACAGTTTATTATTAGATTCTGATTCTAGAATCCTAGAACCAGAAGGAACTCTTAGAGGCCATCACTTAATACAATTCATGATAGAAAT
The DNA here is from genome assembly GCF_033118175.1 of Dama dama. Classification (NCBI taxonomy): domain Eukaryota; kingdom Metazoa; phylum Chordata; class Mammalia; order Artiodactyla; family Cervidae; genus Dama; species Dama dama. Next base: position 35,255,245 of record NC_083708.1, on the reverse strand, counting down.
TTCCTCTAAAATATCACAAAGACATAGTGTTTATCCTTCGTTTGTAATAATTAGCAATGACCAAAACATCAAGTTGGATGATGTATAAAAATTAATCATGGTATGTGCAACATGAAGGTATTGGTGAAAGAACTGATCCCTGAAAGAGCAGTTTCCGGGAGCAATAGGGTGAAAGACTGATGGAAGGCAGCCCATCAGAGGCGAGAAGAGGAACCAGAGCCGGAGTACTGATGATTGTTTAGAGAAGTTCTGCTCTAAAGGGGAGCAGAAAAACTGGGGTGCAGCTGGAGGGGAAGGCAGGGCAAAGAAAAAGTCAAATTAAAGATGGGAGAAATAATAGGTTTGCACACTGTGGGAGCGATCTTGTAGAGAAGGGTAATTCTGATGATATGGAGTGAAGAGGAGAAACTGGTAGAGCAGTATTCATGAGTAAGTACGGGGGAAGGTGGTCCAGTGACCAACAAGAGCATGGGTGGGTCACCTCAATAATGTGGGCACAGAGGCTAGGGCCAGGTGGTTCTGTTGATGGACTCTTCAGAAGTTCTCTTTTGATCACTATTGCTTAAATGAAATAAGAAAGAAAGAGATCAGTTCAGAGACAAAAAAGAGGATGTGCGGAGGTCCAAGAAGAGAGGGTGATGGACGAATGACGGACATATAACACAGCTGCTGGGCAGTGCTAATGACCCCTTTCAGTTAATGGTCATGAACTGAAAGTGAGGGCATTATCATGGTATATGTTTTTCTCTAGAAATGTTAGATTGCAAGGGATCCTGCATAGACAGAGGGTTGGATTTAGTTACCAATGGAATTGAGGGTATAAGTCAAGGAGTAATTTTGATGAAGAACCACATAATTAAGCTGATAGGAGGGAATTAAAGAGGTGATGGGGTGAAAGCAGTGAGAAGGTGGTGGGATCAATGGATTGTAGGTTCCTTGGCATTGCCTGAATTGGAGTAATAATAAATAATAAAGGGAGCAAAATGGGAAGTAGTAGTTGGGGATGCAAATGGGATTAGGAAAGGAATGCAATTGTTGGCAATTCGAAGATCAGACTAAGACCTCAGGGGTGGTCGTGGCAAAGTAAGGGCAAGATAAGCTCAGATATTTTCTTCTGCAGAAGCTTCCCCTGAATTCACCTTTCCTTTCCTCTTGGCTTTGAAGTCTCATCATACTTCATCTGCAATTGTTTGTGACTCAACTCTACTTTGTATTGTTATTCAATAGGTACATTTTAGAGTATAAGCTCCTTGAAGTTTGGGAATGTGCCAGTTATCTTCAAGTCCCTTAGCATCTAATGATTCCCTGACTGCACAACTACATGCAATAAAAGCATAATATATATATTTGTTAAATGAACAGACATATATGTAAACAACAACAGTAGTAGCTAACACTGTCTGTCTGTGCCAAGCATTCTCCTACATGCTTTATATAATGTTACTAAACTTTAACACCCTCCTGCAGATATATGATGCTTATAATACATGTACAGTAACTGTGAGAAGAGAATGATTTAACTGACTCACATGATAAGACTGTAGTCAGGGGATGTGCATCAATGCATGTGACAGGCAGGGGGCTTCCGGCTGAAGGTCAGGGATTTTATAGAGTAGGGTAGGCAAATGAAATTAAAAGACGCTTGCTCCTTGGAAGAAAAGCAATGACAAATCTAGACAATGTATTAAAAAGCAGAGACATTACTTTGCCTACAAAGGTCCATATAGTCAAAGCTATGGTTTTTCCAGTAGTCATGTTCTGATGTGAGAGCTGGACAATAAAAAAGGCTGAGCACTGAAGAATTGATGCTTTGGAACTGTGGTGCTGGAGAAGACTCTTGAGAGTCCCTTGGACTGCAAGGAGATCAAACCAGTCAGTCCTAAAGGAGATCAGTCCTGAATATTCATTGGAAGTTCTGATGCTGAGGCTGAAGCTCCAATACTTTGGCCACTTGATGTGAAGAGCCAACTCATTGGAAAAGACCCTGATCCTGGGAAAGACTGAAGGCAGGAGGAGAAGGGGCGACAGAGGATGAGATGGTTGGATGGCATCACCGAGTCAATGGATACTAGTTTGAGCTGGGAGATAGTGAAGGACAGGGCGTGCAGTCCATGGGGTGGCAAAGATTCAGACACGACTGAGAGACTGAACAACAGAGTACCAGCAAACTTTTTCTATAAAAGGCCAGAGAGTAAATATAATTTTAGTGGCCATATGGTCTTTGTAGCAACTAGTCAACTCTGCCATTGTAGAATGAAATCAGCCACAGACAATCCATAAAGGAACAAGGGTGGCTATGTTCCCGTAAAACTTTACTTACAAATACTGAAATTTGAATATCACATAGCTATCATGTGTCACAATATATCCTTCTTTGATGTTTTTCAACCATTTAAAAGTGTAAATGGTCCCAGGCAGTACAAAAACTAGTGACAGGTCTTTGACCCAAAGGCTATATATACAGTTTGCTGACTTCTGGGACAGAGAAAAGTCCTCACGTTTTTGGCTTAGGCAGCAGTTTTCAGCGTTGATAGAAACTCAGGTTGGTCATTGTTCTTGTTCTCATGCCTCTCGCCCTAGGGTTTTTGATATAATCCCATAACCATCTGAAAAGTATTTCCTGAAAACTCTTTGTTAGCTCATCAAAATTCACAGGGTTGGTAGATGCCAAAAAGAAAGAAAAGGTAACAAATACAGAAGGCAAGTTTGGGAAACTGAAGACTCTATCATGTCTATGTTAGTTCTTTTACAAAAGCAAAGACTAGAGATATTAAGTGACTTTTTCAACTAACAGAGCTGGGTGAGAACTGTGGACTTATCTGGTCCTCATTCCCTTGGCCACCCTACAATACAATGCTAAGTCATGCTAAGGATTAATTAATGCCTTGCTCTGAATATGCTCATAACACTTCATCTGCCATGCACACAGAATGTTCTGTATGTATTTATTATTTGAATAAATTAACTCACATTTAAATATTGGCATGGTGAGAGAGTAAGTGTTCGGTGCCATCTTAATTAGTGGGGTAACTTAGGGTTTTATGCAAGGCAAGGGTACTCTACTAACCAGCTATTAAAAAGCAAAAAGCACTCTTTCTGAACTAGTACAAATTCCATTTGAGTAAATTAGCCCATGATCTGCCATAGCTAAATCTCCAAAAGTTGTGACAATAGAGAGAAGGAGAAAAAAAAAAAAACCCCAAGTCTCCGACAGGTGAAAATTTCCAGGTGAAATACATTAAATGACCTCAGCCCTGCATTTTCAAGTTTCCTCTCCATAGCCCAAATTTCATAAAATACAGGGCAATTCCTACAGCTAAGATTGGAGTCTAATGGGCACAAAAAGGCCTATTTTCCAAACACATGCATGTGTTCCCTCTTTTCTACTTGATCCACTTGACTCACCTTTGATGAAGTACTTGCTGTCTCCTGTATCCCTCTGTTTATATAAGGACATAATGAAATGGAATGATGTTCGAAGAATGGGGTTATTTTAGACACTGTTGGAAGACATTATGATCCTTTGGCTGCATGAGGACAACTCTCTAGCTAAAGAAGGGAACGGTGCATCTGGCAAAGAATGAACACCATCAGACCCATGTTAGCTTTACCAGGCTGACTCTCCTTTACATTAAAGGAAAATCTATAATCAGAATGCTTTTGGCATTGTGTTTTAAAATGAAGCAGAAAGATATAAAGAAATCCAGAAGAGTCATAGTTTTTCAACTGAAAGTTTCAAATATTAGGAGAATCACTTTTATCCCTAATAAGACTGATACATTATTAAATGTTTATTTTCTAAAAAAATCTTAATTCTCTTTCATTCTATTCAGTGGTGGCTCTCCCTGATTATTACAGTATCAACAGGGTATTAACTGCCAATGATGGATAAGTAATAAACCATGCTGGATAAAAGAACATTAATTACATTTCTTTTGCTTCTTCACAACAGGAAATATGAAGTTGCTTATAAGAGCAGTTAAATAAGCAGTAACAATAATTTTAACATAATAAAACTCTGTTGTATAAATGCAAGTCTTAGTTTTTTCCCCTTCTCTTTTTTCATGTTGCAAATTTATCACTTCCATCTGCTGAATAAACAGATACATTTCTGGGTTATGATGTTTGTTACACAAAACATTTCATAGGCAAAGGAAAGCAGGGAACAGTTCCTGATAAAGGAATTCATTCTAAACAGCTCTATGCCTGAGTACACACATAGATATTTCAATGACTTCAGGAAATGCCATATGCAGATATTCAAGGATGTTTTAAAAGGTTTAGTTCCAGAGATGTATTCCTATATCCCTTGCTGAGCAGAAATGCTTTCATTAAAGGCTGCCTTGTCTAGGTTATAGTTTTAATTATAAAGGAAAAAACGATGACTGACTTTGTTTTACTCTGATATTTTAAAATATATTTTAAAATTCCCTAAACATGAAAAGGTCACCCTAATTATCCCTGATGAGAGAGGACCATGGCTCTCATTTCTTACTTTTGGTAAAGGCCACCTGGGATGGGCTTCTGGGGGTTTGGTTAGTGTGAGAAACAATAGATGATTAAGCACAGCCACCCATGAGTGACAGCTGCTTCCTGACATTTGGGTTGAGTCATGAGGGAAGAAACCCAAAAGGGACAAGGGAGCAGGTTTACACGTGCTCCTCAATTATTCTTATGAGATTTATATAGCTCCATAAATGAACACCATGCTATAATAAAAAAATACATCAAAATCAATAGAAATTCTTTTAATTCTTTTACCTCTTGAATTTGAGTGTAGGCCATTTAAAATGTTATTCTTTTTCTTGTCATTATTACTAATTTCTCTGCCTGGAGGGTGGTGTTTTTTGTATAATCTTGCTTGCAGATTTACCAGTCTTATAGGAACTGAGTCCAGATGAACAGAAAAATTCTCCCCAATTAACAGTAAAATAAAATGCAATAAAATGAAAACTGAGATGAATTTAACAACTTGGGAGGAATGTCAGGCCTTTTTCATTCACTAAAAAAGCAGTGATATTTCAGTATTCTTTTAAAAATCCAATAAAGTGTAAGACTATAAACTCTTATTACAAATCTCCAAGGTTTTAATTGTTCATCAGTGTATTCAGATTCCTTGAATACCAATTTCCACTAGAAGCTGAAGGCTGGTGGCTGGGAGAGTAGAGAAGAAAGTACATGCTTGAGGTTGAGGTAGAGATGAAATGAACAGGGAGTGATAAGAACCTCTAAGTGAATTTACATGAAAAAAGACCAAGTCTAGGGAAACACATTTTTTTCTTCGCATAAAATTTCATGCACACATGCCGATCTCAAAAGATTCCTTTTGAAAACAGATGGAAATGCGTTCTCCACAGTAAATGACAGAGTGCAGCTAACAAGATCAGGTTATCAGTAATTCACCGCTCAGGAAAAACTCCAAAGCTTAGTAAAGAATCAAGCATGACAACAATAATATGTTATTTTCATTCTGCTTCTACTTTATTGCATCAATTCCATTTGGAGAAATAGGCACTGCACTATAGGTTTGCTGATCAATACTGGAGAACTTTAATGACAATAAATCATCTATTTAAAAGTTAAGAATTAGGCAAAGAAACCTGAAACTATGTAAGGATATTAAAACTTCAGGATTATTCCTTGATCACAGTACCTTCAGTCAATGTTTAGATGTGTGTGCTTGGGTGTTTATCAGCGTTGAACTAAAGCAAGAATGTATATGCAAATGATCCTGAAATGTGAAAGTACTGCTTAAGGGAATGCCCTGTAAATTGTGCTTGTTCTTAGCATAGGATAAGAGGCATGAAGAGCAGCAAACTGCACTGTTGGCTTCTGCAGTGGAAGTCTATTTCAACTTTAACTTGTTTTTTCTGTTTAGGGAAAAATAGGTGGAATCTGTGCTCGGTATGTTTTACAAAGTTGGGAATGTAGATTATGCAGTGATGGAGTATAACAAAGCTGTCCCATATTTTTATTGCAATTGCAGTGAGATTTAAATGATGAAAACACCAACAAAGGGTGCTCTCCATTCTGGAAGCATCCACATTTGTATTGGCTCCTGAAGACTGTCCTCATCTCAGTGCTTCCTGAGAATGCCCTTGTTATAGTCAGGACATGATCCAGTATGGTGGGATTTACCTCAAAGGGATGGGGCAGGGCAGGAGAATCAGACAGAGGGACTGTCTTCTGCAGGTGGCCATGGTCTGCTGGGTGGAAGAGGCTTTCAGAAGCTGGGAGAGAGTTTGGACGCACTGGCTCTAGTTTGCTGATCCAGTCAACAAATACTTACTGAGAAACTATTATGTAGCAGACACTAGGGCAAGTAATAGGAACACTATGGTAAATAAGCCCTGGTCCCTAGCCTCAAATAGCTTAGGGAACAGCAAGGAAAGAATTCCTACAAAGAACAGGAAAGGGAAGGCACTTATAATCCAGAATGATAAACAGGACCAAAGCAGAAGTCCATGGCCTGGGAAGCAGAGAAGGATCCACAAAGGCAGCCAAACCAGCCCAGGAGGGCTTCTCAGAGAGACGCTATCTACGTGAACCCTGAAGAGAGGGAGGTTTTCCAGGACAGGGATGCTTGCAGTTATGTGTGTGGGTTACAGAGAGAGAGTACAGACACAGAGACAGAGAGAGGATCAGGAAGATGTTGGTAAAAGTATTCCACATAGAGGGAAAAAAAAATCATGAAGAACGTGGGAAGGTGAAAGTCGTTCAGGGTGACTGGAGCATGGAGTGGGAAGTTGAGGTGACTCAGGCCAACGTCAACTTAAGGAAGGGCCTTTTTAGGCCAGATTCAGGATTCTTTACTTGTTCCTGAGGACAATAGGATGCTATATTTCAGGACACAGGTGATCATATAGGCCAACATTTGGCAGGCAATGGAGTTAAAAAAGACTTAAAAGGGACATGGTGAGCTGAGTCTGAAAGGACACTCTGGGCTATATTATAGAGCCTTTCAATAGATAAAATGAGAATTCTGGCCACAGGCTGAAATTTGGGAGGTAGACTCCCCTCCCATCAGGCAGTGGGGAGGGAACCCTGGACATACTACTGGGAAGGGGGATCAGAACCAGTTATCCAAAGCCAGTTAATAAAATGGGACTCAAAATCAGACTTGCCCCAATCACATAGTTGATTATAGCTGAGTCTTCTGAATATTGAATTATGAAATTATTTCCAAAATTTTCTGTCTTTTACGAGGCAAATGGTGTCTCTAAAGTTTATTTCATTACAGTGACATTCAGCAAGTTCAAAAGTATGATATTTTTGAAGGCAGAAAAAATATTACACTCATCTCTTCCGTTTTGGATGAGCCTTCAGAGATTCAGTTTCCATTTGTATGCCTTTGAAGATAATCTGACCTGCTTATTCACAATTTACCATTAAACCAAAGTAGGGCACTTTCAGCTATAGACAGAGCCTTTAAGAATCATAAAAACTAGTAAGTAATGAAGTCATAAACCCTCTCATCATCATCAGGCTAACAATGCAATCTGTAAACGTGACAGCGTCGGTCAATGGATTTGTGGTTACACATGGAGGCCACTCATTCTACTTTTTTAAGGCAATAGTCTAATAAGTTTGGCAAAGTTCTTGTTAGGAACAGATTTTGAGCATGAAAATGAGAGTTCAGGTATTATTTAATTGGGAATGTAGAATAAGAAATGTACTCTGGGATATGTCTGACTATTTCCCTAATAACACATCACACCTTTGTCTCAATGGTCCCTTCCAAAATATCTCAGTGTTTCACATATTTTATCTTACTGCATCTTTAGTCAGCTGGGCTTCCCTGGTGGCTCAGATGGTAAAGAATCTTCCTGCAATGTGAGAGACCCATGTTCAACCCCTGGGTCAGAAAGATCCTCTGGAGAAGGGAATGGCAACCCACTCCAGTATTCTTGCCTTCAGAATTCCATGGACAGAGGAGCCTGGTGGGCTACAGTCCATGAGTTGGCAAAGAGTCAGACACGACTGACCAACAAAGCAGCATGTTTAGTCAGCAGTACAACATATATGGGTGCTAATAAGGGTAACACGACCCCTTAATTAAAAGTACATGATTTTAAATGAGTTAGACTTTATGAAGTATGCCAGTGTAGCCTTACAATGTTAGCTCTAACTCTTGGAATGATGGTTCTGTATAAGACAGTTTTATCATGAAAGTTTTAAAAGCTTGTCCTGAATGTAATAGAATTCCTTTGAAAGGCCAGAGACGCTTTTTGGCCAGCTTTTAAAGAGACTGATAAAAATAAACTTCTTTTCTCCCTGGAGCAGCAGCCTTCAGATTCCTTGCCTTCCGTGTCTATTTTCCCATCCCCTGCGGCCACCTGGAACACAGCTCACTGGCTGCACTGATGTTCTGGATGTCGGGGTGGGAGGGGAATCAAATGTGAAGAGAGAGGTAAGCTTTTAACTCAGAAATCAGTAAAGGGAAGGGGAAGTAGAAGATACTGTGGTTACCCTCTTTTTCCACTGTCTTCAGCCTAGGCATGCTGTGAAGTCCCCGAGGGAACACCACAACATGTTTTAGCTTTTCACAGTCTGGCGAAGCCTCCAGGAATACACTGAATTGTTTATTTCAGATACACCCTTTGCTGCATTCAGGCCCCAGAAAACAAGCGTGACAGTTAGCCTCCTTGCTGAAGACGTTGGGAGATGGCAGGAAATTACAAATAGGAAGTGCACCAGAGGGGAAAAACCAGCACCTTCTACAAAAAAACAAGGTGCTGGGGAAACTTGGCACTTGGATCAACAAAAATCAAGTAAGATTTTTGAACACTTGAAAGGAGTAAATTGAAGTCGTAGTTTAAATTTGCTATGGATGGAATGTACATACAGAAATAATCTTTAAGACAACATTCAGAAACTGTATGAATACATATATCTATTAAATACACATAATAGTTTGAACCCCTTAAGCACCTTGTGTGGAGACATTAAGTGAGGAAATATTTTTCTTTCTAAAATGACTGGCATATTGATGTAAAAAAATTCCCATCTTCTTGTTTATTTTGAAAGCTACCTTTCAAAAATGTAATATGCTGCCACTGGCATCTTTGAACTCACTATTCCATTTTTCAAGCAGTCTCAGAGTTGAATCCTGCATTCTTGCCATATGCCAAGGGTTAGGCCATTAATATGTAAAAGAAGCTGGTATCGAGAGAATTGACTTTATAATTGGAGAACACCAAAATAAACCTAACACTTCTCTAACAATGCTGCACCCCAGCATCCCTGTTCTCTTAGGCTATTAGGCCATGTCCAATTTTCTCGGTCTGTCGGAGGATACAGCTGCCTCCATGTGCCAGGGAAGCTTTAATTATGGGGACTTTTCCTCCCACTGGAAAGCCTCTTCCTGCGGTTTGAAAGTTTGAATTATTCAAGCCCATGTTAATACACTGTACTGAATGCTCTGTTTGGCCCACTGAGGTGCACCTGGAACTGTTCTGTTTCCACAGATTCGATTTCTTTCTTTGCCTCTCTCTCCATCTCCCTCCCTCCTGTTCCTATCTTTTCTCATCCCCTTCGATCCTATTATTAAAGGCAAGAACCAAGGAACACTGAGCACAGAGAGACCCATGGAATTTGGCACAGCTAATCTCATAGACTATTCATGTGCAATCACAAGAAAAATAATCTCTCAACTAAAAATCCCTCAAGTATAAAGCTTTATTTCCTAAACCTTTTTTTTTTTTACATAAAGTAATACAACTTCTGTACTTCGGTATCCAGAATTTCAGGACTTTTAAATCTATTTCTCCCAAATCCAAGCTGTTAATTTGCTCCTAAAGTAGTATCAACAGGAAAATTATTAATCTTTCCTATTTAAGCTACACAGAGCTGATACAGATAAATCCTGTTTTAATACTAAATTCCAGATTTCAGTCTTTTTTTTTTTTTTTTCAGTTTTTAGGCTTTGTTTAAGATATCAGCCCTAATTTTCCTTTTCTAATTGCTAGTCTAGTTTTGAGTTGTCACTGTGACTTCTTTAGAACCAAAGTCATCGTCAAGATAATATGTGGTATCCTTGGCTTAAGGGTTACTATGATTTCTAGACTTGGTTTGACATTCACCACCTGCAAGGCCTCTCAGAGGCTTAGTTTTCTCATCTACAAGGTAGGAATAACAATACAAACACTATCTAGAACCTGAGAAAAATCAAATAGGATTATATTCAGGAAAGTTTCTTTTCAAAATTTTAGAGTAATATATAAACTAAGATGCCTTTGATATTATTATTTTTAATGTCACAAAAGAAGCATCATCTTTGGTTTATACTCCAACACATTCATTTAAATTAAAATGTTTTGGAAGTGTTTCTTCTATATCCAGTTACAAAAAGAAAGGACTGAGATCACAATGCAGACTGTGGGGTTCTCTTCCTTTCCTACACGTTGAGTATGCTATTTCAGAGGGAAAGAAAAAGGTAGGGAAGAAAAACGTATTTCCTGCAAACCCCTAAAGAGCTGTCCAAGTCTTCTACCTAAGAAACTAGAGAAGTTGTGAAAGTCATTGCCTATATTGAGAAATGCTCTTAAAAACTGTTTCGGGGTATCAAAAAATAACATATCTCCTAAAAGAACCTCAAATCTTTTTCAGCAGCGGGTAGAGTATTTAGGCAAAAAATACAGACAGAAAGAACTTCTTTAAAATAACACTGCATGTATCTCTGGGATTGGAAAAACTAATGAAGGACTCAGCCAAGTCTACCAGCTAGAGGTTATTTCTATCTCTGTACAGGTCTAATCATTGGGTGGTAACTATATATCTGCCTTGTCATTGACCAAGAATCTGGTCTTAAGCATTCAGTGTCAAGAAAAACAAAACAAAGGTGATAATCAAGTGACTTTAAAAGTGATAATAAAATGGCTCTGGGTTCATATATCATTATTTAGAAAATAAAATATTCGAGCCACTGTCTAGGAAGAACTTAAAAGTCATTAAAGAATTTTAAAGTTTAGTACCAAATCTATATTGGCTTCATTTTTCACATTAACAATGTATTCTTCATTGACAAACCCATTCACAGTGCACAGACCTGAAGGCTTTTTGTACTACGTTGAACCACTATTTTACAGGGGCAGTATTTTTGGTGCTAACTGCAAAGTTGTCACAAGTCATATATTTTTAAAGTGTTTTTTTTTTTCTTTAAATGTGTCCTTTTTTACACTGAGAAACCAGTTGTGAAATCAGTCACTTTTGAAGAATTTTGCTGTGAATTAGGAAGCCAGCCTGAGACGGAAGATCTAGTCTTAGTCACAACTTGGACCTGGAAAAATCTGTGATAATTTTTACAGTGGGTTTCCTAACTACATGCCAAAAAGCACTGAATCTCTCAGCTTCTAAAAGCCTGGGTCTATGAATATAGGAGCTAGGGGAAAAAAGGGCTAAAACTCCTTTACATTCATTGTTACAAATCTTTAGAATATTTTCCATAATAATTTGTGGGAAGTAAAATTACTACAAGCTAAGAGTTTATAGCCAGAATGAATGTATGCTATAGAGCTAAAAAGTATATCCTCAATCTGTCTTTTTGCAATACACACACATACACATACACACATATATGTATATATGTCAGTGTATATGAATACCTGAATATACATACACATATATGTATATTATTGTATATTCAGATCAGAGTAGAACAGTATATTTTAGAGAAAAAGATACTAAATTTGATAAAATTAAATTGGGGGGAGGAAGAGAAAGAAAATATCCATAAGACTAAAATTCAAATTGGTCGGTCTGTAGCTCATTAATCTTTTTTTTTTTTTTTTTTTTTATTATTATTTTTTTTTCCAGTGGGTTTTGTCATACATTGATATGAATCAGCCATGGATTTACATGTATTCCCAATCCCATCTATATACATTATTATATGACTCATTCTCTAAAGTGCAAGAATATTCTACTTGCACACCATTTTTATACATAGCTAGTTTTACAAAGTAAGATATATTGTCGAGTAAAGATCTGAATGATTATTGAAGTATATCTTATTATATTGATTAATTTGTTTAATAAAATAAAAAGAAGAAAATAGACATATTTATGCTCTAGTGGGAAAAGCCTTCATTTTCTTCCCAATTAGATATATAATTGTCAGTTTTTATTCTTTCTTTTTATGAACTAACCTTGAATTAACAAGCAGTGACTTACTAAATTCTTTTTCCTTCAAGCATATAATTTTGCTTTTCACATTTTTTTGTGATCCACTTTTGTTTAAAGTAACTTTAAAAACTTAAAAAGTTTTAATGAGTGATAAAAAGTCTGTCTTTTTTTTCCATTTATTTTTATTAGTTGGAGGCTAATTACTTTACAATATTGTAGTGGTTTTTGCCATACATTGACATGAATTAGCCATGGATTTACATGTGTTACCCATCCTGATCCCCTCTCCCACCTCCCTCCCCACCCCATCCCTCTGGGTCTTCCTAGTGCACCAGGCCCTTGGACTCTGTGGGAGAAGGCAAGGGTGGGATGTTTTGAGAGAACAGCATCGAAACAAGTATATTATCAAGGGTGAAAAAGTCTGTCTTAATATTTATTATTATAAATAATATTTTGAGATGAAAAGCTACTTACATTTTTGTCTGCTAACCTTACTTCTGTGGAACTGTTAAGATCTTAATAACTCAGTAATATTCCAATTTTAATCCATTAAGAAGAACGAAATAAAAGCTAAAGTCATGTAGAGTAGTATCTGCTTAGAAGACTTAAAGACGGCTGGAGTTGTGTTTAAAAATTTCTAATATAAATTAGAATATTAGCCTTTTATTCTCTTATTTAAAATAATTTAACCTTTATTCATGGCAATTGTAGACAATCTAGAAAATACAAACAATTATAAAGAAGAAATAAAAATTACTTGTAAGCCAAATTATCCAAGGTAAGCATTATTAATATTATGCATTAATAATAACAGTATCATTTTAACAATATTGAGTACTTACTCTGTACTGATCTCTGTTCTCTATTATATATAAATAATTTAGACAGATAATATAAATAATCTTTAGTGTAAGAACCCACTATCTCCATTGTGAAAATGAGGAAATTAAGGCACAGAGATGTTTAGTAATTTGCTCTAGGTTTCAAAGGTCACATATTTAATAAGGTGAGAAGCTAGGATTTGAAACTGAACCCTCTGAATTACGCCAAAGACTGTGGTCATAACCACAACTCTACTACCAAAGCCTTTCCTTTCTGTATATAATATAAAAAGGAACTGTAGTTTATATTTTTTCTATAATGTTTTTATCCATTAACATACTATGAATCTCTTCTCACACCATTAAATGATTCTCCTACCATAACACTTGAAAAAGAAGCTCTTTGACAAGTAAGAAATCTTGTAGTATGGCCATTTCTAGCATGGTATGATTCAAGAAATCTAAACAAAGAACATTGACTATTTTCTAACGTGTATTCAAATCAAGCAAAAAACACCCTCTTTAGGCAAACAGAAATAACCATAGCAGAACTGACCAATGATCTGATCAGTCCAATATCCTATTTCTAAAAACGTCCAATGCTGGCTATTTTAGTAGAAGACATAAAATTCCCCATAAAGTACCTGATTGTGTGATACACTGCAGTAAGATGAAATTTTCCCCTTTGCCCAGTTTCTCATCTTCTACCTAAAAGCTTCAGAGGGAATAATCCTTGAAATTTTATCCTACTGAAACTAGTAACATGTGAAGATGTTATTTTAACACAAACACATACACTCACATATGTACTATTAATGTGAAGAAATGAGTTACTCCTGATCTATTAAGAAAGTCAGAAATTACCATAGCTATTTCCATAAATAAATAACACATAGATTACACATAATTAATCTGCTACAATTATAAGAAAATATTGTGAGGTAATGTACAACACCAGCAAAAGCAACAGGTAAAGAGCATCTGATAAAATGGTTTTTCCTCTATTAACAATGTATTGTAAAATATACTCTTTAAGGGAAGTAAAATATACTCTTTAAGGGAGGTAACCAAAGGGCAATTATTGAGTGGCAAAATTCATTGTGTGTGTTTCTCCATAGTGCAAATCAGAAAATCAATGCAATCATACATTTTATTATATTTTATATATACTGCTAATATATATATATTATATATATTATTATATATATATAACATTTGGAATTTAATGTAGTTCTAAAAATATCACTAAGTATATTTGTCTGGTAGCCAGGCTGACAGGTACATTTTAAAGACAGCTTGAAAAAAAATTCTTCTCTGAAATCTTGCCTTTCTCGAATGAAAGAGGACTTAAAAGGCTGGTATCTTCCATTTCCTGACTCTTGGAACACTTGCCCTTAGACCCCAGAGCTGCCATGCAGAGACAGACAGACAGATATAGAGACATACAGATATAGAAACATAGATATATGACATAAGAACAAAAGCATTGTGAGTTTGACTAAATAGTTATGTTTGGCTGGACAGATTACTAGAGGTTTCATGGAGGAGAAGGTATTTACACTATGACAAACCTAGATAGCATATTAAAAAGTAGAGTCATTACTTTGCCAACAAGGGTCTGTATAGTCAAAGCTGTGGTTTTTCCAGTAGTCGTGTATGGATGTGAGAGTTGGACCATAAAGAAGGCTGAGAGCCAAAAAATTGATGTTTTTGAACTGTGGTGTTGGAGAAGCCTCTTGAGTCCCTTGGACTGCAAGGAGATCAAGCCAGTCAATCACAAAGGAAATCAATCCTGAATATTCATTAGAAGGACTGATGCTGAAGGCCCAATACTTTGGCCACCTGATGTGAAGAGCCAACTCATTAGAAAAGGCCCTGATGCTGGGAAAGATGAAGGCAGGAGGAGAAGGGGATGACAGAGGACGAGATGGTTGGATGGCATCACTGACTTGATGGACATGAGTCTGAGCAAGCTCCAGAAGATGGTGAAGGACAGGGAAGCCTGGCATGCTATAGTCCATAGGGTCACAAAGAGCTGGATATGACTGAGCGACTGAACAACAACTATCCCCACTGTTCCAGAATCTCTTACCTGTGTCTATTGTAGCCATCCTCCAAAACAACCAGGATGTTAGATGTAATCTGTACTAAAAAGTTAAATAAAATATTTCAGTCCAATGGTGATGGGGACCATTGCCCCATAACCTTGAGGCTTTTCCCCGACCTAGTCAGCTACTAACTGATCATCCCTTCTTCCCACAATAGTATGATCCTTAGTTCCCTAAGAAAACAGATTGTACATTTTGAATTTTGTACTCCAAATGCCTGGGACAGTTCCTGGAACAGAGAAGACATTCAAAATATCCTTATTGGAACAGTGCCCGACACAGAGTAGGTCCTCAGTAAATGCTGGGTGGTGGAATATTTAAAGGGTTGAATGAATATATTTAATCATTGACTGAGTTTCTCTTTTTAATATCATTTTATACATTTCAGTATGGAATATACATATTTTAAAATCTATTTCATAGAACTACCATAATACAGCATTGTAGTTTTTACACTAAAAATATACTTCCTAAAGACAATTCAGTCACCAGTTTAAAAAAATCACACATTTTGGATACTGACCAGTATTATTTATAAATTCTCTTTTGGGTAGGAAAAGCAATACTGCAGCTGCTTCCAAATCAGCAAAATGTACAGCCAATAAGTCCAAGAAATATGAAGACATTTTATGTTCTACAAGAACAGAAACTGTAGATATTTTTATTTTTAAATTAAAGACATAAAATGGAAAGACACTGCATCAATTGTCTTCCTCCTTATTATTTTTAAGTCCCCCCACCCCCAGCCAGTAAGCCAGCCCTGATGGACCTAATTTACCAAACATTCTCCCTTGCTTAGTATCTTGTTCCCATTTTAGGTAGGATGCAGAGAAACAACTCCAGAAGGCTGGTTTCCTTATAACTCTGCAGATGGTAAAGTGAAAGTGAGAGTCACTCAGTCATGTCCGACTCTTTGTGATCGCATGGACTATACAGTCCATGGAATTCTTTCTCCAGGGGATCTTCCCAACCCAGGGATTGAACCCAGGTCTCCCGCATTGTGGGCGGATTCTTTACCAGCTGAGCCACAAGGGCAGATGGTAAGACCTCAAGTCAATCCTAACCTGTGTTTCAGTTTGTTAGCTGAGGACATTAATACTTGTAATGGTATCTCCTTCTTGGGAAGACTCTGAGAACAACACTTTCTAGAACTCACCAGCTAAATTCCTTTCCAAACATGTTCTGCAAATACAAATTTTATACTTTGTATCATCACCTAAATGATGAACAGAATTGAAGTTAGAAAGAGCAAGCAAGATATACTTTCAGGTTTTCAAAATATCTTTATGAACTTTGAAATCAAATAGTTTACATTCAAGTAACTCTCTTGACTGAAATTCTTAATGAAGCAAAAATGTACCATGGGTAACACAGTAGTGAGTTCCTCAAATAGAAAACAAAAGTAATACCTTTTTTTATAACAACAATTATATAAGCTGTGAAGAGCCAAAAAGTTTACATCATCAACTTATTACATAAGTTCTCTGTCCTTGATAGTCACTGAAACGCAGCACAATTATAGATGGCGTTTTTTTCTGTAAGTTTCTTACTTGTGGACTGTTTGAAATGATCAAATAAATATAGAGAAATTATACTCCAATTAAAAAAAATTAATAAATTTTAACTGTCATTACATTTTTAGATTCTAATTAACATGCCAAAGACGACTTCCGAAAGACCTAATAGCACAATATGAATCAGCGGTTAAAAGTGTGCCCTGCTTTAAACTTGATGGCTGTTGTTCTCAATAGCATAAGCAGAAGAAGACAAAGGATCCAACCCATTGTTTGTTCTTGGAGTTTCAGAATCATCAGTAGTCAGTTAGATTTAAAGGGAGAATTCAGAGCTTCTTTAAAGATATAATGGTAAAAAGAGTAACTAGAACACCCGTTCTGAAATTTTTTCTATAAATTATGCCCCTCTGATTGAGATCAAACTAAAATTGGACTCCTGACAGAGAAGATCACACAGAAAGAGGCAATGCCAAAGGGATTTTAGTTTCTTCAAGGTTGTTTAATTCCACAGTCTCCTGTTGCTCACCAGCTTTGTCCTAGGAGAATTCATATTACTATGAACACTTTTTTCAAAGTGATTTGAATACCAGATGGTATATCAGAGTTGATGCTAAATTTTTCTTTTGAAATAGCCTCATTGGGAATGCACTTTGATTTCTAAAATTACAACTTAACAATTAATAGGTGCCATTTGTATTGGTACTGTCATAGTAGCCTAAAAAAGAAAAAAAAAAAGAGATAGTTTTGTTTTGTTTTAACAAGAGCTGTGTGACTCATTTCTTTAATCTTTTTTTTTTTTTTTTAATGAGAAGCCATTAATCCTCACGGAGAAAAACTGTCAAGACTATGTTTAAATAATTACCTAAAAAATTATTCCCACTGTCCCTCCCACTGATTATATTATCAAGCAGCAAGTGAAAAATGAGAAAAAAATTAAGGAATTAGAACCTAATTGTGTCTTATTTTGAAGAGTCAGATACACTCAAGTCTCTCTCCAGGTGCAACTTTTTCTGTCCACTGTCAAATGGGCTCTCCTCCTCCACCCACTGTCCAAGGCAAGGCTGACTGATAAGGCTTCTCTCTGGAGATGAAACAAGTCTTAACAAAGCTGGGTTCAGCCCCACCTGCCCTGCCACTCAGCACTTCAATATAATGGTTGGGAAATGTATGATTTCAGAGATCTCTTCTTTGGAGCAAGCAGCAGGTTGATTCAAACAGATACACAATTGTATAATTTTGTGGGAGCGAGCCATGCAACCTCTGAAGAGAGCTTTGCACACTGCCACTGAGGCAGCACACCTAAGGACTTAAAGGGTAATTGCACTAAGCATTTACGCAGCTGCAAGTTAGTGGGTGGAATGGAAAGAACAGGGAAGAAAGTCAAGTCAGTCATTCATTGGACAGATATTTATGAGGTCTAGTGTTGGGCCCATTTCCCCACTGGATGGGAGTGCTGGATTTGCAGATAAAGGCAGTGTGTGGATAAGGTGGACACTGATTTCTCTATGGCATTTAATAAGCCTTCTATAATGTCCTAAGGACAGGATGAAGAAAGGTGGGCTGCCTAGTAGGGAGATTGATAGAAATGTTTGATAAATGTCTGGTGTCACCAAGAAGGAGATCTGTAATATCAGCCCCAGGCAGCTCAAAGTTCAGCTCTTTTTTTATTCAACATTTGTTATCAGTGACTTCAGTGAATATACAAACAGCCTCTTGATCGATTTAGCATAAAGTTCTGGGCTCTGGGTTTGAAACTGCTTTGACATTTACAAACCCAGGATTTAAATTCTGCAAGCTTCTGTTTCTTCACATGTTAAAAGAGAATAACAGTCCTGATATCATAGAATTGCTCTGAGAATGAAGAGACAAAAGGTAGCACTAAATGCACACCTAGTACCTCCAGGTATGTCCTAAAGAACAAATCTGCACAGGACACACTCAAGAAGGCTAGTTAATGTGGCTTCCAGCAAGATCAAGATTGAAAAATGACCCTTTAAAGGGGGTTTCCAGGTGGCACTAGTGGTAAAGAACCTGTGTGCCAATGCAGGAGATGTGGGTTCAATCCCTGAGCTGGAAGATCCCCTAGAGGAGGGCATGGCAACCCACTCCAGTATTCTTGCCTGGAGAATTCCACTGACAGAGGAGCCTGGCGGGCTATGGTCCATAGGGTCGCAGAGTCGGATGCAACTGAAGTGATTTAGCACACAAAAGGAATAAAGCCGTTGTTTACAAGTTTCATGAAGGCCAGCTCATCTTGTTTAGTAGTATATCCTCAGCATTGACTACAGAGCTTAGTAGATTCACAAAAGTTCACTGAGTGAATGATGTATATGGCCCTAATTGAGGTGCAAGGTCATTTTTATAAAGTATTGGAAAGCATACATACATACATGAGAAAGCATAGTCCTTGTTCAAGCTGTTCATGGTCTGGTGAGGAGAGAGACAGGTCCATGAACAATCGCAGCGTGCCAAGCGCTAAAAGAGACAGCTGGAGTGGGGCTCCAAAAACATCCCGGAGAGGCTCTTAACTGACTTCTGGGGAAGAACGAGCCACAGGTAGGAGGTGGAGTGGCATCTCTGAGATAGATGGGGAGCAGCCCAATGAAGATAGCATAGAGAGGGGGGAAGAGGGCTTCAGGCAGAAGTGGTCTAGGGTTCAGATGTGAGAGAGAGTTCCAAGTGTCTAGGAAACAGAAGTGAGCTCTCTAGGGCTACAGCTGAGAATTTAAGGTGGAAAATGGCTTTAGCTGAGGTTGGAGAAGTCTCAAGTTGTGAAGAGCCTCATACCCTAAACTAAGGAGTCTGAAAAGTATTTGCTAGACAAAGGAGACTCCCTGAAGGCAAGAATAATGATTGATTCTCATTTCAAAAAGCTCACCCTCACTAACTGACAACATGGATTGGACATAAAGACCAATCAGGAGATGGGTATAGTAAAACAGGCGGGAAATGAGGAGGTACCAAATGAAAACAGTTTATGGGGAAACTGAATTACAGAAGTTAGAAAAGAGATCCGGATTGGTGACATTTTTGTGACTCATTGGAATATGGGCCATAAAACATAACATATAAAACTACTTAGTAATTATGTGTAGTATGTAAAAAGATGAAGGATGCTACCTTAGAAAATCACTCCAGCCTTCAAAAGGTGAACTCTTGAAGGAGTTGGAGGTGAAGCAGTCAGAACCAGGAAGAAAAGAAGGAGAAAGAAGTTTTAGGCCCATAAAAGAGGAAAGAGTCTTCAGGAATCAATAGGATTAGATGCTGCAGAAAGACCATTATACGCAGGATTTGGTGCTCAGGAGATCATCAATAACATCGTAGAGGCAGATTTAAGACCAAAGGAGAAACTAGTCTGTGACACTTTCTGGAGTGAACTAAAAGTGAGGAAGCAAGAAAAATAAAGGCAGACATCTCTATCAAGAAACTTGACATTAAATCAAGGACAGATTGTAAGCGATGGAAAATAGCTAGATGGCAGTCTTCAAGGGGAGCAGGCTTTTACTGGGTCTCAATAGCATATCACAGAGAAACAACTGAAGGAGAGGCAGTTGCAGGAAGTTTTGAATCTAAAGATGTGACAAAGTTTGCTTGTGTCCAGGAGACAGCATTAGAGGAAAGAGAGCTGATACATGGAAGGCAACACAGAAAAAACTGCAGAATTAGAGTTATCCAACAATGCAATGCTTTTATTTCACTAGATTACAAATTTCTAGTCTTTAGGCAGAGCCTCATTACATGTTTGGCCAGACTGAAGAGTAGGCATTCTGACTGTAAGTAGAAAGTTGGATAAAATGGTTTTAGAGGTGTCCCTTTGAACTCCTAAAACTAATCTTGCTAAGTGTGAAGTCATAAACTTCTTCATCACATCTAATCTATTTAAAGAGATGTACTTTCTTCATCAATACTTTTAGTATTAAGCAGTATTAAGTCACTGATTATGTTTCAGTAATATTGACTGAAATATATAAAAGGGGCTTTTGAAAATCTTTACAAATATCATTTGTCTGATTCTTCTATTTATCTTTCTTTTTCTCTCAATTTTAACTAAGACCTGAAGGTGAGCATGTCTGTGTATTTGAGGATTACAGTTCTCTTATTGGATAGGGAAGCTTAATCCCACAGATAATTATTTACATCCTAATGGTGAACACAGATAATTATGTGCATACTATTTTATAAGGTGCTAGAGTCTCGTTTTCCAAACCCAAGTACCTGGAATCAGAACTAATTACAACCAAGAACAAGATTTTATTCTGAGGGAGTTGTGTACCCAGTCACACTTCATTCTCTCTTTCCCTCTCTTCTTTTCACACACACACGCATATACTTAAGGGAATAGGTAAGTGTAAGGGAATAGGTAAAATGTATTAACAGAAGAGGAATGGAGAAATGGAAATGCTTTTCCAATGCCCCTTAATTAAATCTGATAATGTTTTTATTATTCAACAAAATTTTATCTAAAAAGTAATAATAAATGAGTTCTTAAGTGAAAGTGAATCTATGGCGAACACAATGTCAGGCTCAGAATAAATCCTCAAAAACTTAAGTTCCCTTCTCCAAAAAGAGATTAAGTACTTGATTTAAGACAAAAGGAATTTTGCCAAATGTGGAGAACAACTGTATTGACTATTGTAATTTTTAATATTGCTACATTTGCAGACATATCGGGTAGGAAGAACATCTCCTAAAGTAGAAACACACATTCAAGGCCATATATAGGAAGCTGATATATCTAGCTAGTGCTGCATCAGACATCAAACTATTATAGAATAAGGTCATCTTTAGCCTGTAGCCACTTCTACCCGAATATCTGAGATAACCGTGTTGAGAACAGCAGTGGAAAAGCATGGAAAATATACAGAAGGAAAGGAACTACTTAGAACTCATGTCTGAGCAACTACTTCCTATTCTTAAGGGCAGCGCCCCCTGAAAGTGAAGTGAAAGTGAAGTCACTCGGCCATGTCCGACTCTTTGCAACCCCATGGACTGTAGCCCACCAGGTTCCTCCATCCAGGCAAGAGTACTGGAGTGGGTTGCCATTTCCTTCTCCAGAGGATCTTCCTGACTCAGGGATCGAACCCGGGTTTCCCACATTGCAGGCAGGTGCTTTACCGTCTGAGCTACCAGGGAAGCCCTATAAACTAGGACTACTGTGACAAAGCTGAAATGATTGCTCAGGGGCTGCCAGACCATACCAAGTGACTTCACAGTTTGCACAATCTTCAGACCTGCACCAAGTGGCAAATAAGATTGTCTAAAGTGGAAGGGAGTTTAATTATTTGAACAGTCCCATGTGCATGTCTCACAAGCTTCTATTACAATTCAAAGTTGCTTCTATTGTGAATCTATGCTGCAAGTAACTAACCACTCAGAATGAGCCCTAAAATCAGCAGCACCAGTGAGCCAGTCACATATTTTTCATGTGGCTGCCACTCTGCTCAGCACATAAAATACACTCACAAAATTTAAATTTCTTATACATAGTTTTTTGAGAGTAAAACTAAAAGTAGTTCATCTAACTTTTCATAATCTACTCTGTTACATTAACATCTTTACTCAGCAGAGCCTGTTATGTTTCACTCAACTGTTAGTAAATATGTTGTTCAGTCACTCAGTGGCATCTGACTCTTTGTGACCCTATGGACTGCAGCATGCCAGGCTTCCCTGACCTTCACTATCTCCCAGAGTTTGCTTAAACTCATCTCCATTGAGTCGATGATTTCATCCAACCACCTCATCCTCTGTTGTCCCCTTCTCCTCCTGCCCTCAGTCTATCCCAGCATCAGGGTCTTTTCCAACGCGTTGGCTCTTCATGTCTGGTGGCTGAAGTATTGGAGCTTCAGCTTCAGCATCAGTCCTTCCAGCATTGAAGGACTGATTTCCTTTAGGAGTGACTGGTCTGATCTCCTTGTTGTCCAAGGGACTCTCAAGAGTCTTCTCCAGCACCACAGTTCAAAAGTAAATATGGGTCCATGTCAAATATACTTCATTCCACTAAGTAATAACATTTACAGAATGACACCTCATGGAGGAAGTCAGACATCCTGCAACAGATTCAATGAGAATTTTACAGTATTTTTATATTTGTCTTTATCCTAAAGAAAAAAAAACAAAACCCTTAATATGCCTATATGTTGAAATGTATACCCACGTACATATATTGCTTTTAAATTCAGAATTGAAATATATTCATACATTTCTAATCAACACAATGATGAGTGTAACCTATAGAAAGAAATATAAATACATTCATATCAAATGAATAACAAGGAACTTCTAAAATTCACAGGGGCTTCTCTGGTGGCTCAGACGGTAAAGAATCTACCTGCAATGCAGGAAACCCAGGTTTGATCCCTAGGTTGGGAAGAACCCCTGAAGAAGGAAATGGCAACCCACTCTAGTATTCTTGCCTGGAGAATTCCATTGGCAGAGGAGCCTGGCAGGCTACAGTCCATGGTGATCACAAAGAATTGGGCATGACTGAGCAACTTTCATTTCACTTCATTTCTAAAATTTACATATATATTACTAAAGATTTTTTTTCACTGTAACAGTTTATCTTTATCACAATGAGAGTCCACTTGCATGTTGCTCATAAAAGTATGTAGGGAGAAGATACAAATACATATTGAATACAATCACCTCTGTTGAAGTGAAGTGCAGAGTCAACAGCAAGAACCTGTGACCCATAGGCATTACCAGGTAGAAAGAACCGAAAAGAAAGATACTCAAGAGGATAAGGCAGTGCAAATAAACTTTCTCTGTTACAAGTAAATGCAGGCTGAAGCATGAAATTTTATAATCTAAACTTTAGAACTGAAAGGGATTGTATAGATCATTCCTATGGCAAGGGTGGCAACTTCCATATTGTCGCAGCACCAGGACGTCCCCACTCCACACGCTCCCAAATATGGCAAATCTTTGGTTTCCTAATATCTACACTTGGAGCTTGGTTCCTTGATGTGAACTCAATTTCAGGAACATGGAAACTCTTCCTTAGATCTTATCATCCATCCCCTGGAGGGGTTGGACACACGGCTGAACCCTTCGCTACTTCATGAGTTTCTCTTTAGAATAGGATTGGTCTCCCATGACCATCAAACAGCCCTGCCATATGCCATCATCATCAATTAAATATAGCTGCCAAGGATCGAACCATGGAATATTACTCAGCCATTAAAAAGGATTCATTTGAATCAGTTCTAATGAGATGGATAAAACTGCAGCCCATTATACAGAGTGAAGTAAGCCAGAAAGATAAAGACCAATACAGTATACTAACGCATATATATGGAATTTAGAAAGATGGTAACGATGACCCTATATGCAAAACAGAAAAAGAGACACAGATGTACAGAACAGACTTTTGGACTCTGTGGGAGAAGGCAAGGGTAGGATGTTCTGAGAAAACAGCATCGAAACATGTATATTATCTATGGTGAAACAGATCACCAGCCCAGGTTGGATGCATGAGACAAGTGCTCGGCTGGTGCACTGGGAAGACCCAGAGGCATCGGGTAGAGAGGGAGGTGGGAGGGGGGATCGGGATGGGGAACACATGTAAATCCATGGCTGATTCATGTCAGTGTATGGCAAAAACCACTACAATAATGTAAAGTAATTAGCCTCCAACTAATAAAAATAAATGGAAAAAAAATATATATATATATACCTGCCAAGTTTAGAGGAATGAAAGGGCAACCAAGGGCTTTAAAGAAGCTTTTTAAGGATAAAATAGCCTTTTGGATAATTAAACGTTATTTCCAGTGTTAAAACTACAGCATGTATTCATTAGATCTTTGCTGCCTTTGAACATCACTGATGACTCACTACACTTGTTCAAGTAGCAGATCATACTATCTGCTCCTTTTCTCTCCAAGATTGGCAAATATTTGAAGTTACTAAGGAAGGTGTGGAATTATTCTTGCCATAGGGGCAGACTACAAACTATACTTCAGGTATCTAGGAGGTATGCATTCAGTTTACATGTGATCATCCTTGATGCCCCTAAAGATATATTCTTAGGCTCAATTAGATCATGACAGAGACAGAAAACTCACTCACTTCAATCACTACAACCTTCAAAAAGGAGAATCAGGTAAGAATAATCTAGACTTACTGAAAGTCATAGAAAATTATTATTTCATAATTACTGGAACATAGCACATGTGAAATACTATGAGAAGGTTATGCTTAAGTTTATTAATGATAGAATTTACCAAATTTTATTTCTTCACTATAGCTATACCGAAGCACATAAGAAAAATTAAACCATCAATCACCTACTACTTAAATAAAACCAATGACAATAATTCAGATATATAGATGTGTGGTTAAAAGAAGCTAAGGCATCTGAAAAGCAATGTAGAATAATGAAAATTCCTTATAAAAAATTCTAGGGGGCAGGGATTTGGGGCACAATATCTATCTTGGAAGAAGAAAATGCTATTTTCGGGTAAGCTTCAACTACAACACCTGCCAGGAATTATTGAACAAAAGCAATTTTCCAACCATCTCTCTTATCTTTTTCTTTCCTATAGGATTCTTAGAGGGCATTTTTAGTCCTTCAATCTTTATAACTTAGTGTAATCATTTTATGTCTATATTATTTGCAGTTTAAATATATTATTCCAATCGTTTCTCAATTAAGAGTAAAAATGTTACAAGCTGAGTATGGATCAACATACTATTATTGTTATTATTTAGGTCTGCCTATAGTTAAAATCTTAGCTTATTTTATATGATGTAAACTTGTGTAGCTATTACTGATGAATTCTTGAGACCAATTTGGCTCCTGGAGATTCAGTGCTCTAAATCACTCAAGAAAGTTTAATTTGTTTAAACTGAGATCGACTCAATAAGGCTTTTTAAAATGCATCACTTTCTCAAATTTATTTTAAAAAATTGGCAGGTTGAATGGACTTTCAGCATTGAGGAGTTAGCAGGTTTCACCAATTCTGACCTCAGTTCAATCAAAGTTTTCAGCTCTAGCTTTTATAAAATTTTTAACAAAAATGGGTTATGAGGCTTTTACTAAAAGAATTTCAGGATGCCCAAAGATATTTTTAGTGATTCCAACATAAATAAGATGATTAATGCATACTTATCCCAGATACTTGTCTTTTTCCCCACAAACAAAAACCCTACCATGTTCTATCTTCACTGGTTTTTTATTGATTTAAACAAGAATTCTCAATTGGAATTCTTGTGAACTTTAGGAAATCTGAAAACCTTCAAAATTGCATGAAAAATTTAGCATATTGTACTTATATATTTTTCTGGGCAGAGGAATCATGGCTTTCATCTGATTTTAAAAGTTTTCTTTTCTTTCTTTTTTATTTCAACATGTTAAGGACCACTGCTTTGAGAAAGCACAAGAAGTTCTGTCCGGAGAAGAAAGTACTTAGAGAAAACAATTTCTCTTGTAGGGGACTTTCTCATCTTTGTCCTTATCAGGGCACATCACATGTTACCGAGGAACAAACATCCTAAAGAATCTAGAAAAATATACCAGCTGTAAATTTGGATGTACGAAGCTGTAGTTTTACCATAACACTGACTGCCTAAGATAATTTTTAAGATACAAATAATAATGCAGGCAATTATTTCTAAAATACCCGCAAAAGTAATCTAACAGCTTTAACTATTGATTCTGTACCCATCTTTTAAGAATTAGGATGTGGTTCTCCATACTAAGCCTTCAGGAAGGCAAAGATAATAAATTTTATTATAATAATATGGATGTCATTGAGGGAGAGTTCATAAAACCACAGGAATGATCGGCTGCAGTAGCAGTGTGATTCTACGTGAACCTTAGAGCAGAAAAGAAATAAATCATTCAGAACTCAGTCATTGATTTCATATGCACTGTCATTTCCCTGTAACTGATACACATGTCTCTGGAAGAAATACAAGATGTCAGAAGTATTTCAGAGTGACCTATACTCAACTAGCAATTACTAAAAGGTCAGTAAGCAGAAAGAACTACATCAACTCCTGCTATTTATATGGAAGCAATTAGAAATAGAACAAAAGAATTAATGACTCCTTATCATATGGTGTCATATAGTAAGGCTTCATGATGTTTTCTTAAATGTCTACTTTAATGTAAACATAATTTTCTTAAGCATACTAGTCACACACAAACTTAAGGCTATAAAAAAAAACTTTCCATGTGTTTAAAGGGCTACACAGAAATAAAGCACAAAGAGCTGGGGGCTCTCACAAAGTTCTGTGTTTTATATATTAAATGCTGTGAGTCTAGAATTTTTGCATTTATTTTTCATATAAATTCTTAATGCCTCTACACTATACATTTACATAAAATAAAAGCTCCCTCTAGTGGCTAAAAAGCACTCTTTTAACTTTAGATTTGAATAGCTTCCCTCACTCCAGCCTAATGATATTAACAATTATCAATCTCTTAGGTCTCAGATTCTTTAGTTTTTATAGGTGATATCTATCACTATTTACCACATTAGGGATCAAAGGTGATGTTAAAAATTATTAATTCATTTAAAAATACCAATAATAAACCTATTACATGTTAACACAAATAACATTTTATAAAGAAAATAAATGCACTTTCCAAAAAATTACAAAAAGGGATTTACTGGTTTACATTTTTACAAATCCCTTTAATGCCTAACTGAAAACTCCTGAATTCTCATAAATGCCTCTGCATTAAATATGCTCCAATATGTTGTTTTGTTGTAACATACATATCACGTTCCACATAGATGTGTGTTGGAAAAGACTAATTCAGAAGCATTTTCAGATAATCATGGTTATTTTTCTTTAATACTACACCAACACTTGACAAGTAATATTTTCTTGAAGTTTGGCTGCATTGTAGAATCTGAAACTGTATCAGTGAACTTTTGTACTCTATCATATCAAAATAGTTCCATCTTTCACTTTGAATGGATCTTTTCACCAAGGATAAATTTTAACCCTAGTCACTTGGAAAACATTAAAATCTTCTGAACTCTACGTATCTTCCAAATGTTGACACATTTCACTATCAAAAAAATCTACCACCCATCTAATTCAAAAAGTCTTTACCTATTGTGAAGCTCTCAAAATAATAGGGGTGTATACATGTTTTCTAGTACTTCTATTTTGAAAGCTACAATTTTATCACTGCCAAAAAAAGATTGTCAGTTGTTCTTGAAATGACAGCCTACCTTGCTCACTTTTGAGAAAATATCCAGGAATGAATAACTGCATTTTGTCCACCATTCTTTCAAGTAAAAATGTTCCATGAAAAATGTGGCTAGTTTATTCAGCAACTCATACAATCCACATGAGCTTTTTCTCAAGACAACCTTTATACTCTGATATGCAGAAGTGCTTAATGCATACTTACCATTTCATCACATGGCCTACTTAAAATATCATATTCAATAGTTGAGATTTCATATAATTAATTAATTTTTACTGCTTTATCAAGGCCATTCTTAAGGAAAGCTGCATCTTCCTCCCCCTTCCCCTCTCTTCCAAATGTGAGTGTGTGGCAGAGGAGAATATAATCAGTTTGGTGGTGCTGCTGTGATTTGTCCTAAGGTTTCAGAAGTGTTTCTCACCATTGATTGTTGCACCATTCATATAATGAAAAGGACAAAAAAAAAAACCCCAAAACCTTCATATTATTATGTGAATCGTTTTGATTTCACAGACTCCTTGACAGCGATTCAGGGATCATGGGAGTCCATAGATTACATCTTGAGAACCAGAGTTTATATGATACAGTGGACTGTAATGTTGGAAAGGAAAGAGCAGCTGGTTGGCTTCTTAAATTAGTAGAAATAAACAGCTTAGGATGTCCAAGTGACCCACTCAAGGCCACACAGTTCCTATGCAATTTGCATTGCATTCTGTCTCCATGAAAGTACCTTAAATTTTGAGACTCTTTTAGTCTGTACACATTTTTTGAACAATTATGACTATTAAAAATGTTCAAGAAAGTCCTCCTTTCTTCTTTAAGGGTCTAAATTTTCTTTAATATTTTAATTTTGGTTTATTCAGGGACTGTTTAAGACAAAACTTTTCATGAATAGTATTGATATACAGATTATTCAAAAGCAAAGAGTTTATCATGAGATTATAAGCAGTATAAATTTCAACCTAGAATACATCTCAGGACCAATTTTGTATTACAACATTACTGAGAGATGTTGGTGCTTTAGTGCCTGATATTGTTTATAATAATTTTTCAACAGAATGTTTCAACAGCTATATTCTAGCTGCAAATTGTTATCCATCAATATGATAATAGACTAAAAATATTCTCATCATTCCACAGATTAGGAAAAAAAGAAAACACATACAATGTTCCTTTAGTTACAGATATAGTTGCTATGGGCTTCCCAAGTAGCTTAGTGATAAAGAATCTGCCTGCTCATGCAGGAGCCACAAGGGATACGGGATCAATCCCTGGGTCAGGAAGGTCCCCTGGAGGAGGAAATGGCAACCCACTCCAGTATTCTTGCCTGGAAAATCCCAGGGACAGAGGAGCCTGGTGGGCTACAAAGTCAGAAGTCCATGGGGCCACAAAGAGTCAGAAGACAAGACTGAGTGAGCATGAATGCACATAGTTGCTATAAAAATATCTATTATTTGAAAAACTCTACTTGGGTCTAGCAGTTAGGATTCCTGGGTTTCACCCGGGCGGCCCAGGTTTGACTCCCACTGTGGGAGTTCCAAACCTTTGGGCTTCCCCAATGGCTCAAGTGGTAAAGAATCCACCTGCAATGCAGGAGACACAGGAGACGTGGGTTCAATCAAGTAAATGCAACCCACTCCAGCATTCTTGCCTGGAAAATCCCATGGACAGAGGAGTCTGGCGGGCTACAGAGTTGGACACAACTGAGCATGCACACATGCATTTGGGTACCCAAATATAATAAAATGGTATTAAATGCTTTATAATCCAGGAACCCGGTGAGTTTAATAGATATCTCAGTTATCAAGAAAATAAAAGCTCTAAATTTAAGGAAAACACATTATGACATAAGATCACTTCTTTGGCAATTTTTCATTTCAATATCTCCTATTCCTCTCAAAACTCTGCTCTGATCACAATAGTATAGGTGATAGCAGCAACCAGAGGAGACTCATGGGGAAATACACATAACTGCAGTAGTAAGAACAACATGAACATCGCTTTACTTTCCTGTCAGGCAAGAACTCCCAAGTCATTTGTGAACATGTGGACTGGGCTTCCTTTATCGTTGCTAGAGAAGGTTCAAAGTCACATGCTGTCAAACTACAGTTTCCTGACTTTGTGAACATGGAGAGGAAATTTCAAACTTTAATTTTGTTATTGTTGTTCAGCCACCAAATAGTGTCTGCCTCTTTGTGACTGCATGGACTGCAGCAAGACAGACTTCTCTATCTTCCACCATCTGCCAGAGTTTGCTCAAATTCATGTCCATCGATTCAGTGATGCTATCTAACTATCTCATCTGCTGCCACTCCGTTTTCCTTTGACTTCAACTTTTTCCAACATCAGGGTCTTTTCCAATGAGCTGGCTCTTCAGATCAGGTGGCCAAAGTATTGGAGCTTCAGCAACATTACTTCCAATGAATATTCAGGGTTGATTTCCTTTAGGAAACTTTGATTCTTAAAGCCTTATTATACTATGGTCCATGAGATTAACTAGGGTAGATCTACAAGGACATTCTCTGAGTCATAACTCATTCTACCAGTGGTTGAATAATATAAAAATAATTTCTCTTTCTCTTATGAGACTAACACAGGATGCTGCATTTGAAACATGTGTAGCACAAGTACCCTTACTTTTTTTTTCACATAGTACTCTGCTAAATTACAAAGAGATTGCTACGAACTATGATAAAACTCTTTTTATAAATGTCTAAGAATTTCATTATATTAAATTTTAATATAGAAACTAGGATAAAAATTGGATTCATTGATGCTGGTCTAAAATAAGTTTTTGGAGAATAGTGATAAAAAGTAACTTTGGTAATGAAGCCTGTGTAAAGCAATGCATAACATATGCAATTTCTACTTTGTAAAGGTAAGGGGTGGAAAGAATTTGCATTTAAATTTAAAAAGCAGATGGATTGGCATTTACTAGTGAGATGTAATTTGCTTCCTTTTAATAGACAATGAAATACTAATAGCAACATATCCAAGAAAATTCAGAATACTATTTTAATTAATACCAATGTGAAGTGAATTCAAACTTAACTTCAAAGATATCCATATTGACCATTTTCAAATTGGTTTTGAATAAAATGATTGCGGGTTTGAGTTCAGGTCAGTTGCTCAGTCGCGTCTGCCTCTTTGCGACCCCATGAATCACAGCATGCCAGGCCTCCCTATCCATCACCAACTCCAGGAGTTTACTCAAACTTATGTCCATCAAGTCGGTGATGCCATCCAGCTACCTCATCCTCTGTTGTCCCCTTCTCCTCTTGCCCCCAGTCCCTCCCAGCATCAGGGTCTTTTCCAATGAGTCAACTCTTCGTATCAGGTGGCCAAAGTATTGGAGTTTCAACATCAGCATCAGTCCTTCCAGTGAACACCCAGGACTGATCTCCTTTAGGATGGACTCGTTGGATCTCCTTGCTGTCCAAGGGACTCTCAAGAGTCTTCTCCAACACCACAGTTCAAAAGCATCAATTCTTTGGTGCTCAGCTTTCTTCACTGTCCAATTCTCACATCCATACATGACCACTGGGAAAACCACAGCCTTGACTAGACAGATCTTTGTTGGCAAAGTAATCTCTCTGCTTTTTAATATGCTATCTAGGTTGGTCATAACTTTCCTTCCAAGGAGTAAGTGTCTTTTAATTTCATGGCTGTAATCACCATCTACAGTGGTTTTGGAGCCCCCCAAAATAAAGTCAGCCACTGTTTCCACTGTTTCCCCATTTATTTCCCATGAAGTGATGGGACCAGATGCCATGATCTTCGTTTTCTGAATACTGAGCTTTAAACCAACTTTTTCACTCTCCTCTTTCACTTTCATCAAGAGGCTTTTTAGTTCCTCTTCACTTTCTGCCATAAGGGTGGTATCATTTGCATAGCTGAGGTTATTGATATTTCTCCCAGCAATCTTGATTCCAGCTTGTGCTTCATCCAGCCCAGGGTTTATCATGATGTACTCTGCACATAAGTTAAATAAGCAGGGTGACAATATACAGCCTTGACATACTCCTTTCCCTATTTGAAACCAGTCTGTTGTTCCATGTCCAGTTCTAACTGTTGCTTCCTGACCTGCATACAGGTTTCTCAAGAGGCAGGTCAGGTGGTCTGGTATTCCCATCTCTTTCAGGATTTTCCACAGTTTATTTTGATCCACACAGCCAAAGGCTTTGGCTCAGTCGATAAAGCAGAAATAGATGTTTTTCTGGAACTCTCTTGCTTTGTTGATGATCCAGTGTATGTTGGCAATTTGATCTCTGGTTCCTCTGCCTTTTCTAAAACCAGCTTGAACATCTGGAAGTTCACGGTTCACGTATTGCTGAAGCCTGGCTTGGAGAATTTTGAGCATTACTTTACTAGCGTGTGAGATGAGTACAATTATGTGGAAGTTGCAGCATTCTTTGCAATTGCCTTTCTTTGGGATTGGAATGAAAACTGACCTTTTCCAGTCCTGTGGCCACTGCTGAGTTTTCCAAAGTTGTTGGCAGATTGAGTGCAGCACTTTCACAGCATCATCTTTCAGAATTTGAAATAGCTCAACTGGAATTCCATCACATCCACTAGCTTTGTTCGTATTGATGCTTTCTAAGGCCCACTTGACTTCACATCCAGGATGTCTGGCTCTAGGTGAGTGATCACACCATCGTGATTATCTGGGTCGTGAAGATCTTTTTTGTACAGTTCTTCTGTGTATTCTTGCCACCTCTTCTTAATATCTTCTGCTTCTGTTAAGTCCATACCATTTCTGTCCTTTACTGAATCCATCTTTGCATGAAATGTTCCTTTGGTATCTCTAATTTTCTTGAAGAGATCTCTAGTCTTTCCCATTCTGTTGTTTTCCTCTATTTCTTTGCACTGATCGCTGAGGAAGGCTTTCTTATCTCTCCTTGCTATTCTTTGGAACTCTGCATTCAAATGGGAATATCTTTCCTTTTTTCCTTTGCTTTTTGCTTCTCTTCTTTTCACAGCTATTTGTAAGGCCTCCTCAGACAGCCATTTTGCCTTTTTGCATTTCTTTTCCATGGGGATGGTCTTGATCCCTGTCTCCTGTACAATGTCTTGAACCTCTGTCCATAGTTCGTGAGGCTCTCTGTCTATCAGATCTAGTCCCTTAAATCTATTTCTCACTTCCACTGTATAGTCATAAGGTATTTGATTTAGGTCATACCTGAATGGTCTAGTGGTTTTCCCTACTTTCTTCAATTTAAGTCTGACTTTGGCAATAAGGAGTTCATGATCTGAGCCACAGTCAGCTCCTGGTCTTGTTTTTGCTGACTGTATAGAGCTTCTCCATCTTTGGCTGCAAAGATACATATCCAAGAAAATTTAGAATACTATTTTAATTAATACCAATGTGAAGCAAATTCAAATTTAACTTCAAAGATATCCTTATTAACCATTTTCAAATTGGTTTTGAATAAAATGATAGGGGGTTTAGAGTATGACAATATATATAATATTACTCTAATTATAGTTATTAGTCAATGTGCAGTATTAAGACTCATTTTAGTCAAAGATTTAGTGAGTTGAGTCATATAACAAATGTTTAGAAATGATTGCTTTAGAAAGCAGATAAGAATATATTAATTTGGAAAGGAACTTTTTATACACTGACATTGCTTACTGAGAGGAAATGAGTATTCTTTATTTCAAGAATAATGTAGAAAAAAATATCATAATAAAAGCCTATTAAAATTTTTAAGTTGAAAATTTATATACTAACAAGCATGTCTTAAGAGTACACTGAATTAAAAAAAAAAATCTCTTTGAAGCAGGAGTCTTTTAGACTTAGTATTCTTGTCCTTGTTTAACTCCCATAGCAGGAGATAGCCCAGTTTCACACCAATTAGATGGCTCAATGAATATCTGAGTATAAGTATAGGAAGTTATAGCTCTCTCCCTGTTGACTAGAGTAGCTCAGTGCAACATCTCAGAGGTTCCAAATTGCCCCAGCACACAGTTCCATGTGGAGGCAAGACCCAGGGAAGAAGTGAGTGAACAGAAAGGTTGATGAGGTGAGCCTCCTGCTAGTCATCTGCATCCCAACAAAACCTTAAACTGTATGTAGAGATATTCCTGCTCCCTGGGAACTGGAACACAGCTGTCCTTGATAACTGGGTGTTCTGGGGGTCAAGCAGGTTGAAACAAGAAAAGGATGATCTTCCCTTCAGATGAGGAATCATATTAACAAGCATCCAGGAAGCCAAAATGAGAATCAATCCCACAAAGCGTATTGGTCTGTAAAGTGTCATGCTAACCTGGGATGTGGTTAACATGGAATGCAGAGTCCCACTTTAGAGATTCAGATTTAGGAAAGATAAGGCCATGGAAGGTTTCCCAGGTGGCTCAGTGGTAAAGAATCCACCGGCCAATGCAGGAGACCCAGGTTTGATCCCTGGATCAGGAGATACCCTAGAGAAGGAAATGGAAACCCACTCCAATATCCTTGCCTGGGAAATCCCAGGGACAGAGAAACCTGGTGTGCTATAGGCCATGGGGTTGCAAAAGAGTCGGACACAACTTAGTGACCAAACAATAACAAGGCCAAGGAAGCTGGCTTTGTACCAGCAATCTAGGGGACGCCACTGAAAGTGGTTTCTTTGGCCACACTAAAGAAACCCTTTTACAGAGTATGTATGAGTACCAGAGGACATGAAGTTCCAAAAAGGGTGATATGTTTCAAATAACTGAAACTTGTAATACACTTAAAATACAAATAGAGTTGTCCAAGATACAGATTTAAGTAATAATAAGTGAAAACTTCTTACTATTTGGATGACTTGTCAGTAAAACATACCCATACACCCCCTCTAAAATATCACCCAGTGTAATAAATTAAACAGTAATGTCAGGTTGAAAATATTAACTGAGCTTTTTGTGATAAACACTTTTTTTTTAATAAGAAGACTAAAACATTGAAAGACATACTACTACATTTCCCTTTGGGCCAAGATTATTTCACATTTTGAGCAGAAAGTTATTTGCACTAAATATTACCTGCCAGGGCTCTTCTCCAATTTTTATTTCATAAATATAAAATATATCTAAAGAAAAAGGTCTTTATTTATACTTGAACATGCCTTTCAGTAAGTTCTCAAGGGTAACAGGCATAGAACAAGACTTATGAGTCAATAGAAGACAGCAGTGAACTTGTTCCCTCTCATATATGACAATTAGACAAGAAAGCAGTGATAGAATGGTGGGGAAAAAATATTAGTCTTAGTGCTTATCGAAGACTTAGATTTCAATGCAAACTAACATTCTTACATCTAAAATATCTTTCAAGTTTTAAATTCACAGGAAGATGGCAACCTCCTCTAGGGAACTCAGTACAACATTCTTATAGCTAATCAATGAATGACAAATCTGCCTTTACTATATACCAATAATGAGAGAGAAGCAGTTGTACCAAAAAAAGTTTGGGACTCTTAGATTTTTTTTTTTCGTGAAAGATAAATAATTAAGCTTATCTGTAAGTTACTTAATGACTCTAGAGTAAGGAACTCTTCCTAAAATGACAGTTTAGGCTTTCAAATTTGGTTGTATTATAAAAGACAACAACTTTTGACATTCCTTTTATAGAAAAGACCATCATATTTAATCACCAGTTTTTTCTCCTCCTTAGACACCCAGGAAAAGTACTTTTTCCCCAGCCTGCTTCCATCTAAGTAGGGCCCTGTACACAATAAACACTTGCTGCATATATGTTTATTTAATGATATGATTATATTCCCCACAGTTTTCAATCATAGGAATGTTTGGTACATTTTTCATGTATTTCCACAAATATAAACTCACTTAAAGCCTTAAAATGCCCTTGAAAGTTTGGCAACATTCTGGTTCACTTCCAGATTGTAAAGGTTCCAATAGGTTGAATTATTCTGATACAGCCAAAGTCATCAAGACTAAATGCTCAGACTTAAGAATAAATACATTAAATAAACAAAGAAACAGAACTCCCAATTCTATTCTTTAAAGCAAACACTGCCATTTAGAAGATAGTAGAGGCAGATTTCTCACTGCAAGATAAGAATGCAAAATTTTACACACCAGGCTGTTGTTAATCACAGCACGGTCATATGATAAAAACAAAAAACAAAACAATAAAAAAATTCATATGTTTATTTTGAGGGAAGTGGTTAACCAAGGTGTATAACTTTCAAATAATAAAATCCTATAAAATTCTAACATTCATTTACTAAGACATAAAGAGACCTACAATGTATTAAGGAAAACAGTGATTTCTTGACTATGTTTCCATTTTGATCTTTGTGATTATGTATTTGGGAGAACATACACCAATATGGTAACTTCTGAGTGGAAGAATTATGATTTATTTAAATTACTCTTTATGATTTTTTTATAATTACCCATTTTTCAGAAATAAACTTATGTTTCTATTAAAACATTAAAAACAAAACTATAAATTATTTTTCTATGATCAAAACTAAATAAATTATTATATAAATGATTTACTAGGTATTTCATTATTTAAGTCATTGTACTTTCAATTCGGCATTCTGCTTTGAAAGTTTATAGTGTTTTAATTTTGCAACCTGAGTAATGTCCTCCATTAACATATAATCTGCTACTTTTATATTTACTTTTTCAATGAGATAGAGTTCTACATAGAGTATTCTTGTCTTTTCCTCCCTCTAGCTGAATTTGGGCCAAACTAGTATTCAGATTAATACTAAATGCCTAAGAATATTTGGATTTCTTGTTAATATATTTGCAAACTAATGCTATCTAAATGGAATCTCTGCCAAAATCCAAAAATAATGAAGTCTCAAATGTTTCAAAGAACACTAATGTAAACTATTTAAAAATGAGAAACAAATGCTTGTTTGAGGTTTCAACAATGTGCTGAAACAACTGGATAGCTAAATAGAAAAAAAAAAAAATGAACCTTGATCTTTACCTCACACCATATGCAAACATATTTAGAATTTAGGTCTAAATTTAAAATATAAAATATTTATAAATTTAAAAGCTAAAATTATGAAACTTCTACAATAAAACATAGAATATGACCATTGAGGTAGGTAACTATTGTTTAGATTGACACAATAAATATAAAATTAAGAAAATAAAATAAATAAATTGGACTTTATCCAAAACTTTACCAAAAGTTTATCAGAACTTCTGGTCTTCAAAAGCTATCATTTAGAAAATAAAAGGGCAAGCCACAGATTGAAAAAATATATTTCTTGTACATGCAACAACAAATTACATGTACATGATGCAAATTACATGTACATGTAGTACATGATGCAAAGAACTGACTCATTGGAAAAGACCCTGATGCTAGGAAAGACTGAAGGCAGAAGAAGAGGATGACAGAGGATGAGATGGTTGGATGGCATCACCAACTTGATGGACATGAGTTTGAGCAAGCTTCAGGAGTTGGAGATGGACAGGGAAGCCTGGCGTGCTGCAGTCCATGGGGTTGCATGAGTCAGACACAACTGACTGACTGAACTGAACTGAACTGAACAACAAATACCTGTATCTAGAAGCAAAAAAAAAAAAAAAAAATTCTTAAAACTGAGTAATAAGAAAATCAACACACTTAAAAATGACTAGTTTATCAAAGATATAGCCAATAAACACATGAAAACATGTTCAAGATTAATCATT
This sequence comes from Dama dama, assembly GCF_033118175.1. Classification (NCBI taxonomy): domain Eukaryota; kingdom Metazoa; phylum Chordata; class Mammalia; order Artiodactyla; family Cervidae; genus Dama; species Dama dama. Next base: position 35,217,861 of record NC_083708.1, on the reverse strand, counting down.
AAGGAAATTAAATTTAAAACCACAGTGAGAGACCACTTGACAGTCATTAGCAGGGCAAACACAAAATAAAAAAGACAAAAAACAGGCAATGCTAACTCTTGACGGGAATGTGATAGAACCACGTGAAACTCTCACATGTTTCTGACGGGAGTGCAATCATGCTGGAAAACAGTTTGGCAGTCTTAAAAAAAGTTAAACATACATAACATCTGATAATTCCAATACCAGGTATTTATTTACACATAAAATATAAAAACATCCACAAAAAGACTTAAAAAGAATGTTCATAACATTTTTATTCATAATAATCCTTAACCGGAAACAACCCAAATGTCCAAAATAGATGACTGGATAAACAATTGGGATATATTCATACAATGGAAGAGTGTGTGCTTGCTCAGTTGTGTCTAATTCTTTGTGACCCTATGGAATTGTAGCCCATTGGGTTCCTCTGTTCATGGGATTCTCCAGGCAACAATACTGAAGACAATGGAATATTACTCAGCAATAAATAGGAATAAGCTAACAATACTCACAACAACCTGGGTAATTTTTTCAAATTATGTAGAGCCAACACAGATTGTACAATATCACTTATATGAAGTTTTAGAACAGGCACCACTAATCAATAGTGATAAAAATCAAATCAATAGTTTACAAAGTAGAAAGTGACAGGAATTATCTGCAAACGTTCATGGAACTTCCTAGGGAGATGGAAAAGATGCTCAATATCCTCATTGTGGCGGTGTTTAAATAGATACACAGATTTGTCAGAGCCCACTAAATACACACTTAATAATGAATGCATCTTATTGTATGTGAATTATGTATCAATCAAGTAATTTAAAATAGATGCTGGGCTATGGGAATTAGAAATAAGAAAATTCCCTAGATTAGTGGTTCACAACCTTTACCTTGCATTAGAATCCCATGGAAGGCTTTAAAATATTTTGTTGGATTTTTACCCCAAGTTTCTGATTCAGCATGTCAGGGGTGATGCCCTGGGAATATGCATTTTTATCAAGTTCTCAGGTGACGCTGATGTTGCAGGTCAAGAGAGCACAGTTTGACAACCACTGCCTTTAGAGGTAGAACTAATTCCTGTTTTGACATTAGATAGGTCAATTCAGCAAGCTACCCTTGTTGCAGTAAGATATAGAGCAAGTTTGCAAGCTTATGTCCATACATATGCCTTTCAATTTAATGGGAATAACAGTATTTTGAGTAATTTCCTGGAAAAAAAAAAAGTGAGCTTTCTATTTGCTTTCATGGGCCCAAGGAGTCCTTGGAGATTCACAGAAACAGTTGGCAAATCCTCTGAAATTCAATACAAATTTTTGTGTGTATGCTCTTTTTTTTTTTTCTGTAGAGAAAGGGCCAAGTTTTCAGCAAATTTTCAAGTGAATATGATCAAAAGAGATTAAGAAGAACTAAAGTAATTCTGTGAGTATCCTTTTCATTTTCAATTTTAATATACATGTGTTTTCTTCAAAGATAAACAGAAGATGAATGCTTACAAATTCATTTTTTTAAATTTGTGTTGAGCACTAAGAAGTTTTACATTAAGACTTGGCATAGATTTATATAGGTCACTAACTGTGAAGAGAAATGAATAAGAATTCCACATTGAATCTTCTGAGAGTTTTAAGATTTTCTAGAAATGTAATTTTTTTCAAGAAAGGTTAAAATTAAGATAGTATTAATGCTATTATACCTCTGACTTTCCCCACTACTTCTGGTTCCAATGTAATTAAAACTACAAATATTAATGTAAAATTAATAACTACACTATGTGGCTTGGGGAATATATGAACAATAGAGCATTTGTGGCTATAAAAACATTTTTATTTGTGCATATAAATTCTCATGTATAGAATATGTGAGCATGTTTAGCTTTCATATTTTACCATCATGTATAAGCATTTTAATGGAATTGCACACATAATATTAGAATATGGCACATTTCTCTGTTCATTGGCCACTACAACTCGCTTTTACAAATATGAAAGAGGTATATTTTCAATTTTATGCTTTATCTGATCTGTATCCTAGACATATATCTAGGGGGTCATTTTAGTTTCTTGAAGAGGGTACAAGAAACCTTTTGTCCCATTCAATTATTTTCATAAAATAGAAAACAACTGCAAATAACTGAAGAGCTTAACCATCAATAGATTTACTAAATATACTTAGTATTAGTATTTCATAATAAATGTCAGAGGATTCTACAAATATGTGATCCACTGACGGTTTTGTGACTTAGAGGTACGTAGAAAACAATTTGACTGCAAAATCTTATGACTACTACTAATTCTTTCATGCCTTGTTTTATGAATAGGTCTTTTATTTTTCTGCATGCTATCCAACAGGTCATAGACTTAGGTATGTCTGTAGTCTAGATAATATATGACTCTAAACTCTTTAGGAGATTCAAAAAATAAATTTTTCTCTTAACAAAACTTTTTTTTCTCTTCCAATTTTAAATCCTTGTATAAAATCACCTTGCAGAATAATATCCCTTTCTCCCTCTTCCTATCTGAGCTGTTGCTAACAGCTTTTAATTTGGGAAGTCTATCTCTGAGTTTTCTGCGCCTCACTGATTTCAGCTCAATTGTTTCTCTAGCTAGCAGAGCATTTCATTTCTCCTGAAGGTCACCACAGGCTGCCAAGGCTTTGAAAATATACCATCTTTTCATTCATGTTGCAGTCTAACCCTGCAGTGCCATTAAGAGAAATGGAAGCAGGCATGTGACTTTTTCTATCAACAATCATTGAACTTATTATTATATAAAGTGAATCAGGCCATCGGAGAACAAGGATCTTCCATAATTCCACCTTTTCTTAAGATGACAGAAATTATTTTTTGTATTTTAGCAGTTTGCCTATGTACATATAATTATTGGTATAAATTATACCATAATGTCATCTGCTTTTGGAAGTAACTCTTCCAACCATGTCGCTACCAGTTGCAATAAACCAATGATGCAGGAAGCAGTCCCGTTCTAAGGACACTCATAAAACGAACACACATTGGCCATCTGTTGGAGAAGGGATGGCATTAAATGTAATGTGGGCCTGGAACACATCCAGTATTGTTTATTCTGTCACATATCAGATGAGCACTGAAATCAAACTGATGATTTTTTAATTCCAAGGGAGCAAAAAATAGAGAGCAGAGTAGGGAGAAGATTCCAGATATATCCCAAAGTATTAAAGTGACAACTTGATTCAAAAAGAAAAAAAAAAAAAAAACCTAATAAAGGCAGATGATCTCAGAGGAAGAATAATCCACATTATACATGCCAAATACTTACATTATTGGGCCAATGGAAATTCTCCATAAATATTACTTGAGTGTTCTGTAGTTAAGGCTGCTAGAAAAAAATAAAGTTTCCTAGATGGGCCAGTTCATTAAATCATCAGCACAAATTTTTCTTTCTAGGATTTAAAGATAATAAATTTTTTCTATATTTTAGGTAAGATAAAATGTTTTTAGATTATCTTATATGTTCATGTTTTATATTAGACTATAAGAAAGAGATGATACTGTGATAGAGTTGTTGGGGTTTTTGTTGTTTTTTTAAGTTCTAAGGCAATGAAATTGTTGCATAGCAATTACATTATATTAGCTACTTTGGGAAGTAAAACCCAATTTTCCTTATAAATGAAAATTATTCTACTGTGTTTTAATGGGAAACTCACTGAAGTTTGATTCAGAAAGCTGACTTAATATCTGAAATTTTCTAATTATTAGTGAGATGACTTTGTGCAAGTAATTTTCCTGATTCTCAGTTTCTTTAAAATGTAAGAATGGGGAATTTATGTCCAAATATCTCTGTAAAAGCTAGTACATCATGAGAATGTAAATAATTTTCTTCTCATTTTTGTAAACTCTATAGGTCCATCTTGGGGCAAATGCCCTTAGGATCTGTCACGTTCTCATGTAGAAGTACCCTCTTCTCCCCCAGGTTAACTTCTCTTCCTGAATTACTCACAAGGGCAAACTTCAACATGCTTGAAGTACACAGAAGCATGCAGTCTCCCTTAAGAATGAAAGTACAAACAGAAATGCAAAGGAATTCTGTAACAGTCATAAAAATCACAATAAGAAAAATATTCTTTCTCTAGGTTTGGGGCATTATCTATGGATATGATATATGATTTGTATATTACCATGTTAATTATTCCAGTTTTAATGGGAAAGATGTCATGCATCCATCTGTTCACTTAACAGATATTCGTTGGGGACCTCTAGAGGTAGACTGGGCATCTACTTAGTTGGGAACAAAAGTGACATGGTGCATGTTCTCAGAGAACTTGTTTAAATTGGAAGGTAACACCAACACAGGTGAAATATTCACTAACTGCCCTCAGAGCTATGAAGGAGCTGCAGACTAATGATGGGTGACCATGGGTGGGCTGAAGCATGTGGAGAAGTCAGGGGCTGACATTAGATAGAGTGGCTGGTGATCTGAGTTCCATATCAGCGAAACATATTAAAACACACACACACCAAAAAGATATTTTCAGGAAATCAGATGTCCTTATTAATGTCACTGTTAATGCACGTACTCGAATTAGAATACTTTATTAGATTGAGTTTTTCTCCACTTGTAAGTCTGAACTATCAGCTCTTACACATATAACTGGCGAGAGTTAAGCCCACTGCCGTGCAAGCAGATGCCATCCAAGCTCTCCTCCCCTGACCTGCCAAGGCTCATTAATCTCCACCATTTAACAGCTCACCATTCATGGCTCCCCATCCTGGGGAGTGAACTACATGCTGTCCACTTCATGGTTGGCCCATAATACAAGGTGAGCAATTAGGAAAACTGCATGGTCTATACTAGTCAAAAGCATACTATATATATTTTCCAAAATCTCTTACTAACAATGCTATATAACTCAGCTTCAGTCTCTTCCTCATCACTGGATTGGTCAAATTTTTATTTTTCCTCCATCTCTCACCTATTCCCAGGGATCTCTCACACTCCTTAAACAGAGTTTAAAGAAATAATTGATAATAAAAAACTAGCCTGGGCAAAATTACAACAGTAAAATACAGGTCATAGGTTCAGCCCACTGAGGCTCTGCACACCGTTATTCCCTGTTTCTATATTCAACTTCATTCTCTTGAATTGCTTTTCCTGTAGCTTTTATATCATTAACTGGATTCTATTCCATTTCCCTCCTGTAGGTTACACCCTAAGCTTAGAGCATTCAGCATCTTGGCTACTAATAAGAGTTCTGGCGTCAGCAGCCCTGGGTTCAAATGCCCACTTGACCTTTTACTACTTGTGGGACCCCGAGCAAGTAAATGAACCACTTGGGGAAATAGAAGCACTTACCTCATCAAGTTGTTATGGGGAATTAACTATTATGTAAATCACTCAGCACCATGCTTGGACCCAGCAAGTGCTCAATACCTATTAGCTCTTACAAATCCGCAATCCTTTCCCAAGAATGGCTAAAACATCACTTTTATCAGCTCCTATCAGCCCAAAGTAAAACAATATTTAGGTATTTTCTATTACCTCGGCAGGCTTTTGTTTCGGTTTGCTATAATTGTTTGCAGGGAAAAAAAAAAAAAAAGCTAAACCAATAACCATCCACAGTATATATTTTAAATATGCATCTAACTTCATGTTTATGTGGATTCTTTTAAATGTGATCCTTGTATGTGTCTGAAGATGTTATATACTCCAAGCTCACAGAGAAACTGAGAACTCAATCTGTTTAATTTTCTTAAACGTAATATATTTCTTTAGGATTATTTAATTTGCATGCACCATTATGCAACACTTGTGATTTAGATCAATTCATCTCCTTTGGGTTCAAAAACATTACTGCTGGGAGTGATTCCACAGACAAATATAGCTTAAGAGGATGATCTGCATCTTCAAGTTTTCTCTAAATTTGACTCATATGTAGTATAGCCTCTGGTCACCAGCTGTCACTGCTGGTTCAAAGCCTATCCATAGCTATGACCATGTTGATGCTTTGTGAAGGCCCCTTCAAAAGACTTAGTTAAAAAACAACATCCTTTTCTCATTTTTTATTCTATTTCTTTTTTCTCTTTGGGTACTCTGAATATAATGTGGGAAAGCTTACTGTTATTTTCTGGAGAATATACATCTTGCTTATTTCATTTTTTCTTTTGATTGACTAGTATTCCATTTTATAGGTACAACTTAATTTACTTCATCAGTTCTTGTTGAGGACATTTAAGTTTTTCCCAGTTTGTTGCTATTATGAACATACTTCAGTTCCTTTGAATATGTGTGTAAGTACATCTTAAGTCCCTGATTCTTTTCTCCTTCCCAATGGTTCTACCTTATCCCAATCAAGTTTATAGTCTCTCTCTCACCCTTCTTCATAATAATAGATACCACACTAAATTCAATCAATTTTTTATTGCATCCAATCTTTGACCAGAGAGGAAGAAATGGTAATGATAATAATAATAATAATTAATAGGACTTGTTCTTAAATACACATAAGGCAGTACCTAGAAAAACATAAAAACTGGTGGTGATAGGATGGTACTTTTTAGGTGACTGCATTGTTCATGGGATTTTACATGCATTATCTTTAATTCTCACAATTATGTTTTATTATGCCCATTTTTCAGATAAGGAGATTGAGGTTCAGGTCAAATTTGTAATTTGATCAAAGTTATAAAGTTAAGTACATAGGCCAGGCTATGTACCTGGATTCTCTGATCCTAAAACCCCTATTCTGCTCTCAAATCTACAATGTCTCTCTAATGCATCACAATAGATGTAGTGCTGACTCACAGTATCTCCGGAATCCTTCTGAATCTACTCAGGGTTGACTACTATTTCACTAGTTCAGGTAGAGTACCGAAATAGCCTTCTATGGAGTTTTCCTTTCTTCTGTTATTTCCCTCGAATTTCTCCTGCTCACCACTCTCTGATAACCTCACTCCAGTACTAATTCAATTACATCATAAGCTTTCTCTTTCAACTTCCTCACCATCTGGACCCATTTGCATTTCCCACACTGACATCTCTCCTGTTTTGGTTGTAATCTCAGGATGGAGGGACTCTCTAAGAAGGTAAATGTGAAATGAGGAAGGAGGCAGGGAGGTGTTGATTGGGTAAAGCTCCCAGCTCCTTATCCTCACCTTAAACAGAGCAGCTTTATTTTTATCTGCTCTGAGTATGGGCAGTGCAGTGCTAAGTCACTTCAGTCTTGCCCAACTCTCTATGACCCCATGGACTGTAGCCCGCCAGGCTCCTCCGTCCTTGGGATTCTCCAGGCAAGAATACTGGAGTGGGTTGCCATTTACTTCTCCAGGGGATCTTCCCAACCCAGGGATCGAACCCATGGGGCAGGGCATATGATATTTTATTTGGAGGGGGGGGGGGAAACTCATAACATTCTAAAAACAAAAATAAGAAACCATGAATACTGTAGAAACATCAGGCCCACAGGACAGCAGGGTTTTTGCCTCTTGTTCACCACTGTCAGGTCAGCACTTAGAATGGTAGAAAACACTAGAAAACAATAAATATTTGTTGAAAGAACAGATAGATGAATGGATTTAATTAATTTTGGTTTCACTGATATTCTAACTGAAACTTCAGTTAGTCAATGGCTTGCTGTAAGTGTCTTCTTTTTTTTCCCACATGTGGAACCCACCACTCCCACCCAGGAGCACTGTGAAGATTAAAAATATAAAGTACACAGCATAATAACTGAAACATTCTAATCTTTGGGTTTATTGATCTGTCTATATCAAAAATTATTTGTTTCATAAATCTAACTCCACCTAGAATTTCTTGTTCTCTTGTCCTTTAAAATTTTTCCTCATCAGAGCCACTAATGGCTTTTCCCAGAGTCTTTCTCAATTAACCCAGAATCTGACTATTTATCTAATTGGCATTTGTCTGTTTCCCATGGTAATGGAAGGTGGAGAAAAATAAGGCGAGTCTGGTATTTGATCACTAAATAATTTAATAACATGTTGACTTGATAGAACATTCATTCAGATTAATTATTAAAATCAGACTTAGAACAAACAGAAAAGCAACTTTTTTCTTATATTCAGTATGGAATTTACTTTTCCCTATGCCATTTAGATTAGTATAACTTTTGTCATTTATACAGTACTTGGTATTAGTAGTATACAGAGTTTTCCCTGGTAGCATGTTCAATTCTGGTTAGCAGTATTAACTACAAGTAACAGAACTGTGAGCTATTTCAAGATTTCTGTCCCCAAAGTCAGTGGAGGAAAGCACTCTATGCTTGCAAATATTACTTCCCATGCAACTGAAAAATAGAAGTGGTCTTAAAGGAGTAACATAATGCATCTTTGGGAATGTGTATATATTTCAATTTGTTTTATTTTAACCCTGAAAATGAATAAATCTATGGTAGTCAACTGGCTTCAAAGCAACTTAACCTTAACGTTAAGAGCATGCTAAAAATACTGTCTACACAACCTTCCCTAATCAAGTTTGAAAGAGACAGATGGGCCTGCTTTTCCCTTGCACTGTGTTTATAGTTACAATCTACATTTGCTCACATAACACACTAAAAAAAATCAGCTGCAGACTGACATCAGAGAAAGTGATCCCAAATTCTAAATATATACTCTACATTCAAAAAGGCAACAGTGCAGCGTGTAAATTCCCTTTTGATAATGACTCAAATCCATTTTAGCAAAAGTAATAAATGTGAAGAAACCTACTTGTGAAGGACAAGAATTCTGGAGGTCATCTCTGTAGAAGCCGCTAAAACAGCCCTTGAGAAAATTTCTTGCAGCGTAATTCCTGCCCTACCATCAATACTTCCCAACTCTGAAGGTTTCTCTGACTAGAAACATTAGCTACACCACTATTTTGAGATACAATGAGCATTCATATGTAATATTATAGACATTATTAAACTTCCCAAACACTTGCTGCTCTTCTCTGGGAGAGAACTATATTTTCTTGCCTCAGTGATGTCAGACTTGGCCATAGGAACATGGTTTCATCAATAAAATAGATACAGCTGACTTGTGTCACTTCCAGAGAGAAGTTTTTCCAGCTAGTATGCCTTCCACAGTGATGTCTCTTCTCTGTACCTTAAGATCAGCAATGTTCCCCATAGATGCTGCGACGGGTCTCCTTGGGGCAGAGCCCTCCAAAGTGCAAAGGCCACGTGGTGGGAGGCAGACATGAGTCTTTGAGGTGTGAAACCATTGAGATGGGATCTTTAGCACAACCTAGCCCATTCCTAACACACTTGATAAGAAGCCATACACTAGAATGAAGGGAAACTCTTTTACCTAGAAGGCACAAAATAATAAATCAGGATTGTAATGGCATTAGAGAAAAATAACATTTGTAAACAATCTGATATATATTTAATGATATGTAAAATTATCAAGGTATTAAGGACTCATGTATGGATGACTATTAAACTTGTGCAGGGAGATACAGGTAAAATTCATTAATCTGTTGGTGAATATTAATAGTACTGTATAACAAATTTTATGCTCAGAAAAACCTACAATGGGTATTATGACTGGTAGCAGGAGTTATGAATTTATGGAATCAGAAAGTTAGGAGTTCAGTTCCCATCTTCACCTCTTCCTAACTTTTCAGCTTTGAGCAATTTAACTTAAGTTGCAATTCCTCATCTATAAAAGTTGAATATGGAACCTACCTCATCGGGTTATTATGAAAATAACACAGTGCATGTTAGGGTCTAATACAGTGTGGCATTCGGGGCCCACTCTGTCAATGCAAATCTTATTATTTCTATATATTTAACTTACACTTTTCCTTCTCAATGAATGAATAGCTAAAGTATACAAAGTTATCCAAGGGTATAAAGCTATGGTGCCTGGAGTGGGTTAGGGAGTATTGGTTTCAGACTTTGGGATCCTAACTTGGGACAAGGTTTGCTGAAGAAAAAGATAGTTTTAACTTAAGGGCCAAAGAAATCTATAAGGTTGTTGTCGAGGGATGCTGAGTCAGAAAGCAAAGTTTAACAAAGATCCTGAGAAGTCTCCAGCAGGAACACTTAAGGTGGGAAGGTCATGGAGAGGAGGTGGAGGCAGAACTGACTTCTTGGTATCTAGTCTTAACTCCTGAGAGTGTGAGATTCAAGGGGAGGAAAAAATGAAGGAATCTGTACGAGATAAACACAATCTAACAGAAGAGTTACTTTGCATTGCTATAGCCATTATTGCACATCAAATGTAACTGCATGAAAATGCTTCCCCATTCTCATTCCCTTTTAGGCAACAGGGCTGTCATGTCTCATGGGCACCCAAAAAACTGGAAAGTTTCTAAGATTCTGCATCATGTGAAGAGAGTTACACCTGTGTTCCCCTGAATATCTTCTGAAAACTCATTTCTAACTTGTCCCTGGAGGGACTAGTCGTTTCTGACATGGGCAGGTTTATGGTTTCAGCTCATCACTTTTATTCATCATTTATACATGGCTTTTGACATTCAATCACTGTACAATGGAACAAAATTCTTGGACCTAAAACATTTTGATGCAGCATTAGTTTGCATTTGACTGACTCCAAATTTTAAAAAATGAACACCCTTCCCCCCAAATTATTTAATCATTATGTAGGCTAGGATTTATTCTCTTGAGTTTTTTTTTTGCAGATATTTGCCATTAAAATAAATTCTCTTAAAAATAACAGGGTATTTTCATGGTAAACTACATCTTTGTGCACTTTAGCTATCACTTGTTAGTTACTGACTTGTTTTTAAATCCTTTGCTTTCTCCAACCACGATGCATGAAGTCTAGCAGTAACCTCTTCATACTGTGATGTTCTGAAAGAAGACTTTTAGCCAACAAAGTTAACCACATTTAGATGGACCAGGAACGGGACTGCAGACTCTAGCAAATCCCCATTATAGCTTCCTTTCACTTACACCAGTCTATGGAATTGCCACTCTTATGCTTTCTAGTGATTCCAATTGCTGATAATATGGCTCACTCAACTTAAGGGACATTAAAGCATAAGACGACTTCAGTCATAAGGCAGGTCAGTGAAATACTGTCAAACTAGGAAATGATAGCTATACATGCAGAAGATATTTATCCTAGGTTCCAGGCTAATAATCTGACAAAGAAACATTTAAACAAACATTTTTTAAAAACTCTTTGGATTGCCTTACAGTAGGAAATGAACTGTGACTATTTCAGCCTAATCTCCCACTTTCTGAATAAGCTGACTGCTAGGTTTAGCCTTGGCAGATGATTTATGCTTTCTCTGTAGTAGGAATTCCTCTGTATTTAGCTTAGGACAGAGACCTAAGTGGTTTCTACAGGTCACCTTGATGGGGTTAGTTATCTAGGCATAATTGATCAAGGGTTAAAATGAGAATGTATTTAAACCACAAAGTGGCCTAGGTTTTATGGCAAAGGCTGCTCCAGTTTAAAAGTGTGTATTACAGACAAATGTTAATAAAAATTAGGTAACTGGTTCAAAAACATGGTGGGATAGAAACATGATGAAAGTATTGTTCCTTTGTTAACATAAGTTGAACTTGGGGATAGTTTCATTAAAAGTTTGTAGAGAAGGAAGGCAGAGTCTAGATATAGCTCTTATGTATGTGAAACACACGTATAGATGAACAGAGGTGTCTCAAGGAGTTTTGCTACATCCCAAGATTCAACTGTCAATCCTAAGATTCAATCCTAAGATTCTTTATAGTCAGCAAAAACAAGACCAGGAGCTGACTGTGGCTCGGATTATGAACTCCTTATTGCCAAATTCAGACTTAAACTGAAGAAAGTAGGGAAAACCACTAGACCATTTAGGTATGACCTAAATCAAATCCCTTATGACTATACAGTGGAAATGAGAAATAGATTTAAGGGACTAGATCTGATAGACAGACAGCCTGATGAACTATGGACGGAGGATCAAGACATTGTATAGGAGACAGGGATCAAGACCATCCCCATGGAAAAGAAATGCAAAAAAGGCAAAATGGTCATCTGAGAAGGCCTTACAAATAGCTGTGAAAAGAAGAGAAGCAAAAAGCAAAGGAAAAAAGGAAAGATATTCCCATTTGAATGCAGAGTTCCAACGAATAGCAAGGAGAGATAAGAAAGCCTTCCTCAGCAATCAATGCAAAGAAATAGAGGAAAACAACAGAATGAGAAAGACTAGAGATCTCTTCAAGAAAATTAGAGATATCAAGGGAAAATTTCAGGCAAAGATGGGTTTGATACAGGACAGAAATGGTATGGACCTAACAGAAGCAGAAGATATTAAGAAGAGGTGGCAAGAATACACAGAAGAACTGTACAAAAAAGATCTTCACGACCCAGATAATCACGATGGTGTGATCACTCACCTAGAGCCAGACATCCTGGAATGTGAAGTCAAGTGGGCCTTAGAAAGCAACACTATGAACAAAGCTGGTGGATGTGATGGAATTCCAGTTGAGCTATTTCAAATTCTGAAAGATGATGCTGTGAAAGTGCTGAATCAATATGTCAACAACTTTGGAAAACTCAGCAGTGGCCACAGGACTGCAAAAGATCAATTTTCATTCCAATCCCAACGAAAGGCAATCCCAAAGAATGCTCAAACTACTGCACAATTGCACTCATCTCACACGCTAGTAAAGTAATGCTCAAAATTCTCCAAGCCAGGCTTCAGCAATACGTGAACCGAGAACTTCCAGATGTTCAAGCTGGTTTCAGAAAAGGCAGAGGAACCAGAGATCAAATTGCCAACATCCACTGGATCATTGAAAAAGCAAGAGAGTTCCAGAAAAACATCTATTTCTGCTTTATCGACTGAGCCAAAGCCTTTGGCTGTGTGGATCAAAATAAACTGTGGAAAATTCTGAAAGAGATGGGAATACCAGACCACCTGACCTGCCTCTTGAGAAACCTGTATGCAGGTCAGGAAGCAACAGTTAGAACTGGACATGGAAGAACAGACTGATTCCAAATAGGGAAAGGAGTATGTCAAGGCTGTATATTGTCACCCTGCTTATTTAACTTATATGCAGAGTACATCATGAGAAATGCTGGGCTGGAAGAAGCACAAGCTGGAATCAAGATTGCTGGGAGAAATATCAATAACCTCAGATATGCAGATGACACTACCCTTATGGCAGAAAGTGAAGAGGAACTAAAAAGTCTCTTGATGAAAGTGAAAGAGAGTGAAAAAGTTGGCTTACAGCTTAACATTCAGAAAACTAAGATCATGGCATCTGGTCCCATCACTTCATGGGAAATAGATGGGGAGACAGTGGAAACAGTGGCTGACTTTATTTTGGGGGGCTCCAAAACCACTGCAGATGGTGATTGCAACTGTGAAATTAAAAGATGCTTACTCCTTGGAAGGAAAGTTATGACCAACCTAGAAAGCATATTAAAAAGCAGAGACATTACTTTGCCAACAAAGGTCTGTCTGGTCAAGGCTATGGTTTTTCCAGTGGTCATGTATGGATGTGAGAGTTGGACTGTGAAGAAAGCTGAGTGCAAGAATTGATGCTTTTGAACTGTGGTGTTGGAGAAGACTCTTGAGAGTCCCTTGGACTGCAAGGAGATCCAACCAGTCCATCCTAAAGGAGATCAGTCCTGGGTGTTCACTGGACGGACTGATGCTGAAGCTGAAACTCCAGTACTTTAGCCACCTCATGCAAAGAGTTGACTCATTGGAAAAGACCCTGATGCTGGGAGGGACTGGGGGCAGGAGGAGAAGGGGACGACAGAGGATGAGATGGCTGGATGGCATCACCGACTAGATGGGCCTGTGTTTGAGTAAACTCTGGGAGTTGGTGATGGATAGAGAGGCCTGGCGTGCTGCAATTCATGGGGTCGCAAAGAGTCGGACACGACTGAGCAAATGAACTGAACTGAACTGAATTGAACTGAACTAAGATTCAACTTACTATTTTTGACTGCCAAAGTAGTGTTTCTTTGACCTAATGTTAAGGCATGTTTCAAAACAAAAAGAAAACAAAAGAAAAGAAAAAGAAAAAACAAACCTACTCAGCTTTTTGCAAGTATATGTGGCCCCTGTAAGCTTTGCTCAAATTATTTTCCATTTGGAGCTTCTAGACTGAGTTCAAGGTTTACTTCCTCCTGGAAGTACTTTCTTACTCCTTTCCTTCCCAATTCTCTTCTCTGTTTCTCTACTCTTCTTCTTTAATAATCCATATAACTATGATTTCATTCAACAAGTATTTATTGAGCACTTACTATATATATGTCAGGCAATATTTTAGCATATGTAGGGTATATTGGTAAACAAAAATTCTTGCTTTCAGTAGATTTCACATTCTAGTGGTGGGAGGTGAGATGTGAAAACAAATGAATCCTTTATTTAATTGTAATGCAAAAGTTTACTTTCTCACCCGACTCTTTGAAGCCAGAGGACTGTGTTTTGCTCATCTCTGTATACACAGTAGGCCTTCAACAAGTATTTATCTAATGACTGAAAATGGAATTCTGAGCAATGACAATATTGAATCAAAGACATTCTTAAAAGAGAATATTTGAGCTTTTATTCCTCAGTACTAATTTATGAACTAGCACAGTAATTAGAGCAGTTGCGTGGCAGAGTTTCCAATTTTACAGATCTAATTTTGGAAAGTTTTATAGCTGAAACATTGAGTTGTCAAACATATCCAATTTCAATGATCACAATACTTCTTTTTAGTCAATGTCCTTGAATCCTATAAAATGTTTCCAGTGAAGAATTGTCTATTGTTGGTTGGTTTCTAAAGCACAAAAATAAAACTCTATTCTTAATAGAATTTAAATACCAATATATTATAAGACTCAGTAGGATTTTAAATTTAGTGAAGCTTCATACTTTAATATTCAAAATAACTCCAATGGTTTTAACTGAATAACTGCTTAGATATTTATATTTAGCATCCATATGAATGCTGTTTCTTAGAATTTACTTTTTTTAAGATCTCCCTGAAATACAGATAAGCTCCTGAATTTTTTTTCTAAAAAATTGTTAGAATGACCAGTGTTTGAGAAAGAAGATAGTACACTGCCCAGTTTGGGGTCATGAACATAGTTGAAGCTCATATTATACTTGTAGATAACGATAAGTACCAAACTAATGTGTTGGTCACATCCTTTGTGAAATCTCTATTGTTTACCTTGCTCTTGCCTGGGAAGGCCCCTTGTTCTTTAGCTTATGTCCACTAGAGGGTGAGTGGGAGAGAGGGAAAAAACCGAAAAACAAAAGAAGTTTAGCAAGTCTGCTGAACAGTTTCATGATGGAAATTTTTTTGAGGATCAATTTAGGATTTCTTTATTCATATTCATCTTGCTTCTTATTGCCATGGATACATAAGTTGATTTTTATGAATACAGCATTTATAAGTGGCAAGTTACAAGATGGCAGTATCTTATACTGAGTCTATTTTTACAACTCAAAAAATAAATGCTGTCCAGATAACTTAAAGCAGCACCCTGAAACCACACTAAGCTTTCTTGGTGAAAACAACTTCCAGACATGCAACATCATAATTTTTGATTCATGTTTTTAGACCTCTAGTAACTATTTTTGAATTGGGTTCTATGAGTGTGAGGAAATACATTAGGTTCTTGGACTATCATTCTACTGATAATGCCCCAATAAGCTTATCTGTTTATATATCTCGAGTGAAACCCTTAAGTAATGAAAATAGCAAACGTCATGTAAGTCAAGGACTGCTAGTTTGAGCGTTCTTCACAGCCCTTCTTAAAGTTAGTAGTAGCTCTCTGCTCTGCAGATTGATGATGTTAGGAAGGTGGTAATGTTGCTCAAAATACTGACCACCTATTGTGATTTTGGAGTCCCACCGGAGCTGTGTATACGGTAAAGTACAAAAAAAAGGAAAGAAGGAAAAAAGAGAGGAAGGGAGGAGAAGGAAGGACAGAGGGAGAGAGGGAGAGCAAGAGTGTCAATATAACCAGAAATTACTAATTTACATGGGTTAATTGTGTTTCTGTCTCTGACACCCAAACACCTCCATAACCCCTACCCTGATTGCCCCACAAACACACACAAACAGATACACAAAAAATGACACACAATTCCACACTGGGGGCCAATGTTTGGCACTGGACTATTTCTTATTCTTTGTACAATCTGCCTGTTAAAAAACCCACTTTTATAGTTACTGTTTTTCTTTCTTTTTGTAACCATAGACACTCCCACGTAGCATAAGCTCAATTCCAGCCAAATTCTGTGTGTTTTTAAGTAAAGAAAACAGGTCTTCTAGTTCTGTGTTAGCAAAGTCACCTCTTTTACTGCCAGTGCTAATGCTAAACATGTAATAATACTTTATTGTCATGAGCAGGAATCTGCTTTGCTAATTAAATGCAGCTGTCAGTAATTACTACTTGTCAGTGTAATCTATTTTAGGGAGCTCTACTTTAAATGATAAAAGATGGGTCTGATATTGAGAGGGTGGGGTAGGCAAGGTGACTGCCTACTTCCTCAAATCAGGAACTCACTCTTTTATAATGAATGAGTAACTTTCCTGTGAAGACATTAACTAGATTATTCTGTATTTTCTGGTGCAAGAGTGAAAAACTTGGTAGTTAGTTAGTTTTTTTTTTTTTAATATCTGAAATCTAAACGTCACCACCTTTGTCCCACCACCAAGTACTATGACTTTCACAGAGTTAAAAATGCATCATGATGGTAACGTATAAGAAAAGCATCAACATGGGAGTTACTATAATCTCTACCATCAAATGTTGATCTTGGTATAAATGTACCTTCCAATTCACACTAACTGGATTCAACACAGGGGAAGATCACTGTGAAAAGGTTGGCAGGGGGAGATGGGGGTAGTAACAGTTTCCTGTAAGCATTTTTTCACTGATATTCAACCAGGTTTTCTCCCAGGAAATGTTTAGACTTCAGGTTAGGTCTTTGAAATTTGCAAACAAACAAAAAAAAAGCACTGCGTTCATTTGTAATATTCATTTATCTTAACTGATTCTGAAATGAACCTCAAACTCTTTAAAGCTTTACATCTGCAGGACTAAAAGCAATGTCAGGACAAGGGTAATGGCAGCCTAACTTACTCCATGGGATAGGTGCTGGGGCTGCCACAGATGCTGGCATTGTGTCCGGGGTCTAAGGGGAGCAGACCTTTGGCCCTCACCTCCCCTTACTTCCCCTTGACATTTAAAATGAATGTGGTGGCAGGGGGGCAGGGAAGCCGGGGTCTCAAGGAGTGAAGTGATGGAGTGGTGGAAGGATCAATGGGGAAAAATATGTGCAGCAGGGAGTCTGAGGGAGGCTTGGCACACAAGTGGCTTTACCCCACACAGCCTGAGAGACTTATCACACCCCTCACAGCATCCTGACTGCCTCATCCTTCTTCTCCCACCATCTGTTTTACATCCAACACTCCAATAGTCCTCATGTTGCTGGATAATTAATTATTTTGTTATAGGTCCCAACAAATTTGGCAACTACTCTTCTGAATACAGCACATTTTTTCAATAGAATTAATAATTTGTTCATCCCAGGTGAAAAAAAAAAAAAGCTATCCAGATGGGAATATATTAATAATAAAAAAGTAGAACTACTTAAATGTATTTTTGAAATATAGCAGGCAAAAGACACTAACTTGTATTCCTTTTCCTAGAACTCTTCTTTTGGGTAAGAGATGCAAGGTCCAATGGAAATGGTATAAATTCTCCCTTTCCATGAAATAAAAGTTAACCTACTTTACTGAGAAAATGTGTTATTCCAGATAGTTCTAAAAAACCAAAATGTTAAAAATTCTGACTGATCAGCATCTCAGAACACATAGCATAGTCACTGAGATCCTTAAAAAGAATGCAAAGGAAAAAATCAATAAGACAAACATGGATAGGTGCGGGACCTCTCAAAGTTTCTGACTTTTATGGGCTCCTACAACCACAATTTCACTGCATCTTTGGTAGCCTGTCATGTGCCAAACTCGTGTTTCCTAGTGGCTCAGATGGTAAAGAATCCACCTGCAATGCAGGAGAACCAGGTTTGATCCCAGGGTCAGGAAGATCCCTTTGAGAAGGGGATGGTAACCCACTCCAGTATTCTTGCCTGGAGAATCTCATGGACAGAGGAGCCTGGCGGGCTATAGTCCATGGAGCAGCAAACAGCTGAACACAACTGAAGCAACTTAGCACCCATGCATGCATGTGCCAAACTCAGTCTTCTGACTCAGTTAGGTGATGCTCCTGGACGACAACAGGTGCTTGTGAATAGCTGCCTGGATGCAGGAGTGACGACCTAGAACTACGGTCATGATATTGTTTCCTGCTGCTCACCCCAGCTGCTTGAAGCTGGCAAGTGATACTTGGTGGCAAGTGTTTAGACAGCAGGGACAAAGAGGCATCCTATCCACCTGTGGTCCGGTGATGACTGAGGTGGGCAGAACACAGACCTTGTTTCCTCATATGAGCATCCAGAGGGCAACACACAAAGATGTCCAGTTCCTTCCTCTGCCCTATACTCTCTCCTACATCAGGGTCCCTTTTGCCAGCTTAGGTTATAAAACACACTTGCTTTTCTTCTCAAACAACAGAAGTGTCCTTCTCCTCAGGCCTACTTTAAATACCAAAAGAGTCCTGGCACAAAGACTATGTATATGTGGAAGGCTGTACTAGATGTACAGCTACCAGAATGTCTACACCAGCTTTGTGTTGGGCGAGGGATGACGGTGCAGGCCAGGCACTGGTGGAGGTTGGGAGGAGTATGTATATACGTGCATTCAGTTCAGTCCAGTTCAGTCGCTCAGTCGTGTCCGACTCTTTGCAACCCCATGAATCGCAGCATGCCAGGCCTTCCTGTCTATCACCAGCTCCCGGAGTTTACTCAAACTCATGTCCATCGAGTCGGTGATGCCATCCAGCCATCTCATCCTCTGTCGTCCCCTTCTCCTCCTGCCCCCAACACCTCCCAGCATACATTAGGGGGCCATTAACAAATAAACAAATAATTCTATAGACTATGATCTGTACTATACATAATAAAGGATCAGAAAACTATCCCATCCTAGCTCAGGTGGGGGTGAGTAAGTTGCAAAGGAGAGGAGTAAGAAAACAAGAGAAGTGGTAAGGAAGACAAGAAGTTAGACAAGCAGAGAACCCTCTTAGCAGAGGGGCTGGTATGTGCAAAGTCATGGACTTGTGAGCTATTCTTTGCTTCAGTTCAGTTCAGTTGCTCAGTCGTGTCCAACTCTTTGTGACCCCATGGACTACAGCACGCCAGGCCTCCCTGTCCATCACAAACTCCTGGAGTTTACTCAAACTCATGTCCATTGAGTCGGTGATGCCATACAACCATCTCATCCTCTGTTGTCCCCTTCTCCTCCTGCCTTCAATCTTTCCCAGCATGAAGGTCATTTCAAATGAGTCAGTTCTTCGCATCAGGTGACTAAAGTATTGGAGTTTCAGCTTCAGCATCAGTCCTTCCAATGAATATTCGGGACTGATTTCCTTTAGGATTGACTGGTTGCATCTCCTTGCAGTCCAAGGGACTCTCAAGAGTCTTCTCCAACACCACAGTTCAGAAGCATCAATTCTTCAGCGGTCAGCTTTCTTTATAGTCAAATTCTCACATCCATACATGACTACTGGAAAAACCATAGCTTTGACTAGATGGACCTTTGTTGGCAAAGTAATGTCTCTGCTTTTTAATATGCTGTCTACGTTGGTCATAACTTTTCTTCCAAGGAGCAAATGTCTTTTAATTTCATGGCTGCAATCACCATCTGCAGTGGTTTTGGAGCCCAAGAAAATAAATTATGTCACTGTTTCCACTGTTTCCCCATCTATTTGCCATAAAATGATGGGACCAGATGCGAGGATCTTCGTTTTCTGAATGCTGAGCTTTAAACCAACTTTTTCACTCTCCTCTTTCACTTTCATCAAGAGGCTTTTTAGTTCCTCTTCACTTTCTGCCATAAGGGTGGTGTCATCTGCGTATCTGAAGTTATTGATATTTCTCCCAGAAATCTTGATTCCAGCTTGTGCTTCCTCCAGCCCAGCATTTCTCATGATGTACTCTGCATATAAGTTAAATAAGCAGGGTGACAATATACAGCCTTGAGGTACTCCTTTCCCAATTTGGAACCAGTCTGTTCCAGTTTGTTCCATGTCCAGTTCTAACCATTGCTTCCTGACCTGCATATAGGTTTCTCAAGAGGCAGGTCAGGTGGCCTGGTAGTCCCATCTCTTTAAGAATTTTCTAGAGCTTGTTGTGATCCACATAGTCAAAGGCTTTGGGATAGTCAATAAAGCAGAAGTAGATGTTTTCTGGAACTCTCTTGCTTTTTCGATGATCCAATGGGTGTTGGCAATTTGATCTCTGGTTACTCTGCCTTTTCTAAATCCAGCTTGAACATCTGGAAGTTCATGGTTCACATATTGTTGAAGACTGGCTTGGAGAATTTTGAGGATTACTTTACTAGCATGTGAGATGAGTGCAATTGTGCGGTAGTTTGAGCATTCTTTGGCATTGCCTTTCTTTGGGATTGGAATGAAAACTGACCTTTTCCAGTCCTGTGGCCACTGCTGAGTTTTCCAGTTTGCTGGCATATTGAGTGCAGCACTTTGACAGCATCATCTGTGCCTGAAGAACTATGGACGGAGGTTTGTGACATTGTATAGGAGGCAGATATCAAGACCATCCCCAAGAAAAAGAAATGCAAAAGGACAAAATGGTTGTCTGAGGAGGCCTTACAAATAGCTGTGAAAAGAAGAGAAGCTAAAGGCAAAGGAGAAAAGGAAAGATATACATATTTGAATGCAGAGTTCCAAAGAATAGCAAGGAGAGATAAGAAAGCCTTCCTCAGTGATCAATGCAAAGAAATATAGGACAACAATAGAATGGGAAGACTAAAGATCTCTTCAAGAAAATTAGAGATACCAAGGGGAGAGTTCATGCAAAGGTGGCCACAATAAAGGACAGAAATAGTATGGACCTAACAGAAGCAGAAGATATTAAGAAGAGGTTGGAAGAATACACAGAAAAACTACACAAAAAAGATCTTTATAACCCAGATAACCACGATGGCATGATCACTCACCTGGAGCCAGACATCCTGGAATGCAAAGCCAAGTGGGTCTTAGGAAGCATCACTAAACAAAGCTAGTGGAGGTGATGGATTTCCAGTTGAGCTATTTCAAATCCTAAAAGATTCTTTGTTTGGAATTGCTCACTTGCAGAGACATAGCACGTGATAGGAGATGAGTTCCAGGCTGGGCCATTGAAACAGTAAGGGCTTTGAAGGTTGAGCTAGCCTGAACTTTATCCTGCTGACAAAGGATGCTACAGGCTATAAAGCAGGGGAATTACATCATTAGGTTTGCACTGAGAAAAGAATTTTAGAAGCACCGAGGAAGATGGAGATATAAAGCTAATAAGGAAGCTAGTAATTCAGGTGAGAAATTCTTATGGCCTCAACTAAAGCAGTTGAATTGGGGCTGGTAGGTAGGTAGATGTTCAAAAGGCCAGACTGTCATGTCTAGGTGACAGACTAGAGGAAGATAAGGAAAAATACAAGATGATCTCAAGTTACCTGTGTTGCTACTGTGATTTTTTTCTGTTTTCTCACTTTTTTTGATGGCACTGCCAGTACAGAAGAGCAAAATAACAAAGTATTCAAGAAGAGGTAACATTAAGAAAGTAATGGTGTATGAAAATCCGTGAACTCTTGATCTCACTGTTGGTAAGTACAGAGCTGTGTGTCTGTTATACAAAAGATGCAAGTATTTGCAGAACTCAGAAATTCCAAAACTAAATGCTGCCAAGTAACCTTTGACTATCTAGTCATCCATTTCAGAGTATATGGTGTATGAGAATAAGATAAATACCTGATTAAGAAAAGTAATTCTGTCTATAGGCAATCAAGCAATAATAATTATAGCTAATATTTATTAAAGTGTTATGGTGTGCCAGATCAGGACAATAGGCAATAATGTCCTTCCTTTTAAAGAGTCATATCAGGGCTACATGGGTACTGCATACGTAGGCTAGATTTGGGAATGAAGGATTGTAAATATACCTGAATAAACATAAAATGAAACTAACTACTCCCACTGGTTACCGAGGCACCTACTGGCCTTTCACCTCCTCACATCTCCCTTATCTGCCCTGTTTTCTGCCTCTGCCTTCCTCCTTCTATCCTTCCTTCTGTGGATCCCTCAGTGGTCTGCTCTCCAGGTTCTGGATGCCTGAAGGAAGAATCTCTGAGTCTACCCCATTAAACCATGTCCCAAGTACCATGGAGAAAAAGGGGACAAACCCTGCCCCTTGAGAGGCACTCAGTCAGGGGGCCCATGAAACAGTCCTCAGGCCTTCTCCAGCTACTCTCAGGGGGGAGTAATCCTTCAGGAACCCCAGGGCTCCCTGTGGTGAGCCTTCTGCTTCTCCAAGCTTCCTAGGGCTCTTTAGTCCCATTCTATTTCATTCAGCTCAGAAAGAAGTGAGGTAGTTAAAAAGTTCAGGTCACAGGCAGCTGACTCACCAGATGTAGAAATTCTACTAGCATGGACTGGTGATCCGCTACCACTGCATGGGAAGCATAAATGCAACTATGTAGCAGGATCTTGGCGATCAATTTAAATCTACTGAAAAAAGATCCAATAGTTTACAAAAAATTAATCTAGTTTCATTCTTTGCTCTCGTGTCCACTGTACATACATAGGAGAATAGTGTGACATACATACACAGGAAAATAGAGTGATAAGACAAAGTCAGGAAATTAACCTTTATCAAAGATAAATCCCTCTTTTGTTGCAGGGAAAACACAAGGAAATAGGAAGGCATGGGTTTCTAGGCCCAGAAATACAGGGATGGTGTGTAGGGGCTAATTGCTACTCAGATGTCTGTTGGTGTGGCTAAGTGTGGGCTCTAGGCCAGATGGCATGGGTTTAGGTTATGGCTCCACCCCTCTAGCTAGAGGACATCTCTGGGCCTCAGTTTCCTCATCTGTGAAATGGAACTACTAATGACACATATTCCATTGAATGCATTGTGGGAAAGTAATGTGTTAAGACCTGTACAAAGCCTGGTACATCAGTAAATGTCAATTAGCTATTATCATCTATTATTTCTACAGAGAAAAAGAGGTAAATAAGTATATCCATTAGGACAAAATAAATGGAGGAATAAGTGGAAACTTTATAAACTGAGGATAGCCAACTGGCTACTGGAATTAATGAGTTATAGAAAAAAAATCTAAGAATAAAATTAAACTTTTACATTGAGTTACTCAAATTTAATCATTAGAGTTAGGAAATAGCTTTTTTACTTTACTTTAATAGCTTTTTTACTTTAATCCATGAAAATGGTACAAAAGTATAAAAAAGAAAGAAATCTGTGTGCATCCTAATACTTCAACTCATAAGGTATAAACAGATAAATATAAACAGTTGCTTTTAGTAAACCTTTCGCTCTTCCTCATTTACTATATTTGTATAAGAGGATATATCTTCCAAAGAATTGTGTGAGCATACATAGCTGGACCTTGCAAAAAAAATATTGTGAAGTAGCTATCCTAAAAGCTTCCTCTCCATTTCTGTGCTTTATATCCAGTAATGCTTAAGTCTGAAACACTTATTTCTTCTATTCATATCCTTTTCTCAACTATAAGAGTATCCACAGAACCTATGCTTTGCAATTGGAGAACAGCCAATTCAGTACACACATACACACAGACACACACACACACACATAGACAGACTGATAGATAGATAAAGAGAGAACCATGTACCCATTATGTTTAACCACTGCTGATGATGTTACAGTAATTTAAAGATGATGATCATAATAGTGACATCAGTTACGACTTCCTGAATCTTCACTGTACATGACACTATATGCAAGGCATTTTCCATATATTATCAAATCTAGATATAGAGAAATCTATAATGCTATTTCCATAACCATATAATAGATCGGATTACTAGGAACTAGAAAGGTTAGTTAATAATGTCCAAGATCCCACAGTCAACAAGCCGTGAAACAGGGATTCTAATTCAGCCAGGTCTGCCTGACTCCAGTACTGTACTTATACTGTGATAAACACCTTATTTATCTTAAGCACGTTGAGAATTACTGTGATTTTTTTTATTGACTTGATTTAGCTATGGCAAAGAGCATTACAGTGACATTTTAATACATTTCTAAATAGTTCCCTAAACTATACTCAAATAGTAAGATTGTTAATATTTATGATAAGAGAGTTGTGCTACTCCATTAGCACTGTAAAGATTCTATTACTTAATATTAATTATGTCTTATTTGCCTTTTAAAAATAAAAGGTATAATTAGAGGCAGTTTTCCTTTTGTCAACTTCTAAATTTAAACACTTTAATCAATTTATCATTTTACTTTCCTTCCCCACCCTCTTCCTTCATCTCAGGTCACTCAATCTTATAAAGATTGTTATTCCAGGGTCTCATAGATGATAATGCCCTGAAGTCACCATGACAAAGAAAAAAGTCTATATAATATTAAATCACAATCTTAAAACTATGCAATTATAAAGATATGTAAAGTTTCTGGACTATCAACTTCTAGAAAATCCTTCATTAGTTCATGCAGTAAACATTAATTGGATGCTTACTGTATGACACATGGGTCAGAGCAGAATAAGTCTCATTTCACACCTTCACATTAAACTCTGTTCCTTTGGCAAGTACCATATAAGAACACATAACACTGACCTCTATGCAAAAAGTCCATATTATAAGGATATTATAGGAAACATAAAACATTCAGTATCACAACCTCTGAGCTATTAAAACTACTTAAATATGGCATCAGTTCTTAAGTTACCTAATTTTAAAAAGTAGTTGAACCTAAGAAAATTATTGAGTCCATTAAAAACTGCATTAAGCTATAGCACCGCTCTAGCATTGCCCTAATTCAGGTTATTTCTGCTTTTCATGCCAATCGCCTTCCTTATGAATTCCTTAAGAACTCACTCTAACTTGAAAACTGTCATAAATCTCAGTTGCTAGAATGCATTTGCTTTACAACTTAACGTGGCCCCTCTTTGGTTCCCTGTTTAAGAAAACTGAAACAAACAAACAAACAAACAAACTTATCCGTTCAGAAGCAGCAGCACAGCAGAGTGGACTGCCTGGCCCGCATACCAGCTCTGCCATTTAGTAGCTGTGGGGCTTTAGCCATCTATTTAGGCTTGCTGAGCCTCACTTTCCTCACCTGCTAAATGACGATAATAATAAAAAGAAAAACCTGCCTTATCTACTTATTTTCTCTCTGGGGAGAGCAGGGGGGCTACCAGAATTGAGTTACATTATCAAAGTTCTTTGGACAGTGTCAAGCACATGCTAAAGTTAATGATATGGTTTTTTAAATAACTTGTTCAAAAAAGTTTAGTACCCTCCCAATTTTTAACATCAAGACTAGTTGAGCATTTAATAAGTACCATTTTCCAGCTAATGCTGACTTCACAAACCACTTATGCCACCAAGAGGACTCTTCCTATTGTTCAAAGTTATTAGACAAGGGATTTCAAGGTGGCTCAGAGGGTAAAGCATCTGCTTGAAGTGCGGAAGACCTGGGTTCAATCCCCGGGGCAGGAAGATCCCCTGTAGAAGGAAATGGCAACCCACTCCAGTACTCTTGCCTGGAAAAATTCCATGGATGGAGGAGCCCGACAGGCTACAGTCCATGGGATCGCAAAGAGTCGCACATGACTGAGCAACTTCACTTGTCACTTGTCCAGTGGTTAAGACCTCCCCTTAATGCAGGGGGTTGTGGGTTCAATTCCTGGTTGTGGAGCTAAGATCCCACATGCCTCCTGACCAAAACACCAAAACACATAAAACAGAGGCAACATTAACAAATTCAATAAAGACTTTAAAAATGGACCACATCAAAAAAATCTTTAAAAAAGAGTTTTTAGACAAAGTGTAGATACATACCTAAATATAAATAAATCCATAAATATAAAGATGTCTTTTATATGTATACATGTACACATGTATATATATATGTGTGTGTGTGTGTAACTTACCTACTTCCCACACAATATATGGGTAAAATGGCCTAAAGTCAAACAAACTCTGTAACCATCTCTTAATATTGACAGAGTTTTCTTTCATAAAACTTTTGAAGAAGAGGAAAAATAACCCACTGTACCAAATGTGAATTAAGACATGATAATGGAACTTGAATTTGAGATTTAGAGAGGTCCATTTATCCTGCCTATACATTATATGGATTTTATACATTATAAGATTCTCCAGACATAATCTTTTACTTCTACTTTTGATAAATGTTAGCTGCTCTGAAATGGTTTTCAGTTAGATCAGTGATTTTCAAATGCAGGTCTTAATAGTTTCCTTTAATTGCACTCCTGCTACAAAGGTTAGGATAACGTCATGACCCCCAGAAACAAATATCTATTCCAGAGTGAACAAAATTTGTCAACAGTTGAATTGGATTTCAGGGGGAGGAAAAAGTTACACTTTTGCTGGTTTTAAAGAATCTGTATTAAATTCACAGAAAAATTACAATGCAATGTAGGATTTTTTCTCAATAGTAACAATTTAGGTCATAGTGAAATCAGTGAAATAAATCATAGCTTATTTTGGTTTTAAGGTTCCCCTCCCCAGCAAACCCTGGGGAAGGAAACAGCTAACCACTCCAGTATTCTGGCCTGGAGAATTCCATGGACTGTATAGTCCACGGAGTTGCAAAGAGTCGGACGGGACTAAGCAACTGTCACTTCACTTCCCCAGTGAAAAAAGGACAGAACTTGAATGAAGATAAATCTGAGGTTTGAATAATAATTTCTTTACCTGACCTGTTCTCTCTTTTCAAACTATTCACCTTTACTTAAAACAAAAAAACCCTATAATTCCATTACCAATCAAGAACTCATTTAATTGCAATAATCTCAGAATATGAAATATTTGAATAAGTACTAAAAAGAAATTTAAAAAATCATGCACATATAAAATATGCAAGTGTTCACATAATTTCAATGGCATACTAGTGTTACTGCTCATACCCAGAGATTTTAGTATCGATTTTAGCAAGTGTCCCTTTTACTAAGGGATTGCTATCTCATTTTACTAGGAAGTGACCTTGAAAGTTACTTCATTCATGAATGAGCATCTCTAAAATAAAAGACTACCTCACCAGACCTCCCACAAGAGTCAGAATTCTTCTCAACTAAAATTTCCATAACACATTTCCCTCTTTCTAATGGACCCTGAATAACCATTTTTCTTATCTGCTCTTGTACATATAATTGTACTCATAAGAGATGTTACTGTTTCTGAGAATATAAAAATAAAAGGATGAGAAAAGGAGCATAAAATTTGTTGCATCCTCTGAATTCAGGTTTGCTTTCTCAATGCAACAGGAACATTTGCATTTACTTATAAATGAATACTAATGACATATGCAGATCCAGCACTGCTCCACAGAAATCACACAGGGAAAGCTAGAGTGGTGCATGGATAGTTCTATTTCCCCAAAGTATTCAGACGAAGAGTGACAGGATTAAAGTCAACATCAATTCTCTGAAGTTGAGTCACAGCTAAATGACACAGTGTGTTAAGAATAATGTTGGGATTTACGGTGAAAGCAAAGCTGGCTAGTGAACATCGTATATGATTTTTGAGTCAACAACTCATGATTGACCACCTACTTTGGGCAAAATGCTGCTTCCTTAAGTAAGTCACTGTTCTACTGTTCTTTTCACACAGCGTAGGAGTAAGCACCCTGCTTCCACTGAAAACTCTTCCGTGTTATTTAAAATAACACTCAGCTCAGCTTTGTGTGTGTACTCCTGCGCTCAGTAAATACTTTTTGAATGAGTGAAAATTCAGTGAGTAAGAAGATTATTCATTCAAAAACATCTGCGTATGCCTGCAAAATGGTAAGAACAATGATGCAGGCATAGTCAACTCTCTGTGGGCAGCAACTTCTCATAAAGAAGTCAAAGGGAGTAATTTCCACATTAAAATGTAAGCATGAGGTCTGGCTTAACCTAGAAACCATGATCCTAGTACTTTTGCAAAACTCTGAAGAGTATGCTGGTAATTTCCCATATAATCTGCTTTAGGCATCCATTTGAAAACATTACATTATTGATGATGTTTCTAAATATGTTATGAATCCAGGAAAGAGTATTTTTAAATAACCCAGAGTAATCTAGAAGGGGCCAGAGCAGTTTGCTGTTGTTGTTCACTGTTAAGACCCCCTGCATGGGAGGCAGTTAGTTTTAAGCCACAGTTTCTTTCCCATCATTATGTTTCTTATAATGTTTTCCTCTGTCTTCATCAGTTCACTAGGGAATGACTCCACATTCCTAAAGAAACCTACCCTGCTGCTCAGTCACTTGGAGGTAAGTAGCATTGCTTTCATTTCTCCTTTTAAAAGCTTCACCAGGAAGAACCACTAGGGTAACTTAAAAAAAAACCTGCTACAACATAATTGATGCCAATAAAAACATTCAAATAGTTTTGATATTCAACTTTGTAATCCCTTTCATTATTTTCAACTTTTTCTTGGAATAGAAGCTGAATATACTTGAAATAAATTGTACTGTGGAAACATTTATCTAAAGCCCTGAAATATGTCAAAACTACTGAGCAAAAAAAGCTTTCAGAAGCACCAGCTTTAAATTACTTCTAGCAAATCAGTTTAGAAAAGAGCACCGTTAAAGAACGCCCACCCACTCTTGCTCCCACCCCCAACCCGACCCTGCTCGCTATTTATCCGACCAAGTTTACATAAATCAGAGAAGAGTTACAGTGCAATTAAATGTATCCACAAAGTAATATGATATAAAGCACTTTGCAAATATTAAACCTCTCCTTACGGGATCAATGTTTTCCATGAAGAAGCTGGTATGCGGAGAGGGAGAGGAAGGGAAAAAGAGAGAGAGAGAAAGAGAGTCCGACCCACCGGGTGAGTACTAAGGAGACCGGGGTCTGAGCGGCAGCTCCCTTGGGTGGGCACCCATAAGCACTCAAAGAGGGAAGCCAGAGAGCGGAGTCCGCCGAGGCGAAGTGATTCCGGAGTTGCGACAGAGGTTTGCTCTCTGTGTATCTGGAACCGTCAGGTAGAGCCTCCGCAGGGGGCTGGGCGCTCCTTCCCCCTCCCCTAAACGCAGGCGGTCGCCCAAGTCCCAGAAGCGGAAGTCTCTGCGCTTCAGTCAGTAGCCACAGCGACCTCGCGCACTTTTTAGTAACAACGGTATGCCCACCCACTCCATTGCATCCACCTCCTGAATGTGTGTGCGCGCGGGCGCGCGCGCGTGTGTGTGTCGGGGGTGGGTGGGAAAGGCTGCGTCAACTGGGGCTGCCCTGGGGCGGGGACAGGTACTTTGAGGGCTGGGGGCCTGCGGGGCGGAGAACGCACCCCACCCGCAAGTTCGCAGAGCCTTTGCCTGCCTGCTGCTTGCCCTCTCCTCCTTCCTGGCGGCTCCGCACTCGCCCAGAGCCGTCTCGCGCTCCGAGCGACAGCCCCACAGCCACTCCAGGAAGTGACTGTGCGGGCCCCCAAACTCTGCTGAAGGCAGTTAACGCGGGTCTTCCCTCCCTCGCAGAGAACCCAGAGCGCTGCGCCCGGCTCAAGGAGACAGACAGACTGACACCAGTGACTGTCAATTTACCCCGAGAATCATCCCTGTCGTTTTCCATCTGGCACTCGTTTAACCCCAAGCCCCAGAGAATGTCTCAAAAGTCTCCTCCAGGCAGTGCCCAAGACAACCGCGCCCCACAAAGCGCTTTGGCTGGCATCACAGCAGGTCACCCCGTGGCGACCTCCTCCCTTCCCATTCCCCACTAATCTACGAACCTTCAGCCCCCAGAGCCCCTCCCTGGCGCGAGGCGGGCAGCAAGCCCTGCTCACCAAGGTCTCCGGCGGCGGCGGCGGCGCGGGCGAGCGTCCGGGGCGCAGGGACCAGCGGCGAGTCGCGCCGGGCCACCGGGCGTCTCCCGCAGTCCCGGCGGCAGTTGGTTCAGTAGTTTCGGACGCCCGGGGCTTTGGCTGCACCGAGAACCAGTCTGCTTGAATGGGAGCGAGCGAGCGGGGCAGTGCGTGCGCGCGTGAGTAAGAGGCGGGCGGGTCCTACACGCCGGCGGCTGCGAGGTCCGGGGCGGGGAGCCGGGAAGGGGAGGAGGCGGGAGAAGTAGTGGAGTTTAGGGCGCGTTTCCTGCACTTCCCGGAGAGGCAGGAGGCAGGTACGACAGGGCGCGCTCCCGCGGCGCGGGCACAGCAGGGGCAGCCGCGGGAGCCGGAGTCCGCGCAGAGCCGGGGCCCGCAGACGCTCTGCGGGCGGAGGTGAGCATCCTCCTCTCCCCACGCCGGCACCGGCGCGGCCCTGGACTCTGAGCGCCGAGCGAAGAGCCTCCTGCGTCCGCGGTGACAGGTCCTCGGGCAGCCTGCTTCCTCCCGATCTGCCTAAAAGAGCGACAGTCAGTGCGGCTGGGATCTTCCCTTCTCGGGTCTTGGAGCCGCCGGGGCCAAGCTGTGTGGGCGCCCGGCTCCCCGCGGCTGCTGCTGTCAGGCCGCCGCCCGGCCCCCGGCGACTGCCTCCGGGAGACGTGCCCAGCTGTGTGCGCACGTATGTGTGTGTCTAAGCGAATGTCTTCCCCTCCATCACTCAGGCACGCGGGAGGGATCGGGTCCCCGGCGACCAGCTGCAGAGTGGCTGCCAGTCCACACCCTCTCGGCTCTCTCCCCACCCACCGCGCCCTTACTCCGCCTCGCCTTCTCCCTCCTCCCCTGCTCCTCCTTCAGCTGCCGCTCCCGAGCTCCCCGAGGCCGGGAAGAAACCGCAGCGAAAAGGGCGGAGGAGAAGGGTGGGGAAGGAAGCGCAGGTGTCTTCTGCCGAGAGCTGGGCGCAGGCACGGGAGCCGCCCGCTGCAGGCAGAGGGCAGGGCCGTACGCGGAGAAGGGGGAGGAGAGGATTTACCCCGAGGCCCCAGTCCTGTCCTGAGCCACCGCGTGTCCCGCCCAGGCGCTGGAGCCGTGGGCCAGGAGCGCGCTGGGGAGGCAGAGTGGGCGCTCAGGGCTCCCCGGCACAGCTTGAAGAACCCCCGAAAGTGACCAGGGTGGCAGAACCCGGGGACACAGAAGTCTCTGAGGAGCTGAGACCGGTCTCTCCGGGGTTAGAGGGGCCTAGACCTGGAGCTTGGGCACACAGCTGTCCGGGGAACTGGAGTGAGGCTTCCCGCAGGCCAGGCGGGAGAGCTGGGGGCTGTGCGAGGTCGGGCGGCTGCGGCAGCGGCGGATCTCAGACTGCTGTATGCCTCCCGAGTCACAGGGGGCGATCACCGCCTAGCTGGGAAGCGGAGAGCAGGGCTCTGCCTTTTTCCCGGTTCCAAATCCCGAACCGAGAGGCACACTAGCCTTCCCAATTCAGTCAGCGTCCCTCCTATCCCTTGCTCCCAGCAGAGCAGTGGGCAGGGGAGTCCACCTGCTCTTTACTGTACTCTCTACCTGGTTGAAAAAAATCCCATCTCATCGGAAACTGATGTGTTTGTTTCTTTTCTAACTCCAGTCCCCTCCCTCATCATCTAGCCCCACCCAACCAACATTTCCCAGAAAACTAATATCTTTCTCATGGACAAAGTTTTCCCCTCTGGAGTTTCATTAAAAAGCAAACAAAAAAAATTTGTTTTTTCTTTTTTTTCTCTCGAGGTAGTAGTTCTCTTACTAATTCCATATTACAAATGCAGTACACGGAAAAGTCCCTTAGGCCGGGAATCACAGCGTTGTTGCTTAGAAGGGCTGGTCTATTTAAAAGTAAAAGTCACAGAATGCAGAATCGAGTCAACCTGGGATCCTGGAGAGAGCTAGTCCATTTAATTAGAGGTCTGTTAGAATGATCACTAGCAACAACACTAGAAAGAATTGTGGTGCTTCCTCCAGGATCCATTCTTTTTTTATTATGGTAATTTCACTTAGTTAATTTAGGCAATCTGAAAATGAAAGATTGGATGCAATTCACAAGGCACAATATTTCTAGATTCTCATTGCAACTGCCACCGCACCACCTTCCCCACACCCACTCTCTCCACTTCCCAAGGTGGTGAACTCAGATCTCAAACTGCACTTTTTCAATTTCAGGATAATACAGCTTGAAGGACAAAGCTGTTGAATTCCAGAAAGAGATAACTTAAACGTAAGTAAACTTATTTACCAACTACTCAGACAAAATCATAAGCTCAGCAGCAACAGCAAAATGTATATTGTTTAATATGTTGAGCAGGAGGAAAGATGGCTGTTTGCCAGAGATGTGATCCATTAACCTCTTTAGCTCATTGTTGGCAACAATGGCATACAATCACATTCTTATGTTTGAAAGACAAGCGATTGTTTTTCCCCCATCTCAAAATCACAATGGCACATTATAGTTTAAAAGAAACCTCAAACAATAAAAGTAATAAGAAAGGAAGAAACACAGTTTGCTTTTTTCTGAACAAATGTTGCTGTTCTGTTTTTCTTGAGGGGAAAAATGCTGATAAGCAATAAAGTCTACAAAGGCATGACAATAGATTTTGAAGAATGCATCGCTCCGTCTATCAGTCTTTTCAATTAGTCAACTTTATTTAAAATGTTTATTTAAATTATCTTTTTATTGGTATTCATTCTTTCTTTTGTGCCAGGAAGATTGCTGAGGAGGACAATGGGGTGAGATGAATCTGGTTTCTCAGAATCTGTCTTGTTTCAGGTTTATGTCTGGCAGGAAAGGAACAAGGAGCAGCCTGTGCTTTCTCAGCAATCCTACCTTCTCCTCAGAGAACCCTCAGCTCTGTAGCTGACGGACTAAGAGATTGTCACAGTGATTTTGCCTAGCTTGGGCAAGATCATACCTGGGGCTGGGAGCAGGTACAACGCCAGAAACTATGAAGGAATGCTCTGGAAAAAAGATTCTACCTAGCCTCTGGTTGGAGGATTAGATCAGGGTATGTAACCTTCTCTATGTGATGCTCTTCTGCTCCTCAAATAATAGTAGAAACATGTTAGACCTGTGTGAAATTAAATGAATAAAACTAAACACCAGATAAAGAGGTACAGCCAACAAATCTTTTTAAAATGCAGTTTTGAAAATGGTTGCAGATTCATTGGTTTGATTTAGTCACCAAAGCCAAATAAAGTGCACAGTAATGAAAACCTTTGGTCAATTAGAGTGTTCATTTGGTGAAGAATTTTTTGTTTTTTTCTGAGCATCATCACACGCTCTTGTCTCATAAAGATGCAACCATTAAATATTTTTCAGCTTACAGTTTCAAATAGAGGCCATCCTCTCAGAAACGTATACACGTTTGTCATTATTAGGGGATATTTGATTTGTTTTCCAGCTATATCTTTTCTTTTTTAAATGAGCCAATCCCTGACATTTAGATTCAGTTGATTATGTAAACATTTATTGAAAAGGAGCTTTTTGTGCCAATCACTGAAAACCAAAAGATGAATAAAAGAAGCCTCTGCTCTCATAGGCTGATTCAGTAATAACTAGGATTATCAGGTATTTGTTGGTCAGTCACCCAGTCACGTCCAACTCCTTGTGACTCCGCGGACTGCAGCACACCAGGCCTCCCTGTCCCTCACCATCTCCCAAAGTTTGCCCAAGTTCATGTCTGTTGCATCAGTGCAGTCTTAGATCTTTTGTTGTTGTTGTTCACTCAGGTGTGTCCAACTCTTTGTGACCCCATGGACTGCAGCACTCCAGGCTTCCTTGTCCTTCACCATCTTCCAGGACTTGCTCAAACTCATGTCCATTGAGTCAATGATGCCATCTAACCATCTCATCCTCTGTCTTCCCCTTTTCCTCCTGTCTTCTTTCTTTCCCAGCATCAGGGTCTTTACTAATGAGTCTTCACATTAAGTGGCCAAAGTATTGGAAAAATACTTTGTACAAAGTATTGGCCAAGGCTTTTCGCATCAGGTAGCCAAAATATTGGAGGTTCAGCTTTAGCATCAGTCCTTCCAATGAATATTCAGGACCGATTTCCTTTAGAATTAACTGGTTGGATCTCCTTGTAGTCCAAGGGACTCTCAAGAGTCTTCTCCAACACCACAATTCAAACACATCAATTCTTCGGTGCTCAGCCTTCTTTATGGTCAAACTCTCACATCCATACATGACTACTGGAAAAACCGTAGCTTTGACTAGATGGACATTGATCTGTAAAGTAATGTCTCTGTTTTTTAATATGCTGTCAAGGTTTGTCATAGTTTTTCTTCCAACGAGCAAGCGTCTTTTAATTTCATGGCTGAAGTCACCATCTACAGTGATTTTGGAGCCCAAGAAAATAAAGTCTCTCCCTGTTTCCATTGTTTCCCCATCTGTTTGTCATGAAATGATGGGACCGGATGCCATGATTTTCATTTTTTGAATGTTGAGTTTTAAGCCAGCTTTTTCACTCTCCTTTTTCACCTTCATCAAGAGACTCTTTAATTCCTCTTTACTTTCTGCCATAAAGGTGGTGTCATTTGCATATCTAAGGATATTGATGTTTCTCCAAGCAGTCTTGATTCCAGCTTGTTCTTCATCCACATCTCCATGCTACATCACTGTATTTGAATGTCTCTTGTATGAAAATTCTGGCTTTCTATTATGTTAGGAAATGTTTAGCACAGTCAGAGGCCTAAAAGTATAAGGCCACAGCTGATTATAAGGGAACTATATCTTATTCAAGAAATGGGTCCATAGATCTGATGTTAGAAATAATGAGAAAAAAAAAAAAAAGAAACAATGAGGATTTAACTCTCTCTAGGTCCAGACCAGTGCTGGCTAATAGAAGTATCATGCAAAGCATAAATGTGAGCTACATGTACAATTTTAAATATTCTATAGTTCATTTAAAAAGTAGAACAAACCAAGTAAAATTTAATAATATATTTTGTTTAACCTAATATATCTGATATTATAACTTTGACATATGATCAATATATAATTATTAGTGAAATATTTTACATTTTACATTATTTTTTACACTGTGATGGGAAGAATTGCTCCCACACCCTAATTCTTAGAACCTGTAAATATGTTCCATTACCTGGTAAAATGGACTTGGCAGATGTAATTAAATGTACAGACCTTAAAATGGGGAGATTATCCTGGATTGTGTTAAGTGGGCTCAACCTAATCACATGAGTTCTTAAAAGTAGAGCATTTGCTCAGGGGCTGAGTGGAAGAGATGTGGTACAAAGAGAATTTAGAGAGATTCAAAGCCAGGGTCAGTGGGACAAGGAGTGAAGGTGACCTTTAGGAGCTCAGTGAGCTACTAGCTGACAGCCAGAAAGGAAACAAAACCCTTGCCCTGTAGCCAGAAAATACTGAATTTAGCCAACAACCTGAGTGATCTCGGAAGCAGTCATCTGCAGAACCCCTAGAGAAGAATGCAGTGCTACTGACACCTTGATTTTGTCCTTAAGAGACTAAGCAGAGGGCTCAGATGAGCCATCTGCACCAGGACTTCTGGACTATAGGACTGTGTGATAATAAATGAATGTTTTAAGTCATTAAATTTATTATAATTTTTATAGTAGCTCATACATGTACTGAGTCTTAAAATCTGGTGTGTATTGCGCACTTCCAGTCAGATGTGTGATCAGTCGTTTCTGACTCTTTGAGACCCCATTAACTGTAGCCTATCAGACTTCTCTGTCCATGGGATTTTCCAGGCAAGAACACTGGAGTGGGTTGCCGTTTCCTACTCCAGGGGATCTTCGCAACTCAGGGATCAAAACTGCGTCTCCTGTGTTGGCAGGCAGATTCTTTACTACTGTGCCACCAGGGAAGCCCCCATTGTAAGCATACAGCTCATCTCAATTTGGACTATTCACATCTCAAGTGTTCAGTAGCCACAAGTAGCTAATGGTGATTGTATTGTACAGTGCAATTCTAGACCAACAGGAGTAAGATGTGTAGAGAGTGCTAGATCTGTAGGCTAAATATGTCACCATCTGGAGAGAGAAGGGGAGAAGGCAATGGCGACCCACTCCAGTACTCTTGCCTGGGAAATCCCATAGGACATGGAGCCTGGTGGGCTACAGTCCATGGGGTCGCGAAGAGTTGGACACGACTGAGTGACTTCACTTTCACTTTTCACTTTCATGCATTGGAGAAGGACATGGCAACCCACTCCAGTGTTCTTGCCTGGAGAATCCCAGGGATGGAGGAGCCTGGTGGGCTGCCGTCTATGGGGTCGCACAGAGTCGGACACAACTGACGTGACTTAGCAGCAGCAGCAGCAGGAGAGAGAAAATGTACAAGGAAAGGAGGAAACTGGCAAGACCTCTCGTGATCCCCCATCCTTGCCCCATGTGAATGGGGTAATCTCACTTATACATAACACAAGTGAGACTGTCTTACAAGTGAGACTGTCAGAATTCACTGCATTCCTATATTTTTGCTTTTACTACCTTGAGGCTACTAATAAAGTCTTTTGAATACTCCATTTTTGTTTCAGTTAAGTTTTGAAGCAGTCAACAGAAGAGTTGTTGCTTCCACTTGACTTAATACTTAAGGTAAAGCATCATTTAGTTCCTGTAGTGGGGTGGGAGACAGTAGTCAAGGATACTCATGAAACTGTCCTAGGAGAAGAGGAATTATGTGGATTGATTTAACAGTCCTAGGAAGGTGGTTCTTTCCTACCAGAGAAACTGTTTTCAATATCAATCTTTAGAGGCCTATATGTTATTTTTATTAAGAAAGGCAGCATGTTTTCTAATTCAAATGGCATTCCATGTTTAGCTTTGTGCAATCATCATTTATTATCTTCCTTAATAAATAAGAATATAAATTCTTACCCTATGAAATCTAGAGCAGGAACTAACCACTGTAATCTGGGACAATTTTAGGATGGTTTTGGCACACAGCTGTAGACCTGGACCAGCTTTAAAAATAGAACATAGACCATGAGCGAGTAGAAGTGGGGGGGGCGGAGGGCTCCAGACTGCAGGGAGCAGTGGGGGTACCAATGCAAAGACCAGAAAGTGACTGGTGAGTTGACTGGCTGATTAAAAGGTCCTTTGACTATACCAAAAATTTTTTGTAAGGAAAGCTATAGCTAATGTTAAAGAGGGAAAGGTTAATTAGCTCTAGATCTGCTCTGTTCAACGTGGTGGCCAAGTGCATTGGAAAAGACCCTGATGCTGGGAAAGACTGAGGTGAAGGGGGTAACAGAGGATGAGATGGTTGGATGGCATCACCGACTCAGAGGACCTGAGTTTGAACAAACTCCGGGAGATAGTGAAGGACAGGGTAACCTGGCATGTTGCCAGGCTTGCAAAGAGTCAGACTTGACTGAGCAACTGAACAATGAAAGCAAAGTGCATGTGGCCATGAAGCTGTTGAAATGTGATTGGTCTGTGAGTATAAAATAAATATTGAATTTCAAAGTCTCAGTGCCAAAAACAACAACAAAAAGAGCTTGTAAATATTTTATTAATAATTTTACATTAATTGTTGAAATGATAACCTTTTAGATACATAGGGTTACATAATTTATGTTATTAAATTACTTTTACCATTGAAAAAGCTTTTTAGATAGAGCTTCTAGAAGATTTTAAATTACATATGTAGCTTGCATTTTACTTCTACTGGCCATCATTGCTGTAGACTAAGTGCTTCTCATACTTTAATGTATATATGAATCACTGTGGAATCTTGTTAAAATGCACTTTAGAAACTCCCAGGTAAACTGCTGCCATGGTTCTTGGGTCACACTTTGAATATCACAATAATGTTTTACAATTTCACCTGCAATATAGAACCATTTAAGAATTTTTTTTAAAAATCATAATGACCAGATTGCTGTACCCCAAATTAATTAAAGGGATCTCTGAAGTTGTGAGCTGAAGATAAATATTTGTTATAGCTCTCTAGCAGGTGATTTTAACATATTGCACAATTGAGAACCACTGTTTTAGAAGCTCTTGAATAGAGGTGAACTAATTTAAACTTTATTTTGTAGAAAATGGAGAAGTTTATGTATCAAGTGCAATTAATTTGTCACTGGCAAATATTCATTTATTTATTAATTACCCTATGTAAATCATGGTGACTTACAGTCTGCCTTCTAGAAGCTTAAAAACTAGTTACAGAGATAAGATACTTACATAAATAATGGCAAAATAACATAACATAGTTTCAGCATGACTGATACATATATTAAAGTTTATAAGATTCCAGAAAAGGAAGAGTTAGTCTTGGGTGGGATAACTAGTAAATCTTCCTGGTAGAATGGATGTATGAGAAAGACCTGATACAGGGGTTCTCAAACTATAGAATGCATCAGAATCTTCTCAGTAACCAGGGCAAAACCACTATTGTCATGAAACACTGCTAATATCACCCCTCACACCATGAATGAATTATACAACCATTCCTGCATCTCTGTTCCAAAAATTCAAATTCAGAGTCCCCAGTGGGAGGCTGACTAGCTGAGCCCAGATCACATGCTCCAGCCTAGGCTACCAGGAGCCACTGACTATGCACAACTTCTCACCAGCTCTGCACACAAAGGAACTTTTTTCAAAAGCAGGAATGCAGATGCAAGGCTGCTCAGCCTGCCTCCAAACTCCTCACCCTACCCTTGTCAAAATCAGACCAAAATGAAACACAACCAAAGAACCCCAAAACAACCAGTTCAGGAAACAAAATGTCTACCACAGGTAGTATGAATCAAAACATTGACATGTGAGTTAGGGGGGTGGGATGGGGTGGAGGGGTTGCAGCTCGATTTAGTACAAAAAGCAAAGCTAATTTTAGATTGTCAGGTTTGAGATTATGATGTTTAATCCCAAGTAGAGATGCTCATTTAGTCTGGGGAATGAGGCAAAGGCTGGAGAAGGTTGCCTAGGTGTCATCTGTGTAGAGGTAAAAGTAGAGAACAAGTGTGAGCTTCAGGAGGCTGAATGTAGAAGGGGAAACTATGGACAGATTCTCTTGTAATAGCCTCATACTTCTGGGGCTAAAAAAACAGTACAGAAGGCGTATTGCATTAGTTCTCAATAGGTTAATACCAGCTCAGATTAGAAAAGTTAAATAAGAATTTCTATTGTAGTAGTTCTCAGAGTTTTTAATATGCTAATTTGTATTATGAAGCTCTGATTAGACTGCTCTTCCAAATATCATTTGACTATGGAATTTTCTTGAAAAACGAGTGCTATATTAAAGACATTTTGGGAAACAATGGGCTAGAATTATTTAGATCCAAAAACATAGATCCAAAAATAGATCCAAAAAAAAGACAGAAAGAGACTTAGAGAAATGTCCAGGGGAGAAACAGTAGTCCAGAATTCAGATTATTCTGACAGTTCAGATGCTTATTATTTCACTGTTTCAAGAGATGGGTTTAATAGTAGGGAAATTAATAGCACTGAATTCTGTATTACCCCCATGTCTCCCAAATGCACAGTGCTTGGTAAATGGAGGCACACTAAATATTTGTTGAGTGAATCAATAAAAAGAGAATATTTAAGAAAAGTCCTTTAACTTGTCAATATGAAAGTCACAAGTAACCTCCAAAAATGGTTTCAGAATATTGGTGAGGTGGGTTGGAGGAGGCATCCACCTGTGAAGGATTTCTCTGGCAGAGATTAAATTGTCTCTGCCATCATCTTTCTCTCTCTCTCTCTCTTTTTTTTTTTTTGGTAATATAACAAGAGTAGCCATATAATTTATCACTTGAACTAGGACACCTGAGAAAAAGAAAGGGGGAACTATTAATAATCATGCCAGGACAATACACATAAAATAGACTTTCAGACAAACTGGGACAAATGGTCATCCTAAAAATAACTCCTGATTTTTAGTTGAACACTTGACTGTTAAAAATAGAGACTGCCTTGTCCAACCTCTCTTGTCTATGTGGGTAGCAGTGTGACTAAAATGTTACTTGATCACAGTGGTTAATTTTCCCCCCAAATTTTTACAGAGGTGCCTATATCTTGACCAATTTGGCTTCTCACTTATCAAAGAATATGGTAGAAGATGTTTTCAGAAGTTGGCACATGGAATGTATCTTTATTGAAGTATAGTTGATATACAAAGTTGTGTTGGTTTCTGGTATATAGCAAAGTGATTCAGTTTTATATATATATATATATGATATATGTAATATAATATTATATATGTTATATATTATCTGAAAGGTGCTTTTCAGATTCTTTTCCATTATAGGTTACTTTTAGGTATATATATTATAGTTTCCCATGCTACACAGTAGGTCATTATTGTTTATCTCTTTTTTTTTTTTTTCTTTTTTTCTTTTTTAATTTTTATTATTATTATTATTTTTTTTTATTATTATTATTTGTTTATCTCTTTTATATATAGTAGAGTGTATCTGTTAATCCCAAACTCCCAATTTATCCCCTCCCCCAGCCCTCTGCCTTCCCCTTTGGTAACCATAAAATTGTTTTCTTTGTATCTTTAATGGGTCTCTTTCTCCTTCTTGCTGGCTGGAATCTGGTTACACTGGTTAGAGCTTTCACACCATCTTGAATACTCCTGTGTTATTTTGGAGTTTTCTGTTCATGTGGTTGAACCCAATCCCAATAGATAAGACCTTATACCAAAGTTGCCTAAAACTGATATAATGTGAGCCACAAATGCAAGCACATATGTAGTATTACATGTTCTAGTAGCCATTTAAAAATGTAAAAAGGAATAGGTGAAATTAATTTTAATAATGTATTTAAATAATTGTGTCCAAAATATTATCTTTTGAATATGTAATCAGTATAGAAAATATTAATGGTTATGTTTATTAATGTAAAAATGTTAATGCTTATGTTTCACATCAAATCTTAAAAATCCCATGTGTATGTTTTCACTTATGTGCTCATTAGTCGCTCATTCGTGTCTGACTCCTTGCAACCCCATGGACTGTAGTCAGTCAGGCTCCTCTTATTCATGGAATTCTCCAGTTAAGAATACTGGAGTGGGTTGCCATGCTCTTCTCCAGGGGATCTTCCTGACCCAGGGATCAAACCTGGGTCTCCCTCATTGCAGGCAAATCCTTTACCATCTGAGCCACTAGGGATAGCACATCTTAATTTAGATTAACCGCATTTAAAGTGCTCAAAGCCACATGTGACCACCATATGGGGCAACACAGTTTTATATCATGAATAGCCTCCTCTCACCCTTATATTTTCCATCTCGCCCTCTCCTCTTGCTTTTCTTTAATAGATAAACGTAGATAAAACTCTGAATCTTCCACTACCACAACAACAAAACAATAAAACCCTGTTTCATTTCTTACTTCCCAGAAGTGATTTCTCTATTGTTTTTCTTCCCTTCACAACTCTATTTAATTGAAGTTGCAATCAGGTAACTCTGTTCTTGGAATGATGACAGAATGATATCCTTCAGGATACCATTTGATAAATTGGGTCTCTGTGTGGTGATCAACATAAGCAATCCATTTTTAGAATGATCCTCTAGCAAATTGAGCCCCTAGCTATCAGGACTTGTTAATATCAGGACCAAAACCCACTCTGTGTTGTCATCAGTTACCACAAGGAATTGGTTAAATAATTTTTTGTGCAAATGATTTGAGGAGAATCACTTCTAGTAAAGTCAAGGTTACCCCTCTAATGATGACAGTCTTCCCTTCTTAGAGACGTATGTTGAAAAGTAGGAGAGAATAGAGGACTATTAGAGCTAGCCACTTGGAAATTGAACCTAAACTGGATACTCCCTGCAAGGGTTATGGATGTGCACATTGACTGTCATGTGTAGGATGATAGAAAAGTGACTTTCAGTAGCTGGGCTTTATAGAGTATAGCATAGCCTCAGTTTTCCAGTGTAATGTTCAAGCACCAAGAATGGTGTCAGATACAAAAGGAAAAAAATCGTGTATCTTATAAGAAAGAAATTGTGACATTTGAGGATTTTGAGTGAGTTAAGAAGAGCCAAAGACATGAAGGTTATAGCAAATGAACTGTGATTGATTAATTTTCCACCAGGAGGGAAAACATCTTTTGACTTGATGGTAATGTATATAAAAGGTCAGTCTTTACATGTAGGAGACAGTAAGCTCACACAACATGACAGGGATCTAACAAGATAAGAAATAAAAGAGGAAGAGAGAAGTGGAAAGCAAGCAATAGATTGTATATGGACTCCAAGTGGTGGTAACCAAGACAGAAGCAGTAGCAAACAGGCTTCCCCTGGTGGTTCAGATGGCAAATAATCCACCTGCAATGCAGGAGACCTGGGTTTGATCCATGAGTTGGGAAGATCCCCTGGAGAAGGGAATGGCAACCCATTCCAGTATTCTTGCCTGGAGAATTCCATAGACAGAGGAATCTGGTGAGCTACAGTCCATGGGGTTGCAGAGTTGGATGCAACTGAGCAACTTTCACTTTTAGTAGCAAAGGAGGCTGACAAATGTCATCAGCTCTTGTGGGCAATGGAAAGAGTGATGCAGTAATGGAGTAGCCCAGTGGGGGTCAGGGTGCCATGTGTACTTAAATCTTTACCCATTTAATATTTCTGGGGAAAAAAGTCTCTTATGCCAACTGTAATCATTTTTTTTTTTTTGTTAACTCACTTCACTGTGGTTATCTAATCTGTACCAGAGGTTTACATTCTCTCAATGACTTAGATAAAGTTGGTGGATGCTATGAATGATGCTGTCAAACTTAAGGCCTAAACCCATAGACCATTGGTCAAGAAACACAAAGTAAGAAGAAAGAGAAAGAAAAAAACTATCATAAATATTTTAGTTATCCAGAAGTCATTTATCTAGCCTCTTAACTATGCATAATCTAGCTAAGAACAAAGAAGTAATCAAAAATACATCTGAAAATCTAGATAGATTGTGCCAAGACCACACAGTAACCTTCATGGAATTTACTCATTGAAAACTACCCAGGCTCCGGAAGCATAGCACCACTTTCTCTTGTCTTAACTATGCCAGACTTCGCTACTCCAGCCCACTGGTCAGCTACTACTGTGCCATCAGGGTCAAGCAGTCGGCTTGAATACCATTTGTCA
Source organism: Dama dama (assembly GCF_033118175.1). Classification (NCBI taxonomy): domain Eukaryota; kingdom Metazoa; phylum Chordata; class Mammalia; order Artiodactyla; family Cervidae; genus Dama; species Dama dama. The sequence continues at coordinate 35,174,880 of NC_083708.1, read as the reverse complement.
TCCTTTCCTTATGTTGTTATTAAGAATACTTTATTCATATTGCTAAATAAGTCTGACAAGCATGGTTGGTATTTTCTATGCTGATTGCAAACCAGAACAACAAAATCAGGTAGAAGAAGGCAATTGCCAAAGAAGTGACAGGTAACTTTGAGGTTGGGAAAGAAACATTGTGAAAGCCCAAGCATTTCATCTCATAGTGAAAAGCGGGTGGTCGATTCCATGTCTGAGTGAGTGTATGTCATTTGGCAGGAAGTGGCTGGTCTTTGGCATAAAACAAGTCCAGGTGCTAGTTATAGCTCTTCTGCTGGTAGCTATGTGATCCTGGGCAGGTATTTGTGTTATCTGAGCCTCGGGGTTTTAATTTCTAAAATAGAAATACTAATGTTACCTTCATATTCAATTATTATGAAGGTTAAATATATAAGAAACAACAGGTTTGAGGGACTTATCTTTTTCCTCCCTTTGGTATCAGAGATGAATAGGTTCTTGGGTTATCACTGAATTTTATAACTTCAGATGGTGCTTATTAAACTCAGGCTACGTTGTAGATTGTATAACCCATCCTACTAGGTACTGGGAAATAGAGTTATAGTCCATGCCATCAAGGAACTGAGAGTTACCTGGGGTGAAAGACAGTAAAACACAAGTTAAATGGTGAATAAAGTGATTGAACACAAATGTGCACCAATAGAATCAGGAACAAGTAATTGCTGTTGTTCAGTCCCTAAGTTGTGTCTGATTCTTTGCAATCCCATGGACTGCAGCATGCCAGGTTTCCCTGTCCTTCACTATCTCCTGGAGTTTGCTCAAACTCATGTCCATTGAGTCCGTGATGTCATCTAACCATTTCATCCTCTGTCACCCCCTTCTCCTCCTGCCCTCAATCCTTCCCAGCATCAGGGTCTTTTCCAGTGAGTCAGCTCTTCACATCAGATGGCCAAAGTATTGGAGCTTCAGCTTCAGCATTATTCCCTCTAGTGAATATTCAGGGTTGATTTCCTTTAGGATTGACTGGTTTGATCTCCTTGCTGTCCAAGGGACTTTCAAGAGTCTTCTCCAGCACCACAGTTCGAAAACAAGTAATTGAGTACTAGTGGAAGCATGGGGTGGATGACAATGATTTACTGGGGGGAGGCATCATATATATAGTGATGGTAGTCCTGAATCATTAAGGAAACAAAAATTGTGTTTAATAAGCTATGTTTAAAGGAACAGGATATGAATAATCTTGTTTTGAAAATTTTCCATTTAAAATGATTAGAGCTAAAAAAATAAATTTCCACGGTTTAGTTTGGTAGAAAACTCATTAACTTCTAGAAGAACATCTTATCCCTTGGTCTGTCAAATAAACGAGGCATTGCTAAAATGGCAGATGAGAAAGGCAAAAGAGAGGAAAAAGGAAAGGGAGAAAAGAATGAGAAAGCAGCAGAAATATCATGCTGTCAGAGCTACTTCCTGAGTATCAGTTTTTTCTAAGTACATTCTTCTTGATGTTTCATTTCTTCTTCACAGATGAACTTCGTCCAGTTTGCAAAACAAGTATTGTTCCTTGCTTGACAGATGACGAAGCTGAAAACGTAAGAAGCTATTTCTTGTCCTAATTCTCATATTGAGTAAGTCACACATCTAGAAAGAAGAATTCACATTCTCTGCTTAAGGCACAAAAAATGTAAAGAAGGTTACCCACATAAAAATGTATGGTTCTAAAGAATTTTATTATAAAGATAAACTTTTAAAGCCAGGAAGCAAATATCCAGGAATTGATATGGGCGCAAAAATACTCTACGTAGAAAATAAATACTGAGCGTGATGGCTTCACTACAACTTCACCTCTTCTTTCCCTTTTCTGTCCTTCTTCCCCTCCTCCTTTTTCCAAACAGATGGAGGCAAGTGTGAGAAATACAAAGAAAGAAGGGAACAGAGGGAAAAAAAGAAAACAGAAATTGACGAAGAGAAGGCGGAAGAGAACAGAGGAGATTAGTGTGTAGGGAAGTCTTAGTCATGAACATATAATAATGCCTCTGGTAGATTTAAAGTTTAGAAAAAAGAACATATTAAAGATTTTGTTTTAAAGTTTCTCCCGAAAAAAATCAAGGTCAGAGAAGGAATAAGTCTGTCAAGGAGTTTAGATGATGTTTTTGCTGCAGTGAAATGAATAGCCTGTTTAGACAGAACCGAAAGCTTTCCCTGTGGTCCCGGAGCGGTCCTCTCTGGCTTCAGCTCTGTGGTCTGACACTCTCTATTACTCAAGGGCATGGACTGGCTAAGCATGCCCCCTCCCACCAAGTGGCTGTAAATATAACCCAGGGCCACTGCTGCTGCAGGGAGGTGAAAAGAGATGAAGTGTTGATCATGTTCCTTAGGCATTTTCAGGACACAGATCTGCATCTGTAGAGCAGAGTGATCAAGAGGTGGGCTTGATTCCAACACCAGTGTCATCCTTATTATTGTAACCTCTTGGAATGCCACTTTCTTCTCTGCCGGGCCATAATCATAGAAGGCATCTTGCAGATGATTGTGAATGTTAGAGGCGATAGTTCATGTGAAGTACTTAATATAGGGATTGTCTGTAGAAACTTCGCAGTAAATATTAGCCTTTTGTGGCAAGCTGTCTTTCTCCCTCTCAAAAATTAACATTGTTTTTCTTGTGTTAAGTTTTAGTGAGTTCTCCAACCTATAATTATCATTTTTTAAAAAATGAAAAATAGGCCTGAATTAAAACTGCAATTCATCATTTCCTATTGTTCAGCACAAGAAATTTGCCTCCTAAAAATAAGTGACAAAAAACTGGTGGTGTTTGAAATACCTGTTTAAAAGTCTTAAGTGGCTAGGGCACTTCCGGGCTTCTTCTATTAGCATGGGAAGGATTACTCCCTGAATCAAGGACTGTAAATTTGTATCATTTACATCTTCAGTTCTTTAAACGGTTTCCACAAAATTAAAAATAGCATAATTTTGAAAATTTATGTTTATTATAATTTTTGTATGTAGTCCCATAAATGTGAACACTTTAAACCTCATTCATTGAGAATAATGAGGGAAAATAGTGAGAAATCTGGCCTCAGAAAATATTTGGGAAGACATGCAGTTGTAGTAATCTCAAGGAAAGTTGATATTTTAAGCTAAGATATAAGTGGTTATGAATAAGTAATAACACTAAGTTTGTAAAAACTCTACTTCTCAAAAATCCTTGATTGTTTCATACTGCATTGTAAGTATAAGATACTTTGGTAACATAATAAATTTAATTAGTAGAACCAAAAATAAATGACTTAAAAAAAACCCTAGATTTTTCTAGGTTACAAACAAGATTCTAAGAAATTCTTTGAAGAAAGAATAGTATTTCTTAATATTAATTACCTATAATTTAGCTGGTTAGCTATAAAAATGAGATTAGTAAAGTGTGAATTAATGGGGTTTTATTGCATGATACGTGTTAAAGCAACATACTCATAAAATAAACAATCTAATTATCTTTTCTTATATCATAGCTTTCAAACACCTAGGGCTTTGGTCTCATTTATCTTTAGTTGTTCATGGACAGAATTCTATCAAGGGAATGCCAGGAGTGTAGAGCTGTTAACTCTTTCCACTGAAGCTGGAGGTCAAGAAATATCTAGTGTGAAGTGCTGATTTCCTAGCATAATTTAAGAGCCGCAGGCTGCCTAAATTTAAACCCTGCTCCCCCTTTATAGGCTCTGTGACAGTTGGGAACTTACTTTAGTGAATTTGTGAAACAAAGATGGTTATGAAATTTCTCTCATAGGGTTAATGAAAAACGAGCATTTAACAGTGCTTGGTGTACCGTAAACTGTCATACATTACACTGTCACTATAGCTTACCCAGTGGAAGTTTACCCACCCTTAACCTCATAGCAACAAGTTAATCAAGTTCTAATTTAGATGATTAACTCAAATGTACTTATACTTTGCCACAACATTTAATGGTTTGTGTATATCTCACCCAGGAGGGGATTTTTTAAAGTTGTTCTTTGTATAAATGCATTGTAAAAATGCATTTTAAAAACTCCTTAGAAAAAAACCATCTACTAAGATTCAAGTATTGTAGGGTTAGGATTTCACTTCAGAGATTGCTTTTCTGAGGATAGAACAAGCACTGGATGACTTTCATGAACTTACTTTTTGTTCTTCATTTTATGACAGCTGAAATATCCCAGGAGAGCTCTTGAATCTGCCCCTCTTTTTGCCAGCCGTCCCCCTGCCCACTGGTTCAAGCCCCAAAGCCTTGGTTTCTCCTTGGTTCCTCTCCTTGACCTCATATCCCATTTCCATTCTATCACAAGAACTATAGATGTTGCTTCTAAAACATGTCTTAACTCCATTTGCTTCTCTGCAGGATTATCGTTGCCTCCCAGTCTCCCTCTACCTCTTGGCTGAACTATTTGCAGCAGCTTCCTAAATGGTGTGCTTGCTTTTTACTCTTTTACTCATAAGATTCATTCTCCACTGACAGCCCAAGCTGATCTTGGGAATCATCCATCCATGCTTGGTACTATTCTTACTTAAAATCCATTTTCCATTGAGATCCCAGGCTGATCCTGGTAAAACATGTATCTAACCATGATGCTTCTCTTATTAAAATCCTTCCAGGGGCTTCTCAGCATCCTTAGAATCAAATCTGGGATACAAAGCTTGACTCTGGAATACAAAGCATTGGATGCTCTAACCACCCCTGCCTTTCTGACCTCTTGTCCTACCCTTTCCTCGTCATCACCGTGCCTCAGACACATTGGCCTTCTTCTTGTTTCTTGAATGTGCCAAGCTTGTCATCTTAGAACATTTTTTACTAGCTGTGACCTGGCCGAGAATGCTTACTTCCAAACTTCTCATGACTGGCTCCTTCTTGCCTTTCAGATTTCAGGCTAAATGTCACTTTTTGGGAGATGTTCTCTTCTCCCATCCAGCTGAAAGTCTCTGCCTAGTCACTCTTATTCACTTACTGCTCACTTGTCTCTGCATATTTTCAGCTTTGTTCCCACTAAAACATAAGCTTCAGCAGACAAGGGACAACTTTCCATTCAGTTCTTAAGTACCACCCAGTATAATTCCATGCCACACCCAGGAGAGTGTAAGGACATGATTTCCTCATAAGGAAAGCAGTATAATTAACTACTTCTTCCAGGACTATATTACCTAACCATCGTTTCTGCACTACCATGTGTTTTATCTCCCTTCTTTCAATTTTTGTTTTCTTGCCTCATATTGATATCTTCAGCAAAATTATCTCATTCATTCACATAACAACCTGGGCAAGTATCATTCCCTCCTTGTTTTTTAAGCGAGAAAGCTGAGGCTCAAAGAGGCCATACCACAAATGGGTGACTGGCTGGCGATCTGAACCCAGGCCAGGTATTTCCAAAGATGGAGGATTTTTTTCTTGCCTGGAGAGAGTGTCCCAATCATTATAGGGTCTCACATTTCCCACAGTGACCATTAGTGAACTGATCAAATGGTTCCCAAACATGGCTGCCCTATGTCATTTGGGAATTTCTCCTTAGACTTGCAGAATAGGAAGCTGGGTTAGAGTTTAAGAATCTGTATTTTTGAGGAGCTGTCCAGATTTAGGTAGCCACTGAGTTAGATTAAAAAGAATAGGTTGGGGAATGTTAAATACATGTTATTCCGAGAAGGCCTTTAAATATCAGCTGAGTTTAGTTTATCTAATAAGGTTAGCTGAGTCTCAGACATGAAAAGATGGGGATTGGAAATCTTCAAACCCTTGCTTGTGGCGGAGGGATAGCATGTGCTATTTGTTAGGAAAAGAGCCACAAAGCATGAGATGGGGTCTGGTCTTGGGTGTGGAGGGTAACCTAAGGAAAGTAGTGGGTATAGAAGAACCTATTTTCAGTGGTTTAAGGCCCTCTGATAAAGCCCAGTTAGATAATTGAGCTTTTTCAACTGTCCAAGTTTCCTGAAGTCTTTTGCATATGTCATTCAACATGTTTTTGAGCCATTAAAAATATATTCAAAATAAAGTGGCCAAGAAGGGCATTTTATAGGAGTATTAGGTTATGTGAGTTATCAGAAATAGCTTTATAAGTTTCTCCATGTTAGTCCCCAAACACTGAGATGTTTGTTTTCATGATCTAATCATAATATAATGAAAGGAAACAACACATTTGAAGTGCTTTTCCTATTGGATAACATGTAGTTTTGTCGAATCTATATATATTAGTAAAATGCTCCTCACCACGTGTCTTGTTAACATTGAGTCCTATCTAATAGAAGAGATGGTAGTAATAGAAGAGGTAAATGGCCTCCTGAGGCTTAGAAACCATGGAAAGTCACATCTGGAAGCTTTCACCTGGCTGACCTATTCATGGAAAAGGTCAATTTAGTGCAGAAGGGCATTTAAATAATCAGTTCTGCTGGAGAGAATTGAGCAGATGTCAGGGGAGAAACGGGTTCATCCTTTCACACCCTTCCACTTGCTGAGCCCATGGCTTTAACTGGTCTCAGGTGGTCTTGGCCCACAGCAGCTTGAAGCCGGGTTTTGGTGCCTGGCCAGAGACTGAGGTCAGGCCAAGGCAGTAAGCACTGAAGCCTATCCACTGGGTGACTGTGACAGTGACAAGGCCCTGGCCCTTTAGGTTTTCAGAAGAGAATTCCCACAAAGATGGAAAATAGTGAAAAAAGCAAGGTATTTATTAGGAGGAAAAAGAGTACTGTATGTGCCGGTAGACTCAAGAGATAGAGTCATGCCCTCATGGTAGTCTGAATTTCTTCTTCTGGGTTTCCTTTGACCAATCATTTTGGTTTGCCTGGTTCTGAGACTATATTTGGTATATCTCAGGAACCTCCCATGTGTGCATGTACATCTCTTAGCCTCATTGGATTCCAGCGAAGGGGACTATGGGTAGATGGATATTACTCCCCTTTCCACTTAGAAGGAACTTTTTATTTGGGAAGGTCTCCTTGACTTTGAGAATGAGGAATATGTGGTCTTTTATCTCTGATCTGGCCAGGGCTTAGCCTCTCCAATTACCCTGTTGTTACAGAGTTTCTGTCCATAGGAGATGCACTCCATCTGCTCATCCCAGAGCCCATCCATCTCCTGCTCATAACCAAAGGACCACAATTCTGCCTTTGGGAACATTATTAGGAGGTTACTTTTATCTCCTTTTGTTACTAGTGCATATTAGAAATTCAAGTATTCCTGTATTTCCTATATTAATGCAGTATCCAAATAAAGACTGAGAGCATTTCATTTTATTACAACTTGAAGCACTATTTTAGGAGTGGTTTTTAGGGCTTCCCAGGTAGCTCAGACGGTAAAGTATCTGCCTGCAATGCTGGAGACCCAAGTTCAATCCCTGGGTCAGGAAGATCCCCTGGAGAAGGGAATGTCAACCCACTCTAGTATCCTTGCTTGAAGAATGCCATGAACAGAGGAACCTGTCAGGCAACTGTCCATGGGATTGCAAAGAGTCAGACACGATTTAGTGACTGACACTTTCACTTTATTGTCTGTACAAATATTCCAATATTGTCTTTTATAGTTCAGTTAGCTTTATTTGTTGAACTTTCTTCAACATTTGGTTGTCATAAAAAAAAAAAAAAACCTCTTTTACTCTTCCCAAATTTGAGTCAGAGACATTTCCAGGAAATCCATCCAAAAGGAGAGGCATGTTAGGGTCAGGTTATAAGGGATACAATTTTGATCTCAATACTGTAAGTCTCCAAGAGTAGCTATAATATACTCTTCTAAAGTGCAAAAAGTAAGGTGTGGTCTTTTACAATATTTGGAAGTTTCAAAATGCCTATTCTGGGTGAAAGACTTGTTGGACTAGACTGAAATGCTGTTTTTTTAGCTAGACCAAGAAAGACTCCACTCAGAGTTGGTTTCTAACCTTTAATGCCCAGTGAAATATATACGCTGAACCTAAGTTTTAGTAACTACTGTCTAGTTCATCAAATGCAAATGTTGGTAATGTCTGAAAAATATGTTTAGCTATTTAAAAAAAAAAAAAACTTCTTTAAAAAGCTCACTACTTTATCTTTTAGCTTTCCTGTTTCTCTGTTCAATTTTATTAATTTATTAAATTTTTAAAGAAACTTGTTTTTCCAGCCCTGGCTCATGGCTTGTAGGATCTTAGTTCCCAGAGTGTGCATGTGTGTGTTGGTCACTCAGTCATGTCTGACTCTTTGCTACCCCATGGGCTGTAGCCCACCAAGCTCCTCTGTCTTTGGACTTCTCCAGGCAAGAATACTAGAGTGGGTTGCCATTTCCTTCTCCAGGAGATCTTCCCAACCCAGGGATCGAACTCTGGTCTCCTGCATTGCAGTCAGATTCTTTACCATCTGAGCTACCTGGGAAGCCCCTTAGTATCTAACCAGGGATCAAACCTGGCTCCTAGCAGTGGAAGTGCTGAGTCCTAACCACTGAACCACCAAGGAATTGCCTCTATTCAATTTTAAATGACCTAATGAGAAAGGCAGTATTTACTCAGATAATACAGAGATTTGCCCTCTGATGTTTCTGGACCCCAGATCCTCTAAATTTCTAGCTTACCTGCTGAAGGCTGACCTTTCACATCACCTCATTCTGAAGAGACAAATTCATAATAATTTCCCTTTCATTGCAAGCAAAACATCAGTATCTCCAGAATAGTCTACACCTTCAAAAGAGAAAAGTTGGGAATCTTTGAGATTATTATGTATATTTATTTTATATTTAACTAAGGTGCTTTTTAAAAGGATTCAAATATATACTTTAGATTTTTAATAAAGGTTTATGTGGAGCTTCAATATTTAGTTTAACACGTTTAAGTTTTAATGACTCATGTCAAAACAAAATTACCCATTAGCCAAATGCTAAACAAGTTTGACATGGAGATGAGTCAGATCAGGGCCATTTGGGCTCCAGACTGCAAAGTGCTGTTAAGTCTTCCAGCATTTATGCATGCCTTTTCTTCACAGGGCCCCTCTCTCAGCAATTCAGACCATCAGGCTGAAGGGGAGTCACACTAGAAATATGGAGAACACTCCATTTCTGTTCATTTGTCATGGCTGAATTGGCATAACAAATGGTGACAAATAAGATTTTTTCATCCACACACAAGTTACCATCACATTTTCAATGGCTTTTACTAGAGTGTCAAGAATACCAAGTTTAATTACGCAAAAGCTGGTGGAGGCATGGACTGTGAATCCAATGCAAGGAATAGAAGAGAGACTGCTGAACATCAACTTTTATGCCTACATAGGAAGTTAGAACCGACATAAATATACACATGGAACAAGATATTACAGATTACAAAAATTGTAGGGAAATTTACTTCTTCAGGTCAGTGTTGTGTTTATCTGGAAAACTTGATAGATTGAAAGAAAAACAACTACTAAACATTATTCCATCACTGAAACTCTAAATACATGTGAAATGTGAATGTTGCAAGATGTCTTTAACCTAATTTCAAGAAGTGCATAGGCTTTGATCATGCTTTTTAATAGACTGTCATTAGCTAAAAAGAGAAGAGCCCATTATAGCATTGTCTTCTGGGTAGTAAAATCCTTATGTATAGAATCAACTTGATAAAATGTGGCCCCAAAACGTAATTATTATCACTAGACAACCATTTAGAGTTACTTGATATCTATTATATATCAATAAATCTAAGTGGAGGTGGATCACAAGCACATAAAAGATTTTCCTTTGCAGCCCACACTTAATATATTTTCCTTATCTTGCTTGATTGATTATAACATAATTCTCTGTATAGTTTCACCTCCAGGAAATAAAGAACCTTAATATTGATAATATAAAATGAGCCATCTTGCCAAGTGTTTTGGTACTGGGAAAATACAACTTGTTGTGTCTAAATATTAATGGTGTGCATGTGTGCTAAGTTGTTTCAAGAAGAATAATGGAGTGGGTTGCCATGCCCTCCTCCAAGGGATCTTCCTGACCCAGGAATTGTCTCCTGCGTTGGCAGGCAGGTTCTTTACCACTAATGCCACCTGGGAAGCCCATTTAATTAATGGCGTGCCTAACTACATATTGATTTTTTTCTCATACACCTATGAAATTAAGTTTTTTTAAATAACTATAAGATTTAGAATTATGTTCACCAATGCTTTATCTCAATTTTTTAAGGATATAAGAATGTAATGACTATATGGCAGATATAAATAATGATAAAAGCAATTTGCTACCACAGAAATTACCTTAGCAACCAACTGGATGAATGTGTAAAACTGAACATTAGAGAAATATGCCAAGAAATCCCAAATCCTAATATTCTGATGTTCACTGTACTTTGCAGTTGCTGAGTAGTGCTAAAGCAGGAGGGAAGCCATAATACCTCCCACCTGCCCAGAGGTTTAGATGATCCTTTATGTGTTAATTTATTGGGAAACTGCATGGAATAGACTACTTTCCCTTCTGAACATCTATTGTAATTTCATTAAAGAAGATCAAAAACAAAATTGTGTTCTTAATATCTGCTTATTGAAATGCAAATACCATCTTTAGGTACTAGATAAATACTATACATCATTTTTTAGGTGTATTTTGGATTAACTATTGATAGTTATAAGTATTAGCTATGTAAAATATATTTAAATATAAATATAAACTTGTTTAACACTTGCTATGTACCAGGCACTTTGTAGAAGCTAGGAATGTAAAGAGGCACACATAGGACTGAATTTTTGGATGCATGAAAAAATACACTATGTGCTTATGGAGTTTACAGTATTATTGGGGAAGACAAGAAAACAATTGGAAATATGATTATGTATAAGCAACTTGGTACATTGTTTGGAATAGACTATAAGAGGAGGTGAACACAGAAGTGGAGGGCAGTGTGGTGTAACACTAGAGGAAGCAGTGGTGAGGTTAATGAAGATTCTAGTCCTAAAGAGCTCTTCTGGAATCAATATATGTCTGAATGTTACAACTTTGAATATGCTTTGTCTTGTGTCATCATAATATGAACAAAGAGTCAAATAAATGCTAAGAGTTGAACTCTATTGAAAATCAACTCTGTAATTATCCTGTAATTTTTATTTTTACAGACCTGGGGTGAGAAACCTTTCCCCAACTATATCTTTCCTTGCTTTTTCCCCAGGAATGCATCTAATATTTCTTTCCACATCTAGCTTAAACATTTCCGGTTGGGTCAATTTCTCAAAATTCAGAAAAATCTTGGATTTTGGAAGGAAAGAGTAGTAATATCATATATAGAAAGTCTTAAAAGATAATTTTATGGTGAACTGAGAACAATTAGTTTTAAGAAATTTTGATTTAATCATAGATATTTATTATTTTGTGTATGTGTGTTTGGGAAGTGTCATTCCAAAGCCATGATCTCACACACCTCAAGGGGGTGACTAGACAAAGGAAAAATTAATATTCTGGCAAAGGAAGGTAATGATTAGTGATCACTAAAGAAGCAACTCACTTCCTGAGGAAAATACAGTTGTTTTAATTAGATTGGAATGATACAACTCCAAATATGCTTTCTCTCACATCATTACAATTGTGGCAATAACATTTAGATTTTTAATATAAAGTCTTATATTCCCCTTGAAACTTTCTTCAACTCCTACATGATTCAATTAATTTTTTAACCTAAAATTAAATGTCCTCATTTTTTCTCATGGAAGTATACACTCTTGGCCTCAAGTTGGTAAGTTATTTGCTTTAATATTCATGATTCAGCAGGGTATTTTATGGCTTGCAAGAGTTGCAGCTTAAGTGCATATCTTCTGTACATACGGAGGTCAGAAATAATTTGCTTCATGATATAGGAATTAAAATCAATACTCTTACTTCCTTAAGAAAACAAACATAACATAATGTAAATGAGAAATGAGTAAATTATTAATAGATGGGCTTATCTAAAATATAATTCAAGCTAAGCAAGGTCAACCCAGAGAACTGAGTTTTAAGAAACACTGCAAGTTACAGGAAGCCTGAGGAGGATAGATATATCATCACAGGTTTGTCTTTAGAAAGTTGCTTTCATCTAGGGTTTTTAAGCCATATTACAAACACTCTGTTACCCGCCCTTGTGAATAAGTCTGTGGTATGAAGATGCTCAGCTTGAGAAATGGAGAGCAGAGAAGTCTTGCCAGACCTGGAAGTCTTGCAAATGGTACTTGGGGGGACTCCCAGGATTCTCATTAGCACTTAACTAGCTGTCAAGCTAGGGGAGGTCCCACCGGATGCTGTTGTCAGGATCGGTCCAGCTTCCTGATGTTCACTTCCAATGCCTTTCTATTTTCTCTCTGCTCAGGATTGAGGCAAATCCTATACTCCAGAATAATCCCCTCCTTTCTCTCTCTGCTTGCTATATTTCCACCTATTGAAGACATGGTGAGTCCAAGGAAAGGGCATTTTCTTCTTTATTGTTAGAGAACAGAATTTATCAGCTGCCATCTTTTGGATCCCGCTCTAGCTTATGATTTCTACACAGGGTCTGGGTTTTGTTTCTGTTCCCCAAGTCAAGAAGGGGTATTTTCATGTGTCTGGAAAAGTATTCCTTCTAGAATGAGGAAGGCCACATGAGAACCTGAACCCCTTGAAAGATGGACAGATATAGAGCTTGTGGACAGCAAAGTCAGACTCATTTTTTGCTTCTGGGTTTCTTACCTTCTATTCCATGTCATTTACTTACATTTGTAGGATCCTTTCCCCTACCCTCAGGCATTGCTTCCATAGAAATTCATTTATTTATTTATTTATTGACACAAAACCTGCACTTGAACTTTCATGTCTGTTGGGGATGATAGATATACACAAAGCAATTCCTTATCTTAAAGCCCTTATAGTTTAATAGGACAGAATTATACAAATGAATTTTAATAAATCAAAGTAAAACAGTGTATAATTAACATGTGTTCAAAGTACTATGGAAGCACAGAAGAGGGTATGATTATTGCTAACTGGTGGGAGACAATGTTGTATGCAGAATTTTGTCAATGGAGAGATTACTAGTGTTGCTGCCTTTTTAACCTTCCTGTTATTTAATGCTGAGGTGATTTTCTTAGTAGACAAACAGGCAATTCTTAAGATGGAAATAAGGATGTTCTGCCTGAGTAAGTACATGGTCCCCAAGATCCCTATTTGCTTTCAGTTGGATGTAATACTTTCCAAAAAGCCTCTACTGGTTGACCAATGGAGATAAGGTTAAAGCAAATTAACAGAATAAAATTGGAAGCTCTGTAGGTCTGGTTACTGAGAATAGGATCATAGGTTTTTTATCTTTTATACTCAGCCCCTACCATGGAAGATGGTTGTTGGATTTATATATTATATATATATATATATATATATATATGTATATTCTTCATTCTAGTGAAAAATATTTCATAAACATGATGTTGTTTGCAATAGTATCCTTCAAGCAGGCTGTCAGAAGGCATTTCATTGCTCTTTGATCATTACAAGTCAAATAGATATCTAGCAGAGACCTCACAGCCTCACCTACAGACCAGAGTCAGTTGAAGTTCAGGACAGTCATTTGAACCTAGGACATTAGTATGTATCTGAGAAAAGAGACTAAAACAGCACAAAAAGGAAAGCCTTGTTCAAAGACATAATGTGGGCACAAAAGGTGGGAGATTATTTATCATAATGACTTGTTTGACCACAAGGGAAAACATGAGTTAGAATGACATTATTTTCATCACATTTTTCCCCTGAGGAATTCAAGAAACTGCCCCAGTCTTACGTAATGGGAGGCAATTCTCTTCACATTATTTTGCTTTGATCCTGACCCTGGTAGATAGTAGTAATAAAAAATTCCCAAAGATGACTAACTTATTCTCTTCTCAAAAATTATTCTCCCCCAGATCCTGTGAACTCATGAATACTCAAAGACCAGCTTATTTGATCTTACCCCCATACTTATCTGTTCATTTCTCATCAGGATAGTCTCCTTATTCCACCCCCTCAAAACTCCATCTCCCCAGTTGTGAACACTCTCCTGGACCTACCCTTTTTGTTGAAGGAACTGTTCTTTCCTTCCTCATATTTAAGCACATATCTCAACTTTTGATTACTTCTTCAACTTGAGAGGTGAGAAACTGAAATGCAACATGAAACATCTGGTGGGATGCAAAGGGGCATAATTCCTACTCTGCCTCTGTCACCAAATGATAGTATGTACTTGAAGGACTGTTTTACTTCCCAGGCTTCAGTTTCCTCATGTATCAATATCAAAGGGGAAACTAAACAGTATATAATATGTAAGACATATCCTGGTATGAACAACAGTATGATTACACAAATGTTTATCAAGAGGAGTGGTGCCAAGTTCTAACATGTCGTGTAATGGTGGCTACAAAGTCAAGAAGGAGTTGGCCTTCTCATAGCTGTAACTGTCACTCATATACTTCTGTATTTATGTAGACACATATGTTTAATACCATATATTTATTGTGCACATGTATTTAAATGTGGCTACTTTTCTAAAATATTGATAAAAGCATGCTATTAGTATATTTGTCATTATTAGTATATTTGTCATTATTGTTCTAGTGTCTTAGATTATAATCTTTGTTATCAATGGGAGAGCAGTGGAACAGTCAGGAGACTTACATTCTAGACTCTGCACTTCTTGAATTTCATGGTTTTGAGCATGTCACACAGACTTATTGGGCCTCAATTTCATTTATTTGTCTTTCTGTAACTTCTGATGGAGCTGGAGATTTTTCCTCTTTTCTGAATGATCCTTGATGTTGTAGGGTAGTTCTAAGACTTCTCTTGGGTTTTTAACACATCAGGAAGTTCCAAATTCTCAAACCCTTATCACTCAAGTGTAATGGTGAGAAAACTGTTCCCTCTCCATTGAGTGACTTGTTAGTGGGAAAAATTGACTGGAATTTACATGTCACACGTGTCAAAGCATGGATGCTCTTAGAATACCCTTTAGAATAATAAATATAAATGGAAAATGAGAGAAAACGCTAAAGAAGATATCTTTTCTAACAATAGCTTTCTTATTGATTTAGAAGGTTTTGGTGTCATGTGTCTTTTTTTTTTTTTAAGACAGGAAGAATGAGTCTTGGTAAAGAGAGAAGAAAATCATTATGAAAAATCAGCCCAGGCATAGAAGTCAATTCAGACAGAGCTTGGGAGTGCTGCTAAAATGAGGTATCGGCTTTTTAGTTTGATCTTTCTCTTCATCAGAGTAAGGAGAGTTTTGTCTTGATTGCATGGCTTCCATAGAGGGGCCTGGGTGGTTTATGCAGTACAGTAGATGATGACAGATAACACTCTTAGTTCAAGGCCTTAGGGATGGCAATGTGCGTAGAAGGATTTTTCCAGGGAGATTTGCTTCTGCCCACTAATTGTGGTCATATATTTTATGGCTTTGGGAATACCGTGGCCACTAGTATAAGTCCCAGTGCTCCAAGAAGCAGTGTTTGTGTCTGATTCAGCAGAAGCTGTTGCTGTATTTCTGAAACTTCTGTTGATAAAAATCATGCATGTCATTAATTTTCACTTCCAATCCTATATTTTCTTGCCACATCCTGCATAATATGTTTATAGTTGCTACTATTGATGATAGACACCTTTTAAAACACTCTCTAATTTTTCAACCTTACTTTTTTATGTTGTCCTTTTATCTAGCTACAACTCTTCCTCGGTAGCACCAGTAAGCACCTTCTCTTTCAGCTCTTTAAATGTCAACGTTGTTTGGGACTTTTGTCTTTGGTACTCCTTGCTTCTCCTTCAACATGTTTTATTTAGGGGCTCTTATCCACTTCAGTGGTATTCAGCCACCATCAAAAACCTTTAAAATGACAAACTGAATCAATTCAACCACCCATGTTCTCTGTCCCTACACCAGAGCTACAATCATTAGAGAAAATTAAAGAAAGAAGCAGTTGGTGCTCCACCATGTTTGTGATCTCTAGACTGATCCAGGCCATCAACACTGCCTGGTTGTTTTTTTTTTTTTTTTAATTTTCTATAGACATTGCCCTTTATTAATCTCTGTAAGAGCAATTTTTAAATCTTCTACACCTATTGGCAGATGACCTCACCTCTTATTTCACAGTTTTGAAATTGAAACCATCAGCCATACTAGGTATCAAGGAGAGGCTGGTCCATGGTATTAAATGTTGCACAGAGGTCAAAGAAGATAAGTACTCAACTGTGGATTTAGAAATAAGGCCATCATTGTTTACTTCTGTTAAGACTTTCAACAGAGGAGTTGGGGAAAATTACAGTGTTTCAGTGATCAAAACCAACAGGATCATGGAAGGGATCATGGTGTTTCCCAAAATCTTTTAACAAAAGTGTTACTATAAAGGGGAGGAAAGAGATAGGGTAATAATAGTTGGATAGTCGTTTTATAGTGGAATCAAGAGAGTGATTTTAAGAGATTAAAGAAAATCATCATCTTTTAATCCTAATGGGAAACGGCCCATTAAAAGCAAGAGTTTCATAATAATCCCTTTGCTCTGGGAATCTTTTTCTGCTCATCTGTCCATGTGTTCCTAGAGAAATAGGAAGGATGATGCTCACATGTCTGGCTTACGTGACTCATTGAATAGGTCTGCCTTTCAGTCAGTGATGTGCAGTAAAAATGAATTACTAGAAGCATGCTCATGCAGTTAGATGTTCCCGCTTTGACAAACTGCTATGAAAATTTTCAAACCCTTGCTCTGAGTTTTTGTACTTATTTCATGGACCAGTTCAGATAATCCCCAGACCATCGCTGGTCCATGGTTCATGTTCTTAATAGCACTGAGTACATAGGGATTAGCAATGTGAAGGATGGCGGTACACTTCATTTTGGACATGGGGAAGCTGAATCCCTTGTTAGGCATCTAAACAGAGATTTCCAGTAGGTAACCGGGTGGAGTACATGATATGTGCTTCAGAGAAAAGTTAAGGAACCCATAGAGTAACTTGACGTCTATTCACTGTAGAATGGAAAACTAACATGTGGAGTATCCGTATCATGGCAAACTATTAAAGAATAAAGAATGAGAATATGAGTGTCCCAATACCAAGAGCTCCAGCTGGGACAGTCAGTGCCCCATCTCTCCCAGGCCACCTGCCTCTATCTGTGCCCCTCGTCCCCCACTCCCTGAAGCCCAGCTTAAACTTCCCCTTTCTCCCCACACCAATGGGCCCCAGGGAGGGATGGCTGTCCCAGCCCACTTCTGATATTTCACTTGTGAAATTTCTCTAAGCCGAGATACCAGCCTGCTGTCCTGCTGCTTCATGCCCATCTCCATCAACTACATACAAAAGGGACGTGAAGTAATTGATAGCAAATAACACCACCCCCCCCAAAAAGGAAAAGAGCTCCAACATAGGTTATTAAGTCAAGACAAATGAAATAGGCTACAATATGACAAAATCATGTTTGTATGTCATACATATATTTATAAGATACACTGAAAACTTCTTGAATAATATGCAACTGTTAACAGTAGTTACTTTTAGGGAGGAAGGTAGAGTTCTTGGGGTATATAACACATTAGATCCATACATTATTTTTCAAAGTTAACTTCCATATTATTCTTTTATAGATTTTTTTGCAGTTATGTATTATTTAGGTAATTACAGCATCAGTAAAAGTTCTTGTATGTAATGCCATATATTGCTTTAAAAATAAATAGAAATATAAAAGCAATCAGTAGCTTGCTACAGTTTAGTTTTGTAGTAATTGTGTAATTAAGGAAAGCAATGACAGAGTAGGTAGGAGCTCTTTACCAGCACATATTCACAGAGAAGGAAATGGCAACCCACTCCACTATTCTTGCTTAGAGAATTCCATGGGCAGAGTAGACTGCGGTCCATACAGTCTACTCTGCTCACAATGAGTCGGACATGACTGAGTGCCTAACACAACACACACACACACACACACACACACACACACACACACACACACACACACACACACGCGCGCATGCGCGCGCGCGCACAATCAACAGGGTCAAGCCCAACTCTGCCACTGACACGCTGTGTGGTCCCGGATAAGCTTCTGAACCTCCCAGCCTCAGTTTCCTCGTTGTATGTACCTTGTGTTATTATTGTGAGGGTTTATTTTAACTATTTATTATTTTAATTATTTACTGAACTATTTTGTCACATGACAATGCAAGTAGTATGTTTGGCTCAGAGCTTGGCAAATACGCAAATTTGTAAGTATTATTTATATCCATCTCAAGCCTTTTATTGTTAGACTGTTCATATATGTAGAATTACATAAAATATGAAACAGAAAGGTCTCACCACCTTTTTCTCTCTACTATGGATTTATATTATAGTAGCAAAATGCCAGAATTAGAATATCTTTGCTTCCATTTTGTTTATTTGTGTATGTTTGCAGTGCCTCTGTGGAGTACATGCTAGTCAGGTCTTGAGAAAGAACACAGAATTGGGAGCCTGAGTTTCAGATTCTGAGTCTGTTATTATTAGTTGTGTGGTTTTGGGCAGATAATCTGTCTGAAACTCAATGTCCTTACCTGTAAAATGGGGCTGATGTACTGTCCCTCTTTGCACTGTTGTAATGATTGATGGATATAATATCAATATATGGAAAGACTCTTGTAGAACAGATGCTCTATAAATATTACTTTTAATTCCCTTCTCTGAAAAAAATGGGGATTTAAAAAAATGAGTGTTTGAAAATCTTACTCTTTATGTCTTCATGATTAAATGGAAACAACATCCCAAATATACTTACAAATTATTTTTCAAAACTCTGGAAGCTTCTTCCAGAGTTCTCATATCATATAACCGATTAGGCAAATATTTCTATCCCATCCCCTCAACTTATTCAATTCAAGATACCTTGAAATATTTTATTCCTGACCTCTTCTATTGAGAAAAGAAAGAACTTGACAGAAAGAGTGCGTTTTAGAAGTTCTTCTTGAATGATAATGGGAGAAATATATGGTGTGTGGAGAGGTGGGGAGAGTCCCACATAATGAATCATACGTAGAAAGCGCAACAGAGAATTCAGTACCATGCTTCTAAAACCTCAGTAGTGCTTACTGTAAGTGATATTTTTGTGGCCTTTTCTTTGCACAGATATTTGTCATTCTGTAGTTGATTTAGAAGGAGATTCATGGAAAGTCATAATTATTTAAAGAAGGGAACAGGCAAAGTGTTCTTTTGCCATGTCTATAAATCTTTCCCTATGCTTTGCTGAGAACTCTGCTCCGGCTGTCTGCTTTAAGCATGTAACAGAAGTATATCATAATGTCAGGAGTTGTCAGACCCTCAGAACTCTCCATAATGTGAGATCACAAGCAGAGACGATTTCATTGTAATATTTCTGACTACAAAGTATAAATACCATTCAGCTGGCACATTGATATCACATCAGGGAGGTTATTTTTTTCTCTGTCCTTATCCTTTAAGTTTGTCAAGGTATTTAAATCTGTAAAGTTAGATAAAGCTAGAATAGGAAAATTAAAATTCAGTATAGAATAACAATGTCACAAGAAAAACATATTTTTGAAAGGAACCATAAAAAGAGAAGTTAAATAAAGATTACAAAGACATTGAAAAAGGTGCTACATGTATTTCAATTATGTTTTCATTACTTTTCTCCAGAGGACAAAAACATTTCTCAGAACCATTTAAAACAGTAGATAGACAAAAAACTAACTCAAACACAAGATTTAAAAATCTCATTGAGAGACTTGAGAGGATATTTCTTTCTCATGATGATATTACCAACTGGGAGAATTTTACTAATTCTTCAGTGTGTTTATCTACCTCACTATGGCTCCCTTAACAGCTATTGTTTTTTAAATGGAAAAAATTTTAACGCTTGCATAAACTCAGATGTGAAAAATGAGCTTACAGATATTTTACTTTTTGATGTGATTATGTGGTTGCAGTACATGTGCTTTTAAAATTTTGCCATATAAGAAATATGGACTCAACCATTAAAAAAAAAAAAGAAATATAGAAAGGAAGATAGAGATGCATTATTGTCTTTGTAGAAATACCTTACTAAATTCTCCATGGTCCTTCCAGGTTAACCTTAATTTCTTGTTAGGGATTCGCACACAACCACCTGATTTTCCCCACAGAATCAGTATTTTCTGTCCCTGAGGAAGGAGCTTTGTTAGCAGATATGCTACATGAAAATTATATGTTGTGCTCAGAGAGAAGATACTATACTTCTGTACTATTTTATTACTGATTGTCTCCTCTCTGGAAAACAAACATGCCTGTCGAAGCCTGGAACTGAGTCTCTCCCCCCAGGATGTGTTGGAAGCCTGCCTTTCATATCTGCGGTCCATGGTTCTGATCAAAGATTCAGCACCATTGCTATCAGTTGATGATAGCATCATTGCTATCATAGACCATTTGCTTGATCTCCTATATGCCAAAGCAAATCTCATTTTAAATGCCTGGAGATAAATTAAGTTTTCAGTAGACATGGGGCAAATATATTGCTGTTTTTAGTTGTTGTGTCCAACTTTTTGTAACCCCATGGACTGTAACCCACCAGGCTCCCCTGTCCATGAGTTTTTCCAGGCAAGAATACTGCAGTGGGTTGCCATTTTCTACTTCTGGGGATCTTCCTGACCCAGGAATCAAACCCACATCTTCCTGCGTTGGCAGGCAGGTTCTGTACTACTGAGCCATGAGGGGAGCCCATGGGACAAACATATTGGTTGATAAATGAAAACATCCTCCAATAAGGTGAAAATCAGACTTTAATATATGTTTTTGATTATTTGAATTTTTTTTCATAGTAGAAACCCTTGTAAGTTGTCTTGCTCTCACATGTTTCCCCAAAATTATGATCTTAGTGAATTCTGCTCTGTTCCTTTATTTGTTGTTTCCTACTTTCCTGATAACATCTCTTCCAATTAGGGTAAAATCTGGTCAGAATGAGGAAGCTAGGATGGATTTCTCCCTCTCAGTTAGACTTACTCAAATCTCATCCTAAGATCTCCTTTTCTCACTTTATCCACTCTTCCCAGGCAATCCCACCCATCTCCGTGCCTTCAATGCCTTGTCTGTTTTTACTTCAGCCCAGAGCTGTCTTCTGAGCTCCAGACCAGTGTGTTCAGTACCTATTTGGTATCTCCACCTGGACATCTTAAAGTCATTTACAATTCTACCCATCCCAATGGAAATGATCATTATCACCTTCCACCACAAGCAAAATAAAAATGAGATGTTTTTCTAGCATTGCTGTTTTGAAGATAAGCAAGCTGGAAACCCGAATCATCCTTGAAGACTTGTTTTTTTCATACACCACATCCAATCAATCCATCACCTGGTCCTGCTGGTTTTACCTTCTGTGTCTCTCAAGCCAACAACTTCTCTGTTTTCATTCCCACTATCCTAAATCAAGCAGCCATCATCTTCACCTGGAGAACTGTAAAAAAACCTTCTACTTTCATACTTTAAAATCTGGGTTGCATTATACTATATTTTATGCTACTGCCAGCTTTTAAAAATAAAATATAATTGTCCATGACAATCCCTTGTTTAAACAACTGATTGGTTTCTCATGAACTTAGGTTTTTAGACCAATATATTTAACATGGCCTTTCTGCATGGTCTCCTGCCTCCTGCTCTCTGTGCAGTGGCATTTATTACGATACATTCCTTCCTCCTTGCTTCTTAGGCTTATCCCTTCTCTAACACCCCTACTCCACCACCATGCACATCAGCGTCCTGTTAACTCCTATTCCTTATTCAGATTTCAAGAAACTCATTAATTCCTTAAGGACGTTGTGTTGTGCCATCCTTTTTAGGTCAACGCCCTCCTATAACTCCCAGAGAACCACTGCACTTTCCTTTCTTAGTACCAATCACATTTTACATTTACTTAAGTGAATATTTTATAGACAGCTTCAATACTGGATAATAAACTTCATATGAGCAGAACTGCATCTGTTTTTCCTAAATATTATATCTTTGATACTTAACATTAGTGATGAATGCTGAACTTAGGAGTGATTCAGAGTTCTGTTTGTTTATGTTAAGGTCCAGTGTAGTGTGTCTTAATTGATGAGACTGGTTTTCTGCTTCTGTTTCTTTAGCATCCTTCATCCCTGTCTTCCTCTTTTGCATTTTTATACATCTGTGGATTGTCCTTGCTGAATGAAAGGTGCTTTATTTATATGGACAAGAAAAGCATTGTTATTCTTATTCTTTATCATTTGGACTTTGCTTTGAGAACCCAGACCAATCTTTCAGGACAACACTAACGGATAGGTTACAGTGCGTTCATGTGTCATTTTTGCATCTCATTCTCAAGGCTGTACTTTGTCATCAGCCATCTGCTTCTAAGATAGGTCTCTATGTTCTCTAAGGATCTGAACTCCATCTGTTAGAATTTCCTGACTATTTTGTTCACTGTCACCTGACCAATTTAGCCTCGCTCTTTTCCCTGGCCTGATAATTATGGTAACCACGGCTTCTTGGTAAACTAACTGACTCTCAGGTTTCACTGTTTCCCCAAGTCGGCTGACCTCCCCTCAGGTCTCAAGGACACCCTTTGTCTTGGTTTCCAGCCCTAAGGTGGGCATTTATCTTGCATCTATTGTTTTAGAAACAAAGGATGAGCCGTTTGAAGCAAGTGTCAGTAAAAATACTGAACCTATGAAGTAATGCATTTCATTTTTTTGGTCATTTGCTGTTGTCCTTTCAAAAATTTTGCCTACTTTGCCTTTCAGCCGCAACAACAAAGGGGCAAAATGACAATCTTTAATATCTGTAAATTGCAGTTTAAAATTAAAATGCTCCTCTTCCAAGAGAAAATTCCTTTTCAGTACTTTTAAATCCTTTGGCATTTTGCACCCACTGTGTGTGGATTGCATAAGCATAAGAAAATTGTTCCATGAGCTATGCAGTAGGTCAGATGGCCCCTGCAAGCCTTTTTTTGTGGTTACTTACAACAAGATTTAAAGGTGGATGTGTCTTTCTCATTAGTGCAAAGAAATATCTCTACAAAGGAAAAAAATAGCTATTATTTTAAAAATCAGAAATTTCTGAGAAAAGAGTTTACTATTTGCTTCTAGTAATTTCATCAGGCAGCTGGAAGAACCTGTTATGTGCTGAGTACCATCCCAGTGCTGTAGGATCTTTAAAGATGTGTAAGTCACAGTCCTTACACTCAACAGCATTTTCTGAGTAGAGAAATATAGAGCAATATGGTAGAGAGTGAAACAAAGCTAATTACACACAAAGAATTCTGAGCTCAAAAAAGGCTAAAATAATTTACTATGTTCTTTGTTTTAAAAAGAAAGAGAAGTGGACACAAAGAACTTGGGTCTAGTTCAAGCTTCTCCAGAACTAGATTTGTAGCCCTTTTTGTCACTGTCTTTCATCTTGTGTGCTGAAGGGAAAAGTTCATGTTCTCTATCTACTACCGCTGGGAGAAATCTTTCTGAGTCATATTTTTGATATCTAAATATTGCCTTGAAAGGAAAATTGGCACTGGTGATACAATTAAGGAAAAAATAGACCAAAGTCCAGCTCAACTCAAAGTGTCCTCTGTGGATAGAGTCAGCATCACCTTAAAGAAGCGTCTTAGAAATGCAAGTTTTCAGGCTCCACCCAGACCTGAATTGCAACTTCCTGTTTAGCACTTAAACTTGTTAACGTTTGAAAAGGGAATCTCTAGAGTGTTCCATGTAGAGCGATGGTCCTGAAAATTAAACTCGCGTGAGAATCTGGATGGAGGACTTGCTAAAGCACAGTTGTTGGGCTTCAGCCTCAGAGTTTTTATTCAGCAAGGTCTGAGGTGATAACAGAGAATTTGCAGGTTTCCAGGTGATCCTGATGCTATGGACCTGGAGGCTATATACTGTGAGAACCACTGGTCAAAACAATGATTCTCAGTTCTGGTTGCACATCAAAATCTGCTGGGCAGCATCTTCTTTTTTAGAAGATGGAGGAAATCTGAATTTCATTTATTTATTTTTGGCTGTGGCTGGGTCTCTGTTGATGCACAGGCTTTTCTGTAGTTGTAGAGAGTGAGGGCTACTCTCTAGTTGTGGTAGCCAGACTTCTCATTGCAGTGGCTTCTTTTGTTGGGAGCATGAGTTCTAGGGTACGTGGGCTTCAGTTGTTGTTCCTCCCAGCCTCAAGAGCGTGGGCTCAGTAGTTGTGGTGTACGGGCTTAGTTGCTCCAAGGCATATGGGATCTTCCTGGATCAGGGGTCAAACCCATATCTCCTGCGTTGGCTGGTGAATGCTTTATCACTGAGCCACCAGAGAAGCACCTGGGCAGCTTTTTAAAAACTTCCAGGCCTATGCCTCATCTCCCGATAACTGGTTTTGGGTGAAGCCCAGTCATTTTATTGAAAACCTCCTCATGAGTCTGATGTGTAATTGGGATCAGCAACTATTTTCTAGAAGATGAGAAGCGCTTCTGTATTTTCTGTGATTAACATGGGATCCCAAGAATCGAACACTTTCCTAAGCAACTCCAGGAGACTGTGTCCACATAGACTTCTGCATGATCCAGGCCAGAGTTGTTCAGTGATAAGGGGCCACCAGAACTTAGCACCAGTCTCAGATCTGTATTTTCTGGCTATGTGGCTTTGGGCAGGTTACAACCTCTCTGAGCTTTAGTACTAGAATCTGCTAGATGGGAACAGTAATTTTAACCATTGCAGACCATTTTGGGGAGAGTTAAATAAAGTATCAAATCATTTGATCTTAATAGGAATTTGATAGTTGCTAGCTGATAATGTTTGGGTAGTTCACTGTTTTTCCTGCATGAGAGCTGAGATAAGCATATAATATTACTAAAGTAATACCATTAATTTTCCCAAATCTGAAGGATTTTGAAAGGATATCCAATAACAAAGTTAGTGAATGAATCTGGTGGCAGACATAACTCCTGAAGAGGCTCAAGCAAGGGAGTTTTGCTTTTAATATACAATTTATCACTCTTACCATCATTGCTTAAAATTTGTTCAACATGCACAGTGTTTATTCAGCACCAAGACAGGAATGTGTTTAGCAAATGATTTATTTTATGGTGATACACAGTTTGCTATTGATAATTCCTAATAAATCTCTCTCAGTATTCATGTGGTCAAGGTCAGTGACAGATGTCAACCAACTGACCATTTCCCTGCTTACTTTAGGCACACTACATGTTTTGTTGGAAAACCCTATAATTTTTCTAATGCTGAATGTTCAGGTATACACCAAATGCTTTAGCCAAATGCTTTGGCAGGCCATTTGGGGTTAGTCAGTGAGAGTCCATGACTTATTCATATGCAAATCTAAATACATATTCTTAGAACTTGAGTGCTTGGGGAACACTAATCTAGCTCCCATCTTTCACAAATGAGGGACCAGGGTGACCTGCCAGAGGTGAATCATTTATCTTTTCCCAGAAACAGTCTAGGAGCCATGTTCTCCTAGACATACAATTTTCTCTTTATTTATGTTATTGTCATTATATTGACACATTGTTGAGTTGACCAAGTTTCTGTCATATCTGTAAGATGTTATTTTTCAATATGGTGATAAGCCTTTTCTGCAATAAAGAGGTCACGAGGTATGTGACACAAGGTGTGTGTGTGTATGTATCCATGTAACTTGTTTTGGGTATCTCTGAGACTATATATATATTTGTGCTTATAGAGAATGTTTGAGCCTGTGTGTGTCGAAGTGCCTGGGACGAACTATGTGTGGTTCTGAGTATGTATGAGACATTTGGTGTGTGAGAATGAGTGTGTGTGTGCATGTGAGTGTAGGTGTGTGTGTACAAATGGGAGAAGGAAGGGTCCTGATTCCATATTCTCTGCGATATGCATTGTGCTTCTCAACAGCCACAGCCTCACCAACTGTTCTTTCCAGTATCTGGGCTAATAGAAAGTCTGCCACATTTATGACTGCGTATTGTTCAAGCTGAAAAATTTCCCCCTTTACCTAGAATATTTTTGGTATCAAAGACTCTTTAGTCACTTGTAGACTTAACACTCTTTAAAAATAAAACCTTTATTTCTTTTCTGAGTGCTGAGATGTAGTCTCTTTTGGTGCTAAATGAAAAACTGAGTTTGGAAGAAAGATATACCAAAAAAAGAAATGTTATGATAGCAGTAGGATGACTTACTAAAGCTGTTTTGAATTGCATTAGATACTATTTTATTCTGCTCCAAGTGTGAAAAAAAATTAGAAGCTCATGTTTACTGATTTAGAAATAAAAATCACAGCAGCTAAGTTTGGGAAGGGTTTGCATAGCTCCCCTAAGTTCTCCTGGATCTCAATTTCTTTCTTCTCTAAAATGAAAAGGTTGAGGTTATTTTTCATGCCTCTTTTTTCTATCCCCAATCACAATTTAGAATTTATTTCCTGATTTTCATTTGGAACAGTCTGGACAGCCAGACCTGCCTGACAGGGGATGTGTTATTTTTCTGGGTCTTAAAATGAAACAACTAGTGAGATGCTCAATTCTCTTAAAACATTATTATAAACTCATTATTATGCAATAATTTAGAAAGGCAGAATACAGTATGCATGACACTTCAGAAAGGCATTTACTTATCTAGATGTAAAAATATCACTTATTTAGTATAGAGTCGTACAACTGGAACTTGGAAAAGGTCATTGTTATAGACAGAAGAATTGTTCTTTTATGAGAGATGATGCCTTGCAATTTAAGGAAGCTTCCTCAAAACTTGGTGTCTGAGGCATCAGTAACAAAGTTCTTGACATCACTAAGTACAATATACCTGTCAAGATATTCCAAGAAAAGGCTAAAGAGTAAAAACTTGAACAAATTGTTGAAACTTTGAAATGAACTTTCAAAGTTTGAAAGTTGAAACTTTACTAAGTAAACACATGTCTAAGTTGATAATTAGTATGTTTTCAGTTTATTCAAATTTTATACCTATATTCTTACTCAGTGCTTAGCCAGAGGGAAAAAATCTACCATTTTTTCCCCATAAAACTTATTTTATATTTACATCATTGATTTATTTTAAATTTGTTGTTTTTGCTTAGTTGCTTAGTTGTATTCAGTTCTTTGAGACTGCGTGGACTGCAGCATATCAGGCCTCCTTGTCCCTCTGTATCTCCCAGAGTTTGCCCAAGTTCATGTCCACTGAGTTGGAATTCTACCCAACCATCTCATCCTCTGCTGCCCTCTTCTCCTTTTGCCTTCAGTCTTTCCCAGCATTATGGTCTTTTCCAATGAGTCAACTATTTTTAAATTTATGTGTATTTGTTACTCAATTTTGTCAACATCTGTAATAACATTGTTTGAGTTTATGAGTGGAGAGATGATAACATTTCAGTCCATAATTGCCCACAAATAGGTGAAATCTATGTTGTAATTATAGCCTATAGGAAATAAAATGTTTCTATCTTTAAGGAAAAGCTTATTGAAGAAATGGGAGGGAAAGTGCTGAGTTAAAACTCAAAGACAAAAGAAAAAAAAAGCAAACAGGTGGAAAAACAAACCTAAGCATTTCCCCCGAACATCCTTCCTACAACACTCATCCAAACTCCTTGTGTTTCTTGCAGACCAGTGACCACAATGCATAGAAACTGCATAGTAGTGATAAAGGCGCAATGATCCTTTCCTCCAGATCAGGGGCCAGCAAGTGTTTTCTTTTTTTCTTCAGATTTCATAGCATTTCATTTTATTTAAATTCATTTATTTTTAATTGGAGGATAATTGCTTTACATCACAGTGTTGGTTTCTGCCGTGTATCAGCATAAATCAGCCTTAGGTATACGTATATGTCCCTTCTCTCTGGAACCTCCGTCCTATGTCCCACCCCATCCCACCCCTCTGGGTCGTCACAGAGCACCGAGTTAGAGCTCCTCGCATCATACAGCACATTTCCTCTGGCTATCTAACTTTACGTATGGTTATGTCTGTGTTTTAATGCTGCTCTCTCAGTTCACCCCACCTTCTCCTTACCTGTCTGGTCCACATGTCTGTTCTCTATGCTGCATCTCCATTACAGATGAGTGGATAAAGAGGCTGTGGTACATATACAGAATGGAATATAACTCAGCCATTAAAGGCACACATTTGACTTAGTTCTAATAAGGTGGATGAACCTAGAGCCTATCATAGAGAGTGGAGTAAGTCAGAAAGTATAAAATATCATATATTAACGCATATATGCGGAAGCTAGAAAGATGGTACTGATAAACCTATCTGCAGGGCAGCAATGGAGTCAAAGACACTGAGAACAGACAAATGTTTGCTTAAAGGGACACGTAATAAATGTTTTAGAATTTTCAGTTTAAGAGGCAAAATCAAGGATACTGTGTAGATACTTCTATAGCCGTTTAAGAATGTAAAAGGTGTTATAGCTTGTGAGCCTTACAAAAACAGATGGTAGGCTAATTAACCTTATATTAAGGAATTCGAAATTGAAAATCCTATCCTATATCAACTATACAATCAATGTTTTATAAGACTTAAATAGGCTAGGATAGACCTTTAAAATGTTTAAATGTCTTTTTTTCCTCAACAACATTGCCACTCACAATTAAAGGTATTATCTTTAAGTAAGAAAAGAGCTCTCAGCCTTAAACTTCAAGAAAAATTCCCCACGGGAAATCTCCATTGTCTTAACTCAGAATCAGTGAGGTACAAATGAAAAGTGGAACACAGCTAATAATAGACAATATAAATAACATTAATAAGAATGGTAGAGATTGATCAGAGGATTTAATATTAATACTTCAAAATTTGATCCTCCACTATGAGATATCTTTAATGTTACATAATATTAGGAATTGATGTAATTTTAAAAGTTTCAGGCAAGATAATAAACATTTAATAATCAATGTAAAAGTGTATGAAAACATCTAGATATTGAGATACACACTATTGGAGGGAGATTAATATATTTTCACGCAAAGAAATATATTCTCTTCAAGATTGGAACATATGGGAAGCAAAGACAGTCTTGGCCCATCTTTTTCTGTGCTTTTATCCTTGAAGAAACAGAACTTAGCAATATTTTTCTCCATTGGCATTTATGGAATTATGTAGTTTGTCTTAATTAAGGAAATGAAAAGGAACTTGATATTTTTCTGTGAATCCACGTAGGTGTTAAAATATATAAACAAGACAGGAAAAGATGGTAACACAAGAAAAACACAATCTTTTCAAGAAAATTGGAAGCTATAAAACATCATATGTCATAATTTTGGGGTGGAATGTGATGTGCCAAGCTACTCAGATTTTTTAAAAGTCAGCCATCAACTCATTAACCAGTGTCTGCAAGCAGATGTTGGCTTATGCTGTGGTGCTATTTGGTGTATTCAGGGAAGTGGAGATAGATATCAGCTTTTCAAATAGAAAGTAGCTAGCTAATATAAAAAATGATTTATTTTCTCAAATCTTACTTGTCACATTATGTTACATTAGATGATGAAACAGAACGTTAATTGTGTAATGAAACAGGGCTGCTAAAATGTAAGGAAAAACACACTTTTTCAGCTTAGATACATACCATCATTTTAAACATGGGTTGCCATTCTGAAATGATGGTAGAACTTTTTCATGCTACTAGCTGCTTGTGAATTAGAACAATGTGAAAGTTAAATAAGTTTGAATTTTTTTTTTAAAAATAAAACAACATAAAAGCAAAAGGCTCCAATTGATACTTTGCTATTTTAAACAGAGATGAGACTGTTGGTAATGCAGAATGACTCAGTACTTGGCTTTTTCTTTTTTGGCCAACTAAAGTGCTCAGGGTCCCTTGTTAATGTGAGTACCCCAACTTTTGGGTTGCTGGTGCGTCTCAATACTGTGTGTGGTTCTTTTGAAAAGGTGCATACAGATGAGCTTCTAGACTTCTTTAAAGTCTTTGTAGTGTATTTCACAAGGTGGAATGTAATACAGATATTTGTGGAGTAGATAGACTGCATATTTGATATATTTTGGTAAGAATGAACATATCATTTCAAGGTGAGAAAAATTTATAAGTAAAAATAACTCAATACAAAAAAAAATAATGTGGACATACACAAAGATAGATCACTGGTAAAATCACTTTTTGTTTTTAATAGGATTTGTATTTATTCTCTGCTGTTGAAACATTCTTATGTATACACTGAATGATTTTTAAACTATTTCAACACACCCCACAATTAAATCATCAGCATCGCTTAATCTAAAAAAATTTCTAGGTTGGCTAAGACTAATGATTCCATGAAGATAATTGTTTATCTTCTGTTAAAAATCTTTCCCAGAAGAGGAATCTCACAAACTTGTTTAGGTTAAGTTCTCACTTTTCTTAGCCTTTGGTTGCTGTGTGTTTCCTGGGAAGCTGTGTCTATGAGGCTGCAGTTACATGCTGGGCTTTGTTAGGGATCCTTCTTTGGATCAACAACTAGAGAAGAGAAGAGAAAGCAAGAAAGAGAAAGAGACAGGAAGAAGGGGGAGGAGATGAGAGAGAAAATGGGTTGGGACTGAGAATGAAGACAGAGTAGGAAGGGGCAGGGAGGGGAGGAAGCAGGACTGGGCAGAGAGAGAAGCTGGAGCAGTGATTCTGTCTCAATAACAGACTTATTCCATACATCAGGGAGGGTGCTGGATCTTTGCACTGTATACTATACATAAACTCTGCTAACAGTTTACACTGTAAGCTGTGTGCTATACTATATATTCCTGACACTACACCATATTTTATTTTCTATTCTATATAATACATATTATATGTATATATTAATATGCTATATACTATTCCATATTCTACCCTAATTCTCTCTCTATATATATACTATACTAATCACTTTATTCTATATACTATATTAAAATATAATATATATCATATTTAATAGTTTATACTGTATAGTTATACATAGTTGGTGCTGTATGTTATACTTGATAATGTACATCAGTCATTGGATACTGCTGTCCCAGGAAAAAAGACTTTAGTCTTTAGTTCAGGACACTTTCTAAGGTCAGGTTCTGAAGAAGATTGACAGCTAAGGACACCTCTTCTAGCAGATGAGATAGTAAGTACTGAAATCCTGAAGGAGGATATAGCTGCTCATCACAGCATCCACTACAGTTTTAAAATGAGGAAGATTAGTTTAAGTTCTAATTTAAATTACTGCTATAAAATAATTTCTATTTTTAAATATGAGAGTACTGAGCAGCTACTTTTTACTGTACAGACTATAGTTCAATTATGATGCAGAATAAGTTTGCTAATGTAACTGAAGGCCAGATGAACAATTCCAGTCTGCTCTTTTCTAAGCTTTAAAAGCATTTCTCTTGTGTTCCCTTCAATATATTGGTTAAACCTAGGACAAAATTTATTGATTTTGTATGATGTTGCAGAAATTATACCAAGAGGACACACTACATAACACTGCATGGAAGATACTGTTAAAATGTTAACTACTTGGAGGTGGCCAGCTATTCAATAGCACAATTATTTTTTAATTTCATAGTAACCTGTGGGCAAAGATACTTGTATGCACATTTTGGGATCATGAAGTATGATCCCAGCCTATCTAATCTGAAGAGACAGGGACTAGGTATTTAAGGAAGAATAGAAAAATTCATTTATTTTACTTGAATTAAAGAAAGAAAAGAAAAGTACAAGACAGTGTAAAAAGCAATGAGATGTACAGGAGCAACCGTTCTTTGTGGGACATGCAAGCCCAGTGACCTCCATCAATTGATCAAGGGACATTTTGTAGAAACCAGATGAAGCAAGGGTGTTGTGTTGACACCTTCATTCATGAGACTATTGAGAAATTACTGCTTCAACACCAGAATGCTTCCCTGAATACAGAGGAAACCACATCATGAGGATTTTTAGTCAATTCTGTGATGGAGACATGGCTTTCCCCCCCTTTTTTTTTTTTTTTGTGACTACTTTGATAAGACTGACTGGAAGTATGAGAGTTTGAATTGTATAAAGTCTTCAGAAAAATAGTCAATTCCAAAAAATTGGAAAAAATGTTTCAGATTTCAGGATACCTTAGAGACCCTAGGGATAAACATGACCTTCAAAGTCTGCCCATATGAGATGCATTAAAAGTTGCACTTTTAAGGAACCCAGGAAAGTTTTTCCTCATCCATATTTTCAATAAATAAATAAAGTGATGCCTTTTGTATTCCAAATCAATGATCCAAACCATTCCTTCGAAGGGCAGGTGCTGTTAGGAAACCTTCTATGAGCAGAAATGGATAAAGCAGAATTCTAAAAGATGATCCATCCACCAAGTTATGGGTTGTTTTATTGCAGGGAAATAAAAGAGGCTCTCAATCTGGTTAGATGAATAAATGCCCCTTAAAAATGATACCTTCAAAAGACTAGACAACAAGTCATAGCTTAAAGATACAACAGTACTATAGTTTGCTGGTCATTGAACTTGTTGTGATTTATTATTTTTTCCAGTGTGAGATAAGAAATTGAGACATTGGTAAGGACTTGTAGAGGTTATGCTTTTCACTCTTCTTCCTGCAGAATAGTCTCAGAGTGTTCAGTTAAGACTTCTCTTATTCTCTAGGCAGAAATAAAATGACTAAACTTTTATAGAAAGGTTGCCCTCCAAATAATACTCCCAGCCAAGATTGCAAGTTCCATAAATCTTGTGCAAGAGCATGAACTGATCCTTTACCAGTACCAGAATTACCTATGCCCAGTGGTAGCAGGCATTTTTAATCCAACATTTTCTTCATCTTTGTCTTTCATTATTTTATTTACTTTATATACATAAATGAATGCCCACATGTAAGAGATACAGTTATTTTTAAAGCTGTGTTATGCCAAAATGGCAAATCAGCAATGTGATTTCTAGAATTATAAGTGAATACTGGAACTATAAATAGATCCTGACTTTGGGCCCATATCCTATAGAACATACAGATTCTTCCTCCCTACTTATTTATATTTCTGAGAAAATAAGCAGCATTCTTAGGCATTCTGGAATAAAGAATTGAAATTTCTCTTTTACCTTTATTGTCTAGTCTTTGACTAGCCTCAGGTCATAGAATCTGAGAACTGAAATAAATCATTAGGTTTTCGGTTGACTTAGACTGAAGAAAGAATCTATTTGTACATTTTTGCAAGATTTTTAAATATATAACATCTGCTGTCTTAGCTGTAGATGATTTAATTTTTAACACGTGCTTCCAACCTTTAATTTTCTGTAAAGCAGCCACATCAATTATTAATTTATCTATATTTTCTCAAAGCGAGTCAGACTTAAGATCCTTCATAAATATTTAAGAATATTGCTGCAAAATAAACAGAAACTTTTACTGAACTTTTGATTGCAAGTTTGAGAACCAACTATTGCAAAAGTAAGACAAACATGTTAAAGATTCCAGAGA
Organism: Dama dama; assembly: GCF_033118175.1. Lineage (NCBI taxonomy): Eukaryota > Metazoa > Chordata > Mammalia > Artiodactyla > Cervidae > Dama > Dama dama. The sequence continues at coordinate 35,141,617 of NC_083708.1, read as the reverse complement.
ATTGAGAAGAGCAGACCCTGAAAGAACATGGGGGCCAGTTTTCTACCATAATCCTCATTGTCTCAGTTTTTACAATGTGAATCTTATTGACTGCACATTTAACTCATGGAATTAATGGGTGTGACCAAATTTAATTCACGCTTGACTCATGATAGCACTTAATTTCTGATAGCTCACTTTTTCTCTTTCTTCCACATACATTGCCATATATCCTATACACTCTTTATCGTTGATATTGACCAATTTACTGAACAAATGACTACATGAATGTATAAAAATAGCCTACATATAATTAAAATAATAATAGCTCTAACTTCCCTTTCTTACTGTCATTAGCAAGGCTTCTGAGATAGATGGTGTTATGTGTTGAATTGTGTCCTTTCCCCTAACCCCTCATGAGATATGTTGATATTCTAGTCTCTGGTACCTCTGAATGTGACCTTATTTGATAATAGGATCTTTGCAGATGTAATCAAGTTAAGATGAGGTCATACTGAATTAGGGTGGGCTCTAATGCAATATGACTAGTGGTCCTTATAAGAAGAGAAGAACTACATAAAAAGATACACAGGGAGAATGCCATGTGATAACAGATGTGGGGATTAGAGTGATGCATATAAAAGCCAAAGAATATCCTTGTGGGCAACACTAGAAGCTAAAGGAAGACTCTGGCTCTTGCCTAGAGCTTTCAGAGAAAGCATAGCCCCGCTGTGCTAGGGAAATTAAAATGGAGGAAGTCTTGTTCAAGCCTCAGAAGCAGGAGAGCAAGCCTCTAACCAGCTTCTGACCCGCCAGGACATTGCCAGGATTCTGTGCCTGTCTGCAAATCAGATGGCACTTTAGATCAGAAAGGGAATGACACTTGAAATTCTTGAGCTCCTGAAGGTCTGGCCAACCCCCTGGGGTCTAATGAAATCCTATGACTCAGAAGGTGAAGCAGAACTTTAAAAGGTTAAAGTAAAACCAGAGCTGCATTTTTGCATACAAACTGATGATGATGATATCAGTTTGTGGCCTGGGATTATAAACGGGAGTCCCCAGAATTGACGTTTGAAGTCTCATCCATGGAGATGCACTGCCTGGGACCTTTTCCCAGCTTGGACTCCAGATTGCTGTTAACAAAGGACTTCCCAGAACAGTGTTTAAGTCTGGATGTTGATCAGCCCAATTTGGTGATGTATATGCTGTTACTCTTCTCTCTTGTTTATACTTCTTTTTCTTTTAATGATTGTGTGCTGAAGTTAAGTTAAATAATCCTTAATTTAGCATTGAAATTATTTATTTGTGTATAATGAATGGTTTCTTCTGTTAACAAATCCTTCAAACCTGAAACAAAAGTAAGACTTGCGGCAAAACACACTGACACCTTGGTTTTAGATTTTTAGCCTCAGAACTGAATTCAGGTCAGTAAACGAGATATTGTTATATTCCTAAAAGGATCTCCCTCTATACTCCTTTATTATAGCCAACTCACTTCCCCCAGGGAAACTCCTATCTGATAATTGTTAGCTTCTCCTTATAGTTCCATCATCTATGTAATCATATTACAAACAACATGGTTTAATTTTTGGACTGATAAACCTTCAAGTAAGAGTATATTCAGATTAGTCCTTCCCAGGAGGCACTGGTGGTAACGAACCTGTCTGCTAATGCAGGAGGTGTAAGAGATGTGGGTTCTATCCCCAGGTCAGGAAGATCCCTTGAAGAGGGCATGACAGCCCACTCCAATATTCTTGTCTGGAGAATCTCTTGGACAGAGAAGCCTGGCAGGCTACAGTCCATAGTATCACAAAGAATCAGACATGACTAAAGTGATTTAGCACACATGCATATTCAGATTAACCTACCTGATGAAAATGAATTTTAGAGATCTTAGACACATTCACAAGTTACTGATGCATAAAAATTAAAGCCAACTCTCTGTAAAATCATTTAAAATAGGTACGTTCATTCATTTGATTTACTTATTGAACACTTACTGAGGACGTCAATGAACTTTTCTTGTTGTTTAGTTGCTTAGTCCTGTCCGACTCTTTGTGACTCTATGGACTACAGCACACTAGGCTTTCCTGTCCTTCACCATCCTCCTGGAGCTTGCTCAAACTCATATCCATTAGGTCAGTGACTCCATCCAAACATCTCCTCCCCTTCTCCTTCTGCCTTCAATCTTTTTCAACATCAGGGTCTTTTCAAATGAGTCAGCTTTTCCCATCAGGTGGCCAAAGTACTGAAGTTTCAGCTTCAGCCTCAGTGTTTCAGTGAATATTCAGGATTGATTTCCTTTAGTATTAACTTGTTTGACCTTTTTGATCTTCTTGCCGTCCAAGAGATTCTCAAGAGTCTTAAACACCACAGTTCAAAAAGCATCAATTCTTTGACACTCAGCCTTGTTTATGGTCCAACTCTCACATCCATACATGACTACTGGAAAAATCGTAGCTTTGATTAGATGGACCTTTGTCAGCAAAGTAATGACTCTGCTTTTTAATATGCTGTCTAGGTTGGTAAAGCATCTCTTAATATCATGGCTGCAGTCACCATCTGCAGTGATTTTGGAGCCCAAGAAAATAAAGTCTGTCACTGTTTCCATTGTTTCCCCATCTATTTGCCATGAACTGAAGGGACAATATGCTTTGACCTTAGTTTTTTGAAGGTTGAGTTTTAAGCCAGTTTTTTTACTCTCCTCTTTCACTTTCATTAAGAGGCTGTTTAGTTACTCTTCACTTTCTGCAGTAATGATAGTGTCATCTGTGTATCTGAAGTTATTGATATTTCTCCCAGTAATCTTGATTCCAGCTTGTGCTTCATCAGCCTGGTATTTCAAAGATGTATTTTGCATATAAGTTAAATAACCACGGTTACAATATACAGTATTGACATACTTCTTCCCCAATTTGGAACCAGTCTTTTGTTCCATGTCCAGTTCTAACTGTTGCTCTTGACTTATATACAGATTTCATAGGAGTAGTTAAAGTGATCTGGTATTCCCATCTCTTGAAGAATTTTCCACAGTTTGTTGTGATCTGTACAGTCAAAGGCTTTGGCATAGTCAATAAAGCAGGAGTAGATGTTTTTCTGGAACTGTCTTACTTTTTCCATTATCCAACAGATGTTGGCAATTTGATCTCTGGTTCCTTTGCCTTTTCTAAATCCAGCTTGTACATCTGGAAGTTCACGGTTCATGTGCTGTTGAAACCTGGCTTGGAGAATTTTGAACATTCCTTTGCTAGAGTGTGAGATGAGTGCAAATGTGTGGTAGTTTGGCATTGCCTTTCTTTGTGATTAGAATGAAGACTGACCTTTTCCAGTCCTGTGGCCACTGCTGAGTTTTCGAAATTTGCTGACATATTGAGTGCAGCACTTTCACAGCATCATCTTTTAGGGTTTGAAATAGTTCAGCTGGAATTCCATCACCTTCAATAGCTTTGCTTGTAGTGATGCTTCCTAAGGCTGTCATGACTTCACATTCCAGGATGTCTGCCTCTAGGTGAATGATCACACCATCGTGATTATCTGGGTCATGAAGATCTTTTCTGTATAGTTCTTCTGTGTATTCTTACCACTTCTTCTTAATATATTCTTCTTCTGTTAGATCCATACTATTTTTGTCCTTTATTGTGCCCCTCTTTGCATGAAATGTTCCCTTGGTATCTCTAATTTTCTTGAAGAGGTCTCTAGACTTTCCTATTCTATTATTTTCCTCTATTTCTTTGCGTTGATCACTGAGGAAGGTTTTCTTATCTCTCCTTCTATTCTTTGGAACTCTGCATTCAAATGGGTGTATCTTTCCTTTTCTCCTTTGCCTTTAGCTTCTCTTCTTTTCTCAACTATTTGTAAGGACTCCTCAGACAATCATTTTACCTTTTTGCATTTCTTTTTCTTGGAGATGGTCTTGATCACTGCCTCCTGTTCAGTGTCATGAACCTCCATCCATAGTTCTTCAGGGACTCTGTCTATCAGATCTAATACCTTGAGTCTATTTGTCACTTATACTGCATAATCATAAGGGTTTTGATTTAGGTCATACCTGAATGGTCTAGTGGTTTTCCCTACTTTCTTCAATTTAAGTCTGAATTTGGCAATAAGAAGTTCATGATCTGAGCCACAGTCAACTTCTGGTCTTGTTTTTGCTGACTATATAGAACTCCCATCTTTGGCTGCAAAGAATATAATCAATCTGATTTTGGTATTGACCATCTGGGATGTCCAGGTATAGAGTCTTCTCTTGTGTTGTTGGAAGAGGGTGTTTGCTGTGACCAGTGCATTCTCTTGGCAAAACTGTTAGCCTTTGCCCTGCTTCTTTTTTACTCCAAGATCAAGTTTGCCTGTTACTCCAGGTATCTCTTGACTTCCTACTTTTGCATTCCAGTCCCCTATGATGAAAAGGACATCTCTTTTGGGTGTTAATTATAGATGATCTTGTAGGTCTTCATAGTACAGTTCAACTTTAGCTCCTTTGGCATTACTGGTTGGAGCATAGACTTGGATTACTATGATATCGAATGGCTTGCCTTGGAAATGAACAGAGATCATTCTGTCGTTTTTGAGATTACACCCAAGTACTGTGTTTTGGACTCTTCCGTCCCTTTTGTGATTCTTTTGTGCTTCTTTTGTGATCACAATTCTTTTGTGATTCTCCTGAAAGAGCAGGACAGTTTAAGCCTCTGTAGCTGACTTCTGTTTGCAGAAAGATTCTAGGGTCTCCACCACTACAGTGTATCCTGTGGGGCTGCTTCTCAAACTTCACGGTGCTCCAGGATCACCCCAGGGTGTTTATTTGACATGTATATTTTGAGGCTGCTCCCCACACCTGCTGACTCTGGTTCCTCTGCCTTTTCTAAATTCAGCTTGAACATTTGCAAGTTCACAGTTCATATACTGTTGAAATCTGGCTTGGAGAATTTTGAGCATTACTTTGCTAGTGTGTGAGATGAGTGAAATTGTGTGGTAGTTTGAACATTCTTTCACATTGCCTTTCTTTGGTATTGAAATGAAAACTGACCTTTTCCAGTCCTGTGGCCACTGCTGAGTTTTCCAAATTTGCTGGCATATTGAGTGCAGTGCTTTCACATCATCTTTTAGGATTTGAAATAGCTCAGCTGGAATTCCATCACCTTCACTAGCTTTGTTCATAGTGATACTTCCTAAGGCCCACTTGACTTCATATTCCAAGATGTTGGCTCTAGGCGAGTAATAGCACCATCATGTCATCTCTGGGTCATTAAGATCTTTTTGTATAGTTCTCTGTCTTCTTGCCAACTCTTCCTAGTGTCTTCTGCTCTGTTAATTCCTTACTGTTTCTGTCCTTTATTGTACCCATCTTTGCATGAACTATTCCTTGGTGTCTCTAATTTTCTTGAAGAGATCTCTAGTCTTATTCTATTGTTTTCCTCTATTTCTTTGTATTATTCACTTAGGAAGGCTTTTTTATCTCTCCTTGCTATTCTTTGGAACTCTGCGTTCAGATGAGTGTATCTTCCCTTTTCTCGTTTGCCTTTTGCTTCTCTTCTTTTCTCAGCTGTTTGTAAGGCCTTCTCAGACAACCATTTTGACTTTCTTTTTCTTGCAGATGGTTTTGATCACTGCCTCCTGTACAGTGTTATGAACCTCCATCCATAGTTCTTCAGGCACTCTGTCTATCACATCTAATCCCTTAAATCTATTTGTCACTTCGACTGTATAATCATAAGGGATTTGTTTATGTCATACCCAAATGGCCTAGTGGTTTTCTCTAATTTCTTAAATTTAAGCCTGAATTTGCATTAAGGAGTTTATGATCTGAGTCACAGTCAGTTCCTGGTCTTGTTTTTGCTGACTGTACAGAGCTTCTCCATCTTTGACTGCAAAGACTATAATCAATCTGATTTTGGAATTGACCATCTGGTGATGTCCATGTGTAGAGTCTTCTCTTATGTTGTTGGAAGAAGCTGTTTGCTATGACCAGTGTGTTCTCTTGGCAAAACTCTGTTAGCCTTTGCCCTGCTTTATTTTTACTCCAAGGCCAAACTTGCCTGCTGCTTCAGGTATCTCTTGACTTCCTACTTTTACATTCCAGCTCCCTATGATGAAAAGGACATTTTTTTTTTTTGGTGTTAGTTCTAGAAGGTCATCATAGAACCATTCAACTTCAGCTTCTTCTGCATCAGTGGTTGGGGCATAGACTTGGATTACTGTGATGTTGAATGGTTTGTCTTGGAAACAAACAGAGATCGTTCTGTCATTTTTGAGATTGCACCCAAGTACTGCCTTTCAGTCTCCTTTTTTGACTATGAGGGCTACTCCATTTCTTCCAAGGGATTCTTGGCCACAGTAGTAGACATAATGGTCATCTGAATTAAATTCTCCCATTCTGTTCCATTTTAGTTCACTGATTCCTAAAATGCCAATGTTCACTCTTGCCATCTCCTGTTTGATCCCTTCCAATTTACCTTGATTCATGGACCTAATTGGAGAAGGAAATGGCACCTACTCCAGTATTCTTGCCTGGAGAATCCCATGGACAAAGGAGCCTGATGGGCTATGGGGTCACATGGGGTCACAAAGAGTCAAAAACGACTGAGCAACTAACACACACACACACACACATGGACCTAATATTCCAGGTTCCTTTTCAATATCTTTCTGCATAGCTTTGAACTTTACTTCCACCACCAGACACATCCACAACTGGGCATTGTTTCTGCATTGACTTAACCTCTTCATTCCTTCTGGAGCTATTTCTCCAGCAGCTTATTGGGCACCTACTGACCTGGAGAGTTCATGTGTCATATCTTTTGCCTTTTTGTAACCCTTATGATTATACAGTGGAAGTGAGAAGTATATATAAGGGGCTAGATCTGAAGAGTGCCTGATGAACTGTGGCCGAGGTTCATGACATTGCACAGGAGACAGGGATCAAGACCATCCCCAAGAAAAAGAAATGCATAAATGTAAAATGGCTGTCTGAGGAGGCCTTACAAATAGCTGTGAAAAGAAGAGACGTGACATGCAAAGGAGAAAAGGAGAGATATACCCATTTGAATGCAGGGTTCCAAAGAATAGCAAGGAGAGATAAGAAAGCCTTCCTCAGTGATCAATGCAAAGGATTAGAGGAAAACAATAGTGTAGGAAAGACTAGAGATCTCTTCAAGAAAATTAGAGATACCAAGGGAACATTTCATGCAAAGATGGGAACAATAAAGAACAGAAATGGTATGGAACTAACAGAAGCAGAAAATATTAAGAAGAGGTGGCAAGAATACACAGAATAACTGTACAAAAAGGATCTTCACCACCCAGATAATTATGATGGTGTGATCACTCACCTAGAGCCAGACATCCTGGAATGTGAAGTCTAGTGGGCGTTACGAAGCATCACTACAAACAAAGCTAGTGGATGTGATGGAATTCCAGTTAAGCTATTTCAAATCCTGAAAGATGATGCTGTGAAAGTGCTACACTCAATATGCCAGCAAACTTGGAAAACTCAGCAGTGGCCGCAGGACTGGAAAAGGTCAGTTTTCATTCCAATCCCAAAGAAAGGCAATGCCAAAGAATGCTCAAACTACCGCACAATTGCACTCATCTCACACACTAGTAAAGTAATGCTCAAAATTCTCCAAGCCAGGCTTCAGCAATACATGAACTGTGAACTTCCAGATGTTCAAGCTGGTTTTAGAAAAGGCAGAGGAACCAGAGATCAAATTGCCAACATCCGCTGTATTATCAAAAAAGCAAGAGAGTTCCAGAAAAACATCTCTCTCTGCTTCATTGACTATGCCAAAACCTTTGACTGTGTAGATCTCAATAAACTGTGGAAAATTCTGAAGGAGAAGGGAATACCAGACCACCTGACCTGCCTCTTGAGAAACCTGTATGCCGGTCAGGAAGCAACAGTTAGAACTAGACATGGAACAACAGGCTGGTTCCAAATAGGAAAAGGAGTACGTCACGGCTGTATATTGTCACCCTGCTTATTTAACTTATATGCAGAGTACATCATGATAAATCCTGGGCTGGAAGAAGAACAAGCTGGAATCAAGATTGCTGGGAGAAATATCAATAACCTCAGATATGCAGATGACACCATCCTTATGGCAGAAAGTGAAGAAGAACTAAAGAGCTTCTTGATGAAAGTGAAAGAGTAGACTGAAAATGTTGGCTTAAAGCTCAACATTCAGGAAACTAAGATCATGGCATCCGGTCCCAATCACTTTATGGCAAATGGGGAAACAGGGGAAACAGTGGAAACAGTGGCTGACTTTATTTTTCCGGGCTCCAAAACCACTGCAGATGGTGATTGCAGCCATGAAATTTAAAGACGCGTACTCCTTAGAAGGAAAGTTATGACCAACCTAGACAGCATATTAAAAAGCAGAGACATTACTTTGCCAACAAAGGTCCATCTGGTCAAGGCTATGTGTTTTCCAGTAGTCATGTATGGATGTGAGAGTTGGACCGTGAAGAAAGCTGAGCATGGAAGAATTGATTCTTTTGAACTGTGGTGTTGGAGAAGACTCTTGAGAGTCCCTTGGACTGCAAGGAGATCCAACCAGTCCATCCTAAAGGAGATCAGTCCTGGGTGTTCATTGGAAGGACTGATGTTGAAGCTGAATCCAGTTCTTTGGCCACCTGATGCAAAGAGCTGACTCATTTGAAAAGACCTTGATGTTTGGAAAGATTGAAGGCAGCAGGAGAAGGGGACGACAGAGGATGAGATGGTTAGATGGCATCACCGAGTCAATGGACATGAGTTTGAGTCAACTCTGGGAGTTAGTGATGGACAGGAAGGCCCGGCATGCTGCGGTTCATGGGGTTGCAAAGAGTCAGACACGACTGAGCAACTGAACTGAACTGAACTGATCTTTCAGGAATTTTCTGGAATAAAGATTAAAAATAATGTCAATAATTTCATTTTAACCAGTAAAATTAATTTTTTCATAGTCATACTTAGTTGTTGCATCCACACAGATGCGCATGGTGAGAGTTTGCAAGATTTAGTAGTATTCTTTCTGATGAAGAATCCGCCTGCAATGCTGGAGACCTGGGTTCGATACCGGGGTTCGGAAGATCCCCTGGTGATAGAAAAGGCAACCCTCTCCAGTTCTGGCCTAACGAATTCCATGGACTATACAGTCCATGGGGTGGCAGAGTCAGACATGACTGAGCAACTTTAACTTTCACTTTGTAATATAGAAAACTTGATCCCTACAGTGGATTTTACTAATTTATAGATTAATTTTATTGATTCACATAAACATGATTTTATAGTTTCAGAGATGCTACACATTTTAATTTTTATTAAGTCACTAGGTTTATCTAGATGTTTCTATTCACTGAACTTGCTCTCTTTGTGTACATGAATTCCTTTTGGTTATCTTCATGTATATTTGTTGTTAATAGAAGGTAAATAAATCTTTGTTTTAATTTCATGGGCTGTGTACCATATGTACTGAAGCATTACAATGTACTATACTATATATATGAGGAGGTAAAGCAATTCAAAGCAGTTTAATTAAACACTGAAATGTTTGTGAATAGAATCCATCAGATCTTTTAGAAGACACCAGAGCATAAGTATTTTCTGCCTTTTGAGGCGCTCATGGTCCCCAGGAGAAAAGAAAGGATTGGCTAATGATTATAATATAATAATGCATCTGTAAGCCAGGAAATTTTTAAGTGCATTTTGTAGTCCAGAGAAGAAATCAATGAAATTCACCTAGAGAGTAAGAAATTGGTTCATATAGAGAATGACATATAAAAAGCCATTCTTGTATCTTGAAGATCAGAAGTCTGTAGACAGGAAATAACAGAGTCAAAGGACAAAAATGTGTGGCCTGTATTGGAATTTTTAATGCCAGGAAGTACACCTAGATAACATTTATCTGTAAATATAAATTATCATTATTATTACCTTAAGTCAACCTTTAATTGGTCTTAGAAAGTCACCAACTTGATTATTATTTAGTTAACAGTAAATATCACAGACCAATGTAATTTGGTTTACTGTCTCACTATCATATGTATTAATTATTTCTAAATCCAGAATCCCTGGTACTGCCATTACCAATTGCAAATCATTTCTTGAAACTGTAATTAAAAGGGTAATAAAAAGTACAGTAATTTTTAAGGATTTCATTTCTCAATTTTTAATATGAGATCTAAATTGAATGCCTTTCTTACAGTTTAGGATAGGCCAATATATGTTAAAAGTTTTGGTGCAATGCAATTATCAAATTTTTAAAAAATTGCTCTTAAAACTGTTAAAGGCTTTGAATCTTTTTTTTTTTTTTTTCATTTATTTTTATTACTTGGAGGCTAATTACTTCACAACATTGCAGTGGGTTTTGTCATACATTAACATGAATCAGCCATGGAGTTACATGTGTTCCCCATCCCGGTCCCCCCTCCCACCTCACTCTCCACCCGATTTCTCTGGGTCTTCCCAGTGCACCAGGCCCGAGCACTTGTCTCATGCATCCCACCTGGGCTGGTGATCTGTTTCCTTATAGATAATATACACACTGTTCTCTCGAAACATCCCACCCTCGCCTTCTCCCACAGAGTCCAAAAGTCTGTTCTGTACATCTGTGTCTCCTTTTCTGTTTTGCGTATAGGGTTATCATTACCATCTTTCTAAATTCCATATATATGTGTTAGTATGCTGTAATGATCTTTATCTTTCTGGCTTACTTCACTCTGTAAAATGGGCTCCAGTTTCATCCATCTCATTAGGACTGATTCAAATGAATTCTTTTTAACAGCTGAGTAATATTCCATGGTGTATATGTACCACAGCTTCCTTATCCATTCATCTGCTGATGGGCATCTAGGTTGCTTCCATGTCCTGGCTATTATAAACAGTGCTGCGATGAACATTGGGGTGCACGTGTCTCTTTCAGATCTGGTTTCCTCAGTGTGTATGCCCAGAAGTGGGATTGCTGGGTCATATGGCAGTTCTATTTCCAGTTTTTTAAGAAATCTCCACACTGTTCTCCATAGCGGCTATACTAGTTTGCATTCCCACCAGCAGTGTAAGAGGGTTCCCTTTTCTCCACACCCTCTCCAGCATTTATTGCTTTTAGACTTTTGGATAGCAGCCATCCTGACTGGCATGTAATGGTACGTCATTGTGGTTTTGATTTGCATTTCTCTGATAATGAGTGATGTTGAGCATCTTTTCATGTGTTTGTTAGCCATCTGTATGTCTTCTTTGGAGAAATGTCTGTTTAGTTCTTTGGCCCATTTTTTGATTGGGTCATTTATTTTTCTGGAATTGAGCTGCAGGAGTTGCTTATATATTTTTGAGATTAATCCTTTGTCTGTTTCTTCATTTGCTATTATTTTCTCCCAAGCTTAGGGCTGTCTTCTCACCTTACTTATAGTTTCCTTTGTTGTGCAAAAGCTTTTAAGTTTCATTAGGTCCCATTTGTTTATTTTTGCTTTTATTTCCAATATTCTGGGAGGTGGGTCATAGAGGATCCTGCTGTGATTCATGTTGGAGAGTGCTTTGCCTATGTTCTCCTCTAGGAGTTTTATAGTTTCTGGTCTTACATTTAGATCTTTAATCCATTTTGAGTTTATTTTTGTGTATGGTGTTAGAAAGTGTTCTAGTTTCATTCTTTTACAAGTGGTTGACCAGTTTTCCCAGCACCACTTGTTAAAGAGGTTGTCTTTTTTCCATTGTATATCCTTGCCTCCTTTGTCAAAGATAAGGTGTCCATAGGTTTGTGGATTTATCTCTGGGCTTTCCATTCTGTTCCATTGATCAGATGGATTTCTGTATTTGTGCCAGTACCATACTGTCTTGATGACTGTGGCTTTGTAGTAGAGTCTGAAGTCAGGCAGGTTGATTCCTCCAGTTCCATTCTTCTTTCTCAAGATTCTACCAGAAAATTATTAGAGCTAATCAATGAATATAGTAAAGTTGCAGGATATAAAATTAACACACAGAAATCCCTTGCATTCCTTTACACTAACAATGAAAAAACAGAAAGAGAAATTAAGGAAACAATACCATTCACCATTGCAACAAAAAGAATAAAATACTTAGGAGTACATCTACCTAAAGAAACAAAAGACCTACACATAGAAAACTATAAAACACTGATGAAAGAAATCAAAGAGGACACAAACTGTGTTCATGGATTGGAAGAATCAATATTGTCAAAATGGCTATTCTACCCAAAGCAGTATATAGATTCAATGCAATCCCTATCAATCTACCAACGGTATTTTTCACAGAACTAGAACAAATAATTTCACAATTTGTATGGAAATACAAAAAAACTCAAATAGCCAAAGGCTTTGAATCTTGACCTTGCTATTGCTTCAACTAGCATTTCTCAAACATAGGCCAGTGAACCTTCATAAAATGTATTATCATAGTTTGGAGGCCATTTAGTTTTCTAGGGTTTTTAAAAATTTTAAAGGATCATGAAATGGAAATGTAAAAAAAAAAAAATCACTATTTATAGATTAAAATATTCTTTTATAAAATGTTACTTAAAAACTTAATTGTAACAAAATTAGTACATTAAAGATTATAAGTAATTATGTAATCAGTTATCTACATCCCCTAATGTTTTTAAGTTCTGGGTAGCTTGTAAAGAAAGAATATTTTCATATCATGTACTATACATGCCTAAGTATAAAGTAGCTGTAACTGTAGGGAAGTCATATGTCTTTTATATTTGGCTTATTTTCAGATATGCTGTTTTTTTTGATGTGCTGCTTCTTTCTTCATGGATTCTAGTCCCTTTAAAAAATTCTTTAACTGCTTTATGTTCTTTTTCAATAGTTTGATTGAATTCCTGAAAGTGTTAACGTTCCTGTTTATTTTGTTCCTCAACTCTTCTTTATGATAAGTCGGGGGCTACCTTCATGGCTCATTTGGTAAAGAATTTGCCTGCAATGCAGGAAACCAGGGTTCAATCTCTTGGCCAGGAACATCCCCTGGAGAAAGGTATGACTACCCACTCCAATATTCTTGTCTGGAGAATTCCAGGAACAGAGAAGTCTGGCTGTCCATAGTTCTTGGGGTCGCAAAGAGTTGGACATAACTGAGTGACTAACACTTTTCTCTTCTCATATGATAAGTGATTTTTAAATTATGTGCCCATTCTTTTTTTTTCCCCTGAGTTGCAGAAATTTTCTTAGATAGCAGGTTCTCAGAAGCTTTGTGCGTTCCCTCAGTTTGCACTAGCTTTCCTGTTAGTTTTTCAACTTGATATTCTCATGCAATCCTAATAGTACAAATGCAAATGTCACACCCAGGATAGCACAGGCTTAAGGTCTGAATGTCTCCTATTAGACTCTATCCACATGTTATCCCCACTCCTTGCCTTCTTTTGCTCATTTCTGGTAGAGATAAACTTTCCTTGTGGATTCCCTAAACTAATGGCTATTTTCAGTATCAGTCAGATGTAGCCTTTCCATATTTTTGGATTTTTATGCAGGGTCTTACATCTAGCAATCCACCTTGCACAAGTTCAAGGTTATTCCGTTCCCATGTAAGTGGTATACTTCCTCCAGCCAATGTCAAAGTCTTTTTGATCTGCTGCAGCATTAGCTTATGTGTTTATTCTGGCTTTGACTCACTTCTTCATTTATAAAAAAACTTCTAGTATTTATTTCAAGCAGAACAATGTTTTAAATATCTTAGTATGCTTCATACTGTCCATATTATTGTTGCCAACAGCTGAGAAAGAGCAAAGGGAGGGTGTATTTTTTAAGTTGCTAAATTTCTCTAAATAGAATTTGATATTTTGGTGAAGGTACAGAACAATTTGGGGATGACCTTGTCAGAGAAGGTTTTAAAATGTAAGTAACTGAGAGGTATTTAGTAAAGGATAATGGTGAAAGGATGGAGGTAGATGTAACTTTTCTGGTAAGAGTAGATAATTAAGGAACAAGACAGAAGAAAGAGCCTTGGGGACATATGGGCATGTAAGAACCAGTAGAGAAAGAAGTGTTGGTGAGGGAGATGGAGCAGCCAGAGCTTGAAGTAAGAGACTCAGGAAACTATTATCACCAAAACCTCAGGAGGATGGGATTTCAAGAAAAAAGTAGGATATATAACAATGTTCAGGAGCATTGCTGGGAAAAGCTCATTGAATGTGCATTTCAGATAGTTATTAGCAGTCTTCCTCACTTCAGTTGACAGCAGTGCTGTCCTTTCAGCTGCTCAACCAAAAAACATGAAGCCATCCTTGATTTATGGAGATCTCACTCACAAAGCACATATCCAATTCATCAGGAAATTTTATCTGCTTTGGTTTCAAAATGTATTTGTACTTGGACTACTTCTTACCACTACTCTAAAATGCAAACTGAATATCTCCCCCAATTCCAACAGTTCCAATACTGGTTATCCTGCTCTTTTATCTTCCCACAGGACTTCTTACCTCCAGCACACTAGAAAGTTTCTTCATTTATTACAGTTGCTTGCTGTCTGTCTCCTCTCACTAGAATATGAATCCCATGAGAGCAGGATTCAATCCTCTTCTGTGTTCCAAGGGTTTAGAGCTGGCACATAGTAATCACTAAATAATGATGAAAGAACAAATTGTAGTTTTATTATGTATTTAACTAAAACTTGATTTGAGTTTATGATTGGAGCTGTATGTTTTAAGTCTATAAACCAAATTCAATTCTAGAATGAATCCAAGTAATATTTCAGTAAAAATAATCTTTGATCCTGTTACAATTCTGTGCTCAAGAATTGCTGCATTCATCATATCCCAGAAGTTACAGTCCACCCACTACTACTATAAACAATTTTCATCTCATACTCTAATTAACTTAAATACTTTAACCAAACTTTTATTAATAAATTATGATTAAAATATTCACAGAAATTAATACTTTATTTAGCCTTACTTCTAAGTGCTTATCCAGTAAACAAAGAATACCAAAAAAGTGCATATATTCAAGTACTCACAACATGTTCTTTGGGCAAGCTCATTCAACACACATTGTTAAATATATGTAAATATTTAAATGATAAGGTTGGGACATGAATATACAGTGTTTCATTGATGCAAAACGTAAGTTTGTTCCATTATATCAGCAATTCATATAGAATCTCTTTGTCATAAAACATTTAAAATATTATATTTTGCCTGACAGATTCTAATAAGAACTTTTAGCTTCTCTTTGACTGGAAGTTAAGAAATTGACCTCACAGTTTCTTCCTTTCTTCCTTCCTTTTATTACTTCTTGTTTTCCTTATGGTTGGCCTTACTCACCACCCCACATCTTTATTCATTGACTAAGAGTCAATGCCTACTCTAGAAATGAGCAAATGAAATGACAATGAACCAATATGCTTAACTTGTCCTGCAGAGTTCTCCGCACATTTTGGCTTATATTGTTTTCTACATAAGATCATGTCTCTTAGATGATTGTAATTGTGCTGACTTCCTACCAAGTAGTGTAATTCTCAACTCTTTCCTCTTATACCTCTCTTACACATCTAGTAATTGAGTCCACATCCATTTTCTAATCATCAGATCTGATACTCATTTGCAGTTCCTTCATCATTCATATGATTTGTCTGTTGGACTCAGGGGTCTACTTATTTTCTATTACTTGGCCACTTGAAGCTCAGTAATAGAGACTTCAAAGGCTGTGTGAGCTATGGCTTTTCTTATGATTTGCACATGCTAAGCTTACTGGTGTATTAACATCACACCTGGGAGGCACAAACAAATGAAAACAAGATCTGGACATTACTGTTGATGCAAGTTAATAGAGAGTGGAAATCCACCAGCTGAGTAATATAAAAGCAGCTCTTACTCTGCTCATTTAGGTATTGAATCAAGAAAACACTAAAGTCTAATTTTCCTTTATCGTTACAAGTTTTACCATTGTTTAAAGCTCTACAACTCAATCTTGAAAAATATTGAATATTAAAGTTGATTTTCAAAATTTCAAAGAAAAATATAGACTCTTTTTCTGGAGTTTGAAGATGGCCAGAAAAAGCCCTATGCCTTTCTTTCTCCTCCCTTCCCTTTCCCTTTTTCTCTCTCCTCACTCCCTTTTGTTCTTTCTTCACTATTCCTTTTTCCTTGCTTATTTTTTAATTCCGTGTTCCCCAAAATATTTATATGAATGAAGAAAACTATATTCCACTTTGGTAATTTTGAATTTTGCAATTTTAATTGGATCTTTTCTCCATGAAAATTTTAGAGTGAATTTATCTTGGGGGATGAAAGTGTCCCACTTCATGAAATAAAGGAAAGTTTAACAACATAAGCATATCTGACATTTTTAACTGCTATCAGTATATAGTTTGGCTATAGTGATAAACAAATATAGTTAAGATAACAATAAGCTAAAATCTATAGTTAACATAGTAACTTATTTTAAAAGACATATGGATAGCTAATAGGTATATGAAAAGATGCTCAACATTACTAATTATCAGAGAAATACAAACCAAAACCACATTGAGATATCACCTCACACTTCTCAGAATGTCCATTATCAAAAAGACAACAAATAACAAGTATCGGTGAGGATATGGAGGAAAGGGAATCCTAGTACGCTATTGGTAGGAATGTAAATTGTGCATCCATTATGGAACATAGTATGGAGATTCATCAAAAATTTTTTAAAAAAGAAGTATTATATGATCCATCAATTCCACTTCTGAGATTTAAAGAAAATGAAAACACTAACTCAGAAAGCTATCTCAACCTCAGTATTTATTGCAGCATTATTCACAGTACCCAGGATAATGGAAGCAATCTAAGTGTCCATTGATGGGTGAATGAATAAAGAAAAAATACATAAATGGAATATTATTGTCATGAAAAAGAATGAAATCTTGCCATTTGTGACAACATGAATGTATCTTTAGAGCATTATGCTAAGTGAAATAAGTCAGAGAAAGGCAAATACCAAATGATCTCACTGAAATATATAATCTAAAAAAACAAACACACACACAGACAGATACAGAGAACAGATTGGTTGTTGCCCGAGGCAGAGGGTGGGAAGAGAATGAAGAGGATCTCTGAAGTCGCTCAGTAGTGTCCGACTCTTTGCGACCCCATGGACTGTAGCCTAATAGGCTCCTCAGTCCATGGAATTTTCCAGGCAAGAGTACTGGAGTGGGTTGCCATTTCCTTCTCCAGGGGATCTTCCTAAAAAGGTACAAACTTCCAGTTGTAAAACAAGTAAGTCATGGGATGTAATGTACAGCATGATACTTATAGTTAATAATACTGTATTGCATATTTGAAAGTTGCTAAGAGAGTGACTTTTAAAAGTTCTCATTACAAGAAAAAAAATTTGTAACTATATATGGTGATGGAAGTTAACTAGACTAATTGTGGTGATAATTTTGCAATATAAACAAATATTGAATCATTTTGTTGTACACCGGAATCTAATATGTTATGTGTCAATTATGTTTCAATTAAAATAAAACATAGTAGCTTATAAAATTCACTTTCATTTTTATGAGAAATAAAAATTAAATGGAACAATAGATCTTTGTATGCACACAGTAGAGTAAGAAGAACACATTTGAAAACATTTTCAAAGTATAAATACAGAAAACACTTGTGAAATTTAATATAATTTTGTGATAGTTTTATAGAATTACTCTACTCTTCCAAGTATGGTGTTGATGTTTTAGAAAGCTGATAAATTCATTAATGATTGCCAGTTACCTTATTTAATTAAGCCAGAATGATTCCAAATTTATTTCTTTTTCATTGTGTGATTTTTTTTCATAGTTTTAAATAGTGACCTTCTATCAAACAACAACTAAAAATCCCAGAGAATATATTTTCATTGAAAAATCTTTTCCTATTCTCTGTGCCCTTTCTTCATATCTTGCTTGCTGATAGTGGAATAGAAGTGGATTGGGAAGCTGAAGTTGAGAAAAACTAATTTTTGGAAATTTGTATCATATTGAAAATCAAATTAATGAACATAGGTGACTCCAGATTATACCAGAGTTTCTGCAGTTCCCCAGTAAATTACTCCTTAATCTAGAAAAGGTCTTTTTTATGAGATAATAGTTATAAATCTACAAACCTGGATAGTTGTTTGAATTTGCTCTCTCTTTTGTCATATGAGAATTATACAGAACAGAGGGGAAAAAGTAACATGGCAAGGTCGCCAGTCTAATAATTTGTCCATGTGCAAATATTTGCTGATGAATTCAAAGGAAAGGTAGACTTGACCTTTAACATGAAGCTCTAATTGAAACCAAGTCAGAAACAAAACCCAATGTTGTATCATCTGTATTATTTTATTTATCAATATCTATGTAAATCTATTAAATATTTATTATTTAATAAATTAATAAATTAAATATAATTTATTTATTATTAAATATATGCTTCATTATTAAATATAATGCTTCAAGCCTTAAGTAGCTTATAATTTAGTCACCTGTATTATCTCTATTTTATTATCATAATATCTGTATCTCATAATGTTTAAGTATTGAAAATAATATATCTTAAGTGATGCTTATAAGCTATATATGTCTGAAATAAAGGCAAGCAAATTGCAGAAACAGAAAGTATATTTTAGGAAGTATATGGGATTAAAACGGTACACAAAATAATGTGTTTTATAAAAACTTTCGCTTTCTTATATCTTACTGCTTTAATGTAGCTCTGTTTATATTTTTCTTTGTGACTTATAAAAAATAAATAGTATGTTTTCTGTTTTCCCACTTAATTGCCCCTATAGGCTTTGTTACAAAGCATAATCTTACAGAAACAAAACTTCAGGCTTTTTCTAATTTCTTTTTATTCTCCCTCTGTGTAAATCCAAGTTGCAACCCAGCAAATAGTATAAATTATTTTTTTTTCTGAACTTCTTTTGGTACATTCACTAAATGGTATATTTAACAACCCATTGTTATTTGCACAATATATTTTGTTAATCAAAGATTTTACTGGTGGTATTTCCCAACTGAATCTTTAATTATTTTTCTTGTAAAACTCCAGTCTCAATTTTCCATGTGAAAGTGATAATTATGACTAGGAATAAAGTACTTTTGCTAGGCTGCTTTGAGAAGTATGCAGTGGTTGTGACTGTCTCTATATCCCAGGTTTAAACTTTTCACACTTCTTTGACATCAACTCTCTTCTTGGAATAAGAAAGAAATGTGGAAAAGCTAGTTCAGTTCAGTCACTCAGTTGTGTCTGACTCTTTGCAATCCCGTGGACTGCAGCACACAAGGCTTCCCTGTCCATCACCAGCTCCTGGAGTTTACTCAAACTCATGTCCATCGAGTCAGTGATGCCATCCAACCATTTCATCCTCTGTTATCCCCCTTTCCTGCTGCCTTCTATCTTTCCCAGCATGAGGATCTTTTCTAAGGAGTCAGGTCTTCACATCAGGTGTCCAAACTATTGGAGCTTCAGCTTCAGCATTAGTCGTTTCAATGAACATTCATGACTGATTTCCTTTAGGATGGACTGGTTGGATCTCCTTGCAGTCCAAGGGGCTCTCACGAATCTTCTCCAACACCACAGTTCAAAGCATCAGTTCTTCAGCATTCAGGTTTCTTTATGGCCCAACTCTCACATCCATACGTGACAACTAGAAAAACCATACCTTTGACTAGATGAAAGTTTAGGCTTCCCTGATAGCTCAGTTGGTAAAGAATCTGCCTGCAATGCAGGAAAAAGGATAGGCTACCTACTCCAGTATCCTTGGGCTTCCCTTGTGGTTCAGCTGGTAAAGAATCTGCCTGCAATGTGGGAGAATGGGTTCCATCCCTGGCTTGGGAAGATCCCCTGGAGAAGGAAACGACTACCCACTCCAGTATTCTGGCCTGGAGAATTCCATGGACTGTGTAGTCCATGGGGTCACAAAGAGTTGACATAACTGAGTGACTTTCACTTCACTTGACTAGATGGACCTTTGTTGGTAAAGCAATGTCTCTGCTTTTTAGTATTCCGTCTAGGTTTGTCATACTTTTCTTCCAAGGGAAAAGTTAAGTTGCTGTTTAATCAACAGCAAAAAAAAAAAAAAAAAATCATTTTGTAAAACAAACTTGATCAGTCAGTTCAGTCTTTCAGTCATGTCTGACTCTTTGTGACCCTGTGGACTGCAGCACACCAGTAGGAGGGATGGTAGGAGGGGTGAAATCGCATTTATAATCAAACCCCATACCCGCCAGAGATGCTCGGAAGGCTCATACAAAACCTTGTGCACACCAGGAGACTCTACAGAGACTGAACCAACCTGCCTTTGAGTGTTTGAGCATCTTCTGTTGAGGTACACATCAGCAGTGGCCTGCCACAGGGGCGGGGGCTCTGGGTGCAGCAGACCTGGTTGTGGCATAAGCCCTCTTGGAGGAGGTCGCCATTAACCCCACCACAGAGCTGCCAGAACTTATACAGGATTGGGGAAACAGACTCTTGGAGGGCACAAACAAAACCCTATGGGCATCAGGACCCAGGAGAAAGGAGCAGTGACCCCACACGAGACTGACCCAGACTTGCCTGTGAGTGTCCAGAAGTCCCTGGCGGAGACGGAGGTTGGCAGTGGCCTGCTGCAGGGACAGAGGATCTGAGTGTGGCAGTGCATGCCCAGGACCTTTTGAAGGAGGTTGCCATTTTCTTCATTACCTCCACCATAGTTTTGGTCTCAGGTCAAACAACAGAGAGGGAACACAGCCCTGCCCAGCAACAGGAAATTGGATTAAAGATTTACTGAGCATGGCCCCGCCCCTCAGAACAAGACCCAGTTTCCCCCACAGTCAGTCTCTCCCATCAGGAAGCTTCCATAAGCCTCTTATCCTTATTCCTCAGAGGGCAAACAGAATGAAAACCACAATCACAGAAAACTAATCAAACTGATCACATGGACCACAGCCTTGTCTAACTCAATGAAACTACGAGCCATGCTGTGAAGGGCCACCCAAGACGGACGGGTCATGGTGGAGAGTTCTGACAAAATGTGGTCTACTGGAGAAGAGAATGGCAAAGCACTTCAGTATTCTTGCCTTGAGAACCTCATGAACAGTATGGAAAGGCAAAACAAGCTTTATAAATGTATATAAACATAGTAGCACTTCCATCATTTTTAGCTTGAGTAATGTCTGTAAGAAAAGCATAAGTTATTCAGTCATGCAATCACCCTTCTACTGAGAGCACTGTTAGGTGGACATGAATATGACACAAGCAGGAGCTCTGCCTTCCAGGAGCCCCCAATCTAGCTGGGGTCTCTGAGACACCCAGACCATTATAAAACAACTGAGAAATGGCATTGATGACAGAAAAATATACCAGCTGTGGGGTGACTGTACTTGTTTGGGTGTCAAATCTCAGAAAAAATTGCATGAAGTTTGTAACATGTTGGTATCTGTGTGAAGACAGTTGGCTAGGAGAGAAGGGTGAAGAGAAGCATTCAATCACAAAAAGCTGAGGACACACAGGTTTGCTGCAAGGCAGTTTATACATGGCTCCTTCCAATGGGAAAGCCATCAGAGGTGGCACAGGAGAGTAAATGGACCAGTTAAACAAGGTAAAAAAGATGTATGAATTGAACCAGATCTCATGTCAATCATTTAATCTCTTTGTTCCTCCATTATTGCCATTTTTATTATAAACTCTATCACAGGGCCAATTAACTGCAGGAATTCAGCTGGAAAATTCCAACAATGCTTAGCTACTAAGTTGAATTTTTAGGGCTGCTTGACTACTGGATTCTTTAACATCTTTCTTGTCCACCTCCTTCTTCCTACCCTTCTCCACGAAATAGCCAGCTTACTACACATTTCACTACGTATTCCCCTTCTAAAGGACTAAAGTTGTCTATGATTTCAGTAAGCTTTGTCCCTCAGTTACTTATAAACAATTTCATCTTAACCACAAAGGACAAGATGCTCAAATCGTGAAATAAATTTTATTTGCTGTTACTTATTTTGGATTGAAAGAGGCATTAGTAAGAGCCTAGTCCTTCAAAATCATTAACCCAACATTTTAGAGCTTCCTAGTCTTTTTGTCTGTTCTTGGAAAAATCCATTTTTAATGCAGAAACAATAGAAAATTTGTCCTAAAATAATCCAGAAGGAATCTACAGAAAGAGTTATTTAGTTAAAGAAAATCAGAAGAAATAGTGTTAATCAAATCACAGTTCATTCATGAACTGTTCAAAAGGAATCTTTTTTTTTAACCAAAAAGCCAAGTTTCACTGAAAATCCCTTTAGTTCTTAACTTTCCTACTATGAAAGGTGCCCTTTCTTCCTCTAACTATACAATTCATGGAGAGTAAGCTCACAGAATATAGGAGAGAGATTTTAAAAGATGCATACTTACAGGTAGCTTAGTTGTGAGAAGGTAGGGAATTTATGAAGGCAAAGTTGATAATCTGATAATCTGCTAATGTACTCCTTTGATACAACTTGTGATCCTATTATATCCTACCATGTGTGAATCCATCACAGTCTTATCCTAGCCTCAAGGTTGGCTGTAGGACATATGCTTTGAGCTAATGTCACACAGGCAACCAGCTATTTCTCACTGTGGCTCCCCCATTCACACCTTGCAGAGAGCTTATTTACAGCACCACTCCTGAGTGGATTGGCTTATCATTAAATATTTGCTGAAAATAATGTCCAGATTTTGCTTTATGTCATCATGTACTAGAAAATTCCATACTTAACAGCTGGAATAGCTGGAGAGTGGAATCAATATCTAGATACAGGAATAGAAATTAAAATGGATTTTAGCTTTAGATCATAGTATATTGAGATAACTTTCATTCCAAGGTTTTGCAATTGAATGCAGTTATTATAAGCATATTGAAGAAAAAAAATGTGCCTGGGCTTTTATGTTTGTTTTTGTCCTGGAAAAAATTGAAAAATAGCTGATTTACCATTTTCTTCCCCCCCCCCCCCTTTTTTTTTTTTTGGTAAAAGAAAGAGCTTCAGAGTTGAAGTGACTTTTCAAAGGAATTATGTAGGGCTGTTCTAATGGACGGTGTGGTACAATCAGTTTTACTTGAAGAAGGGCCCTCTGGGCTGCAGGGTAACTAGCTTAATAGCTTTTCAAGAGGACAAATCTGATACAAGACCTTAAAATGCACTTTAGGTGTTTAAGTATTAAACGGGCACCTAGCGGGAGCTCCTGTGGATGAAGACACATTGCAAATACGGGTAGCTCTGACCTGCTGCACTCACACCTGCACAGAGTTTGCCCTGCTTGCCAACCAGTTTGGGTTTGTGAATTGGCAGTTCTTCCTCGGTATTCTCAAGTCCAGGGTACTCTGTATAAAAGCTAGCTGCCTTGGAAGTACATCTGCTTTCTCTTTGTTTTACATTCTCATTTTTCTCACCTTTTGTCCACTTCGCTTGGTTAACTTATCCCTAGACATCACCACTAGAATATTGAGGGCTGCCTCTAGCCAGAGCCTGGAGGGTTTGTTACCATCAGAACTTATCTCCCCTAGTAGGAACCAGGAGAAAGTCTGAGTGCAGTGCACTGAAATGCAGCTGTGACTGTGGCTCTAGCTTAAAGATAACTTTAGTCTTGGTGTAAAATGTTACTTTGTGTGTGTAAATTTGAGGGCTATTACAGCATTGTGCTTAAGTTGGGTGTTCGCTTAGATGCCAATGCCAGCCCTACCTCTTCTTTGCAGATCTGTTTAAATTTTTCAAGCTTCAGTGTTTTCATCTGAAACTTAGGAAGTAAAACCATATCTACCTCATAGTATGGTGATGATTAAATAATCTAAGCAAAGTGGTTAGCACAGAACTTGGCACATAGTTCTCAATAGACAGTGGTAACTTTTTACTGAATAAACCAAAGATGTTTTTCACTTCATAATTATTTTATCAGGCAACTGGACTGTCTTTGTGTTTAACTTAAGAAAACTTTTTACTTTTAAACTATTTAAGAGAAGCATTGCTTCCGTCAGTTGCAAAGAACTTGGATTTATTTAAAGAAAGAAAACAAAAATATTTGGCTGATTTCTGGGGAAGTGGAGTCAGGGGAGGTGAAGTTGCATGAGCCAGTAAATGGTTCTGGAATCACTTCAGAAGTTGCCTGATTTTGGATTAGAGCACTCTAGAGGAAAAAGGCTAGATCAAAAGTCACAAACAGAGCTCACCATTTGAGGAGAGTTCTCAGTAAGGTGTGGAAGGCAGGCAGAGAAAAGGAAAGTTTCCAAGCCCAAAGGTGTATGTCTGACACAGCTATGAGACCTATCAGAATATTTTTTTTTTTTCCTTCTGAAGCACTGGGGAAGTCTGATAATAGTTACTTATTCATCCAGTAAACATGTAGCGAGTATTACTAAACACTAGGACGTTCTCCTGTTGACTTTCTGGCTTTTCACTAAGCGTGAGAGATACAAAGTCATGTTAGAGACCCTGCTCAAAAGAAGGCAGATTGTGTAAGTTTATTACTTATAGGTTAATGTGTTTCTAAGAAAATTCTTACTTTTATTGAAGGGAAGATAGGAGGTATTAAGATAGTGATTCTATTATAGCAGTAAGAATAACCATGTGTAAAATAGATAGCCGGTAGGAAGTTGCTATATAACACAGGGAGCCAAGCCTGATGCTTTGTGATGACCTAGATAAGTGGGATGGGGAGAAGGGAGGAAGGCTCAAGAGAGCTGATATATGTATAATTGTGACTGATTTGAGTTGTTGTATGGCAGAAACCAATACAACATTGGAAAGCAATTTTCCTCCAATTAAAAAATAAGCTAAAAAAATACTTCAAAAAAAAAAATAAAAAGAATAACCAATGAGAATTGCTATTTTTAAATCTAAATTAAGTGATTTTGTTTACTGTTAATAGTTATCAAATCACATTATAAAGTTACAAGAATTCAAACAGCTTGATAGTGTTGTGAGAACAAAGATCAGTGGAACAGAAGAGCTAGCAAACAGGATTGTTAGAAAGTCATGGTTTTGATATCTGAGGAGACCAGTGTTATGATATTGTATCTGTGAGCAAGAGGTTCTAAAGCAACTACCTGGATGTATTTTTTCTTTAATAGACTTTATTCTATTTATTTGAAAACTGGGGCATACAAAAAAGGGACTATGTGTTGAGAAATCTCACTCTGATGTCAGTGAATATTTTTAAGAAGAATTGAAGAGAAAGCTTTTAAGTACATAGAGGTGGCTGCAAGTTTTTTCTGCAAATAGACTTATTGTTGCAACAACTTAACTCATAGAATATTCTAAGCCTTCATTCATCAAAATAAATTCCCTGTAAATTTAATCAGAAAATTAGTTTTGCTTTTGAAAGAAGGCGTTATTTGTTCATTTAAAATTAAACATCATAAGTAACAGGTTATTTTATAGCAATAACTATAGACACTGGAACACTGCAAAGTATTCAGTATATAAATGACCAGCTTATGAATGACTTAGGGGGGATAAAGTAGCATGATATGTAGTCCTATGGCTGCTCTTTGAAAACTGGCCAAAGAGAGACCATAAGTTCAGGGGTTTAGGATACAGTCACCCTGAGAAATATACCCATTTTTTCCAGATTATTTTCTATTATAGATTATTACAAGATATTGAATATAGTTCCCAGAGTTATACAGTAAATCTTTGTTACTTATCTATTTTATGTATAATAGTTTGTATCTATTAGTACTGTGGTCCCAAATTAGGAAACTGGTTTTTTAAAAATTCAGCATAAAACTTTCAAGATTCATCCATGTTGTTGTGTCTATCATTTCCTCACTTCTTTATACTGCTAAGTAGTATTCCATTATATGAATGAACTACAGTTTGTTTATCAACGCTCACCTACTGAAGGACATATGGTTGTTCCCATTTTAGGTGATTATGAACAGAACTTCTAGAAAAACATTCATGTGTAGGCTTTGTATGAACATAAGTCTGTATTTCTCTAAGTAAATACCTAGGAGTGGGATTGCTGAGTCATATGGCTAAGTGTACACATAAGTGTAAAACACTGCCTGTTTCCCAGAGTGGCTGTGCTTTTTGCATACCCACTAGCAATTTATGAGATTTACTGACAAAGATGTAAACAATAGCTTTACATTTTTGCTAGTACTTGGCATTGTCAGATATTTTAAAATTTAGCCATTGCCGTGGGTTCATAGTGGTATCTCACTCTGGTTTTAATTTGTATTTCCCTAATGGCTAATGATGCTGAGCATGTTTTCATGCTCTGATTTACCTCTCATGTATCTCCTTTGGTGAAGCATCTGTTCAGATTTTGTTGAATTTGGGTGTTCTTTATATTCTGGGTACAAGCTCTTTGTCAGATAGGTGATTTGCAAATATTCTCCCAGTTTGTAAATGATCTTTTCATTCTTTTAACAGTATCTTTCACAGAGCAAAATTTTGGTATGTTTTAAATTTCCCATATTTGTTGACCTTACCTTATATTCTATACCTGAATGTAAATTTTTTCCAGTTTTGTTGAGAAATAATTGACATATATCATTTATAAGTTGAAGACATAATGACCTTCTTTGTCTCTTTTTACTATTTTTAGCTTAAAGTCTATTTTGTCTGATGTAAGGCTAGTTTGTCTGATCTAAGTATAGCTACACTTGCTTTATTTTTTGGTTACCATTTTCTTGGAATTTGTTTTTTTTATCCCTTTACTCTCAGTCTATGTGTGTCTTTAAGATTAAAACAGTCTCCTGTAGGCAGCATGTTATTGGATCTTGTGCTTTTTAATCCATTCAATCACTCTATGTCTTTTGATTAGAGAATTTAATCTATTCATGGTTAAAGTAATTATTGGTAAGGGCTTACCTATTAGGTAATGAAAGTGAAAGTTGCTCAGTTGTGTCTGACTCTTTGCAACTGCATGGACTACACAGTCCATGGAATTCTCCAGGCCAGAATACTGGAGTGGGTAGCCGTTCCCTTCTCTAGGAGATCTTCCCAAGCCAGGGATCAAGCCCAGGTCTCCTGCATTGCAGGCGGATTCTTTACCAGCTGAGCCACAAGGGAAGCCCAAGAATACTGGAGTGCGTAGCCTATCTCTTCTCCAGTGGATCTTCCCGACCCAGGAATCGAACTGGGGTCTCCTGCATTGCAGGTAGATTCTTTACCAACTGAGCTATGAGAGAAGCCCACCTATTAGGTAAGGAATTAGTATTGCCATTTTGTTCATAGTTTTCTAGTTGTTTTGTAGATCCATTGCTTCTTATTTCTTAGTCTGCTCTCTTTTTAAATGTGTGTTTTGACATCTTTAGTTGTAAATATCCTTTGACATTTTTTACCAAGTTCTTTTGTGTAATTAATACAAGACTTTCCAGTTGTAGTTACCATGGGGCTTACATAAAATGTCTTAAACTTATAACACCCTTATTTTAAACTGATAATAGATTAACTTCTATAGAATTCATACGCTATACACTTTTACTTCTTCTCCTCACAGTTTAGGCTATTGCTATTACATGGTTTTTAAATATTGTGTAACTAATAACAGGGGCTTCCCAGGTGGCTCAGTGGTAAAGAATCTACCTGTCAAGGCAGGAGACTTGGGTTTAATCCTTGGGTTTGGAAGATCCCCTGGAGAAGGAAATGGCAACTCACTCCAGTATCCTCGCCTGGGAAATCCCATGGACAGAGGAATCTGGTGGGCTACAGTCCATGGGGTCCCAAAGAGCTGGATATGACTTAGTGACTAATCAACAACTAATAACAGGAAAATGAATTTGTAATTATTCCTGCTACATTTTTTTAACTTTTAAACTAGAATTGTAGTGAGTTACGCACCACTGTTGCTATATGGCAGAATGTAACTATGACTATCTATTTACCATTACCAGTGAAATTTATACTACCTATTTTTTTTTTTAAATGATGCTAATTAGCATTCCTTTGCTTCCATTTGAAAAACTCCCTTTGGTTTGGGCAAGTCTATATTGGTCTTTTATTTTTGAAGGAGGGCTTTACCGGATATAGAATTTTTTGTTGACAGTTAATTTTCTTTCTGGGCTTCCTGGATGGCTCAGCAGGTAACAAATCCACGTGAAACACAGGAGCCTGGCAGGCTGCAGTCCATAGGGTCACAAAGAGTCGGACACGACTGAGCAAGTGAACAACAACTTAAAAAACCACCCCATAGATTCAGCATAAGTGACTAGCAGAGTGGACCACAGCATATAAACTACACCTCTAGAAATAGACACAATTTATTTCTAATTGCCAGAGGAAGTACTCAGTGGTCAGAAGAGCAGTGACTTCAGCAGTCTTTGATTGGAAAATGTTATTGCAAGGCAGTAAATAAAAAACTTGAAAAAGAATGTGTTTGTATACAAAGCATGAATACTTATGTTTGTATACCTGAATCACTTTGCTGTACATCTGAAAATAACACAGCATTTTTAGTCAAATACACTCCAGTATTTATTTTTATGAAATAAAACAACTTAAAAGATAAGAAGCTTTAAGAACTCCTTTTCAATTCCTGCAATCTGTTCTCTTGAGGCCATTAATCTTGAAATTACTGTCACTTACTGAGACTATTTTATAATGCAAAATTAATGTTTATCAGCATCCTTTTAAGTTGCTCTAGAGATTACTATAGGAGAAAAGGGCATTTTGTCAGGTTTTCACAGGCAAGGCTAAATGGGAGAATTGAAGCAATTATCTGAATAATTTAATAAAACTCCTTTTATTTAATTATTCAAATAAATCCTTATTTTTCTCTCTTTGCTCTGGCCATGGAGATTTCTTTGTCATCTAATTTACTTAAGAAAAGTGACATGCTTTTTTTTTTTTTATAACTAGTAGAGGCTTAAAACTTTTCAATGTTTAAGGTTATCAGACCTTTACAATAATTAGTAGAGATTCTAAAACTTTGCTCCTGATAGCAGTTTTGAAGATGACTTTAAAAATGTGATGTAATCTCTTGTTTTTACACATTTAATTTTATCTTCTAAAGAAACTACTACTTACTCCTAATTTCCAGCTGCCAACATTTGCAATCAGAAACTCGCAAAACAATCACCCTAACACCTGCTAGTAATATATAGTTTACAACAAAATGTCAAATGTGTTTTGAATGTTGAAGAAAAAACACCCATTTTCATTTGTTATCACACAACATTTTGCTCAGTTAATTAATCATTCTGTTGAATAGTTTCCCAAAGAGATCACATTTTATTAGCATTCACCACATTTATTTTTAGTGAAGAGATATTGGGAATACAAGGGACATTCAACTGTAAACACAAGATTGAATTCCCAAACCTGTCAGCTAGATGACCTCTATGATCCCCTCTAATAATCAGATCCTGGGATTAAAATCAAAAGAAGGTCTTGCCATGTCTATACAACAAGATTATAATCCACTCTCCTTGTGGTCTTCAATTCTATACAGCAAAGTTACAAATGCTTCTGTATTCTTTTCTACTGCCTGAACTGTTCAATGTGCATTTTACAAATTCAGGCACAAAACATATTTGTCAAGGCAGAAGTCTTTCCTAAATATTTCTGAAAGCAGTGTCATCTGATCATAAGCATTAAAGCAGGTATATCATTTTCCCCACAGAATTGCATTATTTTTCTATCAGTTGATTTGAGGAATGAAAATTAATAAAAAGTCCTCTGAGATGCTTATAGTAGGTACTTTGCTAATTCAGGAATTTTCTATTTTAATAAATGGTATAGAGAAATGAAACTAGAAATTTTACTTCTTAACCCTTTAGTTTTTAAAATTCATTCAGAAGAGAAAATTTGTTGTGATTTTGCACAACAGAAAATTATTGTAATACAGAGAATAATATAATTCCATATGTCTCTTTTAAGATACACTTAATTTAACAATTCTCTAAATACATTTTTTCCAATACTATTTAAAATTTAATCAGTCTGGGTTGTATGGAGTCAGGGGGAGAAAATGGCATGGAATATAAGATTATTGTTGGATAATAGAGAAAGCGAGGGAATTAAAAAAAAAAAACACCCCTATTTCTACTTCATTGACTATGCAAAAACCTTTGACTGTGTGGATCACAGCAAACTGGAAAATTCTTAAAGAGATGGGAATACCAGACCACCTTACCTATCTCCTGATATGCTTCTCAAACCTGTATGCTTCTCAAGACACAGTTGTTAGAATCGGACATGGAGCAACGGACTGGTTCCAAACTGGGAAAGGAGTAGGTCAAGGCTGTATATTGTCATCCTGCTTATTTAACTGATATGGAGAGTACATCATGAGAAACGCTAGGCTGATGAGTTACAAGCTGGAATCAAGATTGCCGGGAGAAATATCAACAACCTCAGACATGCAGATGATATTACTTTAATTGCAGAAAGCAAAGAGGAACTAAAGAGCTTCCTGTTGAGGGCGAAAGAGTAGGGTGAAAAGCTGGCTTAAGACTTAACATTCAAAAAACTAAGACCAGGACATTTGGTCCCATGACTTCATGGCAAATACGAGGGGAAAAAGTGGAAGCAGTGACAGATTTTATTTTATTGGGCTCCAAAATCACTGCAGATGGCGACTGCAGTGATGAAATTAAAAGACACGTGCTCCTTGGAAGCAATGACCAACCTATGACCAACCTAGACAGCATATTAAAAAGCAGATATATCACTTTGCTGACAAAGTTTTGTATGGTCAAATCTATGGGTTTTCCAGTAGTCGTGTATGGATGTGAGAGTTGGACCATAAAGAAGGCTGAGTGCCAAAGAATTGATGCTTTCGAATTGTGGTGTTGGAGAAGACTCTTGAGAGCCCCTTGCACAGCAAGGGGATCAAACTAGTCCATCCTAAAGGAAATCAATCCTGAATTTTATTTGGAAGGACTGATGCTGAAACTCCGATACTTTGGCCACAGGCTGCAATGAGCAACTTTGCATAGGAAAAGGCTGGTGCTGGGGAAGATTGAGGCAGGAAGAGAAGGGGGAGGCAGGATGAGATGGTTGGATGACATCATCGACTCAGTGGACATGTGTCTGAGCAAACTCCAGGAGATAGTGAATGACAGAGAAGCTGGTGCAGTGCACTCCATGGGGTCACAGGAATCAGACAGGACTTAGCAACTGAACAACAACATAAGATTATGAATTGTTACAAACAGTGACTCTCAGTCTCCTCCCTTAACATGCGTGCTCAGTTGCCTCAGTCCTGTCTGACTCTTTGCAACCGTATGGACCATAGCCCTCCGGGTTCCTTCGTCCATGGGATTCTCCAGGCAAGAATGCTGGAGTGGGTCCCGTGCCCTCCTGCAGGAGATCTTCCCAAACCAGGGACCAAACCCACATCTCCTATGTCTCCTGCATTGCAGGCAGTTTCTTTACCACTGAGCCACCAGGGAAGCCTTTTTCTTAGGTACATGAGAAATAAAAGTTAACAAGCAAAGTCTATTGCTTTGATATATATAAAATTTAAATTAACTTGACAATGACGTACACTTGTTATTTAGTTGATTCATTTTGAATTGCTGCTTGTAGTATAGAATTCTTTTAAAGCATTGACTAGGTATATCATCACCATTACTAAGAAACAAATATAGTTCAGAAAGGCTTTTTTTCTTTCTTAATTTTCTTTCTTAATATGTTCATTAGTATTACATTAAGTACTTTTTATAACTCTAATTGCTTTTTTAAATAAAAGCTTCTGCTGACTTTTCAAATAAGCCTTAATGTCAATTAGAGAGAAATAAAATAATTGAAGCTTTATATATACTATCTGAAATAACCATAACCTTTACTACAGAAATATTCTTCAGTGTATACTCTGCATTCATCAAAATGTATGATCATGTGAGTAGATTGTTAAATACTTGCTCAAAATAGAATAAATGGAAAGATAACCATTTGGTTATCATACCTCCATTGATCTTGCCCTGTAGTCACCCAATAAAATAAATATATATATATACAAAGAAATACTTTGGCCACCTGATGCAAAGAACTGACTCATTTGAAAAGACCCTGGTGCTGGGAAAGATTGAAGGCAGGAGGAGAAGGGGACGACAGAGGATGAGACGGTTGTATGGCATCACTGACTTGAGTTTGAGTAAACCCCGGGAGCTGGTGATGGTTGGGGAGGCCTGGCATGCTGCGATTCATGGGGTTGCAAAGAGTCCGACACCACTGAGCGACTGAACTGAACTGAACTGATACAAAGAAAAAGACTAAAAAGTAAAAAATAATATTTAAAACTTAGGCAGATTATAGTAGTGGGACTGATGACTACAGAGAGGGTACAGAGAGGAAATTTCAGGGTGAAGGAAGTGTTTTATATGGTCCCAGGGTGATGGTTACATAACCTGATTTGTCAAAGTCCACAGAACTGTACATAACAAAAAGTAAAGTTTAATGTATACAAACTAAAAAAAACCCCAAAAACCTATGTATAAACACTGTACTCTAGTTGCAAATATGTTTCTCACAGAGGTATGGATTAATAATTCTGAAACTGCTTTACATGTATACTGGGACTGAACACATAAGAAAATGGATTTTGGGAGGTAGCGGCCAAGTTTCTCACTGCCATAAAGGAAAATTACACATTTACCAAAAAGAAGTCTAGATTGAACCCTGCACTGATTCATTAGAGTTGGAGACATTGGTAAGAATTTATGTTTAGCTTAATATAGGTAGAGCTGAATAAATATAGAAACAAGGAAAGATACACAGGTTAGTATAAGTGCATATAGTACCCAGCACTGTCTGCTGAGAGCCTAAAGCAGTCATACCCCAGTAGCAACAAGTATACCCCACAACCTAAGTACCATTCTCCAGGAAAAGCAGTAGTGCTTCTTGCAGAATGGCTGATTCTAGGACTGGGGCAGGGAAAATGCCAGATGTGTCTGAATTATTTTTAAGCACCAGGAAGTAAGGAAGTACTCAAAAAACAAAAGGATGGAGGAATGTCAAAGAAACATAAGAACTAATCTGAAAGAGCTTCCAAAGACCAGAGATGGAACAATTTGAGCAACAAAAAATGTCATGTTATAGTCCAAAGTAGATACATGAGTCCATACTGACAAAAGTGAATGACTGAATAAAGATATAAATGGGGGGAAAAAGACAAGTGTTTGTTACAGAAGAATTCCAAATAGTGTGTGTAGGTACTTTTCCCCTACTCACCAAAATGCTCTAGAGTTTGTGACTCATTTCCAAAAAATATAGTGGGAAATGGACATAATGATAGATTTACTGTAGAGAAACCTGGCAAATGCTACCTTAACCAAATGATGGAGATCAACATCACAGTAATATCATGTGGATATTGTTTATCCCTCAATATGACATGATGCATCTTTATTTCTTTTTAAAATACAATCCATAACTCCAGTGTGATGGCCCGTTATATTTGTCAACGTGGTTAAGATACAGTACAGAGCTGTTAAATCAAACAGTAATTTAGATGTTACTGTATTTGGTAAGAAGGTATTTTGTAAATGTGATCAACCTCTGCAGTCAGTTGATTTTCAGCAAAGGAGATTATTCTCCAAAATCTAGTGTGTCTGATTTGATTCAATCAACTGAAAGTTTTTAAGAAAGAAACAAGGTTTCCCTGAGAAAGAAATTCTGACATGTAATGTGAAAAAATTTCCTGAGGAAGAAATTCTGGCAGCTTCTGCAATGATAGTTTTTAGCCTACCCTTTCTGATGGCCTGAACAATAGATTTGGGACTTGTCTGGCTAGCCACCATAATCACTAAGCCAGAGTTCTGCAATCTATCCATCTATCCACGGATCTATCTGCCTGTCTATCCATCCATCCATCCATCCATCCATCCATTAATCTTTGTTTTGTTTTTCTAATAAATGAATCATTTCCAAAATAGATAAAGAATTCATATAGCTTAATAGCAAAAAATCAAATAACCTGATTAAAAATTGGACAGAGGATCTGAATACTTATTTTTCCAAACAGGACATACAGATGGCCAACAGGTACATGAAAAGAGGCTGGGCATCACTAATTATCAGGGAACTGCAAATCAAAATCACAAATCACAGTGAGATATTATCTTACACATGTTAGAATGGCTATTAACAACAAAAGACAAATAACAAATGTTGGTAAGGGTACAGAGAAAAGGGAACTCTCCTGCACTATTGGTGGGAGAGTATATTGGTTCACCTACTCTGGAAAACGATGTGGAAGATCCCCAAAATATTAAAATAGAACTACCATATGATCCAGCAATTCCATTTCTGAGTGTTTATCCAAAGAAAACCAAACCACCAATTCAAAAAGACACACTTGTATGCATGGCAACTTTTTCTTTTTATATTAGCCAAGATATGGAAACAACATAAGTGTCCATTTATAGATGAATGGATAAATAAAATGTAGTATATACACAATAGAATATTATTCAGCCATAGAAAGAGTGAAATTTTGCCATCTGTGACAACATGGATGACCTTGAGGGTTGGAAAGTGAAAGTGAAAGTGTCAGTCACTCAGTTGTGTCCAACTCTTTGCGAATCCTCAGACTATAGCCGGCCAGGCTCCTCTGTCCATAGGATTCTCCAGGCAAGAATGCTGGAGTGGGTTGCCATGCCCTTCTCCAATGTTTTATGCTAAGTGAAATAAATCAGGCAGAGCAAAACAAATACCATATAATTGCACTTATATGTGGAATCTAAAAAGTAAAGAAAGCAAAACAAACCAAACCAGCATTCACAGATATAGAGAACAGATTGGTGGTTTCCAGAGGCAGGAGGTAGGAGGTGGGTAAAATGGGTGAAGGGAATCAAAGGTACAAACTTCCAGCTACAAAATTAATAAGTCATGGTGCAGCATGGTGATTATAGTTAATAATAATGTATATTTGAAAGCTGCTAAGAGAGTACAGCTTAAAATTTCTTATCATAAGAAAAATATCTGTAACCATATATAGTGTGATGTATGTTGACTAGACTTATGTGGTGATCATTTCATAATACATACAAATATCAAATCATTATGTTGCATACCTGAAACTAATATAATGTCATGTCTCAAAAAGAGAGAAATGCTGTTAATTTTTAGGTATCAGAGTGGTATTTTGGTTATTTTTTTTCCCAAAGATACTTTGAACCTCTCTTCTCAAAATCTTTTTTTTCTGTTTACCCATCCTATACTATTATATCATGATCCTCACCTTCCTTCTTTTCTCCTCCGCTTCAAAAGACCTACTTTAAATGAAACTTCAAAATTTCATCAATAGCCCAATTTTGCCCTGTTTCTTCAGAGATGCTGTAACACTGTCAAGGTAACTCAGCTTTGTCTTATTAACAGACTCATTTGGTGAACCAGCATTCAACAGAGGATTGAAAAACCTCACTGTATTCCAAGAAAAAAATTCAATGAATATATATCCCCACCTGGTCACTAAATAAAAAATATTGAATTGTATAGGATAAGATACCTTATATGTATCTAAGCAGATAAATGTAATTTATCTTCCAGAAAAGAAAATACACTTTGGCCTCAGGTTGTCTGAGGCAAAATCATGTCCAAAAACAATTCTAAACATTTATCTAATCAACCCATCATTTAGGAAACAAATAATTTTAGGTTTTATTAGGGCAGAGAAAATATGTTATCTATCCACATTCTTGAAAAGTTATTTAGTGATATACTTCAACAGAATGAGAGGTAAAATACAAAAGCACTAAAAAAAATTTTTTTTTCACTAAAACCATTTAGAGAATAAGTTAAAAGTTTTATGGAACAATTCAAACTTCAAAAATTCTTCTTAAAAGAAAAGATATATGATACTAATAATGATACAGTAATCTAATGTAAAACCAATAATAACAATAAAAGACACCAGATTTATTTAACAAAGGCTAAGAAATGAGAGTTGGGAACTCTGTAATGAAGGAGTAAGAATGAACAATACTAAGTAGCTTGTGTATGTGAGACCTAAAGAAAAATATCCCACCTGGAGCTGGCATTTAAATATACATATGTTTTCAAGTTTCTGTAAAAGGAAAACACTATTAGAATGAAAAATAAGAAAAATACTTCCTATAATTCATTGTGAGCAGAGCATAAAGTGAGATGAATAGAGGTGAACAATATTTGTAGAGAAAGAGACCATCTTTCTCATCTCATAAAGAGGCCATCTCATAAAGGACCATGCACATCATATTAATGTGTTTGGACCCTACTGATGTTACTGTGGTTTAAGGAAGCTTAGAGTAAGAATGAGGCAGTATGATGATTAGGATTTGAAATAGCTCAGCTGGAATTCCATCACCTTCCACCTCCTTTGGAGAAGACTCTTGAGAGTCCCTTGGACTGCAAAGAGATCAAACCAGTCAATCCTAAAGGAAATCAACCTTGAATATTCATTGGAAGGACTGATGCTGAAGCTGAAACTCCAGTACTTTGGTCACCTGATGCAAAGAGCTGACTCATTGGAAAAGACCCTGATGCTGGGGAAGATTGAAGGCAGGAGGAGAAGGGGATGACAGAGGATGAGATGGTTGGATGGCATCACTGACTCAATGGACATGAGTTTGAGCAAGCTCTGGGAGTTAGTGAAGGGCAGGAAAGTTTGGTGTGCTGCAGTCCATGGGGTTGCAGAGTTGGATATGACTGAGAAACTGAATAAGTATGATAATTGGAAGAGCATCAGAATAATTCAGTTGAAAAATGATGTTGGCCTGGACTAGGGCATTGACATCAGTGATGAAAGGGGTTGGTGGGTGCTTACTAATTAACTGGATGAAAAGTTTGAGGTAGATGTAAGAATCAGGGATTCTGATTTGTTATCATTGGACTATGGGGCCATTCACGGGGTTTGGTAGGGAATACAAAATGAAATCTGGGCTGGAGTGACAGATGTGGGAGTCACCCACATATACGTTCAATTGTCCTACAAATACCAGATGAGCACTTCTGTTTGTTTGCTACCCTGCTGGCTCTGAAAATCCCATGGTGAGTAAAGCAGATTCATTTCATGCCTTCCTAGAAATTATAGTTTAGTTCAGTGCCAAAAGGTAATCTGAAACTTGCTGTTGTTCAGTCACTAAGTCATGTCTGACTTTTTGTGATCCCGTGAACTGCAGCATGCCAGGCTTCCCTGTTCTTCACTATCTCCTGGAGTTTGCTCAGGCTCATGTCCACTGAGCCAGTGATGCATCCAACCATCTCATCTTCTGTCTCCCCCTTCTCCTCTTGGGGAAATTTGAAAGTGGCCACTGCTTTTCTCAGAATCGTCTGGGGTGCTTGTTAAAATGCAAAAATTGCCCCCACCCTACATCTATTAGATCAGACTTCCCAGTTGATTCTTCTGCACACTAAGATTTGAACTCTGCTGGTTAAAATAAATCAAACCATCTGGCTATCAAGATCACCCAAGGGAATGAACAGTGTAAGGAGGTGAGGGCCTACCACACCAGCCTGTTTCAGAAGGCCGGAGAAAGAGCATTTCATGAAGGACAATGAGCATCTGCAGCCAGAAATTTAAAAGCAAAACCAGAGGTTGTGTTGTGTTGGAAGCATAAAGAAGGGAATCTTTAATATAAGAAAGTTTGCCTAATATTTAAAATGCTACCAAGAAATAACTAAGTTGAGTCTTAAAAGATATTCATTATACTTAGTGGCTCTGGTGAGAGTGAGCTTGGCAAGTTAGAGCAGTAGGTGAAGAAGTACACATGTCCACAACCAGCAACTTCCCTGTGAAATTTGTGATGAAGAGGATCAGAAAGCAAGACCAGTGACCAGAATTTGAGGGAGAATATAAAAATAACAGAAAACTGATTATTTTATGCTGATCAGAAGCAGAAAGAAAAGATACAGGAGTAAAAGGAAAGAGTTAAAAAAAAAATCAATGAGAAAGTCTTTATGGAATGAGAACCAGAACAGAGGATCTAATAGAGACTTAACAAAATTTATTAAGATCTCATAAAGAAAGGAAGGCAGGAAGAAAGGAAGAAAGGATGTGGATACAGGTGGTTGTGTTTAGACTGGTGACCTTGAAGGACACAGGCTCCTGTCCCTCCGTTCATCTGTATAAACAGCAACAGTTACTGTCCCTGGTGCACAACAAGTCCTTAATCAATACTTATGAAATGGATGAATACAGTTAAGGTGGAAGAAGGTGTCAGCAGCTCATCTTCAATTTCTCTGTAAAATACTAGTTAACATCCACGAAAGTAAAGGGGGAGGAGGTGGGGTCAGAGCTGGATCAGAGTGGAGAAGCACTGCTCCAGTAAGGAACAGAAGAGGAACACCAGACTTACAGGGTGTCCCTGAAGACCAGATGAATGAAGAGACTGTGGAATCATGGTAGTATCTGTTGGACAGAGGCTGATTTTCTCCATCAGCACCCACAGGAGATGAAGATGGCAATTACCTTTGTACATTCCTTCCAAGGATGGCCTTACTGTCAGGAAGTCTTTATCATTCTCTATCGCCTAAGGGATTTCCCAATTAACGTCAGGATGTGCCTGCACCCTGCAGTGCCATCTCAAATCCAGAATTAATATTCCATCTGGCAAGGTTTGTTCCTTACCAAGGTTTGGTCCACTTCATAGGGATCATGACCTTTATCCACTTGACTTGTCCTTTCAGAAATGACTCCTCACCGGGCAGCATAAATGTAGTTCTAATATTTGTCTCCTCTGAGACCCCATTCACATCCACTCCATAACGCCTTCCCTAGTGAGCCCTACCCCTCTGAACACCTGCCAGGATCTCAGGTGTCTTCCCAATTTCCCTCTGGCTATCAGTTGACTTTCAAGGCAAGTAAATGCTGGATTAGTAAAAACTGTGGTTCTATTGTTTGTAGTAATGCTTCCTAAGGCCCACTTGACTTGACACTCCATGGTATCTGGCTCTAGGTGACTGACCGCACGATCATGGTTATCTGAGTCATTAAGACCTTTTTTGTTGTACAGTTCTGTGTTTTCTTGACACCTATTCTTAATCGCTTGTGCTTCTGTTAGGTTCTTGCCATTTATATCCTTTATTGGGCCATCTTTGTATGAAATTTTCCCTTGGTATTGCCAGTTTTCTTGAAAAGATCCCTAGTCTTTCCTGTTCTGTTGCTTTCCTTTATTTCTTTGCATTGTTCACTCAAGAAGGCTTTTTTATCTCTCCTTGAAATTCTCTGGAACTGCATTCAGTTGGGCTTCTCTTTCTCTTTCTCCTTTGCCTTTCGCTTCTCTTTTCTCAGCTGTTTGTAAGGCCTCCTCAGACAGCTATTTTACCTTTTTGCTTTTCTTTTTCTTGGGGATGATTTTGGTCCCCACCTCCTGTACAATGCTATGAACCTCCATCCATAGTTCTTCAGGCACTCTGTCTACTACATCTAATCCTGTGAATCTATTTGTCACCTCCATGTATAATCATAAGGGATTTGATTTAGGTCCTACCTGAACAGTTTTCCCTACTTTCTTCAATTTAAGCCTGGTTCTGTTAGTGAAACCTGCTTAATCCTGGTTGCATTGTTTCCACTCTTCATCCAGAAACAGGAATCAGATCCTTAAGACCAAACTGCAGCTGGCTTACACAGTGCCTTTGTACAAATTAAAGAAAGATGCCCCTTCTGCACAGGCCAATTAGCAAAAATGTACCCCTGTGGACCAATGCAGCTCCAGCAAAAGTTTGAGAGAGCAGATGGTGCCTTTGTGTTGAGAAAGAGGTGCCTTGTCTCTTGGGAAAGGGGCCGCTCTGAGTCAGGATACCCAGGAGCAGTTATCAGAGCACAGGTGGGACTTCAGCCCCACTCAGTGTTTGGTGGGCGCCTTTTTACAGGATGGAGACCCTTATGCTTCAAAAAGTGATTATATTTACATTACAGTGTAAAGAGATAACAACTATGATGCATCTACAGAGGGAGTAATTTTAATGTACTGATTTCAGGCCATTATTTAAATGCAAAGGTGAGGGTTATTTTGCTTTCCATTCTATATCCTTTAAATAAAAAAATGACGATGACAAAATGGAGTTTTGTAGTCTTGCTGCCATGTATCTCTTTTGTTTTATCCTTGTTTAAGTTACCAAACTGAATGTTTTTGTTTATAAATGTGAGAGGAAAGGGAAAATCCAAAATATTACCCAACTGAAAAAGCCCATTGTTCTAAATAATAAAAGTGCCAGAGAAGGTAAATAGTGGGTCAGTGCATGAATTTATTTAAAGAATATAAAAGACTTTGTTTCCTTAAACTCTCTGATAGAGACCCTAAATCAAACCCCACATCTGAAGCAGCAGATATTAGACTTCAGATACATGGATCACTCATTCATCTCCCCCTTCCTTGATATAGCTCGTTTCAGAACAAGGGACACAGACAGCTGTAATTAAGAGGCAAGGACGAGGTCTCAATCCTCTGGGCACTGATAGTAGTGCCTGAAGTAGGAGGCCCTCAGGTGTTTCTGCACAGCTGAAGAGACTTGATGATGGCGAGAGAATTTTAAAGGGAGAGGACAGCAGATAAGGTAAGATATAAGATGATTTTCTTCACATCAGCCTCTTATTTTGCTTCCAGATGTGGGCCCAAAGTCTTTAGGAGAATATTTGAAAACATCATGAAAAATGACTCTGCGTCTCTTCAACTTTGCTCTTTTTGAAATTATCTCCGTAAAAACTAAACAAATGTTATGATGAACCTTTTAAGTTCTAATGTTTTAACTGACTGCAGGTTATTTAAGTGAAACCCTTCAAAGCCCATATTGATGGGTTTCTCTTGGAATTGTCCTAAA
Organism: Dama dama; assembly: GCF_033118175.1. Classification (NCBI taxonomy): domain Eukaryota; kingdom Metazoa; phylum Chordata; class Mammalia; order Artiodactyla; family Cervidae; genus Dama; species Dama dama. The sequence continues at coordinate 35,101,020 of NC_083708.1, read as the reverse complement.
ATCCAAATACGTATTTATAATTTCCCAATTGTGCTGAATCTTGTGCTTACATTGTGGCCCCCTCTAAATAGGGAGAAACAATTTAGGCCCCAAACAGGCATTCTTCCTGCAGTGCCATCCCAATTCAATTCCAACCATCTGAAAAATTAGTCAATTAAAGTCTATTTTCTGAACAAAAGTGATTGCCCATTCTCGAATAGCTCTCCTTCTCTGTGGCCTTTTCTGCAGTGGAGCTGATAAGGAGTTGGCTGGGCTGACATGTGTGTACAAACACCCAACCAGAAGTTAATCTCCTAGTATGAATGCTTCTGATACTCAGAAACTTTGTGTTGATGTTGGACAATCACTGGGTGTTTGAGTCTTTTGTTTTTTTATGACAATGTTCATGTATTCACTATGTATTTGCTTAAGTTAAGTCATATCCAACATGACTTAACTACAAAATGCATTTTAAAATCAGAATTGGGAGAGGGATAAGAGCAATTCAATCTTCAAGGAAAACTTAATGAATACCTGCTGGGGGAAGCAGGGATCCTAGAATGAGGCAGACACAGTCTTGGTCTCAAGCAATATATAATCTAGTTGGAGAACTGAGAAGAGGATGCACATAATTGTATTATAAAGCAGGTGAGATGAGTCATCCAGGGGTACCAAATGAATTGAGTTCAAAGGAGGGAATGCTTATATCCTTTGGGAGTTGCAAAAAAATTCAGTTAAACTCAGAAATTTTAAGAGAGTAACATTTTGATGGGCAAAAATATTTCACATGTAAGGAATAAACCATAAATAAAGGCATAGAGAGGAAAGGACTGCAAATCAAGTAGCTTATTTTGGCTGGAGAATGGGGTACATAGAACACTGAGAATGACCAGAATGTACTTTAACCTGGGCTTTAACTTTAACACTGCAGTCTAAATTGGTGTGAAGATGGAAGTGAAAGAGGAGGCTGTAGCTAGTTCATGGAAAAGACTAGAACAGCAATGCAAGAGAGAGGAACTTCATTGCAGTGCTCATGGCAGGAAAAGCAAAGAAAAATATGCACTCTCTAAAGAACTTCTTGCTAAAAACTAGTAATACATTATATGTAGCTGAAGAAAAAATAATGATGACTGAGATGGAGCCTGGGTAGCAAGGGGGCTGCCAAACAACAGAGACAGGGTTGGGGGGGCGGGCAGGGGCGAGTATCAAGAGGAGGAATTGGCCATGGAGATTAAAAAAATCTTTTTGTTTTGAGATTTGATTCATTCTAATACTTGGTGGGACGGCCAGAAAGAGAGCAGCTCTCTTTCTGTCAGACATCCTCGTGTCAAAGCTGTTATATTGCTGATATGAATATAAAGTTTGGGGGTCAGCGCTTAATGCTGGAAGTTTAGGTGGGAAAATGTAGGACTTACTGAAGGAGAGAGAAAGGCAAGGCAGAAAGTGAAGTCAAAGAGAATACCAGGTAGTTGAAATGTCAAAAATCTCAGAGAAGTTGGGAAAGTGAAAGTGAAGTTGCTCAGTCATGTCCGACTCTCTGTGACCCCATGGATTGTAGCCTATGAGGTTCCTCCATCCCCAAAATTTTCCAGGCAAGAGTACTGAAGTGGATTGCCATTTCCTTCTCCAGAGGATCTTCCTGACCCAGGGATCAAACCCAGGTCTCCCGCATTGCAAGCAGATGCTTTTACCATCTGAGCCACCAGGGAAACTTATAGGGCTATTTTTGGTGCTTCAGTGATCACTGGCAATATTGAGAGGATTTTTAGTGTAGAGCTGAGAGTGGGGTCCAGAAGTAAAGTCCTGAGTGAGGAAAGACCAGTGAAGGAGAGAAGGAACTTCTTTTATGATTGGAACCATGATGTGCTATTAAAATGACCAAAATTGTTAGGGTTGACCAAGCATCCCAGTTTACCCAGGGCTGTCTTGTTTTAGAGCTGAAAGTCTACATCCCAGGAAACTCCTCAGCTCTGAGCAAATTTGCCAGGATGGCTGGTCACCCTACAACTCCTACTGTGACATCTGATACTTAGCAGATTTTCAGTACTTTATCTGTTGAGTGAATGAAAAAAAAATACATATGATAGTGCAGCAGCTTTGGGGGGTGGTTCCTTAATTTCATAAAATGATGTTAATAATAGTGGTAGCCAGCACACAAGGTTATTTTGACAACCAAATTAAATAATGTGTATGAAGACATTTGAAAATGACCATAAAGCACTATATAAATATAAACCAATAGGCAGGATTATTTCTATTAATTTTTGCATATTCTTAATGTATGTGAAAGCATACTATATTTTGTTGAAATTTTTGACACTGTCTGATTTTTTTTGTCAACTAACCTCTCACTGCCAGTGATCTGATATTGGCACTGAAATCAGTAATTAATTTTGTTTATATGGCATCCAACACCCAAGAGCCTCTAGGCACATTGCCAAATCCTTTCTTAAATATAGTCATTAAATGGAGGAAAAGAGCCAAGCAAATTCCTAAAAGAGGCAAGTGAAAAAAAGAGCAACTGACAAAGGGGAAAAAAGAAATAAACGTCAATTGAGAGAATTTTATCTACTATCTAGGGACTAAAAATATACTCCAAACTTAGCAGGAAATTGGTTGTATAAAGATAGCTATCCATTCTTTTAATAGGAAGAATAAGAATAAGAATCCCTGAATAAGAATCTGAATAAGAATCCCTGAACCATGGATTTTTAATAGACATATCCAACTTTTCAGTTATTAAAAATACAATTAGATTTTTTCTGCTTATCAAATTCTCATGTTAAATCTGGAAGAGACGTTGGAGAGCATCTCATCCTACTTCTGACTTGATGGATGTACTTGGTAGGAAGGGCTGTGGGTACCGTTTTATTAACATACAGAAAACATAACAAAGTTTTATTAACACAAAGTATTATTAACACAGCTTGGCTAAGTGAAGTGAACATTCCCCTGTGAGTGAAACTCTGCAGTTTTCTGCCAGGCTCTGTCAGAGGGCAGACAAGAAATGGATCAGGGTCTTTGACATGACTCCATCAATCTCTCCATCAGTGTGCAAGTTCTCTCCTCTCTACCAGACAGAGTCACCATCTCATGGACCTGGGAGCTGCTTTTGACTCAGTTCTAAACCCCAAGTTGAAGAACGCTTTTGTTGTATTACCTGTTTTACTTTCCTTGCCTCCTCTTGGTTCCTATGGCTTCTTTTTCTTTTTTTCTATAAATAACTCTCTATATTTCTAGAAATGGTGGATATGATACGATTCAGAGAAATATTATCCAAGAGCTTATACTTTTTTCTCCAAGAAATTCAGCACACTTTAAAGCTTTCTTGCATTACCCCACTCATATTGACTTTGAAGATTGCCCTGGGAGACACCTATGTTTGAAGTATTCCTACATCTCAAATTCTGTTTCCACAGCAGCAAAAGAGTTTCTGAGATTAGACCTTCCCCACAAATAAGTTATTGGATAATTGGCAGAACAATTATTTAGTACTATAAATTCTCTAACACATCTGAGCTATGCTAATAGGTTTTAATAAACTATATGCCCAAATTTGACCTGGGTAAGTAAATTGTAAGGTGTTTATTCTATGATGAAACCGGTTGTATGAAGTCTGATTTTGTAATTGTGCTGAACAAATTATCACTCTAATATATCAATATATGATATCAATAGCAAGGATATCTGCAACAGTACTTCATTCATGCATGTATAATCTGTCACGTGACTGATGCTGCTGCTGCCGCTAAGTCGCTTCAGCCGTGTCAGCTTATGTCAAATTGTGACACAAAGACACCTCTTTTCACTTTTCCTAGTAAATTCTTAAATCCTCAATTTACAGAGGTATATGCTGCTAAGAATGGCTTTACGTGTTACTGCTTCCAAAGCACTTCTATTCACAGAAGACAGAAAACACCAGCGGACTCTATGGGATTAATATCAAACTCTGAAAGTTGAAGCACCAGTGTCTTTGGCAGAGACGGAGGTGCCAGAGGACAGGGGACTCTGACATGATATCATAAGAGCTGAGTTCACTTCTGACTCTAACTTTTATTAGCAGTTTCATCCTACCTAGGTGATTAACACTGCTAAGCCTTAGTTTTCTTGTTTGTAAAACAGGGAAATATATTTATCAGATAAAGAAGGTAAAAACATGTTGTAAATAAATTATAGAGAAATGTACAAGTGCCACATGTTATTAATTAGCTTCTTTGTATACTTCCCATAATACTTTTCTAGGTGCCTATTAAATACATTTCAATAGACAGTGGCATGAAATTTCTACAGTAGGCCAAATATAATTATTTCTTATAATTAGTTACCTTTGGGAAGTGGCAAATAATTTCATCAAATTTTATCTCTTAGAGGTATACAGAAAATTCAGTTATTTGGGAACCATTTTTTTCTTTTGGATATCTGGGATAAAACATTTCAAATAAATCTTACAAGCTAAGTACAAGACTACCTTGTACTATTAGCTATAGATTTCTGAAAGAGGGTTACATTTTATCCTAAAAACCTCTTTTAGTTTTGTAACATTTTTTTCTTTTACAAGGAAAAATTTGGTCAAAATCCAGCTGGGTTCTTCATATAGTATTCTCTTAGACAAAATTTTGGTCCATAGGGTTTGAATTTTTCCTCTTTCAAGTAAACAAAACCATTTAAGCACACTATTACTTGCAAAATTTTTTCTGCAAAATTTATAAAATTATTCTATTATTTTTAATTGCAGTATAGTTGATTTACAATATTGTATTAATTTCTGCTCTACAGGAAAGTGATTCAGTTATACATATTATATATATATACACACACACATACATATTCTACTCTATTTTATGTCTACAGTAAAATATTGACTGTGAGAGCATGGCCTGGATGCCTTTGAAAGAGACTTCTATTTTTAAGCTTCTTAGAAAAATTACTTCTGTTCTTTGGGAATCATATTAAAGGATTTATTACAGTAATTTTATTATGTAGAGTTAAAATATATACTGGGATGATTTCACACTTGATAAAACATAGCACCAAAATAGATTTAGATATTTTCCTCAATATAAATAACCTCCCCCAAGTCCCAGATGTTTTGCCATTTTCTCCTTTCTCCACACCCCCCATGAAGGATTGCATTTTTTACAAATAAATTAACTGTGTACAAGCAAGTTTGCCCTGTTTTAATCCCAGTCCCTGGGCCAAAACCCCTTTAAAATATAAATTGCCCTAGGATCTTTGGCTTTTTCTTTCATATCAAAGACTTTTTTCTAAAACCATGTCAATAATCATGCTGAGTGAACTGCATTGTACTCTGTTCATCGCCTACAGAAAAAGAAAGGATTTAGTTGATACTGTCTGGCTGTGGCTTCATGACTAGAGATACTCTGAACTAGTCCCGGGCTAGATGCTAGACTGAACATGATGGGTGATATTCCTGCATTTGATCACTATCTTCTGCTATTCTCCTTCCTTCCCCTCCCCCTTCCCCTCCTCCTCCCCCTCCTCCTTCCCCTCCTCCTCTCCCATATCCTCCCTCCTTCCTTCTCTTCTGTTTCTTCTTCTCCTTCTTCATAGTTTTCTGAATCATCATTGACTATGGTGGCAGATGGCATGTCTCTAAGTGAAATCAAAGGCATATGGCAGTCTGTTTTCAGTAGTGCCCTGCCACCTAAGTTGAAGAATTTATAGTTCAAAAGAAAAAAATAATGTAGCCTGGGACACCACGCTTTGAATATAGTTACAATGAGTACTTAATTCCCAAACACCATGCATTTTGTTTCTAAAACATTGTAATCAAATAATTTCTTGATGGTAGTGAGCAGTCAAGTTTAGAAATGTGGAAACTGGCTCTTAGATGGATAGACAATTTTAAGAAAGAAACTAAAAAGGAAACTTCTAAAGAAGTCATCTTAATAGCTTAAGAGAGAATATGGATCTTTCAAAAACAGTGTTATCTATTTAAGAGAACAACTAGACTCATTTTAAATGCAAAACCTTTTTACCATTTCCTTTCTTTTTCTGTTTGTTCATTAAATTATATGCAGGGATCAGAATCTAGGGGTTAAAAAATTTCTTATTTGTAGGTACATGCTAATTCTATATAAATAATTCATCTCAGAGTATTAATGGTTAAATAGAACAACAGTAAAAAATCGAAGAACAGTTTTTTTTTCATCTTTTAACTGTTTATTGTATAATATAAAACTACAAAAATAAGACTGTTCATTTCCATATACATTTAATCTGTCCAGTTGTTTAGATGACAACCCAAAGCTACATGTGAATGCAACCATCTGGGTTCCGATGTACTGTCTATAATATTGCACAGAAAAGGCACAGCTCTCAAATCTGTTGGGGAGAGGTTACACTTCCTTTTTGATGAAGGCTTCCTCAAAATACCGTGCATCAAACACGTCACTATGTACATCTTTTCCAAATCTTCATTGCTGACTCACATGGACCGCACTTCTCTTCCAAGCTTGTTATCCACCCGCCCCCGAAAAGCCCATCATTTGTATGGGCTTAGTTTGCAGTAGTATTTGATTCTGACTAATTCTCAAGAACCATTTAGACTCACTCTTAGAAGCCCTGAAAACACTTTAAGAACACAACTTCTACTCTGTATTTTTTCCCCATTTAACACAACAAGCCTAAGTCTTGCTGGAAGACTAGAATCAGACTCGGTGTTAACGCACACCGCAGTCTCTCTCTGGAGTCCTTGTCGTTGCACGCCATGCACAAGGACAGCCGCTGTGAACCCTGTGATGCTCCTGGGCCGAGCTCCCAGGAGAGCGAAGGTGGCGGGGCAGAGAGAGACAGCAAAAAGAGCTCAGAGACCCTCCATCTGTATGAGCATCTCCTCATTTAAATCGAAGCAGTATGTACGCCTGAGCAATTCAGTGTTGACGTTTGCTATATTATTCAGTAAAAGAGTTGCAATCTTCTTTCCTCTGAAAATACACATTTTTTCCCTTCCTTTTAACGGTTTGATGGTTTACTAACAAGTCCTATGGCTTTTGTAAAGCAAGTCTCTGAACTCAAGCTGTTACATCATGACCAGTCCCCGCCAGATAGTGTGATAATCATCTCTTTTTTTCTGTTTCAAATTTGACAAATCTACCAGAAACTACTGGATCTTATTAAGATTGTCCCTTCTTTTCCCTCTCAGATTTTTCCTCTTTTATGAAGTACTATGCATTTATTTACTATGATTTTTTTATATTTATCTTAATGCATCACAGTTGTGATACTAAAATGCAGAAAAGATGACCTGATGGACATTGTATGTAGTGTTGCCTCTCCCAATATTCACTGGTGTTTATTTATATCTCTTCCCATTTGCTGTTTGTTGTATCATTTAGATATGCAAATAGACTTAAAAAAAAACAGCTTTATTTAGGATAAAATGCTCATTACTCTGAAATTTCATAATTACTGAAAACAACCTAGCTCAGTAATCTGGTCAGTTTCTGTTGGCCAAATTTTGGGAGGTAGAAGATTAGTCTTCCTTTTCTTATCAACTAGAATTATTCATATTGACATTCTGTCTTGTTATAATAAATCCTGATGCACATGGTTGGAGTATATGTGATTGTACATTTTAAGAACTAAATTAAAAAATGGTTGTTTGAAACCTATTAAAATTCTCATAGCATCAAGGTCAAAGGTACATAATCTGAAGCTAATTGCCTAGGTTAATTTACAGGTCCTCCATTTATCAGCTTTGAGGCTTTAGGCAAGTTTTTTGACCTCCTTGTGCCTTAGTTTCATCACTTATACCGTGGGAAGAACAGCATACTTTCCAAAAGAATTAATGCAGCATTTAAATACTTAGAAAAGTGCCTAACATAAAGTAAACACTAAATAAAAGTCAGTGGTTTACTTTTTAAATACAGCCCAGAAGGCAGAAAAATGTGATTCAAGATTTATGGATTATTATCATATTATATTTTGTTGCCCCTGTAATTAATTTGTCATGGGGCAAATCATTAAGCTCTTTGCACCTTACTTTTCTCATCTGCACAGTGAGGCTAATTATAGTAACTGTATTATTGTGACTAATAGAAATGAAGCATGTAAAACTTCTAGCTTTGTCCTTGGCAGAGTAGGCAGTAAATACATGTTAGTAGTTGTTACTCATATTCGCTAAGCTCAATTCTCTCTAATGAACAGGGAACTGATTTCAGAACTGAAATATACATATGAAAACATTCTTTCTGTATTTCTATAGAAAACAAACTCATGAAGCACATATTTGGAAAAACTCAGAAATGTGGAGCAACTGATTAAGCTAATGTTGTACCTCTTTATCAATCTGTCCTGGCGAAGCAGGGGGAAGCTCAGGCCAAATTCCTTAGCTCAAGATTCAGACTGGTGCCAAGGGAGCCATCATCCCTGATGTGGGCTAAGAGCGGTTAATGTTGATTCACATATGGTTTTCTTATTACTAAATGAGATTATTCGTTCAAAACTGCTGTGTTCCCAAGGTCAATGAGAACTTTGATCTTCTGCAGGTGTACCTGTTCATAGGGAGGTAGGATTCAGATGGTTTAGCATAGTGAATTTCAGGCCTTGACTTGAAAGAAAATAAAATTAACATGCTTGCTCTTGATTTTCAAATTAAAAGAATTTAAAGGCATTTTTTATTGGCATTACTTTTTTTTTTTTTTCAAGAATCCACTTTAATTTGTACATTGAGATTAGTTTCTGTCACATCTCTTTAAGCATGCAAAGAGAGCTTAGTCTCCGTGGTTCACTCTAGGTATTCTTACTTTTATTTTTTTTTTATTTATTTTTTTTATTATTATTATTATTTTTTTTCCAGTGGGTTTTGTCATACATTGATATGAATCAGCCATGGATTTACATGTATTCCCAATCCCGATCCCCCCTCCCACCTCCCTCTCCACCTGATTCCTCTGGGTCTTCCCAGTGCACCAGGCCGGAGCACTTGTCTCATGCATCCCACCTGGGCTGGTGATCTGTTTCACCATAGATAGTATACATGCTGTTCTTTTCAAATATCCCACCCTCACCTTCTCCCACAAAGTTCAAAAGTCTGTTCTGTATTTCTGCGTCTCTTTTTCTGTTTTGCATATAGGGTTATCGTTATCACCTTTCTAAATTCCATATACATGTGTCAGTATGCTGTAATGTTCTTTATCTTTCTGGATTACTTCACTCTGTATAATGGGCTCCAGCTTCATCCATCTCATTAGGACTGGTTCAAATGAATTCTTTTTAATGGCTGAGTAATATTCCATGGTGTATATGTACCACAGCTTCCTTATCCATTCATCTGCTGATGGGCATCTAGGTTGCTTCCATGTCCTGGCTATTATAAACAGTGCTGCGATGAACATTGGGGTGCACGTGTCTCTTTCAGATCTGGTTTCCTCAGTGTGTATGCCCAGAAGTGGGATTGCTGGGTCATATGGCAGTTCTATTTCCAGTTTTTAAAGAAATCTCCACACTGTTTTCCATAGCGGCTGTACTAGTTTGCATTCCCACCAACAGTGTAAGAGGGTTCCCTTTTCTCCACACCCTCTCCAGCATTTATTGCTTGTAGACTTTTGGATAGCAGCCATCCTGACTGGCGTGTAATGGTACCTCATTGTGGTTTTGATTTGCATTTCTCTAATAATGAGTGATGTTGAGCATCTTTTCATGTGTTTGTTAGCCATCTGTATGTCTTCTTTGGAGAAATGTCTGTTTAGTTCTTTGGCCCATTTTTTGATTGGGTCATTTATTTTTCTGGAATTGAGCTGCCGGAGTTGCTTGTATATTTTTGAGATTAATCCTTTGTCTGTTGCTTCATTTGCTATTATTTTCTCCCAATCTGAGGGCTGTCTTTTCACCTTACTTATAGTTTCCTTTGTAGTGCAAAAGCTTTTAAGTTTCATTAGGTCCCATTTGTTTAGTTTTGCTTTTATTTCCAATATTCTGGGAGGTGGGTCATAGAGGATCTTGCTGTGATTTATGTCGGAGAGTGTTTTGCCTGTGTTCTCCTCTAGGAGTTTTATAGTTTCTGGTCTTACATTTAGATCTTTAATCCATTTTGAGTTTATTTTTGTGTATGGTGTTAGAAAGTGTTCTAGTTTCATTCTTTTACAAGTGGTTGACCAGTTTTCCCAGCACCACTTGTTAAAGAGGTTGTCTTTTTTCCATTGTATATCCTTGCCTCCTTTGTCAAAGATAAGGTGTCCATAGGTTCGTGGATTTATCTCTGGGCTTTCTATTCTGTTCCATTGATCTATATTTCTGTCTTTGTGCCAGTACCATACTGTCTTGATGACTGTGGCTTTGTAGTAGAGTCTGAAGTCAGGCAGGTTGAGTCCTCCAGTTCCATTCTTCTTTCTCAAGATTACTTTGGCTATTCGAGGTTTTTTGTATTTCCATACAAATTGTGAAATTATTTGTTCTAGTTCTGTGAAAAATACCATTGGTAGCTTGATAGGGATTGCATTGAATCTATAGACTGCTTTGGGTAGAATAGCCATTTTGACAATATTAATTCTTCCAATCCATGAACACGGTATGTTTCTCCATCTGTTTGTGTCCTCTTTGATTTCTTTCATCAGTGTTTTATAGTTTTCTATGTATAGGTCTTTTGTTTCTTTAGGTAGATATACTCCTAAGTATTTTATTCTTTTTGTTGCAATGGTGAATGGTATTGTTTCCTTAATTTCTCTTTCTGTTTTTTAATTGTTAGTATATAGGAATGCAAGGGATTTCTGTGTGTTAATTTTATATCCTGCAACTTTACTATATTCATTGTTTAGCTCTAGTAATCTTCTGGTAGAGTCTTTAGGGTTTTCTATGTAGAGGATCATGTCATCTGCAAACAGTGAGAGTTTTACTTCTTCTTTTCCTATCTGGATTCCTTTTACTTCTTTTTCTGCTCTGATTGCTGTGGCCAGAACTTCCAACACTATGTTGAATAGTAGTGGTGAGAGTGGGCACCCTTGTCTTGTTCCTGATTTCAGGGGAAATGCCTTCAATTTTTCACCATTGAGGGTGATGCTTGCTGTGGGTTTGTCATATATAGCTTTTATTATGTTGAGGTATGTTCCTTCTATTCCTGCTTTTTGGAGAGTTTTAATCATAAATGCATGTTGAATTTTGTCAAAGGCTTTCTCTGCATCTATTGAGATAATCATATGGTTTTTATCTTTCAATTTGTTAATGTGGTGTATTACATTGATTGATTTGTGGATATTAAAGAATCCTTGCATTCCTGGGATAAAGCCCACTTGGTCATGGTGTATGATTTTTTTTAATATGTTGTTGGATTCTGTTTGCTAGAATTTTGTTAAGGATTTTTGCATCTATGTTCATCAGTGATATTGGCCTGTAGTTTTCTTTTTTTGTGGCATCTTTGTCTGGTTTTGGAATTAGGGTGATGGTGGCCTCATAGAATGAGTTTGGAAGCTTACCTTCATCTGCAATTTTCTGGAAGAGTTTGAGCAAGATAGGTGTTAGCTCTTCTCTAAATTTTTGGTAGAATTCAGCTGTGAAGCCATCTGGTCCTGGGCTTTTGTTTGCTGGAAGATTTTTGATGACAGTTTCGATTTCCTTGCTTGTGATGGGTCTGTTAAGATCTTCTATTTCTTCCTGGTTCAGTTTTGGAAAGTTATACTTTTCTAAGAATTTGTCCATTTCATCCAAGTTGTCCATTTTATTGGCATAGAGCTGCTGGTAGTAGTCTCTTATGATCCTTTGTATTTCAGTGTTGTCTGTTGTGATCTCTCCATTTTCATTTCTAATTTTGTCAATTTGGTTTTTCTCTCTTTGTTTCTTAATGAGTCTTGCTAATGGTTTGTCAATTTTGTTTATTTTATCAAAAAACCAGCTTTTAGCTTTGTTGATTTTTGCTATGGTCTCTTTAGTTTCTTTTGCATTTATTTCTGCCCTGATTTTTAAGATTTCTTTCCTTCTGCTAACTCTGGGGTTCTTCATTTCTTCCTTCTCTAATTGCTTTAGGTGTAGAGTTAGGTTATTTATTTGGTTTTTTTCTTGTTTCTTGACGTAAGCCTGTAATGCTATGAACCTTCCCCTTAGCACTGCTTTTACAGTGTCCCATAGGTTTTGGGTTGTTGTGTTTTCATTTTCATTCATTTCTATACATATTTTGATTTCTTTTTTGATTTCTTCTATGATTTGTTGGTTATTCAGAAGCATAAAAATGAATAATGCAATGAATGAGATCAAAAACACTTTGGAGGGAACCAAGAGTAGAATAACAGAGGCAGAAGATAGGATAAGTGAGGTAGAAGATAAAATGGTGGAAATAAATGAAGCAGAGAGGAAAAAAGAAAAAAGGATCAAAAGAAATGAGGACAACCTCAGGGACCTCTGGGACACTGTGAAACACCCCAACATTCAAATCATAGGAGTTCCAGAAGAAGAAGACAAAAAGAAAGGCCATGAGAAAATACTCGAGGAGATAATAGCTGAAAACTTCCCTAAAATGGGGAAGGAAATAGCCACCCAAGTCCAAGAAACCCAGAGAGTCCCAAACAGGATAAACCCAAGGCGAAACACCCCAAGACACATATTAATCAAATTAACAAAGATCAAACACAAAGAACAAATATTAAAAGCAGCAAGGGGAAAACAACAAATAACACACAAAGGGATTCCCATAAGGATAACAGCTGATCTATCAATAGAAACCCTCCAGGCCAGAAGGGAATGGCAAGACGTACTGAAAGTAATGAAAGAGAATAACCTACAACCTAGATTACTGTATCCAGCAAGGATCTCATTCAGATATGAAGGAGAATTCAAAAGCTTTACAGATAAGCAAAAGCTGAGGGAATTCAGCACCACCAAACCAGCTCTTCAACAAATGCTAAAGGATCTTCTCTAGACAGGAAATGCAGAAAGGTTGTATAAACATGAACCCAAAACAACAAAGTAAATGGCAACGGGACCACACCTATCAATAATTACCCTAAATGTAAATGGGTTGAATGCCCCAACCAAAAGACAAAGATTGGCTGAATGGATACAAACACAAGACCCCTATATATGCTGTCTACAAGAGACCCACCTCAAAACAAGAGACACATACAGACTAAAAGTGAAGGGCTGGAAAAAAATATTTCATGCAAACGGAGACCAAAAGAAAGCAGGAGTCGCAATACTCATATCAGATAAAATAGACTTTCAAATAAAGGATGTGAAAAGAGACAAAGAAGGACACTACATAATGATCAAAGGATCAATCCAAGAAGAAGATACAACAATTATAAATATATATGCACCCAACATAGGAGCACCGCAATATGTGCGGCAAACACTAACGAGTATGAAAGAGGAAATTAATAGTAACACAATAATAGTGGGAGACTTTAATACCCCACTCACAACTATGGATAGATCAACTAAACAGAAAATTAACAAGGAAACACAAACCTTAAATGACACAATGGACCAGCTAGACCTAATTGATATCTATAGGACATTTCACCCCAAAACAATCAACTTCACCTTTTTCTCAAGTGCACACGGAACATTCTCCAGAATAGATCACATCCTGGGCCATAAATCTGGCCTTGGAAAATTCAAAAAAATTGAAATCATTCCAGTCATCTTTTCTGACCACAGTGCAGTAAGATTAGATCTCAATTACAGGAAAAAAATTGTTAAAACTTCAGGCATTACATTTTTTATTGGCATCATTCAGGAAACTTTAGTTTAAAAGTAGAACAAAGATCAATATAATATGCCATCATACATTAGCTAACATTGTTATGAACTTCCTGAGTGAATCAGTGGTAAAGAATCCACCTGCTGATGCAAGAGACATGGGTTTGATCACTGGGTTGGGAATATCCCTGTGAGAAGGGAATGGTCACCCACTCCAGTATTCTTGCCTGGAAAACCCCATGGACAGAGGAGTTTGGCGGGCTACAGTCCATGCGGTTGCAAACGAGTCAGACATGACTTAGCAACTCAAACAACAACATTGTTATGCATTGTATAACATCAGGCAGTTTGTACTGTTATGTGTTAACAGTTTACATGTGCATTTTTCTTCCTGGAGCTCTATGTCTCTATCCTATTTTTGTTTATGTTTTATTTCTGTCTTGAAAGAAAGTAAAGTGAAATTGTGAGTTGATCAGTTGTGCCCGATTCTTTACGACTTCATGGACTATAACCCACCAGTTTCCTCTGTCCACGGAATTCTCCAGGCAAGAATACTGGAGTGGGTTGCTATTCCCTTCTCCAGGAGATCCTCCCAACCCAGGGATCAAACCTGGGTCTCCTGCATTGTGGGCAGATTCTTTACCATCTTAGCCACAGGGAAGCCCCAAACCTATTTATTTTGGCCTCTCAAGTCTTAGTTGCAGCATGTGGGATCTAGTTCCCTGACCAGAGATCAAACCCAGGTCCCCTCATTGGGAGAGCAAAGTCTTAGCCACTGGATCACCAGGGAAGTCCCTTCTGTCTTGAGGACTTATTTTTAATAGTCTTCTTGTTCAGTTATTGTTGTTCAGTCGCTAAGTCATGACTCTTTGTGACCCCATGAACTGCAGCATGCCAGGCTTCCCTGTCCTTCTTTATCCCCTGGACTTCACTCAAATTCTATTTGTCTATTGAGTTGGTAATGCCATCCAACCATCTCATCCTTTGTCCCCCACTTCTCCTCCTGCCTTCAATCTTTCTCAGCATCAGGATCTTTTCCAATTCTTAGAACTTAGGTTCTTGGCATCAGGTGGCCTAAGTTTTAATTAAGACAACTTAGTTACATTGAGCTAAAATGAGCAACAGTCATAAAACTTTATGTGTACATCATTAGTTAAAAGTTTTAGTAATTTTAAAATAAAACCTTGAAGTTGACTTTTGTTACCCCTCTCTCCTCTTCCCCCAGAAAACAAGAAAAGGAAAACACAGTCACATAGACATGTATATGTACAACTAAAGAAAGTCTTTTTCTCTCTCTCAATTTTTTTTTTTGTATTTTCTACCCTATTTTTCTCAAAACAGTGGATCTTGTTTAGTTTTCTAAATAGGTCATGATAGTGCCAAGGGGAAGATGATTGTCAAAGTACTGTGAACATCTATCTAATGATTATAAAAATACCCTGATTTTCGATAGCCCATGGTATCCACTAAGGATATTAATCAGAGTGAAATTTTAAAAAAAGAGTGAAATTCAAAGATATTAAATTTGTAAAATAATTTTGCTTTTCAAGATGGTCATTATGATTTGTTAATTCTGGACTCAGTTAAGTTCAGTCACTCAGTGCATTCCCATGGACGGCAGCACGCCAGGCCTCCCTGTCCATCACCAGCTCCTGGAGTTCACTCAAACTCATGTCCACTGAGTCCGTGTTGCCATCCAACCATCTCATCCTCTGTCGTCCCCTTCTCCTCCCGCCTTCAATATTTCCCAGCATCAGGTCCTTTCAAATGAATTAGTTCTTCACATCAGGTGGGCAAAGTATTGGAGTTTCAGCTTCAACATCCGTCCATCCAATGAATATTCAGGACTGGTTTCCTTTAGGATGGACTGGTTGGATCTCCTTGCAGTCAGTCCAAAGGACTCTCAAGAGTCTTCTCTGACACCACAGTTCAAAAGCATCAATTCTTCGACACTCAGCTTTCTTTATACTCCAACTCTCACATCCATACATGACTATTGGGAAAACCATAGCTTTGACTGGACAGACTATGTTGGCAAAGTAATGTCTCTGGTTTTTAATATACGGTATCTATGTTGGTTATAATTTTTCTTCCAAGGAGCAAGCGTCTTTTAATTTTATGGCTGCAGTCACCATCTGCAGTGATTTTGGAGCCCCCCCCAGAATAGTCTGTTTCCACTGTTTTCCTATCTATTTGCCATGAAGTGATGGGACTGGATGCCATGATCTTTGTTTTCTGAATGTTGAGTTTTAAGCCAACTTAAAATTCTGGACTACCTTGTCATAATATTAAGTATCAACACACAAGTCTAGACAGTGGCTAGATTTTAAGTAGCTTTCATTAAAATGTGTTCTGCGGACCACATCAGAATCATCAGGGTCCCTTGTTGAAAACACAAGCTCTGAGTCCCCACCTCTTTGCATGTGACCTGTGGCTAAGCCCCAGGAAACTGTGTATATTTAGCAGAACTGCAGATAATTCTTGTGCACACAGAAGTATGAGAGGCAATGGGTTAGCATCTGTTGCTTCCACCTTCATAATTCCCTAACTACAACTGAAAGCTAGGTGTCAATTAGGGTGGAGACTTACCAGCACAATAGATCTCCTCACCGGCTACACATTAGAATGACCTGGAAAGCTTTCTAAAAGTGTCAGTGCCTGGACCCATACCTGAGGGGGTTAAGAACAATGCTCCTTGATATTTCAATACAATATCTAGTAACTAAATGTGCAGTGGCTTGTTCTATCCTCTTTGAAAGACTTGACTAAGTTTTTAACCTTCAAATAGAACTTTTGAACCTTCACTAGAAGTTCCACATAGGTCATATTTTACAGTGTACCTATTTTCTCAAATGATAGTGCTGGCACAGAGTAGTAGTTATGTAATATTCTTTGTGCCAAAGAAATTGGACTGGAAAGAAGAAAATAAGGGGATAACGAGTGCAGGATGAATCAATTTTGTAAACATAGAGGTGGCCTGTAGTAGTGCTAGTGTTAGTTTCTCAGTTGTGTCTGACTCTTCGCAATCCATGGACTGTAGCCCTCCAGACTCCTCTGTCCATGGGATTTCCCAGGCAAGAATACTGGAGTGGGGAGCCATGCCCTCCTCCAGGGGGGATCTTCCTGACCCAGGGATCCAACTGGGTTCTCCTGCCTTGCAGACAGATTCTTTATTGTCTGAGCACCAGGGAAGCCCCAGTGGTGGCCTAGAGGGGTTTAAACAATATCAAGTCAAAGAAAGGGAAGCTGACTCACTGGTCAGAGTCCTGGAAGTTGAGAGGGTGTGATGAGCTTGAAGATGTCCTTTTCATTATAGGGAACTGGAATGCAAAAGTAGGAAGTAAAGAAACACCTGGAGTAACAGGCAAATTTGGCCTTGGAGTACAGAAAGAAGCAGGGCGAAGGCTAATAGAGTTTTGCCAAGAGAACACACTGGCCATAGCAAACACCCTCTTCCAACAACACAAGAGAAGATTCTACACATGGACATCACCAGATGGTCAACACTGAAATCAGATTGATTATATTCTTTGCAGCCAAAGATGGAGAAGCTCTATACAGTCAGCAAAAACAAGACCAGGAGCTGACTGTGGTTCAGATCGTGAACTCCTTATTGCCAAATTCAGACTTAAATTGAAAAAAGTAGGGAAAATCACTAGAGCATTTAGGTATGACCTAAATCAAATTCCTTGTGACTATACAGTGGAAGTGAGAAATAGATTTAAGGGACTAGATCTGATAGAGTGCCTGATGAACTATGGACGGAGGTTCAAGACATTGTACAGGAGACAGGGATCAAGACCATCCCCATGGAAAAGGAATGCAAACAGGCAAAATGGTTGTCTGAGGAGGCCTTACAAATAGCTGTGAAAAGAAGAGAAGCGAAAAGCAAAGGAGAAAAGGAAAGATATTCCCGTTTGAATGCAGAGTTCCAAGAATAGCCAGGAGAGATAAGAAAGCCTTCTTCAGCGATCAATGCAAAGAAATAGAGGAAAACAACAGAATGGGAAAAACTAGAGATCTCTTCAAGAAAATTAGAGATACCAAGGGTTTCATGCAAAGATGGGCTCAATAAAGGACAGAAATGGTAGGGACCTAACAGAAGCAGAAGATATTAAGAAGAGGTGGCAAGAAATACACAGAAGAACTGTACAAAAAAGATCTTCACAACCCAGATAATCATGATGGTGTGATCACTCTCCTAGAGCCAGACATCCTGGAATGTGAAGTCAAGTGGGCCTTAGGAAACATCAGTATAAACAAAGCTAGTGGAGGTGATGAAATTCCAGTTGAGCTGTTTCAAATCCTGAATGATGATGATGTGAAAGTGCTGCACTCAATATGCCAGCAAATTAGGAAAACTAAGCAGTGGCACAGGACTGGAAAAGGTCAGTTTTCATTTCAATCCCAAAGAAAGGTAATGCCAAAGAATGCTCAAACAACCGCACAATTGCACTCATCTTACATGCTAGTAAAGTAATGCTTAAAATTCTCCAAGCCAGGCTTCAGCAATATGTGAACCGTGAACTTCCAGATGTTCAAGCTGGTTTTAGAAAAGGCAGAGGAACCAGAGATCAAATTGCCAACATCCGTGGGATCATTGAAAAAGCAAGAGCATTCCAGAAAAACATCTATTTCTGCTTTATTGACTATACTAAAGCCTTTGACTGTGTGGCTCACAATAAACTGTGGAAAATTCTGAAAGAGATGGGAATACCAGACCACCTGACCTGCCTCTTGAGAAACCTGTATGTGGGTCAGGAAGCAACAGTTAGAACTGGACATGGAACAACAGACTGGTTCCAAATAGGAAAAGGAGTACATCAAGGCTGTATATTGTCATGCTGCTTATTTAACTTATATGCAGAGTACATCATGAGAAACGCTGGGCTGGAAGAAGCACAAGCTGGAATCAAGATTGCTGGGAGAAATATCAATAACCTCAGCTATGCAGATGACACCACCCTTATGGCAGAAAGTGAAGAGGAACTAAAAAGCCTCTTGATGAAAGTGAAAGAGGAGAGTGAAAAAGTTGGCTTAAAGCTCAACATTCAGAAAACTAAGATCATGGCATCTGGTCCCATCACCTCATGGCAAATAGGTGGGGAAACAGTGGAAACAGTATTAGACTTTATTTTCCTGGGCTCCAAAATCACTGCAGGTGGTGATTTCAGCCATGAAATTAAAAGACGCTTACTCCTTAGAAGGAAAGTTATGACCATCCTAGATAGCATATTAAAAAGCAGAGACAATACTTTGCCAACAAAGGTCCATCTGGTCAAGGCTATGGTTTTTCCAGTGGTCATGTATGGATGTAAGAGTTGGACTATAAAGAAAGCTGAGGGCCGAAAAATTGATGCTTTTGAACTGTGGTGTTGGAGAAGACTCTTGAGAGTCCCTTGGACTGCAAGGAGATCCAACCAGTCCTTCCTCAAGGAGATCAGTCCTGGGTGTTCACTGGATGGACTGATGCTGAAGCTGAAACTCCAGTACTTTGGCCACCTCATGCAAAGAATTGACTCATTGGAAAAGACCCTGATGCTGGGAAGGATTGGGGGCAGGAGGAGAAGGGGACGACAGAGGATGAGATGGCTGGATGGCCTCACTGACTCGATGGACATGAGTTTAAGTAAACTGGGAGTTTTAGATGGACAGGGTAGGCCTGGCATGCTGCGATTCATAGAGTCGCAAATAGTTGGACACGACTGAGCGACTGATCTGAACTGAACTGAACTGAACTGAACTGATGAGCTTGAAAGCTGAAGATCAGTGCTGGTTTTTCCTCCTCAGGGACAATGGAAGAGGGTTGCAACCACTACCAGCGAGACCAGTGGGGGAAGCATTAATGCCTTGAGGGGCAGCTATATTGTGCATGCCAGTCACCTGGGCTTGTTAGGGCTGTCTGGGGGAGATGGAATTTACCACTGTCTGTAAGCATACGTAGGCCACTATTCCAGCTACCTTACTAAATATCCTTCCCATAGCAATCTAATATGTGATTGCTAATAAGAGCAATCTAAATGCTCTTTCTTAATGAAAACAAACTATTAAAACCTGTTACCCTAACTAGCAGTGGCCAATTATAGGGATTTAAGCAAATGTGTGTGTGTGTGTGTGTGTGTGTGTGGTGTTTTTATTTTAAAAGGTCTTTTTCCTCAGTTTCTCCAAATGTTGCTTCGCCTTTTGTTTCTTGTTGCTTAATCTGTAAGTAGAAGCTGTTAAAAGTTCCTAACAAGGCAATCTATAGACTACAGTTGTCCCTGAGTGCTTCATCTAGGAGATATTGGCTCTCAGAATCGAAGGTTCTCTGGACAAGGTGTTGGCTAACCAGTGGATTTTAGTGAGAAACAGAGCTGAGATGACTTGAGTCTAAATAAAGTAAACATAAGAATGGTTGGAGGACTTCCCTAGTGATCCAGTGGATAGGAATTTGGCTGCCAATGCAGGAGACACAGATTCGATCCCTAGTCTAGAAAGATTCCACGTACAGTGGAGCAACAAAGCCTATACACCACAATTACTGAGTGTGATATCCAGAGCCTGTGAGCTGCAACTAATGAGCCCATGAGCTGCAACTCTTGAAGCCCGCTTGCTCTAGAGCCTGTGCTCTGTAACACAAGAAGCCACTGCAATAAGACTTTGCACCATAAGTAAAGAGTAGCCCCTGCTTTCTGCAATTAGAGAAAGCCCTCACGAAGCAGCAAAGACCCAGTGCAGCCAAAAAAAGAAAGAATGCTTGATAGTTGGAGTTGTTGTTTAGCCTGTGGTGTAGAACTAAGAAAACTTTTTTGAGAATTTAGGCACAGAACTAAATATCTGTTCCTAGGTTCAGTTTTAGGATGGATTACTTATTATTTTTTTGGCTACAGGATTATTTTATGATAGTGGATTTTATGACTGCCCTGATGCAAGTTGTGAATTGGAAAGTAGGGGATATGATTCAGGTATTAAGCCATGAAAGAAAATAGACTTTTTTTCATTGTTATTCAAATAGGGTGGAAGAAAAGGCATTACCTAGAGACATATATGCAGTCAAAAAGTAATATTATATGTATACATGTCATAAAGTTATATTGGAAAAGAAGTGCAAATGGCTACAGAGATTCTTAGTCAGAATTAACAGAGAAGATGAAGAAAAATACTTCAGTCTTAATGTCTCTGTGTGTGTTTGTACACATATATGTGTGTATATGTACCATATACATTGTGAGCTTGAATTTTTGATAGAAATAGGTAAATTCATTCTCATAAAAATTACTCCAGTTGAGCTTAATTTGAGACTAGAATGGCAAAGAATAGGGATTTTTTTTTTCAAAATAAACTAAAACTGCAAGAAAGAATTCTATTTTCCTGAATACAACTACCATTATAATCACTTGTTTTACTTTCTTTGGTCTCAATTCAAAAGCAACCATCACTTGGACATGTTCATCAGTGGAACATAAGGATAAGTAATTAGAAGTAAATATGCCTTTTTAGCTTATTCTGTATTGAGGCGTTCTGAAATATAATATTTCAGCCTGAACCTTATGAGACAAATAAGTCTACTTTGGACACTTGTTGTATTAAAATATTTAATCACGATGTATAACTTTATGTAAACTCTAAATGAAGAGCTGTGATGTAGAATTTGGAACTTTTAGATTATACTTAACTTTTTATTAAAGGTTCAAAACAAAAGAGCTGGTAACTTGAAAGCAACACATTGTAAATTGGCCATATTTCCGTTTTTACAAAAGGAGCTGGCATTTTAGCACAATGTACATAAACCCGTGCCTGCTCTCTCTCCCCCACCCCTTCCCCTGTACCCTCTGAATTCCAGGGCACAGTGCTTCTTGTGGCTCTGCCTCTTAGTGTATCACAGAGCTATCCCTTCTCCTCAGTAGGAAGAAAATCTGATCAAGCTCCATTTTAAACAGGAAGATGGAAACTACAGCCAAGTTACCTATCTCCACAGAAAAACATGAGCAAAGACCTTACAGTTTTCAAATAGAAAGAGGTGATCCCTTGGTCAGGGAACTGGGAATTAACAGGTATTTGTTACAGGTGAAAATCAAATGGAAGTCTGGCTTCTCTCCTCCCCTGATTTCTCTTCTTTACTCTCGACTCTCAACACTAGTTGTCTCTGAAGGAAACATTACCTCGAGAAGGACTGCTTTCTTCTTTTTAATATTTTTTTTCTTTTTAAAGCAGGACTTGGCATCTGGACACCTCAGACTGTCAGGTATATCCCATGTAGAACTACAGCTGGTCTCTCTGATAACTGGAGGAATAAAGACCAAGAAGCAGCTGGACACTTGGAGTCAGCAAGAGACAAAGTACTGTTCTCATGTCAATTACACAGGGCTACCGATTCACACTGCAATTGTAATATGATATTTTTTAAAGGTCATGGTATTCATGGGAAAATTCCAAATATGTCATTTTCAGTAGCCCTAAGCTTATCAACAAGAGCAATGCTTAGAAACATAAACTAGGAGAGAGGGGACAGTGATGATTGCCATAGTTTTTGAAGCTCTATCCTAAAGTCAGTCTAACTGGGAGATGACTGAAAATTTGAATATGTTCAATAGTTAATCTGCATCATATAGTTCTTTCCATGATCACTTTCTCTGTCATAAGAGATTTGTTTCTAAAACTTTTCCAATGTAATTATACTATTTTCATAGTTTAGAGTTTCTCAAAATATAATTCTACTAGTAAGTTGTCATAGCTTTGGGTCCATATCTGTATTTACTTAAAAATTGATGACTTAGACTAAGTTCTGCAAAAGAAAAAAAGTCAAAGTATTTTTTAAAATAACATGAGTCCAGTTTCTATGGATCAATCATGATATACACCTAGATGTCATTAAGCCTGAATATACTTTACAGTTAATCTAGGCTAAGATATCATTGCCATAACATCATGAGCAAACAGATGGTTGACTTAGCAGACTGTCTTAAAGCAATACTGTGTTAATCAATATGATTACTACTATGGATTTAGTAGATTTTTAGATTCGGTTTACACAATGGCAAAATATTTTACTTAAGACTGTATTTCATAATGTTTACAACATATATTCATTACATTAGAATATATAAATATTAAATTTAACTCTGTTTTAATTATAAAATATTA
Source organism: Dama dama (assembly GCF_033118175.1). Lineage (NCBI taxonomy): Eukaryota > Metazoa > Chordata > Mammalia > Artiodactyla > Cervidae > Dama > Dama dama. Next base: position 35,078,268 of record NC_083708.1, on the reverse strand, counting down.
AATAAATCTTAAAAAGGTATTGGAAGTCATTAGAAGTGTGGATCTGAATGCACCCCCAGGTACATTGTTTATGATGTAAATATTCAATTGTTCGATCGTTTCTGAGAGTCTTTTATATGTGAGGCACTACTTTCAAAAAGTTTACATTCTAGTGAGAGTGACAAGGAATAAACGTAAGTGTAGGTGTAGCTATTATCAAGAAAACTAAAGTAAGATGGGGAAAAGATTGATGAGCAGGAGACTGTATTGGAAACCTATGTTGGAAAACCTCTCAGATAAGGTCAGATGGTTAAGCAAAGATCTGAATAAAGTAAGAGATTAAGACATGCAACTAACTTGGAAAGAGTATTCCAAGTTAACTTGAAAGAAAAGGTAGACGTTAATAAGTTACTATTAATATTTGCTTATTCAAAAAATGTTTACTGTGTACCTTCTAAGTCCTAGGGATTGGGCTCAGCAGAAAGATTAGGGGGTGGATAAGATATAGTTGGAGAAGGCAATGGCACCCCACTCCAGTGCTCTTGCCTGGAAAATCCCATGGACGGAGGAGCCTGGTAGGCTGCAGTCCATGGGGTTGCTAAGAGTTGGACCCGACCAAGTGGCTTCACTTTCACTTTTCACTTTCATGCATTGGAGAAGGAAATGGCAACCCACTCCCCCCTTGCCTGGAGAATCCAAGGGATGGAGGAGCCTGGTGGGCTGCCTTCTATGGGGTCGCACAGAGTTGGACACGACTGAAATGACTTAGCAGCAAGATATAGTAACTGTCATAAAGATGCTCCTGGAAAAACATAAAAAATTAATTGTCGCAGAAATGCTAATTACCATGATTAGGGCTGTTCACAGGGCATTTAGCTACTATTTCTACATTTTAATTCAACTACACTATTAACAGTGGTATGACTATAACCTCTAATTTGTCTTTGAAAGTTGAAAGTGAAAGTCTCTCAGTCGTGTCTGACTCTTTGCGACTCCATGGACTATACAGTCCGTGGAATTCTCCAGGCCAGAATACTGGAGCAGGTAGCCTTTCCCTTCTCCAGGGGATCTTCCCAACCCAGGGATCAAACCCAGGTCTCCTGCATTGCAGGTGGATTCTTTACCAGCTGAGCCACACTGTCTTTAATGAAGACTTAATTAATATAGTCTTATAATTAGATATATTTGGGTTAAATTCTGGCTTTAGTATTGCATTGGCCAGAACTTTTCCTGTTGCATTAATAGAAAACAACTCTGGTTTAAACAAAAGGGATATTTGTTAGCTTTTGTTACTGGCTAGTCCAAGAATTGGCATTAGCTTCAGCTATACCTGGATTCAGAAGATGCCATATGATTCACTTTCTTTCCATCTCTCAGCTCTGCTTTTCTCAATACTGGTGTCACTCACCAGCAGGCAGTGTTTGTGTAATGACAAAGAAGGGCCCTGGTACCCTAAATATATGTGACTCACTCACTGTCATGAAAGCAGAGAGATAATTTCTCTCCCAGCATCCACAGCCATTGCCCTGGCCCCTGATCCTATAAGAACATATGGTTACTCCTAGACCAATAAATGTATCCATCCTGACTATCTGTTTTAGTGACTCACTCACACTTGAGAGCTAGGTCAGTGAAAAGCTGGAACATATGAGTGACAGATCTACCAGAATCCTATAGGGTGGGACAGTAGAAAAATACTTCTTCTACTACCAGAAGAAAGGGAAAGAGTACTATGCTGGCCAAGACAAAAATATTCTACTACAGATAGATTAATTCTGTGCGGTTGGTCAAATCATATCCCCTTCCATGAGTCCCAGTTTCAACATCCATAAAAGTATCGATTTCAGGGTGTCAAGTCAGTAGTATAGTGTAACAAGGTTAAGGTAGTGTATGTAACAAGGTTAAGCACAAAGAAACAAGTGCTTAATAAATAACTATATCATCATTATTACTTACAATAAACAAACATGATATATGGCAAATTTCAGGTAGTGGAAACCAAAGTATCAAAAAAAATGAAGTATAAATTCTTTGAAAATAAAACAGAATCACAAGGCCAGCCACAGTTTGAACACCACGTGCTGCACTGAATGGTTCCAGAACCTGGAAGCAGAATCCACCATCTTTGGAACTAAGGAGCCAGTTAGTTGCATAATGAAGCTCAGAATGGAATTTATACCTAAAAGATCAGAAGGCTACCTTCTTGTTGCTACTTTTCAAATATACTAAGAAAACGGACATTTTAGTGACTTAAAAAGAAGGAAGATTCTCTCAGAAACCTTCAATTCCCAATCAATTAAGGTGATAATTTAAATTGTAACAATATACACTTCTCTGCTGGGGTTTATAAAGCTATTTTTATTTTGAATGAAATATAAATATGGCATGTAAAGTAAAAACTCCTGGAGAAGGGAATGGCTACCCACTCCAGTATTATTTGCCTGGAGAATTCCATGGATAGAGGAGGCTGGCAGGCTACAGTCCATAGGGTCACAAACAACTGGACACGACTGAGCGATTAACATGTTTTCATGTTTCCTGAATTTATCCTTGGACAGACAGGACTACTCACCATTGTTTTAGGCCAGGGGTTGCAAACCATAGACCCTAGACCAAATCTGACCCTCTTTCTTTGTTTGTATGGGACTCAAACTAAGAATAATTTTACATTTCAAGTGGCCCTTTTTGGAAAAAGTTTGCTGACTCTGGTTTCAAGATAATCTTTTCCCTGAGAACTTTATTCTTTTTTTTTTTTTTCTCCCACAGTTACTGTTTAGATCTTGGAAAGCAGCATGGTTTATATCTCCTGTGCCATTCCAGGCAGTTGATACAAAAGGATGTCTCTGAATGGGAGACAGATTTTTGTCCTAGATGTATTTTCTATGTGTTTCATTCATTTTACTACTCAATTTGTTTCTTCCACAATACCTTTAAGGAATTCTGTGTGTGCCTGCTCTCTCCTAACTTTTGAAGATGAGCATCTTCACCAGTAGAGAAGGAAATGTCATCCCATTCCAGTATTTTTGCCAGGAGAATTCCATGGACAGAGGAGCCTGGTGGGCTATAGTCCATGGGGTCACAAAGAGTCAGACACAACTGAGCAACTAACCGCCCCCCACCCCCACACACGTATTCACCAGAGCTCCTGATACTGAATCCCATCCTTTGATTCTCTCCTTTGTATCACAGTTCATGTGAGCCAATGCATTCTGCCACATGACTAACTTTAGACTTCCTCAAATATATACATTAGGCCCCCATTACTTGCATGAATTTTACAGACAAGGAGCTTATCCCTCAGCAGATCTTCAAGGAATTTATCACAAATTAGGATAAGCAAAGAGGCAGAGCTACTGTGTTATTTTGAGTCCTCCGAGAAGCAAACACATACATCTGATCACAGGGAATGTAGGATGGTACTGGGAGAGCTTCCAGGTCGTAATGCAGATCTTGCCCCTGTAGGAGAGAGAAGGAAGGAGGCAAGGTTGGATAGGAAAAGTTGTCGAGTACGGTGTAGTTCTAAGAAAGTTTAGGCAAAGTCTCTGTGTCTTTCCTGGGCCAAAGGCCCCCATCTGGGGAGTTTGTGTCTTTCAAAAAGGAGCCTGCTTATTATCTCTGCTGTACTTAGTCATTGCCAGGGAGCAGCTGGTGAAGGCATGGGCTCAGCCAGCCCAGTGGTGGACTCAGAGGGCTGCAGCTGGGTCCCCTGGTCAGTAAAGTTTCTGTGGCTGGAGTTCTGCAAGGCACATTCTCATGTCTGCTACAGCCATACTGAGTGGTTAAAAAAAAAAAAAAAGGAGCATGCCATTAAGGACTAGGGGGAAAAAAAGGCAGATCTAGGTTATAGAAGGGCTTCCCTGGTAGCTAAGCTGGTAAAGAATCCACCTGCAATGCAGGAAACCCCAGTTCAATTCCTGGGTAGGGAAGATCCCCTGGAAAAGGGATAGGCTACCCACTCCAGTATTCTTGGGCTTCCCTGGTGGCTCAGATGGTAAAGAATCCACCTGCAATGGGGGAGTCCTGGGTTTGATTCCTGAGTTGGGAAGATCACCTGGAAAAGGAAATGGCAACTCACTCTAGTATTCTTGCCTGGAAATTCCATGGACAGAGGAGCCTGGCGTGTTACCGTCCGTGGGGTTGCAGGGTGGCAAAAGAGTTGGGCGTGACTTAGCGTCTAAACAACAATAAGGGTTGATTCTACCTGAAAAACTGACTGTTGGGAAAGAAAGAATGGAGATACGATAACCATGCAAGACAGTCAGTGGGAGTCTGGCATGAGCCAAAGAATTCTGGCTAACACATGTGTAGAAAAACTTTCCTTTCTATCCTATAGTTAGAGAGTAGGGCAGGTGAGCAGTCTATTGCCTGTGTATGGATGTCCGAGATCAACTTACAATTTTCTTCTCATAAGTGTTTTTCATTTTAACTTGTCTCCAAGCCAAGTTTGAGATTCTGCAAATAATTTGTCCTGAAGACCACCACACGATGGAGAGAAGGATGAGCATGGCCGAGCTGTAGCTTGGAGTGGGACCCTTTTTTTTTTTTTTAAAGCGTTTCCTACAAGTACATGGTACCTGTCCATTTCCAGATCCGGTCAAGACAGCTTGAAGAACCATGTCTCACCTTATTAAAGAGAATGTCCTTCAATGTGCTAGTCCTTCAATTTGTTCATTTTCCTTTAATGTGTTAATTAAGGGAAGGAAAGTGAGAGAAGTGCTTTCTTAAAAGGATTATATATGTGAAATTTTGAACTTCTGTATTTCTCATTTTAAACATTTCTAATGAAGTTTGACTCTGACTTGGACTGTAGCCTACCAGGCTCCTCTGTCCATGGGATTCTCCAGGCAAGAATACTGGAGTGGGTTGCCGTTTCCTTCTCCAGGAGATCTTCCCAACCCAGGGATCTAACCTGGGTCTCCCACATTGCAGGCAGACATTTTACCCTCTGAGCCACCAGGGAAACCCTTTTCAGTATAAATGGAAGTATCTGATATTCTCTCAGCTTTGGCTTTCTTCGTGTGTGTGTGTTTATACTCCACTTTCCCCAAGGCATAGGCAATTTAGCTGATGTGCCCACTGGTTATTTGAAACCAACTTAACACGTAATAAAGGTGAAGAGTGTTCTTTCATCTACTTTCCAAAGGCTGAAGAGTGGTGACCATACATAGATGATGCTATTTAGTCTTTTATAGCTCTTTAAAAACTATGAAGATAAAGCTAGATTTCTCTCCTTTTCATTTCCTGACTTCTTTCCACAACTCTAGGCTCATCTAAGGGATGTGTCTTATCATTTTTCTGATGAACCATTGGTGGGCTTTCCTTTTGTGTATGTGTAGTGGAGCAGCAATTTGGATTTATTAAGAAATGAATGAGAAAAGAAAAATAAGCTCTACTAATTTAAAGGCTGTGTATACTTTCTTTCCCAGGGTTAATTTCTTCCCATTTTGGAGGACAGGAACTATATTTCTTGGTGGGATGTGTGATACACAGATGACCTCACTTTTATCTCTTTTTTTCCCTCCTCTTTGGTCTTTTGATATGTGGAGATGGTTTTAGAAACATTTTTCAACTGCTTTCTTCCAGGAGAGTATGTCTTCAGTTTACTGACGTTCCTATCCATTAGATTCAAAGAACAAGTTTGTAGCTCTGTGCTTCTTTTAAGAGGGAAAGACATTGAGTCTTTAAAAAGAACTAATAAAATATAGTTTCTTAGAAAAAAATCCAACTTTTAAAATAGCTTTTGTTCTATTTTAGTTTTAGGACAATAAGACTGTAAGTGTCTATGTTTCTATGATTATAGAAAATATTTTTATTACCTAGCTTAACATTAAAATTATTTTGATATCTAGCACACGTGATATTTGAAGTTGTTTGTGCCAGCTTATTGACTAGAGAAGAAAATTCCAGTTTTAACTAGTGAGAACTTTTATGAGAGAAGAAAATTCCAAAGCTTGCACAAGGAATAGTTTCGCGTTATTCTACTATATTATATATGACTTCTATCATTGCAAAAAAGTTATGTATCAATAATAAAATATTAATAAAGATGACTTTAATTTTCATTGCTTTTTTATTAATTTCTTCTTTTGCTTGTTTATATTTTTATAATATAATCCTTATCATAAACATTAGCAAACCTATATTGATTATTTACAATGTGCATCAAGACATAACATCCATGTAATAAATAGACTTTTCAATTCAAACATCACAGTTGATTTTAGACGCTTTCTTTAAAAAATTGTTCATGTTATTTTTACTCATTTTTATCTTTGTCTTTCTTAGCATGAGTTTTGATGTGCCATAAATAGTGGTAATATTGGTAAAGGATTTAAGTAAGAAAACTTATAGGAGCCCAGGAACCTAGGCATGAAAGAGGTGGATTTGAGTGACATATTGTACTGCTGGTTGGAAACCTGGTTGCCATATGCTGTCCAGCTTTCCTTTCCTGTCTGTCAACATATGCTGTTTGATCTTTGTCTTTTGTCAACAGAATTGGGAGACATGATAAAGAAATAAGATCATTTACTATTTAAGACGTCTTCTTTTCTTTCTGGTTTTGGCAACCAACTGAAAAGACCAGTTTAAAAATATTACAATCCGATTTTGAAAAATAAAATACCTCTGTTTTTGTATCTGTAGACAAAGATCCGTTAACAATGCTTGACTTTGTAGAGCAAGTTTATGGAGATTTTTGCTTATTATTTTAGTCATTAAAGTCTGTTAAACAAATTTCATGTATGACTTCTGTAATCTAAAAGTGTTAAGTAATTTCATGAGTTGGAGTGAAATTGAAATTTATTTTGGAAGCATAAATTTTTGTTATTTTAACTTTAAGCTTAGCTATTTTGACTAAAATGACTCTAGGTTCTATTGCAAATGATCTACAAGTTATATATTTCAGAAATTACTTAGAAATTACTTATATATTGGTTAGAAATATAATTTATCCTTTAAACCAGGATACAGTTGAAAGTGAAGGAAAATCTTAATTTAATATTACTGCAGTGACAGGCCTTGCTAGGGACTGTCCCAGGTAAGCCAGGACATATGGCAACTAAAGATAACATATTAATAAAATAGATACAAAAAATCAATTGAAGAATATACTTTAAAAAAAGAATCTATTTTGAAGAATATAGTTTAATAAAGAATTGTTCTGGTATTTAATCCAAAGAGCATTTCAGATTTCATGTTAATATTTGAAGGTGGCATATGAAAAATGTATAACTAGGTTAGTCAGAATAATTTAGATTTCGGTGTAAAGTGGGTGGGTCCATTTCATTGAGCTCCAAAGGGTTCCTAACTGAGATTCCCAAAGGGCCTTATTATGTGACTATTTCTACTACATCATCAAGGACCTCCTAATAGCACCAAGAGGGAGGATTCAAGGTGGTACTGGGTGTGACTTTCCTTCTAGAATGCAATTTTATTTTATTAATGCATGCTGTATATCTATACTACTATTTCTCTACCAGAATTTTGCTAAGATAGTTCATCTGTGCAGAAATTTTTCACAATCCATTACAACAGAGGAAGGGAGATAAAAAAGTGATTGAGGTGAAGGTGAAATTTAACTAAATTCTGAGATAACTTTTAAAGAAAAAGATAATATATTGTATTCAAAAAGGCATTTCTTACTCATTATTCCTTGCTGTTAAGTAGTTCTACTTATCATGTATTAAAAGAGACAAGGCAATTTCCCACTGAATGTGGTAAAAATCAAAAGGCTATAAAAAGAAAATAGTTTAGTGTTGAGGCATCCTACTGGGTTTGCTTATGTGTTTGTATAATCTGTCTTCAATATCATTTCTCAAACAATAGCCCACTGTGTTGGAAACATGGAAACCATCCTAAGCTCTAAAGACATATTTTAAGATGGTGAATGTTATTTTCTATCTCACCAACTGCTGGGATCTGATTGGTCATTAGCCCATTTCAGGGGAAGCTTCAAGAGCTAATCAGGGGTGTTATCAGCTATGACTTTTATTGCTGCTGCACAGAAAACTTAGCAATAAAGAAACTGTAAATTCAGGATTTATTCTTTGTAGGGGTGTGCCTCATGCTCGGAAGATTAATGAAGAATTCCTGGTCCATTGTTTATTAAAGATACCACTATTCTATAGCATTTTAATTGTAAATCCACTCTTTGACATCCTAACTAATGGTTCCTGCTAAATTAATAAAAGCAACATATTAAATTTAAATCCCAGATAAGGTAAAGATTGCTGTTTTAATATCCCATCCATATCCTTTATCTTTCTACAGGGGCTTTCAGGCCAGTAGTTTTAATAACATGCATGAATGAAGATGCTCTTTTTTAACTCAAATGGTGGCAAAGAGTTTTTCCTTTATATTAGCAGGCAATCAATTCCAATAGCTTTTTAATGCTTTCTTAAAGAATCAATTTTAAAGCAGATGCTCTTCAGGGGACCCTCTTAAACTTCTTCACAGCCGGTCTCCTAATTTTCTATTACAATGCAATCTAAAGCAGCTACAAAAATAATGCAGATAATGTTTGCTGGGTAATGATTTCCAATTTCCCCATTCCATGTACCCTGTTATTAGGAGGATCATCTTGGTTGTGTAAATTAATTTTCAATTCACTTCTGGGGAACATTACAATGATTTATTCAGCACCGGTGTTGAAGAAAGTGTTGGGAGGATTTTAGCAATCTGAGAAACAAAATCAATTTGTTCTGATTATCACCATGTTAAAGGGAAAAAAGGGGAGAAACAAAAAAGTCACTAGAATGTGTGTCTGACTTTTGCAAGCACTTGGAACTATGATTTGATGCTGTGTTTCACTCTGTAATACATAAATTTAGCAAAAGCATGGTATTTGGTGATTTATCTCAACTTGGAGATTAAGTTTGAAATAGTCAGGAATATTCTTCCATTTGATATTTCAGGTAAACGCCTTCAAGGCAAGATAACACTCATTCATATTTCCTTGGAAGAAAGAAGTAACATAATAGCTTATAACCAAGGAAGAATAGATTTCCTAAGCACAATGTTATTAGCCACTAGTTTGGTACAAAACTTAAAACCGGAACTATCAAAGCACTGTCTCATAACTGTAAATACAACTTTTATTTATCATAATTTATTGAGTACAAATTTTACCAAAATTGTATATGAACAATGGTCTTTGTACTATTCCCCCAAAGTCATCCTTTGTAAAGGTTTTACTGACCTTTTACCTTAATGAACTTGTATGTGTTGGTCACCAGAGTCAGATTTCACTGTGTCCAGGTCTGAATGCAAACTGATGCTCTGTTCACTTTGCCAGATCACTTCTCTTCATTCAACAGATATTCATGTGTAGGTTGTGCCATGCACTGTACTTGGAGCAAGGGAGATGCTAGAAATAAAAGCAGACTGCTTTAAATATGACACTGCAACCTGTGACAAGATATCTGAAAAAGAGGTGCATGGTAATCTTTTAAATAATCTTAAGTTTAATGATTTAAAGAATCAATTTAAAATTTAACCAGGTCAGAAAGGCTGGGGCTAGGTTTCCCCAGGAAGTGATGGTCAGAGTTGTGGATTTCTGACCTGAAGGATAAGTGAACTGACCAGGGTGAGTAGGGCCGGAACACCATTTTAAGCCAAGAGGTAGGACCAGATTTGTTACCCGAAAAGCCCAGGCTGCAATGTGACCAACATCTTGTGGCGTAAGTGGAGTGGTGGTAGGGGGTTGAGTGGATGTGAGGATCCACAGGACTGTTGCTGCCATCCAGAAGGAGATAAGGCTTGCCCGGGTGCACGTACGGTCTTTCCAAACCTCTGCCCATCCATCTGTGGATAGCCAGGTTGGATGTTCCTTTCTTGACTTCACTGTAGCAGGTGATGAAGGCACAGGTCTGTATGGACTGAAGTGAAGTAGGTTTGGTTGGATTCCTGAAATTAGGTGCCTTCAGGAAAAAGCTTGTAGACCAGCAATAGTCAACAGTCTGTACATTGGTGTAGACCAGCAGAAATAGATTTAGAATCCTTGACAGAGCAGCAGAGAGTCATAGAAACATCCAGAAGCAATGAGCTTAGCCTTTGAAACTAAATCTCTTTCTTTTTTTGAGTGTTAAGTCCATATATATTATTTGGGGATGTTATTGAAAAATGTTCTTGTTTCAACAGAGAGTGTGGTGCAGTGCATTCATGTTCAGTCGTGTCCAACTCTTTGTTACCCCATGGACTGTAGCCCACCAGACTGCTCTTTCCATGGGATTATCCTGGCAAGAATACTGGACTGGGTTATCATTTCCTTGTGCAAGTTATCTTCCTGACCCAGGGATTGAACCCATGTCTCTTGTGGCTCCTGTATTGGCAGGTGGATTCTTTACCACTGAGCCACCTGGGAAGCCTTCAATAGAATGTTTTTATTAAGAGCACATACATGTACTGCCTTGTTCTGTTTACACGCTAGAGCTGAGTTTGTCTCTCTAGCAGAGAATGGTCTAGTGAAGCTATTATACCCATTATAGTCCATGCTCAACCTGTGTGCAAAGCCTGGTCTGTCACCTACTGTCTCTATGACCCAGGAAGTGACCTAATTTCAGAGTCTCAGTTCCTTCATCTGTAGGGTGAGGGCACTCAGAATCCGCTCCGATGAGCTTGCAAAGGAGTGGGTGAGATGGCGCTTGTGAATCTCCAAGCAGAACCTTTGTCCTGTAAACTAGCAGTTGGTTCAGGGTAAACAGCCCCTAAAGTTTAGGTTAAGCAGGTTTAAATGACACAGTCTGGACAGTAACATGCCACTCAGAATGGAGGGGTCAGAGGGAGCCATGAACCGGGGCAGCGGCAAAGCAAGTTTGCTGAAGTTCTAGAGTAAGGGACATGCGATGACTGTTGGAGGGCTGAGTGCCCCCAGCTTCCCCTGGTTTAGAGGGAGCTTATGGCAGGGGTCCCTTTGACTGGACTCTGAGGTTTCAGCTTCCTTTATAATAGCTCAGTGCAGGCAAGCTTTATGAGTCCTGCCCTCAGGATTCATAGGACCCAGAGTTGTACCTGACTAGATCTCTCAAACAGTCCTGCCTGTAGAACTTCAAGAGAGCATGGATATCTGAGGTTCTGCTACTGGAATCTGGAATCCTGAGCGCTATTCTCATTTCTATGAGTTGGGCAGGGGCCTGGGTTAGAGTGAGCTTGAATGAGTTCTCTCTTCTCCATTTTCAAACATACTTAGACCGGCTGATGTTTCTGCCATTGGATTAACGTTAGAGTCAATGACCTCAGAGAAGTTAAGCACAGACACATTATTTGTTGTGTATAGAAATGTAGACTTTCACATCACCACTTTTAGGCTTTTTGATAGTCATAAAACAAGGATAGGAGTAGGTTAGGCTCCCTGTGAAATTGAAACATGAGCTCAATGGAAATAATGTAGGAATTCAAGATTTCCTCTTTAGGCTGATTTTAACATTATTTACGTTCTCTCAATAATACAGAGATAAGTGAAGAATTGATGTACGTATATGTGCCTACTATGTTGGGCTGTTCAAAGAGAAGAGGAAAATATTTTTAATGCTTTAAATTTTTTAAAATATTAAATGCTATTGTGGCAGGTAGGACAAATGTATATTTGAAAACTGCATTTAGGAGAGCTAGTTGTATAGATTTTTTAAATGTCAACTTTCCCCCCATGCATTCCAAAATCCATTCAAAGATTGTCAAAAGGCAAGAACCTATTGTGATTTCAAAGGACATGCAAAGTACATTTATTAACTCTTGATTCTTTTTGAGTTTTAGGAATAAACTGACAGCCTGAGTTAGAAGTAATCATATCTAAATATTCTATGTGTGGGAGATATATTACCTCCATTTACCTAATTTTTCAAAGCTACATGAAAGTGAAATCTGTCTGCTGGTTTATTAATAAATCATGAGGAAATGGATATGTGAATTGTCACCGAATTTATAGGATAAGTTTTGATTGGTCTGATGTAAAAATTTAAGCCATGCAGCGTTTATGAAATTCACCTACACCTCTGAAGACAACCTCAAGGAGAGAGATAATTAAGAAGGATATTTTTCAGTAAATAGGAAGAATATGTGGGAGATCATCTGACTTTTAAACTAGGCTATGACATGCCTGAAATTCTTTTTTGAAGGGAACTGGAGGCACCTCAGGTAAAGAGAAATTCAACTTTGGAGGTTAAAAGCAGAGTTAAATCAAGGTCCATTTCCTGCTTCCTGGGAAAGAACTATCATTTGAAGACACATGGGTGGTGAAAACAATCAGTGGTTCTAACAGATAACAGGACAGATGCTCAGACTTTCAGGTATTTGTTTGCATTTGAGCTATTTCTCACATGGGCAACTTTGTTTCTTACTCAAGGGCAAATTGTAGAATTGTAGCAAGAATTTTTTTTAAATATATTTTAATTAAATCAAGATTGATGAGTTTCCTAAGAAAAGTTGGGATGCTTAGCTTGGGAAGCTCAGCTAATAGAAAATATAAAAGCCTCTTGCAAATGAATTATCCAATAACCAGAAATAATAATTGAAATAAATTTAAACTAAAAGTCTAAGAAATAAACTAATACTAATTGGGGGAGGGGAAAGGTAGAAATAAATATAGAATATATGAACAAGACCTTTCTCCTTTTTTCTTCCTTTTTAAAAATTTCTCTTTATATTCCACTACCTTCCAAGTTGAATATGTAAATGGGATAATGGAGAATAAAATTCAGAAAAAAAATCTATCAAGATTAGTTAATAAATAGATATATCTGAAAACTGATATGAATTGGTTATTTTGAACATGTCCTAAATGTTTTCCTGGACTTCAACAAAAACAAAGTAAAATACAATATTTTGATTCACATTGTCTCAAAAAAGTGAACTTTTCCCTGGCATTCATTCTAAAAGTGTGTGTGTGTGTGTGTGTGTGTGTGTGTGTGTGTGTAGGATGTCATATAAGAAATATAACAATAATAATTGAAACATTATATAGCACTATCATATGCCAGGCAATATTGTAAGCTGCATATACTTTATATATAACCCTCACAATAATCTAGTGAAGTAGGTGATACTATTATTTGCATTTTAAAGAGGGAAAAACTGAAGCACAGAGAGATTAAGTAACTTGCTCAAACTTACCCAGGACATAAACAGGGAGCCAGGATCTGAGCAGAAGCCATTTGACTTCAGAGTCAGTATTCTTAATTATTATACTATACTGCTTGTACACACACACCAAACATGTATGTATATATGTGTGTGTATCTCTGTATCTATACAAGGTTATATAAATATAGATACACACACATATTAAATAACTAGTGAATCAATAATTTTGGATTATCTTGACTACTCAGGGTTCCATATCCCTTTTCTAAGGTCACTTCTGCATGGTACAGAATCTGGGAATTATATTTTCCAGAATTCTTTCTTCTATGTTGCTTCAGCTTAGAGTTTGCCAAAGAGAGGCACTTGGTGAGGCTGACGGTGGGGGCAGAAAAAGCCAGTTTTCCCTGCACATGCAGTTGCAGCCAGATGTGTGAACAGTCCTGCCATGTCATGGAGGCTTCCCAGTAAATACTTGAGAAGCACCTACTTACCATAGACTGAAATAGTTGAAGGACACTTTCCAGAGAATTTTGAGAAGTGCAAAATCTTCTGTGAGCTATTAAGAACTAACTGCCTCTGACTTAGAAATTTGTGGAGACCTCTCTGAACTTCTTTGCTATAGATTTTTCAAATTTTTTAAAGCCTTGAATTCCTGTATTAAATATGTGGTATCTAGAATGCATAGAGTGGATGTAGCTTTCCTGGTCATGACCTTCATACAATAAAATAGTATAATAGTCTGGCATTGTGGTGAACACTATGGCTGTTGAGTTAGACATATTTAGTTTAGTCTTTCAATTCTACTACCAACCAGCAAAGTTTTTCAATATATCTGAATTCTTGTCTCTTTGTAAGATACAGATTTTAACAGTACCTTTGTTCAGTTCAGTTCAGTTCAGTCGCTCAGTCGTGTCTGACTCTTTGCAACCCCATGAACTGCAGCACGCCAGTCCTCCTTGTCCATCACCAACTCCTGGAGTCCACCCAAACCCATGTCCATTGAGTTGGTGATGCCATCCAACCATCTTATCCTCTGTCATCCCCGTCTCCTCCTGCCCTCACTCATTCCCAGCATCAGGGGCTTTTCAAATGAGTAAGCTCTTCGCATCAGGTGGCCAAAATATTGGAGTTTCAGCTTCAACATTAGTCCTTCCAATGAACACCCAGGACTGATCTCCTTTAGGATGGACTGGTTGGATCTCAAAAGCATCAATTCTTTGGCACTCAGTTTTCTTTATAGTCCAACTCTCACATCCATACATGACTACTGGAAAAACCATAGCCTTGACTAGATGGACCTTTCTTGACAAAGTAATGTCTCTGCCTTTTAATATGCTGTCTAGGTTGGTCATAACTTTCCTTCTAAGGAGTAAGCGTCTTTTAATTTCATGGCTGCAATCACCATCTGCAATGATTTTGGAGCCCAGAAAATAAACTCAGCCACTTTTTCCATTGTTTCCCCATCTATTTCCCATGAAGTGATGGGACTGGATGCCATGATCTTAGTTTTCTGAATGTTGAGGTTTGAGTCAACTTTTTCACTCTCCTCTTTCACTTTCATCAAGAGGCTCTTTAGTTCCTCTTCACTTTCTACCTTAAGGGTGGTATTATTTGCATATCTAATGTTATTGATATTTCTCCCGGCAATCTTGATTGCAGTTTGTGCTTAATCCAGCCCAGTGTTTTTCATGATGTACTCTGTATATAAGTTAAATAAGCAGGGTGACAATACACAGCCTTGACTTACTCCTTTTCCTATTTGGAACCAGTCTGTTGTTCCATGTCCAGTTCTAACTGTTGCTTCCTGACGCGCATACAGGTTTCTCAAGAGGCAGGTCAGGTGGTCTGGTATTCCCATCTCTTTCAGAATTTTCCACAGTTTATTGTGAGTCACACAGTCAAAGGCCTTGGCATAGTCAGTAAAGCAGAAATAGATGTTTTTCTGGAACTCTATTGCTTTTTTGATGGTCCCACAGATGTTGGCAATTTGATCTCTGGTTCCTCTCCCTTTTCTAAAACCAGCTTGAATATCTGGAAGTTCTTGGTTCACATATTGCTGAAGCCTGGCTTGGAGAATTTTAAGCATCACTTTACTAGCGTGTGAAATGAGTGCAATTGTGTGGTAGTTTGAGCATTCCTTGGCATTGCCTTTCTTAGGGATTGGAATGAAAACTGACCTTTTCCAGTCCTGTGACCACTGCTGAGTTTTCCCAATTTGCTGGCATATTGAATGCAGCACTTTCACAGCATCATCATTCAGGATTTGAAACAGCTCAACTGAAATTCCATCACCTCCACTAGCTTTGTTAATAGCAACGCTTCCTAAGGCTCACTTGACTTCACATTCCAGGATGTCCAGCTCTAGGTGAGTGATCACACCATCATGATTATCTGGGTCGTGAAGATCTTTTTTGTACAGTCCTTCTGTGTATTCTTGCCACCTCTTCTTAATATCTTCTGCTTCTATTAGGTCCCTACCATTTCTGTCCTTTATTGAACCCATCTTGCATGAAATTTTCCCTTGGTATCTCTACCTTTCTTCAAGAGATCTCTAGTCTCTCCCATTTTATTGTTTTCCTCTATTTCTTTGCATTGAATGCTGAGGACAGCTTTCTTATCTCTCCTTGCTGTTCTTTGTAACTCTTCATTCAAATGGGAATATCTTTTCTTTTCTTCTTTGCTCTTTGCTTCTCTTTTTCTCACGGCTATTTGTAAGGCCTCCTCAGACAACCATTTTGCCTTTTTGCATTTCTTTTTCTTGGGGATGGTCTTGATTCCTGTCTCTTGTACAGTGTCACGAACCTCCGTCCATAGTTCATCAAGCACTCTATCAGATTTAGTCCCTTAAATCTATTTCTCACTTCCACTGTATAGTCATAAGGGATTTGATTTTGGACATACCTGAATGGTTTAGTGATTTCTCCACTTTCTTCAATTTAAGTCTGAATTTGGCAATAAGGAGTTCATGATCTGGGCTACAGTCAGCTCCCAATCTTGTTTTTGCTGACTGTATACAGCTTCTCCATCTTTGGCTGCAAAGAATATAATCAATCTGATTTCAGTGTTGACCATCTGGTGATGTCCATGTGTAGAGTCTTCTCTTGTGTTGTTGGAAGAGAGTGTTTGCTATGACCAGTGTGTTCTCTTGGCAGAACTCTATTAGCCTTTGCCCAGCTTCATTCTGTACTCCAAGGCCAAATTTGACTGTTACTCCAGGTGTTTCTTGAATTCCTAATTTTGCATTACAGTTCCCTATAATGAAAAGAACATCTTTTTTTGGGTGTTAGTTGTAGAAGGTCTTGTAGGTCTTCATAGAACTGTTCAACTTCAGCTTCTTCAGCATTACTGGTTGGGGTATAGACTTGGATTACTGTGATATTGAATGGTTGGCCTTGGAAACGAACAGAGATCATTTTGTCGTTTTTGAGATTGCATCCAAGTACTGCATTTCAGACTCTTTGGTTGACTATGATGGCTACTCCATTTCTTCTAAGGGATTCCTGCCCACAGTATTAGATATAATGGTCATCCGAGTTAAATTCACACATTCCAGTCCATCTTATTTCACTGATTCCTAGAATGTCAATGTTCACTCTTGTCATCTCCTGTTTGACCACTTCCAGTTTGCCTTGATTCATGAACCTAACATTCCAGGTTCCTATGCTAGTAGTGCTTTAATAGAAATATATGTTTTAGGTAGTTTTGAATATTAAAAAAAAAAGGAAAGCAGTTAGTATAGTCCTAGATTTCAGCAATAGTTACTGAGATTTACTGTGGTTTAGCTCAGAAATATTGTTCACATTTTATTATATCATCTTTCTATAAATCTTGGCATTTAACATTAAAATTAAACTGTACAAGTTAAATGGGAACTAAGATAACATGGTGTACTCTGGTTTCATTCAGAATATTTTCCTAAAATAAGAAAACAATGTAGGCTTATTGTGATAAGTTAAAATATAAATATGTATAATGTCTGAAGTGAAGGAGTTTATACCACCATTGAATAACTGTATTTATAGTTCTATACTTTTAAAACACAGATGTGTGTTTATAAACATATGAACAAAAAATCAAATTATATTTGCTTTCCCACATTTTTTATCTTAACAACAAGTATTTGCATATCTATATATAGAGAAAGCTACCTTAGTCTTTGTAATGGCTCTGTGGTATTCTACTATATTGCATTCTATGCTGTGTCGTGTCTGACTCTTTGCGACCCCGTGGATTGTAGCCCGCCATGCTTCTCTTTCCGTGGAGATTCTCCAGGCAAGAATACTGGAGTAGGTTGCCATGCCCTCCTCCAGGGGATCTTCCTAACCCAGGGATTGAACCCAGGTCTCCCACATTGCAGACATTCTTTACTGTCTAAGGCACCAGGGAAGACACTATATTGCTATATCATACTTAATTAACCTTATATCTATGAGCATTAAGCTTATTTCTAATTTATCTGCACTATAAACATGTTTCAGTCAGCATCCATGCAATTTTGTGTAAAGTCTAATCATTTTCTTAGAATGAATACTTAAATGTGCAGTTTTTAAGTCAAATCAAATATGTGTTTTCAATTTTTGTTGATATTGTTAAATGCCCAAGAGAAAGTTTGAGTAAGTTTTTACTTCCAACAAGAAAACATGAAAATGCTTGTTTCTGTAAACTCATGATAAGCTTCTGCGTGGCTGATGATAACAGTATTGTGTTTACAGTATCTAGGATTCATGGATAATTAAAATGTCACTTATCCCATTTGTATCAAACATTCATTGTCTTAAGTGGGTCTTTGGCAAAGGCTGGAAGGAAGTCAGGTCTGAGGAAAATTCTCTGATCAGTGCCCTAAAGGCCAGGACACTGTGCTGTTGAATTAAGGGAAACTGTGTACTTAAGATGCCAGCTGCAGACCACAGACCCGTGCTCCTGTGAATAGGTAAGAGCTTGATCTGAATTTCTGCTCTGCTTCAGGATTCTTCCAACTGAATGGAGGTGGGCTGTGGGGATGCTGAGAACAGCCCATTTACAAATAATCATTGTCTTGTAAGAAGTTGAATATGCATTTAGCTGAGATCTTTAGATTCTCTGCCAGATACTTAATGAGGAAGTGACTTGGGCCTGCTGATATGCCTCTGTTATGGAAACAAAAATGAACAATTTAAAACATCTCAGTAAAAATGTGAGATTTTGAATAAGAGTAAAATCTCATTGCTTACCTAAATAGATGGAAAAGCTTCTAAATATTGGAATGGGTAGAGCTCTTGGGTGGGGCCATTTCATTTTAGTTTAAGCTGTTGTGAAACCATGTTCTTATTGATTAGCTGCAACAGGAGAAAACAGGCTCAGTGTCTTTATAAGGCAATTTTATTAAAGCAAAATGGGAACACTGGCCCAGAGAAAAGTAATAGTTTCCTTCTTTTTTTTTTTTAATTTTTTTTTAATTTTTTTTTTAATAGTTTCCTTCTTAACTGTGACTATAAAGAAGGTCCCACTTCATCAACACCTGCATCTACTAATTTAATATAAATTAAAAGTGTAACAAGGTTTCAGGTCTGCTTTAGGCCATTTGAAATTGAAAATTAATTTATCAAGAAAACAATTTCTTCTCCTCTAATTTTGAGAGCAATACTATGTGCAGCCTAGTCTGTGATCCCTGGTTCATAAGTGGTCTGAGAAATCAGGGGTAGATGGAATGAAGGTTTTCTTATTAATTTAACACACTCAGACTTGGTCATTTTTTTGTCTCTACACTTCTTTAACTGATTCTCTGTGTATCCAATTCAGACAAAAATGGAGTCAAAATCTAATGAAAGAAATCTGGGATTGGAAGTATTTGGGGCAAAATATTCCTAGTATACTGCTGTTAATCTAACGTTCCTATCTCTCCACTGAAGTTGTTTTGGAGACTGTGGGTGTCAGAAAAGGACTATTGGAATAGGTTTTGCAAGAAGAATCTTGTCAATTTTAACTAGAACATTTTGCACAATGTTACATGCTAGCAATGCATATTTAAAGAGACTATACCTTTTTAGAAAAGGAAGAACAATGAAAACTGATTTGTGTAGAGTCCTAAATAAAAAGGCACTCAAAGAAAAGTTTTTCTTCATTTTTTATAAACTTGCCTTAAGCAGTTAGTTTCAAGTGGGTGCTTAAGATAATAGTTACAAATACACACTCACTTTGACTGAATTTTTTGAATCAGATATTTGACATCAAGAAAAATATTAGTAAGGAAAGCAATAATAATAGCTTAACTTTATATAGGCCTTTGCAATTTTGTAGAATTTTACACACATTAGTTATTAACTACTGACAAAAATCTAGTATACAATTTAGACAGATGGGAAATGAGCTGCATTTGAAGGGAATTAGTAAAGGATATGTAGAGGGTGGAGAATTAGAAAGTGTCTTTCTTTCTCAGTGGAACCCAAACCAGCTGGGTTCTTTTCTAGAATCATGATTCCAACACTATTCTGATGCAGAAGCAAAACCATAGGCTTTAGAAGAAAGCGTGACTTTCCACATTTTCTAAAGTCACTAGGAGGTCTCCCTCAGTTATTTCTCATTCTACATGCTGATTAACTACAAATCCCACTGGTGGTAAAAATCTAGATGTTGTTGTGCCTGTGTTTTAAAATTTTTGTTTTACTGTCTTTTTTGACAGGACATAGCTAAAGAAGAAGAGAAGAGAAAAATCTAGTTTGAAGAAAGTATATGTACCAATCCATCTCACCCATTAATTATTGATAATTTTACGTTACAATTCTAAAACAACAAGGGATTATTGCTCTAGTACCACGCAGTCTGAAACAGAAGGAAGTCTGTTTTCCTTCCCCTGTGGTTAGCATAGAGTATCTAGACAAATAGGCAATTAAATTCTTAAAATATGCCCCCAAATGAGGCTGAGACTGGGTGTGTTTTCATATTGTTCTACAACCAAAGACAGTTAACTCACTGGGGTGGCTTAACTTACTCTGACTCTTCTTGATAAACATGTGCACTGTACATAATATTTGCACAGGTTCTTAGCAAGTTTCGTGGAAAAGGATTATTTGTAAAATAAAGGACTTAACTCACATCTCAGTGTTGATGTTGTGGAAAGCAGAATCATTCAGTGAAAAAGGTCAGAACACCTTGTCATATATCTGTTTTACCCTTTAACATTAGTGCCACCTCAGCAAAGTCACCTCATTCATCTGACCTCCAGATACTTCATCTCTAAAATATGACTGATGCTAGTTCTTGACTGACCCACAGAATAAAGCTGTGAGGCTCAAATGAAATTATGAATGTGTTCAAATGCCATATAAAGCTCATTTTCTGCTAGTACTTTAATATTAACTCCATAACAATTTTATAGCTTGGATGAGATGGTTGGATGGCATCACCGACTCTAGGGACATGAGTTTGAGTAAACTCCGGGAGTTGGTGATGGATAGGGAGGCCTGGCGTGCTGTGATTCATGGGTTCGCATAGAGTTGGACACGACTGACCGACTGAACTGAACTGATTATCTGTTTGCAAATGTGTGTATGTGTGCTAAGTTGCTTCAGTTGTGTCTGACTCTTTGCAACCCAGTGGACTGTGGCCTGCCAGGCTCCTCCGCCCATGGGGTTCTCCAGGCAAGAATACTGGAGTGGGTTGCCATACACTCCTCCAGGGGATCTTCCCGAGCCAGGGATCAAACCCACATCTCTTGCATCTCCTACATTGGCAGGTGGGTTCTTTACCACTTGCGCTACCTGGGAAGCCCGTTTGCGTGTACATGGTCACAGATATTTTGAATGTAAAGTACTAAAAAGATCAGTGCCAGAGTATCTGTATGCTTTGTCTTCAAGAGGTAATAACCCGCCTGTTTAAAATTAAATAACATTTATAAAATAAAATACATGTAAACAAATACACAATTACAAAGTCATTTAATTGTATATGTGTTAGATACATACATGAAACATATTATATAAAAAATTAAATGAGTTGTTAAAACTTAATTTTTGTCTACTTTTTAAATGTTTTTTCTTAAAAGCTGATTTTAATTCACCTTCTTCTATAGCTTTCTCCTCCCTTTGCTTTGTTGTGTCATGCTTGTAAAATAATTGGTTAAATAACCTTGCTGTCTGTGTCTTCTTCAGAAAATGTACTATTTTATACTTTTGTTTTTATTTTAATAGATGTAAAGTGGTGATATTGGTGGAGGACCAAGAGACAGCTTTTTCAAGCACCTTCCATGTGAGAGACTGCTGGAGGTAGGTAATAAATAAATAAATGTCAAGAATTCTAAGCATGAAATACTCAAGATTTTCCAAGAGGAAGAAATTAGATAAAATTTAGGTCTCATTCATCCAAATAGTTTCTTTGATCAAAACAATTTTGATTACTTTCTTTTAATTTCCTTGCTTCAATTTGCTCATTGGTTTTGTCTGTCTCCACACAGTTAATAAATATGCTGATATTTCTGGCTATCTTCACAATCAATTATGCATTGATCAACTGATTGACCATGTAGCAATCTGATTTGGTTGTTAAGACAGCTACAAACACAGATTGGCTGTTGCAATTGTTAGCTGTACAGACCTGGCATCAGAGAAGGACTTTTGAAATATGTATAAAATGGCTCACATTCTCAAATGGTCATCTAAATGTCAAACCTGTTTTCAAAGTAAAGTTGAATTTGAGTGATTCTTATTCTTACAGTTTGCATATTAAAAGTAAAATTCCATGTGGAACATAATGTAAGGTTCTCATATAAACAAAAAACTGCTAGACTAAAAATGAGGCATTAGTAAATATTGCTGTCCTTCAATGCTGAAAATGATGTTGACTCTTGCAATTATGTTGTTCTTGTTCAATTTTTTAAATTTGGTTAAATGATCATAATACTTAAGTTATATTCTGTATCATTACTAATGTTTCTTCTTTTATGACTTTGTGCTACTGAAAATTAAGAGAGTTTGTTATGAATTGGGCACTATGCAGCCTCAATTTCTGCCAACAGAGATTGTTTTGTCCATAAGGCTAAAATATTTTTTACCTGATCCTTTAAGAAAAGGGCTTCCTTGGTGGCTCAGATGGTGAAGAATCTGCCTGCAATGAGGAGACCTGGGTTCTATCCCTGAATCAGGAAGATCCCCTGGAGAAGGAAATAGCTACCCATTCCAGTATTTTTGCCTGGAGAATCCCATGGACAGAGGAGCCTAGCAAGCTATAGTCCACGGGATCCCAAAAACTCAGACAGGACTCAGCAACTAACACTTTCACTTTAAGAAAAAGTTTGCTGATCCTTGCCAGAGTTACTACCCCCTCTAGTGAGAATTCAAGGCTCTTTTCCACTCACAATACCAGTTGTCCCTCCTTCCCACCTAGAGATCTGACTCTGCTTCAGATCAGGGACAATAGGAATTCCCCAGGGACAGTGTCACACCAGGCTCTGGAGGGTAGAGTTCAGGGTGGGATGAGCAAAGAACTTAAAATGTCAGGTATTCACAGAATGAACTTTGGATTCTGTTGGGAGTTTGGCTTCTCTCTTCTGTCATTGTCATACAGGGATCCAAAGCCTTCTCTCTTTTGAGAAGTATATCTTTTTTCTAACTTCCTCAGAGAGCCCATTGGTAATCAGGATGGATTCTACAGCCAGGTACTGGAGCACTTGCTGCTTTAGGTGCTGAAATTATCTTTCATGGTTTCATCATGCTATTAATGTGGAAAGATATTAGACTTAATGCATTTTAGGGAAAAGGAGCAAGTATAAATACCTGACACATCTTCAGGTAGGCGAGGGACTAAGAATTTTTGTGACTCATCTGGGGTCTATTGTAGCTCACTGCAGCTTAGGATTCCTTTCCAAGTTTTAAGGCCAATCTCCGGTAATAAAATGCGTCTATTTGTTGGCCTTTTCAAATAGTCTTTTCCATCTGTAGTGCCAGTAGCCTTTTGTCTGTCAAGCATTCAATATTCTCAGCCAACTTTCTCTTTAACAAATAAATGATGACATTATTATTATTGTTGTTGTCACTGTTACAGTCCCTGCTATCCAGTGATTCCCAGTCTGGTGATAAAAAGCATGAATGCAAACAGCTAACCTTAATGAATTGTGGTAAGTGAGGAACTGCTTCGCCAGAGAAGGTAAAATTTCTCAGTGGTGTGATGGAGATGGATCTTACTAGCTCTGTCATTAAATATTCAGGGATCTTGACAGCTGGTTGCTAAACCTTTTGCACCTTAAAATTGGCCATGGTGGGAATATCAACCCTATGGAAATTGGTAACTACTTCAAATCAGGACCTTTTTTATTTTTTCTCAGAGAACTGATTTACTGAGACAACATGGCATTTGAGCTGAAAAAAGAGGAGGATGTGAAGTCATTGCAAGGAGGGACAAAACAGTATGATTAACATATAATATATATAAAATATCAGTAATATTTGATGTTGAAAAGTATTTATTCTTTTTGACATGTATCGTCAATTCCATTGTATTTATTAAAATATGAAAATTGTATTTTGATCAATTGGAATCAAATTCTAATTCTTTTCTATACTTAATTTGCCACAGACTGATAGGTTAAGTATAGAACAATTATACCAAAGAAATTCTCACACTGTTAAGAAAGTTCTAGGACTCACAACAGATTTCCCAACCTGGGGATCTGGCAAGGATACTGAGAACTTCCAGACAATTTGACTTTGGAGGCCAGTGGGTTTTGATTACAGAACTTACAGAGGACAGGGGAAACAGACTCTTGGAGGGCACAAACAAAACCTCGTGTGCACCAGGACTCAGGAGAAAGGAGCAGTGACCCCACAAGACACTGACCCAGACTTGCCTGTGAGTGTCCAGGGGTCTCCAGTGGAGGCGTGGGTTGGCGGTGGCCTGCTGAAGGGTTGGAGGCACTGAGTGTGGCAGTGCATGCCACGATAGTTGAAATTCATTGAATTTCAACTGAAATTCAATTCAGTTTCAATGAATTTCATTGAAATTCAATTCGTTGAATTGAATAGTTGAGGTTCATTGTATAAAATATTGACTTGATTAAAAAGGAATTAGCTTTATTGAGTTGGAATTACTTTAGGGAAAAGAAAGGAAAATGAGAGGAGAGCTTGGGGTGATGCCCAGTGTTTCTGGGTGGAAGACTTATTTCCGGGTAAGGGGTGCTCTACTGTCTGCTTATCTAGGAAACTGTACAGTCAAGTCCCGCCTCACAATGACATCTTATGTAGCTTAATGGCACTTTCTGACACCAAACTGAATCAGTGGCAGTGACCTCAAACACACATCAGTGTTCACACACTCACTGAAATCAAAGGGCTTTGACTTTACATGAAACATAATCTACTCTCTCTTTTTTTTTTTTTGGAACATAATCTACTCTCTTAAAGAATAAAACCATTTAAAATAAAAATGTTGCTCTATGAGAGATAGCATGAGATAATAGAATTTGGGGATTTGGAGGGTGAAGGTCACATAACCATAGCAGCTGTGTGGTCCCAGGTAGGTTATTTAACCTTTCTGAGATCCTTTTATTCATCAGAAAAACAATTCCTATTTCAGAAAGTCACAATGAGGATTAATGAAACAATAAAACTACAGTGAGAATCATGGCCTCTAGTAGACAGTAAGTCATAATCAGTAGTATGCTGCAGCTGGCCCTTATCAGCTAATAAGGACTGATTGATAAATTATCAAAAATTTTGAGAGCCAGCTGTTCAACACAGTCATTGTTGAAACATATATATATACAAATAAGTTATATTAAAAACAAATATTCAATATATA
The DNA here is from genome assembly GCF_033118175.1 of Dama dama. Lineage (NCBI taxonomy): Eukaryota > Metazoa > Chordata > Mammalia > Artiodactyla > Cervidae > Dama > Dama dama. The sequence goes on along the minus strand of NC_083708.1, from coordinate 35,053,449 downwards.
TATATACTCATAACATCACTTTCTAATCAGTTCATTACATTTTATTATTATTTGTATTCTGAGCCTATTTGACTCTATTGCATCTGTAGGATGAAAACACCATATGATGGTGTCTCACTGTGCATTTCTTTCCAACCCTGAATTCAGTGGCTACATGGTGATAACTTGAAACCATAGTGGGAATATTTTTACCTCAGATATTGGCAAATGCTACAAATCATATTTTTTTCCCCCCTGAAGAGAGTGGGTTGTTAAACATTTACACCACTGGTAGGTAACAAAAGATATTAGTTTCTTTCCCTTTAATGTATGTAAATGTGTAAATCACATGTGGCACATAAAATGTTTTGATGAAACATGAGTTTTCATTCCTCCTTTTTTTTTGGCTATGCCACAAAGCATGTGAGATCTTAGTTCTCTAACCAGGGAAGTCCCTCCATTGCTTTTAATTGGGTGTCAGCTGACTCTTAGAAGTAGAAGGAACCTTAGATATAATCTCATTCAATTCCCTTGGTAGACCAGAGGCAAAGTGACCCACCCAAGGTCATGACTAACTAAGGACAACCTCAAAGACTTGTCTTGTGTCTAATCGAAGATTTCCAAGTTCTCTCTTCCTTCCTTCAAAGCTAGAGTAAGTAACCCCACCTGCAGGCTCTGTGGCTAACTGTGACATTGAGCAGGAGGAACTTAGGAGCACCAGCTTGACACCTGGAGTTTAGCCTCCACCCCACTTACTCCTTGTCCAGTTCTGTCCTGTGCTCCAGTTTAGGTAACTCAGCTTGGGCCTTATTTTGGGATCTCAGTTTACACCTTGGGTTCCTGGCAGCTCTGCCAAGGGTATCCCATTTGCTCCCTCCGTTGGAGGGACCTTGAGCTTCTACAGTTAGGGCCCTGCCTTGTCCATGCCAGGCAACCTTCCTCTGTAAGGACAGAAAACCTGCCTGGAGCAGATCCTTGCTGCTTGCTTCTTCCCAACATGAGTGGATCTGATTGCCTTTGCACCTGGATCCACGACTGCCAGACCTTTCCTGATATCACTGGTGTTAACTCTCATCCTCTTTGACAAGATCAAGATCAAGATTGTGACCCGTGGTCACAATATTGCATACTCAAACTACTAGTGCCCGGATTTGGCCTGCTGACTTGGGCTTCCTTCTCTCAGACCCTGTCCCTGTGAGCAAGTCTGCCTCTGGGTCATGTACCCTCCTAGTGTCTGTTTTTCTGTAGTTGGCTGACAGGTAAGATCCAGTCACAAAATATGATTAAAGTATAACTGCAAAGGGAAATTATCAGACTTTTAACATACTATAGAGCTTCTATACCTAAAACAGTATGGTACTGGCTCCTTGGAGAAGTGGGTCATTCCAAAATTGAGGCAAGGAAGATATAATGTGAGCCCATAACATCTTGTGATCTTATTTAGTGGGAAATACCAGCGTCTTTTTCACTAAGATGAGGCACAGGGACATTTCTCCCAAACCATCAAAGACCACATAGAGTATGGTCCTCTTGCTATATAAAATATTACAGAGAAAAAGTCCACAAATCAAGGCCAAGAGATTAAATCTGACTGTTTGCCACTTGTTACTAATTGGAACACCTAAAATTTAATTGGAACATAGTCAGTCCCACTTGTTTCCTTATTGTTTATGGCTGCTTTATGGCAAAGTTGAGTACACACAGCCACCTATATCCATGGGTGCAGAATGCATGGATACAGGCTGGGGTACAATTGGTCCATGCTGTTTTATATAAAGGACTTGAGCATCCTTTGATTTTGGTCTCTGTGGGGATCTTGAAACAAATTCCCTGAGGCTACTGAAGTATGACTGTAGTGGCAACACAGAGACCATAAGGATGACATTGCCTAAGATATTTGCTACCATTTACTATCAACCCATTATAGAAAAAAAATGTACTGATACCTGTTCTAAAATATGGAATGGGAAGCAAAACTTTCTCACTTTTTTTTATAAGACAAGTTTGACACTGATTTAAAAACCAGTTAAAGATAGTACAAGGGAAGAGTATTGAAGATCAATCATTCATGAACACTGATGCAAAGTACTAAGTAGAATACAGCAAACAAAATATTTCTCTATAAGTTCATTGACTTTGTTTTGAGCAGAGCTTTAGTAATTTGGTCAAGTGCCACATACACCCATGTTATCACTGCTGGTGGTGGTTTGGTTATCTGAGGTCAATGTGCTTAGTCTTGGGAATATGAATACAAACAAAGTCTAACTGAAGCAAAGCAAGACAGTAGGAGGGGCAAAATCACATTTTGAGTCAAACCCCATACCCTCCAGAGACACTCAGAGGGCTCAAACAAAACCTATGTGCACCAGGAGACCCCACAAAGACTGAGCCAGACCTGCCTTTGAGTGTTTGAGTGTCTCCTGTGGAGGTACGGGTCAGCAGTGGCCTGCCGCAGGGGCAGGGGATTCGGGTGCAGCAGACCTGGGTGTGGCATAAGCCGTCTTGGAGGAGGTCACCATTAACCCACCATAGCGCCACCAGAACTTACACAGCACTGAGGAGACAGATTGTTGGAGGGCATAAACAAAACCTTGTGTGCACCAGGACCCAGGAGAAAGGAGCAGTGACACCACAAGAGACTGACCCAGACTTGCCTGTGAGTGTCCAGGATTCTCCAGTGGAGGCGTGGATTGGCGGAGGCCTGATCTCCAGGGTCAGGGGCAATGAGTGTGGCAGTGCATGCATGGGACCTTTTGAAGGAGGTCACCATTATCTTCATTACCTGTACCATAGTTTGGTCTCAGGTCAAACAACAGGGATGGAACACAGCCCTGCCCAGCAACAGAAAATTGGATTAAAGATTTACTGAGCATGACCCCGCCCATCAGAACAAGATCCAGTTTCCCCCAGTCAGTCTCTTCCATCAGGAAGCTTCCATAAGCCTCTTATCCTTATCCCTCAGAGGGCTGACAGAATGAAAACCGCAGTCACAGAAAACTAATCAAACTGATCACATGGACCACAGCCTTGTCTAACTCAGTGAAACTATGAGCCATGCCATGTAGGGCCACCCAAGATGGACAGGTCATAGTGGAGGGTTCGGACAAACTGTGGTCCACTGGAGAATGGAATGGCAAACCACTTCAGTATTCTTGCCTTGAGAGCCCCATGAACAGTATGAAAAGGCAAAAAGACAGGACACTGAAAGATGAACTCCCCAGGTCGGTAGGTGCCCAATATGCTACTGGAGAAGAGTGGAGAAGCAACTCCAGAAAGAATGAAGAAATGGAGCCAAAGCATAAACAATGCCCAGTTGTGGATGTGACTGGTGATGGGAGTAAAGTCCGATTCTGTAAAGAACAGTATTCTGTAAAGAACAAAGCATAGGAACTTGGAATGTTGCATCCATGAATCAAGGTAAATTAGAAATGGTCAAATTGGTAATGGCAAGAGTGAACATCGACATTTTAGGAATCAATGAACTAAAATGGACCAGAATGGGCAAATTTAATTCAGATGACCATTTATATCTACTACTGTGGGCAGGAATCCCTTAAAAGAAATGGAATAGCACTCATAGTCAACAAAACAGACCAAAATGCAGTACTTGGATGCAGTTTCAAAAACAACAGAATGATCTCTGTTTGTTTCCAAGGCAAACCATTCAGTATCACAGTAATCCAAGTCTATGCCCCAACCAGTAATGCCAAAGAAGCTGAACGGTTCTATGAGGACCTATAAGACCTCCTAGAACTAACACCCAAAAAAGATGTCTTTTTCATTATAAGGGCCTGGAATGCAAAAGTTGGAAGTCAAGAAACACCTGGAGTAACAGGCAAATTTGGCCTTGGAGTACAAAATGAAGCAGGGCAAAGGCTAACAGAGTTTTGCCAAGAGAACACACTGGTTGTAGCAAACACCCTCTTCAACAACACAAGAGAAGACTCTACACATGGACATCACCAGATGGTCGACACCAAATCAGATTGATCATATGCTTTGCAGCCAAAGATGGAGAAGCTCTATACAGTCAGCAAAAACAGGACCAGGAGCTGACTGTGGCTCAGATCATGAACTCCGTATTGCCAAATTCAGATGTACATTGAAAAAAGTAAGGAAACCACTAGACAATTCAGCTGTGACCTGAATCAAATCTGTTACATTTATACAGTGGAAGTGAGAAATAGATTCAAGGGATTAGATCTGATAGGGTGCTTGAAGAACTATGGACAAGGTTCATGGCATCATACAGAAGGCAGTGATCCAAAACCATCCCCAAGAAAAAGGAATGCAAATAGGCAAAATGGTTGTCTGAGGAGGCCTTGCAAATAGCTGAGAAAAGAAGGGAAGCAAAAAGCAAAGGAGAAAAGGAAAGATATACCCATTTGAATGCAGAGTTCCAAAGAATAGCCAGGAGAGATAAGAAAGCCTTTCTCACTGATCAATGCAAAGAAATAGAGGAAAATAACAGAATGGAAAGACTAGAGATCTCTTCAGGAAAATTAGAGATACCAAGGAAACATTCATGCAAAGATGTGCATAATAAAGGAGAGAAATGGTAGGGACCTAACAGAAGCAGAAGATATTAAGAAGAGGTGGCAAGAATACACAAAAGAAGTATACAAAAAAGATCTTCATGACCCAACAACCATGATGGTGTGATCACTCACCTAGAGCCAGACATCCTGGAATGTGAAATCAAGCAGGCCCTTAGGAAGAATCACTACAAAGGTAGTGGAGATGATGGAATTCCTGTTGAGCTATTTCAAATCCTAAAGGATGATGCTGTGAAAGTGCTGCACTCAATATGCCAGCAAATTTGGAAAACTCAACAGTAGCCACAGGACTGAAAAAGGTCAGTTTTCCTTCCAATCCCAAAGAAGGGCAATGCCAAAGAATGCTCAAATTACTGCACAATTGCACTCATCTCATACACTAGTAAAGTAATGCTCAAAATGCTCCAAGCCAGGCTTCAACAGTATGTGAACAATGAACTTCCAGATGTTCAAGCTGGATTTAGAAAAGACTGAGGAACCAGAGTTCCAATTGCCAAATCTGTTGGATCATAGAAAAAGCAAGAGAGTTAGAAAAACATCTGGTTTATTGACTATGCCAAAACCTTTGACTGTGTGGATCACAACAAACTGTGAAAGATTGTTCAAGAGATGGGAATACCAGACCACCTTACCTGCCTTCTGAGAAATCTGTATGCAGGTCAAGAAGCAACAGTTAAAACTGGACATGGAACAACAGACTGGTGCCAAATTGGGAAAGGAGTACATCAAGACTGTATATTGTCACCCTGCTTATTTAATTCATACACAGAGTACATCATGGGAGATGCTGGGCTGGTGAAGCATAAGCCAAAATCAAGATTGATGGGAGCAATATCAATAACCTCAGATATGCAGATGACACCACCCTTATGGCAGAAAGTGAAGAAGAACAAAAGAGCTTCTTGATGAAAGAGAAAGAGGAGAGTGAAAAAGCTGGCTTAAAACTCAACATTTTCAAACTGAAAACTTATTCAAACTGAATAAGACATTCTCCCTGCCAATTCTTAACTTTAGGGATTTCTTCTAAGATTTATACAAATAATCATATTTATCTTCTTGAAATGTCTTATTCTTTTGGCTTCCTCTGGTTCTCTTCCTACATCTTGAAGAATTGAGGACTTGTCAGTTCCTTTAAAATGTCAACATCATTTACAAATCTCCAAAGGAGGGGTAAAACATGTAGTATTCCTTAATCTTATTTGATTCTGGAGCTGAGTTTTCTCCAGAGTATCTCCATGAGATTAGTCCAAGTTATAGACTTTGCAAACTACTCATTTACAGATTTCTCTATTATCTTGGAATGGATGACACAGATGCCAAGTTAATATCTTCAGCCCTGATATTTTACAGAGTCTGAGAATCAAATATTTGATTCCTCCTGGGTGTCTCCAGATGATAGTCCCACAAATACCTCACACTCAGTACTTCTTCCAAGGCATCTATGACCTCAGAAACAGAGAGTAAAATTTCTCATTTTTCTCTGTAACTTTAACACTGTTCTGTCTTAAACTTTACTCAGTGTGGGTTGGTCATCTGTTATAATTCTGTCTCCCCTGCTAGACTGAAAACCCAGATGCAGGGTCCAGGCCTCTTCTTCACTCTTTTCCAGAATTTGTAACAGAATGGGAGTTCAGGAGATTTTTTTTTTAAAATTAAATTCAAAATAAAAAAACCCTGGGGAAAAAGTAATACTTTTTGCACTTCTTAAACAATGTTTTAATTTTTTTTTTTTTTTTTGCTTATTTCTCTACATACTTAAATTGAGGCTCAGGGATAGATCTGAAAGCTCTAGGAAGCTAAGGTGAGATACTGGAGTTGGAAAATGGATAGAGAAATAGGGCAATTAGATTTGCTAAAGACAAACCAGACAGACTTAATAATACTAGACAGTGCTAGCAGTGTCTTTGAAAAAAAAATGTGTCTTTTGTTTTTATTTTTGTGTTTTGCCAGTCCTGAGGATTTCGCAGTTTGGCTTGGGTCCAGTGTGATGATTAAACATTTGTTTCTTAGAAAGCAAATTGGTTCTTTTGTTCTGTGTTGCTCAGTTCAAGATTAAATCAGGGGATTTGGAAGGATGTACTAAAGTTTCATCTGGTTGGGAACAATATACTGCTAGATAATCATTCATTTATAACAGTTCAAGAAAGTAATAGTTGTTTTTTTTTCTTAATTAAAACTCTGTATACACTTCTGATTAAATTCATACCAGAGGAAACATCATGACTGGGTTTGGGGAGCCCACCAAATCTTCTTGCCTCAGTTCTTTGCTGAGCCCAGAAATGTCATTTCTCTCTCTTTCCTTTTCAGATGGGTATGTTATGGGTCCATTTATCTTTGCATGCAGGTGCAGTGAGACAGAGATGAGAATGAGAATCTGCCAAGCACTAGGAAACAGTATTAAATGAGCACCTTGAGGAAATGGCAAAGTAGTTTCTACTTTATCAGGATTTCCAATTCCAGGTATCTTACTTTGGAACTTTTGTATTACTTTGATATCACTTACAAAATGTTCCATTTCTGAAACTGCTAGATCCACTGAAATTAGTAGCCTTTTTGGGGCAATGTATAAAAGGAAGACCATAGATTACAATCTGCTGACTGTAAAAATAAATAGGTTGATTTTTTTTCTCTGCTATCAATATAGCTTTGTTCTTCATCAAGAAAAAGTCAGTGTTAGATCTTTCTTCTTCAAGTCTGTGTGAATAAAAAACAAACTTCAGAGGATCAGACCTCATAGCATAGTTACTGTGTTATTTGATCCTTTCTGTGTCTATAGTAGATCCTCCCCTGGGGGCTCAGACAGTAAAGAGTCTGCCTGCAATGAAGGAGACCTGGGTTCAATCCCTGGGTCTGAAAGATCCCCCAGGGAAGGAAATGGCAACCCACTCCAGTGTTCTTGCCTGGAAAATCTCATGGACCGAGGAACCTGGCAAGCTACAGTCCATGGGGTCGCAAAGAGTTGGAACATTATTCCAAGTTCAGGTACTACAATCAACAAAATAGAGTAAACTGTTTTTCTTTGTATTGATTTAGACACTTGGGGTCACTTTGCACTATACAAGACATGATTTGACTAAATTAAGCCTATATTTACAATGCAAAGTAGTGCTTTTTAACAGTTATCTAATAACGCTAAATATACATTGAAACGTAAGTCAATGGTTATGTTTATTTAAAGCAGATGGAATAAGGATGACGATTTATACACAAATGAGGTGCTACTAAAAAAGAGTGATAACTTGGCACACTCACTTCCACATTCACCAGCGGTACTCTGATGGGGATCCAAAAGCACAGGACAGCACTTTTCTTATGTTATAAACATGATATGTATGGGTATGTCACACAAATTGTTTAAAACACATGTTAGCACATTCAACAGTTCTTTTTCCCAAAAGTGAATTTTAGAGATTTTTGAGCAAAGTTTTAGGAAATTAAAGGAAAATATTTGTGAGTTAATATACATAAAACTCGTCAAAAAGTAAAAGGTATAGAGTAAGGTCTCTGCATTTACTATTATTGTTTATAGAATACTTACTATCAAGTTTAAGGATTTATATATTAGTTGTGTGCATGCTTAGATGCTTCAGTCATGTCTGACTCTTTGCAACCCTATGGACAGTAGCCCGCCAGGCTCCTCTGTCCATGGAATTTCTCAGGCTAGAATACTAGAGGGGCTGCCATGCCCTCGTCCAAGTGATCTTCCTGACCCAGGGATCGAACCAAGGTCTCTTACATATCCTGTGTTGGCAGATGGGTTCTTTAACACTAGTGCCACTTGGGAAGCCATATTATGCATAAGAGGCTATAATACTATAAGATTGACAGATACAGTAGACACAGTGGTTTTGGTTTGGGTTTTTTTCCCCCAAAAGTAGCTTGCATGTCAGTGGTAAAGAAACGTACAAACACCGTGTGGTAAAGCCGTGTGGTAAAAACTTGGTGACATCAGGAGTTCCGAGAATGGAGAGATTCTTGTGGCCTGAGGCAAGGTAGATAGTGATTCATTACATTGGAAGAATATTGGAGGAGATAGTAAGCATTTTAGGCAGGAAAAGAAAAAAAGAAATGGAGATAGGACTACATAAAATATTTATAGGCTGGATGTCCTGGAGCCCGGGCTAAGAGGATGAGATTAGAAAAGAACACCAGAATCACAGATTTGGACTTCATTTAGTTATTGACATTTTCTGAGTAGTAATAAGCCAGGATGATATTTGTGTTTTGGAAAGTTATCATGACAGTTATGTATTCAGTTAACATGTCCAGTTATATATACTTTCCATATTGGGGTAAATGCCTTCATTTATAAAAATGTTATTTCAGCTTCTTAAAGATTATGGTCAATTTTTAATAAACACTAACTTAATTTCTATGGCTAAAATAATTAACTAAATAATGGCAGAAGAAGGAGATAGCCATTTTAAGGTGCTAATAATTTAGCAGATATTTTGAAACCTGATATTAGAACTTGGGTTTTGGATGAGGGTGACAATAATTCAGTTATGAGCTTTGCAACTCACTTATGTGAATTTGGACAAGTTATTTAACTCTATGAACCATCCATTTCTCATATATAAAATGCTGAATAACAAAGCTTTCCTCATTGATTTGTTATGAGGATGAAATAACGTATTTTAAAATGTCAAGACATATCTACCACATGTAATAATTATGCAGTTCATGTTAAGTGCAATTAATGTCTGTAAACTAAGTGTAAAAAAGTAGAAAGCAGATCTCATTGTATCTATTACAAGGTTCAGAACACAATACTTTTATTTTTCTAGCTTCAAGAACCTTACAATCTATTGTTTTCCTACTATCTCACTGATTTCTGTTTTAAAACCTCATTTATTTGTTTTTTCTCTACTTTTTCTGTTGGTAGTATCCAGAGGTCAGATTTTGGATTTCTTTATCTCACAATTTCCCTTGAAGACCTTATCCAGTCCTATGACTTTAAATATTATGTGTGCTGATTATTTTTGTGCTAATTTTAAGAATATGTTCTCAAATTCTGTGATAATTCCCCCTCCAAAAGACTGAGCTTAATTCCACTTCCCTGAGTCTAGAGTGTGGATTGTACACAGTGACTCTCTTCTAGTACCACTAAGGGATGGAATGTCACTTTTGAGATAAGGGTTTTCATCTTGGGTTCCCTCTCTCTCTTTCTTCCTTTCTTTCCCTCTTTCAGTCATCCATTGCTGTGTGAAGATGTGCACTAGGAAGCCCTATATAGAGGTCCACATAGTAAGGAACTGAAGCTTCCTGCCAACACCCCAGTAGTAAACTTGGATGCAGATTCTCCAGCCTCAATGAAGTCTTCAGAGAGACTGCATACAGCCTCAGTGGTAACTTGATTACAACCTCATGAAGAACTGTGAGTAAGAATTACTCAAATAAGCCATGTCTGAATTTCTAACATTCAGAAACTGTGTGAGATTATTATTATTATTATTTTGCTTTCAGTTCACTTCAGTTCAGTTCAGTCGTTCAGTTGTGTCCAAATCTTTGCGACCCCATGAACTGCAGCATGCCAGTCCTCCCTGTCCATCACCAACTCCCAGAGTTTACTCATGTCCATTAAGTCGGTGATGCCATCCAACCATCTCATCCTTTGTCGTCCTCTTTTCCTCCTGCCCTCAATTTTTCCCATCATCAGGGTCTTTTCAAATGAGTCAGCCCTTCGCATCAGGTGGCCAAAGTATTGGAGTTTCAGCTTCAACGTCAGTCTTTCCAGTGAACACCCAGGACTGATCTCTTTTAGGATATTTTGCTTTAGGATGCTAAATTTGGGGATAATTTGTTACATAGCAATAGATAACTAGTGTAACCCCTTAATTTATCTCCAATCAGACCTCTACTTTGAACTCCAGACTTGTATATCCAACTGCCTACTTGCTATCTCTACCTAAATGTCTAACAGACATCTTGAACTCAACATGTTTGAAACTAAACTCATGCTCTTTGCTCTCATCCCTCCAAAGTTCAACGTAACTTTATGGCACCAGTTGCTATGTTTCTCAGGCTCATTATTAAGTCTTAGCAAAATACTTAATTTCTGTCTTTTATACGCCTTCCCCAATCTATTAGGGAATTCTTTGACTCTACTTAAAAACTATATCCTGAGTTGACCACTTCTGACCAACTCACTACTATCATTCTAGGACTAGTTAATCTCATTTCATCGCAAGAAACTCCCTATTGTCTTTCAGTTTCTATCCTTGTCTCCCTCCCAGTCTGTATATTCTCAACACAGAAGACAGTTATCCTTTAAAAATGTATCCTTATCCTTTAAACACTTGAGTCAGATTTCCAGCTTAGATAGTAGTGGAGTGGCTTGTACTGGACTAACCTTCCTGCAGATAGAAATTATTAACCCTGGACAGAATATTTTTTAAAAAAGCAGTTAAATCCCTCTCAGCGCCTGCCTATTTTGGATTAGCACTGGTGCATAATCCAAAGTAGGCAGACGCTGAGAGGGATTTAACATTTGAAAGAAGGTTACCATACTGGGTAACAGACACATTTAGGAGGCTTTTCTCCTCAGGGCAATACCCAATTAATGTGTGGTGCAGTTGGATAAAACTAAGCAGAAGCCACTGTTATACTGACTTGTAATTTTATGAGAGGTAGAAGCTATCAGAGTGACTGGAAATTAACAGGAGAGAACCCAGAAAAGAAGTGACAGGCTTGATTTCAAAACTCCCAGCAAACCTGTGGACAATTTCCTGAAATTCATATATAGAAAGCATTACATTAAGAAGTCCAGACGAAATCAATAGCATGATGGCTAAAAAAGTTAAACATAGGTTTTAGCTCTTGATCCTTTTATTGAGTCCTGCCAAATAAAAGGGCTTTTATAAATATCTCAGACTTTTCACTGAAACTCAGGAAATTCCCCATATTAGATGCAAATAATATTTTCCCCCAATTGGCCCAAGTGCTAAGAGCAACATGGAAACAAATATGTTCCGACAAAATATAAAACAAACACTTCAAGAATTCAATGTGATGATCAGCCAGTAATTAACTATTAGAAAAAGTAATCACCACTTCTCATAGGAAGAAAACAGAATTTGGAGCTTCAATTCACAACAAGTGTGCAATAAAAATTTTATTAGATATAGGAAAATATAAGTTATTGTCAAGGATGAAAGCAATCAATATCAATAGACCACTGATAATTAGTCAACAATTAACAGTAAAAGACATTTAAGTATCTATAATAAGGACTTAATTTAAAAGGTGGTCATAATGAGAGTGAACAGTTGAAAATTATTGGCGAAGAAATAAAAGCTATAAAAAATTGAAAAGAATTTCTAGAAATGAAAAATTTAGCATCTGAAATAAAAGGGTTCTGTTGTTGAATTTAGTAGAAGATTGGAGTTAGCAGATTAAACGTTTTGGCAAGAAGAATAAAAGCTCTCTAGAGATGTTCATATTCTAATCCCTGGAACCTAGAAGCCTATAAATATCTTACTGCAATATTATGATTTATAATACATATATATATATTTGAACTTTGTCCCAGTTTCTGACTCAGCGCTCTTAAGAGTCTTGGAATTTCCTAAATGATAAGCGTGATAAGGGTGAAATGGATATATTTCATTATTCATAACAAGCCCCTTTCTACCACACCTGAGTTTTTATCATTGAGGTGAATTTAGAAAAGTCCTTGGGTAACCTAAGGATGGGGGCTGGTTATCAGGGGAACCAACCTTGATAAGAGAGTTGGAACTTTTGGTCCTAGGGTCTGACCTTAAAACTCAACATTCAGAAAACTAAGATCATGGCATCTGGTCCCATCACTTCATGGCAAATAGATGGGGAAACAGTGGAAACAGTATCAGACTTTATTTTGGGATCTCCAAAATCACTGCAGATGGTGATTGCAGCCATGATATTAAAAGATGCTTGCTCCTTGGAAGAAAAGTTATGACTAACCTAGACAGCATATTAAAAAGCAGAGACATTACTTTGCTAACAAAGGTCTGTCTAGTCAAAGCTATGGTTTTTCCAGTAGTCATGTATAGATGTAAGAGTCAGACTATAAAGAAGGCTGAGCACCGAAAAATTGATACTTTTGAACTGTGGTGTTGGAGAAGACTCTTGAGGGTCCCTTGGACTGCAAGGAGGTCCAACTAGTACATCCTAAAGGAAATCAGTCCTGAATATTCATTGGAAGGACTGTGCTGAAGCTGAAACTCCAATACTTTGGCCACCTGATGCGAAGAACTGACTCATTTGAAAAGACCCTGATGCTAGGAAAGATTGAAGGTGGGAGGAGAAGGGGACGACAGAGGATGAGATGGTTGGATGACATCACCGACTCAATGGAGATGAGTTTGAGTAAACTCTGGGAGTTGGTGATGGACAGGGAGGCCTTGTGTGCTGCAGTCCATGGGATCGCAAAGAGTTGGACACGACTGAACTGAGGGTCTGACCTCTTGGGAGGGGAGAAGGGCTAGAGACTGAGTTAATCTCCCAACAGTCAGTGATTTAATCCATCATGCATATGTGATGAAAGCTCTGGAAAAATCCACAAGGATGAGGTCCAGAGAATCTTCAGGTAGGTAAACTTGTGAAAGTACTAGGAGAGTGGTATGCCCAGAGAAGACATGGAAGCTCCTTGACCCTTTCCCACATACCTTGCCTGAGGCATCTCTTCCACCTGGCTATTTCTGAGTTATATTTTTTATAATATGTTTTTAAAATAAAGTTTTGTAATCTAGTAAGTAAAACATATTCTTGAGTGTTATGAGCCACTCTAGCATACTAATCAAGCCTGAGGTCCTGGGAACTTTTGGACTGTAGTCAGCTGGTCAGAACCGTAGGTAACAACAAATCTGCATTTGCAGTTGGCATTTGAAATGGTGGGGGGCATTCTTGTAGGACTGAGCCCCTAACTTATGGAATCTGATACTATCTCCAGGTGGGTAATGTCAGAATTGAGTTAAATTGTAGGACACCTGGCTAGTATCACAGAATTGCTTGGTGTGTAGAAGCTATCCTGTGTCCCTCACCCTCCCAACATATTTGGTGACCAGAAGTGTAGAGTGTGAGTAGTATTAAAGAAGTCGCACAGGAGGAAGTGAGTTTTTCCTTTACAGTAACTTTTCATGGCAAAAGGATTTTTGCACGTGGAATTAAGACTACACACTTCAAAACAGAGAGATATGCTGAATTGTCTACATGGTCCCCATGTAACTGTATGGGCCTTTAAAAGTGGAAATAGGTCATAGACTTGAGAAAATGGAAGAAGACAGGAAAGATTTGAAATGTGAGAGACACATGACCAAATGTTGATGGATTTGAAGACAGAGAAAGGAGACCACATGCTAAGGCAGGTAGGGAACCTGTAAAGCTGGGAATGACCCTCAGCTGACAGTTTGCAAAAATAAAGGGACCTCAGTTTTAGAAACATAAAGAACTGAACTCTGTTCATAATTTACATGGATTTACCTAGAGCTTCCATAAAAGGAGACAGCTTTGCTGACATGTTGATTGTAGCCTGGTTAAACCCATGTCAGATATTAGACCTACAGAACTGTAGGATAATACATGTATGTGAGCCTAAGCCTCTAAGTTTGTGGTAATATGTTATGGCACCAGTTGAAAACTAACACAAAAGGGTCAATAAACTTCAAAATAGATAAATATATTAAAAAAGAAGGGGACAGATAATTATTTTTTCTAGTATTGGCCAAAAATTCCCCAAATTTGTTCAACAAGATAAACTTACAGGACCAGAAAGCTTGAATAACTCCTTGTATGCATATGCTAAAATCATAAATATTTTAGAAGAATGTACAGGAGAATACTTTTGTGACCTGAGAGCATAGGGAAGAATTTCTTAGGACAAAATACACTAAACATAAAAGAAAATAATCATAAATTACACTTCATCCAAATGAATGTATTTTGCTTATTAAAATATACAAATAAGAGGGAAAAGTCAAATTATGGACTGAGAGAATTTATTTGCAATACATATATTCAACAAAGAAATTACATCCAGGATATTTAAAGAATTCCTTCAGGCCTTAAGAAACTAAATAACCCTTTAAAAAGAGTAAAGGAATTAAATAGATATCTCACAAAGGAGGATACATGATGGTGAAAAAGTATATGAGAAGGTGCTGACATGACAAATTATTAGGGAAATTCAAATTAAATCACAATGATTTACCATTATACATCAACCAAAAAAATCTGTAGCCCACCAAGCTCCACTGTTCATGGAATTCTCCAGGAAAGAATACTGGAGTGGGTTCCCATTTCCTTTTCCAAGGGATCTTCCTCACCCAGGGATTGAAACCAGGGCTCCTAGCATTGCAGGTGGAGTCTTTATCGCCTGAGCCACCAAAATATAGGTTGGCACCCACGAATCTGGTCTAAAGTTCTCATTTTACAGATAAGGAAACTTTTACAAAGAAAGGTAAAACGTCTTTACCAAGATTACGCAACTGGTAATTTTAACTCTATGAAATTGACATTTTTGTAGGTTAAAAAATTAATAATGGTGACTTCACATAGTTCAAAATAATAATAGTATGCTTGGCCTTCATATATCTAGGATGGGTCTTTCTAGTTGGCCATGCTTTTTGCTGGATATAGGAAACAAAATACTTTCCAAAAGATTCTCCAATGATAGATACTCTGTTAAATCGAAGCATTTTCTTGATAACCAGGACCCTTATATATGGTCACACTCATGGTGCAAGGTACACTGTTCAAGTATTCCACAATGCTAGTGGTAGTATCATCACATTGTATGTTGGAAAAAAAAAAATATTACATCCATACTTTTCTGAGCTTGTTTCTTTTCCTTGATATTTGACATTAATATTCATTAATTATTGCGATCCCCAATTACTTATACTGTATAACCCTCTAAATCTTTTCAAATTCCTTTCTGTTTGATATTTCTCATTTTTACAGTCCTAGTGACCTGCTTGTCCTGCTTGTCACTTTCCTGTTTGTAGCTGTTTTCCTTGCATAGCTCTCTATCCCTCTCTGCCTTTTTCTTCATGAGAATAATGCCATCTGCTCTTATGCTCTTCTCTCCATGACCAATGTCATCAAAGTGAATCCTATCCAGCCTTAATGTAAATTTATAAGTTCATTTGTTTATATAAAGTAACTTTTATCTGAAGTACATAAGCAGAAACAAAAAACAAGAATGTGATCTCTAGGTGCTCATTTTTTTCTTAAATATTTCTGAATATGTAGATAGTTGGATGTGATTTGAATTATATTTTAAAGGCTATTTTATTTTTATATGTGCATATATGGCTGAACTGATATGTTGTTCCATTATAATTTTCTAGAAGCAGCATGGGGGAGAAGAAAACTAGGAAAACAGAGTATAGACCAGAAGGAAAGTTAGAAATAGGATCTAAACATTTATTTAGAAGAAGGCTGAATAACTTCATTATGTGGAAGAAAGATCAGCAAACATGTAGAGATATTAAGTCATCCTAGCAACAGTTTCCCACTGTGGCTATGATGCCAACAATAGCTTTAGCTGAGAGCCTCTTTCATTCAGAAAACTCTACTACTAATTCTGACATGCATTCCAATATGTAACTTTATCATAGGTGTACAAGTCTTATTTTGGGGGGAAAAAAAAACTAAAAAAAAACAAGTAATATTGGGTAAAAATGTGATCTTTTTTTTTTTTTTTTCTGTTTGAAGTTAAACCGCTAGAATTTTCCAGCAAAAATAGGACCAATTTGATGTTTTATTGATTTAGAAATATCATGCTTTCTCAGACTTTACATGCTATGCTTTGATGGCCTGGATGCTGGGTGCTATATTTCAGCACAAAGCCTTAAAACACTCTTGGGGATGGAAGGTTATTGCTGTTTGTTTGTTTATCATTTTTTCCTGACTAGAAAGTCAATATAGATATGTGCATTTTGTTGCAGGTTACCAACTACAGGCTGAAAATAGTTTTGTAAGATAGAGTTTGTTTATTTTTCTTCTTTCTTCCTTCCATCAAAATCCAGCATAGATAACAAACATTTGAAGAGAAGATAACTAGGGAAAGAAAGTAACCATGAAGCCTTTTTTTAAAATATATATAAAAGATTGAAAAAATCCCCCTTGTGATTTTTTATGGAACTTAATGGTAACTTTTGTTTAAGTTCATGGATTCATTAGAAATTACTAACTGGGTGTTCAGATCCAGTGCTTGATTTTTATAAGAATTTTACCTACATTCCATTCACTCATGAAAAACACATTTTCGTAACTCATCTACTTGAACAGCAGGACTTGAAATGCCTTAGGATAGGAAAGTGAGCACGGAGAAGGGCTCTGCCTAAAGGAGATTTTGGTTGGCATACTGTTCAGCAAGACATAGATTAAGATAGCCAGACATCCGGATTGTCTTTTCCAATTGTAATTCAATTCACTTTAACAAATAGTTTTCTAATGGTTTAAAAATTATAAGACATTGGATTGGATTGGGCAGGAAATAAACATATGGGATATCCTTCTTCCCCTAAGTAGTTTAGTTTGGTTGGGTTTGGGGGAGGCAATAAACCTTGTACATATGTAGCTGTTGTAGGAAGCAGGAGTAAGTGGGTTTTGTTAAGGAGCTATGAGTATGGTGCTATAATGTAACAAGCCCAAATAAATTTCATTCATTTAGAACTGAGGGGGTTATTAAGCCTTCAAGGAAGGAGCTATTTTTGAAATAAACATTGGAAGAAAAAAGTTTTTAAAAGCAGAGGAATGCATATCGGAAGGAGGGAAAACTGTGAACCAAATGCAGTTTTAATTTTGCCAGCAAGTAGTGGTAGTGTAGCGGTGTTAGTTACTCAGTCATGTCTGACTCTTTGCGACCCCATGGACTATATAGCCCACCAGGTTCCTCTGTCCATGGGATTCTCCAGGCAAGAATACTGGAGTGGGTTGTCATTCCCTTCTCCAGTGCCAGCAAGTTGGGGGATTATAGAGGGTTTTGATAGAGATTGGATTTGTGTTTTAGGCAGTGACTTTTAAGATGACGTTCGAACAAACACCTCAGCAGATTACATAGAATTCCATGGGTATTTCTTTATTTGGTGAAATGTAACAAGGTCTTAATATAAATCTCTTTATAATCTGGGTTCAATCTATTTACCACTTACACCCCCCTGCCATACACCAAGATTAAAAGTAGAACCTAGGGAAACTCTAAAATATAAAGGATGGACACAGAATTATAAGTGGAAAAAATGGCTGAGAAGAAACAACAGAATAACAAAAAACATGGAGGAAATAAACTAAGACAGAATGATGTAAGAACATGTATTTTTCAGCTTAGAATAATCCTGACACCAAAGCTAGAAAAGGATGATAACAAACAAAAATGTTGATCGATGTTCTTTACCAACACAGACTAAAAATTCTGAGTTGAGTCATATATAACTGGAAATCAGTTATATATAGAAAGAAAAATGACCAAGCAAACTTTATTCCAGGAATGAAAGGACGGTTTAAAGTTTGAAAATTGATCAGTATAATTCATCACATTAATAGTATATGATAGTCTCAATAGATGCAGATAAATACTTGATAAAATTCAACACCCATTTATGATAAAAACTCCCAGCAAATGAGAAATTTAAGGCCATTTTCTTAATCCAACAAAGAATATCTGCAGTTCAGAAACTTGTTACAGCCATTTGAAAAGTATTTTCATGGAATGACTTGGGGTGGGGGGTAAAGCCTGTCTAAAAAGGAATGAAGTATAAGGTAATTCAATGTAAACTGTTATTTACAAGGCTTGGCTATGATGGGAAAAGGGTGACAGTTCCAGGAAGATATTACGAAGGTATTTTTTGGATTTTATTTACTTTTGGTATTTTGAAAACTGGGGAAAATGAACTATTTATTATTACCTAAATAGAGGAACCAGAGATCAAATTGCCAACATCTGCTGGATCATCAAAAAAGCAAGAGAGTTCCAGAAAAACATCTACTTCTGCTTTATTGACTATGCCAAAGCCTTTGACTGTGTGGATCACAATAAACTGTGGAAAATTCTGAAAGAGATGGGAGTACCAGATCACCTGACCTGCCTGTTGAGAAACCTGTATGCAGGTCAGGAAGCAACAGTTAGAACTGGACATGGAACAACAGACTGGTTCCAAATAGGAAAAGGAGTACATCAAGGCTGTATATTGTCACCCTGCTTATTTAACTTCTATGCAGAGTACATCATGAGAAACGCTGGGCTGGAGGACGCACCAGCTGGAATCAAGATTTCCAGGAGAAATATCAATCGTCTCAGATATGTAGATGACACCACCCTTATGGCAGAAAGTGAAGAAGAACTAAAGAGCCTCTTGATAAAAGTGAAAGAGGAGAGTGAAAAAGTTGGCCTAAAGCTCAACATTCAGAAAACGAAGATCATGGCATCTGGTCCCATCACTTCATGGCAAATAGATAGGGGGAAACAATGGAAACAGTGTCAGACTTTATTTTTCTGGGCTCCAAAATCATTGCAGATGGTGACTGCAGCCATGAAATTAAAAGATGCTTACTCCTTAGAAGGAAAGTTATGACCAACCTAGACAGCATATTAAAATGCAGAGACATTACTCTGTCAACAAAGGTCCGTCTAGTCAAGGCTATGGTTTTTCCAGAAGTCATGTATGGATGTGAGAATTGGACTATAAAGAAAGCTGAGCACTGAAGAATTGGTGCTTTTGAACTGTGGTGTTGGAGAAGACTCTTGAGAGTCCTTTGGACTGCAGGGAAATCCAACCAGTCCATCCTAAAGGAAATCAGTCCTGGGTGTTCATTGGAAGGACTGATGTTGAAGCTGAAACTCCAATACTTTGGCCACCTGGTGCAAAGAGCTGACTCATTGGAAAAGACCCTGATGCTGGGACATATTGAGGGCAGGGGGAGAAGGGGACGACAGAGGATGAGATGGTTGGATGGCATCACCGACTCGATGGACATGGATTTTGGTGGACTCTGGGAGTTGGTGATGGACACGGAGGCCTGGCGTGCTGCGGTTCAAGGGATTGCAAAGAGTTGGACATGACTGAGCTACTCAACTGAACTGAAATAGACCCATGAAGTTTTACTCACTGTGTTTTGCTTATTGTGTATATCTAGAAAGTGAAAGTGAAAGTCACTCAGTCATGTCTGATTCTGTGAGACCCCATGGATTATACAATCTATGGAATTCTCCAAGCCAGAATACTGGAGTGGATAGCTGTTCCCTTCTCCAACAGATCTTTCCAACCCAGGGATTGAACCCAGGTCTCCCACATTGCAGGCAGATTCTTTACCAGCTGAGCCACCAGAGAAGCTTGGTGTATATCTGGGGATTAACAGAAAAGAGATGTACACTTAAAGCATTTAATCGGAGAGAGCTAAATGTTTGGACTCTTGAAAGATATACAGGGACTCATGGTATTAGAATGTTTTACACCCCCCCCCCCCCCCAGATCTAAAGTTGTAACTGTTAGAATTATGTAGTCCAACAAGGTTAGTACCCTGAATTCTCTTTCTTCCCACATCTATTATCTTACAGGCACCTGCCATTGGCTGACCCTAGCAGAAAACAGAGGGCATGGAATCCTGGCTAATATAGTCCATAGGAGTTACTATTTTAAGTCACAGAGAGATGGGCAGGAAGAGATCTGAAGAGGCCAATGAAGACTAGTTAGCACATATATGTTCTAGTCTAAGTGTTATGCCCTTCCCTACTTTTCTATCTGGAAAAATCCTCTTTTCTCTCTAAGGCTCATCCATAAGAAACGTTCTATATGGACTCCCAGTGCTTCCCAAGCAAGGACAGGTGATTTCTCTTCTATTTGTATTTATGTATCTGTTGCAAAGAATATTTATTAGTGCAAGTACGTGACAGACACAGTCTTAACCTGTATTATTTATCTCATTTACCCAAATAATATTTTAAGGTAGATATAGCCATTTAACTCCAAGGAAATCTAGGCTTAGCAGGTTAAATAACAAGTCCAAATGTACTAAGCTGGTGCCTGACAATTTGTTCATACTACCTCCATCACTCCATGTTCCCATAATACTTTGTGTGTAGATCAAAGTACTTACCACATTCTGTTTGCTGAAATTCAAGCAAGAAAATCATACATGTGGCAAATGATCACAGAATGTCAACAGTCAAGCTGCTCATCCTGGTGCCTTTAATCACTAGTAATCATTTGAGTTTCTGTAGGATGAGACTCATGGACAGGAGTTCATATCTGTTATCTGTCCCAGTGACAAATGGAATGATAGCAGAACAAGGAGTCAGAGTACTACTTTATTAGGCAGGTATACTTCTGTTGCAAATGATAAAAATCCTCCTCAATGTAGTTTAAGCAGCAAAAGAAAATGTATTCGTCCATGTAGCTAGCAAGGCCAAAGTGAACCTGACTTAAATGTAGATAAATAAATCTAAGGGTTCACGGGTTCACACAATGTTTCAGGGATTTTTTCTCCTTGCCAATCTCTCTGTTTTACTTTTTTATCTTTTTCTTGACTATTGCTCAATTTTCTTCTGACAAGTTTTCTCTGCTGCCACTGGTAGCCTTTGCTTTAGATGGCCCCTCCTTAGCACATCTAGCTGAATGAGAATACCTTTCCAATATCCATTTATCAATTTAGGAAGGCATTTGTTTGGTCTTGCTTATTTGTTAAATGCTTACCCCAGGGTTAATTACTGTGGTAGAGAAACTGGTCCCATTAACTGGTCATCATGTTTGAGATATACATCCACCGCTAAGGATGGGAAAGGAACTAACTGTAGAATGCTAGAAAAATAATAAGATTTAATGGGAAATGTGCTGGGTAGTCTACTGAAATAACTATCACAGTCTTTTCCCAATCTTCTTGCCAAATCTATTTTCAAATTAAGTATACTCTTCTTTCAAAACATGTTTTTGCTTTTTCTTTGTGTTCCAGTTCTATTATCAAGCTTTTCAGGACATAATTCAGTTCAGTTCAGTCACTCAGTCGTGTCTGACTCTTTGCGACCCCATGAACCACAGCACACCAGGCTTCCCTGTCCATCACCAGCTCCCGGAGTTTACCCAAACTCATGTCCATCGAGTCGGTGATGCCATCCAACCATCTCATCCTCTGTCGTCCCCTTCTCCTCCTGCCCTCAATCTTTCCCAGCATCAGGGTCTTTTCAAATGAGTCATTTCTTTACATCAGGTGGCCATAGTATTGGAGTTTCAGCTTTAGCATCTGTCCTTCCAGTGAACACCCAGGGCTGATCTCCTTTAGGATGGACTGGTTGGATCTTCTTTCAGTCCAAGGGAGTCTCAAGAGTCCTCTCCAACACCACAGTTCAAAAACATCAATTCTTCAGTGCTCAGCTTTCTTTATAGTCCAACTCTCACATCCATACATGACCACTGGAAAAACCATAGCCTTGACTAGACGGATCTTTGTTGACAAAGTAATGTCTCTGCTTTTTAATATGCTGTCTAGGTTGGTCATAACTTTCCTTCCAAGGAGTAAGCATCTTTTAATTTCATGGCTGCAGTCACCATCTGCAGTGATTTTGGAGCCCCCAAAAATAAAGTCATCCACTGTTTCCACTAGCATGAGTCTAATTATTAAAAGTAGGATATTTTCACCCTTGTGAAAAATCTTTCTCACCATAGTTAATTCAGCACAGCAAATCTGTATTGCAGTTTATCCATATTGTCACACTCTTAAAAGCACAAGAATGGCTTCATAGTGAATGATGTTTTATAGTGGTCTCCACTGTTTTTCAGAGGACTGACATAAGATGAACCTGACAAACAACTGACATGTATCTGACATTATCCAAATTACTTTTCTCCTCTGTCAGCTGTATCAATATTTCTTAAACTTTTGCGGTCAATAAGAATCTGATGAAAACTGAGGACCTACTCCCTAGAAAAGTGTACATATAAACATACCATGAATTTTTTTTATAGAATCCTAGGAAGTTCACATATCTCTAAGGTAGAGAATAACCTTTGATGTGGGGAAAGCAAAGTAGACATATGCATATAGAGTTGGTACCTTGGATGAGGAGTGCACAATGTTTTGTAGGCTTTGTTTTCAAGCCTTCAGCATGTTTAGAGGTAAAATATTGTCAGATTTACACTTTAATTATATTGCTTTGTCTAAAGATAAGAAATGAATTTAAGGTTATCGGAAAGATAGGTGCAAGAAAGATAAGTAAAGAAACTAGTATACATATAAAGGTCAATCAGGCAGGACTCCCTAACTTATTATAAGTAGGGGTTGGGAGAAGGAGAATTCAAGGATGAATCTCAAGCTTCCAAATGAATTATGGTGACATTAACTGAGACTGGAAATAGTAGAGAAGGAGCAACTTTGGCGATATGTGGTGACCTCTGTCAAATTCCGGAAATTTAAGTTACACACGTTAAGGTTAGATAGTTGGACATATATAGGATCTATGTTCATGATGACAATCTGGAATCCTTCTGCAGGACAGTGTCTCTAAACCTTAACATACAGAGTCACTTAGAAAGTCTGTGGAAATAGATTGCTGGGTCCTAGCAGAGTTTTTGATTCGGTAGGTCTGGGGTAAGGCTAGAAAATATGTTATCTTCTAATAGCCTCCCAGGTGATTCTGGTGCTGTTCTGGATATCTGGAGGACCACACTGGGAAACACTGATGTAGAAGACCTTTATTGTTTTCAGTTTCTATCCAACTTTTTATTTTCTTGTTACAGCATCCCTTCTAGTGCCCCCAGTATCCTTTGGAAAATTGCTTCTCTCTTACTCCAGCCATTCTATTCTTGTTTTTCTGCCTATGTTCACTCATGTGTGATTACACACAGAGAGATACATCTGTATAGAAAACCACTTTTATAGAAACAATAAAATGGTGGCTGTCAGGGGCTGGGACAGGGTGGGATAGGGCGAAGGGCGATGTTGGTCAAAGGGTGTATGTGTGTATTAGTCACTCATTCGTGTCCCACTCTTTGCGATCCCATGGACTGTAGCCCACCAGGCTCCTCTGTCCATGGGATTCTCTGGGCAAGAATACCAGAGTGTGCTGCCATTTCCTTCTCTAGGGGATCTTCCCGTCCCAGGGGTTGAATCTGGGTTTCCTGCTTTGCAGGAAGATTCTTTACTCTCTGAGCCACCAGGAAAGCCCTGATCAAAGGGTAAAACCTTCAGTTATGTAAGTTCTGAGGATCTAATGTACAGCTTGGTGACTTTAGTTTAAAATAAGGTATTGTTTATGTCAAAGTTGCTAAGAGTAGATCGTATGTGTTCTCACCACCAAGAAAAAGAAGTTGACTGTGCAAGATGATAGATGTGTTCATTATCTTCTTTATCTTGGTAACCATTCCACAATGTATATAATTCAAATCATCTCATTGTCCACTTTAAATATATATGTTTATATTTGTCAGTTACACCTCAATGAAGTTGGGGGAGAAAAGAAGAGAATGAAACCCCCACACAGGAAAAGCTAGAAACAGAGAAGGAAAACAAAGCACAGAAAAGAGGGAAAGATGGTCTTTATTTCCCCTTCATCCCTGAAGCTGGGTGCAGCACTTGCCTTCCCAATTACTTGAGCGATAAATTCTCTCTTTTTTAAGTCAGCTAGAATGTGTTCCTGTAACTTTCTATGAAAAAGTCCCAATATATTTTCCTTTAATTTTTTTTTTTTTTAATTAGTTGGAGGCTAATTACTTCACAACATTTCAGTGGGTTTTGTCATACATTGATATGAATCAGCCATGGAGTTACACGTATTCCCCTTCCCGATCCCCCCTCCCACCTCCCTCTCCACCCGATTCCTCTGGGTCCTCCCAGTGCACCAGGCCGGAGCACTTGTCTCGTGCATCCCACCTGGGCTGGTGATCTGTTTCACCATAGATAGTATACATGCTGTTCTTTTGAAATATCCCACCCTCACATTTTAAAAAGACTTTTTGAGATTCCGATACCCACATTGTGATATCTGGTTAGTAAAGCAAGTTGATGAATGTTCTTTGTTTAAAAAATTCAATAATATTTACATATTCCCAAATCAAATTAAATCAATACATTTCAAAGTTTATTTGCATTCTTCAGTTTTTGTTCTTGTTGCTACAACTTTAGCACAGATCACAGCTGGGTTATAAGGCACTTTACTGATTTGGTTACCTTAAAATAAACACCAATCTAAGTAGAATTAGCCATAGAATATACACTGTCATGGGCTGTGTTGAATAGTTTCTGCTCTGATGGTGGTGGTGTTATCATTACTGATTTAGAGGGACACATTCAGGTTTCTGTCTTGTAATATTTTGCAAGCAGTTCTGCATTCACAAGTTCGGTTGCTCTTACTATTTTTCTTTTAGTATGATAAAATTAATAGGAAGGAGACCACCTGAGGCACATTAATTAATAGTTAAGAGAAAAATTTTAACCTATTTTCCCTCTTCATTCCTCCAACTGGATAGATAATATGTTTTCACTAATAAAATTGAGCCTGCTGAAATGCTGTATGTAATGTGAATTACCTTTCTATGGGGAGCCAGGAGAACTTAGTGTAACATGCAAAACCTCTGGAGAATACCAGATCTTGTTTTTGTTTTTCCTTGAATTCTCTCTCTGGTGTGCCTTGTAGTCTTTAGAGGGATTCTAAAGCATCTGGATATGGTGGAAAAGGCAAAAAAAAAAAAAAAAAAAAAAAACAGCTTAGCAATGACTTGAAGTTTCTCTCACTTCTTATATTGCTAACTGTGCAAGATTGTTAATGTGTCTCTTTACTATTTATGGTCTCTTCAATATCTTTGTGACAGTTGGAGAAGAAAGACGAATGCCCATGATTCATCTTGTTCAGATAGAACATTTCTAACCTTAAAAGAAAAATAGAATATTACCTTTTGATGAGGCCTACTGGTCCAGAGACAAACAGGACCTTAATCATCTATCATTATTGAATGAAGATAGTAAATGTCATTTCTCTTATTCTCAAGACATCATTTTAACAGAAACTTTAGAGGAAGGGGTTACTTTATATTCACAGGGGAGAAATTATTATTTTTTTTAATTGAGAGTTAGATACAAACCCTGAAACTGTTATTCTCTAGTTATTTTATTAACTTACAGATGCATGAAGCTCTTCCAGCCCTATTTAATTTGTGCCTGTGACTTCCCTTTAAGAGCTAGGACAGATAGTGCACATTTCTAGGATATAGCACAAACACGATCTTATTTCATTTGTTAGTTGAGTAGAAGCTGAACAGAGATTTTTTGGAGAATATAAAACAGAGTTTCCCACTGAGCTAACCTCATTTTCTAGGATTCTACCATTGCCCTCACCATATGTCCTGCTGCATTATTATAAAGACATCCAACTGCTGAGGTTATTTCTGTTTCTAGTAAATAGATGCTAGTTATTTTTCTAAAATTGTCCTTATGCAAGTTAAATTCTCTTACGAAAGAATTATCAGAACTAATGTACAATGATTTTGATCATGTACATTCAATTAGAGGAAATGACATATAAAAAAGAGAAGGATGGGGCAGTGGTTAGGGGTACTAGAAAGATAGATTGGAGTACAATATGAATGTTAGGCAAAGGAGTTTGGAATTAATTCCAGTACTGTAGAGAACTCCATATAGTAGTTGGCTTGGGTCTCTGCATATCATTGCAGATTCAAACTTAAGCCATATGTGAAGGTTTTTTTGTGTGTGTGTGTGTGAAAACTTCTACTGCCAGCACCATTACCAAGCATTGTGTCTGATGTGAGGGATGTGAGAGAGGGCTGTCTCCTGTTTAGCCAAAAGATTATTTCATTTCAGATCCTTTGTTTCCATCCAAATAGCCCCTCCATCCATCCTCCTGCCAGCCTCTGTCTGATATATGCAGTTATTATAAGCCAACTTTCTCTTGCAGTAGGCTCCTACAATTTTCTCATAAACATAGTGCATGAAAGCAACATAACCTGTTTTTTAAGCATTGTACACATGCAAAGTATACATCAAGAAATGTGTAAGACTAGTAATCAAGAGTTGCAGTTCTAGAGTCACAGTTCATTGGGTCAATTCTATGTTCTGATCATTTACTTGCCATGTGACTCAGGAAATGACTTAACCTCCTTCAGTCTTTGTAAAATGAGGATCGTGTATGGGTCTCATATGATTATTTCAAAGTGTTAATGAATTAGCACCTGTGAAGCACTGATAACCCTGCACAGTACAAAGTAATGTCTCAAAAAATGTCTGAAATATTTTTATAGGTTTTGACCTGATGAGAGTCCTAATCAGTTAATATGAGTGAATGGAAAAAGCAAGGGGTTTTTAGTCAAGTGAATGTGACTGCAAATCTTGGCTCTGCTGCTACCAGCTGTGTGAACTTGGGCCTCTTTGAGCCCACCTTCATATCAAAGAATTGCTCAGCAGGCAGACTCAGCCTGCAAGTAATAGAATGTCCTACTTGAAATGGCTTAACAAATAAGGAAAAAAGTACTGCCTGTGTAACCTGCAGTCCAAGGGGATGGAGGTGCAGGGTGTCACTCCACTTTTTTCTTACCACCCTTTGGCTTCAGCCTTTCTCTCCCTGTCAATTTTGTTCTCAGTCTGGCTCCTCTCATGGTCCCAAGTCGGTGGCTGGGGCAACTTGGGCAAGATGCTCCCTTTCTCTACCTAGAATGAGAAAGAGAGATTATTAGCCAATCATGAAATACAAGTTCTTCCTTTTACCCTTCTGAATCATAGGACACATAGCCACCCTTAGACCAATCACAAGAGTCAGAAAATTAGCATAGAATAATTAGAATCTTCCTTTAGAACAGATGAAGATAGAAATCTGAAAAAAAAAATCAGAGTTCTATTTGGAAAAATGAAAGGGAAATGGATATTGCATGGGCAACTAGGTATGTTCATCACAATTTATTTTTAATATTAAATAAGACAATATAGTGTCATTTAATATTAAATAAGATATCATAATGTATTAAATAAGATGCTATTTAATATTAAATAAGATAATTAGCATGTATATCATAGCACCCAACTGCAGTACCAAAATGTTAATTCTTCTTTTCTTTCTGTTGTAATTTTCTTATTCATAAACACTTCTTAAACTGAGGCCTTATCTGGCATTGATAAAGTTGGCATTTTCAACTGATTAGTTGAAAATAATGAAGGTGGGGGAGCTGAAGGGAGAGACTTAAGAGGAGTTAGAACAAGTTACAAGATTATTATAGTACTTCAGGTAAGATGTAATAAATCCTAAACCATGGAGGAGACAAACTGGAAGATAGTGATAAATGTGAAAATATTATCAGTTCATAGGATTGGCGAGTGACTGGTGATAGAAGATGGATGGTAGGAAAGGAGGTAGTTTCAAGATTTTGAATCTGGTTGTCAGGGAGAATGCCAGTATCTTTAATACAGAGAGAAGAGCTGGTTTAGGGGAAGCAGGATGACTTTGGCTCATGTTGTCTTTGGTCTTCAAAGGTCTGGCAGATATCCAAGCAGATAATTCATGACATTATTAATTTAGTGTGGAGGCTAAACTCTTTGGGTCATTCAGATAGTGGTGTTAGATGATGAAACTTCAGGAAGGATTGGGCACATCTAAATGAAATGATTAAGCAAAGGAATTAAGAAATGGCTACATTTATAAATAGGAAGAGAATGATCAAAGAGAATGTCAAAAAACTGATACAGCCCAATAATAGATGCCGAGGGATAACTTATTTCAAACAAAGGGGTATTCAACAATGTTTAGTGGCATAGATGTTTCAGGAGTTTAAAAACAGAGGAAAGACACAGGACTCAGTGATTAGAAGGTCAATACTACCTTTGAATAAGCAAATTCAATAACATCAGTAATGAAAGTTCAGAAACTTGGGGTCATCAGAAAAAGACTACAGACATAGCTGCTCTTTCAAAAATTTGGTGGTAAAGCAAGAGTCATGGGGTGGAAAGCACAGGATGCTACAGGACTGAGGGGTTATTTTTGTTTAAATTCAGAGAGAACTGAACAGATTTGTGGGAGAAGAAACAGAATCTGTATAAGAGAAAAGACGGAAGATGCAAGAAAAGGGGGCAATAATAGAAGAAAAAGAGGCAATGATAGAACACCTCTCAATTTTTAAGAACTTACCATGTGGAAGGCACTGTTAGTATTCCATTTTTCAAAGGCAGACCTGAGCTTGTGTGATGTTAAATAACTTATGCAGGTCCCTGCAACTAAAAGGGGTAGAGCCATGCTAGGTGACTACGTGGGACTGCAAACTCCATACTCCCTGCTGCAATGTGATTTCAGCCCCTGGAGGAGGGTGGTTCCTGCTGCTAAGTCACTTCAGTCGTGTCCGACTCTATGCGACCCCATGGACAGCAGCCCACTAGGCTCCCCCATCCCTGGGATTCTCCAGGCAAGAGCACTGGAGTGAGTTGCCATTGCCTTCTCCGAGGAGGGTGGTTAGGGGTCATCAGAAGTACCAGTGAAGAGAGGCATTCACTTCGGCAAAGAGGAGAGGTACTTCTTTTTCACATCTATTTTTAAAAATTTTTATAGGAGTATAGTTGATTTAAAATTTGGTGTTATTTTCTACTATACAGCAAAGTGAATCAGTTCTATATATATGTGTGTGTACATATATGTATATATATATGCTCTTCAAAATTCTTTTCCTGTATGGCTCATTACAAAATGTTGAGAAGAGTTCCTGTACTATACAGTAGGTCCTTATTAGTTATTTTACGTATAGTAGTGTAGGAAAATGAGAAAAAGAGAAAATGAAGGTGGGAAAGAATTTGAGATGGAGGAGGAGATTGAAAAGTGCAAGTGCAAGTTCCTTAACTTGCTCATCAGAGCCCTGCCTTCAGAACACAAGAGCCAGGAAGATTTCTTAGCTTTAAGAAAATAGGAACATTTCTAATAATCGATGCATAACTTGCCCTTTCACCACCTCTTCGGCCAAATTTAACAGTTGTTACTTATGAAGTTTCTCCTTTAGTAGAGAATGAGTTAACATCATCAAAAAGAATTGTAAGAAAGGTATATAAATGGTAAATATAAAAATTAAACACCTTAAAAATACTCATAGAGTGAGTCACTGAGCCCACGAACACTTAGAATTGGTCACTGAGCCCACGAACACAACTTAGAGTTGTATAATATATATCATTTTACCAGTAGTACGAAGGGATATTATAATAATTGCTATTTTTTTCATACTTTATTTTACCTAATAACCCTAGTCAGCTGGGCATTTTGTACCATTGCCTCAGGAAAGAGAATCACAGAAGAAAGCCGAGACAAGGCATTAATTCTTAATTTTTGAACTTTCGAGGGTAGGCCTCTGAAACTGAATAAAAAATTTGGATAATGCAAAACAATGAAAGCAACATAATGAGCAACAAAATTCTGCCTCAATTTGTCTGCCATTGGTGTTGACAGACATCCGTGACACAAACTGAGATGTGGAGGAAAGATGGAAGGGAAACCAGGAGTGAGGAGATGCTGTGATCCTTGACAGGATCTGGGGGAACCACAGTTGCCCGACGGAGATCTGAAGATCGAAGAGCAGAGTACACTTTTCATGGGTTCAACTCAGAGAGGAACTTCTGGCTTAGTGTATCTACGGAGTGTGTGTAGACAGATGGATCCACAATTGCTTTTTTATTATTTCTTGCATTTAACTGGAGTGGAAGAAAAATTGAGTGACCACTGTATGTGGGAAAGCACCACAGAATAGGAAAACAACTGTCTCAGGGAACTTAGCTGGCTTTCTCCAGGCTCAGAATGAAGCAGGAAAGACAGAATGACTCCAAAAAGGACTTGTAGAAGTTCACTGACAGAACCAGCTCTGAAGCATGCCAAGAGCAAGAGATGACTCAGGATTCTGACATGAAAAGATGATGATGCAGAACAAAGCGCCTACCTCCTACCCTGGATGGCTCAGTACTGAAAAAATGATTCCTACACCCCTCCCCACAAAATTCACCTTGTGGGTACTGGTGAATAACCACAGTGACATACTCACTGTGAGAATACCCATATAGTAACAAGAGAAGTCATTCTTTTCATAAGAATATGATTCGATGTTTACATTTCCTAATTTCAAAGGGCTAGAAATAAAAAGTGAAAAAAAGTCAAAGAGTTAGTTGTTCAGTACTGTCCAACTCTTTGCAACCCCATGGACTGTAGCCCACCATGCTCCTCTGTCCATGGGATTCTCCAGGCAAGAATGCTGGAGTGGGTAGCCATTCTCTTCTCCATGGGATCTTCCTGACCCAGGGATCAAACCCAGGTCTCTTACGTTGCAGGCAGATTCTTCACTGTCTGAGCCAAAATATATAGCATTTTATTTCAAATGCCTAGTGCTACTTTGAAAGTCAACAATATTATAACCCTCAGTAGAAAGATGTTTCTAATGTATTAGTATTGTTTGCCACACAAAGCCGTTCAGGAAATAGAAAATCCCTCGGTAGGTACATGGATGGATGAGCACATTTTTAAGTGCAAAATGAAAACATGTTTAAAGTTCTCTAAAGTGATCTCCTCAAATGTCAGATATAATCAAGATAAATGGAGAGAATATTTATTTCCTGCCATTTTGAATTATTTTTTCATTGTTTCATGTGAATAATTATTTAAGAGAATGTAAATTCTTGAGGGCAGAGTTTGGACAAACCAGAGAAAATCTTTATTCAAGCAGATCCTGAAGGCCAGAGTGTAAATATCCAACCCTGCCCAAGTCAGCATTGACAGGAAGAAAGATACTGTTTAAAAGGATGAGAGCGAAATTTTGGAGCCAGAAAAGCAGTACTGGAAGTAGGTGCAAAGGCTTAGAGAACTCAGTGGTGCCAAGCTGCTGAGAAATCTCTTGTGGGGAGTGCCAGCTACAGGGTAGAGATGTGGTCCTATTGACAGTGACTACACCACACATCTTGTTAGCACACCTATAATTCAAATGCAGAGAAGCCCAGGGTTATAGTTTTGAAAGGTTTACTTTAAAAGGAAATTTTTACTGGAATAAAGCAACTAGATTTTGCATATAATTTTATCTAGTATGGTAGAAAGACCCAGAATTTGGAGGTGGAAGGGCACTGTTTGAAGTCTGACCCAGGGAAAACTACCTCTGGACTTATTTTCCTTATGTGTAAAATGAAGTTCATTATGCTTTTTCTACCTTGCAGCATGACGTAGATGATCAAATACAATAATACATGAGAAAGTATTTTTGAGAGCTGTCGTGTTATAAAATATTAGTTATTATAATTATTTTTGAAGTTGTAATTTTAAAACTATTAAACTCTCCTAGTTGCCTTAAAAATACAATGAAAAGTACACAACGTACGGAGAACTTTTCAGAAATCAATGGTCTAATCATACATACATAATGCTTTTCTGCCTTTCCTTCTCCTTCTTTAGTTATTCCATTAATCAGAATCCCTTTATGAGTAGAGAGGCTGTGGAGAGAATCCCCAGATCTCTGGAGCTTGACCCACAGGTCATCCATCAGTCAGGCCCCATTCATATTTTCAGATCCAGCTCCTCCCCTGTCCTGTTAAAACAAGTAGCAGCTTAGGTCCCAGAATGAAGTAGGCTACTCATGCCTCCTTGCCTTTAGCACTTACTCTTTCCTCTTTTGCAATACACTTTTTTGGATTCATATTCATTTTGCAAGACCTACTCAGGCATCACTGAAACTGTGGAAAATCATAGGGTAAATCAACTACACCTGTAACCTGCCTTCACCTCACAAGGTCCTTTTAGTTATTGCTACAAAAAAACCCCTTGCTTATCCTCCAAACTGCAGGTAACCTAAACAGAGGGTGGTCAGGAACTTGGAGTCAGCTGTGTCTAGTTAGTCAGCTGTGTCTTGTTAGAACAAAACCACTTAAGGCTGGATAGGCCCCGCCCCCATCTTCCAACTGCGCATGTGTTAGCGCTGCTCAGTGACCTTTTGAGGTCAAAGGGCTGAAAAATCCGCTCTCTTTGAGTGCATTTGTTATGGATCAAGAATACCAGAATGTGTTGCCATTTCCTTCTCCAGGAGATCTTCACCACCCAGGGTTTGACTCTGCATCTCCTGCATTGCGAAAAGTTTCTCTACTGCTAAGCCACCTGGGAAGCCCCTCTGAGTATGGTAAGTGACTCCATTTTTAAACAAGCGTCTGGGAAGAAGCCCTTAGCTTTGTAATGCCTGCACAGAATGATAGTTACCTTGGCTTTTTCTTATTTCCAATCACCTCTCTCTAAGCTTCTCATGCTTCTCACACCTCAGACCACCCTGCTTCTTTATCTCGTGAATATCCCGAGCATGCCCCTCACCTTCCTAGAGGTAGGCCTCAGGCTTGCAGTGGGTTGATGCAAACCTTGACTTCTTAGTGTTTGGCTTGCTGTGTGCCAGACAGATGAATCCATTTCAGTAATATGTCCTCCTCAGCAAAGCTTTTCTGACAACCTTTTTATTTTCCTGCTAACTGTGATGCCCACCGTCCTCTTGTTCATTCTTTGTGTCGAAAAAAGGAGGCTTCCTTTGGAAATCTTTCCCTGCTCTAGTAAGGGTCTGGGCCAGAGCTCCTCTGGAGTAGAGACCACATTTGGTAAGCTTTTCACCAGAATGTCAGCTCCAAGAGAAGTAAAACTTTGTTTTTATTCCTTGCCTTATCGTTGAAACCTAGAGCAATGCCCTGTATATAGTAGATGCGTACTAAATTCTTGTTGCTTGATAGATGCTCTTTTTAATAGGCTCTGGGGAAAACACTGCTAGTTGAAATTCTTAAATTAAAATTTGTTATTTTCTATTTTAAGAATTCAGCGTACTTCCATATGGTGGTAAAAATAAATATATTGGACTTAAGTGGAATTGTGGACTTTCTTGCACTTTTTTGTCAAGGAAATAATATTCAAATTCATTGGGAATAAAAATGGGTGAATAAATGGATGAATAAAAATTTGTCCTGTGAGTTTACTGTAAGGAATGATTATTACAGGCTCTCACTGCCATGGTGCATTGAAAGCCATAACAAGGGAGAATATGGATAGAACAAGAATTTTATGTTATAGAAGTGAAATAAAATGGTAAAGAGGGAATCATCTTGATAATGCAAGTTAAAAAATCGTTTAGTCTTATTTAGAAGCATATTCCTAGAAAGAAGTGTTTTATGGTTTTGAATTACCATAGGCAATTTTGTTAACTTTTCACTTTCTTTTGTACTTATAAGTTTTAGCTTTGGGTTAGTTGTAAAAATCCTCATCCTTATTCTTTTCAGAAAAACAATCCTGTGTTTTATTTGGCATTTGAAAAGTTTTGTTTTTTAGAGCTATGACCACGTGCCATGTTGTTGGCTGTAGAGTTGTTGGGACAGACTTGATTTGACTATAAGGCCTGATAAACCCTTTTACCAAGTGCTGGCAATTTAGTTAAATAGCACCTGCTACAGCTCAGAGACGCTGCTAAACTGAAATTAATGCTTATGTGACTCTTCCAAGCAACTAATTTCATCAACAAAATTAGATTTCTTGGATGGGTAATTGACACAATCTGGTAACTCAGAGACTTGTCATTAAAAATTAAACTTATAGGGAAACAATGTGAACTCAAGTTCTGCCACCAATCCC
The DNA here is from genome assembly GCF_033118175.1 of Dama dama. Taxonomy (NCBI): domain Eukaryota; kingdom Metazoa; phylum Chordata; class Mammalia; order Artiodactyla; family Cervidae; genus Dama; species Dama dama. The sequence goes on along the minus strand of NC_083708.1, from coordinate 35,019,342 downwards.
CTGGCAGTGGGGCATCCAAAGCAAAAACGATCTCAAAGAAAGGTCAATGGCAGAATAAAGATCAAAGGGGGGTCTTCACTGAGTATTCACTGAGTCTCTCTGGTCTGAGTAGAAGATAACATTCTGATTATTTTTTCTCACTGTAAAAATTGGTTTACATTTGGGAATGTATAATTTTGCTTAGAAAATATTGAAAATGGTTTTAGCATTTCTAGAGAGGCAGTAATGAATTTAGCTTTACTTTAATAGTGAATGAAGACTTTTCCCAAGTTCCTCGAAAATTCACTACCTGCAAAATTCCAGGAGGTAGTGTGACTTTTTTTTGACCTCTAAATTTTTTCTCATAACAAGAATTATCCTTTCTCCTGTGAAATTCTTAAGTATGATAGAAAGATATGTGCCAGAACAGTCAAGGAAAATCTTAAGTTCACAGGGAGAAAAGTTAGTGCTTTCTTCTTCTGTGCCTGATCTCTCGTTTTTCTCCCATTTCAAAGTCTCTTCGCCACACACCTTAAGTGTACCTAGCAACAACATTACTGCTGCTCAGAGTTGCCCCATCAACCCCACCTGACTGATTTATCCTTTCGGATGTCCTCTTGCTTTTACTTTTGAAACCACTTCTTTGGTATCTGATTTCATACTGCATTTAATTTTTTTTTTAAACTGATTTTGCTGTTTACTGTATATTTTCAGATTGTGCTCCAGCAATAGTGACTCAATTTGTGACACTAAACATGTATATTTGATTGCCTGGCTTTCTCCCAACATAGGGTTTGTCAAAGGGAAACTCAAAGTTATAAACTTCTAGAAAAAGAAACAAAGCTTTGAGCTACAAAAGACTAGTTCTCCAAATAGCATGATGCTGAGTCTTTAAAAAGAAAATACCTCATGAAATGGGGAAGATTTCTGAGTTCAAATCAGTCTATTCAAAGTAGAAAGCAACAACTTTGTAACATGATTTTTATATTCACAAAGGTCAAAACATAGTTTCAGTATCTGCTTAGGAAAGAGGGACAGGCTTCTTTTTGCCAGGGAGTCCAGGTTATCTGAAATATTCAGCAAATGGTCATGACTGAGGAAAGGACCTCTGAACGTGAGGATATCTCAATAGAAACAGCCAGAACTGAAGTAAACAGAGACAAAAAAAAAAAAAAAAAGAATACTCAACTGTGGGACAGTTACAAAAGGTATATGACATTGTGTGATGTGAATAACAAAAAGGGAAGGGAAAAAAGAACAGAAGGAGTATTGGAAACAATAATGACTGAGAATTCCCTCCAGATACCAAATTACAGATCTAGGAAACTTTGAGCACCAAACAGAAAAAATGCCAAAAAGTTACAACTTGTCTTTCTGTATTTTGTTTATAAGTAAAAAAAGAAAAAAATCCTAAAACAAGCCTAACCCTAACCCCAACCCCAACCCCAACCCCAACCCCAACCCCAACCCTAATCAACCCTGCGTTGATCTCTTTTAAGGCATTATTAGTAATTAATTCAGTTGAAAACAAAATTTTGTGGTTTTCTAAGTGACATTAGTTTATCTCATGCACCAAACTAGTAAAAGTAGTTCTGGAAATTCACAATAGTCTATTCATTAAAAAATACATGTAAGACTTGCATAAACTACAATGTTTTGCTAACATTATTTTTAGAGTGGTAGAATAAGAAAGAAGATATAGAACACTTTCTATTAAATGTTATGGTAAACACTTTTCAAAGTTATTAAGTCAATCTAATTAGTTCAGAATTATCTTGAGGATATTGCATGACATTTTTCTTATGCAATGAAATATCAATAACCTTAGATATGTAGACGACACCACCCTTATGGCAGAAAGTG